>NC_138763.1:65112518-66491753 GCF_965113315.1 Podarcis vaucheri
AAAAACAACCCCTAAATCAGCAATTTAACATGAATTTTACTATCTAACAAGACCATTGATCCATAAAATGAAAGCAATAATCAATGTACTGTACTATAAAATAAATAAAACAGTATTGTAGATGATAAAAATAAAAATTACAAAACATTCCTACTTGCACTGATGATAGTCATTGTTTGGATGGGAGACTTTTATTCATTTCCGCAGTCACACAATCAATCAGTAGCTGAACTTGGATCCACACAGATCCACCATCCCCCACGCTGCTGTGGGAAATGCTCCCTAGAGCATGTGTCTCCCACAGCAGCATGGGGGGGAGTTGCGCCCACCAACCAGATGGCTAGTGGGTGCACAGCTGCCCTCCCTCACAGCTGCGGGAAAAGCCGTGATGCCCCCCTCTCTGCTGCCGGACAACGGAAGTGTGGCACTCAAAACGGAAGTGCACCCCCGGAGTACGTTTGTATACCACCAACCCCCCCCCCTCCCGGAACACTCATTTCCGGGCTTGAAGTGTTCGTAATCCAAAAAGTTTGTTAACTAGGCTGTTCGTAACCCAAGGTACCAGTGTATTTCCTATTTTAAAAGCATGACAGCAAGGGAACCTACCCACTGAGAAAAATTGTAAACTTGAGGACTTGTGCTCTATTAGTATCCTGCCCATGTAATCTCAGCAGCAGGTTCCCTTCCATGTTGAATTTAAATTCCGTGTTATATATTACAAACAGGTAAAGAAATTTCAGGCTTGAAGATAGCTGTGTAGAGTCCTCACTGTCATTGGAGGCATTCATCATTTTTCTCCTGTCATGCTTTTGGAGGATTTTTAAGTAGAGTGGTACCTTGGGTTACATACGCTTCAGGTTACATACACTTCAGGTTACAGACTCCGCTAACCTAGAAATAGTGCTTCAGGTTAAGAACTTTGCTTCAGGATGAGAACAGAAATCGTGCTCTGATGGTGCAGCAGCAGGAGGAGGCCCCATTAGCTAAAGTGGTGCTTCAGGTTAAGTACAGTTTCAGGTTAAGAACGGACCTCCAGAACGAATTAAGTACTTAACCTGAGGTACTACTATAAGCAGTATCTCAAAAAACACAAATCTTGAATCTAGAAGCAAGATCAGTATCAAGACTACAGGACTATTTGTTTATTTTATTTTATTAAATTAAACTTTGTGTTAAAATAGGGATTTAAAAATCCTAAACCCCACCAACGAATTGCTTTGGGGACAGATTTGGGGAGGGACGGGGCAGCACAAAGCAAATTGACCCAATCTGGGGCCACAGATTGGATAGAGAGGTCCGTCCACAGCCTTAGCTGCTACTCATTCCTGTGGTGGTAAGTAAGCAGGCAAGCAAGTACTTGAAGAGACTCTTGGGTGTTTCTTGCAAGGACAAAAAATGCCATGATTCATAAAGCTCAGTTGCTTGTGGGGGCAAACCGCTATATATCGCCTTGCCTGCAGGATTTATACTGGCTACCAATCTGCTACTTGGCCGGATTTAAGGTATTGGTACTAACATGTAAGGCTGTATAACTCAGGACCAGGTTACTTGAGAGGATGTCTTTTTTTCTTCCAAGGGTATTTTACGAGCAGGTTTCCCACTTTATCGTCACGCTCTGTGTTTAAACCAGACTTGGACAAGAACAGTGTGCGTTTCATATCTGACTGGTGAATGAATTGAGATTTTCCTGATGGAAGCACAAGACTATATCCACCACAACACACTTCCATATCGTGGGCTGGAACATCCAACGAGAAGGAAAGGTCAGGAATAGTAAAACGGGAAAGGAGAAAATAGCCCGACTCTAATACAAGGCCACTGGCTATTGAGAAAGGGATGGTGGGACTAAATGGAACCAATAGTGGGTGCTGTGCAGCATGGGAGACAGCAACTAATACCACACTGCCAAAGCAATGACACAAGCACCAAATATGGGAGTAGCAGGCATTCACTGGGTGGCACAGGCTAGTTAGAGGAAAAGCCATCCAATCTGCAAATGAGGATGCAGCCACCACTTCTCCCACCCTGTTTCTCCCCCAGTCCATTAATCTACACACCTTTCTCCACTGCTGGAGGAAGCAGGGCTCTCAATAGGCTGCGCAGCAGGCAGAAAGAGAAGCGTGATCAAGGCAGAAGAAGCCACAGCTGCATAGATTTGTGTTATTTGGGGGCTGTAAAAGGGCACATGCTCTCTGGGTTGTGACCTGGCAACCCTATTTGGGGGCTTAATGCTAAATATAGCATAATGTTATTTAATCTTTAAATCTAGGCTACATATAGTATCCAGGTCCCATCTAGGTTCTGAATCAGTCAAGGAACTGCCCAGGGAAACATGTTTTTAAGGTGTGTTTAGGTCACATCATTAAAATACTGTAATGAATTGCTGAAAAATGTATGACGTCAGGCAAAATTTCCAGCACAATGTAGTATGTAGTATGACTTAAACAAAGTCAATGCTACAAACTTATGTTCATAGAATCCAACAGGGCTCTGTTTTTACAGTCATAATGTAAAGGCTGTAATTTAAGTCAATTCATTTAAATGGGTCTACTCTCACTATGACTTAGTTGGAGATTGATGACTGCTGAAATTTAGGGTTGGGTGGAGTTAACATTAACCTATAAATTATTTCTCATACTTTCTATTACAGGATATAATATTGTGTGGGCATGTTTAGGGCTTTTGTAAAAAGGACTATATTAGTTTTTAGTCTGTCTTGGTGGAGCTGATATTTCAGAGCTCACTAGAGTTTTCTAAGTGTTATTTTGGTTGAGCTGTGTAAAAAAAAAAGTTAAAATGTGGCCTTTTCATGATTGGTAGTTATTTTTGTTGAATTTAGGCTAGTTCACAATCCTTTCAGTATCTAAAGATTGCACCTATAGAATTGTGGAATATGTGAAATTTAAGGTGATTAGTTGGTGAGAACTGATGAATGAACTAAGGCTATATTCACATTCCTGTTTACTGTCCACTCACCCTGTTTCCAGTGCTGGGTTTTAATCCATGTTCACATGTTATCCAAAATACATGTCCTTTACCTGGTTCTAAAATACTTTCTGATGTGTTCTTTCTCAAACCAGTTTCACACTGATTGGAGTGCTTAAGCCCTTCCTAATTCATCTCTAGCCAAGGTGTGAACGCCTCTGCATAGGGTAAAGATGGTGCATACGCAAACAGAAATTAATCTGACATTAATGAAGCCATGCTGATGTGAATAGCTGGGGGGGAAATTCTGTAAAATTCACCAGAAAAAAAGTAGTTTTGAGGTGGTATTGTGAACATACCCCAAGTTATCGAAGTGGCGGGAATCTCATGTTCTTTCCCATTATAAAGATTGTTATAGCACTCAGTATTTACATGGTGTTCAAGCTTAAAAGAGGCAAGAAGAGTGCAGCTTTGTTAGCATTATCTACTGCAGAGTCTCCTTGTGACGACACCTTCTATTTCTTGCATTTTTAGATTTAAAATGAGCTCAACAGTACTATATATATATATATATATATATATTCCAAAATTTTAACATTAATATATCAACTTAAAACACATTTTAACTTTTAGCTCTGCCAAGTTCTCCGCTTCCCTCCATCCATCTTCTGGTTTTCTAAGACATATCTTAATTCCACGCAATTATATCATCACAATTCTACATTTTTCTAAAGTATTCAGATTTTTAAAATACAAGCAGAAAATTTCTTCTTATAAACATTGCAAGTTTTATCTCAATCCTGCTAGTGTTTTTAAATATGTACACTGATTTTCTATATATGAAATTAATTTACTCCAGTCTCTCTGGAACACTTGGTCACTTTGATTCTTCCCATCAGGTTTGCCAGTTCCACATAGTCTATCATCTTTTTTTGCCAATCCTGTATCATTGGTATTTATTTCCATTTTTGGGCAAGTAAAGTTCTTGCTACTTTGGTGGCATACATAAATACACTAATGTCTGGTCTAATCTGGATATTTTAGCCCCTACCATTCCCAACAGGATGCCTTCGGGTTTCTTAGGAAAAGTATATTTTAACCTTTTCTTTAACTCATTATATATATTCTCCCAAAATGTTTGAACCTTATCACAAGTCCACCACATATGATAAAAATCTCCTTCTTTCTCATTACATTTCCAACATTTCCTATTTTTCATTCTGTGCATCTTAGCTAATTTAGTTGGAGTTAAGTACCATCTGTACATCAGTTTCATTGTATTCTCTTTCAAGACCATACACGCAGTGAAATTAATTCCAACATTCCATAGCCTTAACCAAGAGCCAATTTGAATATTATGCCCAATATCTTTTGCCCATTTTATCATCATCATCAAATGTGCTCAACAGTACTTTCATGAGGGTGTGTAAGTTTGAGTTGCTTCGTTACGGATTTACTTTTCCCTTCTGAAACTGACCTAAAACTGAACTCCTTCGCATGATATTCTCTCGTCCAGGGGCATAGTAGCCCGTTCCTTCACCATAAATAGGGCAAGAGAAAGCCAAATGTAGAACTGCCATAGTAATAGTGCAATCCTAACCATGTTTATTCAGAAGGCCTGGAGTGCAGCTCATTCCTAGGAAAGCGGGGTTAAAAGCACCACAGGTACTCAATTCCCCTCTGTAACTGAAATGGAAGCTAGAAATGCCACATGGGCATTTTTTGGGGAATAACATAAGAAGGGACTGCGGGATCTGTCCAATGGCTCGTCTAGTCCAGCAACCTGTTCTCACAGCGGCCAACCAAATGCCGGTGGGAAACCTGCAAGCAAGAACAGGGGACAACAGACCTATTTCTCCGGGAACTAACACATTCACCGCTTTATTTTCCAAGTTAAGTTTATTTTCGGAGAAACCGGAAGAGTAGGGGGGAGGATATATTATTTCCCTTTATTCCGCGGATGGGAAACCGCTAAAACTACCGAGTCTTCCTTTCACCCCCACCCCCATCCGGTTGGGCGAATGGTACTGCCCCGTAAGTATGGCCGCCGCCGCCTCCTCCTCAGCAGGCTCCGCGAACTCCTCTCCGGACCCCTGCTTGTCCCCTCCCCCGCGCTTCTCTTCAGAGGACGCTTCCCATTGGCTGTGGTCTGGCGTCCATGCCAATCAGGAAGCGGCTTCCATGGAGGAAGGGAATAAATACAAGATGGCTGCTCATATAAAACCAGGCGTCGGGCTTCTCCCTGGTGATGGGAGAATAGAGGCTTTAATCCGCGCGGGTGGAGTTTCTGGTCGCTACTGCTCGTTCAGGCGGCCGAAGGGAGGAGGGGGGCTCGAGCCGCCGCGGGCCGAAGCCTCGCCTAGTCGCCATCCCGCCCTCGGGCCGCGCCGCGCTTCCCGGAGGCCCAGGCCGGGGCCCTGTCCCCGCTCCCTCCTGCCAGCAGCGCGGTGGCTCCCTGCCTGCTCAGCCGGGCCTTAGCTCCGTCTCTCCTTCGCCATGGCCGTCTCCAGGTCGGTGTGAGGTGGTGGGGGGAGGAGTGGGCTGAGGGGGCAGGCGGACTCCTAAGAGGGTTTCCGCCTCGTTCCTCGTTTAATTGCTCTTTCCTCGGGTTCGTATAGTAGCCCGGGATATCGGCAGGCGCCTGCCTTTCTTACTCCGGAGGGACGCCTCGTGGGGAGGTGGCTGCTCATGGAGTCGTGGTAGGCAGGCACCCCCCACACACGTTTTTACTGTTGCTATTATTTATTGAATTTATATACCGCCTTATACCCGGGATTCTAGAAGCTTTGTGGAGTCTAGAAGCAAGGATGAGTGCAGGCGAAAGGAGCTTAGGCCCTGCACACACACACATACACCCTAAAGTTAGGGACTCCCGAAGCTTTAAGGGGGTCGGTGGGTGGTAGGTGTCAAACTTCATTTCAACATAACTTTAAGTGAGTTTGAATAAAGGGCCGTGGAGAAATCTGATGAGACACACACATACACTTATGGTTTCTGGCTAAACGAAAATGAATGAGAAGTCATCAAGGCTGTTAGGGTTTCCCTTTTTGAATGTGTGTGCCTGTCTATGCATGATGTGTGTGCACGGAGGCCTCCACTGTATACGAAGAAGCTGTGCATCATGCCCTTTCCAGTGTTTGAACATCCTGGTGCATGAGGTCCCCACATCGTAAAGATGCTTTCACTGTAGTCCTAAACCAAATTAGGAACCTAGAAGCTGTTAACTTGTGGCCCGTTATGTTCCATTTGATCAGTGTTTTATTTATCATGAGTTTTCTTCTGGTTATTCTTTCTGTTAAGCAGCAGTGCTGTTACCTTTCTTCATGAAAAGCCTGATTTGAAAAACTTCTAGGAAATTGTCATATCCATCTAGTTGAGTATTGCCTACACCAGGGATGCAAAATATGTGGACTTTCAGCTGTCACTGGACTAGAGTTCCTATTATCCCCAAATCTTGGCCATGCTGTCTGGGACTGATGATGTTGGACTACGACCAACACTGGGGGCAGCCACAGAATCTGTGTCTTTAGACTAATGACTGGTAGAAGCTCTCCAGGGTTTCAGACAGCCCTATTTGGAAATGGGTATTCCACGCATTGAACCTGGGAACTGCATGTAAATCATGTGCTCTGCCTCTGTTATAGCCCTCACCGTTTTTCTGATCATGTAAATTAAAACCTAGCTGCCTTGTGTTACACTGGCTTGGCAATAACTAGTGAGCTTCTGCCAGCAGTTATTTACATAATTGTCTTACTGTAGCTTGTGACGATACTTCTTGTTGTTTAGTCGTGTCCGACTCTTCATGACCCCATGGACCAGAGCACGCCAGGCACGCCTGTCTTCCACTGCCTCCCGCAGTTTGGTCAAACTCATGCTGGTAGCTTCGAGAACACTGTCCAGCCATCTCGTCCTCTGTTGTCCCCTTCTCCTTGTGCCCTCAATCTTTCCCAGCATCAGGGTCTTTTCCAGGGAATCTTCTCTTCTCATGAGGTGGCCAAAGTATTGGAGCCTCAGCTTTACGATCTGTCCTTCCAGTGAGCACTCAGGGCTGATTTCCTTAAGAATGGAGAGGTTTGATCTTCTTGCAGTCCATGGGACTCTCAAGAGTCTCCTCCAGCACCATAATTCAAAAGCATCAATTCTTCGGTGATCAGCCTTCTTTATGGTCCAGCTCTCACTTCCATACATCACTACTGGGAAAACCATAGCTTTAACTATACGGACCTTTGCTGGCAAGCTGATGTCTCTGCTTTTTAAGATGCTTTATAGAATCTCATAACTGGAGAGTTGGAAGGGACCACAAGAGTAACCTAGTCCAACCCCTAGCAATGTAGCAATTGCAGCTAAAGAATCACCAAGAGATGGCCAATCAACCACTGTTTTTACAGTCAGAAAGTTCTTCCTAGGTGGAATTTCCTCTCTTGTAAATTGAATCCATTGGTTCAGGTCCTAGCTTCTGGAGCATCAGAAAACAAGCTTGTTCCATCTTGCATGCGGCAGCTGTTGAGATCTTTGAAGATGGCTATCGTATCTTTTGTCTTTTCTCCAGGCTCAACATACCCAACTCCCTCAACTGTTCCTCTTAAAGCTTGGCTTACAGAACCTTGATCCTCTTAGTCACCCTCCTCTGCAAGCATCCCAGCTTGTGAATATCATTCTTAAATTGTGGTGCCTGGAACTGGACACAGTACTCTAGGTAGGGTCCGACCAAAGCAGAATAGAATGGTACTGTTACTTCCCTTGATCTGGACACTATACTTCTGTTAATGCAGCCTAGAATAGCATTAGCTTTTTTTTACTGCTTCATCACACTCATTTTAAGCTTGTGTTCTGTTAGACTCCTAGATCCTTTTCACATAGCTCTCTAGTAGAGCGTATGTTTTGCACGGAAAAGCAGCTTTATTTAAAGGAGTGTTTTTCAACTTTAGGTCCCTAGATATCACATTATTAAGTTGTGGTTTAGTTATATACCATTTTTTGGCTCAAGGGCCACCTCAAGCTGTGAGCAGCATATTAATACCAAAGGGTACAGTAAAAATACAATAGAAAACAATAAAAAATCACCAAATGTCCACCAATCACCTTGAGCTCATTATCACAGAGCAGCTCCCCAGCATTCTAGCTCTGCTGTTGGACTACAGTCCTCATCATCCCCAGCCAACTTAGCCAGTGGTAAGTGGGGGGATGGTTGAAAGGATCTTTAGTAGCAAGTTGACAAAAGTCACTGGATATTTCAAATGTCTACTGCTAATTTATATTAGATTTTTTCCTGTGAACCATCCTGAGATTTGTGATGAAGGGCGGTATATAAATCTAATAAATAATAAAATATTCATTAAATTTAGATCTTGCCCTCCCCCCCCCAAGGGTCCCCAAGGTAATTTCAGCATAAACAAAATAATACAGTGGTACATCAGGTTACATACGCTTCAAGTTACATACGCTTCAAGTTACAGACTCTGCTAACCCAGAAATAATACCTCGGGTTAAGAACTTTGCTTCAGGATGAGAACAGAAATTGTGCTCCAGTAGCACAGCGGCAGGGACGCGGGTGGCGCTGTGGGCTAAAGCCTCAACGCCTAGGGCTTGCCGATCGAAAGGTCGGCGGTTCGAATCCCCGCGGCGGGGTGCGCTCCCGCTGTTCGGTCCCAGCGCCTGCCCACCTAGCAGTTCGAAAGCACCCCCGGGTGCAAGTAGATAAATAGGTACCGCTTACCAGCGGGAAGGTAAACGGCGTTCCGTGTGCGGCTCTGGCTCGCCAGAGCAGCGATGTCACGCTGGCCACGTGACCCGGAAGTGTCCCCGGACAGCGCTGGCCCCCGGCCAATAAATGTGAGATGGGCGCACAAACCCCACAGTCTGTCAAGACTGGCCCGTTCGGGCAGGGGTACCTTTACCTTTACCTTTAGCACAGCGGCAGCAGGAGGCCCCATTAGCTAAAGTGGTGCTTCAGGTTAAGAACAGTTTCCGGACCGAATTAAGTACTTAACCTGAGGTACCACTGTATACAGTAATTGTCTGTCATGAAATTCCAATGTCTAGCTATCTGTATTCCCTTCCAGGGGCCTGCACAAACACAAACTTCTTCAAATTCCACCTCAGTTTGGCAAATGAAGGTCTACCAGATCTCTCCCAGGATAGAGTTCTAGAGGCAGGATGCCCTCTCTTGCATTCCCATCCTCCTTGCCATCCATGGTGGTTTCACTATGAGAAGGGTCTCACACCCTGGTTATATACATTGTGACTCAGAACATATAGAGAAAAGTATTTTTTCAGGTACTTGTGTCTCAAGTCGTAAAGGGCTTTGTACACTAGTACCAGCATCCTGGATTAGGCCTGGTACTGTGCTTTCACTGGCATTCAGTACAGTGCTTTCAAAATTGGGAGTGATGTACAATACTCTAGCAGCTGAACTCCCACATTCTGCACCAGCTGCACCTTCCAGATTGTTTTAAAGAGCAGCCCCACATAGAGCACATTGCAGTAATCTGTATGGGAGGTTATTGGAACATGGATCACTGAGGTCTAATTAAATAGTTCTAAGAAAGGCCATAGCTTGGCCAAGACACAATTGAAGTACCAAATAGTGGGCCCAAATAGTCATCTCAGGTCAAGGCAGTTTGTTTGTTTTCCCTACTTTCTGTAACCTGTCAGTAAGGGTCATTTGCAAATTAGAAGATGATAGGTCTGAGTTAATCATGATATTCTTAACATTTTAAAGCAGGCATGGGAGCCTTTGGGCCTCCAGATATTGCTGAACTGCAACTCCCATCGTCCCTGACAATTAGCCATACTGGCTTGGTCTGATGGGAGTTGTAGTCCAACGACATTAGGAAGTCCATGGATTCCCAGTTTTAAAGCCACAATTTCCTGAAGTGGTTGTACATGTTTTATACAAACATTAATGCTCACTAGCAGCTAAAGAAAAATAGCCCCTTCTCATTTGAAAGGTTGAATTGATTGTTCTGCGTCTTTTGCCCTAAGGTTTATAAGACATAAACCACTATCTTGTGCTGTTAGAAAATGAATGAGAGAAAAAAATTAAGCTATATAAGATTTTTATTGACTTAGTTATGAAGCACCTACAATTTTGTAAACAACAGTAGGTTTGGGAAAGTGGTGTAGGAGTTTGAGCAATTAAACATCCAAAGAAGACAGGAAACTATGAAGTAGGGAACCTTGTGGTCAAAGTGATACAAAAATAGAAACTGATGAATAAAATTGACGTCTTTTGCCAAACAAAAAAAATCTAGCAGTTGTCTATGGACCTTGTTGATGGATTTTCCATCTCTTTCTGTTAGTAATCACAGGCATAAAAGAGTTTCCCCCTGTCTAAATGATGGCTCATATGTACCTCATACTGTACATGAAGATGCTATTTTCAAAAAAGCTGCAATTGTAGCATGAAATCACAAAGTAGCCACATCTTGATACAAATTCTTCAACTCATCCCTGCAAGTGTTGCATAAAGCACAAATTTTACATACCATACAGAGAGAAACATAAGTTTCCAGCACAGAAACTACTGCCAACAGTTGCTGAGTAGCCAAACATGGTGCCCCAATAACAGCAGCATTCTTGGGTATAACGAGACCCCCTTCAGCAATTATCATTGTAGCTTGAAATTGAACCATTGGATTAATTTCATTACACCCCCGTGTAAGGCCAATTAAAGCCATTCTGACACCTGGCAAAAAAAAAAATCGAAAGGGTGAGCCTCTGTGTGGCTTGTACCTAGTTGTTCTTAAAATGACAGGTCCACACTGTCACTTGGTCTAATGAAAATATTCAGAGACTTCGTTGGGAGTTTTTAAAAAGGTCTTATGTTACTTTTGTTAGGCTTTTAGATGGAGGGAACAGTGTTACTGTAAAAGGAAATACTAAGACTTTAAAATGGAGCAAAAATGCAAGAGACAACTAAAATGTATTGTGGTTCAGCAAAAAATATTGGTTCTTATATGTGTGTTAAATAGTTTTATTTTTTCTTGTAGTTATCTAGAAAATACTTTGACTGGTGGTTGTCAACAAACTCATTAATTGCAAACATTGTTTTGTTAACTGTGGTCCAGAATGGGTAGACTTCGAAGAAAGCACTCACTGTGCCTTTTTGTGGTATAGGTGGGTTTTTGTTCTAGTCTATTCTATACATAGTAACACTATTTCACTAGAATTTTGCTTAACTTTATTATTTAATTTTCCAAATTAGTAGATTATCTGGATTTCTCGGTAAAAGTATTTAAAATGGTTTCACTATTGACATATTCATTCTGTTCCACTAGGAGCCATATTGAGAAAACCAAGGGTCAAAAATATGTTAATTATGAATAGCAGTGTGTTCTTGAACTCTGCTTTAAGTAGGACTTGGTATTGTGGGAGCCCAAATCCACTGATTTGTATCTGTTCTTCCCATGCCTGGAACAAAGATCATTGTCTTGGTTCTTCTTTCCCATTCTGTGTCCTGCTTCCTCTTGCTCAAGGACACTCTGAAACTGACTATGCCCAAATGCCTTGTGTGTGAACTGATAGTGGATGGGAGTGGGAGGCAGGATATGGGAGCGGGAGGTAGGATAGATAGTTATCAAGTCTGTGATGGAATTGGTATTAATGGAAGAGCCTGAGTGCCCTCTCCCATGTGTCTCTACTCAGTCTTCTGGGAAAATCCTGTAATTTCATTGATGTATCATGTATAGAGATGTAAAAATTTCTATAATTTTAAGCCATAAGGAAAAACATTTCCCCAAGTCCCCCCCCCCGAAATAACCAATTTTGGGGAAATTGAAATATAAATAGTACCATCTAAAATTGAAATATAAACAGTAACCATTTAAAATCAGGAAGAACTGGTTAAGTAACAGAAGAGTAGCAGTAAATGGGACAGTCTTTCTCTGATGGAGGGCTGTATGAAGTAGAGTTTTCCAACAATTTTTATTGGGACCTGTTCTTATTGATTTCTTCATAAATGGGGTGAGCAGTGGGGCAGCAAAGTTTGCTGATGATACTTAATAGTTCAGGGTGATTAAAACAAAAAGGGATTGCATGTTGAAGCAGAAAAATATTATTTTCACATATGCACTCACAGGGTCTGAACTGGCAGTGACTGACCAGGAATGAGATCTTGGGATCATAATGTATAGCTTGTTGAATGCATTGACCCAGTGTGAGGCAGCTGTGAAAAAGGCAAATTCCATGCTGGGGACTATTAAGAAAGGAACTGAAAATAAAATACCATCATGCTGTTATACAACTGTATGGTGAAACCAATTTGGAAGTACTATGTACAGTTCTGGTCACTTCATCTCAACAATGATATTGTAGAGTTGGAAAAGTTTCAGAACAGGGCAACAAAATGATCCAGGGGGTGGAAGAAAGGTTGCAAGCATTTGGAGCTTCTTAGTTTGGAGAAAAGTCAAGTAAGTGTGGCGTGATTGAAGTATGTTAAATTAAGCATTGTATAGAGGGACTAGATAGAGAAAAGTTTTTCTTCCTCTCAAGTTACACTAGAACTCAGGGATATCAGTTGAAGCTCAGTGTTGGAAGATCCAGGACATCCATGGAGGTTAAGGCTATCAGTGGCTACTAATCCTGATAGATGTGTTCTACCTCCTCTGTCAGAGGCTGCACTCTTCTTCTAAACACCAGTTGCTGGAAACCACAGGAGGGGAGAGTGTTGTTGCACTCAAGAGTTGCTCTTTTGGGCTTCCTATAGGCATCTGGTTGGCTAGATTAGTCCTACACAAGTTTACTCAGAATGCCCATTTTGTTTAGCGGCACTTAGTTCCACTAAAAGGAAGATTGAGGCCTTGAAACTATAGCACTTTACATTACAGTCCTGTGCATGTCTATTCAGAAGTAATTAGTATTGAATTCAGTGGGGTTTATATTCCCAGACACTTTTGAATAGACATGCATAGGATTGTACTGTTTGGTAGCAGTGTGACAAGCATTTGAGGAATAGATGAAAAGGTCATCCACAAGGGAGAGGGCAACTCAAAAGGACATCAGATGCAGGGCACTTGCTTCTGGTATCTCAAAACTAGTTCACAACTCACCCGATGGAGACAACAATTCATAAGAAAGCAAAGGCCTTGTGTGATCTTCTCATGAAGGTTGCTGCACTTTCTAGTTGCAGAAATACAGGTTAATTTGTGTATTGCATATGTCTACAGTATGGATAGGAGTTCTCAATCTCTATTCCTGTAATTGTTGCACAGTGAGGACTCCTGTACATGGCAGAATGTTTGTTCTGACATGGGCCTACATGGATCCTGAGATAATTGTTGGAGACCCTTATCTGAGTATCCCCGCCAGCAGAAACTTGGAGAGTAGCAGCAAGGAAGAGGCTTTTCAGTCACCCTGAACACACACAAGTTAAATGTGCATATGTTGCAGGCTGTACTTAGTTATAAGTATTTTAAGTTAAGCAGTCCATCACTGAGCCAACATCTGCTCAAGCAGCCATATAGCATAAGTGCTATGCTAAAAATGACTATAAAGTAAGTTTACTACATAGTAAAAAAGAAGTGAGAATCAGCTTACAAATAGAGGCAGAGAGAAGATGCAACAAACCTGGTAACCACAACTTGCTTTACAAAGTAGTATACTGGGTAGTTTGCTTTGGGCAGATTGTGAAGTTCTTTGTGCAGTATTTCAGTTCACACTGTCAAGTATAATGAGTAAAAATGTTCAGAGACAGCATACCTTGTTTGAAGTCAACCTGATGTTAAAGATCTGGATGTCTGTATGGTTACATTTCACTGTGACAGAAATGTGACTGAATCTGAATTGTTAGTCTAGTCCAGGGGCAGTCAACCTGGTCCCTACCGCCCAGTAGTGGGCGTTTTAGGATTCCAGGTGGGCGGTAGGGGGTTCTATGGCACATGTTACTGCATCACTGGTGGGCGGTAAGGAAATTTTACCATCAAGAAAGATGCATTAGTGGGCGGTAGGTATAAAAAGGTTGACTACCCCTGGTCTAGTCCCATGGTATTTAAACTCCCTTTTTAATATAGTCAGTGCAATGCACTGTAATTAGTCATGTGATCTTTAGAACATAGGCTGCCTCAAAATTTGCAGATACATCTTTTAAATATTTATTTTCATTTTGTCATCCATACTAGGCTTGATCGTCTCTTTATCTTACTGGACACTGGCACAACGCCAGTCACAAGGAAAGCAGCTGCACAACAACTTGGGGAGGTTGTGAAACTTCATCCACATGAACTACATAATCTCTTAGCCAAAGTAAGCATTTTGTTGAATATTTGATCATGTTGGAGCCAGGATTAGGCAGAACAGGGGGAGGGGCACCACCATGGAGTTGGTAACCCCACAGCTGCTGTGTACCAGGATGAGGGGGCAGACGTTGCTCAGGTTCACCTCTGGGACTGCTAGATTGATTCTGCCAATACACCAACACCTTCCTGACCTTGCTGCCACCCTGCACTCCCCCATACTGGTGTATGACAACAACATCAGTGCTGGAAAGCCTGTTCTGCAGTAGCACCACTCTCCATTAGCCTCTTATGGTTGGAGGTATTCCTTGTCATCAAAATGAGCCAAATGTGAATTTCTGTAACCTTAAATACCTGGTGATGGTGGAAAGCCTTAAGTTAGAATCAGTTGAATAATACCGAAATACATTTAATTGTGTATTTTGTTAATTTACTTGATAGAACACTTTAGATAGCATATAAGTCTGTGTTAGAATTCTGTATTTACAGGGCAATCCTGTATATGTCTGCTGTGAATAAAGTTTTAGTAATGTAGCTTATTCCCAAGTGTGTGGGTGTATGATTGCGGCTTTAATTGATAAAACCTCTCTGCATAGTGGCTGTTTCTTATGATACTAGTCGTAAAACACTTTATTAGGGAAGATCATTACTGAAAATCCACAGAATTTACTGTCTAATTTTTTGTGGAACACAATCATTGATTTCCTCCATGGCATTTTTATAAAAATGACAGAAGTAAGTTGGACATATTGCAGACTTCTTGTAAATGGGCTGTCCAGCTTCTGTGCCACCCTTGCTTCTGTCCTGTGATAGGTTAAGGAAGTGACTTAATATTGTCAGTTTCTGATAATCACAAGTGGCTAGAGTGCTATTGTACTCTGTTCCTGCTTTTGGACTTAGAGGGGTCTAGTTGGCCACTGTAACAACAGGATGCTAGACTAAATGGGCCACTGGCTGATCCAGCAGATTCTTAAGTTCTTACTGAATATCCTCTGTAGAAACAGATGGTTTCAGGAAGAGCTGAGATGCAAAGAGCCTCATGCTGTTGAGCTATTTTTGAGTAAAAATAGCTATTAAATCCTTAAATTTGTTAATCTAGTGTTCTGTGTAAGTAGCAACCCTATGAATTTCTGGAAGAAAAGAGAATTATGTCAAAAGTGTCCACATTTTTTTAAAAAAAGCTAGTTGAACCAGACCATTGCTTAACATGTATATATCAAAAAGTGTGTGTGTGTGTGTGTAGGCATTTATAAACTACTAATAATTTTTTTAAAAGCAAGTGATATATAACAGAAGTAAACTTGATAGGCTATTGGGATGTAAAGATAATGGTGATCTGCGTTTGATGACCTTCTATTTCAATGACTAGCTTTTAATCAATCATACTTTATAAGCTCTTGAGTGTTGTCCAGAATATTTGGTGGCTGCTGAATTTAATTACATCTGTTTGGAAACAAAGAGCATAATGAATTCATTTTTGAACTTCTTAAAGGTATTGATACACTTAAGGAGTACAAACTGGGATACCCGTATTGCAGCTGGACAAGCTGTGGAAGCAATTGTGAAAAATGTACCAGAATGGAACCCAACTCCACGACCAAAGCAAGGTGATCCCAAGAGAACTAAAAGTATTACTGTGAAGTGGGCTGGGGAAACCCAGCCAGATGGGCGGGGTATAAATAATAAATTATTATTATATAAGTACATTTTTGTTAAACCTTGTTTGCAGCCATCTTTCTAAACCTGCTTTGCAATATTGTATGTTTGGTTATTAACAACAACAAAAAAGTCATAATGGAACACAATTTCCCCCTCTCTACTATGAAGTACTTTATGTGGCTGTTACCTATACTTTCACTTTGCTTAGACATATGTAAAGCTTCAACCCATTAGTGAAACGACATTGAATGGCAGTTGTATATTTTTGAACCAGTTACTTCAGCACTAATCTCATTCTAAGTTTTTTGTTAACCTTTACCTAGAACATGGCTGCGAAAGTCCAGTGGAAGAATCCTCTGCCTCTGATCGGTTGCGTTTTGACCGATTTGATATCTGCCGACTTCTAAAGCATGGTGCTTCTCTTCTTGGGTCTGCTGGTGCAGAATTCGAGGTTCAAGATGACACATCTGGTACTTGCTCCTTTAATACATTAACTGTGCCACATACTTCAGCTACATTGTTTTCATTGTGTCACCTTTCGTTATCTCAAATCATTAAAAATATTTTATAGTCTCTGCATTTTTGTGATTAAATATGTCTACTCAGGTTTTACAACTGATATATCAGATTTATGAAATAGAATCTGTTTATTTAACTACATTAGATACAATGGTGCAGTTCAGATGCAATGCTAAACCAAAGCATGTCTTAGCATGAATAAGCAAACAGATGGAGAGAAGATCACACCCAATGTATTCCTCTCGGACCTGCTGTTGCCATGGTACTAGAGGGTAAACAGTGGTTTGGCTTTGCACTACAGCCAAACCTGAGCTCATGACAAACCATAAGCCTGGGTTAGTTCATATAATACTAAGCCAAGCCATGGGTAGCCCACCTGCAGCAGGACTAATGGAGGAGAGCAGCAATAACAATATTCACTCTGGGAAATCACACATTTGCATTGGCTAAGTGTTAGGTGCGAATTGTATCACTCGTTCCACATTTGGTAGCTAAGTCCATGAAAGAATTCACACAGTATCATTGTGGGGTGTGGGTGATACCCAACCAAGTCGTATTAAGATCTGAAATGTCTAAAATTGGAGATCTTCCTATATTCTTATGGCTCTTGCACTGTTTCTCAGTTTGGTCCCAGAATTATTGCTCATGTGTTTTTAGTTTATAAGCCATACCTATAAAAACAGTCTGAAGTGTTGAAAATGTCTATATAGCAGCACTTCTAAAGAAGCAGAAATTTACCTCTTAAACCATGTTGCAGATGGCAATAGCAAAAATGAAATATTTTAAATAGCATATTAATATATAAATGTGCATTTTTATGTCTAAACCAAACTTTCTATACTAGTCAAGATGACATATACTTCAGACACAAAGTGTGGCAGTGAAGAGTATATATTGAAAGAAGCGGAGAAATAGAAGTTATTCTTCAGTAAATGTTCTGCTTCTAGATTTAAAATGTGCTTAGTGCTTTCATGTTAGTAAAGGATAAGCATGAGATTAAAGACCGTTTTACTTTTTAAGGTGAAGTTGATCCCAAAGAGAGAATAGCACGACAGAGGAAGCTGCTGCAGAAGAAGCTTGGCCTTGATATGGGGGCTGCCATTGGAATGAACACAGAAGACCTGTTCAATGATGAGGATTTGGACTACACTCCTACTTCATCATTTTTTGTTCACAAACAACCTGTAGGTAAAATTTCAGACTGTTTGACTGCAAAGACTCGATATAACGTTGTAAACAATTAAGTTTCAAATACTATGCTTGTCGTAACTTCAACTTTAGAAAAATATATCACACAGTAATTGATGGAGGATGATATTGAAAGTTTTAGGTGAGGGGGGAGGTCTGTCCTCCTGTAAATTTCAGATAGAAGCTACTTTTACTTACCCAAAGTGGTCCTGAATTTCCAGTTGTTACCACTTCAGCCGTACATGCCCCGTGTTGCACTCCTCAAAGAATCCCTTGCTCCTCAGAGGTTATGCTGGGTACAAGAGGCTACAGAAAGGAGGCAGCTGCATGAATAACATTTTGTGTGAGAGGAACTCAAATCATGTTTATGTGGATCTAAGCCAGAATAACCATTGAACCTTTGTATCTTTCCAGACTCTTCAAGCTGCTGAGTTGATTGATTCAGAATTTCGAGCTGGTATGAGTAGCAGGCAGAAGAATAAGGCTAAAAGAATGGCCAAGTTGTTTGCGAAGCAGAAGTCTAGAGATGCGGTAGAAACCAATGAGAAGAGGTACTGTATCAATTTGAACTTACCATTATAATAGGACACAGGTGGCACTGTGGTCTAAACCACAGAGCCTAGGGCTTGCCGATCAGAAGGTCGGCGTTTCAAATCCCCACAACAGGGTGAGCTCACGTTGCTCGGTCTTTTCTCCTGCCAACCTAGCAGTTTGAAAGCACGTCAAAGTGCAAGTAGATAAATAGGTACCACTCTGGCAGAAAGGTAAACGGCGTTTCCGTGCACTGCTGTGGTTCGCCAGAAGCGGCTTAGTCATGCTGGCCACATGACCTGGAAAGCTGTACGCTGGCTCCCTTGGCCAATAAAGCAAGATGAGCGCCGCAACCCCACAGTCGTCCACGACTGGACCTAACAGTCAGGGGTCCCTTTACCTTTACCATTATAATAAAATATTTTAAAACGGCCTTCTTCAACCCTGATACCTTCCAGATGTTTTCGACTAGAGTTCCCATCAGCCCCAGCCAGAAAGACCAATTTTCATGGATAATTGAAGTTGTAGTCCAAAACAATCAAGAGGGCACCAAGCTTGGAAGACTGATTTACAAAAGTACATCAGTAAAGACATACTACAACACTCTCCCTCTATTTCTCAATTTCTGGAGTGAATGCCATTGATTATGAGGCCAAAACAGCACTTTCTGTGCGTACAAGGAAGGTATCTACAAGCTTGAGGAAACCCTAAGGTTTGCGCGAGTACAAAAACCCTAAAACAGCCCCAAGATGGCAGAACATTCTTAATAGCCACAGAATGCTGATATGACAGGCGGAGGAATGGGGTATCCTGGGAAAGTTGCCTAGCTGAAATCCTGAAAGAGGACTCTACAGTGCAACAAGATGTCTTGTTAGTTCCTTTTCAGTACTCCCAGTGCCATGTGTATATCTTGAACCTTGTCATTCCATTCCATTCCATTCCATTCTATTCCATTCCATTGCAAGATTGGTTGGTTAGATAGATATAGATAAGACTGTTTTCCATCTAACTTACATTAATCGTGCATGTCCTGCATCCTTTACATTAAAGAGGATGTATCCCTTTGTTTCTGTCTATGATTTATAGCTATCCTAGCAGCTGCCTACAAGTTAATAATGGCATTTTTTATTTCATGTAGTAAAATAATACCAAGGAATCTAGTGATAAATCAAAGCCAATCTTTTTTCTTATATTTTCAAATATAATACTGTTAAGTTTCTGATTTGGAAGCATTCCCATTCAATATATTTGCACCTGCATGCCCAAATTTTCCAATAGTTGCTCTGTGAGGAGTCTTAGACACTTTCATTTAAAATCATCAATCTTTAAATGCTAATAGTGAGTACAGTAACTTATGTGACAAGTAACTGACACTTAAACATTTCATTGTTCTTTGTAGCAATGATAGCACTGATGGTGAGCCTGATGAAAAGAGAAGAAAAATTGCAAATGTTATCATCAGTCAACCTGCAACTGACTCCAGACTTTTGGTAGAGAATATGCCAGAAGAGGTACAGTATACCCTCATCAAAATTTGAATTGACAGCAAAATCCAACCTCAATAACTTTGTCCAGTGATTCAGTTGGTGACAGTGGTAATAGTCCATGTTATTTATGTCTCACTTTTAGACCAACGAATGGCCTCTGGAGAGTTTTTGTGAAGAAGTGTGCAATGATCTCTTTAACCCATCATGGGAGGTAAAAAATAATAATTTATCCTCAGTTACATTGGGTTGAAAAGAATAGACACTTTCAAGATTGAGTTTGGGACAGTTTTTCTAATCATTTTGTTTCCAATTTATAAGTTATTTGTATTGACACTAACGAATAGTTCAGACCATACCATTAAGTCAGTTCTATTCATTCTGTGCACTTCTAACCATTTTAAGGTAACTTGACATTCAAGACCACTGATGCCCTTTTCATTCATTGGATACAGTGGGACAATTGTGTAGGTTTTAGTACAGAGATGGGGGGACCTTTGCCTCCTCAAGCTCTACATTCCCTTCAGGGTGAAATGGACCATGGCATATCAAGGTCTGTGTGCTTTGAATGCAGGCAGGTCCCACTATCCAAATGCTCGTTACACAAAAAATCACTTGCCCAAACATGAGTTATTAGTACCCAACCTCACTATAAAAGATAAAGGGAACCCCTGACCATTAGGTCCAATTGTGACTGACTCTGGGGTTGCTGCACTCATCTTGCTTTATTGGCCGAGGGAGCTGGCATACAGCTTCCGGGTCATGTGGCCAGCATGACTAAGCCGCTTCTGGCAAACCAGAGCAGCGCACGGAAATGCCGTTTACCTTCCCGCCGGAGCGGTACCTATTTATCTACTTGCACTTTGACGTGCTTTCGAACTGCTAGGTTGGCAGGACAACCTCACTATACACACCACCAATTCAGTTATCCAAACAGCCAGACCTGTGTGTAGTACTGTAAGCAAATAAGCAGTTTAACGAGGCTTACTTTTTGTGCTCTATGGGAGGTGTTTTCCAGAATGATCTGAGAGAGGAGGAAGTGGGGGAGACTGAACAAATAAGAGAGCATTTTTTCCTTCCTGGTTTGTCTTTTGCAAGATTTCAGAGGGTTTTCATAAATTGTTTCATCATTTTGGGATCAAAATTCTGTGGTTGGGAACACATTAGAAATTTCCCCATAGGAATCAATGGAAATTGTCAAGAAACGATTTCCCGAGAATGCATTGTTTGGATAGTGAGACCTTCATGTATGTAAATAAATCTTAATCTGTTTTGTGTTTAGATTCGGCATGGTGCAGGTGTTGGACTAAGAGAGGTACTTAAAGCTCATGGAAAAAGTGGGGGTAAAATAGGAGACAGCACTATAGAAGAGGTAAGATCAATATGCAGACCTTGATAATTCATTGTGAGCATTTGTACATTCAGCTGTAGTGCAGAGTTCTCAACTGTTCTTTTGTTATAAAAATAATGAAGTGTGGAGAGAGGTTGCTACAGAAAGCACTGTCATTTCCTGGCACCATCATTATCTACTTTTTGGCACCAGGCAAAAATGTTTGTTTGTTTTTAATATGCTAGCTTTTGGACCTTCATTTTGAGAGTTTTGGGTTTATCTTGACTCTTCCTTGCCTTTTTTTTGTAGGGTGGGTTATATTAGACCTGCCTTTTGTTTGTTTTAAATTTTTATTGTGTTCTGGTTTTTATATTTAGTTTTAATGTTGGAACTATATAGTAAGTCACTTTTAGTTAACTTGTTGTCAGGAAGCGACTAAAAATGTAAGTAATAATCTTGAATATTTCACCTTTTCAAAATTTACCTTTTTTCTAAACAGATGACTCAACAACACCAAGACTGGCTGGAAGACTTGGCTATCAGGCTTCTTTGTGTGTTTGCATTAGACAGATTTGGTGATTTTGTTTCAGATGAAGTAAGTATCAAACTTTGACACCTTACTTTGCATATGGGGCTCAATTTTCTGATGCCTTTGTTTTATTACGCTGGGTGTGTTTATTTCCCTTTAAACCTTAGGTTGTGGCACCAGTACGAGAGACTTGTGCTCAGACTTTGGGCGTAGTGCTGAAGTACATGAACGAGAGTGGAGTTCATAAAACTGTGGCTATCTTGCTAAAATTACTGGCACAGGAGCAGTGGGAAGTGAGACATGGTGGCCTGCTGGGGATAAAGTATGCTTTGGCAGTGCGTCAGGTAATTGGTTTTAAATCTTCAAGGTGCTATTGTTTCTTCTTTGATTTCAAAGTCTTGGCTGCTGTATAAAGTGGCATTGTGCCAACATGTCCAATGTGTATGTGAATATCTCTACTGAGCGGTTTTGTGGGCCTTTCCTGCCCTGATCAGTACCCACCAGGAGGATGGAGTTTTGGCTTAGAAATGTGTTCTTTGATGATAAGACTAGGTAATGCTTCCTTCATTGTTAATAATATAATAATAATAGAACTTGCAGTGTAGTGTTGGTGTATACTTCACCCCTTAAGACAGAAATAGAAAGGTTCCCCACTTTGAGAGGTGGGCAGAAAAACGTTCCTTTATTGTTTCCCACATGCACATCTCCCGGATACTTACTAATAGGATGTTAGGAACTCCAGCAGGCCAATGCTCCCTCCCCTCTTTCTTTTTATCCAGCTGTCACCCTAACATACCATGTCCCAACCGTAGATATTATTCGTAGACTCACACAGTCTGCCTGAGCTTTGGCCCCTTGGTCTCTCCTTGTTGAGCTCAAATTTCCATCAGAATTCTGTTGCTCCTGGAAGTTTGCAGGTATTTGTCACCCTGTTCTGTTCTGTTTTGTTGTTTTCTTAGTGTTCTCATGACTTGCATACTTCTGTGTACCTAGAAAATATTGTGTGTATGTTGAAACTATTACCTTATATTTTGAGTGACTCCATTTCAGACTGATAGACACTCAGCTTACTTGTGTCTGCTGTTAGGCAGAATGATGCTAAATTACCTAAAGTGAAAATAGCCTATGTGCGCTTGAAAAGGAACAGTCATCCTGCCTACAGGCTTAGAATTTGCTTTGACCGTTGATCTTCAGCTTAAGGATTCTTGCTTTTGCAGGACTTAATTGATACTTTATTGCCTAAAGTATTGCCTGCAATAACTGAAGGCCTGCAAGACTTGGATGATGACGTTAGAGCTGTTGCTGCAGCATCTTTAGTACCAGTTGTGGAAAGCCTTGTGCATCTTCAGCCACAGAATGTAAGTGGAGCACACTGACACTTAAATGTTTTGTTACCCTTCTGAAGGAAAAACCAAGTCTTAGGAATCCATGTTTTATGAAACCCTCTTCACCTCATGTATTTTTCATCTCTGTGTCTATAATCTAGGTTCCCTTTATTCTTAATGTACTTTGGGATGCACTCCTGGAACTAGACGATCTAACAGCTTCCACAAATAGCATTATGACCCTTCTTTCATCCCTTTTGACGTATTCTCAGGTCCGAAAATGCAGGTAATTTAATTCATTTCACAATTTTAATTTTTATGTAAAAATACACTGTTCTCAAAATACCTTGTCTTAATAATATATAGAATGAATTCTACTTGTCAGCATACCTACACAGCAGCACTGATTTTGCTTTATAAATTTATATGAAGACAAATGAATATGAATTACAATGTGATCTTCTTTTTCCTTCCACACTTACCTCAGTATTCAGCAATCACTCACAGTTCTGGTACCACGTGTGTGGCCTTTCCTACACCATACAATATCATCTGTTCGAAAAGCAGCATTAGAAACTTTGTTTACCCTATTATCTACAGAGGATCAGGTGAGAGTTATTTACTTTCTAGTGGTCTTCTAGACATTGGTGGACCCTTTCTAATCTATCAGTTACTTCTTTGTTTATCTTCTCATTTTCCCTTGCTTTTAAAAGTCTCCTCCTATTTTTTTAAGTTGGTTCAAAAGGGTTAGTATTTTATTGGATAAAAATACATTGATGTGGAGTTTTTGTCTTTCCAGTATGGCTTGCCGGGAGTGGGGAGAGTTGTCCCTCCAACTGTATGAGAACTAATTTGTAAACTTCTACCACTCACATATACTGTGTGTATAGCACACTCAAGTGAGAAAGGAATTACTTTTGCTTGCTCTCCAAAACAGTAGCTATATTGCTTTATCATCCTAAAAATAAAAAATAAAAATAAAAACCATTGGTATTCTTATTTGAGAATAAGCTTGTTTTGTTAGAATAATCTGCTTTGATAATTTCTTATTTGCTGTTTCTAGAGTTCTGCAGCCTGGCTTACTCCCATTTTGCAAGACATGCTAAGACATATATTTCAGTTCTGTATTTTAGAGAGCAATCAAGAAATTCTGGAACTAATACATAAGGTATGTGCCCTTTTGCAACTTAAATTTGCCTTGCCCTGTTTGTAAATCTGGTTGTGTGCGGATGCTGTCTTGTAATGTTCTATCTTTCAGTTTTAGCATTGGTCAAATCTGATTTGTACCATACAGTGTGGAATGCTGTTCCTTAGAATATGTTGGTGAAAATTGTGGATGTATTTTATGTGCACAGAAAAGTCTTAAAGAAATTGGTAATGTAAGATGTTTGAATATGAAGGGTTGTTGTTGTTTTTTTATAATCCTGTTTCTCCTTTTTTTTAGGTGTGGCTTGAATTACTAAGCAAGGCTTCCCTACAATATGTAGTAGCAGCTGCGTGTCCGTGGATGGGAGCCTGGCTCTGCTTAATGATGCAGCCATCACATTTGCCTATTGATTTAAATATGTTGCTAGAAGTGAAAGCCAGATCAAAGGTCAGAAGAGACCTGTATTCCTTTGGGTGGTGTTTTGCTTATTTTGTTGCATTATACTATGGAGTAATCTGAACTGTGCATGTCACAAGCTTAGGCATTTTCTAACTAAATGCTTGCACTTTTTTGGCAAGGGCTGCCTCTTACTTTGAGAATCATGGAGCCTGAAACCATTCAAGGCTCAGGGGTTGCACCAGAAGGGTTAGTAGTATTGAAGACAAAGCTACACAATGCGTATTTTTAGAAATTATATACATAGAGTCAGGATTGTTTTCTAAATACTATTTGACTTGAAAAGGTATTACATTGTAGTGTAAAATGTATCTGTAATGGAAGGCTGCTTTTCTCATATCTGTAGCCCAAATTTAAAAACAAAAGAGTAGGATGTGAAAGCAAATGAGGCTTGCACAAACAACTTTTTATATCTTGTTCATAGGAAAAGACAGGTGGCAAGGTGCGGCAAGGTCAAACCCCGACTAAAGAAGCAGTACAGGAATATATTGCTGGAGCAGAAAGTGTCGCCGAAGATCTAGCAACCAGGGATTATGTTGTTATGAGAGCCCGGATGATGGCAGCAAAGTCAGTTTATTACTGAAAATCTTAAAACAGGGGTTGTTGTTTTTTTGGAAAATCAATGAGTTTATAGACAAGCTATTCATAACATAATTCAAGTTTGATTGTGCAGAACAGTGTGTTACTTGAAGTGTAACTAATATAAAATTGATTGTTGTTCCAGATTGCTTGGAGCACTTTGCTGCTGTATTTGTGATCAAGGTGTGAATACTGTTTCCCAAGAAATAAAGCCAGCTGAATCACTAGCCCAGCTATTGCTTTTCCACTTGAATTCCAAGTCTGCTTTGCAGAGGTTTAGTGTTGCATTAGTAATCTGTGAGTGGGCTTCCTTGCAGAAGGTAAGACATGTACTGCAGTAAAAATGCATGTTTTTTCAAAGTTAAAACATTAAGCTCCAGTTATATTTTTGGAGCAGATTTACATTTTCTTTATGCTGTCATGAGCTGATAAGCAAGGTGCTAATTTTAATGTTGAAAGCATGTAGCTGACAGGGCTGTGTTCAGTACTCCTGATGCACATAGACTGTGACTGAAAATGTATTGCGAGGCATGCACGTAGTGAGAAAACTGCGTTCAGAGCTTCTCAGAGATGTAGTAGAGTGGGTGGGTGACTAGCAGTTTGAAAATAAGCCATCAGCTGTATTGGACATGTAGAACTAGTTGCATCAATTCTTTGGCCCCTTATAAGCAGTTGTATATGTTGGAAATGCCAGTTTTTGTAAAAAAAAATATAATTTTTACAAATCCAAATTATTCTTCAAGGACGATGAAGATTGCTTGCACTTAAAATAGCTAATTTGACAGCTGAACGACATGGTGTTTGCTTTCAGGAAAACAAAGAAGTGACTACTGCTGTCCAGTCACGCTTGCTTGGGGTCCTTTCTGAGCATCTGTATTATGATGAAATTGCTGTTCCCTTCACCCGAATGCAAAATGAATGTAAACAACTCATCTCCTCATTCACTGATGCAAACATTGACATGGGCAGCAGAGTAAACTGCAGTGTGTTTACAATAGATCAAGCGAATGAATTGGTGAGTGACTCAATGAAAGGGCTAGCCTCCAATCTTTAGGTGAGCAGTGTAAAAAAAAGCTTGAGCAGCCGTGGTAGCATACAAGCATTCACCTGTGGCTACACAGAAAGATATTGCCCCCCCCATGCATATTACTAATAAATATAGTGTGGGAAGTATTACCAGTCTTGAGAGTGAAATCCCCTTCCATCTTGTAGAGGTGTCTGGCTTGTAGATGTGGACCGTATAAGCAAAGCAAGGCACTTCTTCCTCAGTACATCTTTCACCACTAACAGAGCTGGCCAGATCTTAATTTCACAGAAGGGACCCATATTAATCCCCTCACTCCATGAAAAAAGTTTCAACAGTTAAGTTTTTATGAGAATAACATGTGCATACTGTGTTTTGTAAAGAGTACACTAGTTTTCTTTGATTAATTTTGTTAATTAATCATGTAATTCGTTTCATAAGTACTTGCTGCAGCCACTTCCAATTGCGAGGAAAAGGGATCTGTTCTCATACTGAGATTCCAGAACAGGCAGAAGGATATCGAAATACAGGCACACCCTCATTAAGAGGGTCACATACGGCTCAGCTCATAATCAAGGCCTTCCTTTTCATCATACTTATGAAACTTGGAAACATGGGGAAATGATGCATCAATGTTTAGTAATGGATCTATCTGGACAAAATTTTGTCCAGGGTATTATGGACTATCTTGCATTTGCCACTGCCACATCTCTGACAGTTTTCTCTAGAATGCATTGAGCATTGCAATGGGTGTGCTAAGCATCTTAACTACTAAGATTTTACCATGGAGGCTTATTTTGAACTTACATGTACTCTTGTCTGCCGTGGCTACTTCTGGAGGTGGAGTGTACAATATCACCTGTTTCGGGGGGGGGGGCAAGCAGAAAACATGTATCACCTTCTAGCACCATGTGTAAACAAACCAGCAAACTTTGCTGTCCTTCTTTCTGTTGTAATAGAGCAATGTTGCTTTGGGTTAATTTTCATTTTCTTAGGTCACTACTGTCTTCAATGAAGCTACAGCCTCTCTTGATCTAAATCCTAATGTTCTGCAGCAGCTAGAAAGCAAACGGCAACAAGTCCAAATGACTGTTTCAGAAACAAACCAGGAATGGCAAACATTGCAGATGAGAGTGCATACTTTTGCTGCCTGTGCTGTTGTGAATCTTGAACAACTTCCAGAAAAACTAAACCCTGTCATAAAACCACTGATGGAAGCTGTGAAGAAAGAAGAGAACACGCTAGTACAAAACCATGCCGCTTTGTGCATAGCAAAGTTACTTCAGCAGTGTACAACAAGATCTCCGTGTCCCAACTCAAAGATCATAAAAAATCTTTGCAGTTCTCTCTGTGTAGACTCACATCTTACTCCTTTAGCATCATGCCCTGCACAACCTCAGAGCAGCCATGAAAATTCAAAAGGTAGGTTATGTGCTATTCTGTGGATGAGTAACTTGGTAGAAGAGAAACCTACAAAGAGACTGTCCAAAACAGCTTGGGGCATTTGAATAATCCTTGACAGACTGTCAAAGCAGTTTTTCCAGCTAGCAATAAAATCAGCATCTTTGCCTGGTACTGCTCATGATGCTTTCTTTGGATTCAGAGTAGGAAAATATTACAGAAACTCCTAAAATGGTTTAACCTGGTGGTACCAACTGACCACTGGTTGATCATTCTTGTGTTTGGCACTGTGATTTTTTTAATGAGAGAAACGTTCTTAATGAACAGCAACTTTATTGTATTACGCTTGCAGTGCTTCAAGTTTCCTTATAGGAAGGGAAACATTCATTTTCTGAACATGCTTCTTTCTTGGGAATACCATTAGTGTTTGATCCATGGATTAAGTCCCGGTCAGGGCTTCTAGAAGAGATTGAGGAAGTGGATCTTGGGTTTGAGCCTACCCTGATTTACTGTCACTGCGTGGAGAAGAAATTGCTGTCCTTATCTGAACACTCACTCACCCTGGAAGTTTAAAAGTGTTAGAGGAGATCCTTTATCCAAGTCCCTCTTCCAGGCAAGGTGGGAGGGAGGAATAACATCTAGACATATCATTTATTTAATTTCTCTCTAGAAAGAATGTGCATCTGAATTTCATTGTCCACCCTCCCCCCACCCCATTATGCCACTTCGTTTTAAGGGTGTGCATTTCAAAACAATGGTTTTAGTGTTCTGTTTTAATCTTGCCCCTTTCTTTAATTCATCTCAAGTGTTTTATCAGAGAACTGAATTTCCAGACTGTATTTCTAGTCTCTCCTTCATGTCTTTTCCTCTACTCTCCCTTCCCCACCCTCTCAATCCTCTGGAGAGGAAAACATATGTTCCTGGTTTCCCCTCACTGTTTTTTATTAGCATAATTGCGCCCTGGGTGTGAAAAAATGTTTTAATTGCCACCTTTCTTTATTGTAGGATCTAATTCTGAAAGAGATGGGATGCATCATACGGTCACAAAGCATAGAGGTATAATCACACTGTACAGGCATCAGAAAGCTGCATTTGCCATCACAAGCAGGCGAGGTCCTACACCAAAGGCCCCCAAAGCCCAAATTGGAGATCTACCTACAAGCAGTAGTGGAAATGTAACCACAGAGCTTGACGAAGTGGGTGTGAACTTTTCGTTTTCATTCTTGCGAATGTCGTTGTGTGGTGCTCCACTCCAGGTGTATATGACCCTGTATAGCAAGAGATGCTAATGTGGTGCCCATGCACCCTCACAGGCCTTCCCTGGCACTTTCAGTGTCCCGTCCCACCACTGAAATCAGGCTTGAAAGAAATACCCTGCTGTAGCCAATAGAATATGTGTAGTGAGTGATCAAATACAGCATGTGTCAACATCAGTTTCTACAGTTTACGACAAATAGAAAACATAGAGGATTAAAAAGAAAGGACAGAAAAATAATGCTTCTGGCAATGCTTTTCTAGAGTATTTTCCTGGTTTCTTCTATTCACTGGTTAGCACACAAGATGTTCATAAGTTGATTACACAATGCATTGTAACTCTGAATAGGCTTCATTTTTTGAAAGCACAGTTATTTGAGATAACCTGTCTCTGATTAATGATAGTCCATTTGCACACACAGATATTCAGTAATGAACATACGTGCAACACTGGCCTTGAAACCCATTTTCAGAATCTCATTTGATTTTGGAAATAGTCAACTAGTTGTGAAGATTTAGCAGTTATGCCTGTTCCTTGATCACATGCATTTTCAATCAACAGCCTTTGACATTAATCTGATGCTTGTTCGTATTGTGTTTGTCTCTTCTGGTTATGGTTCTGTTGAGAGAGAAGTGATTTATATCTTGTAGGCCTATATCAGTGGCAATTTTTGCCTCAAAATGTTGCTGATCTTATTTTGTTCTCTCTGTGTAAGTGTGATTGCTTTCTGTTTCCAGCTTGATATGTAGTCTAGGGCAGTCTAATTTATTCTGGGCAGGCTGTATGGTTGGATAAAAACTTTACTTTGCTTCATAACCCTTCTCTTTACCTTATCAAATTCTAGGCTCAGAAGCCTTATGTTGTACAGAGAAGAGGAGCAGAATTTACTTTATCCACTATTGCTAAACACTTTGGATGTGAAATGGCCGTGGGTTTGCCACATCTCTGGGACACTATGGTTGGTTCTTTAAGGAACAGTATTGACATAGACAACTTTGGTATGTGTATTTCTTACGGTATAGGTATTCTAAAAGCTGAATTCTGAAACTCTTCTGATAATATGATATTGCTTCTTGTAGACAGAAAAGTGCTGTTGGAAAAGGGAGATGGTCCAGCCCAGGAGTTAGTGAACTCTCTACAGGTTTTTGAAACAACTGCAGCTTCTATGGATGCTCAGCTTCACCCTTTGGTAATTTAAATGTTCTGAATTTATTTCTAACACAATTTTAATTGCCAGTGTAGGTGTTTGGAAATGGATAACATAAGTGATGCTGTTCAAGAATACAATTGGTTGGTGTTTGCATGTTTTCTAAACTAGGGGAAAAAATGCTTCTGCAACAGTAGCTTGCAATTATAAAGGATGAAGTAAGTTTAGGATATTTGTGTTTAAATCTCTGTTATTTTCAAAGTGAGACCCCAAGTAGTTACAGTCCTCTTCCCAAGTCCCTTGCTGCTATTCTATTCCAAACAACGGCAGCTCCAACAACCACTCACTCATCAATACCACTGAGGTAATTTTCCACACTCTTACTGGTCTGTAATTATGAGATAACAAGATGAGGCAGTATGTTCGCTAAATTACCAATTAAAGCAGAACACCCTTTTTGATGCCTTTGATTTGGAGCATAAAACTAGAAACCATCCTAAACATATGCCATAGATCTCCATGTTGATATTGGGCTACTCTTGTTCCCTCTAGTTCCTTGCAGGAACACCGTTTTGTTTTGTTTTGTTCAGTTCAGTTAACTCTTTACATTCATCATTTTATTAGGAATGATGCACCATCCTTCATAGTAAACTTTACTGCACAGATAATATGATTTCTCTACAAGAGGTGATATGATACATATATTTTGCTTTTTTTCTGTTTTTTACTGAAACAGTCTCTTGTAATGAACTTCTTAGTTAAGTTATGGTTGTTCCTTCTGGAAATGAGCCCAAAATATTTTAAGCTGCAGAACACCTAATATGTTCCGATTTTCATTCCATCCTGAATATAAAACTATACACTAGCATTACACATTTCCCTCTTTGTACAGAAGTTCTAGGAGCCAAGTAGCTTAAAGGCACCTAATGCCCTGTTTGTGATTATGATAAAGTTATTTTTTGAGTTTATGCAGGTTGCAGTATTTAGCAAAATAGAATACTCACGGTTGGCATTCAGTATGTTTTAAAACAGCTGTGATTTCTCTTTGCAGTTGATCCAGCACTTGCCTTACCTTTGTATGTGCCTTCAACACCCCACCACTGCAGTGAGGCACATGGCTGCTCGCTGTGTAGGTGTAATGAGCAAAGTGGCCACCCTGGAAACCATGCACATTTTCTTGGAAAAGATTCTTCCTTGGCTGGGAGCAATTGATGACAGTACCAAGCAAGAGGGTGCAATTGAAGCTCTTGCTTGTATCCTTTCCTGATTCTAAGGAAGAGGTATTCATGTATGACTTTAAGTGCTGAAATGTAAGTTTTGTGAAGCCTGGGGAGTTTCTTCAAAAGGGCAAGTGCTTCCGCAAGATTGAACTGGAGCAGAAATATTTGCTTCTTACTAGCATGGTATATATGATCACCTGATTCCAGGCTTGGTAGAAGAAAGATATTTTTTAAGGAAATGCATAATAATTGTTTGAGCTCTAGTCCAAAGCCTGGAATTCTGTATATTGACACTGGATACTCCTGTACAGTGGTACCTCAGGTTACATACGCTTCAGGTTACAGACTCTGCTAACCCAGAAATAGTGCTTCAGGTTAAGAACTTTGCTTCAGGATGAGAACAGAAATCGTGCTCCGGTGGCGCGGCAGCAGCAGGAAGCCCCATTACCTAAAGTGGTGCTTGAGGTTAAGAACAGTTTCAGGTTAAGTACAGATCTCCAGAACGAATTAAGTACTTAACCTGAGGTACCACTGAATAGAGAAAGTGTCCTGGAAACCATTCTGCAACCCACTAACTCTGATGGTAATGACCAGAGACTGTTTCTACCTTGACCCAGGTACATGACTCCCAGTTGCTCATATTCTCAAGCTTTCAGTTCCACAAAGTCATGAGAGTATCTTGCTTCAGTAGTTGAGAAGATCATGTGCCTACGCTCATAGTTGCCCAGCCTTGATATGATTCCAGTTCCATCTAAATTTTTTTAAACTGCCACAATTTATGCATTTAGTGAAGGCTGTGCTGAAAGACACCAGAGATCCCTTGACCTTCATGAGTTGTGTGGTGTGAGGATAGCTTGAATTGTTCTTGTGTGCAGGTTGAAAATTGCATGTGGCCCTTTGAATGGAAGCCAGAATTCAAGTAATGTACAGTTAACACTATGAGAAGTAGCATCATCAGGAGTCCACACATGTCCTCGCTGTGGTTGCCATGGTGAGTGTACCACTGTGTCCTGAAGAACCTGATAATTCCAAGTTGTGTTTCGGGAAGGGGCGGGCGGTGGGAGGAAGAATGCCTCTGATGAGAGGGAAAGGATAACAGCAATTACTGCGCCACATTGATATGGAAGGAATTCACTCCAGCGGATACTTCATGGCTGCGCCTAATACAGCTTTTATCAGGTCTGCTTTCTTTAGCTTATGCAGGGCTGCCTGCATCCAATCCCATGCTGCATCTATGCAACATGAGTCTTCCTCTGACCATTGAAAAGCAAAAAGTGGGATTCCCTCCCCTATATATGCCCCAAAGTTCCACCCTGTTTCCTTTAAAAAAACAATGTTATTTTCCATTAAGATGAATACTGCACAGCATGCTATAGCAATAGAAAATTCTATATTGGTGCCATTTTCTTAGCACTGAGCTGGAAGGTAGTTTTTTTAAAATGTACCATCTGACCTGTAAAAGAACTATCTGAAGGGAAAATGGAAAATGTAAGTGAGAAGTTTTCAGGGGTCACAAATATTCATAATTGGACCAGCTGCATCAAAAATACATATTTTCAGGGGGAACAGGGGTTGCATTAGGAAGTGGGAGGCAGGAAAGCCCCATTCCACAAGGGCAACACTGCTCTCAGAAATTAAGATTCATGCATATGTGATTCAGTAATTTGCTGTTCAGATGCATTTTGGGTTTAGATAAGATGGATTTATTGTTGTGGAAATGGCTCCAAAACTGGTAAAGAGAAGCTCCTTAATTATTAATCCAGGTGTAATGGAACAGCTAGATGTCGGAATTGTTCCCTATATAGTTCTCCTTGTGGTTCCAGTTCTGGGCAGAATGAGCGATCAAACAGACAGTGTACGTTTCATGGCCACCCAGTGCTTTGCTACGCTGATTAGATTAATGCCTCTTGAGGTAAGTCAAAGTCTTTCATTTTGACTGAAGAGAGTCAGTGAGCGAGCCCTGTAAAAAAGCGTATTGGCATATAGTGATAGAAAGTAGCAGTCTTTCGGTATTGCATCTTATTTAGGTAAATAGGTAAGTTTTGGGATTCAGCAAGTAATGCATTTTGTGTCAGAAATCTTCTCAACTGAATATAAAATGGGAAGTTTTAGAGCTTGGAATATTATATTTTACAAATACTTGGATTGAGCATTCACTCCTTGAATTTCAAATGCATTCTTTCATATGATGTTCGATTCATTCTTGATCCTAGCACCTTTCTAGACTTAGATAAATTTGTCTTTGTGCATTTGCAAACACTGAAACTATCTCTATTATGAGTGTGAAATTTAACACTGAAAGATCAAGAAACCACTCAGGAATAACAAGAAACATAACAGCATACAAAGAAGTCAGTGTTGTAGAAAAGATAAATGAGTCCTTTACATTCTCCTCTCTCCTCCCTCACCTTTTGTCGGTTTAAAGGAGGCAGGCTTGAAACTGACAAAGTGGGTGTCTGTGTCACGTAAAGCACCGTTAACTCTTTTGATTTTACCGTGTCATAATGTCACTTAAAACATTAATTCTCAATGCCTGGTCATAGTTTAATCTGCTTGGGAAAACACTTCTCTGTACAGTTTGTCCTTCTTGTTTGGTTGCAACATAAGTTTGTCTTTAAAGCATCCTGTACAGACCACTGTGTGGGTTACCTTACACAACAGATCTGTGTATATATACTGTGTATATAGCAGATGGTGCTATATAAATAATGGAACCTGCATGTTAGATGACATAGCTGTTGAGGCTTTGAACACCTATATATCTGCAGAGTTCAGGGGATGTTCTGTTTGAACACCTGCACTTCATTGAGACTTACCTTTCTCCCAATTCATAGAATCATAGAGTCAGAAGGGACCCCCAAGAGTCATCTAGTCCAATCCCCTGCAATGCAGGAATCTCAACTAATTACCATATTGGTCCGAATATAAGCCGCACCCAAATATAAGCCGCACCTTTAAAGTTCCAGAGGGGGAAAAGGAAAAAAAGGCAATACCCAAATATAAGCCGCTCCCTTAAAATTCTGCATGCACTCACACCTGTTCCATTTTACCGTATGTCTGTTTCAGCAGGGATATCCTAAAAGCCAATTTTTGTAAGGTCACGAATTTCATGGTCGGAATTTGGAAAAAAGTAAGGCTTATATTCAGGCTATTATGGTAATTGTTTGTTCTGCTGATTGCTATTTATCTGTCGATTCCTGAGTAGATCATGTAATGGAAGCATCACTATTTCTTAATTGTGAACTGAACACACTTCTACAGCATTATTTTCAAGAAAATAACTACACTGCAAGGCAGTAGTTTGTTTGAATGTTTAATTCCCATTCTGTGTTAAAAGTCTGAAAGCTGAGTTACTTCAAGTCCATGACACTTTCAAATTGTGTGATTTCATTATGATTTTTGTAGAATATTAGTATTGATAGAATTGAAACATGAATTAAAATTAACTTTTAGCATATCATGAACTTTATTTCTTATTTTAATTAAATATGCAAGATACTGTACATATAAATATATATTTTCTTGTTTCAGGCCGGCATTCCAGACCCACCAAATATGCCTGAGGACTTAATCAAAATTAAAGCCAAAGAGCGCCATTTTCTGGAACAATTATTGGATGGGAAAAAACTTGAAAACTATAAAATTCCAGTACCGATTAAAGCAGAACTAAGAAAATATCAGCAGGTAAATTCTTATGGGAAGTTTTTTTCATTTCAAGACACACATAATTTCCTTATCAAATTTGTCTTGTGGATTGGTTTGAATAGCTTTTATTATTTCAATTTGTATTTTGGAACCTGATATGAAAATCATATAATTTCTGGTCTTCTGAACACTGCTTCCAATCATAATTTTATGAAGACTTGAACATTAAAAAAAAAAAATCCAATTAATGCCTACCTGGAAAAAAATGCAAGTACAGTGGTACCTTGGGTTACATATGCTTCAGGTTACAGACACTTCAGGTTACAGACTCCACTAACCCAGAAATAGTACCTTGGGTTAAGAACTTTGCTTCAGGAATTGCACAGCTGCAGCGCGGCGGCAGCAGGAGACCCCATTAGCTAAAGTGGTGCTTCAAGTTAAGAACAGTTTCAGGTTAAGAACAGACCTCTGTAACGAATTAAGTTCTTAACCCGAGGTACCACTGTAGAGTTGTATAGCTTCTACTGATCAAGAATTGTATCTAATAAGATTCCTGAGATTAATCATAAAATACATGAGCAGAGTTGGAAATAAATTCCTCTGTGCAAGCACCGTACTAGGTGGCTTTAAGTTTTTTTTGTACTTAAGACATTTTAGAAATATTTATCAAATTCTTGGCTCTAGTGCATACTTCTGAGTGCTGGCAGTTTCATGAAGTGGTAAAATGTTAACATTAAAGTGTCAGAGGTCTGGCTGGGAGGAGAGGACTGAGCTTTTACTTCTAGCAGAATCTCTAAGAAAAGCATTAATACTCCCCCAAAGAGGTGTGGTTACTGGGGAGAAAAATGCTTTTTATTCTTCTTTTTGCTAGATGAATGGTAAGACTTTTTTTTTTGCACCAGAATTTTAATGTATTTCAATTTTGCCTCTTGTTTTCACTTTATCTAGCCTACTTGCTGTCTGTTTTTTTGCCTGTGAATGTATTTTAAATGTTAATAATTGTGGAGTCCTTTTTAGGGGGCATAAGAACAGAAGCCTAAATTATGTTCCTCTTCCTTTCTGTTCACAGGAAGGTGTGAATTGGTTGGCTTTTCTCAACAAATACAAGCTTCATGGAATCCTTTGTGATGATATGGGCTTGGGTAAAACCTTGCAGTCCATCTGTATTCTTGCAGGAGATCACTGTCTCAGGTAGCATGCACAATCACAGCTAGTCAGTTTTTACATCAACATATCTGCAGTATAGAAGATGTAACATTTCTTGTGATTTGGTTTTGTTCTCCAAAGGGCCCAAGAATATGCAAGAACTAAGATGGCCGATAGTGTTCCACTCCCATCCTTAGTGGTGTGCCCTCCCACACTCACAGGCCATTGGGTGGATGAAGTGGGCAAATTTTGTTCCAAAGAGTATCTAAATCCTTTGCACTATACTGGCCCTCCCACAGAGAGGGCTAGGTAAGTACTGTAATATATTGTAGAAGCTTGGCTCTAAGATTTGCTTTGTAGTGACAGTTCCTTCTGTTGTGATTATGTGAAAAGTACTAAAAATAAGTGTACAGGTTTATTTTTTGTTTCTGTCTCTAAAATTCTACTTTTTATACTTTATCTTCTTAAGGTTGCAGCACCATGTGAAAAGATACAACCTAATTGTAGCTTCCTATGATGTTGTGAGAAATGACATTGATTTTTTCAGGTAAAAGCTATAGTTCTTCCTGCTATTTTGAAAGATACTGTACATTTCAAAGCTATTTTAAGTTGATTAGTTGTGTTTTCTCTCCTAGAAATATTAAATTTAACTACTGTATACTTGATGAAGGCCATGTCATCAAAAACGGAAAAACAAAACTGTCCAAAGCAATAAAACAGTTGACTGCCAATTATAGGATAATCCTCTCTGGGACACCAATTCAGGTAATCCCCGCTATCTCTTGAAATAAATAAATGCATGAGAACTGGCCCAGTTTGCCGTAATTAAAAACAATGATTGTTTATCCTATTTTCAGAACAATGTCTTAGAATTGTGGTCACTGTTTGATTTCCTTATGCCGGGATTTTTGGGTACTGAGCGCCAGTTTGCAGCTCGCTATAGCAAGCCCATCTTAGCAAGTAGAGATGCTCGGAGCTCTGGTCGAGAACAGGAGGCCGGTAAGAAGCAAGTTCTGTTGCTTAATGAAGCACTGTTGTTCTTGGGGAAAGTTAATCCTGCTGTGGGTGAGACACCAGAAGAATCCTGTTCTTGTTTAGTGGCTTTGCTGATCCATATGCTCTTCCTTTGGTGGGCATTTGCAGGTGTTCTTGCAATGGAAGCATTGCACAGGCAAGTACTGCCATTTTTGTTGAGAAGGATGAAAGAAGATGTGCTACAGGATCTTCCACCCAAAATTATTCAAGACTATTACTGCATCCTCAGTCCTCTACAGGCAAGTTCCTTGCGCTGGTTTGCATTCCGCTGATATTAGTAAACAACAAACAAGCCTGTTGTAGATCTTCTCAGATCCTATACTTGTTCCAAATTGGAATTTTATTACGTTGTGTCCTGCCTGAAAAATATTGCTGGGGCTTGCGTCCAAGATAACAACATCCTCATTGATGAGCAGTTAGTCATAACTTCTTGGACTCAAAACCGTTTTTTTTCCTGGACTGTTGAAATAGCTTTTGTCTTGTGCTGTAGTTTATATGTAGTGTATGGTCAATAATAATAATAATAATAATTAATAATAATAATAAATGGAAGGGAATCAACAGTGAGGATAGTTAATGCTGCTCTGGTGTGGAGCAAAAGCTTCTGCCCCTCTGGATACAGTCATGCCTCATGTTATGTTTGCTTCAGGTTGAGCATTTTCAGGTTGCATCCCGCAGTGACCCAGAAGTACTGGAAAAGGCTACTTCTGTGTTTCACTGCTCGCGCATGCGCAGACGCTCAAAATGACGTTACGCACATGGGCAGAAGTAGCGAATTGTGACCCGCAGACATGGGTTGCTTTCTGCTCATGTTGCGAACGGGGCTCCGGAACGGATCCCATGCTCAACCAGAGGTACCACTGTAGTTGAATAGAGTGCCCTTTTCTAAGCATAAGACTTTGGTCTTATGTTAAGAATAAGATAGTTGTGGTTGTATATTCCCTTGCAAAGAGGAAATGCAGCGGCTTAGTCCTGAAAATGGCAGTGTGTTGAGCATTCAGTAGTTTAAATTGTTGCTGGATTACAGTTTGGGAAACAACAGTACCTAAGAAATGAAACAGAAACCATGGCTGTCTAACACAGGATGCTTACCTTCTGTCAACTATATTGTTGAGGTTAATGTAGGAGTAGGTAAATAGGTAAATGACCCTGGATGGTGAAGTCCAGTCAAAGGCGACTATGGGGTTGTGGCATTCAACTCGCTTCAGGCCAAGGAGCCGGCGCTTCCCCACAGACAGCTTTCCAGGTCATGTGGCCAGCATGACTAAACTGCTTCTGGCGCAACAGAACACCACGACAAGTGCCAGAGCGCACAGAAACACCATTTACCTTCCCACTGCCGCAGTACCTATTTCTCTCCTTGCACTGGCATGCTTTCAAACTCCTATGTTGGCAGGAGCTGGGACTGAGCAACGGGAGCTCACCCCATCACACAGATTCGAACCACCAACCTTCTGATCAGCAAGGCCAAGAGGCTCAGTGGTTTAGACCACAGTACCACCCTCTTTAAAAACACACCGCTTTGTGAGGTAATTTTGAAGTGAACAATAATCTATTAAGCATAAATTTCTTCCTTTCTTAATAGGTTCAGCTTTATGAAGATTTTGCCAAGTCTCGTGCCAAATGTGATGTGGAAGAAACTGTTTCAGCAGTGTCACTGGTTGAGGAAACTGAGAAACCAAAACTTAAAGCCACAGGACATGTGTTTCAGGTTGAAATTTCATTTTGTTACATCTTCCTTACAAACATTTAATAAAAGTAGTAATTTTTATGTAACTGGTGATTGTTTGATTAAACACTGCAGTTATATTGAACCAAAGCAGTGAGCTGCCTCTAAATTTCCAAAATAGATTTTAAGCTTGGTGATACATAAATGTAAAATTTATTAATTAATATGTTATAACTTCTAGAGTGCGGACTATTCTTAGATTCACAGGAAGCAAATAAATTATTTTTTTAAAAATACAGGGTAAAGTAATTGCTCCAGGGACAAATTTGTCTATCATATTTTTTTCTGCTCTCCGCAACTGGTTATGATTAAACAATGAACATTAGTTAGCTGTTAGTATGGCATCTACCTCCAATCTTTGGCAAGATTTCGACGAGTAAGAGAAATATACTATCTTGTGCCTTATCTGAATATATATTAAGTTGTTATGCATGTTTAATGGCTTCCTTCATGGGGTTTTTTCTTAGGCATTGCAGTATTTAAGGAAACTCTGCAACCATCCAGCATTAGTTTTAACTGCTCATCATCCAGAGCACAAGAGGATTACAGAAAAGCTTGCTGTTGAGAATTCTTCCCTTCGAGACATCCAGCACGCACCTAAACTCTCTGCTTTAAAACAGGTGAGGAAAACCCTGGCTGCATATCTAGTTTTAGGAAAAGTGTTCTCCTTAAAGCCTATTCCTTTTTTATATGTAACAAAGGGATGGGAAAGAAATTGTGGTATCAATTATCAAATTCATAGAATTGTAGTTGGCAGGGACCCTGAGGGTCATCTGGTCCAACCCCTCAATGCAGAAATCTCAACTAAATCCTACATGACAGATGGCCACCCAACTTCTGCTTCAAGACCCTCAGAGGAAGGAGAGTCCACCACCTCTAGTGGGAGTTTGTTCCACTGTCGAACAGCTCTTGCTGTCAGAAAGTTCTTCCTGATGTTTAGTCATTGTTACTTGAAACCATGGCGTCAGGTGCTTGCTTCTGGAGCAGCAGAAAACAAGCTTGCTCCATGTGACAGCCCTTTAGATATTTGAAGACGGCTATCATATCTCCTCTCAGTCTCCTCTTTACTAGGCTAGACATACCCAGTTCCCTCGACTCATTCCTCATAAGATGGTTTCCAGACCCTTGATCATCTTGGTCGCCCTCCTCTGCACATGTTCCTGGTTGTTAATATCCTCCTTAAATTGTGGTGCCCAGAACTGGACACAGTTCTCCAGGTGTGTTCTGACCAAGGCAGGATAAAAGTGTTCAACATAGATCAGTTTATTAAAAAAACATTAAGGAAATAGAAATTCTATCATCCTGAACACATGTGCATGATTTCTGTTCTTGTTTTGTTGCAATCCTGGAATCAGCGTCTTTTATGAAAAGCAGATTTGCCTCTTGCTTTGTCACTTGTGTCTCATTTCTAAGCTTATGCCAAAATACTCGCACGCGGTCATTAGTATGAAGTAGATTTCACCCATAACTACTTTAAAAAAGAGAAATAAATGGTGCTGCAGCTGATGTGTCCTAGCCGGTCTCTAGTTTCTAATGCATGTACATGTGCACCTCCAGAGGGTCTAAGAATCAAATATTTTTAACTTCTTTGCAGCTTGATTTGTTTCATGTTTTGAAATTATGACACCTATGTTAGATTTGGCTGGTCCTGTATTTTCTTCTCACTGGCAGCAGCTGTCCAGATTCTCTGGCAGCGATCTTTGCCATCACCTGCTACCTGTCTCTTAATTGGCAATTCCAGGGATTAAACATTGGAATTCTGCATGCACTGTCCTGTTTGAGCGACGATGACTCCCCCAATGGATGAAATCTGTGTAATCGTTTTGAATGAAGAATATATGCCTACTAAGTTCAATGACTAATGGCATGCTTTTGTATTTGGCCTTTAAGCTGCTGCTAGATTGTGGCTTGGGAAACGGAGGCTCCTCAGAAAGCGGCACAGAAGCCATAGTTGCACAACACAGGATCCTTATCTTCTGTCAACTCAAGAGTATGCTGGATATAGTTGAACACGACCTTCTCAAGCCCCACTTGCCTTCTGTTACTTACCTGCGACTGGATGGCAGCATACCTGCTGGTCAGAGGCATTCCATTGTGTCAAGGTAAATCCAGTGTCAGATATATTCTAACAGAGTAGCTCTTTCATGTAGAGCTCCCACAGTTGCTGAAGGAAATGAAATCCTATGGTTCACTTGCGTCAGCTTGGAATGCATAACTCAAATGGCCCCAATGGCCTGCTTTTATGCTGGATGCAGAGGAGAGGAACGCTCATCCTTGGTGCCCAGCATAAACATGAAAATGGCATTAAGGTGAACTTAATCAGCAACAGTGGGTATTTTTCCCCCTTTTACTTTTGCAAGATGACATTTTTCTTACCAGATGTTAACTTAATGGACAGAAATTCTGCCTGGGTTCCTGACTGGAAGCCATACAAGAGTTTGCCTTCCTCTTAGCATACTATTTTGTTTGAACTCACATTTTGCACTCATTGCTCTTGAGTCACAATGGATTTTGGCACTTTGTCACTGGACAGGGACTGTAACTGGGATGAGTAGAAATTGGCTGCTCCCACAGTCCCATCTAGAGGTGATGGCGCTATCTACAGACCCAGGTTGGTGAAGGTATTCAGAAGTAGCTCATACCGTTGACTTGTCTTAAGCTGGGTTTTCTAACCTCTTCTCCCTCCCACCTCAAGAGTTAGGCTATAAGTGCCCTGTCAGCAGATGGGCAGTTTCTAGTGAAGCCGTGGTTTCTGTCCATGAAACACCAAAGTCTCTGGAAGGTGCAAGCAATAAAGTTGTTACAGTTTTAACACAATCCAGCGTCAGTTTCTGACCTGTCTCTTTCCCTTTCTCTCCAGTCCCTCCACCCCACCAGCACTCTGTCTGCTCAGCCCTGCCATTGTGGGTTCAAGCTTTTTCTGCATGTGCAACCATGTAAATCTAAACTGGCTTTTTTCATTCACAGGTTTAATAATGATCCCTCCATAGATGTCCTCTTACTCACCACTCACGTTGGTGGACTGGGCCTTAATTTAACTGGAGCTGACACAGTGGTATTTGTTGAACATGACTGGAATCCAATGAAAGACCTCCAAGCCATGGACCGAGCACATCGTATTGGACAGGTAAAACATAGATTGCTGCCGATTTGGGAGCAATTAAAACCATTTCAATAAATCCAAAATTGGTTTAAGCTTCCTAAACCAATTCCATAAATAGCCCCCATCATTCAGAGTTTGTGATTTCAGTTTATAACCACCATTTTCTAAAATAATGGAGATGTGGAGCTGAAAGCATTAGCATAGACTAGCTAGCAAAGAGAGATTCAAGGCAAAAAGTTCTGGTTTACTGCAGTCTTCCCCCTCCCCCTGAAAAAAATGTTTCTTCACTTTTCACCCTACCCAAAAATAGATATTTGCTATTTATCAGAGGGAGGATCTCATTAACATCCAAGATAAATCCTAGGAAGAAAGAATACTATCCTAGGAAGGAAAAAATACTATTTATGTATTCCATAATTTCTTGCAATTTATTCCATTTATTCCTTTAAAGGTCCTCATTGGGGTCTGCTTCCTTCCTTTCCTCTCCACCGTTGAGCCAGGCTTGGGTTCTCTTATGCTGTGAACATTTTTGTCTTGTTCAAAACCTGGATTGAAAGTACAGTGAAAAAATTGCTTCCAGTGATGAAGGCCTCTATTGCTTCCTTTATTTTCTATTATGGTGTAATTGAGTGTATATCGAGTGTCTTCCCCTACATTTTCTTTTACCCTGTGGTAGTTTCTTGAACGCTCACGAATATTAACTGTCTCCTGCAGAAACGAGTCGTTAATGTTTATCGCCTGATTACAAGGGGAACCTTGGAAGAAAAAATAATGGGTCTGCAGAAGTTCAAAATGAATATTGCAAATACAGTGATTAGTCAAGAGAATACTAGTCTGCAAAGCATGGGGACAGATCAGCTACTTGACCTCTTCACACTCGACAAGGTAAAGAGTAGCTCACATATGATCTGAAAGCAAGCGGCTAATGCTACCATAGTTGTAATGCTTTGGATTAGTCAACAATGTTTGGTAAGATTTGCCTTGGAATTATAGCCATTCTCCCTCTCTGCCGTAAGTCTTTCATTTCATTGATTTGAGAAAGATAGGTACCCTCTTGCTTCTGCTTTACGATTGTTGGATCTTTTAAGTACTGATTTATGTATTTGCAGATGCTTTCTGGCTCTTAAAATACACAGATTTCAATGTGCTTCTCTTTCTCTTTTTCTTCCACTTCACCTTCCAAATACCTTCAAGGATGGAAAAAATGAAAAATCAGATGCTGCCCCTTCTGCTTCTGGAAAAACAACTATGAAGTCCGTTCTTGAGAATCTTGGAGACCTGTGGGATCAAGAACAGTATGACACCGAATATAGTCTTGAAAAATTTATGCATTCACTCAAATGACCATTTTAATACAGTGGTTGCTAGTTGACATTTTCAGCTGATATTCAGCAACTCTTAAAGCAATTATAGTGGACTTCAAGCATAACATGTAAATATACTTGTGGAAAAATTATGAGAAAGGGCTGGCATTTTGAATAGAGCCGCCTTTGTCACTTTGGGATAGTTAAAGTCTTAAATACTTGCATTATACAAAACCTCTAAATGTAAACTTACTGTAAGGTAGTTCTGAATTTCCAGAATAGCTACAGATTCTTATTTGATAGAAAAATAAAACAGGTCTTAACAGGTTTTGCACATGTTGATAAGTGTTACTTCTCTTTTGAAATATGCCTGTTGCTCCCTCTTCCCTCAAGCTGCAGTAATTTGTACAGAGTGTTTGAGTATTTAACTAGTTTGTTCTTTTAAACCTCACTTTAGCTAACTTTCATAGTATACTTTAAGAATGTTTAGTCTAACAAGTTAGAATGAGGTTTAGATCTCTTCAGGATATATACAATGGTAGAATAATGGCGAAGCCTATCACTCTGGAAGAATATTAGGGAATTAAATGAAACTTCAAGTATTAAAGTTCTCAACTTTATATTTAAGTATGTGGTGCTCTTCAGTCTTCTGACATTTTGAGAGCAGTTGACTTTTTCATAGGAATTGCAGGTAATGGCTTATTTTAGGCCATTTCCACATCCTGTTTAGAGGGTGCCATTTTTAAAGTTTGTGTGTGTACATATCTATATGTATATATGTATGGCTAGAACATAGCCCAGTTAAGAAAACAATTGTATGAAGTAGACTTCAATCCTATTTTTTTTTAACCAAAAGAGCAAATATATAAACAGAGTTTTTCTAGCAGTAGATCTTATAAAATTGAGGTTCCATGCTAGAAAGACTCTCTAATGCATGAACCTCTTAAGTGAAAGAGGGAAGAAGCTTTGAGGTCCAGAGAGGTAGTCTATTTAGAAATGCCTTCAGGGCATCAGAGGGAAAGAAGTATTTACAAGCTGAAATCATGTAACAAATTTTAGGAAGCTTTAATAACAGAGTAAGAATAACAATAGTTGTACAATTTTTTTAAAAAGTGTCTTCTAAAAGGGAGTCAGTAGTGACATATGTCTGTGCATAGATGTGCATGTCTGTACCAAACGTGGACATGGTTTTCTAAATATATTAAAGGCAAACCTACATAAGCTGTCAGAATGCATACATGAAATATATGTTTAGTTGTCATATCTAGGGTTGCCGCTTGCTGTGCAATTCAGCATCGGAGCTTGAATAGCCATGAGATTTCAGCAACATAGAGAGATGGTTTTAAATGTTGACCTACAGAGCAAGGTCATTTTGCAGCACTTGCATATGAATGAACGTGTGTCAGATTTCAGTAGATATATGAACTGCCATACTGTAACATTAAACTAGCATTCCGTAAAAAAAATAATTAAAAAAAGCCAAACTGGCATTAATCATCCCGTTATATATCTCATGTAGTTCTTTCTGTATATTTGGTCATAAACCTGACAGCTGCATGGAAAAAATGAAATAAAATTGGCATTTCTCTGGATGACTGTTTTGTGGGGGAAATGCAGCTGGTTTCCTGGCACTGAACACTTACAAGATTGTGTGATCTGGTTTTTCTATTAAATGGCTGAGGAAAATCACAGTGTGACACAGATCTATCTACTGCTATTTCAGCAGAGGATTTTAATGACTGATCTTGGTATCCATCCTGTCTGTCCTTGCAGGCTAATTCAGCTTCTTATGAAAATGCCTGATAAAGAAATTGGGCAGCATAAAGCATGCATATAGTTATCAGTTGTACTTTGATATAAATGTCTGGCTTCTACTAGAATATGTGTGCACAAATTTAGGTCTACTCTTTATATCTAGGTTTTATTTAGACTGTACATTTTAGGACAATACAAATTATCTTCTTTCACCTCCCTGAAATGTTGTCAGACGCCATCTCTCTCTCCCACCCCCCTGTCTCTCACACACGCTGCTACTAACCTCTTTTGCCACCTTTCAGCAAGAGCTTATCCTCTGCAGTGTATTTAGAAATGATGAGCTTATTTGGTTATGCTCCTTGTCACCATCCTTTATAGTTTCTGGCAGCCATTGTAGGTAGCCCTGGCTATTTATAGAATCAATAAACACTGCCTGCATTTTTTTGATGTTAACTAGGTAACTTGTGTTGGTCCCTGGTCGTGAATTGTAAGTGAGCTGTGCTTCTTGTATGTGTACAGATCATTAACGTTCAATGGGCGATCACTTCTCTGCAAAGAGATGTGTGAGCTCTTCCCATATTTGGAATACATCATGGCGGTTTGTAGAGGGGTTAACTCAGTTTCAGTAGCTAAATGTGTTCAAAACAAGGAAATGAGTTTACTGCTGCGTTCATGCTGCTGTGTGCTGTCCCTCTGGCCCAAACAGTCAGATGCAGAACCACCAGATTTAGGTGTGTGTGCTTTTAATTTGGAAGTATAAGCAACTTTGTAGTAAAATATACAAGTGGTGCATAAGTGGAAGCAAGCAGGCAGGCAGTCTTCTCAAGCAGGTCCTCAAAGAGCATCTTGAGCTATTCCTCCATTTTCAGCTAACTTCAGCTTGAAACACTTGACTTCTTCTCTTCTGTTTTCTTCCAAACTACCTACTCTGCTTTCTGTGTTTTCTCTTTCCCCTATATACAATTCACATCAAAATCTGATTCATTTAAAAACACTGAAATATCCCAAACTGCCAGGAGACCATCTCCTTCTAGATGCTAAGCAATTGCCCCTGATGACTTATTGATGTCCAGTTCATCAGCACTTTACCTAACAAAAGAATAGTCAGCCAAAAACCATTAAGCCCTAAAATGAACATCAAATCTCTGGATTATACCTGTGATCTTAAAAATGTTTACATACCTTGTTAAATGAGCTCTGTTAAGAATCGGTATGAATATTGGGAGGGAGCTGAAAAGTTTTGTGCGTGTTTATTTTAGGGCTGCTGTATGGAAGATTAGACTCCTTTTTAGGAAGATGTTTAGATGTCACTTTCTGCATTGTAAGGATTACTGTAAATTGTTCCCATCTGTGTCTGTTAGGAAGTAAATCTCATTGAGCTCAGTCAGACATATTCAAGTAAGGATGTATAAACCCGCACTCTTAATGTGGTAAATGGGAAGAGATGTCTAGGGGCATGTAGTCCTCTGGAAGCTACAAAATATGGGTAGGAAGCATTGTGGAAACTGCTATACTATGGGGCGAAGAAAACAGCACATTGGCACTCACAGCAGCAGCTACCTTGGCCTTAATTCAAGAAGCGAAGGTGGGATTAAATGCTGGAATACGGAAACCATAAGGTTAGAAAGCAGAGGCTTCCCACTCATAAAATAAAATAGACTACAGCTGTCGTCTAGCTATAAAATGCCTCCAGCATCCCTAAGTAACACTGACTTATCAGTTCATCACCTTTATTACAGTTTACTAGTCAATTGGGTGGTTTGTAAACCAGTCAAACACAGTAAAATATGTACATGATCAGCATTTAAGCTTCAAGTATTTACAGCAGGCATAGGCAAACTCGGCCCTTCAGATGTTTTGGGACTACAACTCCCATTATCCCTAACCCCTGGTCCTGTTAACTAGGGATGATGGGGGTTGTAGTCCCAAAACATCTGGAGGGCCGAGTTTGCCTATGCCTGATTTACAGCATAAACTACCTGATGATACCTTAAATATATGTGCTCTGAGAGAAAAATGCTGTTAAATAGTAGGCTACTTCCAAAAGGGGTACCAAACTGCCTTGGATAACCCACAGTTGCTATTTATACATTACACTTATTTTAGTACATTGGTTGTCATTGGCATTGCTGTGCTTCTGTTACAACACCCACAGGAGTGAGGTAAATATTAATGATGGCTATTGTTTAAGCTCTAGTTCTAGCAAAGTTCTGCATCAACCTGCTTTAAAATGCCATGGGACCTTAAACCTGGCAATTTTATTTCTATAGTAACCAAGTGAGTCACTTTGCAGAGGCTTTAGGCTGTCCACATTGTGATTTACAGGCATGAATTTCCTATTTGAATGGCCAAAAGGTGGTGTTGAGGGTCCTGCTTAGCTCCATGGCGTTAAATTTCTATTATCCCACCGCTATTTAATTCCTGCATGAAATGGTTGAGTGAACGCATCAAGAGTGTTGGAATGTGGTGCCATCAAATATGCAGATTATCCCCCCTGCCCCCCTTCAAAAAATAAATCCTAATTTTTCATCTTGTTCAAATGAGGCAGTAGAAATGCCAAACCAGTGTTTGGGCTCAGTAAGAGACTGAAGAACTGTCATCAAACTGAAACTCAGTCCTGATTATCAAAACTCAGTTTGGCTTATGTATTTTGTGGTTTTATATTCTGACTTTATCCTTTGAACCAGCCTGAGACCTGCAGATATAGGGCGGTATACAAATTTAATAGCCGCAGCAGCAGCCACAACATCTGAATTCATTTCCTTTTCGATGTCATTTGTTTACTACTACAGGCCAATGTGGCTGTTTCAGAGGCAAATGAAATGTTTTCTTCCCCCTTAGCGGATGACTGCTCAAGTCTTCCTACAAGACTAATATCCCTGGTGCTAAATGACATTTGCTGTGATCATCTTGGCCTCAGTTTTTCATCAGCCAGAGGAGCTGTTTATAGCCTCATTTTTCCTCCATGGCAAAGTCTCTTAATTAATGCCCCATGATGATTAGGCCTTGTGCATGCAACCTACAAAGCACCATGCAAATGAGGAATCCTTCCCTACCTTCTCGTTTTTTTCTCCTTGGGCTTGATTTGTTTTACACAGCTTCCTGTTGGTACAAGTCCAACATTTCATTTTGCCAGCAGCAGCTCTGCAGGTTAGGTTGTAGAAAGCAGATCACCCAGCAGCATTCTAGAGCCGACGTCGACTGCCTTTACATGATCTTACAGGCAAATGCCATAGCTCAATGGCAGTACGCATGCAAAATGTCCCAGGTTCAAATCCCCAGGTAGGGCTAGGAATGCCTCTGTCTGAAATTCTGGAGAGCTGCTGCCAGTGACAACAGTACAATAAGTTTGAAACTTGGAAAATCATCTTTTAATGCAAGGAGGGCACACAAATCATTTTGAAGGCCTCTCGTTTTTTAACTTGAGGGAACCCTTTATAACCTTGCCTAGAAATAAGCATTGTTAGAATCTTGGCTTAAACCATTCCGCTAACTCTGCTTCCCCGTCCACACTAATATTGTGCTGTGGACATCACTAAACGTGGGCGGTCTGGGTTTTCTACTATACTTAAAAGGACCTTTAGAATTGTTGCTGAATAACGAATAATCTGATCGGTGAAAGAAGTGGAGAGATGATTCAGCAAACTTGCAGACAGAACAGTAGCTGCTTCAAAGATGTGAAGGGACATCATGACTCAGGAGGGTCAAGGTGAGTGGGTTGCCATGGTAACAATGCCCCGTCCTCCTCTGTAATCTCTAGCTGCAGGTTTAAATTTATTTAATTTATGCCCCAAGGAAGTATTGGTTGGTGGTTGCCTGTCAGGCTGCTGCAGGTAAACAAAGTTAGGCTCCCTTGCACCACTCCTCAGTTCAAGGGAAGGAGGAACAAGGCTGGTATTTCTCCCCCATGGCTGTTTTTGATAGGCTTGTGCAGGCCTTAGAAGTTTGTACACCAGCATGAGCAAGAGTCCCCAGCTGCAGGTATTCTAATCCGCCTGCGGGACGGACAATGTACAGTTCTACCCTAACAGCACAGGTGGGAAAGATGTTTTTTACATCTTACCTGGCAGGTATTTTGATGAGCTTAAAGAGATCTTCCATTTCAATTACTTCTCAGCAGCAGTGCCAGATAGGAACAGTATTGGCATGAGAGAGACAGAAGGAGAGCTTATTGCTCGAGAGTTGTTCTGAAACTGCTCAGCCACTAATTAAGTTTACAAAAGCCGTTTGAATTCACTGGAATGCAGCTGGAGGCAACCTGAAGACACCAGGCAGGGTGCTTTCCCTGCCATCAAAGTGTTGAAATCGGAAATGAGTTGAGGCAGCAGCTGATGCCATTGGGATAAAGCTTAGCAGTGTTCAGTAGCCATCTCAAAGCTTGGGCAGGAGAAAGAAAGATGGGCTGACTAAACAAGAGGCAATAAAACTGTATGTAATCAATTTGAACTGAAGTGTGGAGGACGAAATATCAGGGAACTTGAGCTCCTGTGTCAGTATCAAACTTCATTCCGCTCACAGAACAGCATAAGATAAAACATACAGATAAGACTTAAAACAGGTAAGGAATAAAAACTAGTACAGTGGTACCTCAAGTAACATATGCTTCAGGTTACAGACTCTGCTAACCCAGTAATATTACCTCGGGTTAAGAACTTTGCTTCAGGATGAGAACAGAAATCGTGCTCCGGTGGCGTGGCAGCAGCAGGAGGCCCCATTAGCTAAAGTGGTGCCTCAGGTTAAGAACAGTTTCAGGTTAAGAACGGACCTCCGGAACGAATTAAGTTCTTAACCCGAGGTACCACTGTAATTGAAAGGTGAGTATATCATGCATACTTAAAAAGATAGAAACAGGGACAGTTAAAAGTGACAAGAAGGGAGGGGGAGCGTGAAGGAGCACAGGCCTTGCATTTTGGGCCTAGTTTGTGGCGCAAACCATCCTTTGACGAATATCCATCATAGCAGCACAGAATCTAGCAGCTGAGTATGTAACATCTGGGTTTTCATCTTGAAGTAGCAGGGAGGTACGTATAAAGTTGTTCTGTGCAACCTGGGGATTTGTGTAATATAGGCAAGATGAACCTAGTTTGTATATCTGTATAGTATTGGCAGTGAAAAAAGACAGGCCACACGGGCATTTCCTCTCCTCATACAGTGTCTTCCTAAAGCGGCTTTCCTGGACGGCTGAAGGGAGGGCCAGAGCAGAAGCCCTTCACTGTTTTGGAATTTGAAGGTTCGTCATATATGGCATCTGGGAGGTGAGGTGTCTTCTGGTTTCACCGATTAAAAATTTCAGGGACCTGGCTAGATCTGCTTGGCGTTCAGCATCTTCCACACACTGTTTGACATTTTTGTTTTTTGGCTTGTTCATACCCCACGTTGAGTAGGATCTGCGGGGTGAAGCCTAGAGTTGTTGTTATGTTTAGCACTGCATGTTTCCATGTCATTTGGAAGCCATCCTTGAAAGTTAAGGGAGCAAGGCCATGCGGGAGGAAGGAAGGATAGTCTCAGCCAGTAATTTAGTGAGGTGAGCCATATTTTAGCCTCAATTCTTACAAATCCAGTTTCAATATGTATGGTAGCATATGTGTTTAGGGAAGCTTTTAATGTTTAACAGACCACTGTATTTTAATATTTTGTTGGAAGCCGCCCAGAGTGGCTGGGGAAACCCAGCCAGATGGGTGGGGTATAAATTATTATTATTATTATTATTATTATTATTATTATTATTATTATTATTATAGACGTGTTTAGGCACTTGCAGGGCTGATCTTAAGAATTTAGATTGTACCAGTTCTAACAATTCAAAATTGGCATTGGGGCCTAATTGGGCACCATATGTAAGCTGCACAATGGATTTGGCCTCAAACAGTTTGAAGGCTGCAGTCCTTAGGTACGTGAGTATTGCATTTACAGCTTCTCTTGGCATTCCCTGCAACATAATCCCCTTGGGCTTTTCTACCTCCAAAAGAGTGATGGGTTATACCCAAATATATGAAGCAGGTGACCTGCTCAATCTGCGGCCATCGATGTACCTACCAAGAGCAAGGTTTGGGCCTTTTGGCAAAAACCATTATTTTGGTTTTCTGATCATTTAGTTCTTGCTTGCTCTCCTTCCAGTATGCTGCCAGTGTTTCCATGGCTCTTTCAAGGCCTATAGGAGTTCTCGAGAGGATAGCTGTGTCATCTGCGTAAAGCAGCACAGGGATGTGATTTCCTGCTAGTTTTGGAGGGCGGAGGTTCCTGTTGTGGAAGAGGGGTACCGTACCATTTATATAGAGTCACTTGCACACCAAGTGTGCTTATCTTGCTCATTTCATAAGTGGTGGCTATTCTGTTCCTCAGGAAGACAGAGCTCCTCAAAGTGCAGGTTCTGGGAGTCAACTACACCGTCTGCATATTGGCATCAGGTGGGCCATTAGCCTCAACGAGGCTGTCGCCCCAGGTGGCAGGGCAGGACCTGCTGGAAGCTGGGCAGAGCTTGCTGCCCTCAGCCGCTGCCTCAGAAGAGCAGAGCCTCCTGCCGCCACCCGCTCCTCGCCAGTCTCCTTCCCCACATGTCTTCAGTGTGCAAGGGCTTCTCTGGGGTCACTTCCAGTTACCTCAGGTAGCAGCAGCAGCAGCAGGGGAGAGGAGGGGGAATTGGTGGGTGTAGGGGAGGGTGGCAGGGGCAGGGGTGCCATTTTCTGTTGTGTCTTGAGCAGCAGAATGTATTGGGCCAGCCCAGGACTTCAGAATCTCCTAAGGTATGTAGTCTGCCATACAAAATGTTCAGTATTTCAGGCAGCCATGCTGTCTCTCAAGGTATGCCGTCCTTTACCACAGCTGCCTTGTGAGGGAGGCCAGCTCTCATTCCCAACGGACATTTAGCACTCTATGGTCACTGAGCAGGCTCAGTCCTCATTGCACTCTTTGGGGAGGGATTGGGCCCTTGGGCTTCTTTCGTAGAGGTATAATCAGGGCTTTTCCCCCCCTCAGCCAGAACTCAGTTCTCAGGTGGGAGACATTGCCATTATAAGAGAACACGGGAGGTGTTCATGGTGAGTTCTGGCACCTATTTTTCTAGAGTAATAGCACTGGATATAGTATGTAAGATGCTAGCCTGATTTGAGCTTCGTGGGCTGGCATATGGGGGAAAGGCCTTTTCAGTGGTGGCTCCAGTTCTTTGCAGTGCTCTGCCTAGGGAATTTCATCAGGCCTCCTCGGCTATGATCTTTTCTTTTTCCAGCAGGCTTCTGGAGATGACAGCTGGACTTGGTTTTTTTATACAATTCCTGTGTTTTACAGGGGATTTTTGGGTCCTGCTGTTTTAATGGTGGATTTGTTAGCAGCTGTTCTATTTGTGCTTTGTTTATATTTTTTGTGCTGCTGCAAATCACCCCGAGGGTTCAGTGAGCTGAATATTGGGATAAAAAAGTGAATAAATTAAAAACTAACAAGCAGGTTTCATACATAAGCTAAATATACAGTGATAATGATCTGGATATAGCATAAAAGCCAATGGTTTGTGCTTATTCTAACGACAAATTAGCCTAGTAAAATTGAATGTTCTTTGAAGCAACTAAGTTAACTATCTCCTACAACCAGGACAGTGTTAACTGGATTATAAAACATCTGGCCTTAGTAATTCTGCCAGGCATGCAGTTTCATCACTGCAGACTTGCTGAGGCTGATGTTGAGGAAAACACAAACATGCATGATGACACATACTGACCTCAGGAGTGTTAGTCCACTGCTTTATCAGTGTCATCTAACACAGCAAGACCCTTCATTAGCTTTAGTTCCCTGGATATTTATTTCACAACATTTATATACAGCTTGATTGTAATAAAACCTCAAAGCGGTTTAAGATGCTGTTTCTTTCTTTCTCAAACTGATGGAGAGTGAAGGGCAGCCTTTGCATGTTGGGAGAGCAGTTTCACCCTGACTAGCCATGGAGCAGGACCCATTAAGGCCCTGCCAACATCAGTCTGATCTCAACCACCTCCCAACTGCCTGCCTTTTTGCTATCAACCCACCTGGGGGGGGGCCCTATCAGCTTCCTCCTCCTCCTTAGCTTCAGTTTTGCCATTGTAGAACTCAGCAGGAGGATGGGGACAAAACTGGAGTAAGTTGGCTCTGCCTATGGCTCCCTGTCTTCTGCCCCACTTGCCCCATTGGGCACCAGCCACCTCTGCTTATCAGGATACCCAGGTGAGCTTTGTTGTCATAGTGGTGGTTTCTCTCTGTATAGCATCACTTGTCATGGACTTAATATTTTCTATGAATTTCTACCATTTTTTGTTCAAAAAAATAGAGGTACAAAGTGGAATTTGCAGCCTTATGGTTTACATTGTTTGGGGCTTTAATGCTGTTTTTATTGATCCTGGTTTCCTCTCAAATTTTAATTTTATAGTAGTTATATCTGCCGGTACATATGGTGCAGTTTATTATAAAACCATTCTGAGGGTACCAGAAAGCAGAGTAAAATAAATGAAACATTGCCAGTTCTCCATTATAACTTCATGGAAACTAAAGAATCAGTAGAAGTGTGTGAATTACAACAACTCTGTTTTTAAAAGAAGACAATGGCATGAGTGTTCATGGGAAATGTTGTCAACCAGCATTGTAGAAGCATGCAGGATGTGCCAAGTTAGAACGTACCAAACAAACAAATAAAGCTTATGTATTTCAAGCTTACAAGTTATATTTTAATATCACTATAGAAGCAAATAAAATTGACAGAAAGAGTCTACCATTATTATTTCATAATAACACCAAACTGAATATTTACAGGAGCACATCAATGTCAGTTTCACAGCTAGCAAATTATAAGTGCCCCATTGTAAGACAGCTATCAGCATTGAGTGACTGGTATATATTTTTATGACAGTGAAATGCTTGTACATATTTCCTGCATGAACTTATTTTCAGGCTGTTCTTTAGAGCATTATTTGAGAATTCACTGTCTGTTGCATTCCAATAACCGAGGCATCATTCATATATAAGTCTACAATCCTCAACATATAGCTGTAAGAAGAGCAAGCTGTTATGTTTAGTATTTGCAGCAGGAGGAAATCCCTCACTGGTGCAAAGCGGGAGCATGGTGGTGGTGGTGCAGATCTTTCCCCAAAGCAAAAAAACAACTTCAGAAGAGGGGGATTTCCCTCTTGACCCCAGCAGGGAAGGAATGGCTTGAGTTTTCCCTTTGCAACAGATGCAATCCTGTTCATTAGCAGCCTTTCCGTCACATGGATTTTTGCACATTAAATTCAAAAAGACACATTTGTCATCTGTAGTCTGGCCCTCAGACTTCTGCCACCCCCACCCCTCCCTAAAGATTCCCAGAAGCTGGTTGGTTTATTGCACTAGAGTGTTCTAGTGGGGCTCTTTCCCCCCCACTGCTGGAGAATTAGCATTAGTCAGCTTTTATGTACACTTGCTGTCCTGTTGCTGACAAAGCAGGGTTTACAGTGCCTGCCTGCTTTTCCACTTCCCCCTGGCAAGTTGCCACGCAAGCTGTTAAGAGATCTTGGACTGTTCTAGAAAGAGCTTGGCTGAATCTTGGCATTCATGTCACAATCCAAATTTATAGGCAGCCTAAGAGGCTGCTTTAGATGTGGTAATGGAGACATAGAGAGTGTGTGCAGTACTGCTACAGCTAAAGCAGGATTGGGAAGCAGGCTAAAGCAAGGAGAGACGCCAAAACTTGCTGCACTTGGCACTGGAACATCCTAATCTCTCTGATGATCAAATAAATATAGCAGTGATGGGGTAAGATATACCTTTTTGTGGATGGGGGTAGAATACATTTACTTTCCTTCATAATGACAAATGCAAGCTCTAGACTCCCCTGGATCAGGATTGCTACTGATTAATTTACAAGAAGCAATCTGGTGTCAGGCATGGAGTAGGGGACCCTGAGATCCTCTAGGTTGTTGTTGGACACCAAGTCCCATCAGCTTCCATCCACCCGGCCAATAGTCATGGATGATGGGAATTGTAGTCCAGCAGCATTTGTAGGGCCACATGTTCCCTACCTGCATTCTAAGCAACATGTGGAATGCCTCCAAAAGGAGTGATGGGATGACAAAGCAACTTAACAACATTAATGTGAGTAAAGTGATATAAACAAGTGCAAGGAATCCCAGCTTTCAAAAGTGGCTGTGAGCAGAGCAACTTTCGGATCAGTGAGCTTGAGCACAGTGTGCTGGCGAAGTTGGTGTGGGGAGTCGGGGGACAAATTTCAGCTAGATATGAAATACAGCACACAGCTCTGGCCATCTTGGCTCAAAAGGAACACGTTACAGCTGGGAAATACACAGAAAAGAGCAATTGCCGTCTACAATTACCAAAGGTTGGTGGATCTTTTGTACAACGAAAGGCTAAAGAGCTGGGCTTTGTGAATTTATAAAATCATAAGTTGCAGTGAGAGATTGCATCCTCTTGCCAGAACTTGGGTTTATCCACTGAAGGCAGCTGATAGCAGGTTCAGGAAGATAAGAAATAATCATACGTTACACAAAGCAACTGAAACAATGAGATTCTCTAACTCAAGATGTGGCCACAAAATTAGAAATGAACCTGAAGCAGGTTTGAGATGTATGAACTAACCAGTCCTCCCAACTTCTTGTTCTTGCAAAAGTAGATACATGACTCTGCCATTTTACTGGCGAAAAGGTGCTGTGTGGTGTGTTGTGGGTAGGAGGGAGGGGTAGGCCTGACTCTAGTGCTACATTCCCAATCAAATCAGTGGTGATGCTTTGAAGCAGAACTTACTGTGGATTGTCCGCATCATACATTGTTCGGCTCTTAGGAAGCACCGTTTGATAAGTGAACTTTCAGTTAGTTATTGCTTCTATGAAGACATTTGCTGGGTCATTAATTAGCATTCACATATTCTCCTTTAGAATGTAATTGAGGTTGACCCTGTGTTGCTTATTTAACTGGATGTCTCAATCCTTTTTAGTCATGAGAGATAAAGCACAGCTCCATGCTTTAAAAAAAGAAGCAGCAGACTGCCAATTATGAGCCAACTTTTCCCAACAATCACTTAACCACCATTCGGGATTCTAGGCGTGTTTGCTACGTGTCAAAAAGGCAGCTGCGGAGAAGGGTGAGAAGGCGCCGAGGACCGGCAGGGGAAGCAGCCCCCTCCCAGCCACTACTTAAAATTATAGGCGTCTTCCATGCTACTTCACAGCTGTGTTAGCTTAACAAATAAGTCTCACCTAATGCCTACCCCCATCCCTCATGTGAGAGCAGCAAATGAAACTTTCCATGTGAAAGTTCATAACATGTGGGCAAACTTCCCACATGAATCCAAAGCATCATGAAAGGCCTCAATGCACATTACTGCTATCCAATGTGTTTTGACTATACAGTGGTATCTCAGGTTACATACGCTTCAGGTTACAGACACCACTAACCCAGAAAGAGTGCTTCAGGTTAAGAACTTTGCTTCAGGATGAGACCAGAAATTGCACAGTTGCAGTGCGGCGGCAGCAGGAGACCCCATTAGCTAAAGTGGTGCTTCAGGTTAAGAACAGTTTCCGGAATGAATTAAGTACTTAACCCGAGGTACCACTGTACACAATTTTGGCTTTCAGCATAAACCCTGGAACATAACCCCTGCACAGGTTTGGGGCTTACTATATAGTAAAACTGGCATTATGGCTTTAGCAGGATTAAAGAAGTGGCTACCAAGTGCTACACATACCAAGGACAAGTTCCCATTTTGTAAATGATTGCTTGCATCCACCTTTTTCATAAGACTTCTATTAAACTAATTGAACAAACAAAATGACCTTATTAGGTGTATGTGTTTAACTGATTAACCTGAAACATTGACATTTCGTATTAAGTAGACAATCGACTAACAGAACAAGGGGGCAAGAGAATGTACATGCATGTTGTTAAAGCATACAGTGTGTAGGAAGGGTTTCCCCCATGGCTTTCTGTTAAATGTGCAAAGGATGACAAGTGTCAGTACTTCATACAACTAGATTTAATAAGTTATTACAGAAAAAAAAATTGTCCAAACTACAAAGTTGAAGCAGTTGTAAGCAATAGCAGCATTGAGCTCCATGTTTAGTCACAGTACTGCAGTTCCATACAAAGCATTAGTCCAAGCCAAAAAAAGGTAAAAGCCTTTTAGGGTTACTAGCAAAACCAGTCTAAGAGAACATGTAGTAAAAGATATGATACATTTAAAATTAGTTAGTTGAAAAAACAAGTACAGAGATTTTAGCTGTGAACACTCTAAAAGTTATGTCCATTATTTTGACAGCAAAATTACAAATACCTAATACTTTATACCCAAACAGAGCTACATCCAGAAAAAAATAAATAGCAGAAATGATTATCCCGTATTAGCACCCTGGATTTCTATTTGTTGCTAAACGTTATTATTAGGTAAATTTAAAATGTGCAGAATGACATAACAAGCTCCTGATCTGCTACCCTTTCGGGGTATAGAGCAAACCATCAGCATGAATATAAAATACTCTGTGGTAAGACAGAAACACTACAACAGCAGAGATTGAGAAGAAAAGTTTTCTGGTTAAAAAAAAGGTTAAGCTGACATTATACAAACTGGTGTAAAAAGCAACTACATACAAGCCAGGTTTAACAAAAGACTTTTTTATTATTTGTTTTACAAATCTGTGACTAATCTTTCACTCATATCTTGCAAATAGAGATGTCACAATACTGAAATATTAACATGGGGGATTTCCCCCCAGTAAAGCACTATACTTTTTGTACTACTCTAACAAAGATCATGAAATCAGCAAAGTTTATTTGCTAACTGCATATTTGTAATACAATTGTCTTTTAGCCCCTGCCTTCCTAAAAGGCAAGTGTGTAGGCAGAATCTAAGAACACACTTTGTACCACTTTGCAGGAAATTTAGAAATTTCTCCTCCACTTCTATTTTACTTGCACAATTTGTGTACATCCCAACCAGTAGTAGTACCTAATTATAGAGTCTAAATTTTACTATTTTATTTTTTCCCTATACATTTCTTACAAAAAGGACACAATGGGCCAACTCTAGACATTTCTACAAGAGATCAATAAATTACCCCCCTTAGGTAGAAGCCAGCGTGAGAATAGATCAAATCTGGCAACTGATCTATCTAGGGATGGCCATTGGATGTTCTGTTTATATAACACCAGTTTGGTTTGCAGGATCAGAAGGGGTGGATAATAGTACCTCTAGCATCAGCACAAAAAAATCTGCCAGGATAACAGCAAAAAGGTAAGGATTAGATAGGCAAAGGGTGGTGGTGATGAACTACATAAAGTGAAGCAGTGTTTTGATAGCAGCAACAGACGTTGCACTTGTGATATATATATATATTTTAAGGGCCAACACAAAGGGATAAATATACAAGAAGCTCAAAAAAGTGCTCAGATATATAGTAATAACGGTTGCTACACATGCATTACTTAGCACTAACTATGTCATAAATTACACTGTATGGTAATTGCACTGTAACATTATGCAGATACTATACAACTTCCTCCATTTGTTCTGGGTTGCCACTTAAAGAAGTGCATGAATAATGCAGCATGAGGGGCGAGTGGAATAAATAAGATAATGGCAGATCACACTGAAGCATGTTGGGAGAGATTTAAAATAACAGTCCAAAAGAGACCATAAAGAGTATTGGCGGGGGAGGGGACGGGGGGGGGACAGGCAGGGAATTGACCGAGCATTAATGCTGTGTAGTCTCCATTTGTTTTTTCGGCACTTGCAGGAATGCTGACTGGGCCTATGCTAATGGGGGGGGGGGAGCAAATTTGCATTACACTAAACAGCCATGGCTGTAAGCCTGTTATTTTTGTAGACTGGAGTTAATTACAACAGCAATAGTGTTTTATCAGCATTGGTGTTGTATAAATCTAGACAGCGAACTGGTACTGTGACATCCCTAATATCTTCCTAAATCATTCTGACAAAGGAAAAAAAGGCTTCTCAAAAATATCACATCATTTTCCTGCTTCATTCTGTAATTTTATTGCCCAATTATTCATTACAGTTTTTCAATCATTTTACATATCCAACCATTTTCACACCATTGTAAACCACAACAGCGAGTTAATACATAAAGCTTTGCATTTCAAAAAACTAGACACTTTTAGTAACAATATTACAAAGGTTTTTTCTTAGCTTCAAAAATAACTGAAAATGAAAAAAATAAACTTTTAAAGAATTAGCATCATAAAATTAATTTATTCCAAGTAAAAATACAAAATAATATTAATGACATTGACCAGATATGAAAGTCTCTCCCAGAAACAACTATATTAATGGTTGAGAAAGCACTCCTTAAAGAAAATCTGAAATAAAAATGAAAAATATGTCAATGTTTAAATTTCTCTTAGCAAAAAATCTTTCTAAAAATAACAATGAAAATTTGTCTCAGTACAAAGGCTACATTACTATTGAAAAAATACCAGCATGAAGAAAAGGTACATATTTGACAGTAGAAAAATGATCTTAGTGAATCACAATGTCTAAAGTTTGCAATGAAAATAAATCTGCAATAAAGATTTATGCCTTTTTTCTTTTCTTTTTTCTTTTTTTTTATACAAACAGTACAAACAGTATTGCACATAACAACAAATAGTCGAGGTTAAGTTGCCTTCAAAAAAAATCGACTAGTTCAAGTCTCACATCAAGAGAAGGCCACAAGAGGACCTGTTGTACCCAGGGACTTCTTAGTCAAGTTGCAGTTCAGAACACCTTATTTTAAAAAATAACTTCTTTTCTTGAAGGACGCTCTCATAATAATATAACATATTAACAACTTAGGGGGCACATTCATTTACAAAACAAAAAGGGACCATGTTATAATTTAATAAACTAAAAAAGTATCTTTAAAAAAATACAAACAGAAGAACTCTCACAATTCTGGTCAGTCGTGCATAATTGCTTGATTATAAATATACAAATTAAGGGAAAAAATATTTTTTCACCTTCTATTCACAACTTCCAGCACCAAATGCAGTTTTTTTACACCTTTCGTTGCTGTGTTTTTGTTTTCATGTTATTACTTATATAACTTCCAGCATCTCTTTTTCTCTTTCCCTCCTTTCTTTCCAGGGTGTTTGTACAATGAGAGAGGGATATTTCTTCAAAACTGTGTATTATTATTTCACATAATTAGGTAGACTTCTGTAGATTAGCTATGATCTTCAATATTACAGTTATAAAGCTCTAACTTCTTCATTTTCAAAAACGCAAATAAGCATGAAAAAAATAAAGTTACCCATCTGTTAAATCATTTCCTCGCAGAATTAAATTAATATATATTTTTTCTGAATAAACTTACTTAGAAAATATTTTCTTTCCTATATTTCAAAATTGAGGTATTGCAAAAGATCATGTCAGTCAGAAAGCATGCCTTTTTCTTTTAAAAAAGAATAATCTGCCAACTATTGAAAACTGTCTAGATACAAAAAGTAGTGCATAACAAATCTTGTATAGATGAAAAGAAAAGAAAACCCCAAACAGAAGAAAAAAGACAGCTGGGCTGGATAAAGCAATATCACAAAAATGCCCAGAGGAAAACGTGAAGGGATACTACGAATGGTTTTGTTTTGTTTTTAAACCAGTAAAAAACTATTTTTCTAAACACAAAGTTTCTTTCAGAGCCAGTAATTGCAACTAAACATTGAAAGAAAAACGTACAAAATTAGACATTAACAAGGCCATCACAACACACAAAATCCGTAACATTTAAATCTACTATGCGGTGCCAGATCCAGTCAGATTGTCCCCAGAACTCCCAGGGGGTGGGGTGGAGAAGGGAACTCACAAAAAATGCAGAAGAATAGTGTACACGTCCTCACTTTCTTATAGTTCGCACACTAATGTGTGCTTATGTGTTTGTCTTGCACGCCCAGAATACATGCTAAAAAAATGTCCACTGTTATAAAGTAGATCTCAAATATATTCAAGCTTCACAGGATACATCCAGGGTTCAAGAAATTAAATGTCACACCCAGAGAGTAGACATCTTGCAAGTTAACTTTTGTATGCAGACATTTCTTTAGCACCACTTCCCCCCACCTTTCATAAAATGTGCCTAGTTTATCAGCCTATTAGTGAAGTTAGTAGTGTACATACGCTGCCATGAGCTCTTTGGTTTTCTGGACAAGGGCTGCAGCTACATAAATGGTGCAAGCATTTATGAGATTGGAATTAAAGAGCTCATAATTCATTTTGTGAGTGTGCATATGTATCCGTATCTTTCAGAAGTGATTGAACGTTAGATATAGAGGCTTAAACAGTTAAGTTTGATCACAGTACTAGACATAATCACTTTTACTATATAAAATAAATTGCACAATATATAACAGAGCACCGCAAAGTACTTCGTCTATCATTCAGAAATTTGTTTTAAGGATATTCTACATCTAGTTTTTTAAAAAAATATTTGTTGTAATATAGGTCATACTGCAAAGGGCTGATCCTAATTTCAGAAGCATTTACATTTACTGAGGCATGCCTTCCTCCAGTCAGTAATTTGTGTCTGGTGTGCTAAGTCTGTGTGTTGGTTTTGTTTTGTTTTTAATAACAAGTACTTTGTAGTCTATATAAATCCTTAATTGGTGCTTTGTGGGCAGATTTTCGTATGAGACATATATAAAAAAAATTTATTGCATGCAGCAACCTGATTTAAGTAAACATGCAGTCAAAACTATTGACCTTCCTTGGAAGCTATACAGATCTCCTTTCAGCAGCCATCACGGTTTTAAATCATATAATCATCTTTTAAACTGATAGATACCCTAGCTTGAATAGAGTATTGTGGTATTAGTAATACCATCTTAATAGCAGCAAAAGCTATTGCAGCATACATTTACATAACACTAAAAGACCTAACCAAATAGGAAACCCTCAGCAAAACAAAAAGGGGTGGAGGTGGAGAAAATGTGATCCAGCTTATGAGGTATCAACCTTACCAGTAAAAATGGAGAGCAACTAAAGGCTTTTCAGGGTTATTCCTAGTCTAAATGACCCAAACTAATGATTGCTGAATATCCATTTTAAGTTTTTGCTACATCTGCCACCTACCTACTTGTGAGTGTTACCTTTGGTAAGTCATCTGCTAGGGGCAAGTCTATAAGTTTCTGAAAATAAGTGCATGCTCCAGTTTTAAAATAAAATTATAATTTTAAAAGTCTTTCTCACATACACACCAACTCAGTAAAGGCTGATGAGAATGGCAGTCTACTTATTGTCAGACATGACAAGTCTCGTGTAAGAAATTAAGGTACCAAGCAGATGTTTGTGTGAATCAAAGTGCAAAATCAGTATAGTTACACTCTGCTAGGCTTGTATTATACTGGACACAGAGTTCAGTAATGTGACTGTAAATAATCATAATCATCATCATAATAATAGTAATCGTAATAAAAAGACCCATCTCTTCATTAAAGTAAAGGATGAATGCACAGATTTCCAGAACACTAAAGCCCTGAGGCAGCACTCTCTTCTCCCTTCAGTTTCTTCAGTTCCAGTACTTCTTTGCTGCTGGATTTAGGCCCAGACTTCAGCTCCAACGGAACGGAACGTGGCGTGGCCGATCCCCCCCTTCCTTCACGAGTGGTTTGTGGAACTCTCGCCCAGCACGAGAGTGAATGCTGGCCCAACAGTATTCACAGTAATACTGCAAGCAGGTAACATTGGCACAGAAAAATGGAGCAAATTTTCCACCACAGCGAGTGCCCTGGCATTCATCACACATCTGATCATCAAGCACATATGGCTTCACTTCCACCTACAGAAGGGGAGGAGAAACACAAAATAACTCAAAATAAAAAGAAGGCTCTGTGAATTCATCTCATTCATCTGAACGCAGGACAACCTGTATAGTGTATAAATTTGCCAGTAACAACACACTCTACTTAGCTTTTCAGTATCAGAGACAATGTGGTGCTTCTGGCTGCTACAGTTTGTCACATCACAGAAGTGCATGGATTTAGAAAGTGATCTGTCAGAGCTCCCACCATTGTACATTACCATCATGGGTGTCCACAGGAGTCTTTCTGGGGTGGGGCAAAGTAAACTTAAAGATGGGAATCAGGACTAGAGGGGGGACAACTGCCACCTCCACATGGACACTCATATTGCAAGACAAGCCTCAGGCAAGAGCAGCAAGAATGGGTCCTCGTTTCATTACTATTACATTAACCTTCCAGGTTAATAGTATCAAAATTCTCAGTTCCATTTTTAGATAGAGCAAGTCTACCCAGAAACCTTACAAAAACTAACCCTCGTGGAGACTGCGGGAGGAGGAAGGAAATAGAAGTCACTGACAATGTCAGTCATCAACGACCTAAGGAATCTGCTATGCTTCAAAGCATTTGCTGGAACTTCCATTTGCATCATTACGTAACCCGTGAATGAGCCTTCATATATCAGCATAAAAGTCTAATGTTTTCAAAATCTGCTCTTTTAAATCCTTTTGACGTATTAACAACATTGCTATTACAATAGCAAATGTTTAGGATCTCCTTTATATTAAGATCAAGTTTAAAGTACTAGACAGTGCCACTGACCTAAACATAGAGCTTCAAGCCCAATAAAACAACCACATTAAAACATTAACTTGTCATGATCACTGGAAAAAGTGATCAGAATAGAAAAGGCCTTGTCTTTCTTGTCCTGTCCCATTTTTCTTTTCATAACATTAGATGCTATTGCCAAAATAAGTCTTTAATGATTCAGTGTCAAGGTAATTATATTCTGAGCTCAGCATTTGAGACAAAGCGACAGCATGACTCAGGATTAACACTGATGGTTCCAGTCATGCAAGAATTTATGGCTTTATAGATTAAGCCCTATCAGATTTATCACACTTAAAAATTGTAAATCTGTAAGAATATGAGTCAGCCAAAGTTAAGCATACTTGTATCTTTCTGGTTTCAATGGAACATGCTTACATACTTCTCATTAAAATCTATGTGGGGTGTTTTTCTTTCTAAGTAAAGTCTAGAGAGTTTGCTCTCTCCTGGGTGGGGTGGCAGTGCCATTTGGATATTCAATGAGAGCTTTAAAAATATATAATCTTTAGATTTTTTTCACATACCCTATTTTATTTCATTAAAAATACATTTCTATGTAAATAAGGTCAAGCCTGTACAAAAATACCGTATTTTTCGCCCCATAGGACACACTTTTCCCCCTCCAAAAATGAAGGGGAAATGTGTGTGCGTCCTATGGGGCGAATGCAGATTTTCGCTGAAGCCTGGAGAGCCAAAGGCATCGGTGCGCACCGACCCCTCTGCTCTCCAGGCTTCAGGAAGCTATCCACAAGCCTTGCAAGCCCGGCGGGAGTTCCCGGGCGCGCGAGGCTTGGGGCGGCAGCCTGCAGCCCGAAGCACGGGGAACCCTCCGGAGGACTCCCCGTGCTTCGGGCAGGTGTCCGCAAGCCTTGTGCGCCCGGCAGGAGGTCCCGCCGGGCGCGAGGTTTGGGGCGGCAGCCTGCCGCCCGAAGCACAGGGAGCCCTCTGGAGGGCACCCCATGCTTCGGGCGGGTGTCCGCAAGTCTTGCGCGCCCGGCAGGAGGTCCCGCCGGGCGCACGAGGCTTGGGGTGGCAGCCTGCAGCCCGAAGCACAGGGAGCCCTCCAGAGGGCTCCCCGTGCTTCGGACGGGTGTCCGCAAGGCTTGGGGGCAGCAGCCGCGGCTGGGGGGGGGAATTTTTTTTATTCATTCCCCCCCCAAAAAAACCGAGGTGCGTCCTATGGGCCGGTGCGCCCTATAGGACGAAAAATACGGTATGTGTGCCATTTTCACAACAATTTTTGTTAAAATCATACCAACAGCAGCAGTTTTTACTGTGGGATGAATTAAGACTATGAAGGAAATCAATTTCAAAGGAAAGGGTATTGTTGCTTTGACCTCACATATTTTTGAATTTCTGCACCTTCCCACATTTAACCACAGTCCTTTTGCCCAACTACTTTCTAGTGTATTTTCCAGCCCAACTGTTATATCCAAAAGTATATTACAGAAAAAAGTAACAAGGAAATTGTACTATGTCTTCACTTATGGAGACAATATTGATTTTGCACACTGTTATTGAAACCCATTTGAGATTGGAAAGAATTTACATTTTAAAATCTAGCAAACACTAAATTTTGGCCATTAAAGCAGTGATCAATCACAAACTCATGGTAGGGCTCGTAGCACTGCTGTGGAGGTCATGCATTACATGAAGAAGGTTCCATGGTATCTCCAGTTAAAAGATCTCCTCAAGTAGGTCTTGTAAAGGCCACAGCCCAAGATTCTTGAGAGTAAATTTTAGTCGGAAGAGACGGTGGTGGATAAGATGGGCAAATGATGTGAGCCCACTTAAGATGCCTGCATAATTTGTCAGCCATGTCAATCAGTCATATGGCATTTTGCTTACCCGTTTATCAATGTCATTGTGTTGGAGCTGGACAAAGCGAGCACTTATAGCAGCAATATAGCTCTGCTGATTGGAGAAAGCCACTCTACCAGCACCTTTTGGGTATTTCAGCTCTGGGTCCGTATCAATGCCAGCATAGCAGACTCCTCCATACAAACGATCCATAATCATTGCTAGTTCAACTGTAAAAGAATATTAAACTATAAAAGACCTATACATTCATTCAACTTCCAGTAGCTAATTTGTGACTTGTTGTTGTTTAGTCGTGTCCGACTCTTGGTGACTTCCATGGACCAGAGCACGCCAGGCACTCCTGTCTTCCACTGCCTCCCACAAATTTGTGACTAGTCTACATACAGTGGTGCCCCGCAAGACGATTGCCTTGCAAGACGAAAAACTCGCTAGACGAAAGGGTTTTTCAGTTTTTGCGTTGCTTCGCTAGACGAATTTCCCTATGGGCTTGCTTTGCAAGACGAAAACGTCTTGCGCTTTTTAAAAAAAGCCGCTTGAAGAGGCGCAGTTGCGACAGACCGTGCTTCGCAAGACGAAAAGATCGCAAGACGAAAAGACTCGCGGAACGAATTAATTTCGTCTTGCGAGGCACCATTGTATATAAAAAAAAAAATTCTTGATAGTTATAGCCCCAAGTAATCTAAAACAGGAAATGGAAATGATTGACTGTGTAAAAGACAAAAATCCTAAAAAAGCAAACAAAGTCAAAAGCAACAGAAAACAAACTTTATAAACCAAGACAAACGGAATACCAGAAATGTAAACAAGTTCTTATCAGTTACCTATCTATGACAGTCAACTGATTACGCTTTTAAAATGAATTGTTTTATATTTCACTGTTTAAAATGCAGAGCAGTCAGTATCTCAATGCAAGTGGTTTTTCAAGACTGAAATAATACTGTATAGTATGTAGTTTGTTCCTTAATCTTGCTGCTTAAGGGGGAAAAACCATATTGAAGTCCTTGCCAATTTGAAATATAATGAAAAGCTCTACAGACTATTACTGCATCATTCTTTGAACGTTTTGTTGGTCGTGGTTTTGGCAACCATTAAACATATTCACTCACCAGCTCTGAGGGGTCGTGGGACTCCTCCAACAAAAATAGTTTTTCTGGGGTCTAAAGGTTGAGAGCCATCCATTACAAAGTCACTGTCACTTAAGTTCCAAGGTCGAATTTGCACCTGAAAAAGCCAAAAGATTAGCTTCATTTTAAACTTCTATTTTGAAAGCAACAAAAGTCAAGGAACAACTTTTTATCCTTTCCCATTTCTAATAGCAGTATAACCAAAGTTAATTCCAAATAAATACAAACCAATGAAGATGGGATGTTCTAGAATTTATCAGAAGAGTTATGCTGCACTGAAGCACCATCATAAAATAATAATAATAATAATAATAATAATAATAATAATAATAATAATTTGTACCCCGCCCATCTGGCTGGGTTTCCCCAGCCACTCTGGGCGGCTTCCATAGAAACCAAAAAAACACTAAAATATCATACATTAAAAACTTCCCTGAACAGGGCTGCCTTAAGATGTCTTCTGAATGTCAGGTAGTTGTTTATCGTTTTGACATCTGATGGGAGGGCGTTCCACAGGGCGGGCGCCACTACCGAAAAGGCCCTCTGCCTGGTTCCCTGTAGCTTTGCTTCTCGCAATGAGGGAACCGCCAGAAGGCCCTCGGCGCTGGACCTCAGCGTCCGGGCAGAACGATGGGGGTGGAGACGCTCCTTCAGGTATACTGGGCCAAGGCCGTTTAGGGCTTTAAAGGTCAACACCAGCACTTTGAATTGTGCTCGGAAACGTACTGGAAGCCAATGTAGGTCTTTCAAGACCGGTGTTATGTGGTCTCGGCGGCTGCCCCCAGTCACCAGTCACCAGTGTAGCTGCCGCATTCTGGATTAGCTGTAGTTTCCGAGTCACCTTCAAAGGTAGCCCCATGTAGAGCGCATTGCAGTAGTCCAAGCGGGAGATAACTAGAACATGCACCACTCTGGCGAGACAGTCCACGGGCAGGTAGGGTCTCAGCCTGCGTACCAGGTGGAGTTGGTAAAAGCATCAACTTATGCAGCTATGCAAAAAGAATGCAGGCAGCAGGCTTGCCCCTAACCAATGCTGTATCTCCTTGGTGCTCACTACCAGCTTTGTCTATCAAACTGGCCAATTAATTTTGCAGGTACAAAGTAAGCTAGAAAACCTCCATTAGGATTCCCAAATACATCATCCAGATTTCAAGTATGTTCAGATATTCCCAAACACTGGTTGTCTTACATATGACAGCTAAACCGACCAAAAATAAGATAAAAAGCATGGTATCCAGTCAACTCTTGGGTTCCATCCAGGCATAGCAAATCATGCTACCGGTAATTTGACTTGCCAGCAAAAAGCATTGTGTAAACTTAAAATCAGGGTGTTCATCACTGAATGGAACATTGTATTAGTAAACTGGTGAGCAGCACATACAGAGCTTCTTGCAGAAATAAAATATAAGAACAAGATATGTACATGTTACAGATCAAAATAAAAAAAATTCCTTCCAGTAGCACCTTAAAGACCAACTAAGTTAGTTCTTGGTATGAGCTTTCGTGTGCATGCACACTTCTTCAGATACTTGAAGAAGTGTGCATGCACACGAAAGCTCATACCAAGAACTAACTTAGTTGGTCTTTAAGATACTTGAAGAAGTGTGCATGCACACGAAAGCTCATACCAAGAACTAACTTAGTTGGTCTTTAAGGTGCTACTGGAAGGAAATTTTTTTGATTTTAAGATATGTACATGTTATTTTAACAATGCTGCCTAAGAAAGTATTTGCTTCGTACATAAAAATCTAGTCTGCTCACTCATATCTCTTATAAATTAATAAAAGGAAATCATTTCATGCAAAAAGTCTCAGTTGTATTTCTTCCATAATGAGTATAAATTCAGTTAAATGCAACATATACAGTCTCTGAATTTAATATTAATTATGGCAATTTACTATTTTATTTACTGCCTCTAGAAATAAGGTTGAGCAATATTTTTTCACATAAATCTACAGCATTTCCTCCTATTTGCTTCTTTTAATACACAATTACACAGTAGAATACAGGCCAAGATTCATTTAATAAGCATTTCATACATTCTGAAAACTGAAGAAAAGGTGGTTGGTAGAGAACTTAATTCCTTTGCTTAGGCTAAGAGGATTGCCCAAACCGAAAGCATTTACTCTGTCCATTTAAGAAGCCAGATGGCTGAATTTGGGACAAAGTCTTTGAATTGTTTTGAACCAAGCAATCAACAAAAAAGTCATTTTCATAAGCCTTACAAAGCCATGTGAACTTGGAGAAGGTGTTTATAATATCTGAATTTGTCACATCTATGCATTTTTTATAGAGTCAGAATTTTGTCAAGTCAGTTTGTCCAGGTTCAGATACAAATAACCATGGCTTTTTAAAAATGGAAGCAAAAGTCTCACTGTGGTCATACTTATGGGGGGGCGTGGCAGGAGCACACACAAACCAAAAGCCTGTTCACTAATATTAGACTATATATTAAGACTGATTGAGGCTATTAAGAAGAAAAATCAGCTCATGTTTTTTACCTATACACTGCCTTACACCATGACATATCATTCACTTGTGATATTTTACTTCAATGCAGTACTGCTAGATTGCCTTCAACTATACAGAATTCAGTACTGTTATGTCTGCAGCAATGGAACTTAAGCAAAATAAGGTTAATCGTTATTTGCAAGCTGAAACATCCCATACACAAACTGACTCACAACTCAGTTGAAAGAGCACATAATTTTACATTGCAGTATCTACATTTCAAATGAAAGGAGCTAACCGGCACATGGAAAGGGATGCACATAAAGAGTACATTAACACGCGTGATAAAGCTGCTTTGTGTGCTCACTAGAGCTCTCGTACATGGATCAGTTTGTTGGACCAGGGCATTAATCTATTATACAATCTCAAAGGAAAGACTTTTGAATGCTAAATTGTTCTGACATTTACTGAAGTTTAACATGGTCAATATATGCTAAAGCAATATGCCAGTATAACAGTCAAAATAACAGAACAGAGACAGCCATTTTTGCACAACAGTAGTTGACTTTCAGCTATACACACACACACACACACATTTTAAAAAGGTAGTATGTTGATTTACTTACTGGTTTGTCCTTGATAGTGGGACTTGATACACATAGATAAAGTTTCCCATCCTCTTCCAGACAGGCATCTATTAGAGCTTGCACAGAGCTTTCTTCCTGGAATAGCAGAAAGGCATAACCTTGGAAGAGAACAAAATTACAAAACAGGAATAGAGTCAGAAAATACAAATTATTGTGGAAAAGCAATACATTTAAATACACAAATATTAAAATTAAAACATGGCATGGATTCCGTATGACAGATGTGCCGTGGACACAGTTGATTCAAGGCACAATGTTGTTGTGGAAACAAGGCATATACAAATACTCCAGACCTGAACAGGGTCAATTGTTTTGTTTATACCTGACCTCCTAAAGCATTATTTGCATGAAGGCTTAGGATGGGGTTTAATGATTGCTGTACTTGCATAAATTCACAAGCAGAAATGTTATGTTGGGGCATAAGTAAAGTGGGCCTGATAACTGTAGAAAGAAATTGTGTGTGTGTGTGTGTGTGTGCGTGCGCACGCGCGCACACACACACAGCAGATGCCCCTGCTCATTTTACTGGCCATAACCCTTCCACCACCCCTCTTGCTCAACTGCCACAGGCCCCACGCACTCGCCCATGCTACTGCACCTCTCCTCCCGCTCAACCCACTCGCTGCTGCACAACCAGCTTGCTTGCCCACTCTGCCCTCCACTCGTTTACTCTCCTCACCATCTCCGAATATAACTTACTTGAATACAGCCCTTAAGAAATGTAGAAAACTTTTTTTAAAAAATTAGTTACAATTAGCATAAATGGTCATTGCTCTAGAGTCAGGCATATTTTTTAACTTTATAATTGTATGCTTTGAACACTAATAAAATTGTACTTCAAAATCCAAGGATGAAATGAAAAGTCAAAGAAGCTGATTTAAGAATACGAACCCAGAGGTACTTAAAAAAAAATCTGCAGAGTTTCATTTAAAGCGTGGCTGTGCTGTGACTTGCTTTCCAAAAACATCAAAGGCATTAGCGCTAAAGAAATTGCAAAATAGAAGAGTCTAATCTTACTTTAGCTACTGCAGAAGAGTGATATTGCATATTAGGCTATGAAGCTAGTTTCTTTAGGCAGTGGCAATGTACTGCAGTGCCAGCTGACTCATTCAACCAAGGAAATGGTGCATAAACATTTCAGATGAGGTAGAAAAAATAGTTTTACAGCTTGATTCCTATGTAGTGCCCTCCTGTCACAAAGCCACAGGAAAATTGCCACATAAAAGACATTATTCCTTGTTGCTATTGGACTTCTTTGTATTAAAGCTTTAAACTAATTTATGCAGCAGCAGCATCTCTGCATCACAAATACAGAAGCACACTGTAAAGAATGAAAGTTAATCTATAAAAGGACGAATCAACATAGAGAGAGCATAATTATTGCTAGGGATAAAGAAAATCTATTTTGCCTTAACACTCCATTGAAAACATGCAAGAAATTTGTGTCAACTGATCCATTTTCAATGAGCTTTGAAGAGCTGCCCCCAACAGAACCGGGGTCAGGGTAAAAGAGTTTCCTGTCCAGGACTGGCAGGACTCTGACAAGTGTGCACTGGGGGAAGGGGGGCTGGAGTCTGACTCAGAGAGGCGGTCAATGACATGTGCGGTACTGCACAGACCAGGAGACAAGAGTTGAAAGCAGGGGACTTTTCAGAGCTGGAGGGTGGAGCACAGGATGTGTTGGAAGAAGAGGAAGAAAAGGCAGGTCAGATAAGTGAAGGACTAGGTGCTTCCCCACCCTCTCCTGCACCACTGTCTCTCAGGAGGGGACTGAAAAGGGATTAGGAGAGGAAACTTCCACACTGCTGTAGCCTCTGTCATGCAGCCCATCAGGGAAGGTAGATAAACTGGTAGAGGGGGAATGGTCTGCTGTTGTGGCAGCTGCTCCATAGAGTGTGTAGGTATCCAGAGCTGTAGAAGCTGTAGAACAGGGGATTAACCTCTGATGCTCAGAAAAAGCCATTTATTACACCAGGAGACTGAGAAGTTGTCAGCTCCTGGGAACTCGGATGGCCAGATTGAACCCAACATTGAGGGACCTACCAATCAGGTGTTGTGGCTGACCAATCTTACCCACCCACAACACAGGTGGTCGGTCTCCAGGTCTCACCGCAACATGTGCCCTCTTTTAGGGAGGATATAATTTATAGTAAGGTTTTGCAACTCTAAATTAATTGTTTAGTGGTCATGGTTTGCATCATTATTTGGGGGAAAATATGAAGTTTCAATACAAAACTTATTTTAAGTCAGTGCTTTAAATAAGCCATTTTTCTTGTTGATTTAAATCATTAATTTGAGTTGCCTTGATTTAAATCCAGTGCTTTTTTCTGGGGGGATGCAGGGGTACGCATAACCCTAAACATTTTGTGAATCTAAGTCCGGCCTCATTGAGGGGCAGTATTTCAATATGAGTAGGAAAATGAGAGTACCCCTAAACATTTTTAAAGAAAAAAACCCTGTTTAAATCAGTGCACCCAGCATTACAAACAACTGTTATGGTTTGGTTATTCTTGGCAGGCCACTACATCTTTTTACGTAGAAATATCAATACACGCATATTCATATTACTGTTTTGATTACATTTTTCTCCTTAGTTTTATAAGGCAGCTCTTCTTTCAAAAAAAATCACATCAACTTTAAAGCATCAGACTAAACTGCTAGTACAGGCCATAACAATTTGCAACAAAATGTAGACTAGGTAAAGGTAAAGGGACCCCTAACCATTAGATCCAGTCGTGACCGACTCTGGGGTTGCGGCGCTCATCTTGCTTTATTGGCCGAGGGAGTCGGCGGTTGTCCGCAGACAGCTTCCGGGTCATGTGGCCAGCATGACTAAGCCGCTTCTGGCGAACCAGAGCAGCGCACAGAAACGCCGTTTACCTTCCCGCCGGAGCGGTACCTATTAATCTACTTGCACTTTGACGTGCTTTCGAACTGCTAGGTTGGCAGGAGGTGGGACTGAGCAACGGGAGCTCACCCCATCGTGGGGATTCGAACCACCAACCTTCTGATCAGCAGGTCCTAGGCTCTGTGGTTTAACCCACAGCGCCACCCACGTCCCTTAAAAATGTAGACTAGGGACATACTAAAAAGTTCAGGTCCTATATTCAATTTTAAAATGGTATTTGTCAAAGTCAAATGAATGAGAAAACAAGAACAAAGATTTCAATGAGGCAAGGATGAACAGTGTTACAATTAAGATAGTATGTAGTCTTTCATAGACAAGACAAAAAACAAACCTAAAGTATGATTTATATTTGGCACTTGGTAGCAATAGGTGGAATAACTTCCAGGTAAGAAAATTACATTTCTATTTCTGTGAATGAAACACAATCAACCACTTCAGAAACCAGTTTAGCATTAACATAGGAAAATGAAGTTTTAGTTTTGTATTCTAAAAGTGTAAAGAGATGACAGATAGAGCTATCATCCCACATATTATGTATGCACACATACCCACACATTTATATACATGAACATTCAGGATGAAGCTGAGGGGACAAACAAAATCATCTACTTCATACGTAACTGAATTTGAGTTGTGTGGTTTTAAAGATCATATAATATGCAAATTGAAGGATACAGGCTTCTTCAAAACTAATTTTACCAATTCTGCATTTTTTTAAACAAAAAATTAAAACTCTGAAGCTTTTTGTCATCCAATCTATTTATGTTTTTTATTTAGACAGTGCCACTTGCATACCTGGCACATGAAGTAGGGAGAAAGGCGACAGCAGTAAAGAGGATTATGTTTCACAGCATGTGCTTTTGAAGAGTTCAGCTGCAGGTTAGCCAGTGGGGAAACCCTGCAGCAATCACATTTATTTTGCCTATGCCCCTTAAGATAACATTAGGAAAGAGCTTTGGTTATCCTATTCCATGACTCTGCTTTCTTACCTAGACTAACTGATCAATCCAAATCTTTGCTAAAACATACCTGACCAAGCTCTTATTTTATCATGCACTTATGCAAGTTACTTTTATTGGCTGGTATCATTTTTGATGTTTTCTGTGCTTGCTATTTAATGTACCCAATTATATTTCCAAATGTATTTTTATGTGATGAAGCACAATGGCTAAGAGATTGAATTCTGTATCAGGGCACCCCTGCTTCAAATCTTGCTTCTGCTGCAAACTTCCTAACTGACCTGAGGTAAGCAACCCTCTCTCATCAAACTTCTCCCCATCTGCAATATGGGGGATAATGACACTGATTTACCTTATATAACTGTTGGATATACGATTACAACAGAATAATGCATATAAAGCATTTTGAACACACTATAAGATGTTAAATAATACTATTAGGATTTTTACAGTATCTTCTATAGAGTCTCTTCTATGAATAATTGTGAGATACAAATTTTAAGTAATAGAACAGGCATTTCATAACTTAATAGGAAGTTTATGCACAAAATATTCAGAATTATCTCCATAACCACAAAATGCACTTTACTCAATTGTTTGCAACTAAATACTTTAATTTGAACAACTGCATCAACTAAGTTATACCTTTTATTAACTCTAAAACCATTTTTTTCTGTGTATGATGATGTTTTTTGTTTAAAAAATAGTCAAAAATTGGGGGGGGGGGGTTGTCTTATACATGGGTGGTTTGAGTTTGAGTTCTGGTGTGGGCGGCCCAAGCTCGAGTTTGGTCTCTGGCCCAATTTCTTAATTTTGGGATTTAAAAAAAGGGGGTTGTCTTATATATGGGGGAGTCTTATACACAGAAAAATACAGTACTTTGCCATTTGCCCTGGACATACTGTACTGCAATCCTCAGCAATATATAATACACTCCAAGAATCTTCAAAACAACAAATGCTACTTCAGTTTTTCATAGAAGCAAAATCATGGATGGAACTAATACCCACATCACACATAGTGCAGTGCTTCAGAATATGGAGAATGTAAAATGCTATGTGAAAGCCATTTTTTGAATGTCTCGGAGACCAGAAATAGCAATCTCTTGTTCAAATATAGGGACTCAGCTTCAATTCCGAGAAGTCAGCTGTGTGAAAACACTTATGTTCTTAGCACTCTAAGACTCTATTTATTAACATAGTATGAAGATGGTTGGCCTTTGCAATTACAGCTTTTTGATTTAATATTTAATCCACAGCATTACTGTTTAATAAGCAGCACACTTAGCTTAGGATACAAACCATAAGAATATTTAAATGATTTGTGGTGATTGTTTAAATAACAGTAATTACATATACATTTGAGTGATGACTTTAAGGTATCATTTCCTAGTACCGTAATTGGCTCAGGAGTAAAACATCTCAGAGTAACAGTGCTCAGCAACAAGTTAGAGGTCTTTTGGTTAAATTAGTAGAATAGGAAGATATAGCGTCTATGCAACTGCTTCCTAAGCATTGGATAGAGTAAAAAAGAAGGCAATCTGTAGGTAGTAGTGCCTGATGATTTTTCCGAGAGTTTGGGTAGAATAATAATAATGTACCTGAAAGATAACAAAGAACAGGGTTGTGAGAAGTATCAATAAACTTTGTATTTCGGCAACATGCGACTTGACTAGTAAGTAAGGCTTAGAATTTGAATGACAGGAGAGCATTGGGGGAAGATCTGGGGATTTTGATTGTATAGCTGGGTCAGATGTTATGTGGAAAAGAAAAGCAGAACTCATACGAGACACAAAACTCTGGTAAAATAAATTCAACTTGGAAGCAGGGTGGATCATCATCAAGCTACTTCAGTGAGAGGAAAGCAAGGTATTCAAAACGGGATTCTTGATTAACACTGTCGCAGGGAGAGTTGGCCAGTATTTATTCAGGAATGTGACTTAAATTAACTTAGTCAAAAAGTAGGGTGGAGAAAAGACAAAGAATGGGGGAAGGGGCTCCATAGCTTTGGCACCTTTCAATCCCTGTGCCTCTTTAACACTAGCCAAGATGAGCTTTCTTTCAGTGAAATCTTTGAGCTGCTTGTAGCTGTTGAATGTGTTGTTGGCAGTTTTTCACAACTTGGTAGTAGAGAAAGCAGCTGATTCAATATGCATTACCTAAATCTGAAGACACCAAAGGAATAGAGTTGTGCTTTTCAGTACAGGACCACTAACCCAAGGGGAAAGTTGTCAAATCTTTCGTATAGATTTTCTCTCCTTTACCTGACATCTCATGCAAAGCTTCAACAACCTTGGATGTGAACTCCTAGTACTTAGAACCAAGAGGAGTGGTGATTCTGCTAATGTACACGGCAGACTTCCTGGTTAAGTTGCTCTCATGTCTGCTGTTGAAGTGTTGCTGTCCTGGAAGCAACAAACATCCTCTTCCCAGCACAACTCAGGTATTCCTTGCCACTACGTCAACTATTCCATTCTGACTTGCCCCAGTGAGGCTGCCAGGAGGGCTTCTGTCAACAACTACCTTGGAACCATCATTACCAAGAAGTGACGGAGGAGTTTCCCAACAATTACAGGGACATAATTGACTGAAGATGTACATACTCATCACATAAAAAGTGTGGGGCTGACAAAGCAATGGGAATAATAGGCTTTGTGGGTGGAAATTCCAGAAATACAACCAAAGACTTCCCTAATGTTGACCACTGCAAAACTAAGACAGGAATGGGAACATACAACTTTAGATGGCAAGCAGACCTTCGGTAGGATTCCAAGTCTTTAACCCAAAAAGCTGCTGGGTGACATGAAGGTTTCCACACTATGGTGCTACAGCCAATAAAAGGAGCAGTACTTGCCAAGTGTCTCTGTGCCATCAAAACACAAAAGCTCCCCTTCACTTAAGAGAGTTGGAATGTGACAATGCTGGTTGAATGGTCAAAGATTTGGTGGGTTACCTAGAAGATTCAAAGCACACTTATAGAAAAGGGGTGTGACACCCATGGTGTTGCACAACTACAGTTATAAGCCTGAGATAAACTTTAAAAATATTTACAAGCCACAAGAAAACAAAATGCTGCAAAGGATACAGTAAAAAGTACTCTTAGCTAGCTGGCATAGATGTTGATCTCAGGAAACATTGGCAAGGTTATTTTTTAAGCATCCTGACAACCAGTGATGGGTGAGAAGAGTGCTCAGGAGGAGTTAGAAACATTATAACAAAGACTGTCGACATAAGAATGTGAACATACTTGCAAAGGCACTAGCCTTTTGAACACAGAAGGAATGGTACTGCAGTTGTCAATTAAGTACCTGTTCCCAAGTTTACCTGACCAACAGAGTTTAATATATTCGTGCTACAGGGTTTGTGCTGAAAGCTTTGACAGCTCAGAAGTCAGTTATAAATAATCTGGAACAGTTGTGACCGAGTGTTCTTTAGCACTTTCAGACAGACATTCAGGGCAACTGGCAGGGGCTTTGAAAGCTGTTTCCCACATTAGAACCATGATAAAAATAGGAAAAGACTGTTTCCTTGTCTTCTGCTAAAATAGATCTTACTCAACAAGATTTTTACAAGCATGACAGAGCACTGATTTAGCTTCCTCAAAGGTAGTTTAAACTGCTTCCAACAGTAACAATTAAGGCCTTTTGCAGTTCAGCAATAGGTATTTTTTTAAAACTAAAGCAAGAGGAAAGATGCTAGCATGGCTCCATAGTTCCCATGTACTCATGGGATGCTTCTGCTGGAGGAAGAAGGGAAGTGATTTTTGCCAATTCTTTCTCCCCCTGCTCCTTCAGACCCCCGTCTCTTCTGAAAATCTTCCCTATGGGGATGCAGAAATCTGTGGAATAGTGAAACCGATGCCACAGAGGGAGGGAAACAGGCAATAAGAAACCCCACCGTTCCCCCAGGGAGGAGTCTCTCCTGGACTGCAATTCTTTATGTGAGCTCAAAGGCAACTCTGAAACCCACACACTATTAGGAATCACCTGGTGAAGCAGAAACTGGTTTTACCCTAGGCCTGTATGATAAAATAAAAATAAAATCATAGCCTTCTACAAATGCTCTTTGGGGAAAAGGCATCTTTAAACTTTGCAATCAAACTGGCAGGTTAACTGATTCATTTTGGTTTTCTCATCAACATGTTTATATAGTATATCCATTGCGTCATTTTTTGCTATAGTTAAAAATCATTTTGGAAAAATACAGTTGTTTTTAGCATAAACAATGATCAAGTGGATGATCCTCCAGTGATCTGCCCCATAGTCTGAATAGGAACCATGAATCTTATTAGTCAGCATGCTCTCAAAAATATTACTGCTAGAGATGCTTCACTTACTATTAATCAACTCAGTTCAACCCAGCTAGAGAAGAGGAAATGTACGTTCACAGCCCAAAATACGGCCTATTGAAGTGGCATACATTTTTCTAGGCTAATCATCAGGTGTGATGGAAAATGTAGTCCAGCAATATCTGGAAGGCACCACACTGGCTACTCCTGTCCTATACAGTATGCCTGTGACTATGAAGTCTTGCATGGACTAGCATTGCAACAACTTTAAGCTCTTTTAAACAATCCAGATGCTGGACACGCAAGCAAATGGTTATGAATTTATGTCCTAAAATACTAGCAAACACAACGATATTGCATCTAGCATATTGTTAGAGTGACCCTGTGCACATGCTCAAGAGAGAGATTAAAGAACTTTGAAAAGCCAAAAGAAAAAGCCAAGAACCACATATGTCTTTAGAGAAAGAGAAGAAGTAAGAAACTATTCACATACAAAGCCTCATGTGCTGAAATTCTAAATTCATTTCTAAAAAAAATACTGTTAAAAGGACATCCTTTTTGTGTTTATTCCATATTCTACCATCAGAAGCAGCTTAATTTAAAAATACTTCAAGCACTTAAAAACGTATACTTAAAAATAACATTCACACACAGAAGGAACATTTACATGCACCAGAAGGCTTATATTAACCCGATTACCTTTAGGTGGAAAATATGACTTGCTTTCAGCTTTATGAGGCCAGTCTACTACAAGAGGTCCAAACCTACGAAAGCTGGCAGTGATTTCATCTATATAAAAAAAAGTTGTAAAGACCTTTAGAAAGGGAACTTCAAGGAAAATGACAATATTTCCCTTCCTCTCCCCACACTGAACATTACTATTCCATAGTACCTTCATCAATGTCAGGAGGCAGACCTCCAACAAACACCTTCCTAGAATAACGTTCCACTCTTTCACCATTTTGACAGCGGGTTGGAGAGCTAAGACCCGATGATAAAGACTGGTCACCATGACTGTCATCTAAGAAGCCATCTTCGAAAGGAAAGAGTGAAGAACGACCTGCAAAAAATGTTGTAGTGTATTAGAAGTCAGAACATTACACTTTTCTGGAAAGACATATTCAATGAACAAACTAAGAGTGTTTTAAAATGTTTCAGTTCATGCTTCCCCCCAATGGGTTTTAAAATCCCTTCTATCATGCTATGCAATCACTGTTGTAGCCAGAGGTAAGTGAATTCTATATTGCAGATTACAAAAATTTTCTCTTGCCTACCTCTACCCCATATTACAGCATGACTTGAACAGTGGTACTCAGATCACTAACCAATAATACACTGTTACTCTAGATGAGCGTCTACAAGTGTCAAATTGATGATGTAAGACACCTGTGTTAAATATAGGTGGGTTCAGATGCTGTGAATAATAATTATATGATCATCATGCATCATGAGGGACGAGTTGAGGTTTGCTTTCAGCACTCCTGCTGGGATTCTGTCCTTTCCTGGGGCTTTACCACATGCCTTGGAGTTGATGGCGTAGACAAATGCCAACCAACCACCACACATTTTTTGTAATATGTACTTGATCCTCCAACCATACGTGTGAATAAGTGTCATTTCTGATATCAATACATTTCAAGCATGTTACCAGCAATGACCGGTTTGAACATGTGCAGATGATGAGGGTAATGTTGGGACCCCCTTACTCATTCATCCAGATGCACACAATACACACAGTGGTCAAGTGAGTTCAGAAATTAATTTTGGCTAGCATGGAAAGAGGAGATAAAAGATGATAAAGTAGCCCATTCTGTTTGTAGATCACAAAATTTATCTGTAGCCATTTTCATGTTTTATAGCACTGATTAGAATGTAGGTCTGCAGGTAGGATTTTGTAAATGTTAATACTGTATATTTTGTCCAGCATCTTTGTTTTAGTTGCCTAGGAAATTATTATTATTATTGTAATAAAAATCAAACACAGAAGATTAATCTCTTATTCTGTCACCTGGAATGTTCATAATAATTATAATGGGCAATATACTATAAATTTAGGAAACTAAAAAGTTTTGAAAGGGCCAGTTGTATTAAACACCTGAACAATTTTAAACACGTGGGGGAACATTCCATGCTAAGGTGCTTGCTTTGAAGAAATGCTGGATGCATAAGAAAATTTCATCTTAAAAATGTAAAGACTAAAGTGGAAGCACGAGCAAGTCCTAATTAATGTAAGTAGCCAATATAGTACGATCGCATCTGATGCACAATTAACTTGCATGATTTTTACTTTGCACAGTCTGTTTGAAAGCCCACAAATTAATTGCATGCAAGGTGGAGAGCTTAAAAGGTCATTTTGTAACTTGGTTTTCAGACTTGCTTATTGCGCTCTGGGATGCTCTCTGCCTTGCTTGGAAGGTAAGGATGGTCATGTGGGAGCAGTTCAGGTATACATGTTTTTGTGTATACACACCACTGCAGAACATAACACCCTTGCAAGATCCAATCATACTGTAATTCCTATTTTGGTTACATTCAAAAACTATGGGTTGGATCTCAAGATAAAAACAAGTACATGGAAGGAAAGTTTTGCATGCCCGCCCTCCTCTCCACAAATACCCACCTGTGCCCCACTCCAGGGTCACTCCAGAGGATCAGAGGGCCTTCCTAAACAATGTAGGAAGGGGTGTGGATGGGGTGTGCTAAGGGAGTAGAGGACTGCCCGAAATCAGACAGAGGTCTACTCAATTCCTCACCTCCTGCAGTGCCCCCAATGTCACATGCCAAAACCTCTGAAAAAGATTTTTGGGAGGTTCAGGTGGCTGTAAGGAACATAAAATTTTCCTTCTGTAAACTTCCTTAGGTTAAATTAACTTATCTTTGGATCCAAGTCCATGTTGGAAAACATTTTCATCAATAATTAGTTTCTTCAGTCTTTCCCTGTTCATGTGTCAGCGCTGCTCGGTGAAATTTTATCTTGACAAGGAAGCTTGTTAGAAAGAATGCTGGTCATCTCAGCTTTCACTTTAAAATGTTACGCTAGTTCAGAATTGTAGAGATAGTCTTAACCCTGTGGGTCTTTCTAGATTTTTGTTTGTTTAAGGTATTTGTATCCAATTCTATCAAAAATTAATCAAGACAGTTAAAATAATAAATACCAGCTAAACAAATTAATAAGCAACAAAAATCATTTAAGTTGCTTTAAAATCCAGTAGGTCAAAGGTTGTAAATGTTTCTAGCATAATACTAAGCAGCAGCACCCAAAAACACTCTAAATACATTTTGCTATTCCATAGACTTGGTGCCAAAATAGAAGGCATTTTGCTCCATGCGTGCCCATCGTTATCCAATAAGCATCCATGGCACTGATGCATCAGCAATCCCCAAAGCAAGGCAACTGCAACATCTATTCCATGAAAATGTCAACCTACAAACTTTTTTCATTTTTAATAAACCTGTTTTATTATCATTTTAAATATAATTTTCCAAAGTTTCATTATCTGGAAACAGTTTTTCAAAATGGAATTTTACATGTGAGTAAAACAACAACAGAAGTTCGACGTGCAAGATGACTCAAAAATTCTCTATTATTTTCTCTAAAATTCAGTAAAAGAAAATAGAGAATAGGATAATGACTCTTTAATGGTTGATTGTTTTGCTTTCTCCTTTGGTGAACTGAAATGCATGTGTTCTTGCATTCCCTCTTAATTAGATAATGGTGTTGGGAACAGTTATTCTGCATTCACAACTCTAATTTTAAAAGTGAAACAATTCAATATTTAGTTAAGGACAGAAATGAAAAGGACAGAAAAGTGTAACATGCATGCAGAACAATAGCAACGAAATATAAGTAGAAAAGGGGAGGTGTCTCAGATCTAATATTCCCCTCTAGCCTCAAGCACCATCATGTAACCCTGCCTAGAAATGATGGGAAAAGCCAGGTATCCACTGCCGTAAGAGTCAAAAAAAGGAGGCAGATAGAAAAATAAGAAAACTTCCCTATGCAAGTTAGGATATGAACTATGAGAATATTCCTTTTAGTAGTTTTGATTAACTAACAAACTCTGCTTAGCTGGGGGCGGGGGCGGGGGATCCAGTTGCTAATGTGTTCCCTGCTCCACATAGTTTTCTTCAGCGCTTATATTTCAAAGACAGATAGTATTTGTGCCTTTTAAAATAGAAGGTTGCAAACAAGACTAAGATATTTTTACTCTAGCCCTTAGTATATTAACAGTGCATTGCTATACATGCCTACTAAGAAATATTTTAACGGGACTTATGATTTTAATGGAACTTACTTACAACTAAGTATTTAGGATTGCAGCCATGTCATGGCTGATATGGAAATTTGAGAAGCATGAAATCCTTTAGGCCCTCACTGGTCAGCCAGCCAGTGGCACATCGTTGGAATGATTGGCAGATATAGTGTTTGGCCATATTATTCAAGTCTGGAAATGGTGACTGAGTAGACTGGCTACAGACAGAGAGCATGGCAATATTTTGGGAGGGAGCGGGGAGGTTGATACCTGTAACAATACTTCTTGAAATGGTCATCTGTGCTGTCAAACAGGCCTATGCAAATCAACATTTGGGACTTTCTTTCCATCATGAAGTATCCAAGCACAAAAGTACAGCCTATGGTCCCTTAAGCATGTACCCCAAGGACAGCCCTTGGTTTTGGGGATCATTGGTCATGTTGGCTGGGGATGGTGGGAGCTGGACTCCAACAACATTTGGAGGGTCACAAAGTTTGTTATCTATGCTCTAGGTCACGGGTAGGCAAACTAAGCCCCGGGGGCCAGATCCGGCCCAATCGCCTTCTAAATCTGGCCCACGGACAGTCTGGGAATCAGTGTGTTTTTACATGAATAGAATGTGCCCTTTTATTTAAAATGCATCTCTGGGTTATTTGTGGGGCATAGGAATTCATTCATTCCCCCCAAAAAATATAGTCCGGCCCCCTCTAAGGTCTGAGGGACAGTGGACCGGCCCCCTGCTGAAAAAGTTTGCTGACCCCTGCTCTAGGTGCTGAAGTTTGCTGTATGCAAACACAGAAGCCGTATGTGGGATTGCACAGAAACCAGTAAGAATAACGTTCTCCTTTAAAGGGCCACAGTAGCCTGCCCTCCCCCCCATCTCTCTCTCTCCTAGGAAACTTCAAGACTAACATGCTAATTTCAGCAGAAACCTTTCTCTCAATTTTAAAATGAGAAGCCTGGTCTTTAAAAAAAATCTCAGCATAACTTTAAACTGAAGCTGCTCTTTCAACAATGTAATAAAACATACTGCATCACTGAAAAACCATCAAGGCAGAATATGTGCATGGGTTAAATTACTCAAGTTCAGTTTCAAGTATTAAATAAGAACTTTAAAAATTGGCAGCAAAACAATGATTTGTGATAAATTAACCACAAGCAATTAGAAATCTGTATTGCATGATTGCAGAAACAGAATCTGATACAGGAAAGCTGTACAGAGCATTACAGACTTGGGGGTGGCATGATAAAATAATAATTATCCACAGTATATACACATATTATTATGGTCTATCATAGTCTCTGATGAAAACTGAAATGGGTCATAGCTTTAGGAGCTGTGCCTGGGGAAAAGTAAAAACCTCCAGAAGTCCCCAAAGGCACAGAAACAGCGGTACAATACATGTATACTCTGGTGTGCCTCTTCTAGGCAAATGTTTGATATTTTTTATCAGCATCTATAATCTTACATGCTTAAAAGCAACAATTTTTTTAAAAAATAGAAAACTGAGCACTTTAATTTTTCATTTTTTTGTTAAAGCATGTGAGATCATAGATGTTGGTCCACACCTGTCCACATAGATCTTTGAAAATAGTTAAACTTTTTTTGCCATTAGTAATATATCAACATTTCATGAATATTTTACTTTGGACAGTTCAGCAGCTACTGTCTACCACTACAGCACTGTGTTTTTTAAGAGAAACAAACAAAATCTCTCTCTTTTCAAAAACACTTCTCCACTATGTTCATATAACTATAAAGCTATATATCCAGTATTGGGACTAGTGCCACTATGGCAGCAAGGGGAAAACACTCCTGTTGCCCCACAGAAATAACCAGCTGTACATAGCCTCAATTTGCTGTTCCCATCACCATATTCAGTAAAATTTAAAATATTTTTTTTACCTCGTCTCCGCCCATAGCTCCTGGCTGCATGTAAATACAGAAAAATATAGTGGGTATTGGCATAACAGTAATTACTATATATATTGTTTTCGGTAAAATTCAGCTTTTGAAGAAAGTAGTTTAAGTAATTCAAACAGTCCTAGGGTTAGTGACTGAGAGAAGCACTGTCTGGGCAACACGTTTCCCCAATAGCAAAGAATCTGTAGTAGGTGTCTAGTGGATGTAGACATTTATCCAGATGCCTATCTTGAATGATTTTTATGTAGAAAGCATTTTTAAAAGAGTTCCTCACAGAACTCAGTAGAAATAAATAAATACAGCACTGAAAACTCAGCAATGTGCATTGTCAAAACATAACCACCCATCAGTATATGTTTAAATGGCTAGACATAGAACTAAAAGTTGTGTGCGCACACATATTTGTATTTCACAGCAACACTAATTTTCAGTATTTATCTCAGATCTTGGCAAAATAATGTCAATGAAGAAACTCACTAGAAAACTCTAATTCTTACAAAAATGGTCAACGTATTTTTTTATTTTTTAAAAAATTACAGCCCCCAAAGTGGGGTTTGATAGTTTTTTACAAACCTTGACAAAACTGAGCTATGATAATAGTACATGGGTTACTAAACAGAAGGGTGCTTATCTGATTGAGGCAGACAACTGAAACAAGCCATTTGGTAAATGAAGCTCTGAGTTAATTAAATGGGTTAGTGTGAATTTCTATACATTGCTTTATGCAGCTGAATCTTTATGAAGCTCCCACAATACTACCTGACATAGCATCTCTGCATTTTAGTCACACACGCTTTTCCTAGAAATGCAAGGTCTATTATCACACTGAGAACAGCAAATGGATATGGTTTTCATTTTCTGATTGCTGCCTCCCTGCTGCAGCAATCTCTGAATTTTGTATTCTCCTTGTATTTCTCTTCTATCACAGAGGAAAATGCAAGCAGCCTGGGTAGGTGGGGGAATACTGTCCAAAGGTGTTTTTATATTTACGGAGGGGGGCATGATTTAAACACAGAACTTTATGGAATTCAGCCAGACAAATAATCCTTTGTATGAAGCTAGCTTAATGGACATCCCTATCTATGTGGCAACCAGAAAGCACTTCCCAGATAAAAATAGTGAATAGCTCATGACTGCAAGACGAACATTTTTGACATTGTAGCTGAAGAAGATTTGACTCTTCTAGCCAATATGTAGCTCATTTTCACATTCACACAACATAAACTTAACAGAATTCAAATGGTTGTAAGCCAAGTGACCCACATTCAGAGAGGAGGCCCAATGAATCAAATGGCTTAATTTAATCATGGCAATAGGATTTCTTGGAGTATGACTTACTCTGTTTATTTTTAAAATAGGTATGTTCTGCTGTTTCAGCTATGGACTGCATAACCCTTGGTGGAAAGGGTGTGTAGGCAGTGGGCTGTGTAAGAACTAAACTGGCAAGAAAATTTTATCCCTCTTGTCCTTTAATAAGGTCAAAATATAATAAATATTTTGGAAACAGCAATAAAAAAGCAATAGCAACAAAACATAGCAGCAGTAAATGAACATTAATAATCAGGCAGTGATTATGAACATTAATAATCAGGTCAGTGATCGCTTTCAGTGGGATGACTGGAGTGCATGGAAGGGAACATATAAAAAGAGAGGTGTCCTTAAGGTACTCCAGTTCTGAGCAGGGGTTTAAAAGAAAAGCCCGCAGAGTTGAGCCCAAAGACCAAACAGGATTGGAGTATTATACTCTGGTCTCATAAGCCCACAGTCTTCCTAGAAACTAATGAGATAGTATGCTGAGGTTACTCAGCTCTGATAATATTTCAGCCTGGAACTCCACATGACTTCACTCAGAGATTTCATGTAGCTATTGAGAAACAGGGCAGGGTTGCAGTTTGGGAGGGACGGACATACTTCACAGCCTCAACTTTTGGAATGCAGAACTGGCATTCATTCACATGTCTTAAATATGCCATTTAATCTATGTTCTATATATGAAATTTTAGGTACTTAACACATCTATCGGGGCCAAACAAACATCTGAAAGCTTGGATTCAATGTGCAGAAACTGAAGCTAAACAATTGGTCCTGCTGTGCTAAGCTAGTTCAGATCCAGAAATTTGGACACAAGATTTTACCAACATGGCTGTGAAAGAGAAAATTATTTATCTTAAGTGTGACTGCCTGGAAAAATTTCAAAGTATTTGGCAAAGATTCCTTGAGTTTTTCCAAAGTCTTAGATTTCTTAAGAAAACTTCATGCAATTTAATGTTTGCATAAATATGGGGTGGGGCAGGTTATGTAACTTTTCTTTTAATGTATTATTTATTTTGTTTCACTAATCATTGTTCCCCTTGGCAAGGGATAGGATGAGGAAGGGAGGAAATTATAGCTAGTTTTGAAATGCTTTTATTTATCACATTTCTTTGTGCTTTAAGTGCCAACTTAAAAAAAAGGACTGAAAGAAGATGGAATCCTGTGGCATCCAATTAATGAAAGGGCCAAGAGGCAGAGCAATAGATTCCCACCATCACCTTCTGGCACTTGCCTCCAGAACCAACCTAATGCTACATTATCAGTCATCATTCAGAAGCATCAGCTTTTAAAAATTAAATGCAATTTTAAAAAGCCCCACGAAAGCCACAATAATATTTAAGAAATTTTATAAACCGTTTAATCAAAAAAAATCAAAATCTTGTTTGTCAAGGGAGGTGATTTATATCATCTTAGTGGCACACAGACTATCTATGATCCACCTCTATCATGTTAAGTTGAAGAGCTCCACCAGTTGTTTTTTGCACAAGTGCCTTCGCCCTTCCAAAGCTAAGATTCCCCATGCCTACTGGGTCCTGCAAGATGAGCGTCACATGGGTCTTAAATCGAACACCCAATGCTACCATATCTCTATTCTCTCTTCCATTCTGTATATCTTGGATCTCATCCTTTGAACAAACGTTCTACGGCTTCTGCTTCCTTTCCACCAACCATTCACCACAAGATCCTGTTTACCCTTCAACAACCACTATTTGAGACCCTGAATACTGTTCCACTCCAAAGCTCATCATTCCTTTCCTCCACTTTTTGGAGTATCCCAGGTATAAGAAAATCCAGACTTAAGGAAAAGGAAAATAATGATGATGATAATAATAATAATAATAATAATAATAATAATAATAATAATAATAATAATAATTTGTTATTTATACCCCGCCCATCTGGCTGGGCTTCCCCAGCCACTCTGGGTGGCTTCCAAAAAATATTAAAATGCTGTAATACATCAAACATTAAGTGCAGGAAGGCAGTGATTTGGAGGAGAATGTCATATGGACAACAGAGAAATAATGAAGGAATAGGAAGCTTACACTAGCCACATTAGACAACAGTATGGATGAGCTCATAGTTCACTGGTTCAGAAGTACCAGAAAACTGTGGCCGGAGACCATCTTGGCTATGAGATTTGGACAGCCCATTCCCTGCCCTGCAGGCCTTTTTCCACCTGGCCTGGGAGGCTGAAGCCTGATTCACTCCAGCTACAAAAGTTGAGACTGCTGAAGAGATGAGAGATGGTTTTGGCTGCCTCTTAGGGCAAACCCAGGTCATCAAACCGGAACTTCCACAGCTGCCACTTGCCATGAACAGTGGTTAGTAGCAACAGATGCAAATATGTTCTATGCTTATGATAATATTTTATTCTCTTGCTAATTATGCTGTTTTAAGAGTGCATTTTTATTTGCCTTCTAGTAAAGTTTTCTTTTGTAATGTTTAAGGGGTTGTTTTTTGTTAACTCTGCTGTGTCAAATGTACATTCCGCAGTTGCTCTCTGTAATGTTTTAAATCTTTAAGATAATATTTTAGTTTCCTGGTAATTATGTTGCTTTGAATGTATACTTTATATTTTGACTTTCTTCAATAATGTTTTATTATGGATTGCTTTGTTTGGTGTTTAAAGGTAGGTTGTAAACGACAGATTTTTTTCTTAACAATATAAAGCAGTATAGAAATGAAATGAATAATGATGATAATGATGAATAATTATTAACTACCTAGTCTTCAATCTAAGGTCCAAGGGTGGGTCACAAGATTAAAAAAAATTAAAAACAACTTACAACCATAACTCCCCCCCCCGCTCAAAAAAAATTAAATGATACTAATGACTAAACATAAAGAAAATAATATGACATGTTAGTAAAACGTTTCCATGGAACTAGGGAAGGAAGGACAAAAATGCTTGGATAATGAAAATGCTAATTAATCTCAGTCAACTAAATACTATCTATCAAAAATATATTTCAACCCATTCCTCCTTTTGTCCTAGAATAGGAGCAGAATAGAAGCAAGAAGCAAGTTGGCAAGTCACTGCATGGCAAAAGTGCACAAACCACATCTAAATCTAATACTTTGGTTTGAAGCAACTTCCTATGAACAAATCAACTGACTGCTGTGGATAATATGTCTTACGATTGTTAATAGCTGATTTTTCCAGAGTCTAGCTTCCAGTTATACTGGAAAAGTCAACTACACTAAAAGCCAACTTTTTCAACATTTATCTTGCTCCTAATGAAGCCCAAACAGTAGCCAAGGTTTGTTCTATGGGTTACCACTTATGGTTTGTCTAGGGGAGATAAACCACAAGCCTGGATTCAGACCTAATGCTAAGCCAAACCATGCATTAACTCGCAGCAGGGCAGCAGCAGGACCAGAGGAGCAAAGCAACTGCAATCTCTCTGAGATCCAGCATGTTTGCTCATTTGTGCTAAGCCTTGGTTTGGCTTAGCATTACATGTTAACCAGATCTGTGTGTAGTTACAGAACACATTCATGTTACTAAAATATATCCTGCAATAGAGATTTTGTATATTAGTGTGACTCTGTTCTCAAATGATGAGGTCAGCCTCCAAGGGCCTCATTCCCTAAAACATGTCTAGCATTGGATTCTGAAGTAGGTTTAAGCACAAACGGATCAGTTCCTTTTGAAAATCTAGTATTTACTCTCACAATGGAACTTAGCTAAAATTATAGAACATTTAATATGTGGCCTGTAACTACAACAGGGTGATATTGGTTCTATTAGGTGACCTTTAGGCAGAACATTAGAGAGACATATCTTGGATACTATTTTGCTACTGTCCCTGTTTACAGTGGGGAATTACCTCAGAACTATGTTAAGATGCGGGTGGCACTGTGGGTTAAACTACAGAGCCTAGGGCTTGCCGATCAGAAGATCAGCGGTTCGAATCCCCACAACGGCGTAAGCTCCCATTACTCGGTCCCTGCTCCTGCCAACCTAGCAGTTCAAAAGCACGACAAAGTGCAAGTAGATAAATAGGTACCGCTCTGGCGTGAAGGTAAATGGCATTTCCATGCGCTGCTCTGGTTCACCAGAAGCGGCTTAGTCATGCTGGCCACATGACCCAGAAGCTGTATGCTGGCTCCCTCGGCCAATAAAGCGAGATGAGCGCCGCAACCCCAGAGTCAGTCACGACTGGACCTAATGGTCAGGGGTCCCTTTGCCTTTTTATGTTAAGACAGAGATAGTCAATGTGATGTTGAACTACAGCTCCCAGCAACCCTGACAACTTGGCATTCTGCCTATGGTAGTGCCACAACATCTAGACATACCACAAAAGCTATACCACAAAAGCTACCCACTAAGCAAGGGAAGAGTTAGGCCAGAAGGAATTTAATAATCAGCCATGTTTTTCCTTTAGTCACTGAAAACCATCATGCTGCAATATTCTGGTGTGAATAAACATGTGCCTTTGAGCATATGCAGAATGCCCTTCACTAACCAATAAACAAGTATTGTAAAGCTACTGTTCTTGCCTTCCCAACATATGGTATTAGAGTTAAAGACCTGAACAGGGCATAATTCTCAGGCTGCTGAAGCCCAAAATGTTTCACTACACTAAAAAAGGTACTGCATTGCACATGCAGGTCCTGCTTACTGAACACAATGCATTACCTGGAAATTTTTCATTTGGCAAGCCTTCACATAACATATCCACAATTTCTATTATTTCCTATGGAAATATTTCTAAAGCTGGATTTGCCTCCTCTTGTCCCCCCGCCCCCCCCCCAAGGGTTTGTTCCTGAAATGGCTGCAGCCAATCAGCAAAAGAGAGATAAAGTTTTTTATATACAGTATATAAAAAACCCTGATTTGTCCAATCTCTCCTGCTCTCTGATTTGTCTGATCTCGCTCCCCTTTTCCTCTCTCCATGGTTTCTTCTGGAAAATGGCTGCTGCCAACCAACAAAGCACGAACAAACAAGGAAGTAAGGAAGGAAGTCAGCTGTTCAGATAAGTGAACCTGCTGAGTGAGATTTGGGCATAATCCTTTAAGTGTGGATAACTGATCTTTCAGATAGCAAGCGTGCAGACAGTGGGACCTGCATATACTGGGCTAAGTGAATGAGGTGACATAGTAGAAAGACACTCCTATGCTTCACATAGAATCATAAAACTGTAGAGTTGGAAGGGACCCTGAGGGTTATCGAGTCATCCCCCCCTACAAAGCAGAAATCTCAACTAAAGCATCCATGACAAACAGTCATCTAACTTCTGCTTAAAAACCTCCAGGGAAGGACAGGGAGCATAGCTGTCAACGTTTCCCTTTTTTAAAAGGGAAATCCCCTTATTCCCCGCAAGAAAAGGGAGAAGTTTACAGCTATGACAGGGAGTTCATTCCACAGTCCTGTACTACTGGTTTTGGGAGAGGTTTTTAAGTTGGGGTTGCCAGCATGGCGTCCATGGGCACAACAACACCCATGAGGACTTCCTCTGGTACCTGCAAAGCCTCTGAGCCCTCTCCCACTCAGAGCCCCATTTGTCGTGAGATGGCAAAGGTGACTATCCCCCTCCCCATGTTTGAAAAGTACAAGAAAATGAAGGAGCATTGTTCTTAATTATAATGTTTTGCATGCAGCCTTTCAACAAGTTATGCTCAAAGTGATGATGATGCCAGAACAATGGGCACTTCTACTTCGTCTGTTAGCTCTATTTGCTTTTCAAGAATCAGATGAGCAGCATAATAGAAAGTGGAATGACTGAGAAAGGATAAAGTAAGTATAAAGGGGGACAATCTGGAAAACTGGGAGCAGGAAAATGGTGCTCCGCAGGAGTCAGAGAAAGAGAGGTGAGACATGCATAAGAGATTCAGCAAAACATTCTCTCAAAGCTGCATTTTTATTTTACGCACCACCAATAATTACCATCAAATCTCAAATCACATCCATCTCCATTGATTGCATTGTCAAAAATCACAGATCTGTTATTTCCAGCACTGCCATGGAAACATGTATATAAGGCACAGATTATTATGGATCCTCATGATTTTATAAGGGATCTCCACAAAATCAGCATCTGATCAAATATTACCTCTGTGTCCATAGATGTGTTCTATTTGTTTGTTTCACATTATAGTACCAGTAGAGACTGATTAAATGTATATAGACTTTTCATCTATTTTTCCTTTCTCTTCACTGTATCCAAAAGACAAATATGTAAAAGCATATTGCATATAGTCAAATTATATAAAATGCATTATAAGAAGATAAATATAAACTTACTATTGAGAGCCATAATGTTATCTGTTCCTGGATGATGAAAATTTATACCCATACGACCTAAAAAATAGAACATTTCGGCATCATATTTTATGTTCAGTAGGCTACTTTTCAATGCTAGATTTCACAAATACATAAAAAATGGTAATGAAACTAGAAAAGATTTGCTTTTTATATACTTCTCTATAAGAATGTTTAATAGTAATTATGCATTCTATTTGCTAAAGAAAAATGGAAGGGGAAGATCAGAGGAACTTTAAACACTGCCAATTTCACTTTATTAATTTAATTTAATTTAATGTATTATTTCAGTTCAGACTTACACTTTTTAAATTATTAACTTGACAGACCTATGTTAATCATTTAGTATTATTTTATCCCAACCAACCCCAAAGAAGTCCAGAGCAGCAAACAAAACAATAAATATTTATAAAAACAACATAAAGCATATATATGGGGGGGGGGGGTTCTTATTGTAGCACATGCCACTTTTGGACTATCTTCAAAGGCAGTTACATGTAGAGCACACTGCAGTAGTCCAGACTGGAGTTTACTACAGCTTGAAGTACTGAGACCAAGCTATCACCATTTAGGAATGGCAACAGCTGACAAAGTAGCTTAAGCTGGGCATAAGCATTCCAAGTCACAGAACGTATTTGAGACTTCAGTGACAGATTGGAATCCATGAGTATTCCCAAACTATGAACCTGTGCCTGCAGAGGAAGTGCAACCCCTCCCAAAGCAGGTCATTCAATTAATTATAAGACATAGGAACCAGCCACCCACAGCTCATCTGCCTTACTAAAACTGAGTTTTGGTTCATTGGCCTCCATCCAGTGCATCATGCTTCCAGGCACCACTCCAACACCTTCACAGCCTCTCCAGATTCAGAGGGAATGGGAAGAGAGCTGTGGGTCATCAGCATACCAATAACACCATGATCCAAATACCCAGATGACAACTCCCAATCATTTCATAAATATCAGCATAGCTAAATAGCCCCAAAACTATGGGGCAGGGCAACAGACCCTTGATGCTACTTTCTGGTAGTGACCCCACAGACAGGAGCAGAACCTCTTTAACAGAGTGTCTCCCAAACCCCTGAGTTTTTGCAGAAGGACACCATGAAAAGCAGTGTCAAGTGTGCTGACACATCAGGGAGTGCCAGCATGGTTGCATTGTTGCCATCTCTCTCTTGATAAAGGTGACAGCCATCAAACCAACCAGGGCTGTTGCACTGCTAAAATATTTATGTAATACTATAATATTAATTATTATATTGTTATTATTCTTCAACTATTCAATTCAATAATTTAAATTATTTAGTTATAGCAAGTAACTAACACCTTAAGCAAAATCTTGAACCCTAGAAATGAAAGTATTTGTCCCTCTTCACTAGCTCAGCAAGAAAAAACTGCTGTTGAAAACTCTCACAGAAGCCCTCTTCAAGTGTTCCTTTTGACGCAATTACATTGCACTCAGGAGGAAGTGGGGAAAAGCACTCTCCTCCATCACCATCCCCTTCCGTGAGTCGGAGGGCAACTGTCTGCAGCACTCATTCACGTGGACTTCCCGTTGGTTCTAAATTCTGCAAGGAAGCCTACTCTACTTGTATAGGCTCCCTGCTGTAGACAGTCACCCTCCAACTCATGAAGGGAGATGACTGAAGGGAAAGGACAAGTATGGCAGGCCCCCATTTCCTCCTCAATGCAATGCTAATTGTGTGGAGAAAGGAACACCTGAAGAATTCTCATTATTTCAACCTATTGGATTGTTGCTTGTTACTGTCAACTCCAACTCTACTAAATCACTGGAAAGAAGAAGGCAACCCACAGATGTTCAGTGCCTGCTTAATGGGATGCTGATAGTTCAGACAGAAATAAATCCCTTCTTCCATTATTCTGAAAAGAAGCATCCTTGAGGCACATAGCTTAGAATCACAGAATTGTAGAGTTGGAAGAGACCCCAAGAGTCATTTAGTCCAACCTGCTGCAATGCAGAAAATGCTTAGAGACCATCAAGATGTTAGTATAAAGAATCCTCTCTCTGCCTTGCTTCTGGCAACTTTTGTGACCCTCTTTGATTCACTAAAACTTGTGTAGTGATTGAAAGAGGACTGCAATAGCAGTATGCTGTATTTTTGCAAATTAAGAGACAGTTAAACCAGAAATTTTCTAGTTTGAATCTTGCCTACCATGAACTCAGCTGGTGTTTAATTTTGGTATGTTTGTAATTTTTACTGTTTTTGGTTTTTATTGTTTTATTGTGTTGTTTTGTTTTTATATAGGTTTTATTTTGTTTTAAGGGGAGGGGTCAGGGCTGCCTGGGAGTGGGTCCCAGCCAACAAAATGTCTGGGGCAGGTTCCATGGGGCAGGGGGGTGCACTGGGACAACCGATCTCAGTGATCATGGGTAGGAGGAGGAGTTACGCTAAGACCAGACCATGTCCTTACTGAGGAGGCAGGTTTAGTCATTATTTGAGGACTATCCCTGCTTCCAGGTCTGGTCTTGTCCGGACGGATACTGGAATCAGCAAGGGATACCCACATGACCTGAAGGTGCTGCTGTGCAATGAAAGGTCAATGATTCATAAGACCACTGCCATCCATGAGAGGACTTGACCTGGCATGTGTAACAGAAACTTGGTTGGATGAAGCAGATGGGCCTGTTATTGCTGCTGCAGTTTAAAAAATCTTAATAGAAGCCTCACTTGACATTGGAAGGAGAAAAAAGGCACCTTCACTGGAATTTGCTACCCACATTGTTTCATATTCATTCATGGGATATCCATTTCCAAGAACAACAAGCAAGTTATATACTGGCTTCTCACTGTGGTATAGTAGGGTAGCCCTCTACCCAATATGCAATCACCCATTCCCCGAAGGGAGGTGTGCACACTACCCAAGCAAGAAACAGCATGTGAATACAATCTAATCTCTAGCTATGTCTGCAGAAGAATCCCATATGGCACACAAATGTCTGCCAAAATAGTTATCAGCATAATGACTGCAATAAAAGGTTACCCAACCATTTAAATTGTTTTATGGTTAGATATGAGTGAATAAATGAGCATGCTATGAATTATGGCTCTCAATGCATATTTAATCTCTCTCCTCCTTTCCTTTGCTGAGGCTGGAATTGTGCTATTCAACCAGATATAAAAATAGAATCAAGAGTGTGACATCTGGGGGGTGTGTGTGTGTTCATTCAGTCACTCTGCCAGGTGCTGCCTGTGTGACATTTTGTCACCTGCCCTTTGCCTTCTATTTTTAAGTTTCTCTTGACAACTACCTTCCCAGAAAAGCAAAAATGTCAAATTGTATGAGCAGCCACGCATACTTGTTCTTACAATACTAAGAGCTCTAAATAGGAAAGTACACATGATAGTTTCGGTCTTCAGCTCCTTGAGTGAATAACTTAAAACTAAAATACTTCACATTAATTTTTGTTTGAGAAGTTGATCAGCAATAGAATTAGTAATTACTGCTGTTTCAAAAATATCTCAATAACATATAATATTAGTCAGCATTCTGTGTTTTAGTTTAGCTGTAACCAAGAATCTTAGCTTTTAGGGAGAAGACTACAGTAGTAATAACGTCTGACTGAAACTAATACAAATACAGCTGTGTTTTTTGGTTGATATTTTCAGTTTCAAGTTCAAAGTGGTTAAGGACAAAGTAACTTTAAGTATACCAGTTGAAATGTTTGCATCATGTATGGTATTCAGCTTGCAAATCATGACAGGGCAGTTATTGCCAACCCTGACTGGGTCAATAACACTTATTCTTCCCCTCATTCAACTTCTCTGGCTTTGGCGCTCCCTATTTTTCCGGCCAGGGAGGAGGCACTGGTGGAGGAAAGGGGGGAGCGCACCATCCCCGGCACCATCGGGGAGGGTACCATCGTGGCTGTGTCCTGGACACCCGATGCACACCCCCACCGTGCCAGGCGCCACACCCCCGCAGGCACGCACTGTGTGCCCCCGGGATGCACACCACACCCCGGGACACGCACCACACCCCCATGGGTGGCATGCTACGCCCCCGGGACACGCACCAGCCACGCCCCCACCTGCTTTCCGCCCCCAGTGCTGGAGCATGCAGCTTCGCCACTGGGAGGTGGTGTGGGGACAGGATTTTCCTGACCAAGAAAGCATAGCAGAGAGCTGTGCCAACAGCGCCTGTATTCTCCCTCAGTGGTGGGCCTGCATGCAGTTACTTGGGGCAACTTTAATTCACCACAAGGCACGTGCTTAATTGCAACAAGTCTGAATCATTTATTTCCCACATTTCAGACAAAGGTCTGCCAAAGAGGCTAACATCTGTTGGCAAAATGAGACACAAGCCCTGCTGTCATGCTTACAAGCTTAAAAAAGATAAAAAAGGGGAAGTGATGAGAAAAAGTAGAGGAGGAAGATCCATTAGAAAATGCCAAAACGAAGTGCCGAGTTATAAGCAGCCATTTGTATCCAGTAGAGACCAGAACTTTTTTTTGCCAGTTTAAGATTTGAACATTTTATTATTCTCAGTAGCCCTACTTAAATCATTAGGTTTATTTCAAGAACTACTAGGGAACAAAATTGTATTTTTGAAAATGATTATAGTATCTGTATTAGCTGATGTCCTCTACTATAGAGCACATATTCTTTTTTTTTTTTGACAAAGGTGTTGTTCATATAGCAAAACTTCCTATGGCGAAAACTATGATTCAGTATAAGCATGGCTCAAGAGAAACTGCAGTATTAGCACTGTAAGTCCGACTATAGTTCTCCACTCCAGAGGCACCAAGGTAAGAGTGAACAATTTCATGTGCATCAAGTTTCTCATTATGTTTAACTTTAAGAGAACATAAGCAGTAATGGTAAGATGGGTCAAATCCCACTTCTACTTTACTTGAAGGCTTCAAGCAGCTCAAAGCACAGGAGGAAGAAATAATTCATGCCAGTGTACAATGGTAGCAAAATAGCTGTTTGCTTTCTCTCATGTTGTTAAGCATGATTGAAAGACTGCAAATTCTTCAAAAATAAAAGAAAATAACAACACCTATCCATCCACCTACTCCTAAAAAATGTTGTTTAGATATTAGCATGAATGAGTTACACATACATTGCCTACCAGATTAAAAATATATATTCTGATTAAATCTATGGCAGATGTACTGCATCTGAAATTTTATCAACAAGATAGTTCTAAACTTCTGCCGTCAACATGAAGGGTGCAGCCTTGAAAAACTCAAGATTTTGGAAATTAAATTGCTATGTTGACCAGTAATACTTCTATATATATTATAATTTAAATATTACTACTTATATTTTAAAGGAATCTATGTGGAATTTAAGTATATTTACAGTATATTTGAATAGAAAACTTTTTAATGGCTTAAATAAGGTATGCAAACTGGTTTTAAAAGGTGTACAATATTATATTGGACTTCAGATTCCCCATAGATAGGGAAGGTAAAACAACTTTGACTGCCTCAGAACTTGTATTTGGCTCACAGTACCTGAAAAAACCCCCAAAATATTTTAAAGTTCTAAGAGGTCATTCTTCTTCATAAATGAAATATTCTAAACAGAGAGACTTCAAACACACTTTATATAAACATTATGTTGCAGCACACAATGCCCTCTTTAGTTTTTGCTTTTTAGCAGGCAATCCCAGCGGTACTGAGCCAAAAAGAGTTAGCAGCCAACTGTGTAATTCCAGCCACGTGACCTCAGCTGACTGGATTTGGGTTAGAGAACTCGTGCATTCCTACAGGAATACTGAATTTCATTCCCTTAACATTATCTTTATCATGATGCACTTCAGCTGCCTGGTTCTCAATAATGCAGAGAACTACAATAAACAAGAATCACCAGCAGTGTCAATATTGCTGAGCAAAACAACTACCGTATTTTTCGCTTCATAAGATGCACCTGACTATAAGATGCACCTAGTTGTTAGAGGGGAGAAGCAAGAAAAAATATATTCTGCGCAGAGCATGTAAATGGCTCTCGCTTTTCTTGCTTTAAACCCTTCCGTCCCTTCTCCTGCTGCGCAGCTCTCGCTGAAGCCACCAGAGCAAGAGTGATAGCTGTGCAGTGCCTCTTCTTCTGCTGGCTTCCCAGCAAAGTGGGATGAGGGATGAAAGGGAGCCCTTACATGGAGCCCCTTCCGTCCCTCCTCCCGCTTCGCTGAAAAGCTAGCAGAGCAAGCCCACAAGAGCAGCACACATGCTAGGCGCAGCTCTTTAAAGAGCGCACGGCTCCAGCAAGAGCCTCCCACCTGCATTCGCTCCATAAGACACACACACATTTCCCCTTACTTTTTTGGGGGGAGGTGCGTCTTATGGAGCGAAAAATACGGTACATGACTCGGCGAAAATGAAAGTAAACATAACCAGACTTTTTAAAAAACATACATTTTACGACTCTATAGTTCATTAGAAAACCTATCTGCTACAGTTTAACAATAGTGATGGCTGGTAGACATTTGCATCTGTTCAGAGCAAAGGGCAATTTATAATGTGCCCACTGACTAAGTAACAAAGCATACACATCAAGGACATGATACTCAGTTCCCCCACCCCACTTCACAAATGCAGATTCAGATATGGAACCAGTGGTCCACATGCTTCCATCAGCAGGTGGCCAATGATAATGATCAAGTCTTTTCTAATAAATAATTATTATGTTAAAAATCATAGTAAATACTGAATTGTTACTGTCTAAACTACCTATGTCATAACTGGTCAGCTTATGATAAGACCTTAATTGCTCTTCTCTGGCCTTTGGGATTATTAAGACACATATGGTGCTTGAATTAGGTTTGCCAAGCAGCTGGAGAAGACCTTTAGTTCCAGAAGAATAAAAGCTTCTATATGGTGATATATGTTATCATACAAAGCTGCTTCCTACGACTTCTAGGTCTTTAACACAACAGTTAAGAGACATGGGAAATTCATTTAACATAAGTTGCAGCAAAGATTCTGTCTCAGTATGTAAAGTTGACTAGTGGGAATTGTGTTCCAGAGAAGGCAACAGGCTCAGCAAGATCAGTGCTATACTCAGGCACAATTGTATAAAGAATAGAACCAGAAGTCAAGTCAGGAGGACACTTCATAAAAGAATAGGTGTTGAAAGCTTTTCACAGTGCCCAGTGGCAAGCTGACATTTTATCTGAAAAGACTTAATGGCTATGAAGCAGACCTTCCAAGATTCATTTATCTGACAGAAGGACAACTGAACTGGCTAGCACACATTCATATCGTCTATTTTCAAACACAATAGTTTATTTTAGCAGAAAGAGACCAGCATATTTTTACTGCACAGACTGCTACAGACTTTCCCCAAATGCCTCTTATTTCATCATAGTTTGATACCTTTGCTACGAAAATTCCAAAACATCTCAGATACTTGTTTAAGGTCCAGTTAGTAGGCCAATACTAAAGCCAGCCTTATTATTCAAATTATTTTTATCCCACCTTTCTACCAAAACTAGTCCTCCAATTCACACGCCTGCACTGCACTTTTTCTTGCCTTTCTGCAACTGGTCTCTGTGAAAGACTCCCAAGCTAAAAGACACCCCTTTAGAAAAGGATGGAATGTATATGCACAGGTTTTTATCAACTTTCCATGTTTCTTCAAACATGCATTTGCATTTTTATGCCTAATAGGGAGTACTGGAACACTGTATGTACAAATATCTACTGAGTTTGACATCATAACAGCCCATTAAAAGCTGCCTCAAGCATCTGGCACACATATATGCAAAGTAAATCAGTCCTTGAGACATAGAATACTTCTCATGTTACCCCTGCAGAGACATGTCACATGGTTTTATTCAAGGACAAATAAGTGTACTGCAACTTCAGACTGAGTATTTAAATTAATTCTGATGTTACTTTTTCTAGTACTGCCTTTACAAGATACGTAGGAGAGCTGTTCGTTATGAAGTTTGTTATAACACAGCAGCACCTAGGCCATACTGCACCAGACACAAAAGCAGGAATGGGAAACCTGTGGTCTTCTATATGTTGCTGGACTACAACACCCATCATCACTGGTCATGCTGGCTGGGGCTGATAGGAGGTTGAGTACAATACTCAAATCTTTCATATGTATGTCTGTGTCCACGGGAAACCATTTCCAGGGGTCTTTTTCTTGGCACACTTGCTGTCTATGTGCAGGAATGTTTTTTTGTGGGGGAGCATTTCAGAGGCACAGGTGTGCTGTAAAGGTCTAAGTTCCCATTAAGCTCAGGTATATGTAGTTTTCTTCTGTAAGAAACCACCCCCCAGTTATTCCCTCAAAAAAAGAAGAAGAAAGCTAGCCAATTGTTTTTAGAAACATACAGAAAGCACATAATGTTGAATAGAAAGAAAACAGGCCCACGTGGTGCCATTTGGGTGGCTGGTTTGTAAGAAAACAAAGAGAAGGTTAAAGCTACATCTTTCCAGTCTGAGGCCAACAAATGCAGCTGAAAGTTCCTCAAACTTGGCCTTCCAAACCTATCAGTCAAAGATGGGGGGGGTGGCATTCAAACACAAGAACTTACACTTGGATTCCCAAACTATACTTGAGTTATGTGAAATCACAGAAATACAGTAAATGTTTTCAAACAAGTTTATGCAAATATTGTGGGAAACAAGTGTAAATAAAACATTTGGTCAAAATGGCATTGCAGGAATAGTTCACTTCAGCTGAACAAGTAATTCCAAAGCAGTGAATCCTTTTAACAGGATCTTTACTTGAGGCTTGCATTCTGAACTTCACTGGAATTAAAAGGCTGAAAGATGAAAACGCTTCACTGTTCTGAGTACCAGTTCCCATATTCACTTGCCCAGCCTTCAGCCTTCCTACAATCAACCTAAATTGATGATTTTGACCTCCAATATATCCTAGGTGTCCCATGGAGCTTGGAATGAATGCAAATCCATTTCCTGCTCCATCTGGACAGTTAAATACAAGATCAGTCTAGATCCCAGACAAACTGCTTGATCTCCAAAGTTTGATAAGCAATTAGATATTGCTCAAAATTTGTGCACTAAATATCTGTGATAAAATTTCCCCCCCCCCCAACAAAATCCATTGCTCTCTGTTAAGTAATTCCTAAAAGCTATATGGCACATTTAGCTAAAGACTGGCGAGACTGATGTTGAAGTAGACATTAGTATGAATTATTAAACTAAAAGCTGCCCCAACCAGTCACTCACATAGTTTATGATGAGTGCTAGGAGTAGTTTAATCTTTATCACTGGAGCTGAAAGAACAGCCTGGTCTTCTCAGCTGAAGAGATATCAATATTTCATTATCTCAACCAAAGAAGTGATTTTTTAAAAATGTAATCGTTCTTTCCCCCTAATTCCAAACCATTTGAGATTTGTATCCACATTGGAAACATGATAATTATGGGTAGATATTTAAACAACCACTTGAAAATATTAGCAACCCAACCAAGCCAGTATGGTGTAGTGGTTAAGAGCGGTAGTCATGTAATCTGGGAAACCGGGTTCGTGTCTCCGCTCCTCCACCTGCAGCTGCTGGGTGACCTTGGGCCAGTCACACTTCTGTGAAGTCTCTCAGCCCCACTCACCTCACAGAGTGTTTGTTGTGGGGGAGGAAGGGAAAGGAGAATGTTAGCCGCTTTGAGACTCCTGAAGGGGAGTGAAAGGCGGGATATCAAATCCAAACTCTTCTTCTTCTTCTTCTTCATTTCATAACAGAATAACTGGATTATCAATTTTGTAGGTTTCATTGATTTAAAAATTAGAAGTTGAAAGTCTAAGATCTTTTTGTAAAAGAAAAAAAGTCCTCTAAAGAAATCATGATTATTTAGCATCCAGTTGCATCATTAACCACACTATATGCTTAATTAGCTAACTGAGATTTTTAAGCCAAAGAGTAGCATAAAACATATTAACAATTTGTTACTAGCAAAAAGTATAACATAAATGTTATTGCAGCAAAAAAAGCTGTTTTCTTTTAAAGTGAGTATGAACATATGAATATTCCTAACCTGTAAAATGATTCCTCCACATTATATCAGCGAAACTCATTGGTGGGCCACTGGGAGGGTAGTGTTTACCTTTAAGAGGCTCATGATCAGTCCTTATCATATCCATTAATGAATTTTCCAAAGAGTGCAAGTTAAAAGTATCATAGGGCCGATTCCGGTCCTAGGAAAAAAACAAAAAATAAGAGGACCGTTACAATGTCATCACTAAATAATGCAAACACTTAACACTTTTCCCACTCACCACAAATTTATTGTAAAATTAGCAAAATATGCAAAGCTCAATATGGTAAGTCCTTCAGAACATTTTGAGTGCAGAACATGTAAAGAGAAAGATCCTCTTTTCTATAAATGCAACTGATCATGGCAAGTGTGAATGTTGCAAAAAAGGACACAGTTTTTTAACTTGACAGCTTATTGAAGTGAGTAACCAGAAAGGTCTCAGAATGTCAGAATCAATGCTGGAATAAAACTATAATGAATGTTCCTCTTCTACTGCAACATTATCTGGAAGGAACCAAATCCACATCTAAGACAACGATTTCCACATATCCCTTCCATTTCCCCCACAGATTGAGAAATAAAGACATTAAGCCACAAAGACCAAGAACTAACAAGATGTACTGTAATTATTTCTGTTTATTTAGAGAGATTTAGAAATTGGCATCCAAATTATGTGAAGCATAATTTGCACTAAATAAATAAATAAATCTATTTTATACACCCTAGATCTAGAATAAAGCAAATTCTATGATCATATGAGTTTATGCAAGCTCTTGGATTTCTGCTGACGTGCCTTGCCTGTTGTTCCTCCCCCAAGCCTCATCAAACGTGCAAATAAATAAAAATCCTATTCCAGATGCCACTCTGACACTCAAGCGCAGCTTGGGGGTGGGGCAAAGTAGGCTGCAGAAGGCAGGAGTAGATAGAAAGGGTCTGTTCTGTGACTGGAACGTTGTAGTTCTTGAGATTCAAAGCTAAAATTCCCTTAAATTTGTTTTAATCCTATTGCTGTTCACATTAAGCTTGCTAGAAGGTAAATAATGTATCAGTGCAAGGTAGATTTTTACATTTCCTGGTATCTTAATACGCAAAACTAAGAGATAGGGTAGCCAGAGGAAATCAGCCTCGCTCAGAAACAGTGTTCCCTGAAAATTTTACCATTTGCACCCAATAAGAAGCTTCGCATTGCCTGCTTGCAAAAATAAGGCAATTATTCTGACACAAAACCCTTGGGCACAGCAAGATTGTGCAAACAACTTGAGAACAGATAAAAGCAGTGAAGCACAGCAGAAGACTAAGAAGCACACAGTGGCCTCTCTAAAATCCTTGCCAGCTTCAGCTGATTTTTATTTTTATTTTTTTTAGTGTTAGCAAGCATTGCACAAAGAATCAATTATTAATCCATATCCAAGAGCCTTTTCATACTCTTTTTTTGAAGACCGTTTAAAATTAAGCTGATGACAACAAATACTGTCTCTTTCCTATGGAAGCTTCTATACTGATATTTTAAATTATGTTTTTACCCAAAAGAAATTTGGGAGGTGTAGCCCATATATACCCAGACCAACCTGTAACAAAAAAAAAATATTAGATGGCAACCTAATTCTCACAATAACCCTAAACACAGATCCACTTTAATTGACTTCCAAGTGTGTTCAAGCTGGTAGTAGCCTAGCTCTCTTGACTAAGTGGAGCAGCAAAATATGTAGTCTCAGATAAAGTGTCCCTGGCACAGCCAAAATGTGACAATTGATTGCATTACACCACTGGAGAGAGAAAACCCATGAGTGGGCAGCAGAACTAAAAGTGGGCCTTGTTCACATGCATGATCCAGAGACAGTACACTTGTGCACACAAGGACTTGACACAGAGGGAGAGGAGAGTCCAGTAATTTCAGTGCCTCAGAAAATTTGCTTGCAAAATATTCTAAGTTTTTTCAATAAGAATATGGCACGTTTTCTCTCTTCTGCAAGTGAATTAATTAACAGTTATGATAAGGATCAGAAGGGTAATGTGGGGTGATTCCATTACTTCCTAACATTCAAGTAAGATAAGCTCATTATGTGTGTCTGTTCTAGTATCACCAAAAAAGATTCACAGTTTAATGGGAATTTGTACACTGAAGAACAATATTAACCATTGTACTCAAACTGCTTTACATAAATTCTCAGCAATTTGCTGACACCTATGAAGTAGGTCACTTTTATGTCTACAAGTAGGACCCTACAAGTAGGACCTTCAACTATAAGTTGTAACTTTACCTTCTAATTGAAGTGCTCCAGTTCAGAGTTCCATCAGCTAGCCATACCTGCCCTCCAACAGACTATTCCATTCTTTTCCTTCTCATTGTTTAGCTACTATACAGGCTCAATCCAGGTTGTTTCAGATTTATTCCTCCCATTTTACTGGGCTTTGAGATTTCCCTGAACTTGCTGATATGTTCCCCTTGTTTCTGAAAGCCCCATTCTAGCTCAATTTCTTTCAGTACTCACCACCCAAGTTCATTATGCCAGAGTGGGATGTTGGATAGAGCAATTGAAGGGTAGGCAAAGGAATGGACACTATTTCAGAGTCATACCCAACACCTTTCCTCAAGGATATTATCCTTTTAGTTGCTTTTCAAGGGATAAAATACATGAATATACAAGGGATAAAGTTTAAATAATTTTAAACAATACTCATATCTTCAGAAATTTCTCATTCAAGGTAATGGCTTTATTCATATTGTACTGCTTTCCTGCCTACTAAAACTTCCGGAACTTCACAAAGAAATGTAACATCCAATAATAACGTTAATCATCAGGAGTCTCTTTAAAAATGGAAGATAAGTGACCCAACCATTTTGATTTCCTTAAACCCCTGGATAATAATAAACACCAGAACAGGGCAAACATGCAGTGCCAGAGTGCTCAACTTTACTAACACCCATGTTTGGCCTGTTACAAGCAGATAAAAGGCAGGCATAGCTCATTTCAAACAGATTCCTATCTCAATTATGCTTCCACATCAACACACCATCAGCGATTATCTCCGCCACACACACACCCAGAACAAAACATTCACTTGGGGGAAGGGGGAAGATGTGGCAACGGGCAGAGGGCTCCAATGAAGACTGGAAGGTTTTGGTGGGTGTTTCCTTATGCAAGAAAGTATGCTCAGAAAGTCATTATCTGGCACAAAATGGAGAGGCTTGTAATCTATCCCCATGATTTCCTGGCAGGAGAAGTACTCTATGTGTCACTTGCTGCCAGATGGGCAGCCCACTGGAACTGTCAACTCTGTGTTGGAGTCATCTGCCAACAGCTACTCTGTTCCTTCTGATCATCCCCTAGTCATTCATATATATATATATATATATATATATATATATATATATATATGCTTTCGTAGATTTTCACGGGTACAGGAATGCAGGTTTTGGTGTCTTCGGGTGTCTTCCCGTGTAAGAGTCGGGGTGTCTGTGCGACATTTCAGTAACAAGAAGCCGAAAGCACCAGCCTGAAGATGACGAGTGAGACCTCGTCGAAACGTCGCACAGACACCCCGACTCTTACACGGGAAGACACCCAAAGACACCAAAACCTGCATATATATATATATATATATATATATATATATATATATATATATATGCTTTCGTAGATTTTCACGGGTACAGGAATGCAGGTTTTGGTGTCTTCGGGTGTCTTCCCGTGTAAGAGTCGGGGTGTCTGTGCGACGTTTCGACGAGGTCTCACTCGTCATCTTCAGGCTGGTGCTTTCGGCTTCTTGTTACTGGAACAGAGCAGAGTCTGGTGTTTGAGTTCCTATAAATACTGTTGAGGGGTGTGGTGTATAGCCTCCAACGTTCTGGGCAGAGAGGAAGTTCCTAGATTAGTGTGCCTTTTCTTCTTTTGTTCCTTAATTACTTGAGGGATATCTTGGGTGATTTCATGAGTGATATTCTGAATACCACTGGGTGGGTCATTAAGTGTAGATTAGTTGCTAAAGCTTTCGTGTCTTGACCTCTTGAGCTTGTGAAGAGTTTTTCTGAGAAGATGGCTGTGCTGCATTTAGTTGTGCTCTGGCTTGGCTTCGTGTATAGGGGCGAGCTGTGGTTTTGTGCCTTGTGCCAGCCAGATCTGTGTAGGGATTGCAGGGGGGTGCAGCATCCGGAGGTGCCACTATAGTTTGGCTACTGGATGGAGTCTGTAATATGTCTGTGGAGAGGGTCTGGGTTTGGGTCTGGTGTGGTTGATTGGTGACGGCGTTCTGTGTGCCTCTGGTTCTGGTGTCGGTTTTTGTGGGGAGGGCTAATTTCCAGATGTCTGGCAGGCGGGACGTGTCGTCACGCTTGTTCATGTTGTGAGGGTGTTTCTCTATCTCGATGGCTTCCATGATTATTCTCTTGTGGTGATGTTCCATGTTAAAGAGCAATTTGGAATCTGCAAAATTAATTTCGTGTCCTGTTTCTTTCATGTGTTGGAAAAGAGAGGAAGTTTTTTCTTCTTTTTTGACGGCATTCTTGTGTTCTGCGATACGTGCATTTATTCGTCTGTTTGTTTGTCCAATGTACGTGGCTGGGCAGACTTTGCAGGGTATTTCATAGACCCCTTGGTTTTCCAGCTGGATTTTGTCTTTTGGGTTTCTGAGGATATTGGCTATTTTTTGGTTGGTGCAGAAGGCTGTTTTGATATTGTGTTTATGGAGGATTTTGCTGATTTTGTCTGTAGTGCCCTTGATATAAGGAAGGAGGGCCATGCCATTGTTTTCTTCTGTGTCTTGGTTTTTGGGGGGTGTTTCTTTTTGGATTAGCTTCGTAACCCTGTTTTTCTGGTATCCATTGGCGATTAACACATTTGAGAGATTCTGTAACTCAGTTGTCAAGTGGTCTTTGTCAGCCAGGCGTTTGGTTCTGGAGATGAGAGTCTTGGCTACGGAGTTTATTTGTGCAGGGTGGTGGTGTGATTGTGCATGTAAGTAGCGGTTGGTGTGTGTTTTTTTCCGGTAGATAGTGTGTCCTAGGGAGCCATCAGGTTTTTTGTAGATTAGGACGTCAAGAAAGGGGAGTTGGTTGTTGTCTTCTATTTCCATAGTGAATTGTATTTTGGGGTGTAGGCTGTTGAGATGTGTGAGGAAGCTATCTAGTTTTTCTTTCCCGTGTGGCCAAATTACAAAGGTGTCGTCAACATATCTGAGCCAAAGTTTGGGTTTGTGTTCTGACTTGTCTAAAGCATTGGTTTCAAAGTGTTCCATGTACAAATTTGCGATGACCGGTGAGAGGGGTGATCCCATAGGTGCTCCTTCTATCTGTTTGTATCTTTGTCCATTGTGGATGAAGTACGTGTTGGTTAGGCAGTGGTTGGTCAGGTCCAGGATGTATTTGGGGGGGGTTGTATTTGTTTTGAATGGCTGTCAAGGCTTCATTAATGGGCACTTGAGTGAAGAGAGATACAACATCGAAGCTCACAAGTAGGTCATCGGGATGTAGGTATTGCTTCTTTATTGTTTCTATGAACTGGAAGGAGTTAGTAACGTGTGAAGCGATGGATTCTGCATAGGGCTGAAGTTGCTTAGCGAGAAATTTAGCGAGATTTTGTAGAGGTGAGCCTATGGAGCTGACTATTGGTCTGAGTGGTGTTCCTTCTTTGTGTATCTTGGGGAGACCGTAGAGTTTGGGGCATCTGGATGATTTTTCTCTGGGGATGATTCTTAGCTGGATTTCTTCACTGATAGGAGAGGCTTTTATTTTGGATTTGGTGGTTTTTTCCAGATAGGTGGTGGGATCTGTTTTTATAGGTTGGTAGGTAGGGTCTTGGAGTAGATTTGATAGTTTTGCTTGGTAGTCAGAATATCACTCATGAAATCACCCAAGATATCCCTCAAGTAATTAAGGAACAAAAGAAGAAAAGGCACACTAATCTAGGAACTTCCTCTCTGCCCAGAACGTTGGAGGCTATACACCACACCCCTCAACAGTATTTATAGGAACTCAAACACCAGACTCTGCTCTGTTCCAGTAACAAGAAGCCGAAAGCACCAGCCTGAAGATGACGAGTGAGACCTCGTCGAAACGTCGCACAGACACCCCGACTCTTACACGGGAAGACACCCGAAGACACCAAAACCATATATATATATATATATATATATATATATATATATATATATATGCCTCCTGTCAACCTGACTTAAATACAAATGTAAGGGCTTTTTGAAGATTAAGTGGCGGGGGGAGGGAATAGTATATTCAACAATCAAACATCATGCTAAGAATGTACAAATTGTCTTGCACAATCAGACTAAAGTACAGTAATCTAAATCTAATATTCTGTATATAGTCTACCAGATGTCTAGGTACTTGGAAACAAGGCAAGAAAGTTATGTTCCTCCTCTGCTTCCGTCAGCATCCAGTACTTTGAGGCATAGTGCATCCGCACTGAACTACAGTACTGTGGTTAACAGTGTCCTTCATGAATTTGCCTAATTGCTTTGTAATAAAATAAAATTCACCCTGAAGGTATCTGAGGAAACATTCTTACTGTTATTTTAACTAATTTGTGGTTTGTATTGTCTATACTCTGGAGTTAGTTTAACGCAACTGAATGGCAAGTTAGTTTCAAGAGACCTCACTTAGGATAACAACTGGAAGACTCCCAATTTCTAACTACCTATGCTACTAGCATTCCAATGACTAATTGACTAGAGACATGTAGACTATGATCACAGAATTTATTAGAAACATAAGTAGGTGGAAGCAAGACATAGATCTTTTGCTGTCTTTTGCTGTCTCACTCACACACACACACACACACACACACACACAGGATGTGCTTCCTGAGGACACATATATTCCTGAAACTCCTGAAAATGCAGTATGCTAAAAAGAGAGAGAAAATGCATCTGCACTGAGCCACCAAAAGCCCATGATGCTAGGGTGACTAGGGCAGCGGTGAGCAGATTTCAGGCTTGTCAGACTTACTTTGTCTTTTGCTATAACTCAAGATCTACCAGTAGCAGAAGTGAACTGAGCACACACTCCTCCAACACTAAAGTTCACTCTTGGCTACCCCAAGATGTATTCATTTCAGAAGCCTAATTTAGGTGTTAAATGTTATTTTAACAAAAAGTTATTTTGTTGCTGCTACAATTGCGCTCTGAAACACTTGGAGATGTATTGCAAATGGCCTAGATACCCTTGTTGGTCATTGACCGTATTAAAGATATTTGATTTGGCCTAGATACCTACTACATCTGATCTACTTTTTGCCCACCCATGGACTAAGGACACTCAAGCCCCAAAGTTTCTTCAACAAGGCCTAAAAGAATAATGTCTTCAGTATAGCCATTGTATATTAGCCTACCCTTTATAAAATCTTGGAGTCAGATAAGGAGAAAATTAACATTTATACCTTCTCTTTCTTTCTTCACCGATGAGTGAGTGAAATACAGAATTTTACTTGATTATTTGTAACTTTCAGTAGAATCATTTTTTTATTGCTTTTAAAAAGCAATCCAGCAAATGCAGGAGGATTTTCTGCTATGTGACCACACTGCATTATTATGTTGCTGTACACAGTTAGAAAAAGAGCAACAAAAACCCTTCTGTGTTATAATTGTTTTAGCCCAGAGGAAGTTCCCAGGAATTGGAAACTTTTGCCCCATAATCAAATGAGAAAAATTAGCTCTCAGCAGTAACCCAAGGGCAAGGAAGACTTCACACATTCATATGAGAATGCACAGGAACATTTGACTATTTCTCCAACCTCCTGTTGGTGACAGTGATATTTTAAGGGACTGGAAGTAAAAGACAAATCCTCATCAAGATCTAGCAACTTGAGATTTCAATCTGTACAGCTCAGCATAACCCAACTTGTGGAAGTAAATTAGGGTATACATTGTAAATAAATGTTTTCTTTTGTTAGTCTGTTTCTTTGATCCCCAAGCCATTAGCAGTTATTCTTCAAGCTCTATTAGTGTATCTGTGCTGTGTATGACCTAGCCTAGCAGTCAATTTCCATGTTTAATTCACCTGGCAACTTAGATAGCAGAGAGGGGGTGAAATTTCCACCATTAGCAAACTTTAATAATGCTTATTTCAGCAGCGGGCTTCCCCTTCCACAGAGCTCAGAAACAGGAAGAGGACGGTGTTGTCAGAGGCCTAGGAATCAGGAGGACTGGTTAGAGCCTAGGAGCAAAGTGATTTTGATATACACACATTTCTTGGTCCTCTTACTTTCTGTAGGAGCCGTGGCTTGCAGGTTTTTGTAACTGATATTTCAAGCACTTCATTCTAGTTAATGTTTACAATATTTCAAATACAGTTTCATAATATGCTTGCTGAACAATTTTGAAAAACCTATGCTTTTCCATTCCATGATTAAGAGGTATACCACCACACAGAAACCTACAGTTAACCTAGCTCACCTAACCCAGCAGTTCAAAAATGAACACCACTTATTTCTGCAGGAGATTAAAAAGATATTATAGAGTACTTTCCTTTTTTGTCAAAGGAGAAAGTGGAAGTCATTATTCTTACTTTTATGACTGCACTCCAGCAAATTATCTGCAGACATTTTTACGATCGACTGAGAACTTGTGGCATTTAGGTTACAGTTAAATTTTGTTTAGCACCAAGCTTCAGATAAAAATCTGCTCACACATTCTGCTTTATGAATCTATTTTAAAAAGCCAATGACTACTTCTATTGACTAAAACTAGTAAAATTTACTTCTATATTCAAAATTTAAGAACAAGTTATACCAAAGTTGGCCATCAGTTTAAAAAGCTCAAAAGACAAGGAAGGAGAAATGTTATTTGAATCTGTAGATTCCTGGACTATAAAATAGCTTGGCTTAAAAATAACAGATCTTTAATGCTGGCGAAGCTGTGACCCATTTTGTTAGCAAAGAAATGCTACTACAACAGTTTAGGCACACGTCACAAATCATACAACTAGGTCACAATCCAAGCCAATGTAGCAAGTTTCTGGGATGCAGCAGCACATTAATGAGTCACGTGAGTGGCCCTTTGCCAAAATATGCCACAATGTCTTAAAATGAATAAAAATAAGCAGGGTGGTAGTGGTGATTAACAAGAACATGAATTACAAGCCAAATAGGTTTTGGCCACCACAAAGCCAATGGTATGAGCTTAAAATATTGTAGACTGACCCTGATGAGGCTTCAAGTAATCATTCACAGCCTGTCTGGGTGACCTCATATCGATATTTTACAGACTTTAATTATGCAAGCTCAACAATATGTTGTCCTCAAATTATGAATATTCATTGCTGTCTCCCAACATACGGTACATTTATTTTCCAACTCATTGGTGGTGGTGGTGGGGGAAATCTATAGAAACATATATTACAGTATCTCACTTCTGGAAATGTTCTGCTTCTGGAATTTTACTCAGCAAGCAAATGATTTTGCTCAGTTGCCCTGACGAAACTCATTTATTTCATAATTGTTCTGTTGATTCTCAATACTCAGAAGACTCAATGTTAAGTAGGCTTCATAGGCAAAGTTTTAACAATATATGTAGAAAGCAGGAGTTGGGAGCAATTTAAAGAGAAAAGGGGGCATACAGGTGAAAACTGCAAATACCTACCACTGCCAGCCATTGAACTCTCTGTTGTCCTCCCCAAGCACTTTCTCTCAGCTGGTCTCACTTTTGGTTTCAGAGTACAGCGAACAGAAAAGTTACGCGGGGGGGGGCAGGGGGCGGGGGGGCGGTGGAATATGGAAATGCAAGTTGGGGTGTTCTATTTAACATCCACACACCCATTTTGCTCTTACAATCAAACACACTAACCTTTCCCTATACAGTTGTGGATCTGCTCCCATCACATATTAATAACTTTGACCTGGGGCCTAATAATGTGAACATTATTGTTATTTCATGCACACGCAGGAACTCTGAGTTGTCACCCTCTTTGAAGCCCACCCACTTAGTATTCCAATATCATCCCATATTGCAGCAGGTGAAGAGCTCTAAGGATAGCCTGAGGAGGTAAGAACTCCTGGAAAGTTTAGGGCTTTGTGCCTGCTTTTCCTTTCTTTCATGGTGGGAAAATACTCATTATGTGAGCATCCATCTTCTCATTGTGTTTAAGCAATTTAAATAAAAATCACAGTTCAAGCCGGAGCTACAAAAGAAGTGTCATCATGTAATGATGAAGTTGTGAGCAAAGAAGCCACTTTCTTCTGCAGCAGCTCAGTTGCATGAAGTCTTTCGTGACAACTAGATGTAGAACATAGTTGAAATTATCACCTCCAATGCCATATGACAACCAGCAATATAATTATGATATTACAGTCCTAAAACTAACAGGGTTAAGAATTTGAAGTTTGATTCAGCTGAATCAGTCTTCAAATGCAGTCCCAGTGAAGTAAATTTTGGATCATCCTGAAGTAATCAGAAGTTTTTACTTATGAGAAGTTTCCCCCTTCAAAAGCATACGCCAGGGCAAACCTTTGCTGTACATTTTACTTATATTTTATTATGATGGCAAAGCAGCAGAACATCTTAAGACCTCTAACCCTTCTGATTCAACATAATGTTAATTTATTCTATTCTTATTTTAGTAGCAACATCCAAAACTCCTACAAGCCAATAAACTACAGGAAATACTCCAGAAGAGAAATCCCAAAAGCTACAGGGACATAAGAGTTTATCAACATAAGCAGTGAAAAATAATACATATTTTTCTGGTTATTCCTATTATTGTTATAACCCACAATTTTAAAAAGTGTTGAATTCAAACATATATCTACTCTCAATATATCTGCTAACGTTTTACAAGTACACACAAGTCTGTATCCTGAAACAGTATGATTTAAGCGTTTAAGTAAGTACAACCAGAACATCTGCAATGTCAGTTAACCATGATGCTTTCCCACACACACCCAAGAAATTGCACTAGGATCAAAGAGCACATTTTGAAAGCTTCAGTTTTATCACTGTATGATCAGTTTAAATAACTAGCCTAGGTACAGTCAACATGGTGCCTTCTAGATGTTGTTGGATTCCCCTCTTCCATCAGCACCAGCCAGCATGGTCAATGATCAGGGATGATTGGAACTGTAAACAACCAACATTTGAAGGACACTGCATTGGTTACCCCAACCTATAATGTTTTCATTTATGATACAAACTACTCTTTACAAAGTAATGTGACCTAGTCCATCTACTTTGCACTATCTGGAGGATGCAGTACATAAAGGAACACTATGCTCCAGAAACATGGATTTAACCTCATCCTCAATGTCCATTTCAACATTTAAGTCAACAACATGCCCAGATGTAGCTTATCCTACTTGATCAAGTTAGAGGCTCCTATAGGAAAGGTATACACCTCTAGGAATATGAGGAAGTGTGTTTAAAGGAAGGGTCTCAAACCAGATTCTACTGCATTCTGATACTTGTAAGTCAGTAACCAATCAGTGACTGAAACACTTTTAGGTGACAAGAGAAAAACTCTCTCTCTCTCTCTGTATTTCCTTATCACACATGCCTTTCATAAAGATGAGGTTTTTGATCAATAGATCCAGGAATAAGCAATTGCTCATCTTCTGCATGGCTTCTGAAGCTTTTGTGCTGCAATAGATCTTTATTTTATTTCAGTGGTAAACAGAAGAAGGTGACTGTGCCTCTGGGCATGGAAGAGATCCAATGCAGATTTTGGTATACAGATATTACCTTTGGCTGTTTTTGCACTTGCAAGAGTCTAGATAAAATTCCACACATCACACATAATTTTAAAACACATTTTGACTTCTGAAAAACATTTGAAAGCTGCTTCAGATATTCCTTATTTTAACATGGAACCAGAAAAAAAGAGTTTGAAAAGGAGCAATTTAAAATCACCTGAACTGTATGTAATATTTTTAATTTTATGACAATTTTCAGCTAAATAGAAGTAAATGAATTACATAGCAACCTACAGTCTTTGAGCATAGGAAAATGTGAACAATAAATATTTTATTGTAACAAAATTATAAGAGAACCCACGCTAGAATGTGACACTGAATTTTGGTGCAATAGGCACAAATGGCACAAACAATATAAAAACTCATTTTCCAGTTTAATTAACCCTGCAGTGAAGTGGACAAGTGCCAAGTGACCTATGGAGGACCCATGCTCAAGTCTTCGCTCAACTGCAAATCTCAGTTGCCTTGGGCATGTCACCATTTCTGAAGCTTGACCTATCTCATCAGCTAATAGAAGATGAGAAGTATAAAGCACTTTTTACCCACCAAATATACTTCAGAAATTCTGACCAAACAGAACAGAGGACCACAAACCAAACTAATAATAGCATCCTTGAGTATTTCTGCTGCTGTTCTCCCAGCAATGACAGCTTGCACACTTATTTAAATCCATAGGAGTTTTTTTTAGTATTCATTTTGTAAAAATACAAATGAACACAAGATGAAACAGTAGCAACAATCAAACCAAGCAAAATCATAAATATACTGTCATACAATTATAAAACGGGGAGAGAAGAGGCAAGGGGTAGGGAATGGTCTCCAGCTGAAATGCTACTTATACCCTCCATGTCATAGGGTTACACTCTTATTTGTGAAGGCCATCATTAGTGCCCCAGCGGAGGGCACAGCGGAGTTTTACTCCCCCCCTTTTCTTTCTTTTTTTTAAAGAGAAATAAATATCTAGCCCTCCTAGAAAGGAAGTTATGAAGAAAAATATGCAACTACCTTTCTAAGTGACTTCTGTGAAATGACCCAGGCTGCCTGCTCCCATCTGTCATTGTTTTTAGCCAATCAAATAAGTCACAGCTGGGATTGATAATTGTTTGGACATCAGGCAATAGGAATCCCCGGCGTCCTAAAGAGCTGCTGTTTTATCCTCCTCTTTAGTGCATTTTTCCTGCTCCTGTCTTACTTTCTAGTCCTTGGAATCTGTAGCTTGCCCTCCTTCCTTTTTCACTAGCAACCAGGATGAAACTTTCCTGCCGTTGATGCATCTCAGATCAGTAGGTCCCTAGAAGTTATTTTCTGCAAATAATACTACACAATTAAATGTAGATGGATGTTAAATAACTCCCCCCCCAGGCAAATATGAAAACTTTGCAAAGAATATTAGGATGTCTCATGCTGCACAGGAGCTAAAGACCAGACACTTAGTAACAATTCAGTGTGCAGTGAATTGTCTACACAGAAGTACGTCTCTGTGATTAATGGGGCAGTCTAGGCTTTGGTTTAGGGGTTGGTATTGGAGAAAAACCAGGTTCTAGTGCCTTTAACCAAAATGGCCTTGGGCAGGTAGGAGCAGGTGCACAGGCACTCAGACATTTGGTCTTCATATATGAATTAGACAGTACAGTCATGGCTTGAGTATGGAAATATAGTTATGGGAAAAGCTTTGCCAGGACTGTACTGTCTAATTTATTGTTATGCTACACTTCCATGGCAGCTATTTTGTGACTGGCATCCACAGCACACTCTCAAAGTTAAAAATGTGTCCACTGGTCCAGAAAGGCTGATGAACCCTACCTGATTCAAACAGTACTATATATGAAGACCAAATGTGCTTGTGTATCTGTTACTACTGCCAAAGGTCACTTTTTCAAGCTAGGCAAGAGTTGACAAGTCTTGTGATCACTGAATGATTGTGGCTGTGGTGAATTCCTTAGAATACTTTTGGCCACCAAAAGGGGACAAAGAACCCAATTGCATTGCTCCTGGTCAGATTCTACAGTGCTGGGATATAATTGAGTATGAGACCAGCACCTGAAAATTTTAGAGGTTTTCCCAAGAGCAGATTAAAAAGAATGATAACCTGTGACCAAAATAGCACCATCACAGGACAGGACAAGACTGTGTTTTTCAGTGTTGCCTATTATATTCCACAGTGCCAACACACATTTACAGGTGACATATATGCTTATGGAAAAGGCAGTGGTAAATCCAACATGCCTATAAAACAAGTTTTGGTTGGCCCATGGAGCACAACCTTATACAACTTTCCATTGCCTTTCAAGCATGGGATATTCCAGGTCTCTGTCCCTCTGTCCCCTCACAGCTCAGTTGCACCTAATTTGCTTTTGCCTAGCAATGCCCTGAAGGAATAAGTTGTAGGTCTTGAGTGTTACACTGGGGCAATCATGCCCGGGGATTTGTGATCTTGGATCACCAGCCAGTCTAAGCTAGGCAGTCCCTCTTCAGCCCATTTTTTCCAAAGAACCATTCTGTCCCCAATTTTTATGCAAACATACCCAAGAGCATGCTTCTCATGGAAGACCCTAGGTAACATAAATACAGTTTCCCATGAAAAGAAACAAAAAAGGGAGGGCATGTGACATCCTCACAAGTCACTGCTGAGCACCAGTATAAAACAACTTTGGAATAAATATAGAAATATAAAAACAATGTAAAGCTACAACACATATCCAAATCAGTTCAAATCGAACAGATACCAACAGGGATACAAGTGTCCACTTAAAAGGCTTAGAAGGACACTGGACCATGCACTTGTCTGATATATAATAGGAGGGAGTTCCAAAAGGTAGGTGCTGCAATGCTAAAGGACCAATTCTAGCATCATGCATAGCAGACCTCCTTAATGATGGAGACTAAACTTGGGACCTTCCACATGCAAGGCAAATGCTATACCACTGAGGTATGGCCCTTCACAACCAATAAATGATTCTTTTCCAAGAGCCTGTTTATTAACAGGGATAGCAGGATTGTCAAAGAGCTACACGGTGTGCTAAGTAAAAGCCCAACAACTCCTCTCTCCTATGTTATAACAGTAACACAGGGTAAAACAAAACAGTATAATATAACTAAAATAAAGCAAATGCGTTGCTGTGTATATGAAGGAGAAGGAAGGGGAAACCAGAAGATCAATGGGGATTGCCAGAATGTGTTATTTCACACTAAAGAAAAAGAGGGAGACAACATGGTGATCCAAAACAAACTTAAATCTAACAAACAGAATTATCGCCCATGCAATGCCTGTGTTCAAAATGAGGAAGTCCATCGTCACAGACAACTTCAGGAACTGTTAAACCTAGGCTATAGTTAAGTTTGCAGGAACCAGGTCTACAGTGGTTCTCAGCAGAAGACAGCTGATGTAATCAACCTGGGTAGAATAAGGTAGCTGGACAGCAACTACAGTGGTGCCCCGCAAGACGAATGCCTCGCAAGATGAAAAACTCGCTAGATGAAAGGGTTTTTCGGTTTTGCGTTGCTTCGCTAGACGAATTTCCCTATGGGCTTGCTTCGCAAGACGAAAACGTCTTGCGCTTTTTTTTAAAAGCCGCTTGAAGAGGCGCAGTTGCGACGGACCGTGCTTCGCAAGACGAAAAACATCGCAAGACGAAAAGACACGCGGAACGAATTCTTTTCGTCTTGCGAGGCACCACTGTAAAGGCCAGGCCTGCACAGAAAGTTATTCCTGTACAGTACAGGATTTTCCAGTGGAAGATCAAGCGTAAGCAGAAAGTCCTTCAGCACTGCTGGTTCATAGAAATTCTGACTTGCCCATTGATGCACATACAGAAAATAGCAGGAAATATAATAAAGAAGGTAACGTCACACTCCTGGGCCATGTACTTCACACTGGAAAAAGTCTGCCAGGCCTCAAAAACCTCCTTCACATAATCCAGAAACAAACTATCTCATCCACATTTGGCCCCCACTTCACCACCCACTTCTCACATGCACTCCGCAACAAATCCTATTTGATTAGATATCTTAAAATATTGACATATTCTCTTCCTGGGGGGGGGGGACTGGGCTGTGCTTTGCACATTCTATCTACCGTAAGATAGAACCATTCAAGATATCCAGTAACTGTTAGCAGGGTTGCCAGAAAAACATAGGGTTCCCCCTGTACCAATCTCTCCCTCAACCCCATAATTCTTAATTTGTTACTATGAGACCTACCCACCAACTCCAACTATTTAGCATGTAAAGCTGAATTCTCCACTCTAAGGATATAAAGGGGGAATACAGTCTCATCTTCCCGGCCTTGCACATCTGAAAGGCAATACCCAGTGGTGACCATATGTTATTAAATCTGATGTGCTGAAGTGTGCAGCATCAGAATTGAAGATTTGATAGATGTCACATTCATTCAGATAATTTTTTTAAGATCCATAATCTCTTCAGTGGAACTTGAAGCAACTAAAGGCTCAACATCAGGTGTGTTCCTCAGCATGTGCTGTGAGTCCACCAGTTTCTTAGGCTCTTTTCACAGCATAGCCACAAGCACAAAGGAAACAACCCCACATACAATAAATTACTCCAAGTGAAGTTGATTATGTACAGCAAAAAGACAAAATAAAAATTATAAGCTACGGGAAAAGAGAAAAAAAAATTCCATTGCAGGATATCTTTGGCTAAAAATTAGGTCTGGAGTTTGTGGAATCACTGCTCCTCAGATCACCATCTTAACTGGAAGTCAGCTGGCACATATTGTTCAAACTGGGATTGGATACAATACAGTATTGTATGGTATGATAACCAGTTTATTTCTGGCTTTAGAACTAATGCACAAGCCACATTACTAGCCTTTGACATCAGAACAGGGCTTATTATTATGCCATAGCATTTTAAGATGCACATCTGTACCAAGGGTCATATTAATATTACAGGCAACTCATTTGTGCAGGGATTGCATGCTGGGTTATCACATGAATTGGCAGAGTGCAAATAAGCCCGCCCTGTTCTAGGGTCAAAAACAGGGTGTGCATCAGAGGTTGTGTGCCAATAAAACACGTGCAAAATGGTCACTGCCTGTATTTAAAATCTCTCTCAAAACAAGTAGTGTTCTCTAAAATCTGCATCCAATTCTTTATTTTTATATTTAAATGTACTTATTAAATCATCAGTTTTAGTCATTTTAAAAGCTGCTGCATCAATTAATATTCTAGTCTCAACAACAAATGAACTGTGGAAATTAGCATGGAATTAATTTTATGTTTCAGTTTAAGCAACATGAAAAATTATTCAACCAGCACTCTAACCCACCCATCCATCATTTTCCCATATGATGACTACTTCAACAGCATCTGCTATTATATTATCAAGAAGCAACAGAACTATTGTATAAGGGGTGTTAAAGCCATCATCCTAAACATTTAACTTCCTTTTCCTAATAAGTAATAATCAACTGTAGCTTAAGTAATAATCAACTGTAGCTTGAAGGAACCCAGAATAATGCTTTGTATCTGTAACAAGTAACAATAATATAATTATCACATTTATTTTTTATTAATAATTTTTGTTAAATATTCCTAGGTCACCTTTCAGGAAAAAAGCCCCCCAAGGCAGTTTACATTAAAATATACAGCTCTCATAAAATACAATGATTTCAGCAGTTAAAACCAACTCAGAGTCCAGCCCTATAGCTGATACAACTAATTAAACCATTAGTAAAAACAGAATTTTAAACCAACAGCAATAAATCAGAAAAGCAGCCCAAGATCTCAGATTGTTTTTCCCCAAAATAAAAGCAAATTGGAATAAATAGGTTTTCAAGGACTGTTTAAAAGCCAAAATGATAGGCCTGGCTGTACATTTTGATTCCTCTCATCTAGGAGCTCAGGGCAACACACGTGATGTTCTCACTTTATTACCTGTGGGGTAGGTTAGGTTAAGAGACAATGACTGCCCAAGCTCAGCTACAGTAGTAAGCTTTGCAGCTGAGCAGCAATTTGAATCTGGATCTAAGTCCACTGTTCCACACTATACTGAATTTATTCACCTTAAAACAACTGATAGCTCTCTTATTACTTTCAAACACTAGCCAGGTTTTTTTTTTAAAAGGTTAGAATATATTACACACACAGTGTGAAAGCAAAATAGTTTTAGTGCCAGGACATGTGTAGAGTTCCTGCTGAACCAAGCTGCTCAGTAGCAAATGGTAGCCAAGATATTGTGTTTGCTTGCTCTCTTTTTTGTTTGATAAGCAAGGTATTTTTAGAGCAACATATGGCATAATACTAACATCGTCTAGGATAGAGCTGCACAGCATTAATTCCTCAAAGTACATAAATCATAATACAAAATATTTTTAAATTCTTAAATATACACTCTTAGCATTAAGAGTCTGTAGTCAACATTACTGAAATTTAGTTCCAGCTCACATCTGTTGTGCCATACTCTGTTGTGTATACTCAGGATTTCAGAACTATTCCCCTATGGCCCTAATCCAAGAGGCATGATGGGCATTCAAAAGTTTAGAAACTTACGGCATATTTTTCAAAGATATATGCGGAAGTAATGAAAATGACACTAAAGTAGCCACACATATTTTAAATGATCTCCAACTATAAGATTAATAAAAAAATCTAAGGCTCTGGATATCCTGGCTGTAACTCAAGAGCAGAAGCATTACAAGAAATGTTGCCCTCTAATACATAATATTTGAGCAAAATGGGGTACTTAATTATGTCAATACTGCAACATCTAAATAAGGTAATAATTGGGAACAGCAGCTTGACTTTCATTTAGAGAAGCAGTCAGCTACTACAAACAAATTATTTGGGAAAGGTAGAGAAATGAGGTTCCTTCTCAGTGCTTGCAGCTGACACTATCAAATAATATTTTGTATATTCTTAAGTACCAATTCTAAATAGGACATCATACAAAAAAGGCAGGATTCAAAACCTTTTTCCAGCAAGGACCCCTTATTTGACTTTCATCTGTGTGCCTTGAAGACTGAAATCTGCCACATGCAGATTGTGGGATTCTCATAAAAAGATAACAAATTCTGAATATGACTGAATAACCACAATTTTTCAGTACGTCACCCCACATTCTTTAAATTCTTCTTGAGACCATTTGCAAAGCATGTATTGATGGTGATGAAAAACAAAGTCTTCCTTTAAGATCATCACCCTCACCTAGGTATTAACAAGCATCTTTATGTTTTCATAGTTCATACAGGGTAAGTTAAATGTAATATTTAAATTTAGGCAGCTAAAGAGTTTTTGCAATGTATATGTAATTTTAGAACTGCCACCTTATCTAGTCGCAACATCATTTAAAGTAAACATGCCAAGTTAAAGCTACAAAATGAAAACATTTTCAAACAACACCAAATAGCAAAAGGTGTGACAAATTTGCCCAATTGTTTTTTATGGGAAAATACTTGGCAACATATGTTTAAAATAATAATCGTGCCATTTGGTGTACTTAGTATTTAGTAAAGCTCCCAGGTGTATGGATGGCATAGTCATACTATAAACTTAAATTAGCTTTATTCTGAGTTAGTTTATATGCTGCTCTTTAAAAAAAGCCTTCACAACATGGTTTACAATAACTTAATACAAATATGGCTCAAAACAACCATAATGATGAAAGCTATTTAATTAGAATTGCAAAAACAAAGCAGCAGTATTTCAAAATAAAACCCAGCACAGGCCTTGAAATGAATTGGCAGGCAGTATTATATAGTACAGTACAGGTGTTATGTGTTCCAAATGCCTGATCCTGTCAAGCAACTGGGCAGCTGTGTTTCGTAAAGTTGAAATTTCTGAACCATTTTCAAAAGCAACCCCAAACAAGTCTGACTTATAATAGCCCAGTCTGAACGCAGTGGAACTATCAGTGCATACTCCCCAATAAATCTGGAACTGTCATTTGATAACAATGCTAAGAATTCTGTTAGAAATTAAGCCACACCGCCTCCAACTTCCAGAAGCACAAACTATGAAACAAGTTAAGTCTGTACTATTAACATACCTACTAAATGAACCATGGAATGAGTTCTAGGCTCCCCCCTCAGAGAATATTCTCATGTCGTAAATCCATCCCTCATCAATGTAAGCCATTTCTTAGTTGAAAAATCATATTTCTTTTTACAAAATAAATAAATAAATTCTTATGTTGGCTTTTACTTTTATAGGATATTTAAAGAAAAGGAAGGTTTCGATCATATTTTAGAACCAATACATTAAATTGATATTACCTGTACAATGTATCTATTTTGAGTCAGAATCAAATGTACTTTATAAATTACTTTTATTTTCTTTTACTCTTGACATAAACACAAGATATATCAATGTTTAGAATGTGAGTACTGCAAACATTGGGCAACATCCAATGAACGGACTTCCTTCTTATCTACTGTCTCCCCAAATCTGCACTGGAGGACTCCTGGCGAATAGGGGGCGGGGGGAGTAACAAGTAAGTAGAAAGGAAGGGGAAATACCATTGCACCACTGGAAGTCCATTCCATGGCAGCCACAACTGGATGTCACTCATTATTTAGAAGGAAAATGCTATATGTTAGCTTGTCTTCATTGTTTTAATGGAAAAATGACTTGTCATGCATGTCAGTCTAACACCTATGTTTCAGAAAGTCAATGTAGTAACCTATATAGCAATATATAGGTTACCATATTTGTCATTAGGCACCACAGAAGCATCTAATTATACTTTACACTTACTTCATGGAATGCAATAATAGACTACAATTAGCAGACATAAATGTCTCAAGAGAAGTCTGTCTGTCCACCTCTTTGACTTTTAAGATATCAACTGGCAAGATGCCTGCAGCTCCTTTCACACAGAAGAACCAGTAGGAACTAAGCAACTCTCCCTTTAACAGAATTAAGCCGCACAATGAAATCTGAAACCAATCCTCTTATTTGAATGGAAGGAGGCAAGCAGCACTGCATGCTCAAGAGAAGGTGTGCAGCACGGTATGGGGCCAAACAAACGGTAAAAAAATATACAGGATGGCATTGGGTTGAAATAGACCCCAACTTTTTATTGATTACAGATGTAAATAGACATAGGCAAAGGCATTGGGTATGAATCCAGAATTAATCAACCTGCCTACTGGTTGGTCAATGGGATGGGTCATCCCTGGGATGAGAGTCACCCCTTGACATATATCAAGTTGGACGACCCACCAGGGCCGCCACTCAGAAAGCTGCTATGGCCTATTAGCCCCGTGTGTAGGCTCCTGGAAAGAAACACCCCATCCCATAGGCCCATAGGCTCTGGCATCCCCCAATGGCCATGCAGGAAAGATGGCCCAGAACCTCGCCACTGCCATGCAGCAAAGCGCTGCTTCCTCAAAGCTCTAGGTAAGCAGGTATTCTTAAAAGATTTTATTCTGCACTACTGAATATACTGGATTTTAAAATCAATCCCAGCAGTAACTGTTTATTGTAATTTATTGCCTGAATTGGAAAATGTAACTTTAAAAGAGTGTTCCTTTGAAACCAGAAAACAAAGTGATTTCACTGCCCCTTAAGAGTCCAATTTATGCATTTAGAAGCAACAACTTGGGGCAACCAACATAAAACAAAAAAGCTTCTATCTTCATAATCTGATACAGGATACAAGGTAAAGTGCATGTGCCAATTATTCAGTTGAGGCGGCATTTAACACCAAGACAAGTTCCATTCTACATTAAAATTTCAGAGCTTCTATTTTCCCCAGTTTCAGTTGTTGCAATTGATCTGTCCTGACATCTTAGATAACAAAACCAATGAAGGACACTGCTGCTTTAAATATTTCAGGGCTTATGTAGCTAGTAAATAGGCTCCATTGCAATATGGTTGTGAAGGTCATGTCCTATTGTATCTTTCCTCTGATAAAAGTGAAGTTTAAGAAATTCATTCACACAAATACGTTCCCTGTATTTCTTAATCTTGCATGTTGCCATTAGATATTTCCTTATTGAAAGCAAATGATACTCAAGTCAACACACATCCAAAACTCCTTCAAACCCACACCCTAAACACATTATCATGATTACACTTCAGCAATTTCAGCATTTTATTTGCATTCATCTGCCTGATTTTGCAAACCGAATCCTGCTGAACCTCATTTCTCAGGACTAATAAAGTAAAGCCCTTTAAAGCAGAAAGGGTTTGGCCCTTTAATATGCAGAAGGTAATTAACGAGATTCCTAAACTGTTCTCGGTTTTAGTCAGCCATTTAATTTCAAATTTGAAGCCAACTACTTTAATGGATCCATTAATGTTCCTATATTTCAGATTTAAAAATAAATAAATAATACTGTACCAATTAAAATACTGGAACATGATACATCCTAGGAAGAAGGGTGGGAAGAAAGGGAGCACCAAGAAGCAAATATTTCTGATCCTTAAAGTCAAAATTAAAGGGAAACAAAGAATATTGAATCACAACCTGACTCTAATTTTCACTTGAGATTTTTAACATATGTGAGTGCCCTCAGCTACTATATAGCTTGAATTATTTCAGTGAAAATAGCTAATGAAGTCAGGCATGTGCTAGAATGGCAAAAGCAGTGTTTGATGTAACATAGAATTATATTATGAGACAAATACTGAAATATCACTTCCCCTTTACTCAAATAAAAGACATTACCTGAAAAGGCAACAGATTGTTACCATTGTCAGTCCTGAAGGCGTTGTCTTCCATCCAGGATTTTGGGGTTAGGGGAGCAGCCCGTGGAAACTTTGGTGGGGCAATGACATTGCTAGAGAAGGGCTTCTTAAGAGGTGAAATGGGATTAAGTGGGGATGGCACTCCAACTCCCACTCCTACACCAACACCCACACCTACTGCCCTTCGAGGGTCCCTGCCAGCTTGCAGCCCGCCCCAAGGATTGGAAGGTGTACTCCAGGCGGCATTTTGGTGGTTATTCCAGCTGGAAGGAGAAGAGGTGGAAGCTGAGGAGGAGGAAGGTTTGCTGGTCATGATGGGCTGATGGCTATAAGCAGCATTTCTCTGGGCAAAAGATGCTTGATTGGGGCTGACTGGCGATCTCCTTTGCTGCTGCTGGGCTTGCTGCTGCTGCTGTTGGTGGTGCTGAGTCTGAGCTAGGCCAATCTGGGGGGAGAAAGTGCCACCAAAAACTGGATTTACATGGTGAGGGAAATTCTGGAAAAGCATTGTCCCATTGACAGGGGTAATCCCTTGGAAAAAGCTATCATCCACTGCATTTGTGGTCCCAGTAGACCAGGTGCTTCCGAAGGAGGGAGACAAGGAGGTGCCGGCTGTAGGTTCCTGCTGAGGCTGGTGGAAACTTAAGCCTGGCAAGATGGGGGACTCCATCTGCATCTTTTCCTTGCTATTTTGGGCAGGAGCTGCTGAGCCGATGCTAGTCACTGGGCTGCTGTCCTCCTGTTTGGATGTCTCTGACGTGATGGGCGTAGAAGGGGCTTCTGCTGCGTTTGGATCTTGCTGCTGCTGCCGCTGCTGCTGGGGCTGGGCTTTGCTTTTGTCCATCAGTAAATCATCCTGCATGGTTTGCGCAGCTGAAACGAGAGGAAGAAGGGAAAAAATCCAGAAGACAGACTGTTAACATTCATATGGCTGCTTCAGCCTTCGCCTCTGCTGCTTGCAAGAATGCCACTGCGAGCGTAACGCTGCCGCAAGTTGCAAGGCACGACTAATACGTAATCCCTACCCCCACCCCTTTAGGAGTAACAGTTTGAATCAGTGTAATCGCTCCACGTCGCTTCTAAAAATACATTTAAAGATGTTTCACCCTTTTTGATGTCTTGGTTCCCTTCAGTGTAAAGGAAAGGTATGCTTATAGGGCAGAGATATACAGCAATTTCGCCACGTCTCTTTCTCATACACCGGAACTCAGAGCTCTCGCCCTGCAATGAGAAACTGATTCTGGTTCCTGTTTTTCCGTGCACCCTCCTCCTTCCTTGTTATTTGCATACGTCAATAAATACTGCTGCGTCCTTCAGCAAGGTTAAAAAGACAGCAGCCTTTACTCTCCCCCACCCCCTTTCCTATGAATAGACTTTTTAAAGGAGCCGCATACCCATTTCGCTTAATCAACAAACCGGTTCAACCAAATAATTAAAAACAGTTCAGGATCCACGATTTTAAAGCCCTGAATAAACGAAAAGAACTAAGCCAAACGGTTTTTTTTTTAAGCTACTGAAGGGGTGGGAGGCATCTTACACGTAACTAGGGGATACAGTTTTGTTTGTTTTAATAGTCCTTTTGTTTCCCATGTTAAATATGGCATTTAATAATCCAAGAACTAAATTGCTTTGAGCAAAAAATACTGAAGCCTTCAATCCCGCATAAACTGGGGAAAGTATTCAGACGCGTTAACACTTCCTTGTAGGCATCCTCCTGCTGCAGATTTTTTCCACGCACAGGCATAAAACACTAATTAATTCATATTGCCAATATAAATCACCAGATAGTAATAATGACCATTTTGTCTTCTATCTATTGTTACTAAAGAGCATTCCCTACCTCTGCACCTATGAGAACGCTATCAGAGGAACAGCAAATAGTTAAATAGGCCAAACAAAAGACGGCCGTCTGGAAAAGACGCTGAACAAATTCATAAATTAGACAGGACAGGCTTGTTATAACAATACTGTATACTTTTCTCAAATAATATTGCAACCTTCAAAATCGAATGTATCTCTCAACGCTATTTAACTGCATCAGTAAAATAACCAATACTTAAACAGGGGTTGCTTTGAGAAGGGTGTGAAGAAATATGAAGGTAGTGACTTCCTCTCTCATAACCACTAAATTCAAAACATTCCTGAATTTAAAATCCCTCTTCATAACAGGTAATCAAGTGAAAACATCAACATTTTTAATGGGCATAGAAGAAATATATTCAAGCAGTATTTTTTATTTTATTTTATTGCTGATCTGTGCACACAATCTAAAAATAATGCCTTGCAGGGAGTGCATAAAGAGAGTATTAAGCTAAATTCCTAATCCGAAAAGGAGCAAACTAGCGCATCTGTAGCACGCAGCTTTGCTGCTGTTGTAGGGGGTGCAGGGAAACCTTTAAAGCAGCACTGCAGCAAGCCATAATATAAAAGGCTTTGTGTAGTTTTCCATTAGCTGCGCTCCAATCAAAGTCACCACAACAGTAAAGGAAGAAAAATTAATACAATACATTTCATACAAAGAGGGACAATCAGATATATTGCTCTCCTCCTGTGTTTTAACAGCCGGTTTAGGAAATCATTTAAACAATAGCCAATAGTAAAGTAAAACTATTGCTTCCAATATAGCAGATAAGCTGTGCTACAACAATTTTAAGGTATTTTTAATCAACTTCATATTGAGACACTAGCTAGCATTATTTCCCCCATCGCTTCTTATACGTACGATTTCACTACAGATCTACCCCTCTGTCAAGGTCAATACCTAACCATTACGTGCACGCAGGCAAACTGAAGAGAGGCAAATTGGGTATTACTCGGAAAAATAGGCAGCTAAATACCTAGCATTGGGCTGGTATGCGGCGCCTCCTGTTTCCTCCACCCCCTTTCCCCCCGTGTATTTGTGCCCGTCTAAACTACTGTACATGAAAATCAAATACTCCCATAATACTTCGTTTGCATGCAGTAACCCGCTTAGCCGCCGATAACAGTTACCTTTTGAGTATTCTGTATTTAAAGATCAATAAAAGGAAGGGACAGTGTGTCTATTTCCTTCTTTCGGGTTTGGTATATGACAAATAGAAATTGCTCTGGCAAGAGCACTTTGACAACTGTAAGCAGAAGACGCATGTGCAACCGCGGAATTGTGGGGATTGAAGTCTTTCCTTGAACAGAGGCAAGCTGGGAGAAGAGTGCTCAAAGCACCAAGGCACGTTTGTAAAACAGAAAGAGCTTGCAGCTCTCTCATGGCTGAAAGCCTCTCGATCACTCTTCAGGAGGCAAAACTGGTTTAACAGGTACCTTTGGAGCCAAGCATTTTATTAGGCATGGGTCACTCTGATTTTAATTTAGATTTGGGTCAAGATGTTATTTATAATTTTTTTAGAGAGAGATTTGAGCCGCATCTAAATTAAGATCCAACAGTGATCCAAAGTAAGCAACTGTAATACATAATAATAATAATAATAATAATAATAATAATAATAATTTATTTATACCCCGCCCATCTGGCTGGGCCTCCCCAGCCACTCTGGGCGGCTTCCATAAAAACCAAAAATACAATAAAATATCACACGTTAAAAACTTCCCTGAACAGGGCTGCCTTAAGATGTCTCCTGAATGTCAGGTAGTTGTTTATCGCTTTGACATCTGCTGGAAGGGCATTCCACAGGGCGGGCGCCACTACCGAGAAGGCCCTCTGCCTGGTTCCCTGTAGCTTTGCTTCTCGCAATGAGGGAACCGCCAGAAGGCCCTCGGCGCTGGACCTCAGCGTCCGGGCAGAATGATGAGGGTGGAGACGCTCCTTCAGGTATACTGGACCGAGGCCGTTTAGGGCTTTAAAGGTCAGCACCAACACTTTGAATTGTGCTCGGAAACGTACTGGGAGCCAATGCAGGTCTTTCAAGACCAGTGTTATATGGTCTCGGCGGCCGCTCCCAGTCACCAGTCTAGCTGCCGCATTCTGGATTAGTTGTAGTTTCCGAGTCACCTTCAAAGGTAGCCCCACGTAGAGTGCATTGCAGTAGTCCAAGCGGGAGATAACCAGAGCATGCACCACTCTGGCGAGACAGTCCGCAGGCAGATAGGGTCTCAGCCTACGTACCAGATGGAGCTGGTAAACCGCTGCCCTGGACACAGATTTGACCTGTGCCTCCATGGACAGCTGTGAGTCCAAAATGACTCCCAGGCTGCGCACCTGGTCCTTTAGGGGCACAGTTACTAGCTAATTATTGGGTATTTTTCAATTTTAAAAGGTACAACACAAAAACACCTGGTTGCCATAATAGATCAAATAAAAAAAATCTATCCCGTACTTTCTCCAACAGTGCACATCATACAACACTAAGAAGATTACAAGCAAAGACAAACCCCCCCATGTTCAAGGTATTTGTTTGTTTGTTTGTTTGTTTGTGTGTGTGTGTGTGTGTGTATTACGTACATGCATACACACAATCACATCAAACAACAGTTATGCTCATCTTCCACCTAAGCATCTTCAGGTGTGTACAGTGGTACCTCGGGTTACATACACTTCAGGTTACAGACTCCACTAACCCAGAAATAGTACCTTGGGTTAAGAACTTTGCTTCAGGATGAGAACAGAAATCATGCTCCGGCAGCGCGGCAGCAGCAGCAGGAGACCCCATTAGCTAAAGTGGTGCTTCAGGTTAAGAACAGTTTCACGTTAAGAACGGACCTCCGGAACAAATTAAGTACTTAACCCGAGGTACCACTGTATACTGCACTGCTGAAAAGGGGAAGGCAATTGACACAAAGTTTTATTTTATTTATTAATGGGAAGCAGGTTTCATATCGGTTTCTTCAAAATATTCTTACTGTTTAAGTTATTATAATGCCCTTCATTCTTAAAGCATATCCTAGTCAAATGCCTTGGATTCACATATAGCTTTTGGGCAGGGATAAATTTGGGTAACATATATTCCTGCAACAAAAGTGGCAGAAATGGAAATCCTTGTTTTTCAACACATCACATGTATCAGAATTCCTTTACTGTGCTTTAGATACCTACTTCCCAACCCCACAGTCCCAAAGGTTGTCAGGTTAGTCTGACTAACCAAAGTACAGCATCATCATAAATCACTTTAATTATCTCTCTTCCTGTGTTATGAATAATAATAGAATGGCGTGACTTTAATAAGCCAAGTTAAATGTACAAAATTGCATGTTTTCCCAATTACCAACCAATGAGCATTTTACTTCACAGTAGTACCTTGGAAAGACATATACCAAAGATTACTATGCTTAAATAGCATTATGTACTGTTAATAAGATACAGGACTTTTAAACAAGTTTGGATTTGGCTATGTTAGATTTCAGCCACCAATTGTTTATTCAGATGTCAATTCCAGAAAGTACAATCGGGCCTTTCTCCCATACAAACTATCATCTTCCATCTGCCTCTGATCTGAGGAAGGCAGTGGAAAGCCTGAATTAGTGCCTGGAAACTGTGAGAAGCTGGATGCCAATGAACAAACTTAATTCAGATAAGATGAAATAACTGTTTGTAGGATCTAGGATTACAAATACAACCTGTCATGGATGCAGCTGCACTCTTTCTGAAAATTCAGAATCACAGCGAGAGGGTATTCCTTCATGCTGCTTCTGAATTATCAGATCATGCCAGTTGACTAGAAATGCCTTTTACCAAGTTTGGTTACTATACCACATGTCCCCTTTCCTTTCCTGGAGAGGGCATGCCTAACCACATCAGTCTTGCTTCATTTGTAAACCATTCTGTATTATATTATTTTGGAACTAAAATAATAATAGGGAGCCAGACTGTAACCTGAAAAACAGGTGTTTATTTTTATGTGTAGGGATCAAACAAGAGACATAGTAGCAGCTGCTTCTGCCCACTCCTCCCCTAGGTCCTTTAATCCACCCCTCTCCCCTGCCCTGCAGGAGCAGTGGTGGCTGGTGCCCAACGTGACTGGTAGGGTGGAATGCAAGAAGACCAACAGTAGGAGGAACCAAAGTGAATGGCAGACTGAGCCACCCTTGACTGGTTGTAAGTAAGAAGATGGCTATACAGGGGTTGAGTAAGGGCAGACTTGGGTTGGTAGGGTAGTGCCCCAATTGCCCCAATGGGTCAGCCTCCACTATGCAGAAGTGAACAGAAATCAGCCTTTGTATCCCTCCCCGCCCCAAGATGGGGTTGTCTCCAAAGCATTCTTAAGCCAAGACCCTAAGACAAGAAAGCATTAATTGTCCCAACCACAGCATCATTTTTGCACTGAACAGAACATCCAAGAAAGTCAGCAGCAATGAAATAACTCTTGTTTGCATGCCTTCTCTTTTTCAGGTTAAAGGAGGTCCACTATGTCTTTTCATAATTATCTTCCAAGTTCTGGAACAGTGGACAAAAAGGACAAGGGAATAACAGACAGGATCCGCCCTGGCTAGCTTTTTTGTTGCTTGATCACTATGGAAAAAGGTATACCATTTATTTTCAACACTGACTGGCAGCAGCTGTCCAGGGTTCCAGGCTCAGAACATACCCAGCACTCTCTGGAGATACCACTGGGATTGAATCTGTATTCAGAAGGTTCCAGGATCAATCCCTCTGGTATCTGTATAAAAATGGATGGGGAAGGGAAAATATAAATGGTCTGAACCTGGTATAAGAGGACAACTTCTGGGGTGTGAGGGGATTAGGGGAGGGATGGTACCTCTACTGGGGGACACATCATGCTCCGTTGGAGTAGTTTGAGAGTAAACTCTGAGGAAAAATCTGTACCCACTGCCTTGTGGGACATCTTTGGAAGATGAAAAGGCCAAGGAGTTAACCCTACACAAACCTGGAGTGCAGTCCCTAAGATGGTTAGATGGTGCTTTCTACAACTCCTTATAACAACTCCTGCAGCTAAGCTTGTGCCAAATGTATTACTCTACTTTCCTTTGGACCACACCAACAAGGCTGAGAGAAGGGTCTTGTCATCTCAGCTGCCCAGGCTTGTGCCACGAGGAGGTCACTTTGGTGCTGCTTATGCAGCAGTTTGATTTCACCCCCGGAAGCACACTCTATTGCCTCTCGAGACAGACAGCTGCCGCCGCCAACAACAACAACAACAACAACTCATTCTCAATGCTGCAAGCTACATGCTAATATTCAAAATATACAAAACTATCAGCTAATAGGAAAACAAATGAATTCTAACAAGCAGCTTTAAATAGAGCAAAACAATGTATCAGAAGGTTACACTTCTAGCATTCTGTAGAAGTATACCACTAGCATGACCCCCAAAGCAACTCCAATCTGCAGACAGAAATAACTAAGAATTGTTACAAACCCTAATAGCTAAATTGTTATACAAATTATTGCATCCCACTTCGTAGTTCTGCCATGTTTAACAATTGCAAAACCAATATCAATTACTATGTACAAATTAAAATTGATAGGAGATAAATTATCAGGGAAACATAATGGAGTTTAATTCTTTCATAAAATTAACCAAACAGAAACATTAAAGATAAAGGGACCCCTGACTGTTAGGTCCAGTCACGGACGACTCTGGGGTTGCGCCGCTCATCTCGCTTTATTGGTTATGGGAGCCGGCGTACAGCTTCTGGGTCATGTGGCCAGCATGACTAAGCTGCTTCTGGTGAACCAGAGCAGTGCACGGAAATGCCGTTTACCTTCCTGCCGGAGCGGTACCTATTTATCTACTTGCACTTTGACGTGCTTTCAAACTGCTAGGGTGGCAGGATCTGGGACAGAGCAACAGGAGCTATTAGGAACTGACTAATTTTAAGTTTTCACATTTGTAGAGTGCACCAATTTTGAAGCAAAAAGACAATTTTTGCACAGAAGTGTTTTGTTGAGTCTGAAATTATGGTGTTGTGATCCAGTTGTTTGAGCAGCAATATTATCAATATGTGGATAGCTCTACCACTTTTTCACCTTCTAATTCCAGTGTGGAAACACCTCAGCAGGTTCCAGTCTGATTACAGGACTGGAATGGATGAGGGCTAACAAAGTAAAAAAAAATCCAGGTTTTTCTTAAATATCATGGTTTGGAAAATCTAGTAATTAGAATGTTTAGATTTGACTCTGGATGGGGTCATACTCTTCTTGAAGAGCTAGTTACAAAGTCTCCAAGTGACATTAGGTGCCAGGAATGTTTTCACCAGCTTCAGCTGGTTCAGCAGTTGCAGCCTTAACTAACCTGACCAGCCACAGTGATGCATGTACTCCCATTTCACTAAATCCCCCTAAGAGAACCATGTTGCTACTTATTTCTATATCATATCTATGTACTTGGTTATCACTGTCTATATGCTAGTCTGCATGTTTAATCAAAATATTGAAAAAGATAAAAGGTCAAAAAGTGGCAGCATTCCTTTGGCTACTTTACAGAACATTATAGAAAGTAGGCCCCAATTGGTTAGGTTACTTAGTTACACCGTACTTCAAATTTGTAACATTTTCACATAAATTTACAGCCTGGGTGTTTGTCCCCTTTACTCAACATGAATACTGGTACGCAAACAATCATCTTTTACAAAAGTGCCTCCAAGCTCCAGCACCCTCTTCCCAGGAGAAAAGTCTCCTGAATGGTACTTCTGTTGACTCAGAAATTGAGGTTGAGAAACACAGTCATAATAAAATGTTGGTTTCAATTACAGCCACAGCCTCCCCAATAAAAAAAGATTTCGAGAAGCCACAAAACTCATGAAAAGCATATTATTAACCAACTCGCAACACATACTCAAAGCGTATTTGCTTATTGCCTTATGTTGAGGCAGGTGACCTTTTTTGTGGCAGGGTGGTGATGGTGGCAGCAGCGGCAATTGTGTCATCTTTTGGCAAGAAAAGTAGCCATTCTCTATAGTGGTTCTGGCTAGCACAGTGAAGAGTTGGGTTGAAACCCCTCAGCTGGGAAACTCACTTGGTGACCATGGGTCATCCACCCCCCTCTCAGCCTAACCTACCTCATAGGGGAGTTTGAAGGATAAAAGTGTGGGGCAGGGAGCTGGAAGGACCATTTGCACAGAGGGAAAAGCCTCCTGGAGGAAAGGCTAAGTAGATCAAGGTAACAAACAAGTATACTGTACATGAAGTTCTTTAAGCGAGCACAGTCAGTCAAGGAGTCACAGCCCAGCCACCCCTTTGCCCCCAAAAGGACGTCTGTGACGAGGGGGGGGATGGGAGAGAGTTGCCCCCCCCCGCTGAATGCCCTGGGACAAAGGAGGCGCACCTGTACCAGTGGGGAAGGCAAGGCAAAGGGGGGCGAAGGAGCTTCAATGTGATGATGTAACCGAAAAATACCTTTCCCCACCCCACCTCACCCCACCACCGTCTCCGCACAGGGAGCGGGGGAAATGAGAGTTGTGGAAACACTCGCCCATCTCTCTCTGTTTCCTCCTCCCCAAGGAAGGAAGGGAGGGAGGGTGGGGAGCAAGGAGCAAGAACTGACAGCGTCGAGGTGTGTGCTGACCTTTCCCTCAGCGAGCGTAGCCATCTCGCCGCTCCCCCAGCCGAAGGCAAAACCCCAACCCCGGCCGGCCCGCGCTCTCACGCAGCGGCGGCGGCGGCGGGCGAGGAGGAGCAGGGCAACGAGCAACTGTCGCGAGCGAGCGCGCCGTTAGAAGAAGGAGAAGAAGGCGGCAGGGCGAGGGGGTTGGGAGGGGGAGGGAAAGGGGAATTTAAATCCCCCCCTCAGGGCCGGCGAAGAGCGGGAACTACATCTCCCATGGTGCCTTGGGCGCGCTCTGCGGTTTCTCAGCTCGGAGTGGGCGAGAAGGGAACCAGGCGCCGCGGCGGTTCCTCTGTGAGGTAAGAGGGCCCCGCGCGTGCGCAGTTGCCCTCGCTCCTCCCCGCCCCCTCGCCCGCTCCGAGGCTGCGGCTCTGTTGTGCCTCTCGCTCTCCTTGCCCCCCCCCCCCTTTACCGGCCTAGGTCGCCGTCTAGTCAAAGGAGCCCGTCACCGCTCGGAAGGAGAGCCTCCTGCCGCTTCCTCCTCCTCCTCCTCCTTGGCGGCAGGCTCTAGGCCTTGCTTCCCCCGACCGGCTCCTGGCGCCTGTCGTAGCCGAGCCCCCGGGCTCCCCGCACCCGGAGAGGATGTCGGAGCAGACGGGCTTGCTGATACCGCAGACCATGGACAGGTACGGGGAAAGAAGGGGAGCTGCGGGAGGTCAGGCGGGCCCGTTTCTAGGTGCGCCTTGAGGGGATGATTTTGGAGCAGGAACCGGGTCGAAGGGAAAGCACGCGTGGAGGCACCGCACCCTCCTGGGCCGCGACGGCCTATATGCGTGCAGAAAGTCACGGGGGGGGGGATTTGAGGGGAGCTGCTTGCCCTAGGCCTGAGCGGATGTGGAAACGAGGGCACAAAAAGAAACGCAGGGCTGTTTGTGTCTTTTTTTGGGGGGGGGACAGGGGATTGGAGAGTTGCTGCTGTGTCCCCACCAGGAGCATTCTGAGGGTTAATGGGGCCTTGGGCCCAAATCACACACACACACCGTTTGCTGTCAAATGTCTTCCAGTAGAAACTGTTGCTAAGTTCACCTTGCAGTAATCTTAAAATTAGTAGCCCCTACAGTGCTGTTAAAAACATCTATGTCAACACCCACAACCCCTATTTTAGTAGCTTACAGATCTTGCGTATAAAACAATGAGTTGTGATCATGGATGTTTCCACCACATGGAGCAACCTTGTGCTCATACTACCATTGCATGTCCGAGTAACCTTTTCTATGTCTTTGTCACTATCCTTCAGCACTGACTACTTCAGAGTCCCCAGGCCTTCATTCCAAAAGAGTTTGAATTCTGTGGCCCAGAAGGACAGGAGTGCTACTGTTCTGGCTTCGTGGTTGCAGGGGAGAAGCAGAGAATAAAGATTAAGTTAGAAACCTAGTATGTGGAGGGTTGGGACAACTTTTCAAAGGATTCTTGTAGAGTTGAGATCCAGCTATATGACTGTAGCTTGCTGTACGATCTTTTCATTCCATAGTGTACTGCTACAGTGATCACTGTAGTTCCACAGTTTTTGTTGGCTTACCTTTTATCTACAGTAATAACATGTAAGAGACGGGTCCTGTTAGTAATTCTATATAAAGTATATTGCTTTTTTGTTGTGGTGGGTGGCATGATAATGGAAATAACCCAGACTTAGCCTGTGCTTTTTTTCACCTAGTGACAGAAGGTAAATTCCCGTATCTTTGAGAACGGCCCTATTGACTTGAGTAAGGCAAAATGGTTACATTAGTCAATTGAGGAACCACAGTCTCATTTAATTGCATTCCAATAATACAGGCAACAATGAATTTATGTGTATCCAACTGATGCACAACCATGATAGGGCATTGCAGCAACCTGGAAAGGGGGCAGAAGCGAAGCAGGCATATGCATGCTCCGCCGCCGCATGTGATAACCCAGCATGCAACTCCCACACAAATCATGTGTTGCCTGTATTGTAGTTACTGGATATAAGGGATTGATACTGGGTGTTGATATGGGCTGTTGGAGGAGGGGTAGTACCTCTGGTGGGGGACACATGCTGTCTGGGGTGGTTTGTCCACCTTTGGTTCCCATCCTGCACTCAGTCAGCTCTCACCTGTGGCTCTTAGAAGCTGTCAGCATGCAACAGTGGCCACACCTCAGGAAATGGCTTCAGCTGGCTGGCTAAAACAGCTGAGGGTAGTCAATGGGTCTCAAACCCTCAGTGTGTTAAGGACTTCCCCTGCACTTAAGTGCTGCTAGCACAGCAAAAGCAGTGCAGAAGTCTGCAGTTACAAGTTACTGGTTTCTGCAGCCATAACAGGCACTGTGATTCTCCAGTGGTTTGACTGCACCCCTGGAGACATATTCCATTGGCTCTGGAGACAAGACAGATGCCAACTTAATAGATAAGTGGATTTTTTTGGTCACATTGTTTGAAGTGTATTAACAAATCAAGAGGAAACACTGTCATGAGCTATTGGCAGAAGTTGTATAGTGTACAATACCAATTGCTTGGGATATTGCTGTTGGTTTGTATCCACAAAATGAGAGATACAGCATTAGGACAATTCTTTATTGTACCACCTTGATGGAAATGGTTTCATTGGTTTTTAAAGAAGACTTTTAAGTTCATACTGTTTAGGCTAAATCGTATATAGTATAGCAAAATAGAATTTGTAAGACTGAAGAAATGCATTGGTTTGCCTGCTTGCTTTTAGTTCATGTTAGCCGTCGTGCAAAACTCCTGAAGTTTTAATTAGCATTGACTTAACTAAACAAAGAGAATGCTAAATGAAATTTTGGAGAGGCAAATGCCAATGTACCAGTCCTTTTTTTCTAGAAAAATAGGTGCTGGTACTCACCATGAAGTTGTTACAGTAAGTGCCTCACTTCTTAACAACAACAAAAGAGGTGCTAGTACTGTGTACCCTTGAGTACCCCCTAGGGGGAAAAGCACTGCAATGTAGTTGATCTTCATTTATCATATTTAGAAATGAGTCTTTCTTAGTGAATACAGGGGAATCACTCTCTTTTGGAAAGTTGTTGCCTTGCCTATCTTTGTGGTAGGAATGCCTTTTTTAAATGAATGTTGTGAGTTAGTAAGACAACTTACATTACATGCAGCAAACTGCCCTAATTTACCTGATATATGTAACCTGATAAGGGGTGCGGGTGGCGCTGTGGTCTAAATCTTTGAGCCTCTTGGGCTTGCCAATCAGAAGGTCAGCAATTTGAATCTGCAACGGGGTGAGCTCCCATTGTTCTGTCCCAGCTTCTGCCAACCTATCAGTTCGAAAGCATACCAGTGCAAGTAGATAAATAGGTACTGCTGTGGCGGGAAGGTAAAAGGCGTTTCCATGCGCTCTGGCATTCGTCATGGTTCTCTGTGCACCAGCAGCGGTTTAGTCATGCTGGCCACATGACCTGGAAAGCTGCCTGTGGACAAAAGTATCTCCATAGTTCAGATGGATCACTGCTGCTAAGAGAGAGTGGCTTGTCCAAGGCTACTTAGGTCACAGTTCTATACACAGATGTAGAATGCCCCATTGAATGCAATGGATGATGACTGAACCAAAGTTCAGGAGTTATGCTTTGCCAGCAAATTCTAACATCTGTCTCTTCTGCAGCCCTTCTTCATCTTTTATTGACTTCTCTAACATGGAAATAGTTTCCTGTGACATATAGAGAAAAACTGAGAAGATCCCCAGCCTGGTTCTTCCCCCTGCCCCATATAAAGTGTTATACTACAACTCATACTATCAGTCCTCACTGTTGGCCATGCTCAAATTGTAGACCTCTAAACTTCTGGAGGACACCAGATTGGGGAAACCTGCCTTAGGTTCCTTCTCTCCCCCTGGTGACTTTTGGCCTGGTTCAGATGTTTGCCTGTGTCTGTTTCCTAGTGGAAGTGCAGACATTCAGCAGCCCTTCCATCATGTTTGTAATGTACCATGGATATCTGCACGTATAGAGGCACAATAGCATTTTTCTCTCCAAAATGGGAGTGACAGTGTTTTTTCATTAAAAGAAAACAAGATTTGCCATTCAATAGAGAATAAGTATTGGTTAGCTTAAATTTTAAATCACTTCCCTGGGGGGGGAGTAAGCTTGGTGGACTTTTAGGAGAATTGGTTCTAAATAGACATTCATCTGTAAGTGTTGGCAGAAGTTGTGTATTTGAAAATTATTATACAATGGAAAAAAGGGGGCAATGATCACTCACATTAAAATTCAGTGGTGGTGTGCTATTTGCTGCAGGGGCAATTGATGTCATAAGGACATGTTAATTCTTCTCATATTATTGCAGGATAGTAAATGAAATTGGAGATAAATGTTTTTTGTTATAAATATATATCTTAATAAATCTTTTAAAGTACAAGGCATAAATACTTTAGCTTTATCTTATATGCTCTTATGTTGATTTTAATGTTCTTTTTCCAGAAAAAGTAGTTCTCATTTAAAAAATTAATCTGGAAGCATTTTTTTGTTCTCTGTATGCTAATTTAAACAACAATCTGTGTGCTCAATAAAGAAAGGGATTTTTAGGCACAACTGCAGTTACTAGAAGTAGTTTCTATATGTGGAAACAGAAAATTTAATTATTGGGAGTAGCAGTTCTGCAGTTGCTAGAATTAATTGCCACCCACTGAAGGAGAAAACAAATGCCCTAAGCCATTTACACAATCAGCAAAACGAATAAGGTATTTCAACCAGTAGTATTTGAATTATTTGTCTACATGTTCACAAAGAGGAAGGTCTGCTTCCCAGTGGCAGAATTATTTAAGAGCAAAAAAGGCACTTTCTACTTCCTCTTTCCACTCACAAGATGAGTGAGCATGATGGTTGGTGCACACAGATGAAGAGTGGCTGATTAGTAAAGTTGTGTAAGTAGCAGTGACAAGGCATAAAGTTCTAGCCTAGTGGTGCAATATGATAAGGAAACATTGTAGAGTCTTTAAATAGTGTCAAGATTAAGTACTTAACAGTGCAATCCTATACACACCTACCTTTTGTTTACGTAAGACCTTTTGTAATTCCACTAAAGGCAAACATTCATTACTATAGTTCAATCTAATCAAGAATATCTTCATACAGATCTTGTTAAATTTGTCCAGTAATAACCCTACCTTGGTTTCCTAAGATGCTTCTAGTTCTTCCCCTTTACTGACCAGTTCTGTATCTAATTAAAACAACGTTTGGTGTGTAAAACTGCAGAAGTCAGGCAAATAGGTCAGTACTGTAATCTCACAGAAAATAGAAAACATTGAGAGCTTAGAACAACATTAATTTTCAAAAGCAAATTATGTATCCAGCAAAATAGTTCTACTAGTAGAAGGACTTTTAACTATACAACAGAACTTCCCCCCTCTTTCCCTGTGCACCCTCTAAATCTGTTCTGGAGATTTCCTCAACCATTTGGAGCAGGTTTCTGGGGTCCATGGGGGAGAGATGAGGGCAGGATAGTTCACCTGCTCAGCTAAAATTCTTTATGCTAGAAGAAATGTAGGATGCCACTCATTCTGTATAAAAAAGATTGAGCATTCTTTTGCTGTATATTATGTGTGCAACAGAATGGTTAATATTGTACAATTATGGTTATGTGTCTTCTGAAAAGGCTCAGGGAAGAATTCAGCGATGTGCTAAGCAGAACACTCCATCAGAGCAAGCAATTCTGTTTGCTTGATGCAATAATTTGCCCTTTCCTTCCCGCCTAATGTGCTGTTCCAGGAGTTCCTCCATACCAGGGGGAGGAGATGGGGGGAAGCCGTATTGTGCTAGCAGATGTCCTTGTGTGGGCTTCCCCTGGCAGGACTAGTTAGATGAATCTCTTCTTCCTGCACCATCCATGTAAAATTTAGTTGCTCACACTGCTTTAAATCCCCAGATTGCTTTTAAGAAAAACTTTGCAGTAGATTAATACAGAAATCAAGAAAAGGGAGGTATGAGTATCTATCTTCTTGATGTTTTGTCCACAGAGCCTCACTTACAGGGTCATAAATATTGAAATTAGTTGTTATGTGCACAACAGCTGGAAAGTGGTGTAATCTAGTGGTGCTTGAAATTTTACTTTTTAAAATCCCTATCAATTGAACTTAAGACACAAAGTAATAACCAGCTGTCTGGCACAGAGCAAATGGAGCCACACCTATATTGAAAAACAGGCTCTTCCCTCACATACTTGAATACATTCTACTTGAACTGGCACGGAACCTGACGATTGGCATTTAAAAGCAAAAGGTGGCAGAGCGGCTTTTAAACTGATTGTGGAGGGGAAAGCTGACAGGAACAAAACAGGGTCTGGTTCAGAAGAAGTGTTCCCTTCCCCACCAGATGAAGAAAAAAAATGATTTAAATAGGGGAGGGGTAGAACTAAGCGTTAAGAGGGCAGGGGGCACATGGCTGACATTTCTGACTTACTAAATGATGTAGCATAAAACACACATGCCAAAAGATACTTGGAGAGAGAGAGTGGCTATATTTGTGTGTTTATGTGCTAATGCTACTAGACACCTCTGAGCCAAGGTGGGCAAACTGGAGTGTTTGATCTTAGAGGACAGCATTGATATAGTGGGCATGATGGAAACCTGGTGGAACGGAGAGAAACCAGTGGGACATGGTTATTTCTGGATATAAACTCTACAGCAAGGACATCATGGAGGTGGCATCACTGTACACCGGGCATAGAGTCCCCAAGCTAGAAATCCCCAAAGGGGCAGAATCCTCCCCATAGCTGCTGTGGTTGATTATACTTGGCCCCAAAAGTGGGCTTACTATCTTGCCACTGATCAAAATGTGAAGATGATAGTGAGATGGAGAATGAAATCAAGGAAGCATCCAAAAGAAGAAAGTGCTGTAGTAATGAGTAACTTTGACATATATGTAGGTGGACAATTGCCAAGGAAGTCCAACACGATCACATTTGACTTTAAAAGAGGGAACATCCTGTAGCCAGCAGGATGGCCACTGTGAGAATAGGATGCTAAGCTAGATGTGCTGCTCAAAATTAACAGCAGTGTCATTTTTGGGAAACTTGAAATCCAGGATGCAAAGATCCTCTTTCATGATGTTAGAACTTGTGGATCTCCACTGAAGCTGAATGCTAATAGTAGCTAGACTAAAGAGATATTTATTTTCAAGACTGAAATAATAAGTCTGTTCTGAAATGCTTAAAGTAGAAAAGAGTTGGGGAAAGTATGCTATTGCTAATTCATTTGGTTTTATATAGTAATGTTGAGTTTTCAGAAACTATGTTTTGTTTGACCTAGCTAGCTGTTTCTATTTTAGGTTGCAGTCTGAGTAGCGACCTGATTCTGTACTAAGACCAGGGTAATGTTTTATTCAATACAAGAAAATGGAAAATCTGGCAAGAACTGAGATCCTTGTGTCAATGGTTTTATTTAGCTCTTTCTGCTGTAGCTACTGTCAATAGCAAGATAAAGCTGATGACAGAAAACAAGGGATTTACTATTCATTATTCATAACTTGCTAAAGGCTTAAGAATATAAAGGATATCATGTGATTCTTTTTGTAGGCCATCCATTGTTTAAAATATAGCTGTTGAGCAATAAATTGGATGAAACTTCTTGTTTAAAAAATGTATGTGACATTGATCCATTGCTGTATCAAAATGAATTTGATAGTCTTAATGATATATATTATATTTCAAGCATATAACCTAGTATTAAACATGTTTTAATACTTCAAAGTATAGCCTTTAATAACTAATTCAAGGGTGTTATTTTGCAAGATTGTAAAGTCATTTTTTCCTGTCATCCAAATGAACTTTAGACCTCTTGGGGTGTCAGGTTGCCCCAAGGCATGTCACAACTTTATCTGTGTGGCCCAGTTTTGCACTCATTAACAGTTCAGAGGTAGCCATCATACATTGTAACTTGAGCAAGCTATGAAATATGTCATGTATGTGTCTTCTAGGTAAAAGAGTTGATATACCAGTCTGATATTGTTTTTGGTTGAAAACACTACTCAAATTTCAGTGAGGATGTTTAGTAGTTTCTGCATTTGCGACTTTATTTCTGTTTTGCTTTTTGATGTGTGTGTGTGTATCTATGTGTAGAAATTCCAGTTCTTCTGTAATAGTGAAAAGATGGAATTGTTGTTGAACTTATTTCCTGTATGCATTTTTTTTAAAGCTCGGATAAATGCTTTTCTATTGCCATGTAGTCCCAATATCTTACCACTGTCTCATCGTTGCTTTTTGGGGGGAGAGGGTTGCCTAAGTAATGGAAAGTTGAAAGTAAACAGGGAATACAGTTTGTTAGATGTGAATGCAACACACACACACACACACACACATAGTGGACAGAGCTGTAGTGAAATAAAGGTAGTAATGATAAGATTGGGTACATAAGATAGAATATACCATAGAAAGAGTATATGTTATTTTTTGTTAGGGGACTTTCCCAAGATAATTTGTTGATTGCCAAGTCTGAAGCTATTGAGCATGGGTAGGCAAACTAAGGCCCCAGGGGCTGTATCCAGCCCAATCGCCTTCTAAATTAGGCCCACAGACAGTCCAGGAATCATTGTGTTTTTCCGTGAGTAGACTGTGTCCTTTTATTTAAAATGCATCTCTGGGTTATTTTTGGGGCATAGGAATTTGTTCATTACTTTTTAAAAAATATAGTCCGGTCCACCACATGATCCGAGGGATGGTGGACTGGCCTACGGCTGAAAAAGTTTGCTGGCCCATGCTATTGAGGGCAGGGTGGTAGTAATTAAGTTCCTTGTGTCCTTATTCATGAATTTATAAAATTCCTAACAGCCACATCAGCTGGTGCTGCTTACTTTAAAATATTTAAATCTTTATTTGAATAAACTCTGGAAATCCTGTGCCAAACGGTTTATAATAATGGTAAATAACGCTTGTGCAGGGGTGTCCCATCAGATCTTGTTGGTTTGCCTCCATTATTCTGAGCCTGGTGGCAGGCACCAAAGTGGTTCAGAACAATAAGTAGGAATGCAGACCTATTTTCTATGCTGTAGTTTGAGCTGAAGAAGTAAAGGCCTTATACCACAAGCAGAAGTCTGAGGTTCATTGTAAATATATTTGTTTGCAGAAAAATGTGTTTAATTGTTAAAGCACCCAATTGGTATGCATGCTGCTTCAGAAAATAGATGAAATTCAAGATGAAAGATTTGATCAGTCCACCCTGCCTTCAATTTAAGATTCAATTTTGATTATCTTCCCAGTAAATTGTCTACTGTTGTTTTTGCTCCTGATACAACTATTTGTGTATCTTTCCTGGATGAGGATGGGTTTTTTATGTTTGTGTTTCTCAGATGCCCTGAGAATGCAAATTAGCCATTGAAAGGCAGGATAAGCATTTTGGAAATAAGAAATACGATTATTTTCTGCCCTATCATGTGATTATAAATATGGAATAGATTAAAATAGTTTACATAAATAAGCATTTATTCATTTCTATGCAGGATTTTTTGAACACAATCAGCCAGAAATGTTTACTGTGCAAATGTGGGAAAGTTGTAATTAATTGTACAGTTTCTTTGTGGATTTACTTTCCTATTCTGAACTCTAGATCATTCTACTCATCCTGAATAACATTTAATAGTTGTAGTTCTTAGAAATTTTTGTATTTATTTATTTACTGTATTTATTATATTCTGCCCAGTAACAATATTCTTGACGGAAGTAAGAAAGAAATGAAGTGAATGAAGGTAGAATTCTGCTTAGTTGCAGTGCTATAGCTATGTAGATTTGACATGATAAGAATAATGGATTTTTTTCTCTCTCCATATTGGAAAAGGAAATGTATGTCTCTTTTGCTATGCATTTTCTGTATAGTGCTGTGATTACGATTGATTGTGGAAAGCAAAGGGCTCTACAGACTTAGATATATTTATAATGCAATCACTCCGTTATCTGAACAGGAGGGGAAAGATCAATTGCAAGAGGGCAATTTTCCCTTCGCTAGATTACTGTCAAACACATTTATAACTAAAAATAAAATAATCAATCTACAAGAGAATTAAGTGTATTTCCTTCCTTAATTTTACAATCACATTTTTCTTTATTTGTAAGTGTTGCCAGGATGTAAACATTCCCTATTCAGGAAAGACCAAAATATCAATATACCGGTATTTGATATATATTTGATATGGAGAGCCAGTGTGGTGTAGTGGTTAAGAGCGGTAGACTCCTAATCTGGGGAACCGGGTTCGCGTCCCCACTCCTCCACATGCAGCTGCTGGGTGACCTTGGGCTAGTCACACTTCTCTGAAGTCTCTCAGCCCCACTCACCTCACAGAGTGTTTGTTGTGGGGGAGGAAGGGAAAGGAGAATGTTAGCCGCTTTGAGACTCCTTAAAGGGAGTGAAAGGCAGGATATCAAATCCAAACTCTTCTTCTTCTTCAATATTATATGTAGAATAATTTGTTCATTTGTTGGAATACATTAACTTTATGAATAAAGCAAAAAATTGCAAATGGACCTTAATTACTTCAGACACGAATGATGCAAAATATGATTTTAAGAAATGGCATTAGGATTAAGCACACACTTTTTTTTTTAATCTACCTATTAGAATATGGTATTGATGAATTTGAGTTAGTAGCACTGCATTTAGGAAATGTCCTTTCTAGGTAAACAAGTTAGCAATAAAATGGTTGGGGGGATTTTATTCTTACGATATTGACAGCTAAAGCTTTCTGATGTGTCACTTGTGCTTAACTTTCAGGAGTTGCTGGGTGTGTTTTGCAACTGATGAGGATGACAGAACAGCAGAGTGGGTGAGACCATGCAGGTGTAGAGGCTCTACGAAATGGGTTCACCAAACTTGTCTACAGCGCTGGGTGGATGAAAAACAGAGAGGGAACAGTACAGCTCGTGTTGCCTGTCCTCAGTGCAATGCAGAATATTTAATAGTATTTCCAAAACTAGGTAAGATGCGCATGTGAAACATCCATGAAGAGTGGGTTGCGGGGAGCACACAACTGGAATATTATTATATTACCACCATTACTACTAATATTAACCAGGGGCTCCATCCCTGCTTGCTCAGCTCCTCAACCCCCTCACCCTCCCTTGGCAACTCTGCATCTTTTACACCTCACCCCTAACCCTCACAGCTCCTTCCACCCACATGCTGCCCACCTGTCAATCACCTTATGCCATATTGATGTCAAGGGGTGCTTCATTTTGAAGCCCCAATTGTCGGGATTTCAAAGTGGACCACAGGGATTTAAAACCACACTTTGTAAACATCCTCATGAGTCCTTTTAAGCCTCAGTGGGGGCTTGAAGGAGATGTGCGGGGCTGGGTGCGAACTCCCATCTGCCTATAAGCAATGCAAACTGTAGAGGGTGGTGACATTTTACATTCTTATGTAATAAGGAAGATCTCATCATTTACCTTATGCACAATTGTCTCAAGGTGATGTACAGTGGTGCAAGGGACAGTGTAACATTCAGGGTTGGATTTTGTTCTATTATTATCCTGCCCTGAGATTCTCAGAGCAGCTCATAGCATCCAATCATAAAAGACAGTGATAGAGTTAATGGAGGTAGTGCCATGCTATATACTCTTTTGATTCATCATCTCTGCTACAAAACTTTATTTCTCCTTTATGTTATAGGTCCAGTTGTTTATGTCTTGGACCTGGCAGATCGCCTTATCTCAAAAGCCTGTCCGTTTGCTGCAGCTGGAATAATGGTGGGCTCTATCTACTGGACAGCTGTCACTTACGGAGCAGTAACAGTGATGCAGGTTCAGATGCACTTTCTAAATGTTACATTATCTTAATCAAGCTGCAAACTTCTAGACAGTTGCTGAAGAAGTTTGCTTGGTTTTTTGTAAGGAAGAAAATTCCGTGAGAGGATTGGAAAACACAGTTTACAAGAGCGTGACTCCATATTCTTCTTTCCTTACCCATGTGGTGGTTTTTCCTTACCTGCCTTGCTATTTCATGTAACTCTGTGCTTACAGATTGACAAATCCCATCTAACAGGCACAGCTGTATTCAACTCCTCCCTCTACACACACAAGCATCTGTTTGAATGAATTTCATCATAAATATCCTGCAAAGCCTCACATCTGTCCATTTCTGCCTGTGTCTGTATTTCTCTGCATATGCCCACTTGTATTTGTGCTTTTCTATTCATTAACAAGCTCTGCTAAACTATATGGGAGCCACTGCGGCTATTTGGATGAGAAACAGATAATTCCTACGAACAGATAATTCCTTCTACCTACGATCTGAGATTTCTCTCTTGCTTTTCTCATGCTCACCATGATTCTCTCGCTGCTTATGGCTCACCTTTCCCATTTTGGGGGGGTGAGGGTCAGGGGAAGGAAGCAGTCACTGTTTCACCATAAAGCTTATTGGATGACCTTGGGCCAGTTATTCTTGCTTGGGCTAGCCTTCCCCCTGTTGTGATGATAAAATGCTTGTGTATTCTGTTCTTCAAGGGAAGCTGGGAAACAGGTGAAATAAATACCTAGTTGAGAGCAAAGGGAGAATATTCAGAGCAAGCCCTCAGCCTGGATATAGACTTCCTATATAGTTTCAATGAACAAGTTTGTTCTCAGCCTCTTCCCAATTTTTCATCTTTTCTGTCTAGAGGAATACTTGGAGGAAAGATACAAGCCAGGACTCATTTTTGATGCGCTCCTACCTTTGAGTATAGATATGGAGTCACTTGCAGTACCTTCACCATCCATCTGTTCACTTTATATATAGTACTTGAAGCAGGCTTTTGACAGCTGCACAGATGTGCTCAATGTACTACTGTTGTCATAAGAGTTTTCAATTATTTATAGATTGTGGTTATTTATCAGCACAACTGTGGATTGAAAAATATCGGACATTTTAAAAAGTTAGCTTTACTCATGGGTTCTGTTCTTGATACATAGTTCTAGGAACATGATTTTTGAGTAGCATGTTGTTGTTTAGTCGTTTAGTCGTGTCCGACTCTTCGTGACCCCATGGACCAGAGCACGCCAGGCACTTCTGTCCTCCACTGCCTCCCGCAGTTTGATCAAACTCATGCTAGTAGCTTCAAGAACACCATCCAACCATCTCATTCTCTGTCGTCCCCTTCTCCTTGTGCCCTCCATCTTTCCCAACATCAGGGTCTTTTCCAGGGAGTCCTCTCTTCTCATGAGGTGGCCAAAGTATTGGAGCCTCAGCTTCACGATCTGTCCTTCCAGTGAGCACTCAGGGCTGATTTCCTTCAGAATGGAGAGGTTTGATCTTCTTGCAGTCCATGGGACTCTCAAGAGTCTCCTCCAGCACCATAATTCAAAAGCATCAATTCTTCGGCGATCAGCCTTCTTTATGGTCCAGCTCTCACTTCCATACATCACTACTGGGAAAACCATGGCTTTTACTATACGGACCTTTGTTGGCAAGGTGATGTCTCTGCTTTTTAAGATGTTGTCTAGGCTTGCCATCGCCTTTCTCCCAAGGAGCAGGCGTCTTTTAATTTCGTGACTGCTGTCACCATCTGCACTGATCATGGAGCCCAAGAAAGTAAAATCTCTCACTGCCTCCATTTCTTCCCCATCTATTTGCCAGGAGGTGATGGGCCCAGTGGCCATGATCTTCGTTTTTTTGATGTTGAGCTTCAGACCATATTTTGCGCTCTCCTCTTTCACCCTCATTAAAAGGTTCTTTAATTCCTCTTCACTTTCTGCCATCAAGGTTGTGTCATCTGCATATCTGAGGTTGTTGATATTTCTTCCGGCAATCTTAATTCCGGCTTGGGATTCATCCAGCCCAGCCTTTCGCATGATGAATTCTGCATATAAGTTAAATAAGCAGGGAGACAATATACAGCCCTGCCGTACTCCTTTCCCAATTTGGAACCAATCAGTTGTTCCATATCCAGTTCTAACTGTGGCTTCTTGTCCCACATAGAGATTTCGCAGGAGACAGATGAGGTGATCAGGCACTCCCATTTCTTTAAGAACTTGCCATAGTTTGCTGTGGTCAACACAGTCAAAGGCTTTTGCATAGTCAATGAAGCAGAAGTAGATGTCTTTCTGGAACTCTCTAGCTTTCTCCATAATCCAGCGCATGTTTCCAATTTGGTCTCTGGTTCCTCTGCCTCTTCTAAATCCAGCTTGCACTTCTGGGAGTTCTCGGTCCACATACTGCTTGAGCCTTCCTTGTAGAATTTTAAGCATAACCTTGCTAGCATGTGAAATGAGTGAAATTGTGCGGTAGTTGGAGCATTCTTTGGCACTGCCTTTCTTTGGGATTGGGATGTAGACTGATCTTCTCCAATCCTCTGGCCACTGCTGAGTTTTCCAAACTTGCTGGCATATTGAGTGTAGCACCTTAACAGCATCATCTTTTAAAATTTTAAACAGTTCAGCTGGAATACCATCACTTCCACTGGCCTTGTTATTTGCAGTGCTTTCTAAGGCCCATTTGACTTCACTCTCCAGGATGTCTGGCTCAAGGTCAGCAACCACACTACCTGGGGTGTACGAGACATCCATATCTTTCTGGTATAATTCCTCTGTGTATTCTTGCCACCTCTTCTTGATGTCTTCTGCTTCAGTTAGATCTTTACCACTTTTGTCCTTTATTATGGTAATCTTTGTACGAAATGTTCCTTTCATATTTCCAATTTTCTTGAACAGATCTCTGGTTCTTCCCATTCTGTTGCTTTCCTCTATTTCTTTGCATTGCTCGTTTAAGAAGGCCTTCTTGTCTCTCCTTGCTGTTCTTTGGAAATCTGCATTCAATTTCCTGTATCTTTCACTATCTCCCTCGCATTTTGCTTGCCTTCTCTCCTCCGCTATTTGTAAGGCCTCGTTGGACAGCCACTTTGCTTTCTTGCATTTCTTTTTCATTGGGATGGTTTTAGTTGCTGCCTCCTGTATAATGTTGCGAGCCTCCATCCATAGTTCTTCAGGCACTCTGTCCAGCAAATCTAAATCCTTAAACCTGTTCCTCACTTCCACTGTGTATTCATAAGGGATTTGGTTTAGATTGTATCTTACCTGTCCAGTGGTTTTTCCTACTTTCTTCAGTTTAAGCTTGAATTTTGCTATAAGGAGCTGATGATCTGAGCCACAGTCAGCTCCAGGTCTTGTTTTTGCTGACTGTATAGAGCTTCTCCATCTTTGGCTGCAGAGAATATAATCAATCTGATTTCGATGTTGCCCGTCTGGGGATGTCCATGTGTAGAGTCGTCTCTTGTGTTGTTGGAAAAGCGTGTTTGTGATGACCAGCTTGTTCTCTTGACAGAACTCTATTAGCCTTTGCCCTGCTTCGTTTTGATCTCCAAGGCCAAACTTGCCAGTTGTTCCTTTTATCTCTTGATTCCCTACTTTAGCATTCCAATCCCCTATAATGAGCAGAACATCCTTCTTTGGTGTCACTTCGATAAGGTTTTGTAAGTCTTCATAGAACTGGTCAATTTCAGTTTCTTCAGCACCAGTAGTTGGTGCATAAACTTGGATTACTGTGATGTTAAAAGGTCTGCCTTGGATTCGTATCGAGATCATTCTATCATTTTTGAGACTGCATCCCAGTACAGCTTTCGCCACTCTTTTGTTGACTATGAGGGCCACTCCATTTCTCTTACGGGTTTCTTGCCCACAGTAGTAGATATGGTAGTCATCCGAACTGAATTCGCCCATTCCCGTCCATTTTAGCTCACTGATGCCCAGGATGTCAATATTTATTCTTGCCATCTCATTTTTGACCACATCCAACTTACCCAGGTTCATGGTTCTTACATTCCAGGTTCCTATGCAATATTTTTCTTTACAGCATTGGACTTTCCTTTTGCTTCCATGCATATCCACAACTGAGCGTCCTTTCGGCTTTGGCCCAGCCGCTTCATCAGCTCTGGATCTACTTGTACTTGTCCTCCGCTCTTCCCCAGTAGCATGTTGGACACCTTCCGACCTGAGGGGCTCATCTTCCAGTGTCATAACTTTTATATGCCTGTTGTCTTTGTCCATGGAGTTTTCTTGGCAGGGATACTGGAGTGGCTTGCCGATTCCTACTCCAGGTGGATCACGTTTGGTCAAAACTCTCCACTATGACCTGTTCATCTTGGGTGCCCTGCTCGGCGTAGTTCATAGCTTCTCTGAGTTCTTCAAGCCCCTTCGCCACGGCAAGGCAGTGATCCATGAAGGGGTTGAGTAGCATATGTATATATAAAACATTTATTTTGAAGTTTTTGTGGAGTAGTGCTCTTTCTTGACTGCAACACTCCTCATGACTCATATCAAGATGCTTTTGGACATATATAGCAGAATTAATACTGAAAACAGCTGCTTAAAAATACTTCCTTGTTTCAGATCTAGTCCATTTCAGATATGTATCTATATCTTTTTAAAATGGTTTGTCAGGTTTCAGTTACAAGATTGTTTCCTGTGCTGCCAAGCTCATATGCAATAATTACGTATACTCAGAAACAGGATTATTTGACTTGATGGTGCAGTGGTTCTAAATGGATATCTAGTCTAAGAGAAACAAACAGTTGCCTAATCGTATGAGTTGCTCACCAGCCGAGAAGGTCTGGCACTCTGATCTCGGTGTGCAAGAGAAGCTAATAGCACTACTATAAGTGTACAGGGCAGTGGCATGTAGGTTCTCTGGATGGTGGTTCAAATTACGTTGTTCTTTAGTTGTAGCTCCTGAAGTCAGGCCATTGTAAAGTAGCCACATTACCTATATTTAGAATGGTGCTGTGCTTAATGTAATAATGTGTTTTTTATTCATCAGGTTGTGGGTCATAAAGAAGGCCTCGATGTTATGGAAAGAGCTGATCCTTTATTCCTTTTAATTGGACTTCCCACCATCCCAGTTATGCTTATATTGGGAAAGATGATTCGCTGGGAAGACTATGTGCTTAGATTGTGGCGAAAATATTCTAACAAACTACAGATTCTGAACAGCATATTTCCAGGTAATGCTACCAAAATTTGAGTAGAATATCTAGACTTGGCTGTTTCTGTGAGGAGGGGTGGTAAGATAGATTTTAGTATCCAAAATATAGCACTTCTCTTTTTCTCTCCTTGGTGCACAATATTTGGTTAGTGGAGTTCCATCTCCCAAATGCAGCTTGCAAGAAGGTATTGCAGTATAAAGACTACAAACAGTGTAATTGTGAGCAGCACTTTCTAATCTGTGAAACTAGAAGTAAATGCCATAAATAATTTTATTAGAATGTGTTGTAGTACATAAGTTTTCTGGCTAGGAGTACTCAAAACCATTAAATCGAAGAGCTAATTGGAATGGAGAGGTTAAATTTGTAATACAAATCTGGTTTAGTGCACTCTAATTCTTGGTTAGCAATGGCATTTTTCTTTAGGGATTGGATGTCCTGTTCCTCGTATTCCAGCTGAGGCCAACCCTCTGGCAGATCACGTCTCTGCTACTCGTATTCTCTGTGGAGCTCTTGTCTTTCCCACTATTGCTACGATAGTTGGCAAGTTGATGTTCAGCAGTGTTAACTCTAATCTTCAGCGAACAATTTTGGTAAGACTGTGTAAAGTTTCCTTTATAGAACTAGATTGGCAGACGTGTAGGAGATTTGGCTTCTCTGCATATTTTCACCTTTGTCGTACTTCTGTCAAATAACACCCTTGGTGTGTTTAGTTACATTTACTGTTACATAATATCAGTTAAAAGGGCGTGGGTGGTGCTGTGGGTTAAACCACAGAGCCTAGGACTTGCCAATCAGAAGGTTGGGGGTTCAAATCCCCGCGACGGGGTAAGCTCCCATTGTTCGGTTCCTGCTCCTGCCAACCTAGCAGTTTGAAAGCACGTCAAAGTGCAAGTAGATAAATAGGTACCACTCCGGCAGGAAGGTAAACGGTGTTTCCGTACGCTGCTCTGGTTCACCAGAAGCGGCTTAGTCATGCTGGCCACGTGACCTGGAAGCTGTACACCGGCTCCCTCGGCCAATAAAGCGAGATGAGCGCCGCAACCCCAGAGTCGGCCACGACTGGATCTAATGGTCAGGGGTTCCTTTACCTTTTTAATATCAGTTAAAATATTCAGATAGCATTTATATGGCACTTTGGAGTTCCAGTAGGTCCTATTGCATAGGGTCTGGGGGATAGTGGTGGTGCTTGGGGTCCAAGGATACTTTCTGGTTGTTCCTTTGGAATGCATCCTTAACTGCACATGATGTCCCATATAGCATTAGGTATGGAGGAGGTAGGTGGGTTGTTGTTTTTTTTTTTTTTTTAGGAAACAGCCTTGTGAGCCAAATTGGGACATGCTGGAGGTGCCCCACCCTTGCTCTAGGATTGCATTCACACAATCCTGTGAACCATGGACTGGAGGACTGGGCATGAGCTGTGAAGGATTGAACATCCTCTTCTTCTCTTTTGTGTCAGTGGCCCCACCCACCTGTCAAAATGGCCCACGGGGTGTGTGTGAGAAGGTTGAGATTCAGCCCTAGAACAAACCATAACCCTCCCCTCCCCATTTAAGTGAATGAAAACTTTCAAAAGAATGTGCAAACTCAGCATAGAAACATTAGATTACCCCCATTGTGACAGGGAAATGTATGCTTCGGGTTTTAGTACAGAATTGCTCTAATTAGCCGAACTTCAAAGGAAACGGGGCTTGACAATCCTGTGTGTGTGTATGTAACCATTAAAAAATATATTAGGTGTTAAACATGTTCTGTCAGTTTTGAATAATTGTTCCCTTTTATTTTAGGGCGGAATTGCTTTTGTTGCTATAAAAGGAGCTTTCAAGGTCTATTTCAAACAGCAGCAATATTTGCGACAAGCTCATCGGAAAATTTTAAACTATCCCGAGCAAGAAGGTGCATAAATGACTGTGGATGTCAGACTTTTACAATCTCATCTGCTATATTCAGCAGCAATGTACCAATACCTATTATCTGGCTAAAGGAGCTGAAATTGGAGGATATGTTGCTGATTTTTGTGGTCCCCCCACCCCCATAGAATAATAAAATACCTTATTATGGCAGGGCAAATCCTCCTTAGTTGTTGATCCTAAGAATGTGATTTGTTTTCACTGATGTGTTTACTTTGTGGCGGAAGACATCTGAATCATTTTCCTATGGGCAAATGTTGCCTTCTTTCAAAACAGAAGCCAAACAGTTGTGAAGTTAATAAATTATGTGCAGACTGTATTGAATTATATTTTGTATGCTTATTGCAGTAAATGCACAGTACTTTGCTAAATGGGCCAATATAAGAAACTTCTAAAAATATGCATAGTTTATTATTGCCAAGTGGAACTCTGGAATGTCAGTTAATAAGGGTTCCCATATTCATAGAGGAAGCTAAAGAATAAGCCTCAAATTAGTGATAGCAGAACTCAACTCATTTTCTTGCTAGTTCGCATAGTCCATCATAACAGCCCAGATTGTTAGAAGTTTCATTAAATATAGAAAAACCTGTCTGAGTCAGATAACTTGGAACACCAGCAAATTGCTTTTTTATTTTTTAAAAAAATTCAACAGTCTTTTGGCTCTTTCATGCAAGTAGCATTATATATAATTAACTCCTGTCTGCCACCAGTAAAACTGAAAAACTGAATTACAATCTATATGTGACTAGTTTAAATATTAGACTGTTGCTTAGTGCCAGTATGCTGTGGAAGCACAACCAAATTGTGGAGTCATTATTCAGGCTAAATCAAGAAGCAAGGGTTCAAAAACAAGCACTGGTAACACATAGCTGTGTTTAGAAGGAAGTATAAATGTTCAGTTGTGAATGTTAAAAGACTATTGATTACACAAGTCAATCCTGCTTTACTGAAGTCAGTTTTCTATTTTCCATTTTTATTTTTTTAAGACTTATCTGACACTCACCTTAACTGCATCTCTTTTGAAATCTATTTTCAAAGTGTCCTTGATTTTGGTGGCACCTATAAGTAAATTCTTTGGATTGGAGCATAGGTTCCAATCTAGACATGTGTGCACAAGTCCCATTCCAGTCAATGAGATGGATTTCCTAGTACATGGCAGGATTGAGGTTGATAAGGGAGATATTTAAATTGCACTTTTTCTTAACAGTAGAAATTAGTGTATCAGTGTTTAAATTTTGGGTTCTGTACAAGTCACATCATCGCGAAGTAACAAATGACAGTCATTCTGGGTTTACAAGTGGTATTTGCTTTGGCAGGATTAAAGAACCATTGAGTGTCTCTTAAACTCTCAAATTATGTTCCAGTTCAAATATCTAATGCATGGAAAAGGTAATAAACACATCTTTTTAAAGTACTGGTAAATAGTTGTTGGCCAGAAGTGATGCAAATGGAAAAAAAGTCTTCGTTTGATTGTAATAACGTATGCTAAAGAAATATTATTTCCATAGCAAGCTTTACTTTAAATATAAAAATGTAATATTTTAAAAGGTAATAATGACCAGCTAGTATTCCAGCATTGGTATATGTGGAAAAACCTAAAGCATAACAGAATACTTTAGTTTCTTGTTGTAAATACTAAAAACCCCCACTGTAAGTCAATTTGACTTTTGATATCTATATATTTATATATTCAGCAGTATCCTGCAGAATGTTGGCTTTCTATGAGTTTTCAGCACTATAAAACATTTCTTGCAGAAATTCCTGTTGTAAGAAGCCTTCTAGGTGATCTTTACTTTATATACACCAGCTCTTTGATACCTGCTGGTTTTTAAACTATCTCTTACAAAACCTAAAAGTATAGATTGGTTGGTCTAAAATTTTGTTCTATGGTAAAATTGCTGAAATTATTGTTTTATCACTACAAATGTACTGTGAAGAATGTGGGATTATATTTTAAATTCAGTAGCAAAAAGCATTTCCTTGGTTACTGTGCTTTTGACATGTTTTTAGTAGTGCAATTTACGATCACATACTGGATTAGATTGAATAAAGTTTTTTTATATTCTTTAGGTGTATGGTGTCAAATATAGTAACATAGATTGCTTTAATTCCTTTAAATGTTTGGGGGAATAAACTATTAAACACTGAACTATATCCATTGCTTAATTTAACAACCAATATATTAGTTTGATTATTCTACTAGCATACATCAACTAGCGACATCAGATTTCAGCTCCCATAAAGGTGCTTGCTGTTCATTATCCCAGTTCTATGAGAGCATCTTCAATCTGCCCAGATTTAGTTGTGCAGGATTATGTTGTACTGTCTATAATTCCTTTCTCTTTTCCACTGCAGATCCTTGGACCATGCCACCATTTTCTTTGTTTAATTTCATAAGATGGCTGAGCCCACCTTCTCCAACCCCAAATTAGTTAACCTATTGCTTTATGCTTAATGAACATTGAGAAATGCAAGTTGTGTGGTTCTGGAAGTGATATTTCTATTGCTGTGTAGGAGATTGAAAGCCTCAATGTGTGGCTGAGACATTGGTGTTGGAAAGAGGGGTTTGAATTTGTTAGGCACTGGAAAGTGGAATCAAGGATTCAAAGAGCCCCATGCTATAGGGAAGCACTATCACAATTGATTCAATGCTTGGCTGATGTCGTATACCTACAGCAGCTTCAAAATTGGGTTGGTGGCTATTCTAGAGGGTTTCTCCAGTTTCTGGAGTGGCTTTTCAGGGGTTGCAGTGGGAAGGGGGAGCTTAGATTTCACAAGGAAGAATCAAAAGTTCCCATGCACAGACAGAAGATCCACCAGTGCACTGGCCTTGTGCCCATTTGTGCAGTAAACCAGGAAACTATTGCGTGCAAGGCAGCTCTGTGTACACAGCAAAATCTCTTTGTCCACAAGGAATTGCTGTGTTGTGCCAACTTCTATATTACAATTGCAGAGCCTTTGCTAATCCCGGTCTTCTTCCATTTAGATCACCATTAAGAGTGCTCATGCCCAAGCTTTACAAATTCCAGCATATGCATTAGGTGTCTCGTCAAAAGATGCGTAAAATCCATGGGGTTCTAGGAGTTTGTTTAGTATTCAAGCAACCCTTGTTTACATAGTAAGGATGGCTCATGTGATCTCTCTCTCCCCCCCATACACATTAGAAAAAAGTGGCAAATACAAAAATATGACTGATTCATCTGCCCACGTTGGAGTGGCTTTTTAAGTCACTGTTTTCAATTTAAAAACAAAAAACCCTGAACCATTTCATGCACTATGAAATCCTCAACAATTGAGGCCAGTGGCACTGTGGTGTTTTGTATCCCCACCCTTAAAAAAAAAAAGAAAATTTCTGTTTAACTTGCAAAAAGAAAGGTTCCTATTTACCCCTATTAAAATTGAATAGGAAAGGCACTACCTATCTCCAGCAACTGATCAAAATCGGGTTCTTTTTGTAAAGGACTATATTTCATTTCTTTATGTAAAAAACCCCAACATTATAAAACATTGCAGGCATCCATTGGATCGCAGGCTAAGCTTAACCTTAGGAGGCTCATTCTTCTCCAAGTTGTCTTTATCTTGACACAGGAGTTAATACTCTCAGAGATCAAACTTGTTAGCACTCATGTTTTATTTGTATTATTTATTATTATTAATCTACTGGGGTTTATTAAACACCTTCTATATTTTATCTAGGCAATTTTGGTTTTCTCCAGAGATTTCTAATGAAGGATGCCTCATTGGAAGGTTGTATCTTTTCCCAGCTGGTTGGTTTCTCTAAATAAATAAATACTCAGCCCTAAAGTGCTTGAGACTCACAGTTGCTCAACACAAAACTGCTCTAATGAATCTCAGTAGCAGTTTTGTTAAAAAATAATCATGTCAACAACACTGTGGAGGCCAGTGTACCTTAGTAACGTGTGTTTAGCAGTGTTTTTTGACTGTGATTTCCAATAAATTTATTATGTTAAACACAGAGTCAACTGAAATAAATTGTATCTTTATTGCTATCTAGGAGTTTAATAAGGTGCTCCAATTTAACTCAAAGGGAGATTGATGTCAAAACAAATGATGTAAGAGGGTTAAGCAGACAGACGATAGCTTTAAAAGTGGGTTGTATAAAATAGACATTGGGAGTGAGACCTTATGGGTTAAATTCAAGTTCTGTGTCTGGAATGACCAGGGCATCTTGTTCACATTACACCCGGACAACCAATTTACATTTATGGTGAGAGGAAAGCATTAACACTGCAACATCTCTCTTACGCATCATTGAACTTTGCTTGCTGCTTTATTTAAATCTACACTTCTTTTAATTAAGCTCTTCTGTAAATAATTGAGCATGGTTATGAGCATTTATCCTGGCTATATTATGAAAATACTGCCTGCAGACTGTAGAGGCAGCTTTATTGCAAAGCAATAATCATTTAGACAGCACAACAGCATGGAAGCCAGTAGTAAAAAAAATAGAATTTTATGAGTAGTCTCCTCCCTGCTGCATCAAAACCTGAACTGAATGCAGTTAGACCAACAGCAATTCAATTAAAGGCTTACTGGAGGATGGTGGTTCCTAAATAGATTTCATGTGTTCTTCTTGCTCCTATTCAATAAACACTTTGAATTTTTATTTATAGAGTATATGTTGCCAATTTAGACAACAGAACATGGTGTGTAAAACCATCATAAAAACATTATAAAATGATTAAAATGACTGATGAAAAAGGTTGCATAGACTTGTCTACATAAAAACATCTAAGGTGATGGCTGAAATTTAACATACTGAATCTTTGCTGGAACAGCTCAGGGCTTCTGACACAAAATGTGCAACTCTCAATGGAGGCCAGCCAGGCCTCTGTAACATGGGCAACTCAGTGGTCAAGCCAGGACATAAGGGCTACAGTGGTCCTTACAGCATCCTGGACCCAAGTTGTTAAGAGCTTTGTATGATCTGTCTCTGTTACCAATACTAAACTGCTAACAGGCTGTTTTACCTTTATTTACTGGTTTGCCAGTATCCCAAAGGATCAAAGCACGAGTACCATGAGCCCAAACCCCAATAATGGATGACCAGCTGAATCTCAAGGGGATTTCCAGAGTCCATTGTGCTATGTCTGCATTGGCTTGACTGCATTGCGCTCCGTTTCCAAACTCATTTCAAAGTACTGTTTTTGAGCTTTAAAGCCTTCTGCACCTCAGGACCCCAGTACCTCAAGGATTGCCTGTCCCCACATGACCATCATCAGAGTCTCTTCTCCGTGAGCCTCCTGCGAGGGAAGTGAGGTGAGTGGCAACTTGAGAACCTGCTCTTTCAGGAATGGTTCCCCATTTGTGGAATGCTCTCCCCCTGGGAAGCATGTATGATGCCATCATTATTCTATAACCAGACCCTTGGCTGCTAAATCTATGGCCTTTTAAATGTGTTTGTCGGGGGAGGATTTTTGGGGTGTTCTTATTATGATACGCATTTTGTGTTTTTCCATTTTGTATTTTACTGCTGAAAACCGCCCTGTGATCTTTGGATGACAGGCAGTGTATGAATTTTAATCATCACCATCATCATCATCATCAGCTTGCAGGCACCAGACTTAAGGCGTCTCTGTTTGCTCCACTCATTAATTTAGATTGCACTGAGGTGTGATTTTTGGCCAGCTATGTGGTGGTCATCTTTTTAATGTAGTGGCATAGGATTTGTCCTTTTTATAGTTATTGGTGGACGAGCACTTCTAGAAATTTTGTTCTATGTTCTCTTCTCCTGCCCCAAGAAACACCTATGACAGAAGGGACCAAAAGGAAGACCAAACTGAACCTAAAGTTGCCTTGGCAGTTTAGTTAAGCGTGGCAACTTTCCAAGTTGTTAGCACTTAAGTATCTTTGCAAGGAAGGATGGGGAGAAAACCAGAAGAACTTGGCCACGCCCATAGAACCTCCTAGCAGCCCCACCAGGTCTAGTGGTTCCATTCACACTATTAAGGTTGCAGGAGGGATCTCTCTGCAGCATGGCTTGTCATAAACCACAAGGCCTGCAACCTGATGGAAAACCAGACATCTCCCAGTCATTTGCAGAAGCCATTGGGCTGTGAAATCCTTTATGGAGCTGAGCCTATATATTTGTACCTGCACATAGTAAACTTTTACTTCAGTTGACTTATTTACATTTTTTAAACAAAAATTAAATGCTGTCTTCCCAACATCTGTTGAAAGCAGCTTAAAACAGCAGAGAGAAAAACACACCTATAATAATTAAATTTATATTTAGGAAAAATTACATACAGCCAATTAAAAATATCTGTCCTTCTAGCAGATGCCAATTGGTGTTACATTTCTGATCAATTTTAGACAGAGTCAATACGTTGTCAAGCACACCCCCAGTCTCTGAGCAGTGAATTTTTCAAGGGAGCTTGCAAGTGCCTTGGGTTTCGTTTCTTTAGAATGAAGGTTGGTAGTGATTGTAGTGTTTCTGTGATATGGTTTTGTTTAGCGTGCACACACATATACACACACACCATAGACTGAGCATAATATGGAAGGGCTCTCAACATTAACACAGCCAACAGATCTTACTATTCTCCCATTAGGTTTCTAGGGGAGCTTTCACAGACTCTTAGTACTAGATTCTCATAGAGAGAGAATTCAGGTCTCTCTGTCTTTCCAACTCCCAGTTACTAGCCTGACTGGTTCTTTTGTTCTTCTGCACACTCAGTCCCACACCTTGATGGCATCACCTCCCGCCTGGTGAGAGAGGGAAGAATACCTTCCTGCCTAAGCTCACCTCCTGGAAAGATTTCCAGCTATTTTCGGAGGAACAGTTTAGCTCAAGCATAACATAACAACATCTGATACTTCACAGACTTGGCTATAGCTATTAACGTCACAGACAGACTGGTTTGACCACTTTTCACGGTCTCTTTTTCTGCAAAATCCACTCTTGCAGCAGCTACAAGAGCACAGGAATGGAGGGGAATCCTGAGAGCACAACCAGACTAACCCCTAGTCATAGAATCATAAATATGTAGAGTTGGGAGGGGTCCCAAGGGAGTCCAACCCCCTGCTGTGAAGGAACCTCAACTAAACCATGCATGACTGGTGGCCATCCAACTTATGCTTAAAAACCTACAGCAACTTTAAAAAAACCAAACCTACACCACATCTTTTTGGCTGGGTTAAGATGGATTTCAAGGTGAATGTCTTAGGTTAAGTATTTTTATTTTCTGTGGGGAAAATACTGGTGTTAAATGCACCAAGTAATTGTAATGTTCAGAGCTGCCTCTTAACACTCCAGCTGTGCACTGCATCAAATGAACTGACATGGGGAAAACAGGACACATTCACAGAATGTTTAGATCTGGGAACATGAATTCTGTTGCCCACCAATAAAAGCAAAAAGCTGATGTGCTCATTTCTCCTGTCCAGCCACATTCCGGTCTAACAATCGCTTGATGCTATTGAGTCCTTAAGAGAGGAGGTATTATGTTTTATCAGGCATAAACATTGTGCTCTGAGCACTTAGGAAACGTGATACCCCTGCAGCAGAAGCACAAAGGTGAGGATTTGGAGCTTTAATTGCACAATCAATAGTTTAGATTCAAGGGCCTCCATAAAGGGATGTCTGATGAAATATTGCATTCAGAAATAAGTTCCTGAATCCAGCATTGATATTGCGATATTGCGTTTATTACCGTACAGAACACAGAAATCATGTGGCCTGTTCCAGCAACGCAAATAAATCTGGTTCAGTTCGCCTTTTGATGCAAACCTACCTAGTTTCCAAAATTCACCCTTCTCCTGATTTTGCAATGCAGTTCTCCAACCAGAAAATATGTACAGATGCATATATTTGGGGAAAATGTCTGTAAAAATGAATATTAGTGAAAACGGCATGAGCACATTGCTGTGCATACTGTTGTCCTGTTATTTTGTCACTGTACTGTAGTTTTATGATTTGTATGTCATTTGCAGTTTTAAAAATAACACACAGGTCCTCTCTTTTTTATTTTGGACATTTGTATCCTGGTCTTCAGCTAACAGGGCTCCCAAAGTGACTTCTATAAAATCAATACCAACCAATAAAATGCTTAAAAGCATGATAGACACTCACTGAGGTATAAAGAGAGAAGGAACAGTTATGGAGGAAGGGGGTTGGCAAGTAGTTGGGGTTGGTGAATAGAGAGCGCAGGGGTGGCAGCCTCTAGTATTTCATATATTTATATGTCACTTAATATCACTTAATGTGCCTGAGCAGTTTACAGAAATAACATATGTAATAAACTATACAATGCAATACTTTTGCCAAAGCACATCCTGACTCCCAGTATACAACAGTCACCCCAGTACCATAGACACAGTATACCCAAATTCTGCCTTATATCTCTACACAAATAATACAGCACCCACTACACATCCCATTCTACTCTCACAGCTCGCAAGCACCTATAAACACCACCCACCCCATCACTCCAGTGCATCCCACTTCATCCACATCCCCAACCCCACCTTGTGCCCCCTGCTTGTGAGATGCACTCCTAAGACCCAGGGGTCAGCAAACTTTCAGCAGGGAGCTGGTCCACTGTCCCTCAGACCTTGTGTGGGGCTGGACTATATTTTGAAAGACAAAAATGAACGAATTCCTATGCCTCACAAATAACCCAGAGATGCATTTTAAATAAAAGCACACATTCTACTCATGTAAAAACACGCTGATTGCCAGACCGTCTGTGAGCGAGACTAAGAAGGCGATTGGGTCAGATCCGGCCCCCGGGCCTTCGTCTTCCTACCCATGCCTAAGATGCAGTTGGCCACAGGCAGCAGGGAACCATTTCTGCTGAGGTTGTGCTAAGTGGCACAAAGTCACAGGGTGGAAAAAATCAGCTCCCAAAGTTCAGAAGTCAGATGTTGATTCAAAATGCTCTAGCTAGCCAAACAAGCCCTGCAGCACCTGTCAAAACCTTTCCCTACCAGCTCATAATTTAATGCCAGCTATTTGGCCAGCTAAGCCGCAGAAAAAGCAACGCCGAGGCTACAGCTCTGGCTCCCTTGCGCACAAAATACAGAGAGCTGCTTTTGAAGGAAACCGAAACTCCTGATGGGGCCACTGATTTCTCACTACAACCATACTGGACCTTTCCCTGGCATGAAAATAAAGAATAAGAATAAAGTTGTTATTTATATCCCGTCCATCTGACTAGGTTTCCCCAGACAATCTGGGTGGCTTCCAGCACATATAAAAACATAATAAAAGGTCAAACACTAAAAACAGGGCTGCCTTCAGATGTCTTCTAAAAGTCAGGTAGTTGTTTATTTCCTTGACATCTGATGGGAGGGCATTCCACAGGGAGGGCGCCACTACCAAGAAGGCCCTCTGCCTGGTTCCCTGTAACCTCACTTCTCAAAGGGAGGGAACTGCCAAAAGGCCCTTGGAGCTGGACCTCAGTGTCCGGGGCTGGATGATGGGGGTGGAGATGCACCATCTCCACCCCACCCCAATAAAAAGTGCCTGTTTTTCTCTTTCAGGTATCACTTGCGCTCCTCCGAGGAAAGGTGGGATGTAAATGAAATACATAATGCATACAAGGGAACAGCTGCGAAGCACTTAGGAAGGCTCTGGTTAGTGGTATCACCTTTTTATACCTTTTTTTAAAGGAAGCTGGCGTCCCACTTTATGACAAGACCTTGGAAAGGAAGAAATAAAATACCAGTGAAATAAATTCTCTCTTTCTGTGGTTTGCATTTGGACTGTGAGAGATAGATAAATTATCACAGTAATCTATCCTTGAGGACTTACTGTATACATGGACTTGCCCTTTTGCAAACCAAAGCAGGCACAACTCAGGCCTCTATTCTCGGCAATGTAAGGATTATATATACTGGCTCTGTTCCAGTAACAAGAAGCCGAAAGCACCAGCCTGAAGATGACGAGTGAGACCTCGTCGAAACGTCGCACAGACACCCCGACTCTTACACGGGAAGACACCCGAAGACACCAAAACCTGCATTCCTGTACCCGTGAAAATCTACGAAAGCATATATATATATATATATATATATATATATATATATATATATATATGCAGGTTTTGGTGTCTTCGGGTGTCTTCCCGTGTAAGAGTCGGGGTGTCTGTGCGACGTTTCGACGAGGTCTCACTCGTCATCTTCAGGCTGGTGCTTTCGGCTTCTTGTTACTGGAACAGAGCAGAGTCTGGTGTTTGAGTTCCTATAAATACTGTTGAGGGGTGTGGTGTATAGCCTCCAACGTTCTGGGCAGAGAGGAAGTTCCTAGATTAGTGTGCCTTTTCTTCTTTTGTTCCTTAATTACTTGAGGGATATCTTGGGTGATTTCATGAGTGATATTCTGAATATCACTGGGTGGGTCATTAATTACTTGAGGGATATCTTGGGTGATTTCATGAGTGATATTCTGAATATCACTGGGTGGGTCATTAAGTGTAGATTAGTTGCTAAAGCTCTCGTGTCTTGACCTCTTGAGCTTGTGAAGAGTTTTTCTGAGAAGATGGCTGTGTTGCATTTAGTTGTGCTCTGGCTTGGCTTCGTGTATAGGGGCGAGCTATGGTTTTGTGCCTTGTGCCGGCCAGATCTGTGTAGGGATTGCAGGGGGGTGCAGCATCCGGAGGTGCCACTATAGTTTGGTTGCTGGATGGAGTCTGTAATATGTCTGTGGAGAGGGTCTGGGTTTGGGTCTGGTGTGGTTGATTGGTGACGGCGTTCTGTGTGCCTCTGGTTCTGGTGTCGGTTTTTGTGGGGAGGGCTAATTTCCAGATGTCTGGCAGGCGGACAGAACTTCCTCTCTGCCCAGAACGTTGGAGGCTATACACCACACCCCTCAACAGTATTTATAGGAACTCAAACACCAGACTCTGCTCTGTTCCAGTAACAAGAAGCCGAAAGCACCAGCCTGAAGATGACGAGTGAGACCTCGTCGAAACGTCGCACAGACACCCCGACTCTTACACGGGAAGACACCCGAAGACACCAAAACCTGCATTCCTATACCCGTGAAAATCTACGAAAGCATATATATATATATATATAGTATACATGCAAAACAATGATCTCTCAGACAGCTGTATCTATCAAAATAAGAGACACAGGCCACACTGTCCTGGAGGGCTCAGAGCAATGTAATATATCCCCAATGTTTTCATTGAGCTAAGCAGAGAAAGAAAATGTACAGCATACCTGGCATACACAGCAGAAAAAGGGGGTGGAAAAGACACCGCCTCTCCTACCCTTTGATCTGTGTGCCTCACAGTTTCTGCACACAAATGTTGCCTTGTAAGCATATCTGGATTTCTACATGGATCGGCTTAAGCTGTAGCAGGGAAAAGAGGGGAGGGATCAAAGCTGGGAACAAATGCAAACGAGAAAAGTAAAAGAAAAGAGCAGAGGAAACCTTGTGCAAAGCAAGGCTGCTTTCTACCAGTATTTGCAAGAATCTCTCTCTCTTTCCTCCCACATGCAGAACAAACAGCAGCCGTGTGAATAATAAAAATGGTGTTGAGGCGGGCTTAAATATATATATATATAGAATCATAGGATTCCCAAGGGTCATCTAGTCCAACCCACTGCAATGCATGAATCGCAGCTAAATAATCCCTGAAAGATGGCCAGCCCTACCTGTATTTAAAAATCTCCAATGAAGGAGAGTCCGCCTTGCAAGGGAGCCCATTTCACTGTCAAATAGCTCTTCCTCAGCCCTGTGGCTCCAGTTTGAATCTACAGAGACACACAAACATATATACCTTTGCTTTAAAATAAAAAATATAAATATTAAAATAAAGACAATATGTAAACAACATCAAACATACTGATAAAAAAGGTGGGGAGGAAAATTAGAATGGATAAGACGGAGGGGAAGAAAAGGGAAGGCAATACCCTACATTAAATTAGGTGGTGCATATTTTATCATCACAATCCAAGACACTGATAGATCACTTTATATCCTAATGTTCTGAAACCTATCCTCTCCACAAACTTAATTGGACCATGTTCTGTCTCTTTTGTATTGACATAAATAAAAAATTTAGACCAAGTAGCATAAAAGTGATCTGATTTAGATTCCCCTGTAGTTAGTTTTCTTTGATATGTGAGTTGCTCAGAGATACCTAAATCCCAGGCTCTACCAACCCAGTAATCAACTGAGGAAGGTGAGCAAGATTTCCAGTGATTAGCTATTGACATTCTTGCCCACCATATTCCCAATCTGGGATTTGTATTGCTTTCTATCAAAAGCAAGGCCAAGACTGGATTTGGTGTTAAGTGACTGAGCTACAATTTGAGAGGTAAAATCCAATGACAAAATACACAGGACCATAGGCTATAGAACCGACATCACATATTAGTTTGCACTTTAGTATAAAAACACTCATTACCTATGATAGGGGTTGCCAACTTTTTTGGAGTACTGGGCACAATTGATTTTGAAAGTGCTGTCAGCACCAGTCACAATTCGCAATAAAATGATTTTGCTATCAAGGAACCCCTGTGGAAGAAACTGTTAGTCATGTTGACTACACTGAAAGATCAATCCTAGCATGGGACAGTGTGAAGTGTGACCATCACAGGCAGCATATATATGGGTGACATAAAAGCTGGCAAAACATCAGTGATTTTAATTTCTTACATTTTGGTGACCCCAAGTGGGAGGGAAGCTGCTAAAATATTTCATATTCATTCTTTTAGACCAACTTCTTTGCTGCCACAGCTGTATGAAAACATGTGGAAAATAAAAAATATCTACAATTACGTAATCTGTTATGGAGCCTTAAAATTTATGTGCCTTCTGCATTGTCTCAGAATCTGTAGTGTTCCTATGCATTTTTAGGATGTGAAATCCACAGCGGTCAGGGTTTTGATTTTCTACGATCAGTTTTTTTTCCATTCTTGTATCATAGATTCTTGGGAAATTATTTAAGGCACATCCTCAGGACACTTACTCAGCAGATGAGATGTGATTATTCATGTGGGTGAGTGGTCCGCACTAGCAAATGGGCAGCATTTGCGAAATCCACCATCACTGTGTGGCAGGGCCAAAACAATCCATTTTAGGGTGTTTCAGGACATACAGACATTTTGGAGGGAGTAACAACAAAGATTGACTGAACTAGAAATTCAGAGGTCAAATCACAATGAAATATCACAATCCTGTAAAATGTATTTCGATTGTAACAAGCATGTTAAATGTATTCATTTATTTTTGTCTCTAAGCGGCTGATCTACACACATACACCATGGACCTCAGTCACTTTCCATATCAAAGTAGCATCTTGCTGGTGACCTCTTTCCTGGAATCTGGACAAAGCTTGACACCCTTTTCAAACAGATGCTATTTCCATTCATCTGAGGTGACATCATAGGTCAGAATCATGGTGGACCTGTGCATTATTAGGTTTGTTTATTTAGATCACATAGGAGTCATGGGAGAGCAAGACAGCTTGTATGGCATCATATATATATAAAACGTAAAAGTAAAGGACCCCTGGATGGTTGAGTCCAGTCAAAGGTTGTGGCACTCATTTCACTTTCAGGCCGAGGGAGCCAGCGTTTGTCCACACACAGCTTTCCGGGTCACGCGGCCAGCATGAATAAACTGTTTCTGGCGCAATGGAACACCATGACAGAAACCACAATGCACGGAAACACTGTTTACCTTCCTGCTGCAGTGGTACTTATTTATCTACTTGCACTGGCATGCTTTTGAACTGCTAGGTTGGCAGGAGCTGGGACAGGGCAACGGGAGCTCACTTCGTCGCGAGGTTTTGAACCGCCGACCTTCCGATCGGCAAGCTCAAGAGGCTCAGTGGTTTAGACCACTGCACCACCCTGTTTTAAAACAGCTGCACTGGTTATCAGCTTGTTTCCAGGCCCAATTCAAGGCACATGTTGGTATTCAAAGCCCTAAATGACCTAGGCTCCAAATATTTGAAAGACCGCCTCCTTCCTTACAGACCTTCTTGGATGTTGAGATTGGAAGAGGGGCCTCTCTTGGTAGTTCCTCTGTCCCCAAAGGTTCAGGACAAGGGCAGTCTGGGAGAGGGCTTTATTGTGGTGGCCCCCTAGGTTGTGGAACTCCCTTCCCACATGTCTGGCACCTACCTTATGCAGCTAGTGCTAAAGCAGCTTCTGATATGTAATGAGTATGTTTTTAGCACCCAGCTTATCCTTAGGGCTGTTAAGTTGTTTAAAATGACTTTTAATATTGTATTTTAATGCTGTAACCTGCCCTGGGAACTTAGGGTGAAGGGCAGGTAATTAATAAACAAACAAACCATTGCTCAAGCACCACAAGAACAAAATCAGCCCTAAGCAAGACTGTTGGAAGGCAGCCAAGTAGACAACATCTGCTTCCAGGTGAGTGCAGGGTGGCAAATCTACAACTGACAATAATTTTACTAAACAAACTCTCCAGCTTGGCTTGAGCTCATGCCACGTAGCTTGTCCCTGATCCTCCAGAGTGCCTTTTATGTACATAATGTATTGCTGACAGCATCTCCCTCCAGGGCAGTACACAACATACCAACCCTCTTCTGGGTGACTAGTAATTCTCCCTGCTCTGCAGCAGCCTGAAAAGACACAAAATGCGGGGATGGGATACCAAAAAATTGACAGGGTGGCGGCGGAGAAGAGAAGGTGTTTCAAAGGCCTATCCTGACACACACAGAGTCTCTTGGAGCTCAAGAATAGTCGTGTGGGGAAAACTTGGCTCAAATGTGCATCTTCTATAAATGTCAACATTATTTTTAGCGTTGGCAGCGCACATGACAAACGAGTGTGTCACGTCATTCTTCAACCTTTTTGCTTTAAAAGACAACAGAAAGCTTTAAAAGAAAAAGAGGGGGTTGCTACTTAATGCTCCTAGAAATTGTTCAGTAACACAGCATAAGCAGTACAGTTGTACCTCAGGTTACAGATGCTTCAGGTTACATACGCTTCAGGTTACAGACTCCGCTAACCCAGAAATAGTACCTCGGGTTAAGAACTTTGCTTCAGGATGAGAACAGAAATCGTGCTCTGGTGGTGCAGCAGCACCAGGAGGCCCCATTAGCTAAAGTGGTGCTTCAGGTTAAGAACAGTTTCAGGTTAAGAACAGACCTTCAGAACGAATTAAGTACTTAACCCGAGGTACCACTGTAATACAAAATAGGCCGCCATGCTAGCAACACTTTATTATTTTGATTTTTGTATTCCTCACTCAATGCAAACACAGGGTGAAGTCCAAAACAGTAGTTCTGTTAGCGCAGCAGAATTTCCCTTGCCCTCTGTCCCAGAAATCTCCCCAAATCTGTTCAGATTTATGGAGTGAGCAGGGATTGGTGAGGGAGGGAAAGTTCAGTAGTACAGCCAAAGCTTATTGCCTTAGCTGAACTGCTCCATTGTACAGTGGTACCTTGGGTTAAGAACTTAATTCGTTCTGGAGGTCCGTTCTTAACCTGAAACTGTTCTTAACCTGAGGTACCACTTTACCTAATGGAGCCTCCTGCTGCACCCGCACAATTTCTGTTCTCATCCTGAAGCAAAGTTCTTAACCCAAGGTACTATTTCTGGGTTAGTGGAGTCTGTAACCTGAAGCGTATGTAACCCGAGGTACCACTGTATACTGTTCATAGTTTCTAGATACAAACAAAATAGAAATACGGGGGTTGGGGTTGGAGAACCTCCTTCACCACCTCTCCAAGAAAGGTCAAAACTTCCCCCGGGTATAAAAGGGAAAGGTAAAACACTGAGGAATCCAATCACAGAATTGACATGTCAGGTCAGTTAGGTCTGTTGGGTTTGACTAGATGACCCTTGGGGTCCCTTTCCAACTCTACAATTTTATGACTGCTAGTCTTTGCCCTGGGAACTGTAGTTCACCCCTCACAGAGCAACAATTCTCAGCATCTTCAAACTAGTTTGAATAAATAATAATAATACTAATAATAATTTTATTATTTATACCCTGCCCATCTGGCTGGGTTTCCCCAGCCACTCTGGGCAGGTTCCAACAAAATATTTAAAAATACATTAAAATTTCAAGTGTTAGTCGAAGGGAATCAGGTGCTTCAGACCTATGGCATGTATAATGCCTAAACATAACTGCATCATGACCTGCACTTTTTCTCTCTGCTAAGTACATCTGAATACAAGCCCTTCTCAGGACTGTAGTCGTAACTTGAATTTTGAAATACTGACCCAGAACAAAGTCCTGGGAAAAGTTAGTTTAACATTTCAGGGCGTATCCCAGCAGGATTATTTTCTGGCCCAATTCTCTTTCAGCAAAGGACAATTGAGAAAATTCAAGTTGTGTTGCACTTGTTATCATTCCTTTGGCGACCAGGGGTTAATTGTGAAGGGTTATCTCGACAACCTACTCGGCTAGAGAACAGCATGGCCTGGAACTCCAGTGCAATTGTTTCTTGCTTAAGTGCCTCTCTTGTTACAGCCTTGCAAGGTGATTTGCTAGAATCTGTGTAAATAAAAGCAGAGCTTTATCCTTACATGTGCAGCAAGCATTTTCCATTTCTAAATATTCTCCAGGTTTGGGAATGGTCCACCTTTGATAGGAAACAACTATGTACAACACAATCTGAGGCTCTGATTTCAGAGAAACATATTTCTAAGGAGGTATGGTTAGGATTGTAGTCCAATCCCTCAGTAAGGTAAATGTAAAGGGACCCCTGACCATTAGGTTCAGTCGCAGATGACTCTGGGGTTGCGGTGCTCATCTCGCTTTACTGGCTGAGGGAGCCGGCGTACAGCTTCCGGGTCATGTGGCCAGCATGACTAAGCCACTTCTGGCAAACCAGAGCAGCGCACAGAAACACCGTTTACCTTCCTGCCAGAGCAGTACCTATTTATTTATTTAGCTCACAGACTGACTGTTTATCTGTTCTATGACCATTTCTGGTATCAATATCAAGTTCACCAGTCACTAGTTACCTGAGTCTTCCTTTTCCCCCTAGCTCCAAGTCTGCAGGGACCTTGCCTGTTCTCCAAGAAATCTCCAAGATTATAGACGGAGGCTCTGGGATTTAGAGAAAGTAGGCTGGAATTAAAGGAAACAGAAATCTCCTTGGTGCAAATTAAGACTGGAGCAGCAAATCCCTTTCTAGTAAAGCAAAAGCACTGTACTTCAAACCACGTTTCGGAGACAAATACTTTGGAAAGCTTAAAACAAAATTGATTAGTGCAGCTGTTAACTCATTCCTAATGTTTCTGCCATCCTCTGGGTGTTTCAAAAAAGCAGGGTGGACCCTAAAAGGTAAAAGTGAAATGCGTTAGGAGACTTCGCTGAAAGCTGTAATCTAGATTCCTAAAATGACGTCTTGTGCCCAGCAAAGTCAGCTGCTGACAAATGCATTGCTACCAGAATGTGACAAGTTAAAAATAAAACCATTTCAGGACTCGAGGTTATATTCAGATTGTTTATTGTCAAGAGTATGACAAGCACTCTGTCATATTGTGTTCAACATGCACCCAATTCCACATTAACTGCTCAAAATAGCACTTGCAAAAATTACAGTAGTCTAGTCATAATTTATGATTTGTTACATAAATTTTGTTAACGAGCACTAAAACTGAATTACAGTGTAGTCTAGGTAGTTTGTTATTGCTTGTTGACACTGCAGCTTTGGATCTACTGGAGAGAATCCACTGATATGCCTGAGTTATCAAACTGCATTTTGTTCTACCAAACTTGGAAATCATAAAATGTTGGAGAACACTTAAAAAGAAATTTAGTCTCTCTACTGGACACATTGGCATTCACAGCATGTGGACACACTGACTTCATGATATTTCAGAATAAAGGTTCATTGTACAATGGATTTTTATTTATTTTTACGATACTGTTGATATATTTTGCTAGCCGCCTTGGCCATTCCTATAAGTAGTGAATAAATAAATATAGTTCGGGGTGCTGAGGGGCCACAAATGGTGAACTGCATGCACACATGAAACTGTAGTCAGTTTCATAACAAGCCAACTTCAAACTATGAGTTATGCAGTTGGCTAATTAAATTAGACACAATGTTTTAAACCAGCAATCCTGGTTGGTAGGTAAGACTAAGACAATATGTTTTAGAAGTGAAACCAAGCTCGGCAGAAGTCCTCCTCTTGGCTGTGGAGGAGCGAAGGGGGGGGGACATGGGCGCTCACTGAGTCTTGCCCATGGTTTAGTGGTGCTATGTGCAAACGACCAGTATCACGCCACAAAAAAGAATGTTCTGCTTATGTTGTAACCCCAGCATTTTTTTTAAAAAAAACATTGTTTGGCAATCATGAAATCACTTTGAATCATGCAGTGAACAGACTTGTATTCAACCAGTTCCCTGGAAAGTGGTTTCATGCTTGCTCTACAAAAATAAGGGGAGCAATTTCCATCAATGTGTAAGTTGTCATATAAATTCTAAAATATTGCATTAGGAATAATCTATTTCATGAACTGATTTTCTACCAAAGTCATTGAGTTCTTCTTGAGAGTTGTGCATGTTTTAACAAGTCTCAAAATATATAATTTTTGCAGTGTGCGTTCCAATCTCTTTAAAATAGTTGTGCAAATGATTTTAACAAAAAAAGGGGGGAGATAAACTTATAAAAATGAGGTATTTGTGAGGAAAAATCTAAAACCTTTAAAATATTTGTGAAAAGCACAGTGGAGAGAAATATGGTATGTATGAATGAAAAAAAGTAGCATTTTTTTGTTGACAGCTGGCAACGCAACAGTAAAATGGCACGTTTTCCAACATGTTCACTCCACTCTTCCAAGATTTCCAGCAAAATGTATTTTTACTACTGAGGGAAGAGTGGGAGAAGTGAGATTAAGACCACTGCAGCATTCTGAAGTCATTCTTGGGACTGACCAAACATTTACTCATGCCCAATGTTCTATTACAGGGAACTAAGCATACAATTCCCAAAGTGTGTTCTCGCTGAGAGAAAGTTACCAGCACAGACGTTTAACACATGGGTATGCCAACGTTTTGGGTGTGAATAGCATAAACCACTATTGAAATCCTGTGCATCTCTTAGCCAGTGTTCCCTAAGGACAGAAATTATTTGATGGTTCTTTTTCACACACACTATTTGCCACAAACAGGGTCTTTCCCCCTAGATAACGAATTAAAAGCTTCCTGGATAAAATTCTGTAAGTCTTGTTCCTGTGCAACCTTGCTTGGACTGGATGAGGAAATCCCTGAACAGATTTGCATGCATATGCAACAATACTAGCATAATTAAACTCCAATGATGCCTCTGTCATAGCTTGCATCCTGTAAACAAAGTTTGCTGTATAATTAAGTATCAAGGTATAATTGATATGACAATATCCATGGAGCGTCTGTCATGTCTAATGCCACTTATCACATGAAGCGTTCATCTGATTCCTTGTCATGTTTTCAGTTTTTGAGCAGGTTAGGAAGGGAGTGGAAAACCTATCATCTGTATCACATAAAAAGCTACAGCTTTCTGTGTAACAAAACAATCAAATGACCTCTTTACCATGATGCCAGCCATAATGAGTAATGAACTTGTTGGACATGAAGGGTTAATGTTCAATAGCATTAACACTCCCTGAGAAATTATGTCCTATTTCTTTTAACTCACTGCGTTGCTGTAAGATACAAGAGGGGCCTTGAACCTTAGCAAAGTAAAATACAGCAATGATAAAACATTGCGCCCTTTAAAGATACAGGCAGGTTAATTCTATGTCCCAAGGTTAGCTGTTTACTTCCTACTCGGATATTATATATCGTATCTCCAGGAAAATGCAACACGCAATTTTATTCTGACAATTCACAAGGCAATCAACATTGGAACTAATAAAACAAAGCAGTGGACGGGGTAGCCAAGACATTCAGATTCCAGCCTCAGACTGCAAAGCATGTAACCAGTGCTCTTATACGATTAGTGCTATGCAGGTCAGATTTCTGAAGTAGGAGGCACATTTTCTCTTAGAAAACCAAGCTGAGACTAGAAATCCATTGGGATCTTTGAAATACTTCAGACTTAGAATCTATATAACAAACTTGGAAAAAAGCCAGCATTTAAAAGACGTATTACTTTGGTAAATGTATGCCTTTTCTCTCCAAAAACCAGATTAAGCAAAACTTCAGCACCTGGCTCCCTTGTCTTCCTATGAGCTTTTAGTAGCACAACCTCCACTAAAACCAATAGGCTAGAGATGAAAAAATTATTCTATTTTATCATTCCTGTTTATTTTGCATACAAATCTCTGCTTTGTGCTGTTTTCCTAGAAAGCAGTTGGCACCAACTTCCTGTACCCTGATTATTAAATTGTGCTATTATTGCATTGCAGATGCCTGGAGTGTCAAATAAAAATGATCCAGGATAAGCATTTAAACTGTGTTTAAAATACTGGCTGCAAGCTTTTAAGCACAGGGAAGTTTGCCTTGGTCAGGCTCAATGTGATGTTGCCCTATTGAGCTGACGTTTAATTGCTGGCATGGCTAAGCAAATGCTAACCTTCCATTTGTTCTGGGATTTCTTCTTCCCTGTCACTTTAAAATATCTAAGCCTGATAAAGCTTGAAAGCTTGCACCAAGAGCTGCAAAAACAGTGGTAGGTCATATTAAGGTATTGTTGTATCACATGCCTTGAAGGGCCACCCTGTTCCGGACATTCAAATGGTGCATTTATGGAATCAGGCACACGCTGTGCTGTGTCTTTGTGACAAAGACTAAGATTTCCATTATATGCCTTCTCACAGAAGTCTGCCCCATGTCCACAGCTTAAACACCTATTAAGGGTCACTGATAGCCTTTTCAACAAGTCACATACCCAACAAGAGAGGGCAAGTTTGATGAGATCTCTGAAAACAATACGTGAACAACCGGAAGAAAAAGCGCCAAAACAATTTTATTTATGCAAATGAAACATTTTCCAAGTAACCCTGAGAAAACACAAGGGTTACAAGCAGAAGGTAACACTCTGGGCAAGAAAAGGGTGGCTAGCCAGGTGTTTCCAGCATTTTACTAGTCTGAATATTGAAAAATGTCCTCAAATGTGTATAAAGATTAAAACTATGTCAATATGCCTGGTAACTTATCTGAAATATATCTGTTGACGTTTCCCCCTCATTTCCACTGATTTATATAGTACCTAAATGGTTGGCTGCTCTGAGGATCAATATGCTTAAGTCTTTTCTTTAAAAATCAGTATGTGCATTTTAATAATGTTTCGTTCCTCCACATCCAATAAATTGCTTAATCTTAATGACTTTCCATAAGAAAAGGAAGGGCCTTTAAAATAACACCAGTTTGTTCAGTAAGCTTCTTCATATTCCATTATGCAAACAAAACCTTTAAAAGGGCCTCACTATTGTAAAATATACCATACCTACACAGACCTTTGAATATACCACTTGATTTTGGTTTCCAAGAGTGGCTCTACAATAAACATGACGTATGACTACAGCCTATTTGCCTAATTTGCTGTAACCCTATCACACCAGAAATGCCAAATGAACCTAGAAGGAATCAGGAACCCTCATAATGGACAGGATTGTTTGTCCTAACAACAGCTTAAGATGTTGGTTCATTATGAAAATCCACTGAAGTCATACAAGACTCTTCCACTTCCAGTTCTTCACCCAGCAAAGGTTCTTCACAGTTTTGCAGCCATGAAATTGATATGTGGCTTCACCAGAGGAAAGAGTGGCAGGCTGCGTTTGAACTCTGTCATATTCTGAATCACGTCTGGCTGCAAAGAAACATTTTAGAAAAAGAAACTTTGAGAATCAAGCACATAGCTATATGTATTCACTGAAGCAAAATTCATTTTTAAAATCATCAGCCAAAGGGTGACCAAGTCCTTAAGTTTCAGTTAAAAAGCCAATAGCAAAAATATATAACTTATATATATATATAACTAAGATCCAAACCTTGCTTACATAAGAACTTCCTTCAGATGCAAAATTTACGAGATAAAATGGCCTAAAAAGTGGCTTCTTACAAAACTATATATCCAATATGTTATGATGACAATCTTAAGACAGGAACATCTCTCTGTACTTGACGGGTAGGTGTGATTTGCTTCAAATGGCCAAATACAGAAGCCTAATTGGGCCTAATTAGCTCCATGTACCAGAAGTGCCACACCCCAAATCTATACTATTCACGACACTCACAATTTTTCTAAAGGCTTGTTCGCACAGTGGTTAAACTGTCCCAAGCATAGCAGCCAGATAGGTCCCATGAGTAATGCATTTCCTGGTGGTGATATGCACCACCAGCCTCATTTGAACACAGGGATAGTTACTTCTAAACATGATAAGGCTGAGTGAGTAATAACAGTGTTGGGGCGTATATTGGGCACTCTCATTTTTTTCATAAATGATTAAAAAACATCTTACCTGTGGCAGTGGTGGAGCTGGTGCCAGGTTTACATCATTCTGAGATGGAAATTCTCCCACAACAGGGCCTGTTTAAAGCAACAACAACAGTTCATAAACCTCTAGGAAAACACCTACTTTTATACACAGATATTAAACAGACCATTAAAAGCAAAGGGTTGAACTGCTTTTCGTACTGCTTGAAAATCTGCACACTTGCAAACTTTTCTCACATTTGTTATTCTCCAGGACTCTGGAGAGTGAATATACTCCCGCTGATCCACTAGAGGTCATAACCATCCTTTGCAAAAGATTCTGTTTGTTCTACCAAGTGTTTTTCTGTGCAAACTTGAGGGAAGATAATTTGGAAACAAAGAAAGGCACTCAGTACTTACAGGAATCCATTTCCCGTGCTAGTACATGCACGGATACTTTGTGCCTTCTTTGAGCATCAACTGACAACATCTCCTACAGAAAGACAGAGGAAAGAAAGATGAGAATCGGTTATTCCAACAAAAGCACAGGAACATTTGCACTGCAGACCAAAGTGTGCAAGAAAGTCTGCTAGCCTGGAGCAGATATGCCTGACCCAAGCAGGACACTTTATCCAAGTAGGGTGGAATGTCCAAAAAGGAAGAGAAATATGTAGCCTATGCACACTGTGATATGCAGCCAACTGCTGCTTCTTATGCTGTCATATACAATCTCAAGTCACTCTTTTGCAAACATGAAAACACCTGTTCAGTGTTAAACAGAACTGACCTACTGGGCCCCTCCCTGATCCGGAGCAGGGCTGGCTTGTCAATATTTCAGTTATGCCAGTGAGTCCACCCCATTAACTCACCCTGGCTGTTACATAGTGCTTGTGGCCTGCCCAAGAAAACCTCAAATTCTGCCAAAATCTCTTCCACATACTGTGGAAGGTAAATAAAATTAATGATAAAATAGGTGCACTTACTAGAGATGAGAGCCATTTTTGAATAATCTAGAAACACCAGCAATACTTAAGAGCAATATTAAAATATATGGCAAGAGTAAGCAATTCAAAGTCAATCTAGCTGTCAGTTGCTCAAATCTTTTAAAAGCTTCATTAACAGAATTAGCTGGGGAGTAAATCAATTGCCTTCCGCAACTGTAATCAAATAATTTAACTACAATGCACTTATATCAATAATTAACATTTTCTTAATCGGCCGTAATGACAAGTCTACTGAAAACCATGATGCAATGCACAGTCAAGTTCTATTAGCACTGACTTGAACACAATGAGCATTCATAATTAAAAGTAACCAAAGTGGTTCTAGAAAAAGCATCTCCATTCCAAAGTTGGGGGGGGGGCAGTTAATGGCAAGCTCCTTACACAGTTATTTTTTTAAGAGAGGCTTCAATTCCAAAATATTTTTTAATTTACTTTTTTAGATGGCAGGAAGAAGTTTGCCTCACTTCAAAGAAGCTGCCTTATAATCTGTTCAACAGAAATTATGCACAGTGTTTTTTCCCTTTCTTGCATCCCTTCTTGCAGTGTGTGTGTGTGTGTGTGTACACATGCAAAAGCTGGACAGATGCAGTGATGGGGGAATGAATGGACTGGGGGTATGGATGGAGGAATATGGTGTGGGGGCATGTGCATAAGGGGTGGATTGATAGGAGGGAGCATGGCTATCATCTTGGATATCCTCATAACTGACACTGAAAGCACATCTTCTACCTCTTGATTACAGTCTGCAACCATGCATTTTAACTGCACACCGAGCAGCTGTGTGTGACAGACAGGATAAGGATTCAGAGCTCTCTCCTAATCCACTCTGCTATTTGAAAACAGGGACCCAAAGGGATGTGCACTGCCCTTATATGCTGCCTCTTTCAGCTGCCGGTACTTCATGCTCTGCAACCATTGGGGCATGGAAGGAAATACCCTTTTGTATGGTTTCTAGCCTGGGGGAGGGTTCATTAGTGGGGCTTCTACTGCTGAAGAGTCATGTGCTTCCTTGTCCACCTCCACCTTGTTCTGTTGTACTACTCCCAAAACCAATACTAGCATATATGTAACATGTATTCTGCTTAGGATATTCAAACCAAAGATCCAAAAAGCATGCATGAATTTGTCTGAGTCACTTCAAAACTGTAATGACCACACCTTTTTAAATAAGCATCAGCTATTAAAGGGGCGAAATTAGTTCATCTGAACTTGAACCAACAGTCCTGGAATATGTTTAACGTATTCATTTTTACCTGCCTTGCAAGCTGCACACATTGCACCCTTACTTGTTACTGCCACCTGGTCGTACTGCTTTCTTCCACTGGCAGTTTGGAGGGGATAAGCAAAATGTTTTGCAAGTGCGCTACTGCTTTAGCACTGTGCCTTTTGGCATTGTTTAGCTTTCTGTGTTTCTTGCAAGTTGTGGGCATTGTGACTTGATGGTTACACACCTCTCTTAGCATGCACAGATTGCCTCTCTCTGTGTCCATGTGGCATGTGAGTGTTGTTGCAGTCTTGCCCCTGATTTGGGGAGGTTATTCCAGGGACACTGGGAGCTTGACTGCTGTTGATATTGTAAGAGCGGCCCTATTGGATCAGACCAAAGGCCTAGCTTGTGCAGCATTCTGCTCTCACAATGGCCAAGCCAATGGATATGGGAAGCCCACAAGGAGGACAGGAAAACAATAACACTATTATCTTTTGTAGTGTTCCTGTTGTATTTTCTCCTCGTCTCTTCCAAGCTGGGCTTGAGTTAGACCAGAGGTTTTCAACCTTTTTGGGTCCATGGCTCCCTTGACCAACAATATTTTTTCTGTGGTACCCCGTGGGCCTCTTGAGCTCAGCTATGTCATCCCCTGCCTGCAGAGCTACCAGCCCCTCACCCCTTTTCAAACACCCTCCCTTGTGGAGTGTTCCCTCAGCCTCCTCTCTTTTCCTCGCTCCTTGGGAATCCTCTGGGTAGCTGCCGCCCCTGGTCTCTGAGCTGCCCCCCCCAAAAAAGAGTTGCCTCCTTCCACTGCCCCACAGGGGCCTGGGAAGCACCCCCTGGCCAGCCCCAGAGACACCATTCACCTGGGGAGCTCGTAGCCAGGGCTGCTGCAACAAACAGTTGTGCAAGCCTTTGGGAGGCAGAGATGCAAGAGGGTATCAGAGGTGGAAGGGAAGGAAAGAAGGAGAGACAGAGGCCAGTGTTGTCCATGGCACCCGTGACCATCATTCAAGCCACCCCAGGGTGCCACGGCCCACTGGTTGAGAACCACCAAGTTGGACTATAGGACTCCTCTGCTATGTACTTGTATTGCAATAAGCAGCTGCTCAATCAGGCAATATTATTAATTTTCCAAAATCACCAATTACTGTTATACATACAGAGCTGATTGCAAGGTTCAAAAACCCTATAACTCCTTAAATGCAGCACACAAACAGTTCAGGTGCTATACGTAACAATGACAATAGTAGCTGCCGAGATGTCCCCAAGGACAACGTGTGCTTTGTAGAATCTGGCTAAAGAACAACAACAAAAATAGTTGTTCTTCCCCACCCCCATCTACTTTAAAAAGCTTTTAGAATATAGTGTCACAATTTTAACCCAACCAGATATATATAATTGTTCCTGTAAAGAGCTTTGGCTTGTCCAAGCAAAAAAGAAGAGAAAAACTATCATTTACATGTTTGAATTATGCTGACAGTATGCACAGAATTAAGTTAGCAAGCATTCTGATGAGTGACTAGGGAATAATTGGGGAACAACATTTTTACCCTGGTTAAAAGAATGTGGAATAAAATAAAAAACCAGAAGAATACTCACAGGCTCTATTGTCATGTTCATAGCACACAGCAACAGTTTAACATCTGGTATATGTATGTACTCCATTTAGATAAAAGTTGTGATGTTTATCAAGTTCTCAAACTGTTATTAATATATTCCCTTAAATTTTACACAATTTTACAATCAGAAGCTAAACTAATCAGAAATATTATGATCAGCTTACCTTATAAAAGTGCATAATATCATCCTTAGTAAGAGTTTTGAGATATGCCACTTCAATGTTATCTGGATGACAAAGATTATAATTAATACAATTAAGAAATTTACACTTCCTTCAAACCACAACACCTCAGCATATTGTAATTATTATTATTATTTATTGAATTTATGTACCGCCCTATACCCGAAATATGCCTGTCACTGAAAATATTGCTACTCTGAAGGATCAGGACATTTTCTGAAGCCTGTGCACATGTGACATTCCATGTCCTTAGCTATGATTAATGGATCAGGAGTATCTGCATCAAGCATCATATGTTCTTAGACTGATGCAAAGGAGCACTGGAATTTCTAGAATGCAAATCCCTCATCACATAATCGATTATAAGAATACATGCCAGGCAGCTTTCAAAAATGGAATGTGGTCTAGATGGGGCAAAGAAATAGATAATACCACAGAAATAGCTAATAATAATTTAATTTTAAAAAAAAATTATTTGTACCCCACCCATCTGACCAGGTCACCCCGGCTATGTGCAGTATCCCAGCATTGTGACTTTGACACTAATTAATCTTCTAAGTGTATTCCAGAACTAAATATTATTATTTTATCATGCATGGTGGGTACACTTTAGATGGTCTGAATTGTTACTTTTGTTAAGCTTTCATCCAAAAAAAATTACATTTCCAGCTTGGGAGTGCTTCTTACCTCTGTCAAAGTTATATTGCTGGGAAATAATTTCGCCCCAGTATTTTGCACACTCAGCAGACAGTTTCTTTGGTTTGTCAAGGCGACGAATTGCTAAAGCCTGGATGTGCTTCTGGAAGGCTTCATCAGACATGTCCTCTATACTCTTCTCCATGGTTTTTAAAAAAGCTTCAACCCTGCTCTCCAAGTAGTGTGGAGGTTTTTCTGACTGGATGATAAATCGTAGTCCTTGGATACCATTTGCCCGCCGTGGACCACTGAACACAATGTAACCTTGAAAAAAACCAAATAATTCATTCTATTAGACTAACTAAATAAATAATTAAAAAAGACAGAAGGGGTTTGTATTTCTGCCCTTGAATTCTGGCCAAATTCTAACATGACCATTAGTGCCTTAAATGGCCTTACATCAAGTGAATAGATGATATAACTATCGTAACTAATCTCAGGTTTTAGCTTTCGTGCAAGCTAATGGAGGGATCTCACATTATGCATTTTGACCATGAAGAAAACAGCATATATATTAAAATTGTATAAATCACTTTCATGATTCTCCTGTATCTCTTTGAAACAGTGATTTCATTGATTTGTCACTGAGCACAAAGGGCTCCAAACCAGCAATAAGATTCCACAGCCATCACATGGACAGCACATTACATTGAACTATAGTGGCTGAAGTATACAATCCAAATTCTGCTCACTATAACAATATTTAGGTGATCTATGAAGACAGGCAAGCTATTATTTACCTAACTGTTCTTTAGTGCGCAGGGTATTGAAGCAAGGCTCTGAGATGATTTGACAGAAGAGCTCCAAAAACATATTCTCTGAGGTGCTTTGCATATCTGTTTGATAATATATTTCAATGCCACAATTGTTATGAACCTCGTTCCTCTGTTGATAGACGAACCAACCTCCTAAAAAAACATGAAAATGATGCAAAGGGTCATTTTGAAAGATGGTCAAGCAGGGAACCATCCATACTCTCTATGCGATGTACACTAGTTTAGAGAAGAAAATATAAGTACTCTATATAAACACAATCTGGAAGCCTAGGACTGAGATGAATTACCGTTCTTTTTGCTCTATAAGACTCACTTTTTCCTTCCTAAAAGTAAGGGGAAATGTATGTGCATCTTATGGAGTGAATGCAGGCTGCGCAGCTATCCCAGAAGCCAGAACAGCAAGAGGGATTGCTGATTTCACTGTGCAGCAATCCCTCTTGCTGTTCTGGCTTCTGAGATTCAGAATATTTTTTTTCTTGTTTTCCTCCTCCAAAAACTAGGTGCATCTTGTCATCTGGTGCATCTTATAGAACGAAAAATACGGTACTTTTTCTAGTCATGGTTTCTTTGTTCCATGAGCAAAGAACTTCAGCTTATATTATAATCAGGTGCATAATTACCCCAAACAATGCCAGTGAGTGGTTTGGTAAACAGTAGTTCTCGTTTCCACATTAGCAACTAGCCCCAAAATGGTGCACGATCTGCCCATGATGCACCTCTACACATTGCTATCCATTTTTCTACTCTGCAGTGCTTAACTCTTTGTACGCTGTGAATAAATTCAGGATATATATTTGAAAGTCAAATACTGAGACTTGAGTGATTTCATTTGTATAGTAATTCTGCACTCTATTCAGTGAGGAAGACCTTTTCCTCCAAAACTAACACAGAGATTCACAACACCGACCTACATTATTGTTGCCAAAATAATATATCATTTTGGCGTTGATTTTGAAATATTTGCCATGCAGTACTGAAAGCAAGTCACTTTCCAAAAACAAATCAAGAAATTTCATCCTGACTTACTGCAAATGCAAGCACCATGAACCTCAGCTTTATATGTTTTATAGCTTATGTCCCAATGGACAACTTACTGTCAGGCAGCTGTACTTCTCTATACCTTACAAGCTGGCTCGGAAGCAGAGGTTTTGTATGAGCATGCTCAATGAGAGTGTCTTCAATCATTTGCATAATTCCTAATGCAGCCTGGAAGAGAAGAAATTCATTGGAGATTTTATTCATCTCCTGGCAATTGTCCATGTGGTAGCACACAGAAGGATAACGGGTATTACGGAAAATGGCGAAATTAGAAAGGAAAAGGAGATGACTAATTGCAGCAGATGCAAGCATTAGGAATGCAAAGCCAAGTTGGTACGTGTGACAGCTATGAAGCACACAAAACTGAAAGGCTGAATCTTTGCTTCTACATTATGTTTTAAATACTTTTAGAAAACAAGATCAACTTTTTTAAAAAAATAAATAAATGCACATTTTATATGCAATGGCTGTGCCCTACATCTTAGCACACAAGGCTGAATTGTTTTTTCCTCCCTGCCACCCCTCTTCATTTACAGAAAATATGTCAACTCATTGCTACTTTGATGTCCACAGCCAGCAGCTGCTGTATCATCCCCACATTACTCTTGTCTCCTACTCTTCTGCATTTAGTTTCTGAAAGTTTAGTGAAACCACACAATTCCTTAGTTCCCCCTTCATTTCCTACTTTATGCATTGATTAAGGTCCAAGTCCATGGTCCTCTTAAGCCTGTAACTATGAGAGACGTGTATGCATCATGGGGCTAAAACAATACAGCTGCACAAACAGCAAAAATGCCTTTGCCAAGCCAATGCTATAAAACCCTTTGACCATCTCCAGAGAGGAGTCTTACTTTCTGGAGTTGATATCAAAATCACTATGCATTGAAGTACCAAATAAAACCTTACGATAATGAGTAACACATCTACAAAAAAACAAACCAAGTCACTCTAGGGAAAGCCTTTATAGAGGAAACAAACTCATCAAGATGTATTGAAATTAAATCCAAAATAATAAAGGCTGTTAAAAGCTAACTGTGCTTATAGAGATGCAAAACTCCAAAGCCTTTTTGAAAGATATGCAACTTCAAAATGAAAACTACAAGGCTGGGTCAACTGATCTGAACTCAAGAAAATCTCATTTAAAATGTGCTTTAAAATTCAAATTCAGTAAGCCAAAACCTTTTGGGTTCTAACTTCACAGAAAATAACCTTGCATAGAAAAGACAACATTTAAAAATGCTAAACCAGGGTGTGGTTTGATTAAATTAATAATGTCAAGGAAAGCCACTTCCTCTTCCATGAAACCAAATATCCAGGTATGGTAGATGTCATTGTTCACTGCGCAGTTCACTATCTGGGGAGACTCAAATAGTTTTTACTAGTCCTTAATGGCTCATGCGGGAGGACTTTGAGACCTTGCCCTTTTGGTTTGCCTTAAGTCAAATTATTTTACCATTACTATGGCATTAAGGGTTATTTTAAGATGCTCAGAAATAAGTGAGCTGGACATGCTCATTCACTGTTGTCTTTTAACATAAAATATATACAGTTTCTACAGATAGAGAACCTTAAAGTTTTTTCTACAAACATGGCTGTTGGTACCTTCCTCGTACTTATTTTATCCAACCAATATACGCAATACAGAGCTGTCACACTTAGTGCAAATATGTAAGACCCTAGTCTCATTTTACAGGTAGGTATGGAAGCAAACTAGCTCTATAATTTCATCAAAAGTACCATTAACATCGCTACATTAAATTCCTTTGCTAAGATGATATTCAAACATCTCACAAAGCTGTACCAGGCAATCTTATACTATAACATTAAAGTCACAATGTCTATTATTTCCAGCTCACAGACTGCCATTTAACATTAGCCACTGACTTCATTCTAAATACATGCTCTTGGTTCAAATTATATGCCTCTTTGAGAACTTAAGTGTGTGGATCTAGCATTCAATTTTACAGCCTTATTTCATCACTGAAGCAGACTGCGCAGATACCATGAAGTATAAACTGCCTGAAAGCTCATTCCAATACATGTTGGAATGCCAGTCCCTTGAACCTTCAAGTAGTTTTGCTTGATTTTAAGAAATCACTTAACAGGGTCAGTTACTTATCTGGGACAAAAAGGAAGCATCACACAGCCAAACAGTTCAATCTTGAATGTGAAAAGTAAGCTTAAAGAGACATCACAGATATGATTGTGCACCTGTACTGTCCCCAAGATATGTAATAAGAAACAGAAACCTAAGTCTGGGATACAGCATTGTGAAGATTTCATTTCAAATAGATGTCACAGCCTTTCTGTGTTATTTTATACTCATTTGTCTAGTTAAAGACACCCACAGAACAATATTGGACAAGCAAACCTGTAAGACTCACTGACAGAAAAGCTTATGAAGATTTAAAAAGCAAGCATGGATCAAAAGATAGAGAAACTTAAGTAAACCCTTGATTTTACGTACAATTATCAGTATAAATCTGCTTCTGGTGAAAAATGTATCAAACCAACCTGTTTTGTTATATTGCCATGGAGAAGTGCTTCAATGTGTAACCGTGACAACAGCTGAGAAATAAAGGCCTTGAGACGGGGAAGGGTGACATCTACAATAGATATTTAGACGTTTAAAATCAATCACATTTTCCATTTCGAAAAACAAGGCCTATATCATCCTAAAATCCAATACATGTCTTAGAAGATGACAAAGAAAATTATAATAATCAACAAAAGTCAGTGGGAGTTTTCTTCACAAATATTCAGGTTTGGGAAAGTTTCCAGGACAAAATTGCAGTGCTCACTGCGTAGTTTGCCTTGCTTAGAATTCACATGTTATTTGACCCAGATTCCAACACAGAAAAGAAAAGAGAAAGGCAGACAGACAGACTATGCTGCACTGCAGTTAGGCTAAACAGACATCCAGCCTCAAAAATAGTAACAGTCATTCAGGTGGTGGCTGAAGATAAAGCTTAAGCTGTTAACTACATAAAAGAACATGTAGTTTATCATTCCCCATCATCTTGACAGCAATTATTTCTGAATGGCAGTTTCAGAGATTGGTGGTTATTCTGAAATTAATTAAACTTTTCATAGATATGTATGGTAGGATTAATGCCTTTAGCTACAGGCACATCCAAATACCCACTGAAACACATGTGAGTGTAGATGAATATAAATGGTGAATACAAGTTTAAGTGCCACCAGAGTGGATTGTGGCAATCAACCTTAGAAACTAAACAATCAGCATAACCTAGATTTCACACCTCCACTCCCTTGTAGAAGTGTACAAAGGGAAAGATGGGAAACTTACATAGGGGTCAGGGGGTGAGGAGGGAATATTGGAAAGAAATTTCTTCCTCCTGCCTGTCTACAGCCAGGCATACGGATCACTAGTAAATAGATGCTGTGTAAATAAGATCTCTGATATCACTGATGGTAAGGTAGAGAACATATGAATGCTGTATTTGGGGTTGTTCCTGAGGCTGCAGCTACCGCAGAATGATTATGCTGGCTGTTACTCAGGCAGGCAAGAAGCGATCATATTGCAACAAATTCTGCACTGACTGATGGTTATGGGATCCAAGTATTTAAAGGAGCACCTCCCCTGATAACTCCCAGCCCAGTCTATGTGGAGGAAGTCCTGCTTGGGTGCTGCTGGAGGGCGAGGCCCGTGGGGTGGTGAAGTGGAGCAAGGTCTTCTTAATGAGATTATATTAAGAAGACTGAGATTATATTGTCCGGACGGTGCTGATGTTTCAGTGTCACTTAAAGACAGTGCTGCATCCAATGAAGTTGTCCCATTACTGCAAGGACAACAGAGGGGGACAGCAGAGGAGGGCTCTTGTCTTCATGTCCTGCTTGGGAGCATCTCCAATGGCATATAGATGGCCACTGCTGCAAACAGAATGCTAAACTAGAAGGATGTTTGATTTAACCCATTTAGTCTACATCTGGCCCTGAAGATGGGAATGGGGACTAGGTTGGATTGGATAGTGATTTCCCCTTTGCTTCATTCTCTGCTGCTGTCATTAGAATCACTCATGAGTTTGTGTTGGCCCAGTTCATTTGTCTGATAACAGACATGGGCTTTTAAGTGGAGCAGCGTGAGCCCTGAGTGAGCTATGTGGCTGCAAACTGGAGTGAGTGAATTAAATATCTCCTGCCCCATGCAATGTTCCTGAACAAAGTGGAGCAAATTGTACGAGTCTGGCTGAGAGTATAAAACAAATATTACTGTGCTTCCCTTTGTCTTGAAAGAGACTGAGTGTTTACACAGTTCACAGACTTAAAATGACGGAGGTTGAGCTTGCCAACCTGGAAAAGCACCAACTATGCTTAGTGATCAGATGAGTGGCAGTGCCTGTACCTTTCTCCAATGTTCTGATTTTCCCTAGATTCAAAGAAAATTGATGAGCTAGAACAGCTGCATCTCTGGACTTTTAAAAGGTAACAGGGAAACAGGACTTGAGAGTGGAAGAAAGGAATGGCATTCAGCATGCTGGGGTTCTGAAAAGTATTTGGAAATCTCATCTGAAAACAGGAATATTCAATGTACTGACCTCTAGGTGTTTTGCACTACAATTCACATCATTCCTGAACACTGACTATATTGGCTGGGGCTAATGGGAGTTAAGAGTCAAACACGGGGGGGGGGGGCGGCACAATATTGGCAACCCCTCTCCTAAGACTATCAAACAGAATTTTAGAACTGCACAACTGCAACTGTAAAAAATAAGAGGCAACTTATATATCCATGGGTCATACTGCATAACCACTTCTTCCACAGGAATATGGAATTAATTTCTTAAAGTGTTTTTATGCTGTCCAGATCCCAGAATTTAAAAGGCACCCTTTAAGGGCAGATTGTTGGAACTAAATGAAGCCCCAGTTAGGGGGATTAAGCTCTTGAAATCTGTCTGCACCAAAACTGTGGGACTTTTCTGTGAGGGACTTCAAACTTCACATCTGAGCATACTTTTGGAAGCTTACAATCTTCTTGGATTGACTAGTTATTGCTGGTGGATAATTTTAAACTAGATATATTTTAGAGAAAGATATTTTGATGATTATGTTAAGCTTCTTCACAATGGACTTATTTTAAATGCTTAAAGCTTTGTTATTTTAATATTCCCTCTGTAACAAATGTGGTTTTGGTTATCATTAAGGATTATTTAAATTCTAAATTTAGATCTTAAAAACCTAGAACATGACAATAAGGTTTTAAAAGGTTTTCTCACCACCACTAAGTCAATCTAAATTACTAAAAATCTCCATACCCTCCATAGAACAGTTGTATGAAGGCATATACTATTTAAGACGGAGATGAAATTAAAATACTTTGCTCAAAGTTCAGTTGAGATAAAAAATGCTTGACTAAGAAACAACAATTTAAAAATCAAAACAAGTAAAAATACACATTAGAGAGAAAAGATGTAATTAAAATGGGCAAAATATATAAACTGGCAGCAGCTCACCGTCTAAAGCTTCTTTTAATTCATCTTTGGTCCAGGCAACTTCCGTCATCAGTAGTCGGAGGTAATACATGGCATGCTGGTGTGGCTGTTCAGCTCGGAAGTTATTAAGCGATCGCATGTACTAACAAGGTTAAAATAAAATAATGGTTAAGAAATGAAGATTTGCGATGAACGTTGCCTGATTTTTTGATGTTCTATATTCAAATTATATGGTCAGATAAAAGAAATAAATGCCCTTCAAGATGGGCAGGGCTCCCTCTTAACTGAGATCTCATATCATAGTTTGAAGCTGGATGGCAAATCATTATTCATCCATGATTAAAAGGTTACCCTGACTAGCATTCATCAACCAATACTGGGGCCAATAAAACACATCAGGAATTTGCCTGTAATTGATGAGCAGCTGGCAGGTGGAGGAGAAGAAGCATGGGATCCTGTGGTCTGTTCCTAATCTCTGAACCAGCACTAAGGGATGGGAAACAGCATATATGTGCTGGCGAGAGGAAGAGAACTACAGAAAGATAGAGTCATAGCTGAAAAAGCCCTCACTAAATTTAATTGACTTAAATCTTATGGATGACTACTCTGAAGTCACATTATTTTCAAATGGAGCTTACTCTCAGGCAAGTGTGCAAATGACGACAGTCCAAGTGTGGCACCAATCATTGCAGTCTTATACCTTTCTGCAGGCATATGTACATTCCCTACACATTGTTCATAACTTGTTTGAACTTTTAGGCTCTGTACACCCCCTCCTGCCTTCAAGGAATGAAATATTGCATGTATGGTGTCTTCCACTGCTTGATAGCCTGGGCTGCTTGATATTCTGATTTATAAGGATCAAAGTCAAGTTCAAGATGGCTTACCGCCTCCTTGATAATTTCAAATCTTTTTTCATCAATCTCAAAGGTAGCCATTTTCTCAACAATCTTCTTGAGCAGGATATGCTGCTTGTCATTGTAACCTTTTACGGAAAGCTATAGGAAAAGGATATATAAGCTGTTATGTGTTTGAAATATTCTGTTTTCTATAATTCTAGATTGTCCATCAAAGCAGTAAACAGCAACTTCTTAACACTGGGAAGCATTCTCCCTTATTTCACCAGAAATACTAAGGTTTGCCCTTTACTACATGGAAGTCTATGTGTGATATTATTACTGTGTTACTTTTTCCCAGGGCTTAACATCTTCTATTACAATTGCAAAGCAAAATTATAGTGGAAAACAAGTATTGTTCCATGCTGCAAAGCAATGCTTCAAATGTCAGGTAATAGAAAACGGAATGAAATGTTGTTGCTCTTTCCCAGGATTAAAATCAGAAAAGCAATATGCTAATTGGAATGAAAAGAGTAGTTTATCATTCTTTTTCCAAATGAAGAATAAAAGTATCCTAGGAACCCAAATCTAGAAAAGAATATAGGAAAGAAAAACTTCTGTTCCATAGTTAATAAAGCAGAAGAGTCCATTATATACTGATTTTTAAGAAGTAGGGACTTTCAAATGTTTAAGACATCAAGATGACAGGTTCATAAAATCATTGCATAACTCGGTTGACCACCATACACACAAGGCTGTATTGAACGCAGTGCCAACTGGGTGCTGCTTGTGCAATGTGACTTCAGTTTCCTCTCCCTTTCCTGCCCCCCCAACATGCTAAACAGGCTTCTCCACCCTTCTGGAGCTTACTCTGAAGGTGTATAGGGAGCTAGAGGGGACAGGAGAAGAAGAAAAAAGAGGATTTGCAGGTACTGATGACTAGCAGCATCTGCAAAGCTCCTTGTGCATATAAAAGATAAAACCTTTGTTTTAGCAACATCTTGCTGCCTGCAAGATGCACCGACTCACCTGTCATTTGTGATGTCTGTTATGTGGGAGACTCTGCCAACCTTGCAAACTAAGCCTCTGAGGCAGATCCTAATAAGGATCTGGCCTATGAAGTCAAAAGGGCTCCCCAACCCCTGTGCTACATGATGAAAGAATTTAGAATGGACTTGACTCATATTGACTAGATCCCAGGTTGCAGTCTGAAAACATAACACCTTGGCAACCTTGCTGGTGCTAAATAGGTCTGATCAGATGAGAGGCTGCTGAACAACACTTTGTACACCACACCGAGTTCCATGATGGAAAAAATGGCAAGCTACAAATGTAAATAAGCAAAAATACTATAAAACTGTGCTGTTTTCCCCCAGCCAATTTTAGCACTGAAACCAGTACATTAAAAAGCATGCTTTTTAGCAGCCCCATGTTTCGTCAGATAAAGAAAATGTATGACCTATGCAGAGATTACTGGAGTCTTAAAAGTAAGTGCAATGTTTTGGGAAAGTTTAGGGAAGAAATAGTCATGTACTAGAGATCACTTTTTAATGTACTCATTTGTTATATAAGGACCCTGTTTCACAAGTCATATTGAACCTGAAATGCAGTCTTCTCATACCAATAATGCAGTTAGTAATATTTAGTAAATTGCATGTCTTATGAAGGTGGTTCTGGCACACAAAAGCTCATGCTGCAATAAATGTATTAGTCTTCAAGATGCCCTGCAGTACTTTGGTGGTGGCTGGGGTTTTTTATTTTTTAAGTATACATTAGGATCTAAATGACTGAAAGCCAGCAGAACTCCATGTTTAACTAAAAACATAGCAACTCTTTCAAGGTTACTAGACTATACAAATGAGTAAGAAATGCAGATCAGTAATGCATCAGCACACTTCTCAGTCATAAAAAAACCAATCCAATCATGGCCAAACCATTCAATAAATGGTTATAAAACTGCACAAGTCTCACGCCCTTATGATAGGGATGCAAAGGAGGACAAAACCAGTAGCCATTTTTTCAAGCAGCACTCAACTCTCACGCCATCTAAATTTTGCTTGTTCACCCCCCCCCCCAATCTTACTTACAAGTATTGCATTCATTCCTGATGCAATGGCATAGACCAAACCTGAGAGGCGTGCTGCATATGTATACTCTTTTAAATCATCCTTCAATAACCTGATTAACAGGTATGTCATGTTGCAATGGAGAGGATCAGCATAAAGGTAGCGACTAACAAAAAAGAAAAACAAAACAAAAGGATGCTTTGATACTTCAAGGAGCGACACGGTAATGGATGAAGAAACATGACTGAAGAGTATGTATATGCAGCCTCATAACTAATATTCTCGGGAATGAAACACTGGGAATTTGATTTCTCATTCGGAACTCTAGTGGAATGGAGCAGTATCTCAACTCCAATTCGGACTGTAAATTTGAGTTTTAAGTAAAAAAAAATAATCTTGCAAATATTCTGGTGAATGACATAAAATGAAGTGCAAAAATTGCTGAATGCGAATGGAAATGTTGAAGACTCCAGAAATTTCAAATTATGAGAAAGTATAGCTAGAAATCAAGGTTGAGAAAGAAACTGAAAAAAACAGGTTCTCAATTGGAAAAGCCATTGAAAAATTGCTTCCGGCAAATCATTTTTTTTCCTTCTGATTAGTGGAAGTAAATTTAAGGCTTTTAAGATTCTCCTTGATTTGGTACTTACATACATCCCATAGATGGTATTTTGGAGATCATAGTTCAAGCCAGCTAGCTCTGCTGCATATGCATACTCGTTGAGGGAGTCTTTGAGTAGCTCAAGGTACAAATAGGCCATGTTACAATGCAAGGGATCCACGTAAGCAAATGGGCTGGAAGAAAATGTTGAAAGTAAAATATCTGCTGCAATTACTTCCCAGTTCTGCTAGATCCTCCATACTGGATCTCAAGGACACAGTAAAAAAGAAAATCCTGCTTCCTGTTATGAGAATATTAAGACTGTATGTGAACACAAACACACAGCTAAAGGGGGAAAGATTGATTAAACAATTCCACACTGAGACAGACAGACAGACAGACAGACAGACAGACACACACACGTATTACATCTATGTTAAATCTACTGCGTAAGATTACACAAAACCATTTTTAGCTCACATTATTCTGAATTTGCTACAAAGACAAATGCTTACAAACAAGTACAAAACATATGTAAAACACTTAAAATATACAATGAGTTAAAAACCGCCACAGTGGATAAATCTAAAAGCTTGCCAAGTAGGACAGTCTCACACTTAACTTGCTTGTCATCAGGATTAAACCTCACTGAACACAGCTGCTGGTTTCACAAAATCAGGAAATAGCGCAGTTATAGGTTTGCTACCAAACCACTGGCATTTTCTATATTAGGCACAAAAATATCAAAGTTTTGTATTTAGCTATAGCACATAACACTACCCTGATATATTTTTGCAATATCCCAAGGAGGAAGAGTACGCTGCACAGACTTCCAAAGGTAAAGACAACTCAAAGACTCAAGTCATGTTTCAACAATACTGCTTCGCACCAACATATTAAGAGTGACAAACCAGATTAAGAGCAGAAGTAATTTGTGTACAGTATGGTCTAATATCTATTATGGATATATACATATAGCAGTTAAAAATATGAAATCATCAACATCGCCCAAGTAAATTGTTCACAAAGCAACATTTCTTACTGAAGAATTCTATCATAAGTAAAATAAAAAGTACAACAATATTCAGCATGTTAAAGCAAAATAATAATTATGGGGCAGAATAATGATTCAAAGAACAAAACATTTAATTAAAACCATACATCTCTTTTTGAAGAAAAATCAGAATGTTCTTTTAATAATGTGAAACAAGTGACCCTTTGCACAATGATTTCTGACATGCAAACCAACACTATTTATTCAGAAGTTAAGTTTCACTGGGCTCAATCAGACTTGCTCCCAGAAATGTATGCGGCCTCAATATATGTTAAAACTCACTGGACAATGTTGCATTTTCATATACATCTTATCTCAAGGCTATTATTGTAGAGACCCATCACAAGCAGAAACAACAAAATCAGAAAAGGCTGAGACCTCATTTTTAAAACCTTTTCAATACAAAACTCATCAGTAGATAAAGAAGTTTGTGGGGGATGACTGCATTTTACTTAATATAGGAATTATCATTTCAAGATACATAACCACCCAAGTTTCTATCTATAAACTCTCTTACAAAACTAAGCAGTACTGCAGTTCACATGCTTCCTCAAAAATCAAAATGGGACCATGAAATTAGCTAGCAATTATATTAAGTGTAAAACCCTAACTTACTTGGTTTTATCTTAAATTTCATTTTCAGTGCTGTAAAATGTTAAGTATGCTTCAACTTTAACAGGAAATTTGACTTCAGAACCAAGCAATTTCACCAAAGTAAGTTTTTAACTGGTCTATACAAATATCCCCAGCTCATAATGCTCAGCCTTCCTTATGAACTGAGCAGCATTACACTGAGAAATTATCAGGCTTATGAGCATATTTAGCTCATAAGAAGCTCTGGAACATATATTTTCTGTTTGAACGTTCAGCTGCTTTGGGAAAACTACACACCACATTCCAGACACGACAGAAAACGGAGGTTTTGTAGAAAGGCACCCTGGTTGTTGCTAACATTACAAGTAAGTTTATACTCTAGGGATGGTGATTAGAAAGGTGTGCTTGGGCCCTTTTGAGATCCCAGTGACATTGAATCAAGAGTGCAACAGAGTTTCCAAATTGGGGTATGTGAGAGCTATTATCTGATGGGGTGAATATTATCAGCAATATTAGCAAATCCCAATTTCAAATTGAGTAATTCATCATCACTAGATACAAAGGGAGACCTCTGCGGGTGATCAGTTGTACTGCACTGGAAATGATTTAATGATTCAAGCACAGCCAATGCAGAGATGCAACAGTATTATCTGGCCCAGAAGTCTGGTGGGAAGGAGGCAAGACCTGAAACGTAGTTTATGCAGAACCGCAATGGTGATTATGGGTTCACAGGAATGCTAAATATATTTATTTTATTACTTGTTGCATATTAACTGTTCTCAAAGCTCCCAAGCTGAGACAGACCAAAACAAAGATGAATTATTTTGTGTGCTAAAGAATGTTTTTAAAATCAAAAGCAGTTCTAAAATTGTTCTGGACATTTGAAGGGAGAGGAGAATGAAGCCCTGTTCATTTATTTCCCTCCATATGACTGTACATGGAGCTGGATCCACTGGCCTCATTGATATTCCCCAACACACGGAGACAGCAGGGGATAAAACAATGGTGGGAGGCTAGAGCAGGGTTTCCCAAACTTGGGTCTCCAGCTGTTTTTGGACTACAATTCCCACTTTTGCTTTTTTAGGATGCAGCTTGAAGTGCTGCAAAGGCTCAAGAAGTGATTCTTCCACAGAATATGGTAGGACACAAAATGCATGTGTACAGTAAGGGAATTATGGCTCTACAATACTAATTCCTGCTATCATACCAGTTTCTGACAAATACAACAGTCCTACATTCTACTTCTTGGACAAATCTTACTTTTAAAAAAACCTTCCTCCAAAATCAGATGCTCCTAGCACACACAAAAATTACTTTAGGGGTTAAATAAGGATAGTAGAATGGTACCAAAGTTGTATAAAAGTGGACTTGCCCAGGTCAAACAAGGCACTCATCGGGATCATAAAGCTGAGGGACTGCTCCGCTGAATAGACTGAAAGCTACTTTCCTTTGAGGAATGAATTAATCAAACAATCAAACAAACAAACACACACCCATGGCTTGGATATAGCCATACATGTGTGGAAGCATGTTTCTGTGCATATATTCTCTGTGCTGTGAAGCTCTATCACCAGAGGTATGTTTGGTGTAGGAGTGTGGTGAAGGAGGAGAGTCATTAACAGCTCTTGGATTATGTTTAAAACACTCTTGTGGCACTTTAACAGTAACAAATTAAGATGCTAAAAGACTTTGTTGCTTGTGCTGCAACAGATTAACATGGTTGCTCCTCTGGAACGTGGACAATACTTTTCAGCCAGCACAAAACCTGTGCACACTGTTGCACATCCATAATGCTGGATTGCAGCAATAAGTGGGAACCGACAATCTCAGTTATTCCACTGTAGCAGCCCCATTTTATCATGTCTAGAATGATAAAATGTTTTCTTGAATGACTCTGCTTAGAATGATAAATTTTAAAGACAAGAATGCGTGCATACCTGAAAAATTCAAAGTTGAGACAAGCTTTGGGTAGGAAAAATTTGTCATCTTGCTTGAACCATAGCTTGCACATAGCAGTGTCCTGAGTTTAAGAAAACATACATTTCCTATTATTATTATTATTATTAAATTACAAACTGTATTTTTATCATTTTAATCTGTTTATATTCTTTAAACATACAGATCCAGGCCATCTGAGTTTGGGTGCAGTCCCACAGGGTTTAACAGAGCCCAAATTTCTCAACCCCACCCCAATTAAGCACACAGTGATGCAGACCTATTCCCTACGATGTTCCCTTGTGCTGTCTAAACACATGCTTCTATGCTAACATTTCTGAGATGGAAGGAGGACCTATAAGCCCTGTGGGACTTTTGCCGGTATGAACACTAAATCCATACGCCGTTTGATTGCACCACTGCCAGGTAAGTCTGAAAAGAAGAGACAGGTATGGCAGGGTCTGGGCTTACCTGATATTGGGATGACCCATTAGGAGTTCATCTCCTAACTCCGCAATTTGAACTCACTTCCACCACTATGTGAAGGTTTATATACTTTGTATACGGGGCAAAAAGCCAACTGGATAGGAGCTAGTCACCTCTTAAAATAAAGATCCAATTTTCATTCATTTTTACATTCTATTCTTACAATACTGTTCATATTATAAGCAGCCTACTCAATGACCTTAATCTTTCAAAAGCAATTCAGGAAAGAATGGTACATATTCCCGAAATTCCACCCACAACTATTAAATACATATGCTTACCTTGATAAGAGTAGGGTACTGTGGTGCATCCTTCTCTAAAGGTACAATTTCAAAGTTAGTAGGGATAAATTCATTCTTCATTGGCAGCTTGAATTTCCCATTGAGGTCAGCATTTTGCCATTTCTACATTCAATGTGCAAACAAGAGGATAGTTTTGTTATTATCCAGTGGGTGGGTTAAAAAAAATTGTGCTGCAATTGTGCTGCTCTATGAAGGATTATTGACCTCTGATGAATCATGCTTCTTCAAAATTAATTATTACTAATGTTTCAAATTATTTAATCTGTATGATTCCTTGCAGTTCACATAATACCATTTAAGTTTGCTTTTAACTATGTTCCATAAACACTTAGAACATAGCACTGACTGAGGGCTAGAGTGCATGCTCTAACCACTGTGTAGAACTACTAAGAAATGCTTTCTGCAATATGTATCACCATGTGAGCAGCTGGTTTTCACTCTTAGCAATATGTGAAAATATTACACAAATCCTCCAAACACAGCTGCGTGTGTGATCATAGCTGTATGTTCAGCTAGGTGCTCTGCACATAGTTTCTCTCTCGCTAAAGCTTATTAATCAGGATTTTTTTTGGGGGGGAGGTGTTTTAAGGGTCCAACATGTATAGTACTGGCTGCACCACAAAGAGATGTTCAAGGATTTGGTTCACATTTTGAAGTGAAATCTATTTCCCCCCATAACACCAGTTGAAATTAACTGACACCAATGTGACACACTTATACAAGCAACAGTATCAGTTGCTTTTGTAAACAACACAAAATAAACTTTATTGTAAGCAGTGGCGGAGCAAGCCGATTGGGCGCCTGGGGCAGCACATGTGCCCTGTGCCCAGGGGCGAGGCCATCCGCCCGTGGGGGCGGGACAGCCACCCACAGGGGTGGGGTGACCCAGGGCAGGACGCTCCGCAGGGCCTCCGAGGAGTCTGCCTGCCTTCTCCCACTCAGCCACCCTACAGCTGAGGGGAAGGTGGCGGACCATTTGGGGCAGTGCAGAGCCTGCGGGCACTCAAGCCACTGCATCACTCCCAGGAGAGACGCCTGCCTTGGGTGTGCTGCAGGCCCCGCAGTGAGTGCCGCCCAGCATTTTGTCACCCCCTCCAATGGCGACACCCTGGAACCGCCCCCACCGCCCCCCTTCCTCCTCCCTGATTGTAAGAAGTGTGAAAATACTGGTTACATGTTCAGTTTACCACCAACTTTCTCACCACACCTTAATGACTTCATCAGAAATTGCCTCTTGCTTGTACTGGGTTCCATACCATTTTTCTGTTCTATCTGTTTTTCCTTCAAAAGACTTAGAAACTATTGCAACCCTAAAAAATAAAACCAAAACATAGTAAGTAAGCAAGCAAGCATATTACCTCCCCCGCCCCCCCCCAAAATACTATTCAAATAATTCTGCTTGGTCACTAAGTTCAAAGATTCTGTTATTAATACTGTAAATTCTATATGTCCTATTCTATTTTTCCATGTAATCCTCCTGTCAGTAAAACAAAAAGCAACATTTATCCATATCAAAATGGCTATGTTAAACGACCCCTTGTCATAAAAGATATATATATGCAGAGAGAGAGAGAGAGAGAGAGATTATACACTGAACTTGCGTATAAGAGGATGTATTTTACAGGATTTAATATATTAAGCTCAGTTTGTTTTTTGCAGCTATGCAAAATTTCACTAAAAATTTCACTAAAATAAAAGATTTCTAGCTCTCATGACAAGTATTTAAAAAAAGACGTTAACAGAATATTTGAAAAAATTCCCAGCAATTAAGAGCATATATAACACACCCAAGGTGCTCCTAAATTCATTTTCTACCATTTCTAAACAGAAATTTGAAGCAAAGGAAAAGACCATGCAAATGTCATCCATGGGTAAAACTACAACATACTTTTGTGATCATGCTCTCTGCAACATTTTAACAACTGTTTCCAATTAGCTTTAACAGTTTTCCAGGCTTCAAATAGTCTAGAATTTTAAAGAAATGCTTGGGGGGGGGGGTAAGTAAGGAGAAATAATGCAGAATAGCAAGAGTAATTATCATCTCTCTGGCCAATTATATGCGAGAGAAAACATTTACTATCAATCCTGTTCTAGCACCTCAGAGCCAACTCGTAGTTAATTAGAAGACTATAGGACAGTTGGATATATGGAACACTTAATCAGTCTGAACATTTAGTACAAACATAACCTTAAAAACAAAGGATAGGGCTGAATCAGAGGCAGAAATAACTAGCAATTTTTCATTTTAACCTTGTCCTTGGCTGCCAAATAATATCTCAAGATGGAAGATTCTGTGCTGTAAATGAAGCACCCCACTCAGCCTTCTTTCACACTATGTATGACTACAAGGCACAATACAATAGTATGAGGGAAGCTTTATTTCCCTTTGAAATTAGTTACTATGGTAACAATTCTGTCACTGGCAATGAGAGAACACTGCTTATCTCAGTGTTTCTAGCATACACTGGCAGAGAACCATGGCTTCAGCAAAAAAATAAAAGTCAATTATGTACACCAAGTATGAAAGTCTATCGTATTGAAAATAGCAGGAAGAGGTTACCTGCCACTAATAAAAACCTCTCTGTTGCCAGTGGACAACTGTGTTTCCACTCCGCTGCAACAATCTTGTTTTACAAATCATATGACAAATACAGAGCAAGTCAATACATTACTATGAATTAAGCAGCAGTCAGGGGTGTCTGCTGACATGGACCCTGTATGTGGGCCAAGTGCAAACTTGGGGTGAGCATACAATCACAGGTAAAAACCATGATGAACCACTGTGATTCTCAAGAAGAGCTGCACAAAGAAGAGTGTGTTTTCCTTAAGTAGAAGCATTGGGCTCAGTCCAGTTAATCCTACAAGCACAAGTTCCCTCTCAGTCCCTATTCTGCAGCAACTATCATCTTTACAGTTTCCCAAATAATCAATTTGTGTCATCTATGCCCCTCAACCTGCCACAACCAGAATCAGATACCTAATTCGAATCTCATTTTCAGATTCTGATTTCAAGGGCAAGCACTGACCAGTTTGCCAATGTGGCAAACTATAGTTACAATAAATAGAAAACAGAAAGAAAAGCATCACGCTAGAGGGGAAGAGCATGCCTGCTGTTCCTTTCGTTTCTTCACCTATGGGTTGGAGGATTGTTTCAATTGAGCCCTCGTGTGAAAGCATCCAGAAGAGTCAGTGACATGGGTGTGAAGTTTCAATGAAGTCTATCAACATCGTATGATAATTCCAAAGAACTACACATTAGTTACGTAAATATGACAAAGGGTTCTATCAGTTCTTAAAATTATTATGCAGTGTTCTTCCCTCCTTCCATGCTATGCTAAATATTTTTCTTTGTATAGATTAGGAAAACTTAAATATTTCATTCAAGGAGTTTTGCACGTGTAAAGTTCTTTTGGATTTAAATGTACAATCTACAATCCATTAGCAGTTTTAACCTGCAAAATATTTCCATCTCAATCTGTACAAAATATTGGATGTGGCAATATAGCTTACCGGACATTTTCGGGTCTTAATTTATCCAATACCATTTCTATTAAATCAGGCCTAAATTCTTCAAGTAAATATTCTGCAGCAAGAACTTCTTCTATAGGATAGTACTACAATAAAAATGTGATATTTTTAGTTTAAACTGAAGACATTATGCATAATACTAAAGTGATAAAATATAGTTACTATGATAGTTGGCTATCACTCTAAGTAACACTTGGAGTAGACTCACTGAAATCAATAGATCTTCTCAGAGTTATGACTAATGTTAGATGTCACCCATAGTACAGAAAGAATCACTGTCATTTAGGTACACAGCTAATAAAAAAAAAGCTACCTGGACTAAATTGTTGATATTATAAGGGATAAAAAGAAGCAAATGCTGACCCCTGGAGGATGTTTTCAAAGTGAATGGAAGCAACATAAACATGTCCATGTAGCAGTATCTAAAAAAACCCCTACTTTCAGAAATTATAACAGAAGGCTATCTTCTCCCCCTCCCCCTCCCCCCAGCAAAAAGCAAAGAATTCAGTACTTATGAATTCATTCTGGAAATAAAAAAGAGTGTAGAAGCAAAGATTTCTCCAAGGTTGTTTTGCAAACTGGAACCTTTGGTGAGTCTGCCTTCGATCTAAGTCACCAAGGCTCTTTAGATGTGAAGACACTAAAACCTAACAGGTCTACAGATAAATAAGACAATACCATATGTTTAGGACCAGGCCCTAAGAACGCCTGGTACAGGAAAGATCATTTAACCAGTAAGCATGCTTGTGCATTGTAAAAGTCATACTGATTAATCAATATACAGATAATCAGTTCAGTTATGCTTGGAAGGAAACAGTGCAAATTATTCAGCTATATCCGGCACCAGTCAGGGTCCCAGTCCACACTTGGTAACTAGTCTTTCCATGGAGTTATTAAGTGAGGAGACAATTAGCTGTCACTACCACTTTATACTGTAATTGTGTGCCATACCAACATCTTTTGGCTTGCAATACTCATCTTGGACATAGTAATTTATCACTATACATGCATAATTTTTTTGTGCTTTACCCCAACCTAATGACATTGATGCCCAACTTTTGACACATTTCAGAAATGTTGAGAAATATTTCAGCATTAAATTCAGTCCAATTTTGTAACTTACGTGAAGAACCCCTGCAACTTTTGATGTATAACCCCGGGGTCTTTCCTTATCTTTAAACCTGAAGGCTACAGCATTTAAATCCTAAAAAAAGAAATAAAATTAAGTTATTCTGCAATGCCACTCTTCATATTGTAAACGATGGGTAAGAATGGTATTTTTAAACGATAATGGGAAATGAAGCTTGGACATAAATTTTATTTGTTTTCTGAAGTTAGCAATCAATTGAATAAATGCACTGTGGTTTAATGAATGCAGGCAAACATAAGAGAATAAGTGAAAACCGCTTTAAGTTATTACAAAGCATTTAGGGCAAAGTAAACAATGTATGTAATAAACTGCATTCAAAAGCATTAGAAACTAATTGATTGAATTCAAGAACATTAGGAACTTAACTAAGCAGATTTAAAGAAAATGGAAGTTATAATAATTTTAATCTTCTATAAGATGAATTTATGTTTATAAAGTTATGGATTATTAAATATAGCATCATTTTAGGTAGGTCATGTGTTTGTTCATAAGTTCATAAATTAATTTTAAAAACAAGAAAATTTAACAGATGCAATCTATTTCTAATTAAGGTATCTAAAATAAGAGAAGATCCGGTGTGAATCTCTAAAATTACTTGAAAGAAAACCTCAAATATGTTGCAATTATCATACCTTACATTCTTGGAAAACCCACTCTTGAGGTCCTTCTGTACGTAGTTTTTGTATATACTGAAACATGTGCAAGATAATATCCTCCACGTGTACTTTCAAGAAAAAGATAAAATATTGCATGCATAAGCAATTTCTCAGGGAATCACAAAGTGAACATTTTTAGTTTTCTTAGGGCCAAGACTAGACATGACACAAGAGATCTGCAATTAGAATCTCCTATGTGCATGTACAAGGCTTTTAAAAAACGAATCAGCAGCCCCATGCATGCACTTTGAAGACGGGGATGTTTGAAACCCTTTTCTCCGATGCCCTTCCCCGATCTATTTGCTCCAGTGGGTGAGCCATTTAGGGCTGCTATTCTATCCCCACTTAACTGAGAGTAAGCCCCATTGAATTCAGCAGGACTTACTGCTGAGCAGATATGGTTGGGACTGCATTGCTGACCATCAATCTTCCAGTTCAGCCCTTATACTTAAAACTAGCAGCTCAATCTGACAGAGGCTAAACTAATACAAAGTTGTACAAACCGAATGTATGCAGTATTCACACATCTATTTGACTAATGTAAAAGTATATAGAGTATCAAGCAAACAACATGCACATGATACCTTTAGATATACAAATAATTTCCAGAGAGATAAACTTGCTGATCAGTTATGATCTTAACAGAGGCCCAATTTGCACGTAACACAAAACCAAACCATGGCTCATTGTGAGCAACCAAAGATAGAAGATTGTGGCCACTTTGCTCCTCCTCTGATCCTGCTGCTGCTATGCTGCTGTGACCTTAGCATTATGTCCAAACATAATGGCTGAGCTTTATGTCTGAATCCAGGTTCATGTTTTATTTTCCCTGCACAAACTACGAGTGGCAAAACCATAGAACAAACCTTGCCCCCAGCTCATGGCTTGTTTTGAGCAAAATAAAGCATAAGCCCAGGATCAGATGTAATGCTAAGGCAAACCATGTAGTAGGAGTAGCACTAGAGGAAAAGAAAACAACCACTATCTTATCTCTGAGAACCCACATTTGCTTCCTTGTGGCAAGCCATAATTTGGCTTAGTTTTATATACAATTAGGAATCCTCCAATTAGCTTCCTGATAATTTCAACAGAATTAGATGGGCTAAGAACTTTCCTCATATTTGGGCAAACACTAGCAGTATTCAGATGCAGGAAAACAATTTTCAAATCTGTAGAATTAAGAATGAGCACATAGATCATTTGTTCAACCCTCTAAAAAAACCCACCTACAATCTTAAAATTACAAATGTTTGGCAGTGAGGTTGTTCTTATCTCTACATTTTTGCATGTGGTGGGGAAGTTAGTTTGAAGCCAATTCATTTGTCCCTGACCTAGCTATTATAGTATGGATTTCCATCAGATTATTTCTCACTTTGGGAGATGTAAAAAATGTCTACTTAGAGTAGCCCACTTAGATCAATGTGCTCCAAATCCAAACTCCACAGAATAAAAGAAGGGATCCACTTACAAAGTCCTTCTTCTGTGAGGTCAACATTTATGATGAAAAACATGAAACCTCTAGCACCTTCTTTTTGTCCTCCAACCAGGGTATTTACCCAGCCTGTGAAATAGAATATATTTAAAACTCACACACAATAGTTTATTTTTTCTTAGTTATGTTGTTCATGCACACAAACAAAATTAGAAGGTACAGTGGTACCTCGGGTTAAGAACCTAACTCGTTTCGGAGGTCCGTTCTTAACCTGAAATCATTCTTAACCTAAGGTACTTTAGCTAATGGGACCTCCTGCTGCCGCCGCGCTGCCACCGTGCGATTTCTGTTCACATCCTGAAGCAAAGTTCTTAACCTGAGGTACTATTTCTGGGTTAGCGGAGTCTGTAACCAGAAGCATATGTAACCCGAGGTTCCGCTGTATATGTTTTTGGTTAACATCCATGAAATTAAATAAATACTATGAAAGAACCAAATGACAGAAAGACATTGCATGCAGACAAAATCTAAGTGCATTGGGGGCAATCCTTTGTAAAGATCTTCTGCAATGAGCAGTTTAGAATTCAGTAGATTCCCAATGCAGCTAGGCTATGTCAGTCCAAGTCCCCATCCCCAGCTCAGTTGGCAATATGCCTGTGCCCCCTTGCCACTCCTGGTGGAGCTGGAGTTGAAGCTGGTGCAGGCCCCCAAATGGGGCATTTTGAGAGCAAGGGGGACATATGTTACACATTGGTAAACATGTCCTGAGCATCACAAACAGTCATCCTGTTGATGGAATACTGGCGAGAGGGGATATACTGCATACAAATGAGATCCCTTATAATCTTTCATATAAGAAGTACTGAGCCGTTGATAGGAAAAACCAAAAAGAGCATCAGTAATATAATGCGGGATTGTTTGAAATATTACAACTGCAACTTGGATTTTGTTTACTTCACTCCTACTTTTCAGGGGCTGAGCTGTAGGGAAGCAATTGCCCCAAGGTTTCAATGTCAACTCACTGCACACCTTACCTTTAGCTTTGAGTTCTGATAGAAGACTTCCTGGACCTTCATGACCAATAAGATGGCCAAGATAATGGCCAGGGTTTGATTTATAGTACTTCTGAAGATCTGGTATTGGAAACGTGACGTAAAGATTTCTAATGTCTTTGATAGGTACCACTTGGTAAAGTTGCTGTGAAACAAACAAAAAAGCAAAATAAATCAGATTTAAACTGAACCCAGTATTTTGCCTTTACAAGGCTACTTTTCTTCTCAAATCCACCACCCACAGTTCATTACACATATGCCCATTTCATGCTTAGGCCATAACATAAAATTAATATTGCTCAACTGCATTTTCTAGCAGAACAATTAGTGAAGTTTCAGGAAGGGACCGATTACACCTACACCCACACCTTTTCCAGCCAACATACATTTGTCTTGCTGTACAAGTAATTCTGATGTGCTATGACGCTACTCAACTTATCACAGTAGTTTTCTGGTCTTGCTTAAAAACACAACATAAAACTTATTTTAAAAGAAGTCACAATGCAATAAACCCACCCTGAGATGTTCTTCCTGGAAAGGATGTTCAGGGAATTCTGGTAATGGAACGTTTTTGTTCTCTACTTCAGAGAATAGCTTCACTACCAAACCTGTTAGCTCATCTAAAGATTCTGTATGCATATATTTGGGAGGAAAAGAAAGTTACACATGGTCAAAAGTTTCACAGATGTTATCCTTGATTGCTCCTTTTAGAGAAAGCCTTGATAAGCACAGTCTTAAGAAAAGTCAGTATCTAAAATCTGTATGCATTTTACACATTCTTCAATATAAAAATTCTGTGCCCAGAATAAAATCTGTCTATGTACTGTTGATGCAGCACAATGTATTCTGTGTACAGTAAGTATCTTCCTAAGGAATTAAAACTATGGAGTCTAGACTGGGAGGCAGAAAGCAGTGAGACTAAGAAAGATACGGAGATTGGAGCATGCTAGGAAATGCATGTCACTGAAGCCTGCCCTCCATGTTCTGAGTTCTGGAACATCACTGCATGTTTATATTTTAAGATTCATCTATAAGAAAATACTAGGGCTAGAAACATATACATTATATAAAAACAGACATTTTCAGAATGACAAATTCTGCAGCAGACACACAATCTTTTTCTTCTACTACAAATCTGCAGAGTACATACATCCCTTCCTATAATTTTTTTTAAGTCATCCTACAAATTAATAAGTGTAGATATTAGAAATGCTACAGATTTAAGGTAGACCTGTGGTTTAGGATTTGGAGAGTGGTTGCATTCTTTACACACCCACACAGAGTTAAGTTCCAGTGCTAATCCATTGTAAATTGATTATATATTAAAAGTAGCTCCCAAAAAGTTTGGCATTCTTACCTCGTCCTAGAACACAAACAGCCATTAAATTTGATGAATAATAAGTGGAGTGAAACTTCAATAACTCTTGTCTTACATCTATTCCTTCTTGGTTTGGTCTAGTTTCCAAAGTGAATTTGCTTCCTACAGTACATAAATAAAAAGAAGGATGTGTTACAATAAGAGCCATGACTGGGTTAAATGTGCTCAGTTCTGTAAAAACTGTTAATCCCTGCAATCACAAGAGGCGATACTGCACATATCCCTCAAACAGATTACAGCATCTCAATTGTTTTATATTACTACTACATTTATACTCTTCATTTCCTCCAATGAGCTCAGGTGGCATACATGGTTCTCCGCACCCCCTCACTTTATTCTCATAACAACAAATGATGGGCATTGTGCATGCAGATCCTATTTATATTTCTATCACATGATGGTACTTCTATCGAGTGCAAGATGTTTATCGGATTTCCTGCTTTCATGATTTCAGCAAGACCATTTGTGGCTCAGCTTGAATAGCTTGGAGTTAGGAGAATTGAAATCTGGAATTGTGTTCTCAAGGGATTGCTTCTACAAATCCTTTTTCTAAACTTTTATTTGCGCAATTTTAACAGCTTTTATACACACATCGTACAGTATCCATCACTTATCTCTTTTCCTAAGACTTCCCAATCCATCTCTCTGTAACATTGTAGGGAAATCTTGATCTACTGCATATCCTGATATTTCACCAATATCATTTCAAGTCTTCCTGTTTTGATGTTATCTGCTGCTCATATGTCAACTCCTACTTGTGGATTAAATTGTATATTTTACCCTCTAAAATAATCTCCAAAACACCTCCACTCTTATCTTTATCTCATCCTTATTCCTTAGAATACATAGCATTAGTAACCATGACTGTGAAACTATCAATCTGTTTTGCCAAATTTCCATCGTGGGTATCTCCTCTTCTTTCCGTTTTTTCGCATATACTGTTCTAGCTGCAGCGGTTGTGTACAGAAAAATACTGAGTGCCTTTTTTGGAATTGGAATATCATCACCTATTATCCCTAATAGAAAGGCCCCTGGCCTTTTGAGAAACGTGAGTTTTAAAATCTTATTTAATTCTGTGTGGATCATTTCCCAATACTCTCCAGCATATTTACATGACCACCACATATGGATCAGGGTTCCCTCCATCTCGTGGCACCTCCAGAATAAATTAGACCCTTTTTTATACATTTTCACTAATTTGCTGGGTTTTGCTTAATAAGATAACAGGCAAATCCTATTCTGATATTCATAATATAAAGGTTGTGTAGAGCAGAAATACAGGTATGTTAATCATACAATTAGTGTTGTGCCTAACAACAAATGCAGTGTATATCCTCATAGTTCATGGACATGTTCAGGCCAGCGTCAGATATAGTGTTATTGAGTCAACAAAGCATGGTTTGTTGGAGTAGAAATGAGCAGTTAGCTCAAGCGCTTCCTCCTCCCACCCTTGGCCTTAGATAAGACTTTCGGGATAATTAAAACAGTTTCCCCACGATACCTGACTTAGGAAACTGTGGTTTAAGTCAGGGTGGATGTCACTCACTTGACATCATGTGGCAACTTCAAATGGGCTGCCTGCCAGTGCCTATCTCCCAGTTCTTATTAATCAATAATAATTTTCTAAATTACTTCACTTTTTTTGGCAGTGAAAAAGGAAAATCAAGACTAGAGTTTCTAATTTCCAGTAAGCTGACTCTAACATTGCTGCTATGCAAAATAAAGCTAAAACACAGCATTCTGGGTTGATGAAATGTAGTTATGAAAACAAGCTTAATGCAAGAAATCACAAAATAAGTGAGGTGAAGATAATGTTCTAAAAATAATGAGAACAGGGATTTAAAAAATGATCAGCTCAATTCACAAATAGTAGTAATGAATACAGACAAGCACGAATAAGAAAAACCATTCAAGATACATAAACAAATGGTCTTATTCAATTTATGATGAATGCACAGTAGTTCAGGTCTCCGTACACTTTCATTGTGAATTGCCACCCTTACAGAATAATTCAACATTGCACTTTCCTGATTGCTTTGCCAGACAGAATGATCCCCCCTTTCTTCCCCTCCCCATGCCCTGTTATCCTGACCCTCCAGAGCAGATTTGGGGGTTGTGGAGGGGGAGGAAAGCCCTGTTGTACTAATTGGAGTCCTTGCACTGGCTTCCGCTAGCACACAAGGTTAGTGGAATCTGACTCAACATCTGCACTTCACATGGCAGAGTATCTGGTGCTGCTATAACTCTTTAAGCTTCTGTTTTCTTTTTTTTATTTTAAAGACTACAACTACATTTGAAAATAAGAGTTTTTGAAATCATGTTTAAGACAAAAAGTGACCATTATCAGAAAGGGATCTTGCTGCCACCATTTTAAACCTAACATGTTCACCAAAGGTAATACCGCTGTAATAAACGGACGGAATAAAACCTTAGGAGTGAGAGCTTGCATGCTGCTCTCACTTAACCAGACTTAAACCCTCTGCTATCACAGATTCAAAGAACATTTCAATCAAAAGGGTGGATGATCTATGCTGAAAAAGAGATAAGGGAAGTGAAACACACTGATTCATCTGAACTTTACTGTGGCATCAACCACAATATCTTTCTGGAAAATTTCTCAGGAATTGCTTTGTTTTCTGGTTTAAGAAGCAGTGCTGAGAGAGGTTTCTTCCACCAGTACAGCTATATAATACTTTTTCCACACTTATAAAGAAATATTTCTTCTAGTGTGGCAGCACTCACACTTTGAAACTCTCTACCTAAGTACTCTTTTATGATCTGCTTAAAACATTTTTGTTTACGCAAGCCCATCCATGTAGATGTTGACATGCTTTAATCTCTCTTCAGTCTACTGTTAATTTTAATTATCTTTTAAATGTTTTTAATTACAGTATTTATTCTTAAACTGATTTTTATTGGTAATTTTAATACTTCTTGTAAGCCACTTATAGGCTTTGTAATTATCATCTGGTATATAAATTCTGTTAAATAAATGTGACACATTCTCAGTTGCTTTTAAAGATGAATCAAATGCAGTAAACCACCATGTGTAAAGGGTACATCATCAAATAATTTCCATACAACATGTTTTTATTTTAACACATTCTTTAAAAAAAAAAGATTTTCCATCATACAATTTAAGAGAAAAAGAGAAAAAAAATACATAACAGAAAAGAAACATTAAATCATTATACATTAAATCATTATACAATATCCAAAAAAGAAGAAGAAAAAGAACATAAACAAAATAAAATGAACCCACCACCCTGTTTAACTTCCCTCCACCACTACTCGTCTTCTCTAGAATCAATTTTACCCTTATCATTGCATTCTGGTTGTTTTTATTTTTTCTATATACATACATATGTCACTGATAATTTATTGTTTTGATGCATTTACATTCTTAGTCTAAGCATATTAGCATGTCTTTTTTGGAGCAGTATTTTGCCATATAGTCATCAAAGCATTGCCATTCATTTTTCAGTTTTTGATTTGACTGCTGTCGTATGGATGCTGTTAGTTTAGCCAATTTTAAATATTCATTTAATTTGAGAATCCATTCCTCCTTGGTAGGGAATTCTTTAGCTTTCCATTTAGGTGCTATTACTATTCTAGCTGCGGTGGTTGCATATAAGAAAATTCTTTTTTTCGATTTCAGTATTTCTTTCCCTAATAGGTAAGCCTCTGGTTTTTTCATTAGTGGGATTTTAAGCATTTTTTTCAAGTCCTCATGTATTTCTCCCCAGAAGTACTTAATTGGGCGGCAGCTCTGACTTTAATCTTCTCATATGCAAGGTAGGCATGCTATCCATACCTGTTGTTAAAGCCCTCCAGGTCTAATAAATCTGCTTTTTCCAAAGTGATCCATTCTTCCAGCTATACAAGGCATTCTGCTTCATAAAATATTTTTTCCAATATAAAATAATGCCTTGGAGCCTCCCAGCACAGCACAGTTTAAAGGGACTCCCCAATCGAAAGCAGATCATGTGCAAATGTAATGGAAGATTAAATACCTGTTCCAAATTTACTGAAGGGGTGATTGGGATTTCCAGTAGCCTTTTCCAGCTGAAATAGTCTCCAAGCATCATTCATTAAATTCTTCTCATGCTCAGAATCAACAGCATTCACTTCTCTGTCTTTGCAGCTTTCATCAAACAGAGGGCACAAGAAAAACTGAGCAAACCTGCAAGAAAAAAAGTCAGATTTCCCCAAATCAATGTTTCGACAATTACATTGTTGATAGTTTAACATATGAAATTCATGTTCAGTGTGGAGAAGCACACAATTTATTATCAGTTCAGGATAGGATTTGCCCACCAGGTCTGAGCCTTTTGTCTTCAATGCTCTGGACAGATGCCCATAATTTAATTAAAATTTTTGTTCACCTGGAGCCACCCTGTTGCTAAGTAGTCTCATCACCAAGTGGGTGTTCTAATCTAGTGCAATTTACTATAATGACCTTTTTAGCAGACAGGACACACTCTATGAGCAAGATACCATCAGCTGCCTTGTTTGCTACTTCAGATCTGCTTCTTCTTGCTGTTGTCTTATGAACTAGCCACTCAAAGTTTCCTTAGCAGAGGCCTGCTGTGTGTCTGTGAAAAAAGAGCTATTGGGACCTGCTCTACACAGACGTACTGAGGACCCTTCCAAAATCACCAAAGCTAATGTTACTAAGCCTCTCCTTGGCCCTCAACATGAACCAAAGAACTTTTTTTTAAAAAAAAGTAAAAGGACACAGACCATGAAATGAGTGAGGGCTGTGCAACCTGTTAATTACTTTGTCTTTGGGAAAAAAATCATGCTAAATTACCTGGGAGTAAGCCCCACCAAATTCAACTTACTTCTGAGTAGACATACCAGAGATTGCACTGTTATTTTGCTAACTCTGAAGTAAAATCAAATATACAGTATGCAAAAGTAGCTTGAATATCCCTTTTTTCACCAAATATAAAATTCCACAGAGAGAAGAGCCTTTGAGAGTCAGCTGATAAATATGCAACATATGCTGAGAGTGTAAGCAGAATATATTTATAGAACAAACATATGTGAGGTTCCTATGCAACACTTTCATGGTTATGTAAAGTAACAGCAAAATGATAAACCATATGAAGTTTTTAAGACACTCGCCATACTGTTGATGAGTCTCTCCTCACTTAGAACCTATTTTGATATACTACCGCAAGGGCTCATTCCATATGTTTTCTTTTATCACTGTTATTCCCAAGATATTAAAAGTATTTCAGTAATTTAGTCTTTACAATTGTATTAAAGTCATTATTATAAAAACGCAGAAGTAATAAATACACTAAATAATGTTATCATCTGGTAGGACTCTCATGTTAATTGTGCTTGCTGGAAAGACAAAACCAAACCAATATATTTAATCATTAATAGATATGCTCACCTGTCCAGGGCACCTTCCAAGTGTTCATGTGATACATCAAAATAAAAGTTGGTGTGTTCTCCACTGGTAAAAGCATTTGAACTTCCTGCATGTTCACTGAGAAATTGGCTGTACTCATTTTCTTTTGGGTATTTCTCAGTTCCCAAAAAAAGCATATGTTCACAAAAATGGCTTAACCCAGCAATGTTAGGGGGATCAGATAATGACCCTATGAATAGGAGAAATGGGCAGAAATAGAGTATTACTTTAAAAGCTGTTACACATATTCAGTATAAAGCAATCAAATCATCCAGAACAATCAACATTTTAACACTTTTCTCTGGGTCAGAGAAATCATCTTACTGATTATGACTGCAAATATTTAAGAAATTATATAGCTCCATTTCCCTTTGCAGAAAAGCTAGGCGGGAATGCACCTGCTAGTATACAGCTGCTTCATACTAACTTTAGAGAAGCTATAGGAAAGGTGTTAGCTGGAAATCAGAGGCAAGTGGTTTATGTGAGCATCCCAAGCACTTCAAACTACAAAGAAAAGATATTTGATAAAGCAGGACATACATATGTAACCATTTTGGTTTTTGGTTTTTAATCAGAACATCTAGTAACAACCATGTTCTAATTTCATGTTTGCTTAACATGCAAATACATCATTTTTAGGCCTACTATCTGACTTCTCAAACATATTACACAAGGAATAATTTTCATATGACATGCCATATGCCATTAATTTATACCAGGAAATTAAACTATTTTAATTCCCCGGCAGACATACTGGGAGCTTAAGCGCAGAAGGATGTGGAGCATATAAATTGAGTTCTTCTATCATTCATCCTTGAAAAACTTAGACCTGCTTTAGAACAAGTAATTTATACAGCCAGTTTTATAACAAACCTAACTTCTGAGGCTAATCTGGCTAAGGCTACAATCCTACTTCCATTTACCTGGGAGAAAGCTACACTGAATTCAACAGGACTTCTGAGTAGAAATGGATAGCCAGCGCTGTAAGATTGCAAACCTATACACATCTTCCTGGGAGTTCCTGGGGTTTTGTGCACTTCCATATAATGTCAACTTCCAAGTAAGCAAAACTAGGATTGCAGCCTCAGTATAGTATGTAGAAGGTTGTAAACCATTTTTTTTGAAAGTTATCACATTTGAATTAGATTACAGTGCAAAACCAAGTTACAGTATATTATAGATGATCATATACCTATGTGTACATCAAGTGCAGCTGAAGACTTGTCTGTAGTGGGGTCACTGATAAGCATTGCCTTGATGCCATTTGCCAGTTCTAGCCCACGATACTCTCGTTTATCTTCAGGTGATTTGATAATATCATTTGCTATTCTTTTAATAGCAAGATGACTCATTTTGTTGTGTGTTGCTTGATGAAGCCTAAAAAAAAAAGCAGTAAAAGTTAAAGCCATATCTCAGTTCAAATAGCCTAAGAAAGAAAAGGGGGAGACGCATTTGCAACTCAAGAACACTCAACTCTAGAAGGTCCAGATCAAAAACTTATTGTCCACAGTCCAACACTGTAAGGCGTACTTAAGTTCACTGAAATCAATAGACTAAAGCTATATTACTTCCTTCAAATGTAGAACAGCTCTGAGTGCTTTCAATAACAAGTTGGCCTAATAATGGTCACAGTGAATCCAGTTTATTAATATCTATTTTATAATATTAAAAACCTGTACTTTATTTCCTTTTTATCTATAACAGTATAGTTGCTGTCAGCCTTCACTAATTGATAATATTGGCTATATATTGAAAAAAGTGCAATGTAAAATCAACATATGCTTGTCTAAATAAAAGCATTATTTCAGTTATGATGCAGTAAAGCCTAGTTTATAACATCATTTTCATCTGCCAAGAGTAGATTACTATAGCTCTTTAAATCCATGATGAATTGCTTTACAATGAATATAGAATGCTAGAGAGCCAAAATGAACTGACCAAGCAGGTTTAAAATGTCACAACCACACTCCCAATGACAAGCCAAAAACAGTTTACTTCAATGTCTGTGATTCTGTGAATTATTTCAAGCCCACATGAAAGGTGAAGTCATTCATGCTGGGCTATTTACCTGACTACACCCTTATTCGGAACTGAATAAATATAATTGCATTTCCTGTATTTGTTCATGCTACATACACCCTATTCCTGACCTGTCATTGATTTAGCTAAAAGAAAAGAAGAAGCATAGAAAAATAAGTAAACCATCCCTGCACATATTCCAGGTACCAGGCATCATTGCAAGAGCTTCTTGTTCTTTCATGCCTTTGCATACAGTCTCTTGCTTCTTGGCTTTCATGTAAAGCATATAAATACATATTTAAAATATATGCCTGAAAGGAACAGCATGCCTTCTTCAACCTGCCAAATAAAAATGCTTTTGTGCTGCCATTCTATCCACACTTACCCAAGAGCAAGCCAAACTGAAAACTATGAGACTTATTTCTGAGTAGAAAGACACAAGATCAGCCTGTTAACAAGGTCCCTTTTCAGTTCCTAGATCATTCTCGCCTCTTTCACCCAAGTATCTTGTACTCTGCAAACTAAAGTGCTGAATGATTTGTTCCCAGTGTCTCCTGGCAATTACACCACCAAGCTGAAACACTGAAGACAAATACAAAGTGTATTAGCTATTTGGAGCAGAACAGCATCACATTACGATTGTTCTAAATAATTCATTTGATAAAACTACAAAGCTATTCCATCATTACTGTTACTGCCACAAAAGTAAAGAAACTTCAAAAGGAAAAATAACAGCATAGAATTTTGGGAACAGTGCTATTTACTTTTTTTAAAAAAGGTAACAGAAGAATGTGAAAAATTAAGGCTTAGAGGAAGGCGAAATAAGTACAATGGTACCTCGCAAGACGAATGCCTTGCAAGACAAAAAACTCGCTAGACGAAAGGTTTTTCCGTTTTCGATTTGCCTCGCAAGACGAATTTCCCTATGGGTTTGCTTCGCAAGATGAAAACGTCTCGCGACTTTGTTTCCTTTGTCTAAAAACAAAGACATGTTTTGTTTATAAAGTTAATTTATTTTCCCTTCAATTTTTGAACTGCTCTTTACAGTATGTGTGACTTTAAAGAGCAGTTAATAAACTGTTGTTGTACCAAATTTGGCTTTGTTTGGACTTTTTTTGACCATAGGAACGCATTAATTGATTTTCAATGCATTCCTATGGGATTTCGTGATTCGCAAGACGAAAAATTCGCTAGATGACAAAACTTGCGGAACGAATTAATTTCGTCTTGCGGGGCACCACTGTACTAGAGAATAGTGTGTTTAAGGACTATTACGTATCTAGGCCAAAATCAGACCACATATGTAAAGACTACGTTCAGCCATCACAATCACACACCCCAAATAGTTAGCAAGGTCTACAAAAAGCATTTTGGGTTCCACACAGTCAATTCTCGTGCAACTGTGCAGAGGACATCCATCCACATGGAACAGTGGATATTTTTAAACATTTTAATAGAGAAACGTAAATAAAAATAAATAAACTTACTTGCATAAATATTTTTATGTTCTCCAGTCAATCTCATACTGACCATGGGTTAAACCACATAGTAAAATTCCATTGTCTACTGACACTATCAAAGTCCATAGCCCTCACTTATATACTAAACATTTTACACTGATGTTTTATGCAAACCAGTTTGATCTCAGCTACAGCACACTGCATTTCTAAAATCAAGGTGTTCATCTTGTTCTGATGAACATCCCTCATTGAGAACTGTGCTAACCTATGAAACAGCAGATGTCAACAAGACAAGCAAAAGAAAAAATAGTCAAGATACCATGCCAAAGAGCAGAGGTTGCAGACAGGCACAATTAAGAATCAAACTGAGGGGTCAGGCAGCTGTGGAAGTGAAAGCCTGTAGCAGCAACAACTGCTCCAGTAACAGAAGATTAGGATAATTTAATAAGAAATAATAGTTAAAAAGTAGGGGTGTAGTGGGGTTTAAAAGAACAGAAGGAAATAGAGCCAAACACAAATGTCATATTTGAGAGTTGCATAGGTATTCAGTGCAGACAGCAGTTGGACTCTGTGGAGCTTATGTTGGGATTCAGCTTCAGGTTGGAAGTTCAACAGTGCGCCAGCTGCCCAGCTGATTTCCTAGCTTAGATTGTGGACATGATCTGAGATCTAGTATTGGAGTGACCAGTGGAGCATAAAAGGAACTGACTTTTGTTCCACAAGCCTCACTCTGCCACTAATGCTATTTAACGTCTACATGAAACCGTTGGTAGATACCATCCAGGACTTTGAAGTGAGACCTGTGGGCCTTTCCCAATTTATACTGGAGCTAAGAAGTTGTATATAAAGTACTGCTTTGGCTGATTGGACTCTGAATTCTGACATTATGGAACAGTTAACAACATTTACCTTTCGATCCACAGTTAAGGATGAGTCCTAAATTAGAGTAATAAAGCTTGTAATGAACAGTATGTTGCAAAATATAGCACAAAGTAGAGCAGAAGAATTCAAATGGCTACAATGTCAGAAATTCCCGCAACTGACAAATTCAGGTATGACACCCACAGAAGCCAATGTTTCCATTAATTAAAATCCACCAGCTGCACAATTCCTGCCAAATGGCAATCACGTTAATGTAACTTCTCACCTCTTCTATAACGAAGACAGCATTCAGAGCTTTGGAGGAATTCATTAAAACTCACTAATATCACATACAAATAAAAAATAACCAAGTCCATTCCCTAACATAGCTTTTAGCCTAGTCCTCCTTATACACATTCCTTGTTGACCTTAAAAAACTCTTAAAGACAGGGAGTGAAGATGAGGGGGCTGATATTGTGACATATTTCCTAAAGTAATAGTGACATTTAAAGACACATCAGCCAATAACAAGCTTTTTTTTTGACATATTATTCTCAGTAATGAAAAAGAGGCATTTTCATCAGTGTACACATCTATTTAAATACATTACTGTTCAGTAGTTTTAAGTCACACTTTTTATATTGTTCAGTGTGATACAACACAAAAGTTCATTGTACTTGGAAAAGATCTAGCAGTGTCACACCCATATTTCCAGAGTCAGACTTCAACCATATCTGCATCATCACTCATGTCCCAAGCAAGTGGTGTGGTAAAGTACCATCACTCACCTGACCTCTGGTCAGTTGTTGCTCTAACCAGGAGGTGAAGCCATGTTGGTACAGTGCTCTCACTGGTGTGTTTGTACCATGCTGCCCTTGCTCCTGCCTTTCCCCTCCCAGCTAAGCAGCAGAAACATGAGGGCAGGTAAGTGGCGACACCACACCACCTGCTACTTACCCCAAGTAATTTAAAAATCTCTGTAACTACCAAGTTCACTGTTTGGAAGTCACTGGCTATATCTAGTAATCAAGGAAGTAAGATAGATCATAGAATTGTAAGCTTGGAAGGGACCTCAAGGATCATCTAGTCCAACTACCCTGCTATGCAGAAATCACTAGTGACTCATGTTAAGTTTGTGGTCTACTAAGACCCCTAAAGCCTTTCCACATGTACTACTGGCAAGCCAGGTGTCCCCCATCGTATATTTGTGCAGCTGGTTATTATTGTGTGTGTGCAGAACCTTAGATTTGTCACTATTAGTTTGGCCCATTTCTCCAATCTGTTGAAGTCACCTTGAATCCCAATTCTGTCTTCTGCAGCATCACCTACCCCTCCCAGTTGGGTGTCATCTGCAAATTTGATGAGCATCCCCTCAATTCCTTCATCGAAGTCATTAAACAGACGTTAAACAACAGGCCAGACTTGTCACTTTTTTCCAGGATTAAAAATGATTTCACCATAAATGCTTTAAGAATTATGATTTTTTAAAGACTTTTACATACAAAGTGTTGACAAACTCAGCTACAAATATCTCTACTCTACCTAATTCATAAATCTAAGTCAAAAGTACCGGTACCTCCAGAAATGTATAAATGGCATCTTTTATCATGACGTTTTTAAATTGATAACTTTCTGCTTTATTTTAGAATCCCGAGTTTAGTTCTTGTTCAAATGCTACATAGAAGCAGAGAAAGAAAATGAATCCTAGAGTTGATAGATCTCACTGTAGGTAAGAATCTGTTTCCTTCTGCATGTTACAGCAAAAGCATGACTCATCCCTACTTGCGCTTCCTATGAATCTAATTTACCACACACCTTGGCTTTCACAGTTCCTACTTTTTTTGTCCTGGCAAGGGCTCTGTGTCTTTATTAGGCCTGTGACAGGCAAATAAAACATGTAACAAATTTGCCAAGCAATGGTACATAATCTTCAGAAAGCTACATCTGTTGAAATCCTACCTGTTATGCAACTGTTAGAGGCACAAAAAACTCATCATAATTATGAAGATACTTTCAACAGAAGCTAAATGCACTTGCTAAGGTGGTACCTAATAATACTTCTGGGAACAAGTATTGAACTAGCATGTGACAGTCTGAGTAATCTATATTTATAGCAGCTTAAACACTGACCCGGAATAACCCAGATAATGAGATCAATTAATTTCCAGTTCAATTAAAAACAGGACTTTTCCTATGGAGATACAGTTTGGATGTATAGTGGCTTATTCTTCCCTCTCTCTCTGCCTCCTGGATATTTTTAAAGAGAAAAGCATTACTTACATGCCATATATTAGTGACACTTCTCACAACCTCAACAGGGAAATGGCTTTCATCAAATTAGTTCCTAAGCTTGTGCAAGGCAAACCAGAGCTCTTTAACAATAAGCATTCTTCTAAACAAGAATATGAACACCCCCAATTCACCACTTGTATATCTTTTTGCTTTATATATCTAGATATATAAAGCATATCTTTATACTTCCTGGGGCTTCTCAATAATAACCAGTTCTGAAATAGTTAATACCGTACTATTAAAGAGGAAATGTTGTACGATGGCACACATCACGGATGCAAGTTTGAGTTGCTTTCAACAGAACATTTTTATGATGAAAGTGGCTTGCAACTAAGATCTAAACAATTGCGTGGGAAGGAGTTACAGAAAGGATACACACAAAAACACATACATACTCCCAAGCTGTTTATAAAGGTTTTTAGAGTGATTTAGAAAAATGCTTCTGTCATGAGCATTTATTTTCAGTAATGATACACTATGTTTATAATTTCTAGAAATAAAGAGGACCCATAGCGGTATACAACACAATAAACTAAAATTAAATTATGAACATAATGGCATTAATTGAAAGAAGAACCCTCACAAGTGGTGTACAAAGTTCTGGCATTTCAGGTGCTGTCATTAAAGGGTAGCCACAAAGGAAGTGACTCAAATGGAATAGCAGGAAGGATAAATGCTGTTTTTCATGTACTGAGCAAGGGGTTGGGCTTAATGGCTTACAAGCCCCCCCCCCCCAATTCAATCATCATATACAAGACTATTTGGGGGCAATAACAGGCATTAACATGATTAGAAGAGGAAACAGAGAAGTTTCACCGAAGTGAGAATAAGATAGAGGGAAAAATACACAACAGTTCATTTTGAAAAGATGTTTTTTGATACCATGCACAGGGCAGCAACACAGAAGCAGATACTCACAAAGCCTGAAGTTCTCTGGCAATAACTTAACGGGAAAATATCAGTGAGGTGCACAGGTGTCTGCAAGAGCTGAACTGAAAGGTTAATTTACTGCAGCACGTAGGACTTTATTCGCACAATGAAAAGAAAGATTGCTATCTCATATCAAAACAAGTAGGAAGCCCAAAATGATTCAGCTACATCCCTAGCTGACTATCTTGCACCACTCAAAGGTCACTGCTTTTCTACAGAATTGTGAACTCCATCCAGCAGATATAATAACCAGATATATTCACCTGATACCTCTCTTTCCTCACAAAATAAAGGGTCAAGAGCTCCTGATCTTACTGATTATTTGTCAATGCCTTCAACCTTTGATATACCTGAAGTATAATTTTCATCCCAGAAAACCAGATAAGACTCCCTGCCCTTGCTCTGGTCTGCATAATTATCTCTTCTTTTTAGTCTTTGTAGAACTTATTTACTCATTTTATTATGATTATCCCCTCCACCTTAGGAAAATAATGAAACTAGCTTTTTATCTTGCTTCCCCTTTTCCTTCATTTCCCTTGTAGTTTAAGATCACATTTCTTTCGGCCTTCCAACAGTATTTGTCTCTAATTGGCTTGTTTCCCACTGTCCCTTCCATTTTCACAAGGGCCCACACAATCTAATGTTTCAGTGACAAAGGATGGAGACAGACTACTAATCATGGGAACACTACTTAGAATTGATCCCAATGGTAGTTTAAGTGTGTGATGAGCAGGTTGCTGAGAGGGTTCTACTCACTTACTTCATAGGGTACTTATAAATAGGAACCATGTGACAAACTGGTATCTGTTTCTATCTGGGAAATATGTCAACCAATATTTTAAATATTAAGCCACCCTATATACTACAAAAAACCTAGTTAAAAAGCTGGACTGTACTCTCGCCAGCTGCTTTAACCAAAAAAAGTAACACATTTTTTTCCTAACCACTTTTGTTGTTTCCTGTAATCAATTCTTATCTAGTAGGTACCTTAGAAATATAAAAGCCAACCTATACCCTCTCTTTGTTATTTGCTGCTGTATGACCACCTTATAACAGGGATGGCTAACCTCAGTTCAGGTCTGATCTGACCCCTTAAGCAATTTTTTTCTGGCCCTCCCAGAACTCTGATTTTTGCTGCAGAAGCAAAAAAGAAAGAAAATGAAACAGACACAGTGCTGGAGTGGGAAGAGCCCAGTGCCCCAAAGGGAATTCAAATCATTCTCCAGTGTCATGAGATTGATCATCTGAGCAGAGAGGGAATGATAATCACTCTCAGCGTGGATCAGCTGGGGTGGGGAGGCTGTCTGCCTGTGGATATTTTGTGTAAGAGTGTCTGCACACATGCAACATGCAAGTACATTAATGAGTGTGTGGCAGCCACACCTACTACTGGAATGGGACCCCTAAGTGAATCCCTCAAGTCAAAGAAAGCTACCCTGCCTTACAGAGAGAAAACTCAATTAGCATGCTACACAAATTTTCTATCAAAATACTAACCTTTTATGAAATCAGCAACATAGGGCCTGATCTATCAAGAAAAATGGCTCTCTTGCTTTAAGCCTCTGTGAGAAACAGTTATATTTCAGTAATTGGGATGAGTTCATGAGTTTGAAGCCCCTGCGTTATCTCATCCTCCTGTGTCTCAAGGTCAGCGACTGGGCCTGCTAATTGAGAATCGACTTCAGCTGTGAGAATGAACATATGCCCAAGTTCAGGAAGTTTCTAAGCGTTTTCATTGGCTCAGGGGACTCACCCCAGTTGCTATACCTTTTTACTATAAAGTTAGCCATTGCCTTCACCCCTTTGTCTCTTCTTTCCTGTTGCTTGTACCTGTTTCTTTGTAACATCTGCAAGATCCTATTTCTGTGCTAGGGAAGCTTTCGGGTCACAGTTTTAGAAAGTTAGTTTCATGATTCCATTCATAATTGTCAATTGTATTTAAGATCTGCACTTTTTATGGGACTTTCACATGCTTTCCCCTTTTCTTTTGAATAACTATCTCATTTAGGATGGGTGTCTGCCTTTTGGGATAAAGCCTTTGTACTGAATCCAGTTCCTAAGTGCCCTGCTTTTAACTTCTCTTTCTCTGATATCCTAGAAGCATCCAGTAAGGGTCTCTCAGCCCAGGCTGGTTGGACTTAAGGAGCAGTGGTAGTATACTACATTGCAGGGTTGGTTTTATACCCTGCTCAGTAGACAAGATCTGAAACATCAAGAACTGTGCCCAGGGATTTGAGGTAGAAGTTATTGACATCAATGTAGCCCACAACTGTGACACATTTCAGATTCAATGATACACTGGTACTATAAATCTAATGGGATCAAGATAAAGTAAAAGAGCATAATTTCATACTCTGACATTGAAATGGAGATACTCTGTTAGCAAACAGGAGCCACAGCCCCCCCCCAAAAAAAATGGGGGGGGAGAGTTAAACCTTTTTCTGGAGATGACAGAATTTCTTGTTAATAAGAAAAAATAACAAACAAAGTGAACAAAAGGCGTAACAGTGTAGGATGGGAGCCTGGATGGATGATCTCATTGTATTAGCACTGGCAATGTCCAAACATTCATAGGGTGGATAGAAAATCCAACTACTGTCTATTGCTGCAGCAAAACGAAGCTATCTTCTGTTGTGGGATTCAGCAACTACTATTTGATCAATGAATTAAACATTGTGCCCAACTGGAACGGTATCCTCAATTCACCTTTTAAAAAATCAGTATTGATAATGTATTAAAAAGTTCAAAGAACATTTTAGAAGTACCATTTCCTCCAGGAAGACACAGAAGGAGGGCTGAGATATCAAATCATCTGAAGAACTTTTAATGTGCAAATGTACGCAGATTAACTAAAAATTAAATGGGAGATAGCCCTACTTCTGATGTTGTGTACAGTACATGCATGTGGTGCACACACAGGCAGGAAAGAATAATTAAAGCATGAAATAATCTGCAGTATTGCCAACTCATTTTATGGATTGTGTTGTTGAAACCTTTGTTCCACTTCTTTAAAAAATTTACTGATGTGGGTGTGTTGGCCTAATTACAACAGAATTAAGGGATGCATTTATTTCAAACATATATCAGAGTATTAAGTTACCTTTGGTGAAAGCTTCTCAGTCATCCTTTCTTAACAATATGTTAGCAACAGATTTATATTTAATAAATAGATCAAATAATTTTTATAATAGTTCTTAAATTCAAAAATCTTGCTACTACATGACACATTCACTGGAAACCTGTACAACCTGATCTTATTTATGTTTAGTGGTAGGCAACTCCCACCAAGTTCAATGGAGCTTAATTCCAAGAGCACTTTGTTGCACCTCATCTTACCATTTACATTAACCTAAGCCTATACATTTTCAAAGCTTTGCATGCTTTTGTTCAGCAATGTGGTTGTTCTTCCTCATACAGACCAATGTGTCAGAAAACAGATGCTCTATATACCTGCTGTATATTGTACTTAAACGACTGTATTTAAACTAACTGTTGCCTCATTTGTATTTAAGTATGTTTTCTGAGTACAAGCCAAATCCTACTCTGTTCAATTATGGCATACCTTTTGAATTCAAAATGATTTATGGTGCAATTGTACAGCTGTCTACTAAGAAGTCTTATTTAGTACAGTGGGGGCTTACTCCCAAGTAAGTGTGTTTAGCATTGCTGCATGTGTTCTATGAAGTAAAACAGTTGTTAAACAGTGTCAAAACCACAGTTTTGAATGGGTGGGGAGAGAAGCTTCCTTCCTGTGGAACAACTTATAAAGGTGTCTAATGAATTCCTAACTTACATAATGTTGGGCTAACATGGTTCCCGATTCTTGATCTAAACAAAGTTGTCTGCACTGTGTTTTTAAGTCCACATGAAAGCCATGCAAGCATTAAAAGCTAATCCTCTTCAAAGACAACGGGGATCTGATAAACCTGTTACGTACACACTTGCAGGGAAGTACTTTCCATCAGCCCTGTAGGTAAACAACTAATATTGCCAACTCATGCAAAACAGTCGCACTTAAAGAACAGCAACACGATATTGCAAAACCCTCGCCTGCATGCATGTATTTTGTGCTCTTGTTTCTGACATCCACACACACTAAGAGAAAAGCATTCGTGTACCGACGGCGACACAGTATTTAAAGACGATCGCAGTTTGCGAAGAAAAAAACTCGATTTCCCAATTTTTTTCTGCGAAAAAAACATTCTTTCGCTCGAATTTCAGCGATCGTTCGCCGCTTGCTAAGTTCTCCCCTTAGTAAACGGGTTACGACCAATGTGACGTTGAATTCCTCCCATTAAAAACATGACTCCCAGCAAAAAATACAAGGGGTGGGCGCAGGGGTAGGGAAAAGAAAACAACCACAGCCACCATCGAGCGTTATTTGCGCCAGCTGTTTACGACCTGCTTACTCCTACTTGCGCCACTACACCCGACTCAATCGCTTGGGGGCTATTTCGCAGCCGCATACGACCCCCTTTCTTGCCTACCAGAGTCACTTCGCAGACTCGGAGAAAGAGGCCGCTACACCGCCCCCTCCCCTCAAAGCCAAGCCTCCCTCCTTAAACAGCTCAGTGCCAGAGTCCACCTTCCCTTCCCCCACGGCCTCGCATTAGCGCTGATTCACCCGCTCCCAGGTAGAGGTCCCCCTCCAAAAAAAAAATCACACACATTTAACCGCCTGTTATACAACCAGGGCAGAAACCCGGGTGGCGGGGGGTGGGGTGGATATCTCTCTCCTCGCGCCGCCTCAACGGCTTACACAACGGAAAGAGGGAGCTGGGGGGCGCGCGCACACACACACACACATCTCCCCCCACACCCACACCGTTAATACTACTGCTGCTGCTACTACTACTACTACACTGGCACACAACACCCCCATTTTGGGGCAACGGCGCGCCGCGTGGCGGAGGAGGTGGGGAAGGAGACACGATACCCGGAGACGAAGAGCCGCTGTCGCAGCGAAAGCAGGCGAGGCGGAGCGAGAGGCCGGGCGAAGCAGCAGCCCCAGGAGAGCAGCACAGTCCGGCTGAGGAGAGGAATAAGCCGGGGGAACCACTGCCGCATTACTATATCCCGGCCCTGCCTGTTGTCGCCGGTGCACAAGCCCGGCCTACCTCTCCGCCGCTCCTCCCTCAGCTGAAGCCGCTTCTGGCCGGCGGAGGCGCCATTTTCTCTGCTCTCGTTTACCCGGCGGAGTGTCGCTGCTGCTGCCCTCGCCCACCTCCTCCTCCTCCCTTCAGCCCCGCGCCGAGGCCTGGAAGCACTTCTGCTGCTCCTACCTGGGGCCGAGGGGAACCAAGTCGCCTTCCTGCGGAGGGACCGCTAAGAGAGAGACCGAGGGCGGCGGCGGCGGCTGCAGAAGCGACGCGGCGGGAAAGCGCCTGTTGCTGCTGCTGCTGCTGCTGCGGTATAAAAGGAGCAAAAGGCCGCGGAGCTGTCTGCTGCTCTCCTCGATCGCGGGGTCGAGGGATTCCCGTTATGGAGAATGATGACAGCTTGGTTTCTAAGACACTCGCCCTTTGCACGCTTTGCTTCGATAGTCGACCCCGTTTTAACTTCCGAGTTAAAAGCATGCACGTGCGAAAGGAACTAGCATATGGGTGGAACGCCCCAGCGCGCGCGCTCTCATTCTGCTTCTCCGGGAGACCCTCCTAACTATATACACTTACCTAGGGGGGGAGCGAGTCTTGCCACCATCCACTGGATTTTGCTTCCGATTAAAATGGGTTAGGAGACATCACCGCTTGAGCCCGGCATCCTTCCGATTCCGGAAGAACAACGCGATCTGCGGCAGGGGCTGTTGCCGGCGGATGGCTTGCTCGGCACGAGCGTCGGCAGACAACAGCCTACTAGACGGTTGTACGTATGCGAAATCGGCTGCCCCAGTAATGAAGCAGTTGGAAGGCAGCATCACCTGTCTCCTGTGTGGGATCCTTTTTTAAACAGCCAGATCCGATGCAGCTAGGCGCGCCTATGCCTTTTGATTTCGATGGGCTATGCGCTAAGCTGCATAGAATCGGTGTAAGGACAAAAAGGGCTTCAGAAATACCGGTAATCTGTGAAATGGCAACGGTAAAATCAAGCTAAATGATCAAGGCGCACGTGTATTGGCACAGAGGCAAAAACTAGCCTTGGGCACAAACTTCAGCGTCCTAAGAGTTTCTGTTTATTATTAAAGGAAAGTTCTAGCCCTGTAGTCTGAAATATAGGTTCCTTCCTACATTCATGTTTGCCTCTCCCTGAGATTAAAAGCAAAACAAATTATGCAAATAAGTACAAATACCCTGTTTTGAATTTACATATTCATATAACTAGTTTTGTGTGGATGAGACCAAATGTCCATCTAGGAGTCTAGTGTTACATTTCCAGCTATGACTAGCAAGCTACTTGTTGAAAACTTAAAAGCGTACCATGAAGACAACAGCCTCTTCCTGTTCTTTGTCTCCAGCACCTGGTCATAAAATTCATCTTTTTTCACAGAATTTTATTGATCTTGGTGTAAAATTCTGGTGTTAGTGGGTTGTTGTTGTTTTTCCCTTTTAAAGCACAAATTATATGCAGGCTGGTATTTAGGCAAACTTCATAAGACGAGCCTGCTGGATCAGGCCAATACCCCTTTCCTAGTCCATCATCCTGAAGTATAATGGGGGTAGGTCATGAAGATCTCAGGGTATTTCTGCAAGGCAGGAATCTTTGGAAGAATTATACAGGCCTATAAAATCAGTACAAAAGTTCCCATTAACTTTAATTGCTGCTTTCAAGCTTGTTCTGTTTGGCTGATGATGTATAATTTAAAAAAAAGACTGTTAATTTCTTCTTCCAAAGTTGTTGTACAGATGACATTTGACATGGTTTAATTAGAGTAACATAATTCAGACTTCCAGGAATATTAAACACGTGGAATCAGAGAATTGTATAAGGAAGGACCCCGAGGGTCATCTAATCCAACTCCCTGAAATTCAGGAATCTCAACTAAAGCATTCATGACAGATGGCCATCCAGCCTCTGCTTAAAAACCTCCAAGGAAGGAGAGTCCACAACTGCCTGAGGGCGTCTGCACACATTCCACCTCTGCACACATTCCAGTTTGCCAATATCCTCCTCAAATTGTGGCACCCAGAACTGGACAGAGCATTGGTGCCAAGGTCTGTGTGACATGGAGGGGGGTGCTTGTTGTGTGCGCATGATGTTACATGTTTGACATATGTATGACATCACACATATCAGGAGGAGGCCGCAAGGCCCAGGGAGGTCTGCTGCCACCAGTTAAGCCTGATAAGGCCTTCCGCCACCACAGGGAAGCAGCTCATTGCCTGACATGCATTCTGGGTCTTATTAACCCTATAAACAATAATGGCTCCCAGTGGGTTTTTGATGAAGGGCAACTAGGCCAGTCGGGCCTCCTGAAGCAACAGCTGTGATGGAAAAGTTTGTTTTGCTTGGCAGGTTGGGTCAACAAGTGTTTTCTGTTTCTTTTTCCCTGCCAGCAAATGGTTAGCAAACAGCAGCTTATGATTTGACTGGGGGTTCCAGGAGGGGGAGTTGAAAAGGAGAGGATTTGGAGAGACAGTTTTTAGTTTGGGATAGAGTAGGTTGGGAGAATAGGTAGGGAGACGGGGAGTGAGAGGAAAGAGTTTGTTCTGGGTAGAAACACCCACTCTAAGGAATATATCACAAGCTGGACAAAGGAGTCTCTGAGCTTATTGTGAAGGACAGTGTGTGGTGTCCTGTAAGAGTAATTAGGCCAGGAATTAACTGGGAGGCTGAGCCAGGAGAAGTAGAAGCTGTGAGAATACAGTCTACTTAGGTCTCATTCCAGTCAGGAGGGGAGAGATTCTTCTACGAAAAGAGAAGACTGCCAAACCACTTAAGAGGGGTGTGGAGATCCCTTGAGTCTGTTACTTGGAGTATCTCAGGAGTAGGGTTGTCTAAGGGGTGTGGAACTGACAGGAAGTACCACCTTGTTTTAAGAACCAAAATATTAAGTGGCAACAGCTGTGCAACAACAGAGCACTGAAGTAAAATATAATCTGAAGTATCCTATGTTTTACCCACTTGTGTCATAAACTTCCTTTGTTAAATAAAATATTGTTTATTTGATCAAATCCTGCTTGAGACTCCAAATTATTAAGTTTTCCCTCACACAAGTCCCCCACAAGATAATCTGGGGTAGTTTGTGGGAATTTGTGGAACTGGTGTTCTGTGAGGTGGGTGCACTATATTTAAGTGAGGATGAGCCCAACGGCACCGGGGGGGGGGGGGAGGCCGTTGCACCATCACATATTAATTGGTGGCAGCACCGTGATGCAAAGTTAAAACCCACACAGAAATGTACCCAGAGATACAGAACAACCAGTTTAATAAAGTATTGAGGATATTTTATTAAAAGAAGAAAAAAAATCTGTCAGAAAATGACCAGCAAGCGCCAAGCAAAAGAGACTCGGGATGACCCAGTGCAGGGAGCTGCTGCATTTGAGGAGAATCCTAATACTGAATTAGAAATGATGAGGCTAAGATTAGAATTGGCTAAAGTTGAAGCAGAGAAAGAAAAACAAATTAAAGCAGAAAGAGAAAAGGCCAGAATCGCAGCTGACATTCAGGTAGCACAGATACAGGCTGAGAGAGATATGGCAGAGAGAGAAGATTAGCTCATGAGGAAAAAAGAGAAAGAAAGAGATGCCAGATTAGCCCAAGAATACAGAGAAAGGGAGACCAAGATGGCCCATGAAAAAGACATGTTTCTTTTAAAAATGAAGGAAATTAAGCTGAGAGCAGAACTGCCACAACCATTGTTGCGGGGTGAAGATTTTACCTCAACTAATATAAAGAGATTTCCAAAGTATGTCAAAGGTGATGATGTACAGGCATTCCTGTTTAGTTTTGAACGGACCTGTAAAGATTTAAATATTACTGAGGAAAACTGGATGCTGTACTTACGCCCACAGATATGTGGAATTTTGAGTGAAATATTAATTTGTGATTTTTGAGAGAAGATGAAACCTCACATTTAAAGAAAGAGTGAAGGTGCTTGGTGTTCTGTGAGGTGGGTGCACATATATATTTAAGTGAGGGCCGGCCCGATGGCACCAGGTGGGAAAGTGCCATTGTGCCGTCACAACAGCTGAACCTCATAACTGAGGACAGTTGCACAAAAACTGTTTCATATGTTAATGGAAGTACTGATGTTCTGCCCTTTCAATAATATCCTCCACCAGTTGCTGAAAAACCAACATTCTTGCAAGTCCTGCTGGCTTTGAGGTTGGGGTGTTTGCTTGTTCTTTTGACATCCACTTGCCGTAGGAACAAGGGAACTATGGGGCTTGCTGTCACAGAAAGAGCTACAATCAATGGAGTACAAATCTTAGAACTTCCAGTACATACACAGATTTGTGCTCTCAATCTCAGTCTCCCTTCTTTTAACAGGAGTGGCAGAAGGTGGAGTAGGTTCTGGTGGTAAACCTCTGAGGAAACTGAAGAAATTTGACAAGGAGCCCTCAGTTGTTTTAGCAGCAATATAAAGACTCACCATCCACCACATGCTACTGAAATGAAGTTGAGAGATAGGGAGTGTAACCAGAATGGGTAACCAGAAGTAGCTTTTTGAGTCAGCTCATTTAAGTTACGGTATTCAAAATGAATTGCCGGGCTCCAAATTCTTTTATTCTAAATGTGCCTCTTTTGCACGTAACTCCATCTGAGTCTATCTTGAGGTCGTAATGAAAACAAAATAGATCAGGCATCAGCAAACTTTTTCAGCAGGGGGCCGGTTCACTGTCCCTCAGACCTTGGGGGACGGATGGACTATATTTTGAAGGGGGGGGGGAATGAACGAATTCCTATGCCCCAGAAATAACCCAGAGATGCATTTTAAATAAAAGGACACATTCTTCTCATGTAAAAACACACTGATTCCATTTAGAAGACGATTGGGCTGGATCCGACCCCCGGGCCTTAGTTTGTCTACCCATGAAATAGATCTTGCAAGCCTGCAGGCTGCCTATACCTGTTCTAGAGAGCCTACCCAACAGCCTAATGTTCAACATGTTCCCTGTTGTTGTACCAGACCTGCTCAGTGATTGCAACAGGTTTCGCAACATATTACAGGACTGGGACACCCCGAAAGAATACAACTTTTGTAAACATCCTCATCCGAGGCTAGTTCCTGCTTTGCTTGTTTAGAATCTGTAAACATTTCCCTCTTTCCTTGACCTCCCTAGTCCTTCAGCCAAAGGGGTGGGGGAACCTTTCCTGGCTAGTGATCCAGATTCTTATCTTTCCACCTCTGCTGAACCAAGTTTTACAGGTGGGTGGGGTTGTCCTATCAGTCACCTGATGTCACTATGATGTGAGGTGATATGGGGTTTTGAAGCCCCACTTGTTGACCCTCCAGGACCAGGGTGAGTTGCCACCACTCATCAGCTGTAGGCAGGGAAGAAACTATGCTTTATTTAATCTGGGTCAAAAACACACTCCCATGCACATTTGCGTACACACACACAGGCTGGGAGCCCCAATGGTAATCCTCTCTAGAAGCTTCACCTGGGGCAAAAAAACCTGGCTACCCCTCCTGCCACTGCCACTATGGCTCTGCTATAAGAACTCACTTTAAGCTCCTAGTCGAATGCCTTGGCCTCAACACCTAGTTGAAAAAAGGCTTCATACTCATAGTCAAGGCGAAAAGTAATTAGTAAGAATGTGATTATTTCATGCCAATTATATACACACCCTCCTTTCATTAAGCCTTATACGTAATGATATATATGAGGAAATGCCTAATTGCAATCATGTCAATTACAGCACAGCGCACAAGCTACTTGTGCTGTAGTCTGCTGTTCTTTGACCAATGGATGAATTCCTCTTAAACTGAAGTGCTACTTATTAATTTAATTCATATCTCACCCTGTGAGGTAGGCTAGGGTGAGAGGCAGTGATTGGCCCAAGGTTACCCAGTGAGTTTCATGGCTGAGTGAGGAACAGAACCCTAGCTCCAGGTCCTAGCCTGACATGCTAGCCAGAGGTTTGGAAGGGATACCAAATTTGGGGGTTCATAGTTAATAACCCTCTACCCACTCATTTGAGAGAAAGCCTCACTAAAACACAGTGAAGTCACCTGTGCAGAGATAGGCAATAATTTTAAACCACACAATCTTACCTGTCTCCAGTTGTAGTTCAAGTAGGTGGAACTGTCTGTGACCTGGCAGATCCTTGCTGCAATATTTTGTTCACTGGTTATTCCTGCCTGCTGCTGTCAGTTATCCACCCATGTCCAAACAAATCTAAGGCGTTTGTATAAACCCAAGAAACCAAAGTAGGCCAATGAATCTGCATTAACAGGCTGTTAAATATATTCAGAAGCCAGGGCAACAGCTAATTTAAATTTGACCCTGCCATAAAGTCTTGGAATGCCTCGTCTTCTGTGCTCTGCATCTTGAAGATGTTCAAGCAGGAACATGAGAATCCAAATAAGTTCTGATGAGAGCTACAGTATACACAAGACAGTGACAAAGCTCCATTCACAGCTGATATAATATTTTTGTTCCAGATTCTTGGGAGGGAGGGAGGGTGCCCTGCCAAAGGCAAGGGGGCTCTTTCTCTGGGATTCAGAAGCAAGACAAGGCACAATTGGGGAAGAAAGCCTTAAGATTTATTAAAAAGCAGGCAGATTATACGTAAGAGTATACTACACCAAGTAAGCAACACCTCCATTCAGTTGCTGGGAGCTCCACAGGGACAGCAACGGAGAGGACCCCATAGGTAGTCACCAAATGACACAGCATGGCAGGTCTGCACTGATGCTCTCCCTGTGTCTGAATCACAGGGGCCTTCCTAAATTGGGCTGCATGATTGGTGCGGCAGCTGCCAATAATAAGCCTAATGCTGCTTCAAGGGATCCTCCCCCAATCACAGCTGTTCTCTCTTCCAGGTATTTAGGCTGTGATCCTCCTAAGATGGTATAGCTGTACGCTATCTCTTCTAAATGTTTAAGCTGGGAAGTAGACAAGTAACACATTTTAGCAAAATACTGTAAGGCTGTATCTAGCCAAAATAAGGATAACTGCTGCCTAGGAGAGTGAAGGTCACTGGCATGAAGGAGCAATTGTGACAGGCCACTACACCACATTGATGTACAATATATCTTCTGGTGCATTTCCCATACAGGGTGTAGCTACTTCTTTTACTTCTTGACTTCATGACACCCCCCCCCCCCCCAATCTAGGCTTCTCTTCATGCCCACAGACAGCATGGTAAAATCATGGTCTTAACACCATCTGCTCTGGAAAAGCAAAAACGTATAAGATGCAAGGAACAAGCCCTCATGATTTTACATGCAGGTATCACAGTTCCACCGTACAATAACAGGCCACATCTATGCCACATAAATCCACAGTGGTGCTGCAAAGTTCTGGATCCATCGGTTTCACAGCACAGTCACGGAGTGTAAACTGAGACTAAATCACAAATTTCTGTTGAACTCTAAAAGCCTTTTAAAATTTTGTTTAGTAAGGTTTAGATAGCACTAAGAACAACTAGGTGGTTTAGGTAAAATAGTACAAAATATTAATTAAAATAGTGACAAAACAGCCTTTAAAATTTCATAATACAATTTTCAAAATTTAAATAAAAGCAAGTTTTAAAAAACAAATATGCATGATAAAATTACATGTCTGTGTAGTTTTTCATAAACAGAAAAGCTTATAGCAGGCATGGAAAACAATATAATTATGACGCTTGCCTAGTAATTATATTATTGCCTACTATTGCCTAACTCGGCTCATAATTTTGTTATGTTTTGATTGGTCCTAGTAAACTGTCATTAGGTTGTTAAAAATTCTTTGTGTCACTCCCAATGATACTTAAGAAATGCCTTTTTATAGGCCTCAAAGGTGGTCCTTTCACACCACAGAGGACAAATGGTAGCTTCCAGCAAATGAATCGCCCTAGGTGAGTCTCCTCCCTCTGCAGTTTTCCTTTCCTCACAGCAAGGAGGCAGGGAATGGGAACTGTTCACCTGGTGACTGACTGGACACGTCATATGTAAATAAGTACGCTCTCTCTCCCTAGTTTCCGCCATAAGGAATCCTGCATAGCAACCGTGTAACACCGGACTCAGGTTTCACAGCTTCAGAGTTATGTGATAGATAGGCAAGCCGAAAAGGGCCGTGGAAACTACAACTCCCAGCATGCCCTGTTGTCATTAAACTGACGGTGCTTTTACAAATCCCTAAGCATAGAGATAAACGATTAGAGCAGCAGCCAGTAGTTTCCCTATTTGGAAATTTCTATTTTTACTCCGTGAGATGACTAAAACAGAAGAGTGTCTGTCTGCAGAAGTAATGCTGCGCAGCTTCCGCACAGGACCACCGAATAACCGAGCGTTTGCTTGGGATCAAGTGTTCACACGTGCCAGTCCTGGTGTTATACACGAATATTTCCAGCAGAGATGCGTCTCCCGATTCTTTTTTCCTCTGAAATGTGAGAAATGGTCTTCTTACCGCGGCTCAGGTCCAGAGGCTGGAATGCGCTTCCCATACATACATACATTTTTTTTTTCATACAACGTAAAGACCTGTGCACAAACTCCTGCCTTTGCTCTAAACACTTTGCCACCAAATCTCAGCCTGACATTTTATTTTGTTTTAAATCTTGCCACAGGCTTTTGCCGGGCGTGGGAGGAAGAGATATCTGTATTAGACTAATGACTAATGAGGTTCGCGTCAGAAGTAGCCCAGAAGTCCTTTCTACAAAACGGGAACGGACTGCTCTTGAATTAGTGGTCTATGTTTCATTTTGATCCTTGCGTCGCCGGATCACGCAGTCAAAAACGTAAGTCCGCTTCCTGGGAGGAAATAATAAACGAAAAGAGGGAGAAAAAGTCCCGTGTTGCCCTGCGCGCCTCCTCCCTTCGCGCTGATTGGCCGAGGCGCGAAGGAGCGAGTCGTTCAAAGTAGGCGAGTGTGGAGGCGCTTTGGGCGCGCGTCTCGTTTGAGGCGGTTCTTCTTGACATTCGCCGGTCCGAAGCGCTTCTCTTTCCTCCGGGAGCCGGCGGCTCTTTTTTTCCATCTCTCGCGGGCGTTTCGGCCAGCCGGTGGAGCTCGCAAGTGCGGGGACCCCCCTCCCGCAGCCGTTAAAGACGAAACGGGACTCGAGCGGCCGCCTCCCTTCCCTTCCCTTCCTCCGCTCCGCCCGCGTCGGGGTCTTGCCTGCACCGGCCTGAACATGAGTTCAGCGGGTGGTGGGGGCAAGAAGGACGAGAAGGGCAAAAACATCCAAGTGGTGGTCAGATGCAGGTGAGCGCGGCGGCGGCGGCGGGGGGGTCCTGCAAAATAAAAACGAAAATAAATATGGGGGATTAGCTGCGGAAGCCAAATTAGGCGCCTTTCTCGATCTTGTGCATGTAAGCCTCTCTGACTTCTCACTAGGCTTGATCCCCCCGCGATGGTGTTGTTGTGGATGCTTCGGGTATCGAAGAGATCCTTTTTCTAGGCGTTGTCGGCGATGGTGAAATTCAAAGAGGTTGGGTGCTAAAGACTGCGGTCCTGGGCGCACTGGCTTGGCAGCGCAGTGGGACATCTGAATATGCATACAGGGTTCTGCTGTTGTTGAAGAAACCTCTCCCCCCCCCCCAGTGTTTTGTAGGTTTGGGCAGAAGGTTGGTAGTGGTCCTCGGGTTGGTAGCTGGTCATCTTCCCCGTGGTTGGTCCAAGTCCATCTCCTGTTGATTGCTGGCATTTTTACGGAGAATGTTCAGCCTCGGTCTGATCCAGCAGTCGGCTTACTTACATATCTTTAAACAAGAGGGTGTATATTCAGGATCAGTTATACTTTAGCTTAGCAATTACTGGATACTTTGTGGGGAGAAAGCAAGATCCTTGATCTTGCAGACAGAACCTACACATTTGCAGTTTTTATGCATTAAGTTGCGTTGGGATTTGTAGATCCTGTTTCTTCCTTGATGCATATTAATCATAATGTTGGAATAAGTTCCCAGCTCTTTTTGCTTTGTAAATTTCATATGTCAAACCTAAGGAAGGCTGATATGTGGCCAACACATGCTCCTCCGGATGTTATTAGATTCCAGCTCCTATCAGACCCAGCTAGCATAGCAGCCAAGGGGTCTTCAGCCCCCCAATAAAATATTTGATGGGCCAGCCCCCCCCCAAGACATTGCCATTCAAATGCTGTATGCACCGTGACATGTGATTGCTTATGCCGGGTGCAGCTTACCTGTTCCCTCCCCCAATATTTTATTAAAGTTGGCACCACTGCCAACTAGCAGGGTCAGTGGACAAGAATAATGGGAGCTGAAATTAAACAGCCTGCTGTAGACAGTGGTGATGACTGTCTTGCATTATCTGCTTAAAAAAGAAAAAAAAAAGCATTGTGCCTCTTTTGTTATGCCATCTTTTATTCCCTCTTTCCTCTTCCCAAGAGGTTTAAGTAGTGCATGTCAATAGAAAAGCTATCAGTTCATTAAGAACAAAGCGAAAGAGATGAGATGAGTCATTTTTTTCTAGCTTGGCATAGAAAATAAGATTCTTTTTTTAAGGTGGAGACAATCTTAAGCAATTCAGTTTCCACTATCTGATTGCTTGGGACAATTTAATTTCAAGTATAGTGTAAATATGCTTACCTATAACATTTAAATCAAATTGTATCCTTGATATTTTCTTAGTCACTTATTTCAGTCATAATACTTCTGTTGGGGGGGGGGAGGATGAGATACTGATTCATCACCTAAATGCATAGCATACTTTTTAGTTATCCTCTCTAAATAACCCTAGCAAATATGCTGTATTGAATCTCAATGGATTTAGGGCATTGGAAAACTTTCCACAATTCCAGATTTTCCAAGAATCCCACATCACTGTAGGTGATTTTCCCATTTTTATTGTGTACAATTGACATTTCTTAAACTTGTCAAAGCTAGTTCAGCAAAACCAAATTTCAGCATAAAACCTGCATCTATTGCGTTCATAATTCAGTGTTCAAGGTGTTAGTGCTGAAGGCTGCTCCCTACAAGGCGCTTTCTATCTGTCCTAGGTGGAAAGGGCCCCGGCTCACCTTGCCCTGTTTCAGGGACTCCTGGGAGACTGGAGGGTCACTGCCCTGTTGTGAATGCTGAAGAGCCCAGGCTCACTGGAACAAACTCTGGGGTTGGGGCAAATGTAAAAAATGCTTTCAAATCTTTTAAATAGTTTTTTAATTTATCTTGTTTTAAATTTTGGTTTTATGGTCTACTTTTTGCTCTGTTGGGGGTGGGATTAATGTTTTGTTGGGCCTGGGAATTAATTTAATTTTTAGTATAACTGAATTGTTTTTTGTTTTATTTTTTAATTAGTTTCTATTTTATATAGTTTGTATTCTGTTCTTAAGCGGGGAGGGTCAGGGTTACGTAACACCGGTCCTGAAAGACCTACATTGGCTCCCAGTACATTTCTGAGCACAATTCAGAGTGTTGGTGCTGACCTTTAAAGCCTTAAACGGCCTCTGTCCAGTATACCTGAAGGATCATCTCCACCCCCATTCAGCCCGGATACTGAGGTCTAGCTCCAAGGGCCTTCTCAGTAGTGGCACCCACCCTGTGGGATGCCCTCCCATCAGATGTCAAGGAGATAAAGAGCAACACAACTTTTAGAAGACATCTGAAAGTAGCATATCCACTGTCTACAATCTTGTCAGCCTTGTGTTTGCTTGGAGCTAGACTAGTGCATATGCAATTTGAGATCAACTCTTACCTTTTTTTAAGGCCCTTCAATGCAGCTGAGCGCAAATCTAACTCCTATTCTGTGGTGGAGTGTGAAAATGGAAAGAAAGAAATTTCAGTTCGCACTGGAGGGGTGATGGATAAAACAACAAAGAAAACGTACACATTTGATATGGTAAGTATCACTATTTGGTTGGCTTCCTAGCATGTCTTAGCTATCTTATCAGTTTTGAGAATTTAGGGCAGGAATCATAGCTCAGAATAGAGCATATTCTTGGTATGCAGAAGAGTCCAGGTTTGATCCCTGACATTGGGATAAGGTACAACTGGTTAGACAGTCCTTTTGCCTTAAGACCCTAAGGATTTATTTCCAATCTAAATAGATACTGCACAAGATAATACTAGGACCAGGTGGACATATCTGATTTGAACATAATGTAACAATTTGATTTAGTGTTGCCTACCTTGGCCCTTGTGTGTTTCCCATCTGTTCTACTCTACTGGTACAGCTGTGAAAAGGAGATCAGAAGCTTTTTTCCCATTTTTAAACTATGAAACTGAAGTTAGTCTTGACGGTGGTATAGGGAACCAAGCCAGAACCATAAACTTTAGTTTGAAGTTGGCTGCTTTCTCTAAACTATAGTTAAGACTCATGATTTATTGGGGTTCAGACATGATCATAAACCACACTTAGTGAAAAATGGAGGCAACAGTTTCCAGCACAGTTGCACCAGAGGAAGAAAATGCGAGAAGCATATGAGGCTGATGCTCGTTCACAGAACACTGAGCCCTAAGTGAGCGTCATGTCTGAATGAGCATACTTCTTGAGCTAGTATGCGGCACTTTCTGTTGTGGAATAATATAAATTGACCTAGCTTTACAAATTATTTGCAAATACTATATGGATAGGAAGTGGTTTGTTTTTTAAAAAAGTCTTTTACACTGGGAAGAATTAAGAGGTAGGTGGGAGTGGCAAGTCTCTTGTCATGTAACAGGTAACTTACCTGATCAGCCTTATTTAAGTTGCCTATAGAACATGAAATGTCCATAGAAAATGGGTATTTATTTCAGATTTGTGGGGGAGAGGATGGCTTCCTAGCACAACCTTGTAAGCAAGCCCAAAAAGTGCTTAGCCTACCTGGACTGCAGGAAGAGGGATGACTCACTCCATCTCCCTTCTACCAGCATACTTACTGAATGTGGAACAAAAGTATTTCCTCCCACTCCCTTCCCCAATGCCTACCATAGAAAGCAAGAGGACAGATGAGTGATCTGTTCCCCCTTCACCAGCTTGCTCACATGTCTGCATGGAATTACTGGTAGACAGTGCCTACATATTAAAGGTTAAGTACAAAACCTCAGCTTTATTTTAGAAAAGTCCTAGATTCTCCAAAACACCCATTTCCTTGAAAACCTTTGATTTGGCCGACATCTTTCCTAAACAATGGGTGCTTACCACCAAACTCATTTAAAACAATCTTTAATAAGGAAAAGTTCCTTTTATTACTTTTCTTTCACATCTTTCCTTCAGGTAACTCAAGGTTGTGACTGGCCCAATGTCACCCAGTGGGTTTTATGGCTGAGGGGATTATAATCCTGGTCTTCCCAAGTGCTAGTTCAACACTAACTACTACACCACCAGTTACAGATAGTGTATCTGAAGAAGTGTGCATGCACACGAAAGCTCATACCAAGAACTAACTTAGTTGGTCTTTAAGGTGCTACTGGAAGGATTTTTTTTTATTTTTACTACACCACCACACTGACTGCTACACCACAAAAATTTCTCTTGATTGGAAAACAATTGGAACTTCTACCACTCTTCTTGGGGGGAAGCAGGTGCAAATGGCATGAGATGACAGGCTGGGAGATGAGAATCTGTAGCTAAATCAGAATATAATTCTGACACTGGTGAAATTATGTGGCAAGTTGGAGAGTTCCTGTTTCATAACTGAAAAACATGTAGCAATGATGCCTTGTATGAACTCTGCAGGTTTTTGGAGCTCAGGCTAAACAAATTGATGTGTACCGGAGTGTTGTGTGCCCGATTTTGAATGAAGTTCTTTTGGGTTACAACTGTACAGTGTTTGCGTGAGTATCATATTTATTTTTCTTCTAACTCCATCTATATCTATGTTCTTGAAGTTAACATTCCAAATTCCTTTGTACAGCTATGGTCAAACAGGAACAGGAAAGACCTTCACTATGGAAGGGGAGAGATCACCTAATGAAGAATACACATGGGAAGAGGTAAAATATGAGGAATTAACAAAACAGCAGAATCGTATGCATGTTTATTTGGAAGGAAGTCTTCCTGGAAAATACACACACCCCCCTCTCCAAGTGGTGCAAGATTCTAGGCACTTATGTTTCCGTTTGGAATGAGGCATAGTGGAGACTGGTGATACATGGTTTATTTACACATACAGGAACCTGAGGGGTTCCTAGCATTACCACCCAAATAAAGTCTTGCTTCTCTCATAGCCACAGTTTTGGATTCCAACAAAAATCAAACATTGCTCTGACTCTCTTGCTTTAGGTCTAGGTCACATCACTGCAATTCAACTCTAAACTCAGGCCTTTTGTCTTTCTAATTAACCAGGGAAGGAGGCACACACATTTGCCCTCTGACACAGCCACTCCCTTTGTTCCCTTAACAGGTCATACTTAGCAGGCCATTACCAGGCTGGCCTGGCTATTCCAGCAATTGAATTGTAATGGATCCAGGAATTGGATGTGGGGCTCAGGAATATAGCCTAACCACCTCAAACTCATAACATTATTTTCACTGTCTCCAGCATAAAACCATATATAATGGATTGTATTGGACACACTTGCATTTTAAAGGTGTATGCTCATGCTAGCATTCTTGTGTCAGCTTCCTAAACTCCAAAAAAGAAAACCAGTTAATGCTGGTATGCTATGTTTCTTTACTTTTAATTATAGGATCCATTAGCTGGTATAATTCCCCGTACACTGCATCAAATATTTGAAAAGCTTGCTGAAAGTGGTACAGAATTTTCTGTGAAAGTATCTCTGTTGGAAATCTACAACGAGGAGCTCTTTGATCTATTGAATCCCTCTCCAGATGTTGGGGAAAAGCTGCAGATGTTTGATGACCCACGTAACAAGGTAAAAAAACCCACCCACCCACCCCCCATTTGGCTTCTCCTGAAGGCTGTGGGATTTTAAATTACTTGCTAACCTAGCATTTTGTTGTGACAGAGAGGTGTCATAATCAAGGGTTTGGAAGAGATAACAGTGCATAACAAGGATGAAGTTTATCAGATTTTAGAAAGGGGAGCAGCAAAAAGAACCACTGCAGCTACTTTAATGAACCAGTATTCCAGGTAAGAAACATGTCTCCATGAGAAGCATTTTGTTCGGTCATGGTATTGGTAAAGAAAAAAAGAAAAACCCCTAGCTAGCTCAGTTGGTTAGAGCATGGTTCTGATAATGCCAGGTTTGATCTTGGTATGGGACAGCAGGTCCCTTCCAACTCTACAATTCTATGATTCTAATATGTAAGAATTATATCCAATAGTTCCCTTAGGCAAGCCCCCCCCCCAATGTTTTGGATTATGAGGTCCTTGTCTGCTGCAGGATTCATTAAACACATTGCTCCAGTTACCTCCACCTTTGAAGGTTATTAATTTATAAGGTTTACCATAAGCACCCAGAGCAGGTTACAACAATATAGCATAACATTATTTATTTTATTCATTTTTATTTCATAAGTTTATGTACTCCCTTGTCATCCAAGGAAAATATATTTGATTTTGAATTCTGTGGAATGCAAATTATAACACAATAAAATTCCACATAAGAAATAAAAGAAGCAATAAAAAGACAGTTAAAAATCATAGGGCATTTAGCATAGTGTGTTGCAGTTGCTACAGTGGGAGAACAATCAAGTACTCCACTACTTAGTGTTACATCTTTCTTATTTGGTTGAGTTTTTGTAGAAAATATTAGCTCAGTGCAAGGAAGCAGTTCTGTGGGGTTTTTAGACAGGCTATATACCGAGGATTGAACCTGGGAGCGTTTGCATTAAGAATGTACTATACTATTGAGCTTACAGTCCTTCATTTTGGTTTGGTTGTCCTGTTTCTTTGGTTGTCCTGTTTCTTTGTATTTTCTCACGAGGAAGCATAAGAACTCTTTCTGAACTCAATTCTTTGAAAATTGCATTTGAATGAGGCGACAACACAAGCTCATGTCACCCTCACAAATCCAGTGTGGATCAGTGGGAGTCCGCTACTAGCCACCCAGGTTTTGGCTAGTGGGGAAAGAAGGCCCAAGCTACCTTTCGATGCAGTTTTTCCCATGACCCATAAGCCTTCTCCCTTTCCAGGTTCTATGCCCCCATAAGGGTCCCATCTAACAGTTTGAATCAGGCCTTGAACTTTCTGCCCACTTATATGGAAGAACGCATTGGAGGCAGGAAGCCAGCAGGTGGCGCCAGAGAGACCAACAGAGTACTTCCTGCAGCCCTACTTGCAATAAGAAACAAAAGGCTTTATTAATGAAGCTTTGTGAAAGAGAAGGTGCTGTACTGTAGCTGGGAGATTTACAGAGTTTGGAAAATGCAGTGGTAGAATAGTTCTGGCCTGCTGTTTGTGGCAGCACATATTCTAAGTTGAAGAAAATCTGTAAAATGAGCTAATTTACCTTCTACTTTGAGTTGACATGATGTAAGTGAATGCTGGGCCTGTGTGTGTGTGTTTAAATGTCCATTGGAATATTTATCTGAAATGCTTCACTCTATTTGCAGTCGCTCCCATTCGGTGTTCTCTGTCACGCTACACATGAAAGAAACGACAACAGATGGTGAAGAGCTTGTTAAAATTGGGAAGCTAAACTTGGTAGGTGCTCATCCTTGGGATTAACCCAAGAAGAGTTTATATTTAGGAGCAAAAAAAAAATGAGCGGTGGGGGTGCGGGACACAGTGCTGCTTTGAAAACTGAAAACTCTTACTGAATGTTTTAACAAAGTGATCTGCTTAAAATGCATGTCTTAAGAGACCATAGGTGCTAGGGCAGTGCACCAGACTTGCCCAAGGCCTGAATCCAGAGCCAAATGGAGCATATTAAGAGGGCCTCCAATGTCGGGCACAAAAACCACTCATTGCTGCAAGTTTGGTTGGATGGGCCCAGAATGATCTGTGGGTGTCAAGGAATGGGCAGGACATCAGGCAGAAAGGAGAGACAAGCAAGGTGGAAATACCATGGGGAAAGAGCCAAGACTTCTCTGGTCAGTGGCTGCATCTTCATGGGAGAAGGTAGACTGAATGTCGCAGCTCTCCTTCTGCCTGACACCCCTCAGGATCCATGCCACACAGCTGTTGAGCAGCGGCATCAATTTTGTGGCATGTGGATGCTGCTGCACAGAACTGGATGTGCCAGCTGGTAAGCAGAAGGTGTTCTCTTGTGTGTTGCCATTGCATCCCTTGGCTCTAGTTTGAAACCTATTTTAAATTTGTGTTAAAATTGGGTCTTAAAACCATTAGTCCTGCCCCTGGAATTGTTTTGGGGGCAGATCCAGGGTGGGTGACCCCTAGGGCAGAAGAAGGCAGATTAGGGATCTGCACGCACACCTAGCAGATAGGCATGTAGCACAGGAGAGTTTGGCTCATCACAAAAAGTAGGTCACACTTTACCTACTTGTGTTGGCTTATTATAAAATTTGAAAGTAAGGTCTCACCTATGACTGTCACAGCTTATTAACCTAGACACGGTATTGCTTCCAGGTTGATTTGGCAGGAAGTGAGAATATTGGTCGTTCTGGAGCAGTTGACAAAAGAGCTCGTGAAGCCGGAACTATCAACCAGTCCCTGTTGACTCTGGGAAGAGTCATTACCGCACTTGTTGAAAGAACCCCTCACGTTCCATACAGAGAGTCTAAGCTCACTAGAATCCTGCAGGACTCCCTTGGAGGGCGCACAAAAACTTCCATAATTGCTACCGTTTCTCCAGCATCGAGCAATCTGGAGGTAAGGTTCTTGCCTTCAAACTCTGTTAGTGGCTGAAAAGTACCTTGTTTCAAAGATAACTTGAGTGATTGGGTGGCCTTCCAAGACTTCATCACTGGACTCCTAACCTATTCCAGGGAGACTCTGTGTATGCTGCAGGGTACGGGTTAGGGCATGCTAATCTAAGCCTTCCTACAACATTGTAAAACTGGCTCAGAACGTATAGATTGCTGTGGATGAAAGGAGATAGGATGCTGGTAAAGCTACAGTGTTTGGTTGATTAAAGAGCTACATTAACTTGAAAATTCTCAATTAAGTAAGGTTCCATCTCCATTGAGCAGGAGGCTTAAAAAAATTAATACAAAAAACATTAACTATCACAGAATTGTATCACTATTAGAAAATGATAATAATGATTTCTACCACCTTCTCTCTGACACAAGCAGGAATGCCTCCTCCAGGAGGATTTCGAGAAAGTTAGCCTATTAAAGCAAAAACAACAGAGTCACATGGCACCTTAAAGGCTAACAAATTTCATAATAAAATTTATATTTTTTTTAATGGTGCCACAACTCTCCTTTTTCTTCTGAGTTGGTGGTTGCTGTGACATGTGTATCATCTGTATACCAATTTTCTTTAAAATGCATGTTATTTAGACATACACAAATGTGCAGATTTTGTCAACTTGAAAACTCAAATGATTAGTCAACCATGATTTATTTTAAATGGAGTTACAGCCCTAGAGCCTGATGTAGGCAGGGCTGATTAAAGTTGGTAGGATGCACAGCAGATCAGAGTGAGAAGCCATTTCTATATACAGAAATTCAACTTTCCCCATTGGGATTGACTAGTGGAGATTGATTATATGTTTATAGGAAGACTCTTGCTGAAACAGAAAACACTTATCTGTCACTTTTATATCTTTTGTACAACAGGAAACTCTGAGTACTCTTGAATATGCCCACAGGGCTAAAAATATCATGAATAAGCCTGAAGTGAACCAGAAACTCACGAAACGGGCACTCATTAAGGTTCAGTATACTTTTATTATGTATAAGTTCTCTTCAGATCTTACCTACTGCATTGCAGGGCAGATCTAGTTCAATTAGTTGCAATGTGAGACCTCTTGAGATTGGGGTTTGCAAAGGCCAGTCAGCTTGGAGGATACGTAACAACACTGTACTGATGTTTCAACAGGAATATACGGAAGAGATTGAACGTTTGAAACGAGATCTTACTTCTGCACGAGAGAAAAATGGTGTCTACATTTCTGTGGAAAACTATGAGTGAGTACTTTGAAAACAGCAAAGCTTGGCCGCTGTGGGTTAGCATGGCATCTTCGTTTCTTCCTCTAATCATGAACTCAGGTGGTTAGTGATAATAGGATTGGTGCCAAAAGCCAAGAGGGAGGCTTCAACATGAGAGGATTTTATACAAAACCAATCTATTTTTAAAAAATTTTAAGAGTACCCCCCCCAATAGCCCAGGGAGAACAGACCATGCTCAGTAATTAATGGATATTGAGTGATGGTTAGAAAAGAAGAAATAGGAACACGTGCGAAGGAATGAAATGGAATATTATTGAGGAGGGCTCAGCTAACTAGAACCGTGAGTAAGGAGCACCAATGGTAGAAGGTGAATGCACACTGAGATGTTTTGTTTTGGGTCTTGCTTATATCCTCTAAAAATGAACTCAGGTTATTGAGTGCCAACAGGGTTGGAGCTGCAACAGTGCCATTGAGGCATCCGCACGCTCTGGTGAAACCCAAGGAATGCAGAAGAGTGAAACGCTTCTTTAAAAATTCCCAAAAATGACAGTAACGCAGTGATGACGTTCCATGGCCTTTGACAGCCACAGATTGCTGAGTGTCAGTTGGAAAAGGAAAGGGGGGCGGGGAGTATGAATCGACCACTGTGAACCCCTTTGCAGTTTGTACCTTCTTGAAGGAGCATGAAGGTGATACACTTAAAACGTTTTGTTGCAGGTTCTGCTTGACTAATATGCTGCCTAGGCAACATTCCTGTACATAATTATTTTGTTTTAAGTACCACGCTCCTATCTATATATTAGAATGCCTAAAGTACAGTATAAGTTACAGGCCCACTTGCACTTGTTTAATCTCAGAGACTTCATTGTAAATGGGCTGCTCCTATATCTTAAGAAGAAATCTGTAGCAATAATTAGTGACAGAAGAAATTAAAAATCATAATAGCATTTAAACAGGGAGTTTCCAGATATGTCTTTCTTTCCTTGCTCTTACAAATATTTAATTGTCTTGCGCAGGCAGAGTCAACTTGTTCAGTGTTCACCATGCGTATTTTTTTATTTTATTTTAGTGCTCTTAATGGGAAGTTGACAGTTCAAGAGGAACAAATTGCAGAATATATTGATAAAATTGGCGCAATGGAGGAAGAATTGAAAAGAGTAAGTTGGTAGACTGTTTTTGGTCTACGTGGTTCCTTTTGGGAGGAGTAAGGAGGGGTAATATGTTTACATCCTGAAAAAGCTTTAGAATAGCTAGATGAAAATAAAGCATCTTCACATTGACATGTTCCCATCTAACCAACAGCATTCAGCATGTCCAGGAATGAGCAATGTTGGTAAGAAAAAGGAGACAATAATGTACTTTACTCACTTGATTCAATATATTTAAAGCATTGTCAACTTTTGTTCACATGAAAGCTTTTCTGTGAGATGCAAATTAAATTTGTTGAAGCTAGTGTAACGAAGCAGTCTGACAATATCTCCATTCAGATGCAACAACAAACCATGGCTTGCTGTTCTGATAATTATTAGCAGCAAGCTTTTCCTTCCCTGGGTCCCTTCCTTCAGGTGGTCCCGCCCACCTGACAAAGTTCACCCTAGGGGGAGAGAAATAAAGAGTTGGGCCAAAGATGTTCCCCACCCCTGCTCTAACAGCTCATAGTATTTCTTTCAAGTGTTTTTTAACTGTTTTGGATTACTTTCAATTTCAGGTCACTGAGTTATTCACAGTTCATAAAAGTGAAATGGAGAAGTGCAAGACAAACCTGCAGGTTAGGGAAAAAGAGCTGGAAGACACACAGAAGCACTTGGAAACAACCAAGGTTCTTCTTGAGGAAGAAGTGTTTATAGCATCAGCTTTGGAGAACACAGAGGAAAAACTTCATGGCACTGCAATCAAGGTTAACAAAATTCACACTCCCAAGTTCCCCCCTCACTAGCACTTGAATGGGCAATACGGTTGTAACGCCATGATTATAACTTACGCTGTCAGCGCTGCATAGGTTTTCAGGCCGCTTTCAAAATCTTGAAATGCATCCCAAACCATAAGAATGATCTGTTAATGATTTGGGACAAAAGGGGAAGAGAATGGTCTACTTCTCTCATGAAGGGCATTCAGAGGGGACTGAAGCTTCAACATCCCACCCCTTCCATCTCTCCTTTTATTTTGTTTGGAAGGTCTTTTTTGTTTGCTGCTGTTTATGCACCAAGTGTGTTTTAGCACCATGCCCTGCAGCAAAAGGCACAGGGTTGCCTTGGAATGAAGCTTGGAAGTTGCTAGGAAATAGCGTGTTCCCCAGCAGGCTATCTGAACTCAATAGCTCTTTTCAACTTTCACTTCTGGACCCCAGCAATTCCATGCAGCTTGGGCCACCTCTAGTTACAACACTAGCTTTTTCATGTGTTGCATGTTGGCACTTGCTTAAAAATTGAGTGTTGGACTGCACTGCAGTCTGCCCCTGATACCCAAACACTAAACTTCTTAAACGTAGGGGTTTAATATGACTGAGAACACAATTGTGCGAGAGTCCTGACTGCATGGAAGCCATTTGTGAGCAACTGTCCATACACAGGTTTTCCTTTGGGTGCTCACACTAGATACTATCTTCTACAATTTGGAATAATTGTTTGTTTGATTTGAAGGTGGCTTAACGTTTGCGACTGGACTTAACTGTCAGGGGTCCTTTAACTTTACCTTTACCTTTTTAACATCACCTAATCTGTACTGATTTTGTAATCAGTGTGATGTGAACTGAAAACTGTCAAAACCTTTCTGCCTTAGCTGCTTAGTGCTGTTAAAGAAACAACCACAGATGTTTCGGGTCTGCATGCAAAATTGGATCGTAAAAAAGCAGTCGAACAGCATAATGAGGAAGTCCAAAGGACATTTGCAGAACACATGAATGCCTTCTTCTGCGATATGAAGAACTCCATCAATGAGAACTGTTGGAAACACCAACAAATGCTGGACTCTTACACTTCTTCGGTTGGTAAGTGCCTCAATTCATCTTTCTGTGCAGTAGTCATTCAGAAGACCTCCCTTCCCCTGAAACTGAATTTGGAGTCAGACTTGTTCCTGAAATCATGGGGAAGACTGTCCTGTTGAGAAGTGACTCACTTAAACTGTGGCGCCCATCTCTCTCTCGGTAGGTGATCTTCTGTCTGCCAATTCTTCAGCTTTTGGAGTTACTACATCAGCTATAATTTCAGCGTTCGGCTCTCTGCAGGAGATGGTTTCCACTGAAGTTTCTCTAGCTTCTGAAAAGATACTGAATCAGGAGTCTCTGACATCTCAAAATAAAAATGATCTCCGGAAACTCTTAGTAAGTATAAGTGCCGTGGGCAGTAACACTTCTAAGTAATTATTGAATTGTTTCTGTAAAATATCCTGATTGCTTGAAATGGACAGTTGTGTGGAAATGTAACTGATAATGGCTCTTTAAACCAGGGAAGGAGAAGCTCTGCAGTCAGCAAAATAAATGACGTGTAGAAGCCACTTACTGATGTTTTGAATGGTTCTCGTTCAGCCTTATTCCCAGCCATTCCCTGTTCCTTGGCAGAGTGGCATCAGGGAAGAAGCTAGGAAAGAATATAGCCAGCTGCTGTAGGGAAAAAGCTTCTGAGTTATAATAGAAAACAAATAATACAGTCATCCAGCAACTGATCTGCTGCAAATGATCTATCTACCTCATTGTGACAGGTGAGGTACTTGGTCATTGGGCATCTTGGGAGTTGCCTTAGCTCTCAAGCACAGTCTTGCTCAATCAGCTGTCACCCTTCTGTACATCCATGACCATTCTACCAGACTGTAGTATAGTTATAGTAGCCATTTCTGGAGCCAGGTTACAGCTGCCCTTGCTTTAATTTTTGAGCCAACATGGCTTTTGAACAAGAAGCCATCGGTGGTTTTGAGCTGTAACATTTCCTTTTCCACTTCCCACAACAATCAGTTTTCTTACTGAACTCAAAATGATTTAAAGTAGAAGAACTGTCTTATACCCCACAATCTACTCTTGGTTCTAGGAAGAGCACACATCAGGATTGGACCAAGCCTTGAGGAGTCTGTCACCTGTGTTGAAATTTGTTCTGAATCTGAACTCTCAAGTTCATGATAATTTGCATAAATATTCATCCCTGGCTGAAAAGGTAATTTTTGAACAGCTTCTGCCATATCCTGAACTATTGTACTCAAGTGTGTGCGAAAGTTTCTTTGATATAAAATATATATAACAGCAACATCAATAATACTTTAAGAAAGTATCTAAGCAAGGTAGTGAAATTCTTTCGTGTTGTGAATTGATGGTGCATTGTGTGTGGATGTGTACAGAGATTGTGTGGCTGGAGTAATTTTTAAAAACCCTACTACAAGTCCTAACATTGGTGTATTTCTGAACCTTGATCTATCATTTTCTTGTTTATAGATGACAGGTTATAGAGAGGAAATGACTATATTCTTCCAAGACCATTCTCTTGCTTTGAGTAAACTACAGGAGGACATTTCCCAGAAGCTGGCTCAACTTCAGCATGATTGTGAGAGCTTACAGGAAGAGGTGGTGTTGTCTAAGGTGGCCCTTAAAAAGGTATCTCTGCTTTTTGCGGCACAATAAGGAATAGGCCAAGTTAGTCTCTGCAGCAGGTTCTCAATGCAATCAGACAGAGGCAGGCAGAACTGTGACCATGGTTGATAGGCAAACTGGACTGGACAGGGTTGTTGGTTCTGGTGCCCTTCACCTTATGTTTCTAGTTGTGCATTTGCCATCCTTTAGAGGTGGGGAAAGTCAAGTTGCAGCTCTCAACTTCAGGTTCCATTTAAATGCTACAATATGCAGGAGAAGGGCTATAACACAGCCTATTTAGCCCTTTTTTGTGTTGAGCAATCCATACAAGCCACAGTTCTTTGTATGGGAACTGGAACTTTATCTGTTATTTCATAGGGTTCATTTAAGAAATAAGCACTTGTTTGTGCACCCTGCAGCTGGGGGAGGGGGTGTTTCTGTGCACTTCACTCTTGTGTGCTGTGTTCCCTCTGCACTGCCCCCCCCCCCAATTTGTAACAGGGTTAGTGTGTTCTGCAATATGGCCTAGATGCTGCTGTGTCATGAATTTCAACATGCTGCCCTTGATACCTTCCTGCACAGCAGTGTGCAGTGAAACCATGTGAGAGCCAGCTGGCTGCTCCCTATTTAGGTAGATGAAGGAGTTGAGTGTTGCGCTCCTGAATGTGCATCTGAGAGAGGGAAACAATGAGGTGTTAGCATGCATAAGAGCGTATATTCAACAAAAAGGAGACTAATAGTGCTGGAGAAGAGTGTACTTAAATATAGGTTGTTTTTTTTAAATATGCTTGTCTGCCTAATGTACAGCTTGTGTGGTGCAGCAGGTAACTGTCCCCATTCCTAATTCGCGAGCTCCTGTCGAGGGCCTGACGTTACATGCAGCAGAATATTTAAAATGTTTTGCCATGTTCATCAAAAAGTACACTGGCTTTCTTTTTATGCTGTGTCTCTAAAAACCAGTAGATTTGTGTTTTAATTCTGTGCATCTGTTCTAGGCCTCTTCCCAGCTTCTTGCTTCTCTGGGCCTCCTAGAGCAAGAAACCCAGCAGAATCTAAGTGAAGTGCTGGAGAAAGGTGAAATGGTGAAGAAGAGGATTGGGGCTGCCCAAGAAAGTATAACCTTGTAAGGAAGCTCTTCAACTTGCTTATCGCTTAAATGTCTTTTAAAGGCTACGCACACGTTCCTTAGGCTTACCCTGCAATAATTTTGCAGGTAGGCTATGTAAGGGTTCAAATTTGTGAGCCTTCTAAATGTAGAAGTCTGATTCCAAAAATCTCAAAACCTAAGCATGCTTGAATGCAGTGCCTAGTAATAACTAACTGACTTATTGTACATTTTTGGGGACTTGCATTAATTAGTTGTGACTGCTATGAACTTAGTAATGCGTAATTGTGGGAGTTGAATGAATAAAACTTAAGTTTAGGACTGCTTCCAAACTATTATCAAATGGTCTAAATTAGTTTTTGAACAATGTGGGTGCCTGACCTATTTTTGTGGTTAGTTGTCCAAAGGTTATATATTTAATAAAACATAAAATCAGAGAGCTGTTGGTAGTTGTAAGCTGTGGTGTGCCTGCTGGATGAATGAAATAAAACTTCGTGTAACAGAGTTGACGAAGGTAGTTTCTTTTGCTACATTCTTCAGCTACCCTTAAGGATACTCATTGATGCTGTCACAGTGAAGCACTGTATTTATGATTAGGCTTTGTCCTACAGAGGGCTCCCAAAATTACTAGTTACTGTATCAAGAAAGGACTGCAGCTCAGTGCTTTTGAGGACTCATTCACTATATAAATGCAGGAAAGTATCCACAGTAATAATGTGACCTGTTCAACACATAGGAAGCGATAGCCAACGCAATAAGCCTGCTGTGTGCCATGAAAAGCAAGTACAGTCATACCTTAGAAGTCAAACGAAATCTGTTCCGGAAGTCCGTTCGAAAATCGAAGCACGGCTTCTGATTGGCTGCAGGAAGCTCCTGCAGCCAATCAGAAGCTGCAGAAGCCCTGCCGGATGTTTGGCTTCCCAAAGAACATTTGAAAACCGGAATAGTCACTTTGGGGTTTGCGGCGTTTGGCAGCCAAAACGTTTGAGAACTAAGCTGTTTGAAAGCCAACGTACGACTGTACTTGGATCAAAAGTTTTAATAATCTATTACTAAATCTGTTAATACAGGCAGACTACTGGCCTTGTCAACTCTACAACTTCGCAGCACAGCAGATTAACACTGCCTCTGAATGATTTTTCACAAGAGATCAGGCAATCCAACGAAGAAAATGTTCAGATATTACTGGAATCAGCCAGCCACTGCAAGGACCTGGACAGGCTCCTGAAAGACATGTGCCAGGAAACAAATAAGTGGAGTGAAATTGCGGCTACAAAGATGGACTGCATTGTTGATCAACAGGCAGCCTTCCTCAGCACCAGAAAGGAACACCTACAAAGAATCTACAAGGTTACTTAGCATTTTACAGCCTAATGACAGACTTCCCAAAAGTACTGTACCACTTTAGGCCATGGGTGGAGAATCTCTTGGGGGTGGCGTGTTGGGTGGTCAGGGGCAGTGGTGCGCTGGGCCTCCTGTTTTTTCTTCTTGTTGTTGTGTACCTTCCTGTTTCTCCACCCCTTGCCACCCACAAAATAGGCCAAATACTGTAGGTTGCCCACTCTTGCTTTAGATGGACAAGACTGGTCTGTGGCTAGCATATATAAAACATCTTGGATTGGATAACATTTGGGTGTGAAAATTACTTGATTCTCAATCGAGAACAGTTGAAAAGCCTGGGCCTATGAGAGTTGCCCATCTTTACATGGAAGAATTCAAACACATTTTGGCCCCCTCTGCACTATACATTTAAACCAGCACCATACCACTTTAAACAGCCATGCCTTCTCCCAATGAATCTGGGGAATGTTAGCTAGTTAAGGGTGCTGGACCATCTACCCCACTCACAGAGGTATAATTCTCAGAGTGGTTTAATAGTTAATCCCTCTTCTCTGGGAACTCTGGGAATTGTAGCGGTCTCCTAACAACTCTCAGCACCCTTAGCAAACTACAGTCTTTGGGGAAAACCATGGCTGTTAAAGTGGTATAATGCTGCTTTAACTGTATAGTGCAGATGAGGCCTTCTGAGAGTTTGATCACAAGTGGCAGCACTATCAGATTTGGCCACCTGATATTGGTGAAGGCAAATGAAGTTGCAGTACCCTTGCCTTGAGCTCTGGTTGTGCCAGGATGTACAATGGAACGATCATTTCTGTGTGCAGTGTGGTGTGCTTTCAAGCACAACATAGCGCTTTTAGAAAATGTTTGCCCTCTGGCCTGATTCTGGACCAACTTTTTCTAGCCAACCTTCCTGCCGAAGCAACAGGACCTGGCTCACATGATACATTAAAGCATAGTTAAAGCAAACTAGGTGGTTCAGGATGAGCATGCAGAAGGCGGGGGCACATTGCTGAAATTGGTGTGCTTCGTTCCTTCCACACACCTGCTGCTGCTCCCTTTTGCCCCAGCCCAATTTCTGTGTCTGTTAACACCCTATACGCTGCTCCTTATAATTTGACAAAGAAGTCAGGAGATGTCTGGGCAGTGCCACTAGTGGTTTTCCAGAGTTTTAGAAGCCTTTGTAGAGGAGAACTGGCAAAGAAGAAAGCTTAAATATTTTTGCTACCTGGAAGCTAACTTGGTTTTCTGAGAACATGGACCTTTGTATGTATGAAACCAAGCTTAAGCCCTTTTTGTCCAGCATTATATTTATTAATTCCACATTTTGTAAAGAAAGTTCCTAGCATTAAGCTCATCTAGGAGTTTTCATGAATTAATTAGCAAAAAAAATAGCTGTGTATGTGTGGTGTTTAGATTTCTTACAGTGGTTAGTAGGAACCATATGATAAAAAATGAAAATGTTCACCAGTTGCTACAATTCTGGAGTGTTTTAAGACTTGCATTTTGCTTTCAGGATTTAGATGAGAATTGCAGCTCGTCAGTTGCTAAGGTCACAGACCATATTGCAGGACAAAAAGATACTGAAGCAGAAGCCCTGAAGACGCTCCTTGACAGGATGAGGAATGATAAGAATGTGCTCCTGAAGCAGAAAGAGATACTCCTTGAAGAAACCGAGGATGGGTCAACTCGCATTAATGGCTTCCTGAGGGAGGAACTTAAAGTGGATGTCCCGACAGGTATTTGGAGGGAAACGATGAGTCATGGAGAGATCCAAAAGTGTGTGGAATTTAGCAGCTTTTCTGTGCCAAAAGACGTGGTTTTAGGTGTCACTTAAACTTACTTTTCTCCTGAAGGAGCCACCCCAAAAAGGAGAGGATACCAGTACCCAGTGACAGTTGTGAAAACAGAACCTCGCGATGTCCTGCTGGAAAGATTAAGGCAAAAGCAGACAGAAGTCACAGCTACGCCCAAAGCTCCTGAAAAGGTATTTGTGGAAATTAGAAGGGAGGATGAAAGATGCTTCTTCAAATGTGTAATTCTTAATGGCAGGGACACAGAAGTACATAAATAGAAGTGAGATATCTATCTATCTAATCTATCATACTACTCTATACCTGCAGGTCTAGGGTTGGTAAGTAGCTGTAGAGCAAGGGGGCAAACCTTTTTTAAGGACCACATACCAGTGGTGGGCAGGGCTGGAGGCAAAAGTGCACACAGCAAGGAATGAAAGGTTTTCATTTGTCGTGTACTCATGAAACTAGCCTGTTACACAAACACCTCCTTCCGGCTGTGCATTTAACTTTATGACGGGGCTTCTATCTGTATTCACTGATATAGCAGGCTTACTGTTGTGTTCCCAGGATGATTTGGAGGATGAGGATGAGGAGGATATAATAGAGACCAACGGGAGCCCGCTAAGTGAAAAATCCTTCTTGGAGACAAGTGTGTGTATCAGTGGAGGAGTTCCTTTCTTCCAGGTAACTGCTGTATTTTCTGTAGAACAGGAAAATTACAAGGTTGTAACAATCTACAGTTTTGTGGGGACTAATCAGAGCTAGGAGATAGCCATAGTTCAGTATAACAAGCACACTGGAAATGTAGAAGATTAGGGACGTAGTCCTTGAACTCACTGGGACTGATTTCGGAGTAGATAGGCCTAGGACTCTGCTGTAGAAAGTCTGGCTTCTCACGAAGAGGTAAAGTGAACTTGAATGTGTACTTGCAGTTGTCCAAAACAAAAGCTGTGCAACCTTGTACCTTTGAAGCATCACACTTTCAAACCAAAGGCAGAATCTCTGCAGAATTTCTAGCAAAAATCCTTAGGCGGCATAAGCTTGTAGAAGATTTTAGATAGAATTGAATGAAGTATGGAATTTGGTACTGGGAAGAGAGTTAATCTTGAAGAGTAGCTTTTACTTTTAAAAACAAGAATCTTACCCTTATTGGCTCCAAATAAAACTTGGGCAGCTGCTAAAACCAGGCAGTGGGGCTTCAGTGCTGTGTATCTCCTTGTCCCACCCCATGACTAGCAGATGGAGAATAAATACAGGTAATGTTGCAAAACGTACAGGTCTTGGATGAATTTGGAGCAGGTTACATCCGACTGTATGTTAGGTCACCAACCCGATAAATACAGTTGTCTCGAAACAAAAGACCATACTGTCTGGTAAAGAATATAATTACGAGTTTCTTTTCCTGGGTGGTGTTGGTGTGGTTCTCTCATAGATCACTGCTGAGACTTGATAATCCACCTTAAGCGGCTGTGCCAATAAAATACCACAGAACAGAACTTTTTTGCTGATATTGCTGGTACCTACAGTTGTCTCAGAATGCAGATGAGTCTCTCTGTAAGGATGAGAAACTAAATTCAGTATTCCACCTTGACTGCAGCTTACAGTAGAGGTATCTGGCTTTTCCAGTGTTCTCATACAGATGGAAAATTAAATTTTGCAGAACGCATTAGAAAAAATGGTTAGTGGAACCCTGTTTTCCATATATTAAGGCATGGTTTGCCCAACAAGCCGAAAGAGATGGTAGGGTAGACTCCAGATGAGGAATGCAATTTTTAAAAAATGCTCCCCTACATTTCAAAGCTCCTTGCTGGTAAAAAATCAGCGTGACAGGCCCAGACCTGGACTTGAACATTTTTACACTGTGCTAGTTTTTTGTTCACTGGATTTCCCCCTCCCCCACTTTAAGAGGAGCGATCTCTTCTATCACTTCATTTTGCATTTGTTGACCCAGCTTTAAATCATCACTAAGTTGCTAGGCCAGTCTAAAATTGTGATAAGTTTACCTTTCAAAAGAGCCAAGTTTCCAGTGTCATCTTCTGTGTGGTTTTGCCAGTCAGTGAACTGTGTACCGTAGTGCGTACCGTAAATTTTAAAACATAAAGTGGAATAAATGATCAGCTGAGCTCTTTAACCCTACAGCATAAAAGGAGTATCAAAAAGGATAAAGAGAACAGATCTGCATTGATCCTGGAAAAGACCAGGGAGGAGGACAAAGGAGACCCTACTTTTTCAAAATCAAGATATCCATTTAGAGTACAGAACTAAGGATGTACAGCATTTGTCTTTGTTTCTTCAATGTTTCACGGCTTATTAGTTTGACCTCTGTATGTAGTGCTATAATGTTGGTGTCCCAAATTAGCTGTGAAGAGAGTTTGAAAATACCAGTCTCTTAATAAATGCTTTAACTCACTATTTTTGAATTTTTTTAACACCTTATTTTCTAATAAATACATGAAATGCCCAGCATCGTTAAGCTTATTTTTCTGCAAGAGGAATCAACACACATTGCTGGGTGGGAAACAGGCCTTTTGAACATGTCAAACATGTGTGCCTTATTTGTAAATTGAATTAACCTGGGTTTCTCTAACAAATGACCAAAAGCACTTTTAGTATCAAGCTTCCTTCCCAGATTGGCCTCTGCTCTGAAGGGCTTTCCCAGACTCAGGGATACTATCTTCATACACATAACACTCATTAAGTGAAGATATATGGGGATGAACTCAACAGATCTCCATCTCAGAAGAAAGCCCCAGAAGATGTTCAGCTAACCCTATTGTATCTTAAGGATCCTAGGTTCCTTGGCAGCAGTGTATAGAGTCATCAAACCCTTGAGCTCTGTCTCCTGAGGCTTACTCTACATAGCACAAGAAGGCAAGTCTTCTCCACAACTGAGACCTGAAGCTAAGCCAGGACATGTGCCTTCTACAGCAGTGCACGTGTGTGGATCTTACTGAGTTGTTCCTATGCTCCTGCTGTTAGGCAAACACTCTCCAATGGTATTAACCTATTTAGAACATTTAAGAACAATTAAAAACATCTAAAAGCATGTATGCTGCCTGTCTTTAGTATCAAGCTCCAATCACTTTTAAATTCACTCTCTCATCACCCATATTTAATCTGTTGGAATGTTCAGGGAGGCAGGAGAGGATATATTGTTTATTAATATTCCTCCTAACTTGCGCTAGCAAGTTCCTTTACTTAGCAGAGTTTCACATTCCCCTTTTAAACGCACAGCAGATAACTGGTTGCAGGCTTCTGTAAGCCTCTCACTGTTAGGTTCCTGGTAAGTTCCCTTATATCCCTCTTAAAAGAGTAATCACACCACAATATTGTGTAAGTAGTTTACTTACATTCAGTTCACAATTGGATCTCTGAGGGCAGACTTAGTTACAAAGTATATACAAGTGGCGCTATCCCATATAGGGATAATCCCAGTGTTCTCTGTTGGCTGGAAGCCAACAGAGCATCTCTAGCTAAAAACTGCTCTAACAAGGGAGGAAGTCAAAAAGTGCTGCGTGCCTTGTCCTTTTGTTACCTGGACAGGTAAGGTCACGCCCACCTCTAGTCACATGCAAAGGAAGTATGTCCCAGCCAGGAGGAAACAGGAAGTTTTCAACTGGCTGGACCAAACATTCCCCCGCATGTCCACTAGGAAAACAAGGAACGTTGTACTTGACTGCTACTTATGTATCACATCCCACACAATCAAATCTCATTGGTGTTTCAACCGATCTTTCTGCAACTATGCACTCTGACTGCATTGGAGGGTGCTGCATGTGTCCTTTCAGTTCATTATTTCTTTCTTGGGTCCAGGGTCGCCAATAGTTTCCAAACGTAGCACTGATTCAGTAATCTGTAACAACAAATATTCAGCATTTGCTCAGATATTCGTTTATATTAGGTTCTATCTATAATGCAACTCAATCTAGCAAGCTATCACCTGAATAGGTGGCCTGAAAGCAGGGAAGGAAATTTTATTACATCTGTTAACGCGGAAGCCAGTCTTGTTCATCCCAGGTTTACAGAAGGTCATTTTATTAGCTGTTATCCATAGCTTATGTTGACAATTGATTTTCATTGTTGAACAGCGAAATTTATTATCTGCCATTTGATAAAGATAATTAAATTGGCTTTATATAGAGTTGCTATTGTAAATGTTATGCCTGCGAAATGCTCGCGTAAAACTGCTGTAAGAGTGGAAATGTGGAAAGGGAAAGCTGCTTTCATTATATTTAATGGCCTCTGAGCTTTTCTGCCCTGACTCTGATTTCACAGGTTATTACAGTGCCTATTAAATCTTGTTTTTGAGACATGGTTGTCCCTCTTGTTCTTCTTCAGGGACTATCATTGTTCTTTAAATGAGTCTTGCCATTTTACACCACTGCAAAATTGTACAAAGGAAAGAAACGATTCAGCTGTCCAGGTTGGAATGATGTGTGTTGCTTTCTGGCTAGTTTTTCTATCCAATATATTTTTGTAGGATCTAAGTATACACTTCGGACTACTAGTGGCTCTAATAAAAAACTCTTCAGGCTTTGTTTACTGGGCTGGTGAACTCTTCCGAGATGTCATTGGCTCAACTTTCCATCTCCTTGCTTGTTAAACACAGATTGTACTTGCAGATCATGAAATCGCTCTTATGGATCATTTTGTACAGAGCAGAAAAGATTGCGAACGGTTCTTTTTTCTGGAAACTTTACCAAGTAAAAAAAACACTGGCTGGTTTTAACAGCTGATGGAATGGAACTTAAAGGCTTCTAACACTGACCTTCCTTTGGCTATGTTACAGCATAACTACTTGAGGGCAGACAGGATGCATTTGCAGCAGGACCCGGATAGATGGACCACAAGGTTGGACAGTGGCAATATATAATGAGGGCCTATAATGGAAGGCTTTGAGCTAAACAGGGAACCTGTAGCCCTCCAGAAATCATTCAACTCCAACTCCCATCAGCCTCAGCCAGCATGACCAGTAGTCAGGCATGATGAATGTTATAGTTGGCAGGTTCCCCACTTTGACTTGAAGGACACACCTGTTCGTAGGCTGGGCAAAAGATTGAAACGCAGGAAGTCCTTGACTCCACTCAGATACAGCCAAGCCTGAAGGATGCTGAGAGGTAAAGGCAGGTGGACCCAGGGTGGCAAGAAACATGGTTTAGCTGGGATGGGCACTGGGGACAGCACTGCTCATTTTCAAAACTCAGAGTTGTGGAGCACAGTCCAGAATTGTTGAGCTAACAAATCTTCTCAGCAGTCCCACTAAGCAGCAGAAGAGATGCTTGTTTTTCTGCTGCTTTTAAAGGAAAGTTTTTTTGGCAAGAGGAACAGCAAGCTGATAGGAAGTAAAGTGAAGTATGGGAGATGTAGGCAGTATATTCTGGGATAGGTGTAAAGCTGAACAGATCATTATCAGGGGAAATCAGGCTGCTGTTTAAATGACATTGAGTTCTTCTTCCACATCAGTGATTTCACTATTAGCTACATATCATTTTAAGGATGAATCATCAAATATTTGAGCATGTATTTTGCTTGCAATCTCTCTGCATCATGGGTTTTGTAGTCTCAAATTAGTACAGCACACATGTTTTGCTCACCAAAAGGACTGGCATCAGAAGGTTATATATAATGATATTGTAGGTGGTCTGGCTGCTATACCACAATATAAGTCTCTCTCCTAAGTATGAAGATGGTAAGGCTACATGAAAAAGATGTACTACTACAAGGATACAAATGGTTTGGTAGAAAGTCTGTAATATTGCAAGAATGCAGCTATGGAGAGAATATGTACCACTCATTCATGCACATCTGACTTGCAAGCAGAATTTGTTTGCGCCCTAGTATTTTTTTAAACTGCCTTGTACTCCCCGGTTACCCTGCCCCATAATCTTTAAAAGGTGCTGGCATTTAAATCTTAGTCCTTGACTTTAACTGGATTGTCAGTTATCCTCCTTGTAATGGTCTCTAATTGCTCAGATGCCATTTTGTACTCTCTTCAAGTGAACAGCCAGGATCCTGTTCAAAGGCAGTGTTCCCCTGCCTCCTCCCTCTGCTTCTCTTATGTTGCAGGGTCCAGATAACAGGAAGAGACAGACAGATAACAGCCCCTTCTACAGATTTCAATGCTGCTTTTAGCCAGAGAAAAAGACGCCAGACAAAACCGAATCAATTAATTTGAATGATCTGCTGATTGTCTATGTTAGTTATTCTCTCATTATCTTGCCCAGAGTTTAGTTCAGGATCTTTAACCTCTGTCACCTAGGACAAAGTTGGTGCTGTTCTAGGACATATTCTTATACATGTGATGTAGTGAAATAACACCTGCGTGAAATTATATATATATATATATATATATATATATATATATATATATATATTTGCTTTCGTAGATTTTCACGGGTACAGGAATGCAGGTTTTGGTGTCTTCGGGTGTCTTCCCGTGTAAGAGTCGGGGTGTCTGTGCGACGTTTCGACGAGGTCTCACTCGTCATCTTCAGGCTGGTGCTTTCGGCTTCTTGTTACTGGAACAGAGCAGAGTCTGGTGTTTGAGTTTCTATAAATACTGTTGAGGGGTGTGGTGTATAGCCTCCTACGTTCTGGGCAGAGAGGAAGTTCCTAGATTAGTGTGCCTTTTCTTCTTTTGTTCCTTAATTACTTGAGGGATATCTTGAGTGATTTCATGAGTGATATTCTGAATACCACTGGGTGGGTCATTAAGTGTAGATTAGTTGCTAAAGCTTTTGTGTCTTGACCTCTTGAGCTTGTGAAGAGTTTTTCTGAGAAGATGGCTGTGCTGCATTTAGTTGTGCTCTGGCTTGGCTTCGTGTATAGGGGCGAGCTGTGGTTTTGTGCCTTGTGCCAGCCAGATCTGTATATATATGCTTTCGTAGATTTTCACGGGTACAGGAATGCAGGTTTTGGTGTCTTCGGGTGTCTTCCCGTGTAAGAGTCGGGGTGTCTGGGCGACGTTTCGACGAGGTCTCACTCGTCATCTTCAGGCTGGTGCTTTCGGCTTCTTGTTACTGGAACAGAGCTCTGTTCCAGTAACAAGAAGCCGAAAGCACCAGCCTGAAGATGACGAGTGAGACCTCGTCGAAACGTCGCCCAGACACCCCGACTCTTACACGGGAAGACACCCGAAGACACCAAAACCTGCATATATATATATATATATATATATATATATATATATATATATATAACCACAAAGCCCAGTGTGTGCTAGCTGTAGATATAACTTAAGAGGTTTGTTTCTGAATGCCTTCAGGTTCACCATTAGTGGGAAGGACAAATATACACAGCAAAGTTGTCTGTCCCAGAACTGGGAGTCCTAGTTTCAAGTGCCCATTTGACCATAAAGCTCGGTGAGCGACTTTCGGCCAGTCACTAGCCTACCACACAAGTTTGTTGTGAGAAGAAAAAAAGGTGGAAGAACCATGAGCTCCTCGGATAAAGGGCAGGATATAAATTTAATGACCAGTGTTGCTGTTCCAGGTGGTAACCACCTGTGGAGAAGAATGGTGTATGCCCTTGCTTACAATGGTAGGGGATTAATAGTAAGTCTTTTTGCTGTGCCTTTGGTGGAATTTGTGGGATGTAACATAAGCAGTCAAGTACAACACTTCCTCTTTGCCCAGAGTGGACACGCAGGGAGGGTGTTACTCCAGCCAGGAGGACTTCTAGTCTGGAGCTTCCTCCCCCTGCGTGTGACCAGGTAGAAGGGCGTGACCCTGGGAGACCCCATCAAAAGGCCGGTCATGCAGCCATCTTTCCTTGTTCTTCTTCTTTTGATGCTGATACTGACGTATTTTGCTGCCTGCTGGCTTTCAGCCAGCAGCACATGGACTCATTCCCATATGGAATGAACTCAAACTCTGTTCTGTAGCTACAAGCTTAAGCTTCAGGGAACCAACTGTGAACTAAATGTGAGTAAACTTCTTATTACTTTTAAAGAAAACTGATGTGTCTTTATTTTTTAAAAAAGGGGAAATTACCAGGAATAACCCAATCTGGACAAAGCCAGGTTGGATTGCTTAAGTAAAGAGATTCAAACGAATCTACCAAATACACAAGGAGTAATCGATTATGAAACTGATTTCTCATTGCGGTATTATTCTGAATATAAAGAGTCCTGGCATCGCCTGATATTTGCTAAAAATGGCACTCAAGGCAGACAAAACCCAGATTATTTCTAGTTGTTTCCAGGACACCAGATGATAAACGGAATGATGCATGTGTGCCTGTAACTCTGTCTATGTTTGGGCCGTATCCCCATTTAATGCTTCTTGGCTTTGGCGTGATAATTCAACCCACCACAAGAGGTCACCCAATCCCACCCTGGGAGGCAAAGGCAAAGCTTCATAAGGGAGCATCTGCAAAGTGAAACTAACTTTCTTCTGGCCAAGGGGCAATTGACATTACCACAATCATGGGCAACCTCTGTCCTCTGAGGTTTCATAGGTTTCTGCTTGTTCTAGATCTATTGCTCAGTGCAACCCCTGATTTTTTTCTGGACCATATTTTAACTTGATGGTAAAACAGGGTTTAAAAACCTTTATACTGTACACATGGGACAGGGACATGCTTGATACTAATATGCAGAAGCTGAAGAACAAAGTCTAGTTCCTAGTATTTGGAATAGAAAGCAACTGGGAACACAAAGAAAGTTCCTGCTGAAACTTGGGGGTGTGCAAGGCTTACTATTACAAAGATGGCAGAAGGAAAATGGAATCCTATGTACATTTCAGAACTGGAACCTGTTCCATCGGGTGATACCTTAAAAAAAAAAAAAATCCCCTGCTGAAAGAACGACCTGCTTATTCCAACAAAAGATGGCCAATGTCAACCTTCTATTATCTTGGCATGCACACTTGTGCCTTAGTTTATTTGTTGCTTTTAATTCCAGGCGGATTGGGTGCTTAAGGGGCAAAGCTGATAAACTGGCAATTACAGGAGAAAGTCAACAAGGTGAGATGGCACCACCCAGGCAGGTGAACTGTTTGCACTGGAGAGGAGGGGAGACAGTCTCTCTGGACAAGACAGGCCCCAAACAGCGGAGATAAGAGGTTTCCCTTTTGACAACAGCCCCTGCTACAGCTAAAATGATCTGAGAAGATAAATGGACATTCCGCTCAATAAACCTGTGGAAATACACCAGCTTTCAACAATTGCTAATTGATTTGATTTTCATTTAGTCCACCTTCTTTCCAAAAGTTCATAGAGGGCCATTTGCCCCTCTATTGACATGCCATCTGGTCCCTTGGGGTATATAAATTCAATAAATCAATTTTTTTTAAATGCTTTTAGATTTATAGTCTATTGTTTTATTAAATGGGCAGGCTGCAACCTTATCTTGCCTCTTCCATTTGTGGTTACCTTTTACTTATTTTTAAATAGATAACTTTGCAAGATGCTGTACATTTAAATTAAATCCCCAAGCAGCATGCAAAACCTTTGCCATTGAGTCACAGGACATGGGTTTGTTGTGTGCCATTGTTAGGGAGTGGGCCTGGGGCACTGAGCGATAGGTCTTTTGTAACAGGCCTCATTGGTCGCCCGCCTCTGCTTTGCAAAACTTTGCATATAGGACAGCCGGGGGTGGGGCACCTCAAGGCCACCTGCTGGGGTGACCCAGCCACTGGGCATCTTCATCTTCCAAAGCCACCCTATATGTGGAGAAGAAAAGAGGCGGGGCAATGGTGGGGAAGAGAGGGCTGCTAGGAGGGATGGTTTCATCATCAGAAGCTGCCTTAATCACTTGGATCACACCATTAGTCCAGCTAGCTCACTAGCTGCCTACTTGACTGGAAACAGGTATTTCCCATTCCCTCCTCCTCCTCCTTAATAACTAATAATAATAATTTTATTATTTGCTACTGCTTTCTGGACTAGTCTTTTCCATATCTATATCTATATCTATATCTATATCTATATATCTATATCATCATCTGTCTTTCCCATATCTATTACTATTATCTGTATTAAGGTAAAGGTAAAGGGACCCCTAACCATTAGGTCCAGTCGTGGCTGACTCTGGGGTTGCTGCACTCATCTTGCTTTATTGGCCGAGGGAGCCGGCGTACAGCTTCCGGGTCATGTGGCCAGCATGACTAAGCTGCTTCTGGTGAACCAGAGCAGTGCACGGAAACACCATTTACCTTCCCGCCGGAGCGGTAACTATTTATCTACTTGCACTTTGATGTGCTTTTGAACTGCTAGGTTGGCAGGAGCTGGGACTGAGTAACAGGAGCTCACCCCGTCGCGGGGATTCGAACGGCTGACCTTCTGATCAGCAAGTCCTAGGCTCTGTGGTTTAACCCACAGCTCCACCCGCGTCCCTACAATTATCTGTATTATTGGCATACAAATTTAACAACAACGCTACTACAGGCTCACTCTGCTCTCCTGCCCACCTCCCACTATTTTACAGATCCCGACGTCTGTAAAATAGCTACAAGCTCAGACCAGCAAGGGGAAGGGGAACCTATTTTATTCTAAAAGGAAGAGGTGTTCTGTAAAACAAGAAAATCCTCAATAAAATATTTTTTTAAAAAAATAAATAAATAAAAGGAAGAGGTGGAGAAGAGTGTGGAATTCCTGTGCAGGTTGTGTTGTGGTCTGCTTGAAAAACAAAATAACACCCCCCACCCCATCCCATGGGCGTAGGCAGGGGGGCAGCTGGCCCCTAAATCAATACAAATCTGAGGTTATGCCCCCCAAAATGTCTGCCCTCCCCCGCAAAAAATCCTGGCCCCGCCCATGTCCTACCCCATCCCAAGCACGAAGCCTGGAAAAATCCACGGTGTTTCGAACATTCCTGTTTCCCCAGTGGGTCCTTTTCATCTACCCATCCTGGACTCTGAGGAGTCCAGTCCCCTTCTGCTGAAAGAGAGCCAGCCTTCTCGGGGCCCGGGAGCCAAATTCTAGGTACCGTAATCAGTGGCTATTGCTGCTGATTGCAGACTGAGGCGATGGATGTCGATAACGAGGGGACCGGGAGACTCTGCACTGGTTGGCTACCACGCGGGGGAGCGTCTGTGTTGCGCTTTCACTTGGGTTTAGCCTCCCAGGGGTTAGAGACCCGCCTCGCGCGGCGTTCGCTCTGCGCGCTGGGCTGCAACCTCTTTTCCTGCACCGCTCGGCGGCCGCCTGAGGAGGCGTTGCAAATTTCCTTCCCAACCACGGCAGAACCAAACATATGTTCCCCCATACTTTTTCTTTTCTTTTTTTTTGTTTAAAGGAGAGGGGAAGAGAGGGAGGGAGGAAGTTTTATTTTATCCAGAAAATAATTAAAATCTCCTGTATTTTTTATTGCTTCGAGTATCCAGCAGAGTGGAAATATTGAAACTTCAAGCCCTCTTGCATTAAAAAGTCACAACTGTTCCATTTTATGAGTTCTGAGTGTGTGAAAAGAACGGACGGGGACAGTTTTAGAGGGAGGAAGGGAGCCGGGTGGGGAGAGCAGGGTTTTTGGAGCCCCGAATGGCCGTAAAAACATAATACAATCGACTATAAAAACCTGCGAGGGTGATATTAAAAATTATGTAGCTCCATAAATGCGGCGTTTTGTGGAGAGTTGGGCTTAATCGCTTTCAGCCTCTAGAAAAAGGGCGCTGGGATCGCGAACGGAGATGGTGTGGGGGTTTATTTGGGGGGCACTAAAAATTAAGTGCCGATTCCCCCCCCCCAAAAAAAACTCCTACTTCTCTTGCTAGGGCTTATGCAGCAGCCCAGGAATGCAATAACTTGGCTATTGAAACTTCCTTTTAACAAGGCCTATTGCCTGTATAAAAGTCAGCAAAGAATAATCTCCACGCCCCCCCCCCGCACTTCCCTCTTTATTTGCTTCCCACCACTAGGAGTACAACAAACCTGAGTCTCTTTCAATCTTGAGGTCTCTCGCCTTTTCAAAAATAAAAAACTGGGTGGCTTGTAAAAATATCGAGGGAGGGCTGAGGCTGGATTAGTTCCGATCATACCCGTCGTTTTTTTGTTTATCCCCGAAGGGCAGCGAGGTTGGGCGTGGCTGTGTGTTATTTTTTCTTTTCCGACGCGCGTCTTAAGGAAACTAAACTTGCAAATCCAACGCTTCCAGGTGAAAATGTTAGCCAGTTCTCTTGGGGTGGGCAACAAGGCAAGACCTTGAGGGCGCGCTAAGGTAGGCAGAAAAAAAGTCATCAAAGAAAGAGATTCGGTTACCTATACCAGATTTTTATAAGACCCTGGCAAACGCAGTGGGGGGGGGGAGGCTCTCGCGCGTGATGAAGCCTCGCTGGCTCCATAGAACTCAATGGGGCTCCTGTAAACGCAACGATTTCTGATCGTTCTGCATCTAGGTTTGGGGGCTCCCCGCTTGCTCTCCTGTGATGAGCCTCGTTGATTTAAGACAGGAGACACTGAGACAGACAGACAGACAGACAGACAAACAAACAAACAAATATAGATGTTCATATTTTCATGAATGAAGCCAAGGGAAGGAAATTCCCCCCTCTCCCCACGATACTTCAAGTCTTGGAAGAATGGGGGTGGCGGCAAGAAGAGAAACTATGGGTTTGGACGCTGCAATCCTAGCCCCAATTTCCTAGGACCTTAAGCTTTAGCTGTCAACGTTTTCCTTTTTTTTAAGGGAAATTCCCTTATTGCGAATAGGATTCCTCGCAAGAAAAGGGAAAAGTTGACAGCTATGGCTTAAGCCCCATTGAGTTCAGCGGGACTTGCTTCTGAATAGCCCTGGTTGGGCTCGCGAGTTAAGCACACTCCATCGAAATCTATGGGCCCAGCGAGTCCCATTGATTGCAGTGGGAATAAAGCAGGATTCATTTCGCCCCACATCCAGCCTTAAACGTTCATAGTCGAGAAAAGTCAGTTTCCCAACGATCAGCGGCGGGAAAAGACTTCTGAGTCAACGAAAAGGGCGTGTTTTCCTTCTCGGCTGGAGGAGGAAATTGGTTTACAAACCAGCAAAACCGTGGCGTGTTGGAGAGGGTGGGGAACAGGAGAAGGAGCCTTCCTTTCTCTGAATGAAGTTGGCCCAGCATGAAAGGCGACGTTTCTTTGCGTTTCCTTACACCCCCACCCACCCACCCACCCTCGACGAGATGCGCAAACTGGAAACGAACCAGGCGACTTCACGGGCCGAGGTTTCGTCTGCCTGCAACTGACCAAAAGCAAGCCAGAATGGACTTGAGAAAGAAAGAATCCTTTCGCAGTCATGACATTTTGCTATTTCAAGGCTATTGAAAGCGAGGTCCCCCCCCCCAAATAAAGGGATTTTTAACTCCAAAAGAAGCCTGCGTGTGATCCGGCAGTTGACGCCCCTGACATCTGTAACATCTGTTTGGGATAGTGGCTTTTTTGAATGCAGGAGGGAGGACGGAGGACCCGGAGAATATTCCGGGGATTAAAATAAAAAAATAAACTTAGAACGAACACCTGGGGAGCAGAGGGAGGAAGGTAACTGCGGTCCCTGGCATTCCCGTTTGATCCAACTTGTCTCGCGCCTGGTCCTATCCTGCTGCTAGTCAATACACCCCCCCGCGTGGATCTGATGGTGACTTCTGCGCTTGGCACAGCGGAGATCCCAGGTGTATGGATCCGTGTCTGACGCCCCCGCCAGCCCCGGAAGGCCCGGGTGCAAGGAGGAGCAGGAGGCGAAAGGTCCTGGCGGCTCAGTTAGCACCCAGCCAGGAGATAAGTGGGGAGGAACGAGCCTAGCTTAGCCTCAAGACATCCGCAGCATCTTCCTAAATTGGAAGGAGGAGCCGGCAGTTTCAAACAATGATCTGTCGGATCAAAGGCAAGCGAGCGAACGGAAGAATTAATGGGCAGAGAAGAAGTTGCAGAAGAGCGAGAGAGGAAACGATCAGGGAGACAGCGAGAGCTGTTCGCCAGTGGAACAGACTCCCACTAGAGGTGGTGGATTCTCCTTCCTTGGAGGTTTTCAAGCAGATGTCATGGATGATCTAGTTGAGATTCCTGCATTGCAGCTCGGCCCTTCTATGCTTCTCAATTGTTCCTCCATATTGCACGAAGGATATACACATATGGTCAGAGTGTTAGCCTATGAGGTGTGGAGACCTGAGTTCAAATCCTCACACTCTCATGAAGTGTCTTCCGGTCACCACCTATAGGCTTAATCTACCTCACTGGGTGCGTGTTCCTGGGGATAAGATTCGGGAGGGAGGAGACCACTCTGAGCTCATTGGAGAAAATATGGGATGAAAAAATCCATAAGGAATCAACAACTCAAGCGCTGTTTAGTGGGAGAGTAGTGGGAGAGGAGAAACTCTTTTAAACAAACTCATCGGCAAGAAAGAGAGAAGGAACAAGGGCCCGTTGGAGAACGGAGTCTAATACTCGCCCAACCTGGGCTCAGCCCCAGAACCTGTTCTGCAATATTTGGGATGAGCTGTGAAAAGGGCGGGAAGGTAAGCGTTCCCCTGCGCGACTGCAGAGTGCCTTTCCCGTGTTGCTGCGGTAATCAGAGTAAGCTGCCTTAGAGGATGAAGCGGCTTCCAAGGCAAGAAAATGTGTCTCGGACACATATTTCCCCTCCCCCCTCTAGGTTGTTACAGAAGAGGTGCAAAAGAAGGGACCCCCCCCCCAAGGTTTGGTTCCCAAACCGTGCTGGCAAAATCCCACTGGAATTTTGTGCACCTTTACTTAGGAGTCCCATTGAACTCAGCTAGAATTACTCCCAGGTCAAAATGCATCCATTCTGACTGTTCAGGCGACAGGTAGCATTGAACCAACCACTATGAGCACACAGGATCCGGGCAAAGCTTGGTGGTAGAAAGAATGCAGAGGAGGCGGAGGGAAGCCCTTCAAAAAGGCTGCCGCGGGCAGGATCCAGCCATCTAGATCAGGGTTTTCATGGTGACTATGGTCCCAGTTGCCCTGAGAGCATTGACAAGTTCCCCTTGTGTAGTTCTGGGCTGCTTCATCACCATTCTCATGATCATTGCAACTCCACAAGATGAGATCTTGCATGGAGCCCCAGACCGAGGGAGGCTGACAGTTATTTGGTATTTCTTCCATTTGCGAATTATTGCACCACCTGTTGTCACCTTCTCACCACCAAGCTGCTTGGCAATAGTCTTGTAGCCCAGTCCAGCCTTGTGTAGGTCTACAATCTTGTCCCTCACATCCTTGGACAGCTCTTTGGTCTTGGTCATGGTAGCTACTTTGGAATCTGCTGGACTGATTGCTTCTATCGATAGGTGTCTTTTGTACAGGTACTGTAACGAACTGGGATGACAGGTAAGACCTCTCCCTTACAGGAGGTGCTTCTAATCTCAGCTCGTTACATACAGTGAAGATACCAGGTAGCCTGACATCTGGCTGGTTGATAGGGGATCAAATACTTCTTTCACTCATTGTAATGCACATCAATCTCTGACTTTTGACTTCTGGGTTTCTTCCCTGTTGTTCTTCTGTCTCTCACAGCTACAATAAACCTACCATTAAAATTATGGACTGGTCACTTCTTCATCAGAGGGCAAACGGGCAAATTTAGCAGGGGATCAAGTACTTTTTCCTCTCACTGTCCCTCTTGCTGTCAAGAACCACTTAGGAGCGTAGCTGGGGCCTCGGACTGATCCTCTGGGCAACCCCCTCCGCCCCACTTTCCCTTGTGGATTCGCTCTGCGGCCGCTCCATCAGCTGCTGTGGATTGGCACCGTGGGGTTGGAGAAGGGGAGGGGGGAGGATTGGCCACAGGCGATGGGCGTGGCTTACCCGCTTGCCCAGCGCCCTCATTGGCTAGCCGGCGGCCTGACATGAGGCGGGCCCGCCCCCTCCGATTGAAACCTGCTGCCCGGAGGGAAGACTCAGAGCAAACTTCCCAGCGCCTGGGGCAGCAGGGCTGGCGCGAGAGCGAGGTGCCAGGATCGCGACCATGCAGTACCAGCCGCCCGCCCTGTACGCGCCCACCCCGCTGCTGCAGCCCGTGCACCCCACGCCCTTCTACATCGAGGACATCCTGGGCAGGGGCGCCCCGACGGGGCTCCCCCACCCCGCGCAGCCGCCGCCGCCTCCTCCTCCGCCCACGCTGCCGTCCCCCAACTCGTCCTTCACCAGCCTGGTGGCGGGGGCCTCCTACCGGACCCCGATCTACGAGCCCACCCCGATCCACCCGGCCTTCTCGCACCACCTGGCCGCTGCCGCCACCTACGGGGCGGGCCCCTACGGCGCGCCCGCCGGAGCCCCGCTCTACCCGTTCCCCCGCGCCGTCAGCGACTACGCGCACGCCCTCATCCGCCACGACCCCCTGGGTAAGCGGCGCAGGCCGAGGGAAGCGGGGGGGGGGAGTGCAGGGAGGGGGCGCTCGCAACCCCGGGGTAAGAAGCCAGGGGCTTTCCACATTGGTTGCGCTCCCAGATCTGCTGGCTCCTGGTCAAGAAGGATGGGATTCATAGACCAATTAAGGGGCCGGGGCGGGGAGAGGATTGGGGAAGGTATGGGGTCCTCTCCCCAGCCCCTAACCTCCTGGTCCCCTTACCCCGCGGTCAGTTGACCCACTTACCACGCGTCTTAAGCCGGCGCTCCCAAAAATCCAGAGGAATGATTGAGATCGTGGTGAGGACAACGGGCTTCCGAGTTGGAAACTTACTTGGTTGTCAAAGAAGGACCAAGCTAAGCTTTTTAATATATATATATTTAAATTAGAATAGCCGAGGAGCGAGTCAGTGACTATTGGATCCCAAACGTTTCTGAGTAGGTTGGGCAGTATAGAAGTTGCACTGAAGAGTGCAGATGATTCTGGAGGAAAAGGAAAAAATCAGCTCCTCCTGGGCCTTAGGCCTTCCGAGAGGAATCGAGCGCCTCCACGGCAAATGTGACAAGACTAGCTCAGCTTCTTCCGCGGCCTTTGGAGGGCTTTTGAAATCGGTGCGTGTGCTTGTGGACCCTTAAAGGACCCGGGTTTTGCGGCACCAGCTTTCGTGGGCCAGAGAACCCAGGGAAGTGGACGAAACATGAAGCCCCAGCTGGCCTCTTGCTTTTGCACGAAGCGTGCAAGCCTGTGCATGTTGACTCATAGTCCCCTGGCTTTCTGCTGGGGGCTCCGAGGACTTTGCAGCCTTGATCTCTGAGGGGTCACCGTCGTGCTAAACCTTTTGGGGTTGTTGTTTTTTGCTGCAACTGATTAACGAGGCTGCAAGGGAGACACTATGGTTTGTGGCGGGGCAGTGAAAGAGCGAGCTTAGGCGCCCCGCCGCCGTAGCCGGGACTGGGTGGCGCTCCGCTGCAGCAGCAGCAGCCAGCCCCGCGCAGGGTGTGTCCGCGCTGTTCTCCTGCACGATCCGATCTGGAGTGCAGGAGGATTTGCTGGGAATTAAGTACGTGCGTTTAGAAACGTCGGATCTTGTCACTCCTCCTTCGCCAAGGCGTGCTTACTCGGAAGTCAGCTCCGCGGCGTCGGATGGGCCTTAGGACGAGGGAGCGCGCAGGCCGAACGCTTCTTCTTTCTTTTGGGCACCGATTCGACTCAAAAGCATTTCTCTAGGTGTTAATTCGGATCGGAGGCTGGGGTGTGCGCGGTTAGTCCGCTGCGATCTCTCTCGCGCTGGTGGACTTGCTCGCTTCGGAGCCGCGGGATTCGACTTCCAGTTGCAACAGGCGCGGAATCCTCCGGGCTTTCAGTCTTGCTCCAGATTCATTTCTTGCTGAAATGAATGGAACTGACTTACCTTAATCATGGCCAGTTTAAGTGCCATCGACTTCAAAAAACCTTTCCTCCAAGCAGGGATGCAGCCTAACGGGTTGAAGTTCAGGTGGTTTGCAAAAGCGGGGTCACTCCGGAGGCGAAACGGATTTACGATTTCTCGATTATTTGTCTATATTTGCGCTTGTTTCTCTTTCGAACCGGAAGAGGGGAGGTTGTGCCCCATATGGTGTAAAACTGAAGCTTGTGAGGGCCCCGATTCTCTCTCCCTCCTTCCCCTTCCCGCCCCCCAGTCACCGCAGGCCGCCAGCAGACCTTGCAACGTCTAAGATTTGCAGGATTGGCTCGAATTCGTGCTGTCTGAGAGCGGGTTGGCTGACCCTTTCCGTTCATACAGGATATCTTGAGCTCTTGATAGGAGTAAATCTGGGTTCAGAAGCTGTTAAGTGTTTTCCTGGCCGCCCGGAGCAGGCTCTTCCCCGGGAGTCGTGCACACTGCTGATTATTTTATCGACATCCTCAATACAGACAAATTCAGGAAACACTCGGCTTCTGATAGCCCGGATCCGTTTTTCTGATATTGTTCATTTCCTCTGTGTGGGATGGGGCTTTATGACAGCTAAAATAACTCGTTGCTTCCTTAAAAAAAATCAGCACATGCAGAAAAAAGAAGCCTGTTTTCACCAGAATTACTAAGGCCTGACGCAAACGAAATCTTGAATAACAATGTTTTTTGCATTTTTCAAAGGCTTCGGCCAGACAGAAACACAAACACCGACCGACAGGGTGAGGGGATGTGAGGCCCTTTGAAACTCGGGCGCCCGCTCTCCTTATTATGGCGTAGGATAAACTCCCGATGCGGGGCCTGTTTACTTGAAAGTAAGCCTTCTGTCTCCTAAGGGGGCTTTCTGCCAAGTGGATCGGCGTAGGAGGGCAGCCGCCTTCTGAAGCGATGTGTTTCATGACCTTACTAGCCTGCGTACTTTTAAGCCACATTGATTCCCCTCCCAAATCCCGGGAACTCTAGTTTGTTTGCACCCGAGCTACAATTCCCAGCACCCTTAAACTACGGTTCCCAGGATTCTTTGGGGGAAAGTAATGTGCTTTAAATACGCTTTAGATGTATATTGTGCGTGCCGTCCAAAATGTTATGGATAAACATCCCACCTCCCGTTTCCGCTGCTTCATACTCATGCTGCAATCCTAAACTGCACAGTAGCAATGGTAGATTACACTGATTTCCGTAAACGTCGTTAGGATCGCGTTAGACATGAATTATATATAGAAATAGAAATATATTTAAGGGAAACGGCTTAGTCTGCGTGAGCTTTGGTTTCCGAGTGGATTATAGACATCCGAATGGATTACAGGCATCTGAGTGGATTACAGGCATAGAGTTTCTTTCCGAGTGATCATGCATAGGATTGGTCTGTTATTGTTTCCTGGCTGCGATTTTAGGCAGCCGATAAATCCCACAGAAGCCAAGCACGGGAAACAGCACCGTAGTAATGGAAGAAGCAGCCGACCTCGCAGGGCTGCTTGTGAGGGTGGCCATAGATTGCAAGAGCACCCAATATGGTGCCCGCCATATTTTTTAGGATTACAACTCCCATCGTTCTAGACCATGCTGGGTGGGGCTGATGGGAGTTGTAGTCCTTAACATCCGGGAGGATATCAGTTTGGCTGCCCTTGATGGACCGAAGCTGGTTATGGGGACGCTGGGGGCGAGCAACGAGCCAAGGCGAGATCCTGCTTCTCAGAAGCCTGACTGCTGCTGAGGACGGAACGGTTGTTCTATCTTATCGACCAAAATTTATACACCGCTTAGTAGAACGAAAGACCTCTGCGCGGTGTACAAGTCTAAAATATACCTTTGAAATGCTAATTAGAAATGAAATGAAATAAGTTATATATTTTTTTAATTCAAATACAGATCGGTATTTTTTTAAAAAAAACCTTATGCCTACTAAAATCACACGTCCGAGCTGCAACAAAAAAGGAAAGTTTTAAGCAGGCGCTGAAAACAGCGGAGGAGCCTACCTACTTTTCAATCGGCAGGGAGTGTACTCTCAGGGTACTCTCTGCCGATGGATAATTATGCGGCACTTGTAAAGGCCCCAGATCCGCAGGTCTAGGTGGAACTTTCTTTGGTCTGATTCAACAGGGCCAGTAGTGCGCTCTTAAATTCATGGAAAAACTTTGAAAGCGCCAGAGTCAAATAGTTTTCTTGCGGCAACACTGGAATAGCGAGCCCACCTCAGGAAATAATGATTTCCCGTTATACAAACGGGGAAACTGCTGTTTTTGAAGACCCACGCTTTCTCTCTCTTTATGCACACACACAAACTGTTTTTGTATTATTTGATATGATGCAGAACGTACCAATTAATTGAATGTAGCAATTAATTGCTACAATTTTTATCCTGCTCCCCCGCTCCAAGATATATGATTCTCTTTATTTTATCCTTAACAACGCTGTAAAGTAGGTTAGGCTGAGAGACGCGGGCAGGGTCATTCACCCGGTGAGCTTTATGGCTAATTTGAACCCTGGTCACACGGGTTCTAGTCCAGTACTCTAACCACTGCACCACCCTGCCATAGTAAAAAACAAACAAAACCGCTTGCGTGGAGACGAAAACAAATCCATGTGTTTCAACGGGAGTTTTGCCCCCAAGCTTGCTTGGCAGCAGACGCTAAACTAAAGGCTCTTCTCTGCTTCCTCTTACACAGTTCTTGTCCTCCACTTCCGTGAGGAAGCAACCCTAAATCACGTGGAAGTCAATTCCATTGAATTAAACGAGCCTAGGCTGCAGTCCTGCACACGCTTCCTTGGGAGTAAGTTCCCTGAACTCCGAAGAACTTAATTTCTGAGTAGACCCTGTGCAGAACTGCACTGCCTAAAACCCCGGTTAAAAAATAACCCTTTAAAGGGATGGGGTGTTGTTGTGCACCAGAATCGAAGTCACCTCGAATTTAATCCAGAGGAAACTGAATGGAGGTGCCTTCATTAAGATTTGGGGATACGGACTCCGTGGGTGGAGTTCCGCGTGCTTCCACTTAAACTGGTTTACATCTCGTTCAACAAACCAAAGTATTTGGATTTTTGCGTGATACCATATTTTTAATAATTTGTCTCATCTTCCTACTCAAACCAACCAACCAACCAGTTAATGGAAATCTATAGGTTCGTTGCACGGGTGGCCTATATATAAAACCAATGGGCGTAGCCGGGGGGGCAGGGAGGGGCAGCTGATCCCCCTAAATCAATAAAAATACATGGCTAACTGAGGTTCTGCCCCCCTAACAAAAACCTTGGCTACGCCCATGATAATACATACGACTTTGCACGTTGAAAACGTTGTATAATAGCTAGGGATGATTATTGTTATTTCGATCTTCATTGTTTGGAAAGGAATCCCGCTGGTTCTGTGTTTATCACGTTATTTTTGCGGAACTTAAACCTGAAAATGACATCCAGGTCAATGAGCTTAGGATCATGAGACAAATCTGCTCGTTCAAAGGTTTCTGCCTTGTAGCTCATTTAGATGGAGGGAAAGCCCGCCAGTTAAAATGAAATTTACCGGTACATCTGACTAAGCGCGCCCGTCTAGCTTTTACGTTGGACATTTCCAGCGATTTCCAGAGAATCTGCCGTGGCGTCAGGTGCCTCGGGATCCCTTGACACCGAAATCTGCCTCTTCCTATATTGCCGAGCTCGTGAGGACGCCGTTCAAACGCGCGTTCATTCCTGCCTAGGCGAATCGGGCTTGGTCGTTAAAGACCCGGGGCTCCGTTAAAACAATGAGGACTCCCCGTCCTTGCAGGGCAAACCTATGACGTGCTCTAGTGCCAGTGGCGTAACGTGGCTTGTCAGCACCCGGGGCAAGGCAAGTAATTTGCGCCCCCTAACCCGTGGATTTGCGCCCCCTAACCCTAACCCCCAGATGTTGCGCCCGGTGCGGCCGGGCCCCCCCTGCACCCCCCACGCTACGCCACTGTCTAGTGCTAAGGCCTGTGGGGCCCCCTCCTCCGATTAAGCGCGTGCACTTCAGGATTTGTGGCATCAAGTCTAAACGCAAGCAAGCGCGCTCCATGGATTCAAAGCATATTCCACTTTCCCTTTCCCTCCCAGTGTACAAGCACCACTTTAAAAATGATCTTATTACTTATCTTGAATTAATTTACGAGTCGCACACGCGTAAGGGCTCCAAGCTGCTTAAAACCATTTTTATGAGCATAAGCATCAGTTCTGTAAAATCTAGATACAGAGACAGATGATATAGATATAACGATTCCTTTAAAAATCCACAAAGCAATCCACAATGAAAGCAGCAAAATGCTTTGAACAAACAGCTAGAACGTTCACGTCCCCCTCTCCAAGAAACACCCACATTTAAGTGTCCGGCTTAAACAATATTTGCACTGGCAGTGCAATTCTCTAACACGTCTATGCAACGCTAGTTGGGGCTTATTCCCACATTCGTGTGCGGTGGATTGCAGCTTTGCCTGTTTAGTAAGCGCCCAGGACTGTGCTGTTGATCTGGAATACCTACGGGACCGTCCTTCCGTCCTCTTGTGGGCGAAAACTGGGACGAATGAATTATTATACACTACATTTGTTAATTAGGTTTATCCATCTGCCCTGGTATCTGTGCTACCTATTGCCGTTCCTTGCGAATGGTTCCCAGACCCCCACTAGGGTGTTGATACGATTATGTGCCGAACACATGACCACTAATCTGTTTCTGTAAAACAGGCATAACCAAACTTGGCCCTCCAGATGTTTTGGGACTACAACTCCCATCACCCCTAGCTAACAGGACCAGTGGTCAGGGATGATGGGAACTGTAGTGCCAAAACATCTGGAGGGCCAAGTTTGGCCATGCCTGCTGTAAAAGATGTTTGAATACAGTATACAGTACATTCAAGCTGTGATTGTCACAGACTGTAATGTTCGCATCTCATTGCCATTCAGCTCCCACCTTACAATTTTTCCCTTTATGTAGCTGACTGCATGCATCTGAGGAAGTGGGTTTAAATCCGCGGATAACGGTAATAAACTCGTTATTCTTCAAGTTGCTTCAGGAACCTTTTTCTTTTTTTAATGCAATCGATGAAAGAGTAGAATAAAGCAGTAGCTTGTTAATAATAATAATAATAATAATAATAATAATAATAATAATAATAATAAATTTTATTTATATCCCGCCCTCCCCAGCCGAAGCCGGGCTCAGGGCGGCTAACAACAATAAAACAGTACAAAAGTACAACATAAACAACATTCTAAAATCATTCATTATAAAAATTAATTAATTCAAGCCACTAGCAACCATTGGGCCAGAGCTCTGCGAAGATTGCCGAGGGAGTGAGTCAGGCTGTGCCCTGGCCAAAGGCCTGGTGGAACAGCTCTGTCTTGCAGGCCCTGCGGAAAGATGTCAAGTCCCGCAGGGCCCTGGTCTCTTGTGACAGAGTGTTCCACCAGATCGGAGCCACAGCCGAAAAAGCCCTGGCTCTAGTTGAGGCCAGCCTAACTTCTCTGTGGCCTGGGGCCTTCAAGATGTTTTTATTTGAAGACCGTAGGTTTCTCTGTGGGGCATACCAGGAGAGGCGGTCCCGTAGGTACGAGGGTCCTAGGCCATATAGGGCTTTAAAGGTTAAAACCAGCACCTTAAACCTGATCCTGTACTCCACCGGGAGCCAGTGCAGCTGGTATAGCACCGGGTGAATGTGATCTCGCAGCGAAGACCTCGTAAGGAGTCTCGCTGCAGCATTCTGCACCCGCTGGAGTTTCTGGGTCAGTCTCAAGGGCAGCCCCACATAGAGCGAGTTACAATAATCCAGTCTGGAGGTGACCGTCGCGTGGATCACAGTGGCTAGGTCAGGGCGAGAGAGGTAAGGAGCCAACTGCTTAGCTTGGCGGAGATGGAAAAATGCCGCCTTTGTTATAGCTGCAATCTGCGCCTCCATGGTAAGGGAGGTGTCGAAGATTACACCCAAACTCTTAACGGACGGTGCTGGCACTAATTGCGCCCCCGCAAGAATAAAATAAAAAAATAATAAAAAAATAATAAAATAATAAAATAAAATAAACACCGAGAAAAAGACCATCAAGATGATGCCAATTTTCTAAGCGTGTGAACAGAATTTTTTCTTCATGTATAGAACTCGCGAGTTGTAGTCCAGCAATATCTGGAGAGCCAAAGGTTCCCTTCACGTGGATTAAGAACTGCGGAAACAAAGTGCGCACGAGGTATAATTAAGTGTCCGAAATGTCACAAGAAGTGCAGATCGTTTCAGATGACTTTCGAAGGGGTTTAGATGCGCCTATCTTAGCTGCGATCTACAATAAAATAAAAAAGCCAATATGGTGTAGTAGTGGTTAGAGCGTTGCACTAGGACCTTGGGAGACCAGCGGGCCAATCCATACTCGGCAACTGTAGCTCACTGGATAACCTTGGGCCACCCACAGCCTCTCAGCCTAACCTACCCCACAGGCACCGCCTTGAGTCCCTGGGAAGAAAGGCGGGTGCGCCCGTGTAATAATAACCCATCGAATTAATCAACTAAAAATGGTGTTTACTAACCAATGGCGGACCGCTGTTAGACGCGGTCGCTAAGTGGAAACTTCGCGTTCGGAAGTCTCCGAGACCTCTCTGCTAGGGACGGAGCAGAGAGGAAAGCCCCGGGGGTTTCAAGGCTGGCTGGCGAGGGGTGGGCGCGCCGCCTCCGGGTCTGCGCGTCTCCGGCTCCGGCCTGCGCTGCGCTGGCCGCGCTCTGCTTGCGGGGAGCCTTGATTTGCCTTGGGAGGCGGCTTCCTTGGGCGCGAGAGAGCCGAGAGGAAACCTTGGGTGTTTCTTCTTCTTCTGAGCAAGAGAGACCAACAGGAAACACATTGGCGGAAATGTTGCCATCAGCCCATTGCGGAGAGCGGCTTAAACTGCCCTCTGGCTGATGTGACAAATCGGGGGAGGCTCGAGCGGAAAGTGAAGCCGCGAGGAACCCCAGGCGGCTCCGGGCGCAGCACCGACCTCACAACCGCGGATTAGCCGCCCCGGATTAGTGACTCCGGTTTGGAATCTTGTGACTCACTTTGCCCGCCCCCAGCTTTCAGTTAAGGACCCGCGTCCCGGTTGGTTTCAACCTCAGAGGGCTATTTGAATCCCAAAAGGCATTTACTAGCCCCTTGGCAAGCGATTTCAGGATACTTTTGTTGTGAGTGTATGTAGAAGCTATATACCTTTAAAGCACATGCAAAGTCACTCCGACCGGAATTCTGGGAAGCGAAGGTGCTAGGAATTGTAGCCCGGGTGGGTACTACAGTTCCCGTGGTGGTAATGTGATTTGAATGCACTTTAAAGGTACAGTGTATAGGAAGCCTGCTTTTGTGTGTGCGTACACATATATGTATGTACAAACACATACAAGTGTGTGAGTGTGTGCATAGGAAGCGATGAACAGGTGTATATTTTTCATTCCCTCCTACAGTAACACCTGAATCAATCTAGAAAATGTTGGTTCAGGTATGTCACCGTAACAGGGAATGAAACACAGAAGGTTTTTTTTTCTTCTTCTGATAATAAGTGATGACTTTTGTTTCTTAACATGTCAGCTGTTTTGAACTTCCTTCAATGTCTCCAAAAGGCACTGTATTGCGGTATCGTCTCCTAGACCGGCGATTTATTAATTGCTGATGGAAAATATTTTCATTCAGCAGGAATTCCGAAAGAACTCAGTGGTGGCTCATTCCCCCTTTAAGTTTCTTAATTAATTGATCAATTAGATTATTTAATTGACGGTGCGATCCTGGACATTTTCACTCAGCAGAAAGTCCGGCTGTACTCAATGGGGCTGACTCCGATTTAAGTTTGCTTTTGGGTAGTGGTAGCACCGCAAAAGTATTTCACCGTCAGGGAGTCAACTAAACACTGGCTGCGTCGTAAAAGGCAGAGCCTAATCATAGGATGGAGGATTACTTTGGGGTAATTCATGCCAGTTTGATTAGGCTGGGTGCAGGAAAAGAGGTGTTTGAGCTGGCCCAATCGGAAAACGCCGCCCTTTCCTCGATATGTCCCGGGCTTCAGTCGAAGTGACCGGGACCATGGATCTAGAAAGCGGGGAGAAGCCAATCAGGCAAGGCGGGATCCCTTTTTATTATATCTGCGTCGGCATCGCTGGAAGGGAATACAGTCCTTGGAACAGGAAAGAGTCGTCTGGGTCTCCCGCGGCTTCTCCTTGAGTTGGCCTGCGCTGCTCGTGTAAACGCTGGGCGAGCGTACCCAGAAATCGGAGTGGCGCCTGAAAGAAGTGAGCGGTTAAAGTATGGGAACGTGGCTCTCTCTTTAAGCAAAAGTGCACGAACGACGTTCGTGTGAAGGGAAGGACGAAAAGTGGGACCCATTTGCTAACAACGGTGTATTTATTAGCCTTTGCGAAGAAATGATCCATTCTGCACCTGCTGGGAACTCGGCCCCATTGAGCTCAAGGGAGTTCAATAAGCATCAGCCCCCTCTTAAGCGTCTTTTTACGGATCTTGCTCATTCATTCATTTCAACGGTTGATAGACCGCTTCACACCGTAGTGTCGAAGAGGCGCGCGTTGAAGTTACAAAAAAAGAAGAAAGGATCAAAAGTTGTTGCGTGTGTTGTCTTCGGGCACCTTCTTGGGAGAATTCATTCGATGTATGCCGTTTGCACGGATTTCCAAAATAAAAAGTAGAATAAGAGTGAATAAAAGGTGGCTAAGGTTTTTCGCACTACCCCTTCGCCTGCATCAAATAGGCATTTCAGTACAAGTTAGCTCCATGGGAATTTATTTCTTAGTATTTTCAGATTCTGGTTTTATGGGGTAGCCCTCCCGGCTCAACTCTCTCTCTGTCTCTTTAGTTGGCAGTGCACATGTCAAAATATGGTGAGCTAGCCCTGCTGCGCTTAGGGTGCCCTTCTGCGCATTCTGAACCCGCCTCTGGACTTCTGTTCCAAAGTCCTGAGCAGAAAGGGCACTGAGGTTTTGCGGGCGGCGGTGGTGGAAGAGAGCTGGAAATTACTCCAGATTAAATATCCCTGGAGTTGAACCGGCTGAGCGTTCTATGGAGTGAAGTGAACGTTCCATGCGGTGAACTGAACGTTCTATGGGGTAAACGGAACGTTCCATGGGCTTGAATCAAGTAGAGGGAAATTCGGATTAAATCAGACTTCGCCACTGTCGCGGACGACAGGTAGGAATTGTAGCTGGAGGGCGTCAATTTCGGCGAAGAGGGGATTGCGATCTTGGCACAAGTGGGGATGTGGAAAGCTTTGCCCCTGGACGCTCCACGGGCGCCGAGGCGCCTCCCCTTGCGAGGCAGTTTTAACAGCGCCACCGCCTCTCCGTCTCCCGCAGGCAAGCCGCTGCTGTGGAGCCCCTTCATGCAGAGGCCGCTGCACAAGCGGAAAGGGGGCCAGGTGCGCTTCTCCAACGACCAGACCATCGAGCTGGAGAAGAAGTTCGAGACGCAGAAGTACCTCTCTCCGCCCGAGAGGAAGCGCCTGGCCAAGATGCTGCAGCTGAGCGAGAGGCAGGTGAGGGTGACCCTTCCAAGACGGATTCCGACTAAATGTCAGTTATTTCCCCTTCACCTCCTTAGTGATCGTGCCCGAACGGTGCAATCACCTGGGTTCAGTTGATATGATATGATATTATTACCGTATATTGACATACCTTGGTTTTTAGGAACAGGTTTTTTTTTTTTAAAAAAAACCTGGCCACTTTACATTGGCAGCTAACGATTGACTGGTTCGAATTAGGCTAAATTCCTCTCTCACCACCAAAGGAACCCGCACAAGCAACGCTGACACAAAACTCCACATATAATAAGTAAAATAGAAACATCACCACCCGACCCCACCCCACCCCCACTCATCTTTTCCCCCTCCACCTCTTTCCCCTTATTCTTCCTAATGTCTCAACAAATGAATCCGATTTGTTGTGGGGTTTTTTTAAAAAAAAGTGTTACGTGAAAAAAAATACGAGAGACATTGCACATACCTTTGCAAATCAAGAAAATCTTTAATAAAAATACATTTTTAAAAAAGAATTAGGCTAAATTCCAAGAAATGTCTCCCCCCCTTTTTTTTAACTTGATATCACAATAAAGGAAGATCCGGAGCAATTTCTTGAAGTAGGGAGTAGACTATACGCCCAATATGCAGCCTGGCCTCTCTGAATTTCTCTCGGAAGCAAGAGTACAAACACATACGTACCTACTTGGAAACAATATTCAGTGATTTCAGCAGGGCTTACTCCCATGCAAGTGTGCATAGGTTTCTTATTATGCTCTTCCTCCCAGCAGGAGCCCATGGCACAGGACTGCAGTCTCAAGCCCCACTGTGAAGGGGTGGAATTAAAGCTGTGATCCTGTATAAACTTTATTGGAAATAAGCTCTCTGGTCAACTCAGTGGGTCCCACTTCTTGAGGAGGCATGATTGCCATTGCACTGTGGGTGTATTGAGGACTGTAGTCTTTTCATCGGTCTCTCTTTAATGTCCCCTTTTGTCTCTTTTTGCTGTTGTTGGATTGCTTAGGTTAAAACTTGGTTTCAGAATCGTCGGGCTAAATGGCGGCGTCTAAAGCAGGTAAGAGAGATGCTCCTATTCCTATAATAATAATAATAATAATAATAATAATAATAATAATAATAATATAAATTTTATTTATATCCCGCCCTCCCTAGCCGAAGCTGGGCTCAGGGAGGCTAACAACAATAAAATAATACAACATTCTAAAATCATTTCATTCTAAAATTAATTCAAATCAAATTGATGGCAACCATTGGGCTAGAGTTCTGTGAAGATTGCCAAAGGAGGGAGTCAGGCTGTGCCCTGACCAAAGGCCTGGTGGAACAGCTCTGTCTTGCAGGCCCTGCGGAAAGATGTCAAGTCCCGCAGGGCCCTGGTCTCTTGTGACAGAGTGTTCCACCAGATCGGAGCCACAGCCGAAAAAGCCCTGGCTCTAGTTGAGGCCAGCCTACCCTCTCTGTGGCCTGGGACCTTCAAGATGTTTTTGTTTGAAGACCGTAAGTTTCTCTGTGGGACATACCTGGAGAGGCGGTCCCGTAGGTACGAGGGTCCTAGGCTGTATAGGGCTTTAAAGGTTAAAACCAGCACCTTAAACCTGATCCTGTACTCCAGGATCCTCATTTTACACACACACAGAATGCTGAGGAGGCTGTTTACCCTCTTCAGCTATTATTATTATTATTATTATTATTATTATTATTATTATTATTATTATTATTTTATTTATTTGTACCCCACCCATCTAACTGGGCTGCCCCAGCCACTCTGGGTGACTACTCTTAAGAAGACGAACCGTCCCATTGGGATCTCTGAGTTGTTGTTTAGCATGAACCTTATTCCTCCCCCTGCCACACCCCAGAATTGGCTCTGCTTTCTGTCTTTGCAGTGGGTGCCAATTATGTTACTTATTTTGGGAACTCTAGAAAAAGACATGGCCACATTAAAAGGAAAAGGAGCCGCTCCGAATCATAAGAAGAGCCCTGCTGGATCAGGCCCTATTCCAGTATCCTCTTCTCATATGGAAAGCACACAAGTAGGATCTGAGGGCAACAGCTCTCTGGAGATTGAGAGGGATAGAGAACTTAGTCCTGCCTTGTCCCTGACTAACTGTTCATCTGGCTTGACCCATGAACTGAACGTGTTAGGAAAACGAGTGTGATCCTCCAGTCATTTATTTCTGAGCACCCCCAGTGAAACAGGCAGAACTCCTGCACCATCATAACCGGCTTTAGGATCACACCAGTGATGCAGCCCAAGTCAATGGGCTCATTGCTTTCTTGGGGTTCAGTATGCATAAGTATCATTTCCCAGTGACAAACCTAGCGGGGCTCTGATTCAGATGACAAAGTGGCCCTTAGAAGTGCTAAGATAGAATCAGAGTTGGAAGGAACCCTGAGGGTCATGTGGTTCAACACCCTGCAATGTTGGAAATAGAACATGCTCCCTGGAGCTGTGAACATAGGTTACAGTGGTACCTCGGGTTACATACGCTTCAGGTTACATGCGCTTCAGGTTACAGACTCCACTAACCCAAAAACAGTGCTTCAGGTTAAGAACTTTGCTTCAGGATAAGAACAGAAATTGTGCTCCAGCGGCGCGGCAGCAGCAGGAGGCCCCATTAGCTAAAGTGGTGCTTCAGGTTAAGAACAGTTTCAGGTTAAGAACGGACCTCCAGAACGAATTAAGTACTTAACCTGAGGTACCACTGTATATGCAAAAATGGCAGGCTGCATTCTTTGCTTTAAGGAAGGAAAGAGTAAAAAAAATCCCAACATCCTCTGAACAAACTCCACAATCTGTTAACGAAAATCAAAAACAAATAATTTCTAATGCAGTACCAAGGAGTTTTGGGCATGGTCAGCCACAATCCAAAACAGACACTATGCAGCCCAATCCTATGCATGTTTACTCAGAAGTAAGCCCCTTTGAGATGGATGGAACTTGCTTCCTAGTAAGCAAGTACCTCGGGTTACAGATGTTTCAGGTTACAGATGCTTCAGGTTACAAACTCTGCTAACCCAGAAATAGTACCTCGGGTTAAGAACTTTGCTTCAGGATGAGAACAGAAATTGTGCTCCAGGAGCATGGCGGCAGTGGGAGGCCCCATTAGCTAAAGTGGTGCTTCAGGTTAAGAACGGACCTCCAGAACGAACTAAGTTCTTAATTCGAGGTACCACTGTATTCTATAGAATTGCAGCCTAATCATGTAACCCTTCTGATCATCATGGTTTTAGATGTAAATTCCACCATGTTCCATGGGGCTTGCGACCAAGTAAGTGGTCCTAGGGTTTTTACCTGATCACCCTCACCCCAGCCCCACCTGTACTTGTGAGAAGGAAAATAGTTGTGATTTTAATTGGTTGGTATCTCTGTGAGATAGTGGAAGGGTTAAAAATTGTTATTATAAATAAACATCTCTATCCTTGCCTCCCTTCCCTCCTACTTGACCGCTGCAGTGTTTCCTTCATCCTTCATTGTAAATTTTCTCCCTGACTTTTTCAGGAGAACCCTCAAGCTAGCAAAAAAGAGGAAACTGAAAGTGGGGACAACCACCAGGATCCAAGACAAGAGGACTGTCTGAGTCCCGACCACAATAAGGAGACTTCTCCAGGGAGACCACTGTACACCCCATCACCGGCCTCCCAGGAAGAGCTGGATACTGACATCTCTGATGATTCAGACCAAGAGGTGGACATTGAAGGTGACAAGGGCTATTTCAATAGTCCTCATCAGTAGTGGTCCCCTTGAGGACGGACTTTCCCTCTGCTTGCACTTTAAGAGGAGTTGGCTTGACAAAAATGAGGAGGGGAAATATAACTCTAAGTCAGTGTTTTTGTTGAGACAATCACCTGAAAAATGGGGCAGATCTTTTTACTTTGAAATGACAGGAAAGAGCCTGTGCTTGTTGATAGATTTGTACAGTGATCAGTTTTTATATCCTCCTGGGAATATAACTACTACTACATCTTCTTTGAAGACCTTTAACTGGCTGAGAGAAAAAAAACCACACCAAACAAACTGGATGAAAAGGGCCCTTTTGATTCCCCAAGGAGAATTTCACTTCTGGGATGGAACCTTTGCAAAAAGACCTTTTGAATGTTGCAGGACTGAAACAAAATGTTTTGAATTTTGGGCCCAGGGGTCCAAAAAGTGGGGAGAGAGTGTAGCAGATACCATCGACATAACCTTACTTTCATCTCCTGAAAACACTGGTGCAGTTAGGTAATTTCAGATGCTGGGCTTGTGGGACTTTCTCCTTCGATCATATCATGTATTATTTAACTTAACACTTAATTCCAGTGGTCTTACAGGGATGCTCTTCAGATGGGAATACTTCAAAAGGTGGTAAACCAGCCTTAATGCATTTGAGGGCCCTCTGGTTCATTCAGTGGGGTCACCTTGACCTCTGCCCCAAAGTCCTGCCCCACTGACTGAAAACAATGTAAAACCAATGTGGGCATCATGATTTTTTTAAAAAATGTTTTTATTAAAGATTCTCTTGGGTTACAAAAGCATGGACATTGTCTCTATTTTCAGTTCCTAAAGTCCTTTCTACATATCAGCTATATTCAATGTGAGACATTAATGCTGTATGCAGTATAAGGTTGGGGAAGAAGAGAGGTGGGGGGAGAGAGCAGGGGGAGGGGTAGTAAACTTTCATTCTTTTACATGGTGTATGTGCAAGTTTTTGTGTAATGTGGGTAGGTTCTCTTTCTATTCATTTATTAGTTATTGGCAGTGAGAGAGGTTGTGGGACCAGGGCATGGTTGTTTGCCTTCAGTATACTGCGGTAAGTTTTGTTTGCGTGTGGGTGGGATGTTATTGGGTCAGGTTAGCTATACTGATTTGTATGCTGTTGGTCAGATCAATGTGGGCATTATGTGAAGTGAGTTCTTCAATGATTGGAATATGAGTGCGGGAAGGAACAATGGCATGGGCAGGAAGAGAACTCCCTTATCTTTAAGAAGAATGTTGACAAGCTGGAACATCCGCAGAGGAGGGCAACTAAGAAGATCAAGGGTCTGGAAACCAAGCCTTATGAGGAACAGTTGAAGGAGCTAGGTATGTTTAGCCTGGAAAAGAGGAGACTGAGAGAAGATACGATAGCCATCTTCAAATATCTCAAGGGCTGTCACATGGAAAAGGGAGCAAGCTTGTTTTCTCCTGCTCTTGGGGGTAGGTCTCAAATCAATGTTTCAAGTTACAAGAAAGGAGATTCTGACTAAACATCAGGAAGAACTTTCTGACGGTAGGAGCTGTTTGACAGTAAAACAGACTTCCATGAAAGGTGGTGAACTTTCCTTCCTTGAAGGTTTATAAGCAGAATGTTGGGTGGCTATCTGTCAAGGAGGATCTAGCTGAGATTCCTGCGGGTGGCTGGATTGTCCAACTCTACCATTCTATTATTCTAAATTATTATTCCCTATTGTGGGATATACACATGTGTATTGTGGAGGCTTGTGGTGAGAGTGTTAGCCTAGGAGTGGGGAGACCTTGGTTCAAACCTCACTCACTCATGAAGCGCATGCCACCACCTAATTTATCTCACTGGGTGGGTTTTTGTGGGTATAAGATTCGCAAGGAAGGAGACCATATATGCCGTCCTCAGCTCCTTGGAGAAGAGATGCAGCAAAAAACATAAGCAAAAGAACAACTCAAACCCTGTTTAATGGGAGAGTGGGGTAAACTGTTTAAAACAAACAAACAAACAAACAAACAAACAAACTCATCCTCTAGGAGTTAGCTTTATTTATTTCATTTCATAAAAATTATACACCATTTGATTGTAACTTCCCCTCCTCCCCAAAGATTTGAGATCCAGTTCCTATGGTCACATCCCTGTACTTATTCTAAAGGCCAAAAGAGATTACTTTCATGCCCTTGTACCTCAGGTTAAGTACTTAATTCGTTCTGGAGGTCTGTTCTTAACCTGAAACTGTTCATAACCTGAAGCACCACTTTAGCTAGTGGGGCCTCCTGCTGCCACCGCACAATTTCTGTTCTCATCCTGAAGCAAAGTTCTTAACCCGAGGTACTATTTCTGGGTTAGTGGAGTCTGTAACCTGAAGCGTCTGTAACCCGAAGCATATGCAACCCAAGGTACCACTGTACATCAAAACGCACAAAGAACTTAATTAATATTAAGTGGGCAGCCTGTCTGATATTCTCAACTGCTGGAGGCTGGATGATCCCAAGGAGGCACAAGTCAGCTAAAGGAAAGTCATTGGTGATCTGTCTTGTTCCTGATCAAGAATTAGAAGGAGTCCCCCATGCCAAGACTTTCATAGTGCAATCCTAGGCACATCTACTCAGAAGTAAGCCCTTTTGAATAAGCTAATTCCGTGCACTTGAGAAGCACTACTGAACGCAGTGGGACTTATGTCCAAGGAGCCATATCAAGGATCAAACAAAATTCCCCCCACCACTTTGCCATCTAAAATAAATCAGATGTGATAGAAAGTCTAGCACAGTGGTAAATTCCCCTGACCCCTTGCTTCATGATGAACTGTTTGTAGTACACGGAATGACTTCCAGACAAGGCAGCTATTTGTAGGCCTACGTGAGTTTCCGCCAGTTCCCAGGAAGGTGATCGTGGAGAGGAAGCAAGCCTGATCTTTTGGAAAACCCCTCAGTTTGCTTTGAGTTTGCAAACAGGATGACAGGTCATGCTAACAGGCTAGGAAATAACGATCAGGACTGATCCTGCGCATGATTACTGGAAAGTAAGTTCTACTCGTTGTGCACCTGTGTCCATACACCTCTCTTCCCAGTGTCCTCAAAATAGAAATGGAGGGGGGAGGGACAGGGAATGGGAGATTGAAAGGAATAGCTGGAATTCTGAACAGGGAACTTTCAGCACCGTAGCAATAGTTGCAATCCCCACTACTATTTGCAAGTGTGGAAATCAGTCACAACAATACTGTAGTGCCAGACCATCTGTTGTATATTCCCCTTCATGCAGTCTCTTATTCATCTCACTGACCCCAAGATCTGTACGTTGGTGTGTTATTCTCCATCTTTCTGGACCATTCTCTGGTTGATGGTTGGCTATTTTGGTTGAATTGGCATGGGTGACCTTTACAGCATGGCTCCCATTTTGTTTTGGAGCTCATTTTATCAGGAGATTCAACTTGAAAACGGTTATCATTTAGCAGGAGAACAAACATGGGAAGCGCATTTTTGCAAGCAAAACGTTAATGATTGGAAGAATTGCACCAATTTCAGCATGGCAGTGTGTGATTAATCTTCTGGGTCAGGTACTTATATTTTTAGCCATTAGGTTCGTTGGCCTTTGATAGTCAGAACTCTTTCTAGCCTAATAGGATATTGATTTTGCTGGATAGTGTACTTTGACTCCTTAAACAACACCCACTTTTGAAGACTGTCAACAGTGTCTAACAGTTCAGCTGGACCAAAGTGCCTGGCACAGATTTTGGAGGGGGGTGGAGGGAGGGAGAACAGAGTGGTTTTCATTGAGGCGAGTGGCTGGCATGTGGAAAGGTGCATGATTTCTCAACAGGCATGGCAGTGTTTAAAGTACAAGCGTTTTCACCAAAAGGGAGTTTTGAATCAAAACAGCTCTTCACATGAGAGTACAAGTGTTCTCTTTATAACCCTAAACCAGGTTCTGTTATCAGTTCAGTAGTTTGGCTCTTCACAGATACTCAGGTTATCCTGTCAATAGCATAATAAGGGCCGTCTGGATCAGGCCAATGGCCCATCTAGCCTAGCATCACAGTGGCCAACCACTCTTAATAAGGAAGAGTGGGAGGAGGAAGTGTTGGAAGCGGAAGAGATGATAGGGTTTAGTGAGCAGGAAGAGCCTATGGCAGAGAGCAGTCTAGAAGCAGAAGCAGGCAAGGAGGGAGGCCAAGAGGCAGAGATGAGTCAGGCTGGTGAAGGAGGAGGGTGTCGCCACCTCTACTGCAATGGCATTGCTGGTTTCCCAGGACTAGAAGAGGTATGAAGAGAGAGGAGCAGAGGCTGGCTCATTGGTGTAGGAAGGACCCAGGTGGTGAGCAGGAGATTTAGGCAGATGTGGGAAGGCAGGGACCTTCAGCCTCCACAGCTGCTTCATAGGGGAAAGACCTATGAGGAGTTGGTGTCCTCATTAGGCCTGGCACGCCTGAGCAGGCCTGTTTGCTGAAAGAACTTTGGCTGGTAGCCAACAAAACCATACTCAGAATAGTCCCACTAAAAGCTCCTTTTAAGTCTACTGACTTCAATATGCCTCCTCTGAGTGTGGCTAACACTTGATAGTACCCTTTATTTTTATTCTGCAGTGTTTCACAAATTCTGTACAGATGACCTTATCAGCAAGAGCAGATATATCTCAATTCGTCATCAAACCTTTCATCAGGAGATAAGGACAAAACAAAGTAGTTCTAGTTGAGTTTATTGATTAATCCATTAATGATTTTGTCAATTTATGGAGATTGTCTTCAGCTACCCGGCTTGGTTGCTAACCACATGATTAAATAGATGCAACCTTGACTTCTGTTGCGAGTATCTGCCACATTGCAGGCTCTGGAAAAACACACCCCACACTACAGCTTCAAGGATTAAAATGAATAGTCAATTGCACCAGGAAGTGCATGATTAACAGTTAATCAACCCGTTAACCGTCTTGCAGATTGGGGTCCAATTTTTCCTTAGCTGCTTATGGAATCCACATTCCATTATTTGCAAATTACAGCAGATTAATTGAACAAATGCTTTCAAAATGGACCAGAGTGCTGGTTTAGAAGCACAGAGGAAATGGTTTCTTAGACAACGGTTTCCCACAAATAGATTTGATAACAGGTACGTGGCTGTGGTGAGATGGTGATATTGAAGTACAGAATGGTTGATTGTTTTACTGAAGATAGAGCCTTCTTTTTAGTATTATTAAAGCCTTTTGCTAGTCAATTACCTACTCTCTTTAAGTCCTTAAAACTCACTAACATACAATCCTGGTTGAAGCAGCTGTGCCTTGTCACTATATTTTTCTAGCACATTAGGATAATTATCTGGCTAATGGTGAATAGCAAGTGCAAACATGGGAGAACAGCTTTCCTCATTAAGGACGTGTGATATTTTCAAGGATCACAAGTTGGCAGAGGAAAGGAGGTAAGAAGTCACTGGATTATGTTGTTCTCCCTTTTAACCTATAATATTAGGCCTCGGTTATATTCATCATTCATTGCTGTGTTGCAAAAAACGACTAACAGTGAAATTCTACGCATGCCTACCCAGAAGTAAGCCCCACAGTGGGGCCTGGTTTCAGATAAACAGGCAATTGTGTGGGGTGGCTGCCTTAAGTATCAGATATGGGGATCTTTCAAGGTGATGGAGGTATGGATCTGAATTCTTGATGTATAAAGCCTAAGGAAGAACCTTGAGTTCATTTGTTGTTGTTTTTTTCAATTAATAAATAAAAGTTTCCCTGCTCAATCCCTGATTGAAATAATAAAGAACTTTGCAGAAGGTGACTTCCCAGTTTTCCAAATGCTTCCATGAAGTCCTAGGGTTGGCCCAACCATTGGACAATTGGAATGAGGTAGTAGATGTTGGCAGGTGAGGAGCATCAGTAAGGTGTTACGGGACAGAGCTGTGTTCCATATGCCCCCTAAACTAGCCTGCTGCCCTCAGATGTGATGGAGGATGCTGTCCAGCCACTGTTGCTGAAATATGATTCAGCTGCCAATGAGGTTGGATGTTGGAGATGGAACAGCAGGAGCAGGTCCTTGCCCTTGGTCTTAGGTAGCAAGGAACTGCCACTCCTTACCTTCCATGGCTGTAGGCTTCCTCTTTCCCTGAACACTGGTGCACAATTGCATCCTGTACTCTCTATAGATTTAAAAGAAAAAAATCTGTCTCGAAACAATATGGGCTCAGACACCTCAACTGGGCTTCTGGTCTACAACTGTAAAAACTGAATAAACCAGCAGCGACTTGATAAAACAACTTGATCAAAAGAGATTACTTTTCAACACCACCTATAAACAAAGCAGTGTATGGTCACAGCCACACAATGCACAAAGCACATTAAATTCCCCCCAAGGTATCCTGAGAACCATACTTTACCCCACACAGCTACAAGCCCCAGTACCTTCAACAAACTATAGTTCCTGGCATTCTTGGGAGTAAATCTTGTGCTTTAAATGTACTGGAGAATGTCAATACTGGCTCTCACATTCAGCAGAGTGGGGAAGCCACCATAGGCAGCCACCATGGAGAGTTTTGGTATCATGGAAGAACATTTGTTAGTTTTTAATTCATTATAATTCTATTTTTATTTTCAATAAGAGTCACTTAAGGGCTTTTCTACCTCAGATGCCAGAATATCTTGTCAAGTCCTGGGTGTATCATGCACCTTGACTTGGGAGAGGTGGATGTTACTGAGTTCCAAGGAATGGCTGCTGAAATCAGGACAATTCTGCTCATTGTAGTCCCCAGATTCATTTCTTGGCTCTTGAAGTAGATCCAAACATAGGAGGGGGACTTTGTATGCAAGAATGCCCACCCCAAGGCCCTATGTTGTTGGACACGAATCCCCATCAACCTAAGGTGGCAAGGCCAGTGGCTGGGGATGATTGGAGATGTCCAGCAACATCTGTAGGACTACAAGCTCTCCATCCGTGTCCTGAGATATACTAGTCCTAGATTGTTTAAGCAACAGAGGAACCAGCATTTTGAAAAGCACATGGAAGCTACATGGAAACCACTGCAGTGGGGTTTTTTAAGCATGGGAGTGAAACCAGCTTCCACTCTGGATGGGCTTCAAGAAGTTCACCACAGTATTCTAAACAGGAGCTCAACAGAGGTACATGCATAGCAGATCAGGTTGGCACACGGCCCTTTGTACTCACCTGTTGTCTGCTCTGAAGGATGCATTTTAAGAAAAATGATCAGTGGGGGGGAGAGTTGAACAAATAGAAGTATTATTAATAATACAAAGAATATTATTTATACCCTGTCCACCCAGCTGGGTCATCCCAGACACCTTGGGTGGCTTCCGACATAAAACATCACACATTAAAAACTTTCCAATGCCGGGCTGCTGCGAGATGTCTTCTAAAACTGAAACTAGCAATGTCAGAAATGACTCCCACCCCCATTCAGAATTTCTCGAGCCATTATGAGCCAGCTACAGCCACCTGTCAAATTTTGGGGTGCAATGGCTCCGCACCAGCCGTTTCCATCTGCTTGCCTCCTCTCCACTGTATCGCCATCAAAATATGACCAAGGCAGTGTGGGGTGCAGGGGTAGACAAGGTGGAGCCTTGCAGATGTTGTGGACTACAATTCCCATTAGCCCCAGCCAGCATAACCAATGGTCTGGGATAATGGTAGCTGTAGTTCAGTGTTTCCCAAACTTGGGTCTCCAGAGGTTTTTGGACTACAATTCCCATCATCCCTGACCACTAGTCTTGCTAGCTAGGGATGATGGGAGTTGTAGTCCAAAAGCAGCTGAAGACCCAAGTTTGGGAAACACTGCTGTAGTCCAAAATATCTGGAATGCACCCTGTTGGCTACCTCCATTATAGTGTAGACAAGCAGGTAGGTAGATAAAGTATAGCTGTTCTTAGTCCTGGCAAGTATTTTTGCTAAAATGTTATTGACCACATCCACACTCCTCTTTAGATACGTATCACTCATCTCCCTTTATATTCCTCTTAAACCGGCTTTCTTCTTTAAAATTTCCTCTACTAGTAAAGGTTATTCAGAACCATATTGGATGATGCTGATATAATTGCTCTGCCAATACTGCCTGCAAATGTAGCAGCAGATCACCTTTTAACTCCTAATGAGCCTAAAATTAAATTAGCAGCAGTGTGTTCTTGGCAGTGCTTATCTCCAGATCTAGATGACTGTTTATCTTAGCAATCAGAGGACTCAACTGCATACAGCTCAGGCAAGTGTCTGCAAATAGCCTCACTTATGCCATATTAGCACCCTTTGCAAATGGAGAAATAGGAATTAATCATACAGGCCTAGTTTGGTTCCTCTTTCTGCATGTTTGCCAATACATTTGTAATGTTATTAGAAAATGAGTCAATGTTCAGCATTAATTAGATGTGGGAAATGGAGCAGAAAAACCACATTTTAGCTGTTTTAATCAAGAGGAAATGTTCTAATGCTGGATACGGATTTAATGCAAAACTAAATATTTGACTCAAGATGGCTTATGCTAGTCAATTAGCCAGTGTTTGTCATCATTTTCAAGATTAGTCGTTTAATGCTTCATTTGATATGGCTTTGCCACTCCTGGACAGAGAGCTGATTAATGACCCATTTTTTGCTATTATAGTGATTTCTGTGTCCATGCATTGTTAGACTGAAGGATCACACACTGTTTAACCATATACCTTTTTTTTTTTTTTAGTCCTTTATATATTGTATGTGACCTGTGTAGAATGCCACTAGGTGAAATACATTTTTACATCTGATGTTTTTTATTGTTTGATGTTTTTATTGGAATGCTGTGGGTTTTTAGTCTGTATACTGCTTTGTGAAATTTTATGTGAAAGTGCAGTTAGTAAATAAATAAATAAAATAAAATAAAATAAAGTGTAGGAAATATATCCACAAATGACTCCCCCTCCTTCCCTTCACAACCAACCAATAACTGTTAGAAGGGTTCTGGAAAGCTCAAAAGCTTGCTCGCTTCGGAATTAAGTACTTAACCCGAGGTACCACTGTATAGGCTAAGTGGTAAGCAGAAGCAGATGGTCAAATATCCTCAAAACAACTCACAAAAACTGTGAAATAGGATGACAAAATAATCAAAGCATATACAGTGGTACCTCGGGTTACGTACTTAATTCGTTCCGAAGGTCTGTTCTTAACCTGAAACTGTTCTTAACCTGAAGCACCACTTTAGCTAATGGGGTCTCCCACTGCTGCCGCACCGCCAGAGCACAATTTCTGTTCTCATCCTGAAGCAAAGTTCTTAACCCGAGGTAATATTTCTGGGTTAGCGGAGTCTGTAACCTGAAGCGCATGTAACCTGAAGTGTACGTAACCCAAGGTACCACTGTGTTGTTGTTCAGTCGTTTAGTGGTGTCCGACTCTTCGTGACCCCATGGATCAGAGCACGCCAGGCACTCCTGTCTTCGACCGCCTCCCGCAGTTTGGTCAGGCTCATGTTTGTAGCTTCGAGAACAATATACCACTGTATATTGCAGCAAAAGCCAATGTAACTATCCCCACAACCGATATAGGGAAAGAAGCAGCAGACTTGAAATTAAGGCCAAATCAACAGTGACCGGTGGTTGAGTCCCAAAGCCCTGCAAAACAAAGCCCTGTTTATTACATTTGTATTTATTTTTTTATTTATTTATTACATCTGTATACCACCCATCCAGTCGAGATCTTTGGGTGGCTTCCATAAATGGTAAAATAAAAAAATAGAGTGGATGCTCGCAACAAAAACCAAGATGAAAGAAACCATTACAGTAAAAAAAAAACAGCCTGCTTTATGATTCGAAAATGAAAAATACAAAACAACCACCCATAACTGAGTTGCAGGCATGAAAAAGGATCAGTAAACACAAGTAACTGGAGGAGGATGAATGATTTACCACAGAATTTGTCTTCACCTGGCAGGCTTGCTGTGTGCTGGATAATCAATGAGTCCATTGCGTGATACTAGAGAGAACAGTCAGGGGTAGAAGCTTGGCTAGAAATACCAAATATGTGTACATTGAGACAGTCTAGGACATTTTTACAGTTTATCTAATCAGAATGAATTGCAATCATTCAAGCCAAACCTGAACTTTAGCCTCTTTGGAAATGCAAGGACAGTTAGCTTACCTCTTTGCTTTTACACAGTGATTTCCCCTGAAATCAATTACATTCCTCTCAAATGTGTAAAAGGGGACTTTATTTTACTGTTTCAACTATTGTGTAAGACAGGCACCTCCAACCTTCGGCCCTCCAAATGTTTTGGACTACAATTCCCATCATCCCTGGACACTGGTCCTGTTAGCCAGGGATCATGGGAGTTGTAGACCAAAATATCTGGAGGGCCGAAGGCTGGTGATGCCTGGTATGAGATATAAATACATCCATTTAGATGTATCACAAGAAGAGAGAAAATTCGGGAAGATTGCATGAAAACGGGAGTCTGTTGATATCTGATTCATACTCAGTGTCTTAGCTTGAATCTGATCCCCATTGCTTTCCTAACACTAGCTGAAGAACCTAACTTTAACTTCAGCTCATTTGTACTGAATGAATGTGACTGACCCAAGGGGAGATACATGGGGTCAGAAAAGAAGGGTGGTCCTTAGAAGACCTGGGACCGAGAAGCAGGTGTTCACAGGAGAGGGTGTTTCTTGTTCAGCCATTTCAATAGCGGGGGCAGTTTGGTGTGGTCCTGAGGCTCCCTCAAGTTCTTCGCCTGATCATAAAAGGCACCACAACTCCCTTATGGATAATACCATTATATTTCTTGGGTTTTAAAACCTTGGGACATTTGCAGAAGCAACGTTGTGAGAGCAGAACAAGCAGCATTCAGTTCCTTCCTCAGTTGCCTGCTGGCCCAGGAAGACTGTTCCAGAAAAGTGAAGAGAGTCCAAGTCTGGCAGCCATTCACAATAGGAGTAGTCCTTCTAAACCTCTTCTTGACTAGCTGGATGTATGTATGTGTGCCTATGTCCATTAAAATAAACACCTTTACGGTTGAGAGAACACCCTCGTTGGCCCCTGCAGATACCCATGCTGAGTGGTGCTCAGATTGCCTTGGATGGGGTTGGACTTTAGGAGGCTAAAGGAATCCTTGGTGGGGGTGGGTTTAAATCCAGTATGGCCACTTGTGGCTCAGGTAGCCTTCGTATGACATAGAAGACATTTTATCAGCTTCAGCTGACCTACCAGCAATGGGCTGATCTAGGCAGAGATAGCCTGGCAACAGTTATTAAGCTCAAAGCAAAGTGCTGGTTGTATCCTATAAAGCCCTAAATAGTAGTCAGGACAGAGGTTACCTGAAAGACTGCCTTCTGTTGTATGTACCTGCTGAACCTTGAGATCTTCATCATAAGCCTTTCTCCAAGTTCTCTCACCTAACCAAAGTAAGATAGTTGGTCACAAGGGACAGACCCTTTGTGGTGGTGGTGACAAATTTCTAGAATGTCCTCCCCAGAGAAGCTCTCCTGGTGGGTTATGGGCATTTATTTTCCTAGGCCTTTTAACTTACAGCAGCTCCATATATTTTTGTAGTTTTTTTTGTGGGTGCTTGTGCTTATACTGACTTTTAGTTTGCTTTGGAGGGCTGATTTGTACTGTATAGAATTGATTTATACTGCTTTTTTAAAGTTTATAAACCACTTGGAGGACTCAGTTGCTGAGTGGTGTAGAAATATAACAAACAAATATACATATAATAACCACTGATACTCCTTGATGCAGGACATCCAGTAGTGTTCAGATGCCAAGTAATAACTTTTATTTTCTTTATCCTATGCCGGTGATGGGGAACTTGTGACTTTCCGGATGATGCTCTTTTCCTTCCTGGAGGAGAAAAAATGCACACAACTGCATACAACATGTAGTTTGGCCCTTGATGCCTGCCATCCAAATGGAGTCAACATTAGAGTCAACTAGATCCTATCAACCCCCCCTCCCAAATATTGTATAGTGAAGGAATAGGGGGAATGTGTGGCCCTTTAGATTGGGAGTTGCCAGTGTGGCACTCCTGGGTGCATAGGCCCCACAAAGGCCTTTCCTGTCTATCACAGGGTCTTCTTCCTCCACCTTTTCTCCTTGTGAAAATCTGTTGTGGCCAATAGATTAGGTTGGAGGTGGTGTGCGTGCGTGCATTGCAGTTTCTCCCCAAAGTTTGACGATCTTTAGATGTTATTGGATTCCAGCTCCCGTCAGCCCCAGCAAGCATGGCCAATGGTCCAGAATGATGGGATCTGGGGAACAGCAGCAGCTGGCAGGTGATGTCACAGGTTCCCCATCCCTATCTTAAGAGATGACCAATTATAGAAGATTTATCCTCTCCCCTTTTTTTGCAAACTGTTTTAGCTGCTGCATTTGTCTATTTCTTTTCTTTTAAACTATGCCATTTAAAACTTTTGATGTTGACCGCTGTTTATTTCACCCATTGATGGGATGGAAAAGTACTGTAAAAATATTGAATAAGCTGGTGGAGGAAGCAAGCAAGCAAGTAAGTAAGTAAGTAAGTAAGTAAGTAAGTAAGTAAGTTGTGGCTATAGCTGCCCTTAAGAGAGCATGGAGTAGGAAAATGTGTACTGGAGAACTATCAGCATTAGGAACAACTTGGCAATGGGAGTTGTTTTCAACATTGCAGTGTTTGTTCACTCTGAAGGCTACATGCTGACTAATCCTGCTACTCTCATTTCTGTCTGATTGAGGTTTTTCCCCCTCCTGCCCAAGTTCTCAAATCTACTTTGTTTGCCACTAGATTGTAGATGATAGGAAGCTCCTATGACAGTGGCAAGATAACCTTTTTGGAGCTCACAGAATACCACACAGGGCCACAGAGAACCTGGGGCAGAACACAATCTTGAGGGCCTTCCTCTTGCACCCCCTCCCCAAATGCTGTCAGTAGGCAATGTAGCACATGGAATATCGGCTTAACTTGTAGGTATTGAATGGTGAAAAATTCATTCGTAACCATGCATTATCAATGCACTAGATAGGCAAATGGTTTGCTTACCTAGTGAATTAGCGTTCACAGCTATTAATTAATTCATGGCTATTAATAAATATATTCTGCTTTACAAAATGAATACCTTGCAATCTCAGGAAATCACAAATCATCTTTGTATTCCAAACGTTATTTAGAATTGCTAAAAAGCAAGAGCAGAAATGATAGAACGTTCACATAATTAATAAAACGGTAATTCGTGAATCGCCTGCTGCTTAAATCTACTTGTGCGACTTCTTTCTCTTGTCTTCATTTTGGCAAACCTATCATTTAAAAGGTCAAAAGAGATTTGCCAAGCAAGTTTATTTTCTGCTCTGCGGTACTTCTTATCCTGTGGTCGATCGACTAGGTGAGCACTTACCATTGGGATATGGAGTCCCTGACCTATGGAGCAGATCAACCCCATGGCTAATTTCTACCAAGCACGTGTTATCCAATATATGCTGTTGTCCCATTCCCTTGGAGCCAGCAGGCACAGAGAGCAGAAGAAGCCAGCCTGCCTCACTCTGCTACTCCTCTTCTGCTCTGGGCTGGAGTGGGGTAGTGCATGTCCTTCATTTGGTCTCTGTGGTGGCTCTCCATTATTTCATGTAGGAGTCCCTTCCAGTTCTATTTGGATATGCCAGGAATCAAACCAGGATCCTTCTACATAGAAAGTCCCACATTTATGGCAGAACAGACACAGGATGTTTTGCAGTAAGTTGGCTTTTTAGAATTGACAAGCAGAGCAAGTCTGTAAATAGGAGAAGCTTGAGCAGTTACTTGACTTGCTAATTTTACTTTTTTATAGTTTTGTGCAAACAAGACTTGACATATCAAACAAATCTACAGAAAACAAAGAAACAAAGCAAAAAAAGAGAAAAAAAGGAAAAGGAAAAAAGGAAAAACAAAATCATGAACAAAAATGAAGTGAAATTAACTACCAGTATACAATACTATCCCAAAACATCAATTCTCAAACAAAATACTTTCCCTTTTGGAATAGATCTCTTTTGTTATTCTATTTATTTTCAACTTCCATCTACCTCACCACAATTCATTCTATCTACCTGATACAATTTTTTTCTGTATTTCAATTCATGTCCTCATCTTGGTATAAGGAAACATTTTTTCTGTTTACGGATTTATTCTAGGCACAACCAAATTTTGCTTGTTGAACCTTGTCTCATTAGATAAGTGTTAAAGCATTCCCACTCCTTTTGGACTACATCGATTGGTTTATTCCTTTATGATTCAGTCATTTTTCCGAGTTCCAAGTTCTTGCTTAACTTTAATTCCCATTCTTCTCTTGTAGGGATCTGTTCACTTTTCCAGTACTTGGCTACCAGTACCCTAGCTGCCGTAGCTGCGTATAGAAATAATCTTGTTCTTTCTTTTGGGATATCATTGGTTAAAATCCCAAGAAGGAATGCTAGTTTTACTTTTGGTCCAACATACGCAAGATGGTACTCTGCACATTAAAGTAAAGTCAAGAGCTTGGCTGACAGAATTAAAGGTTTTGGATTTTAAAATCATGCATCTTATTAAACATTGATATAACACTGAACGAAGTTTCCAAACCTGTTTTCCAAACCTGCAGGAGATTACTAACTTTTCCAGTAAGCAAAATGAGGTGGATGATGCATGCACCTTAAAATTTTCAGTATTGCCTTGCTCAGTGATTCGGGGGGCTAATGATTCAGTCAAGACCAAGCCTATGTGTCTGTAGGGTTAGAATTGAATTGGGATTAAGAACTGCTAACAATGGATAAGGCTGATGGATTTTGCAATTGTTCTAATCTCAGACAGATGTTACACATGACTCCTAAATTACCAAAGGTTGTCCCTATGCACCAATATTCTGGAAATAATTGCACTTGAAAGGATCCAATCCGATGTTACAAACATCTTCCCCTTAAGCTTTTGTTTGTAATGCCATTCTGTATATCTCCAAGAGCTAGTTAAAATTGACTCCAGACACTGGATTTGCAAAACAACTCCTGGGCAGAGATAACGTTTTTTTTAACCGTAAAGTAAGCCCATTAGTATGTCTGTGAGCAGCCATTAATGATGGTCAATTGCACTGTGGAGGGGCTACTGTGCTGTTGACCAAGCTAATGCAGTGTTCAAGAAGAGTGACAGATTTATTTAAGTTCACTTCTGGATATTAGAGAGTCGGGGAAGCCAAGGATAATACAAGACAAATGATAGACATTCCTTTATAAAGCACCTGATGTCTGCCTCAACGATCTCTAAGTGCTACTTTGTATGCTTAATGTGCAGAATGTCCCAATATGGGTCAACAGAGAAGATCAACAGAAGTTACATTTGAGACACCATGAACAAATTTCATGAGTTTTTTCTGTGTGTGTGCCTGAGTGCTGGATGATGGTTCTGCTTTTTAAAGAATATACAAGTCAATTGTGGGCTCCATTATTAGTTTTGCTCCATTTCACAGGCAAGAATTGTGAAATGCGAGGCTATGGGGCCTTCAGGGGAAAAAAAGAAAAGTTTGGAAAGAGTAACAAGAAGGCCTTTGCTCTTCCATGCACAATTGTACTATCTCTTTGTATGCAGGGATCAGTACAATGGATTTTTTCCTCCTTGCTCTCCTTTAGACACTCCTGTGTTTGTTGTGGGATCATTCTCAGAAATATTGGGCAACATTATATATGTGTGCATTGTTATTATTATTGAGCTGGCCCTAACATTAGGCAGAGTATGGTGGCAGATGTTGGAGGGTAGCAGTCGTTTTCCCTGACCATTTCTGCTAAGCTGCCATTTCCAGTCCTTCTGAGCCAGCACCCCAGTGGCAGTGAAGCTTCCTTCTTGCCTACCTGCCTCGATGCCTGACCTGTGCTCCCTAACCTAGTTGCCCTCTCTCATCTCCAGTGCTGAAGTAAAGTTCAGCTGTCAGTCTGGTCCACTACAGTAGGTGGAATGGCATTTTGTCTGCACCATCTTGTCCTTAGCTGCCGATAGCCAAATATCTTCAGCTGCCCCTGCATGGCATTTCCCTGTGGCACATGGTTTGACAGGATGAAGTTCCATTTCCCACCGGTGGTAAAACCCATAAAAGAATCGTCTGCCTGCTCTAGACATAAGCACCCACTTGCAAATAACTTCCAGTCGCTCACTGACCATCACAGTTACAGAACTAGAACTTGAGATTTGTTCACAATCACACATGCATGTTCAGTCCAAGTGATGACTTGCATTATGTGAATGAACCACCACAGGTCAGACACTTTATGAAGAATTGTCACACCATCTCACTATACCAGGAATAGGGGACCTGTGACCCTCCTGATGCTGACATCCGTCATCTCGGCCGGGGTTGATGGAGCCCCCCCACCATCTAGATATACACAGTTTCCCAATTTCTCCACTAATTATGATATGATATAAATAATATAATGTAAATTAAAATATAATGCTGGCTCTTTTCAGCTGCCAGGCATCCAGGACCAGACCACTCTGGGCTTTTCTTATCTTATCGGAAAACATCTTCCAGAGGCTGTGAACTTCAATGGGAGAATGAAACATATTGCCTTCGTTGGGATGACAAGCATCTTGCGGCAGTGTGATTTTGAGCAGGAAACAGTGGCAAGGGGAAGGGTTAAGCAGCCTCTTTAACCTCTCCCACCTTATTCCTCAGCAGAAACTGTTTGAGAACCCTTCCCTTGGCTTGGTTATCTCTGCCTTCTCCTCCCTGCACAAGCCCCAGGTGAAGGAAGAAGGAAGTGGCGATTGCAATCTTGGTATGTCCCCACCCAGGATGTCACTGGGCAGGTGTAGATACACCCCCTATTGCCACCTACATCTGTTTTCAAATGGATACACTGTGGGGTGATGCAGAAACAAACTGCAATGAGCTATTATTTTCAGAAGTAAACCAGTTTCTCAGGGACACAAAATAATATGCAATAGCTCTAAAGAAAACAAGTATCCAAATCGATTTTAGAATTAAATGTTCTGTGTAGGCAGCTTCAGTTCGCAAGAAAAGCTTTTGTAACCATACAAGGTGCCACAAGACTCTCTCTCTTTTTTTTTTAACCTGACATCCTTCAACCGGAGATGTTACAGATAGTACCTGGGGCATTCTGCATGCAAAATATGTGGTTTACCACTGACCTATAGGTGACATAGCTGGCAACCTAAATGATCAGAAGCATGATGGGAGGACGAGAGGTCTTTTGTGCACTTCCTTCATCTAAAACCACAGCACCCTTATCTTCTACTGTAAAAAGAAAAGGCTCCTTCTGCAACTCTTATAGTCGTATTTTTTTAGCAGAGCCTCTGCCTTAGATTTGCTCCCTTAAGCACCAAGTTCTGACGCAGACAGCACTTTGCTGTCCACAGTCTAGCATGGGATAAGGACTCTCCTTGGAGTTCTTAGAAAGTCTGCTAACCGGTGTTGTTTTTGCAGCTGAAGAAAGCAAAAAGTCATTCATGGTTAAGATAAAATGCTCAAAAACCCACTACAAGATTACTGCCACTGCCAAATCTTTCAATTGTATTCATGAATGCATTTGTTTCCTATCCTGTACTCTACTGTTTGCTTTTCACAACAGGCTGCTCCAGTAAGCCTCTCATCGTTGGTTATCTGCTCTGGGTATTTACATGTAATGAAATTGTGCTATTTGTTAAGTATATTTTACACATTGGAATCCATTCAACAGATGAGAAGCATGTTTATTTTAAAAATCACATTTCCTTCGCCCTCTCTCCACTCTGTCTCTCCCCACTATTTTGCAATGCATTTAGTTTTAATCCAAGTGAGTAAGCACCATTGTATTGCCTGGGAAGACCTGGGAATTAACTCATCAACATTTCCTATGCCTGCAAAAACAAGCTTGGAATCTATTATCAATAAATCTAATGGCAATGATTTCTTTGCAAGCAAAACTACTTCACAGCTGAAGTAGTAAATGGACACATTGCTTTAAAGTTGTTGGTTTTGTTTATATCCTGTCATTCTGTATAAAATGCACTCTAGGTGACTTAGAATAAATGAGATGAAAAATCCACAATAATATAAAGAAAACAAATGGGAAGAGGGTCTTTTCAAGGGTGGCACCCTGGTTTTGAAATGCCCTCCTCATCTTTTTCTGGTACCTGGTGAAGCTGAATAATTTTCTTAAATTTCCAGACTTCTAAACTTTGTATTGATCTGTTTTATTTAGATGCTGATTTTATAGACTTGCTTATTTCTTTTTAGGTTTCTAAAAACATATTACTTATCTTACAATGTTTTAAATGTCCCTACTTATTAGATTTATTTACTTATTGAGTTTTTGTGTATGGCACCTTAATAAGGCACATATCATTTAAAAATAGCAAGTTTTTGCATTTATATGTTAATATATAAATACATTGTTGAAGTTGCAGCAGATTAAAAATATATATTTCAAGCAGGCTGTGATTTTGCGAGACTGCATCATGTCACAGATCTAGAGGGGCTCAGCTTAGAGGTGCAAAGGCTAAAATTAAACCTCGGTGTTTTGTCTTGTTTTGTGCACTCTAATCTCCAATGACCTTGCCAACAAAGGTCCGTATAGTTAAAGCCATGGTTTTCCCAGTAGTGATGTATGGAAGTGAGAGCTGGACCATAAAGAAGGCTGATCGCCGAAGAATCGATGCTTTTGAATTATGGTGCTGGAGGAGACTCTTGAGAGTACCATGGACTGCAAGAAGATCAAACGTATCTATTCTTAAGGAAATCAGCCCTGAGTGCTCACTGGAAGGACAGATCGTGAAGCTGAGGCTCCAATACTTTGGCCACCTCATGAGAAGAGAAGACTCCCTGGAAAAGACCCTGATGTTGGGAAAGATGGAGGGCACAAGGAGAAGGGGACGACAGAGGACAAGATGGTTGGATAGTGTTCTCGAAGCTACCAACATGAGTTTGACCAAACTGCGGGAGACAATGGAAGACAGGAGTGCCTGGCATGCTCTGGTCCATGGGGTCACGAAGAGTTGGACATGACTAAACGACTAAACAACAAGCAACAATCTCCAATGCTTTGGGGCAGGGCAACCTTAATCTTTCCGCACCCCTGGTAAAGCAGCACCCAATAGGACTGAACTGTCCGCTCATCAGCTGACGCACAGGGACTTCAGTCCTTCTCTCTGCAGGGGGCTGCTTGGCCAGTGCTTTCCCCATAAGGAAGACACTGATAAATCTGGATCCAACTGATTGACTGCTGGGTGTGATTTTGGGGGAAATGGCCTTGTGGGCCAAACAAACTGGCCCATTTGCTGGAGGTTGCCCACCCTTTGAGATTTTCAAAACATGGGACAACTACATATTCCTGCAAGGGGTTGAACTAGATAATCCTCAGGTTCTCTTCTATGATTCTATGAGCACAACCTCACTTAGCTGTACTGAATTCTAGTTGAACGGAAAGGGACAGTAAGTGAATAATTCATTGCACACCCTGAAATTGAGGCCTGCAACTCTGTACATGCAACACTTAACCGCAGCATAAATTCATATCCAGAACTAAAGCGGCTGCAGCAGAGGAAGAGATGAGACAAGACGTCCCGCTCTATCAGCTCTGCAGGGAGACCAGCTCCATTTGACTCCTCTCTTCCTTCAGCAGCCGGCTATAGGCAGCCCTTCCATCTTCTAAGGTGGCTGTGTGCCCTACTTTGCAGAGGGCAATCCTTATTTGAAGGACTGACTGGTCCGAGTCCAGGTTAAAGATAAAGAACCCAAAGAACAGAGAGCTTTGGGGCCTTGATATTGCTCATCAGCAGTTAGCACCTGAACAGCCACATTCCACACCACTACAGTGAGATGAACTGCATTTCTATTTACAATGTAGCCATTACTTGTAAACTTGCACCTGTGCACAGGCATCAACATATGCAAATTTTATGCAAATATGTGTCTTGTCTCCTCCTCTTTTTTGAAGATGCAGTTCCTCTTTTTCAGGCAATGCCAAAGCAGCCAACCTAATTCAATGTGGGTCTAGGAGAGGGAGAAAGGGAGCAGGAGGGCGCACTCCATTGGCTCAGCAGAAAGACCAGTTGCCATTTGATTCCTCCTCACTCTGAATTCTTTCCACTGATTCTAACCAGTCGTTATAGGAACATGGTCCCTTGGCAAACTGGTACCTTGAATTTGTGTGTATTCCTCTTCCGTCCCAATCTGCTTTTCCTTTTGCGTGCATCATGATTCTTAGATTGTAAGCTGATGGGCAAGGGAGTATCTTGTTCACTACTGTTTTTGTTGATCTGCTCTGGGAACTCCCCCTTTTATGCTGCAGAGATGGGTAAAAATGCATTAAACATATAGTGCATTTTAAATAAATATCCACACAACCCCCTCTGAGTGTTGCTGTGCAGTATGTTAGAGAATGGTTCTTACTTTTCTGACTGTAGGTAATTAGTGCTTTCTGGCTTTTGCAATAGCCACGTGAAAAAAGAAAAGGTCATTTATTAAGAGCAGAATGAGTTCCCTTTTAGTTATGTGGCAATTTGTGTCTGTCTTCTCGTCCTCGTCGCCCGCCCCCCGTCTCCCCCCCTCCCAGCCTATGGAAAGTGTTATCTCAGGCTGTTTTGTGCAGGAAGTTCTCTTTATCACTTCCTCTCAGTTGCAGTTTGCCTAGGACTTAAATATGAGCTCAGATTGCATCAAAATGTGGTCCTTTGTGTGCTTAACTCATCAAAGGAGCGGACCCTCTCTGGCCTTGATATCACTTCACTGCATATGCGGCTATGTAGCAAAACAAATTATATCTCAACAGGACAGGGCTATTTCTGTTGGTTTGTGCAGCAAAGGACAGGCCCAGAAAGTGGGGGCGGCTGGTTGGTAGGGCTTCAGGTATCTGTGCTGTTTCACTTCTTCTTTTTTTTATACATTCATAAGCCTTGTTTTTTTCCCCTTTCAAAAAAAGAAAAAAGGAAAGAAATATGGTTCGGCTGATTTTACTATGTAAACCAAAATACTTAACTATTATTGTGTGCAAAGAAAGAAGCTTTCACTCTGAATCGTTTTTGCTGCCACCTTTGCTTCTGCTGGAAAAATAAACACTCTCCTTTTGATTCTGAATGAGAAGGAGTCTCACTGAGAGAACTTCTCTCAAACTCAGATCTACGTACTTCTGTGCTCAGCAGTGCAAAAATCGTGGCCCGCGTAGGAAGGTTTAGAAAGTTTCTGTTCTCCCCTTGTGGTTGCTGTTTCTATTTTCTTTTCCTTCTATTAGAGAAGTTCTCTCTTCCTATCGCAGGCTTGCATTACCAGATGCTTGCTTATATTGCCAGCCACAGGAAACCCATTCAATTGTGTAGTGGAGCAATACTTCTGCTTCAAGTGAGGGGGCCCATCTCCTCCTCTGCTGACTCTGGGGTTTTTCTTTTCTTTTTCTGTGCTTTTCTGTGTTACCTCTGCACAGCCACTCTGAACTCTTCCTTGGAAAAGGAAAAAAAACCCCACAGTGCTGTTACTCAAGACCCTTGCCAGCAGCTGGTCGGAGCTGTCTGAAGCCCTCATGGTGTAGCCGTGCTTGACCACTGTTAAAAAACGACGACGATAAATGCTGGCTTGGTACTTCTTTTCCAGCTCTGAGTCTGCATGTTTTTGTCATGTGATCCTGTCTGTACGACTTTGGTCAAATGGCCTAATTGAACCATGCAATCTTTCCATGAAAATCTGCCACATCAGAATGTACTCAGGGGCTTGTGGTTTTGAAAGTGTCCTCACATCAAAATCTACTTTCATGCAGGAAACTAACATGTCTACGAGAAAGTGAAATCTCCCCCCAGGACCACCAGTAGACCCAATTAGAGTCACATAACTCAAATCTGCTTTTTTGTGGTATATATTTTGACAATCCCGAAGTTTGAGAGTCAGTGGCATGGATGCTGCAAAGTAAGTTGGCTGCTCTGCTGAAGAGCACTTAAATTCTTTCCCCATCTTGTCTCCAGAAAATGACATTGCAAGGAAGCTCTCCACTGATGAAACTGGATGTGAATATGTTGCTTAAAAAATCGGGGGGGGGGGGGGAAGAATCCCAGAATTATATGATAGAGTTGGAAGTATCATCTAGTCCAATCCCCTGCAATGCAGGAATCTTTTGCCCAACATGGGGCTCAAAAACTATAAGGCATAGGACATTTTTATTCACCCCAATGACTTTGACAGGTGAGATAATCCAGGGCAGCCATTGTAATCAAAATCTGAGATGTATTAGTGTTTTTGTTTTTGTTTAATGCCGTGATCTGTTGTGGATTAACCCAATTGAAGAAGGTAACCGGGGTTACTAAGACCTCACTGCTGGTTGAGAAGGGCCCCCCATAAGTTTGAGCTTCACGGCCCCCCAAATGTAGGTCCAGCACTGCAGCAACCATACAGCAAGAGCCAGCACGCTGCATTGATTGGGACTGAGAGGGACGGGTCTGTTTTGGCTGATGGCATTTGGTGCATGATGCCATGTGCCAGCTGCCAACAGGTCAAAGGTTGTTGCCTCTGGCCAGAGATTTGTAAGGTGGGGTTGAGCTTGGCACCTGTCAGTGCAAACAGGCAAATATGTCACTAATCTAATCTTAAATTAATTGATCCACATTTCCATACCTGTTTGCATTTGGAAAAAAGCCCTCATGAAAATTCATCGGTATTTTAGTGCAATTTTCTCCTGGTATACACAATTTCCCATATATTATGCAATTTTGTATACTGGTCTTCACTGCAGTTATATGCAACACTTACCCTAGTATATGAAATTCAGAGAAGTTCAGTTTGTGTGTTGTCTTGTAAAATGTGTGCTACTCAAATTGTTATTTTAATATTAACTCATTTGGTCAACTGAGTTCACTACTGCAGCAGATGGGACTAGCCTACTCCACCTTTTCAGCTGCTGCTCTACTGTGCTGAATTCAGCAAAGACAAGCAAGGCTGTGGTGCATGTGTGGTAGGCAGAAAAATTGAAATGACAGCCTACAAAATTGCCTACCAAAGACTTTAGAGAAAAATTTTGTTTGGAGATTATGGTTTGTTGTCGAACACCCAAGTGTGATGCAAACCACACAGTTCTAAGGTCTATCCACAAAGTGCTTCCTTTCACAGTTTGGTAAATGTGGCCTTCCTATCTACAAAAGTGATGATGCATCTCATGTATGGCTGTCTTACGCAATTTAACACTTATGTTGGTGTTGTTCTTTATTGTGCCACAGATGACTGACAAGCCATAGAATCACTTCTCTATTGTGGGTTTAAGAACATCACCCCAGTAACTATTGTGTCGGCAGTCCCTCTTCTTAACCCTTCAGTGCCCTTTCTCTTCTTCACATACTAGAATCATAGAATCATAGAGTTGGAATAGACCACAAGGGCCATCGAGTCCAACCCCCTGCCAAGCAGGAAACACCATCAGAGCACTCCTGACACTTGTCTGACTACTAAGTCTGTTTAATATTTTCCCCCCTAAAGTTTTTCAGTTAATTCACCCTCAGGGGCACCTGGTGTGTGGGGGTGTGTGTCGTGGAGCCTCCTCAATATGAACAAGGCTGTCACCTTCTGGGATGAGGTGGGCGCAGAGCGGGGGTTTGTGTGACAAAGTCCTAGCTAAACCAATGCTTTCATGTACTAAGAACTTCTCTGTGTTGTGAAGCTTAACTGTGCTATTTGCCATTGCGTTAACAAGTCCCCCCACATTCCAAATTAACTTTGTTAATTCCATTAGGGATTGGTAATATCTCTTTCTCCAAGTATGCTCCTGACAAGTGGGTGTTTTATTTGGTCGGCGATGTCAAATATCACTTGCATGCTCTTATTGCTGCTGCTATTTGGTTGATCCTATTAAATGGGTGGGGCTTTTTTTGAACAAGGAAACAAAGCAACATTCAGCCACAACAAGCAGCCCTGCATTAGAAAGAACCAGCCAGGAAATAGAAAAGAAAATGTTTGTTTTTGTCTATCACTTCAGTGTTTGAAAAGTTTTAATCAATAGTGATCAGGCATGTCTTTGCCACTGTATAATTAAATAGCCAATCTGGTCCCCCCTCACAACATCTTTCAACAAAGGATTGATGTTCCCCACTCTCTTCCCCGAAAGAAACTACCAGGTAACAAGACAAATCTGGCTTCTAATCCAAAAGGCTGTTTAACTAGTGATTCATTAGTGTGTGTAAAAATAGCTAACTTGACTTGAAAACTCTACCTGAACACAAAGAAAAGCCTTCCATTAACATAACTCATGTAAAGTGAAGATTAAACATTTTAACATAGACAGTGCCTTAATCCCACAAACCTTATTTATGTCCAGATGTAGCGCTATTGGCAATAAACAGCAATTTGAGAAGTCGTAACCCAAGAAAATCATTGTCAAGTGGCTTTAGAGCTGCCTGTAAATTTCTCCTTGATGACTTGAGCACTGGTGTACAACTGCACAGTTAAATATTTGTATTAGGGGCTCCTACCTTTTACAGACTAATTAAAGAAGACGGAATTCTTTCGTTCTCTCTCATATCATGCTAGTTCTGATCTCTCTCAAGAAAAGGCTACTCTATAAATTGAAGTAAAGATTTTTTGTGTGTGTGGCCATCCAAACCGGCACTTTTACTAGGTTGCAATAAATCCAGGCAGTAAAAAAAAGTAAATGTAGCTGAAGTGCTCTTAATGATGCTGCGGGGTTACAATCCTATTAAACAGGACTTTGCATTGAATGCTACAAATTGTTTAAGAGGTTATTGTAGCAGGGAATGATACTACTACCTAAGCAAAGTGATTGAAGTCTAAGACAGTCCACTACTTTGACAAAAACGACTACATTTAAAGCTGAGAAGCAAAAATATATGTAACATATGCTAAGATTTGTCTAGTTATAATAAAAATAAACCCAACATTCATAAGGCAGAGTAGATTTATCTTCTTCCCATTTTGTCAGTGCTAGTGAATATAGACAGGAATGGACAGGTTTGGGGTTCTGGCAAACAATGATGGATCTGGCATGCATTTAATCTACATTCATTACCAGGATGAAATTTTCCCTGTCAAAATATGCTTGAACATACAAGGCTGTCTTATGCTGAGGCAGACCATTGACCCATCAAGCCCAGTAATGTCTGTAATGAAACTGTAACACAACATATTGAACTGTGGTCACAGGGGGGAAAACATACACTAACTAAAGATGATCTATTAACGTTAGCAGCATTTAAACACATTAACTAAACAAAACATAAACAATGAATAAAATGAGCATGAAAACGGAATTAAATAGAAACACTGATTATATTTTGAAGCTAATCAATAGAGCATTCTGTCCCTGTGTCAGACTTCCTCAACTGGGTGCCCTCTGCTGATGACCTGAGAAAGCTGGGTGGTGGTGGTGTTCCTTCAGCTAACGTGTGCCAAACTGAATAAAAGCTTTAAATGCAACCACCAGCACTTTAAATTGGGTCTAGAAACAAGTCATACAATCATAGAATCTTAGAGTTGGAAGAGGCCAATGCAGCTGTTTCAACTGGAAAATTAACGTGCTTATAAACTTGCGTGATTTCTGAAAGCCAGGGAAGGAGGAGGGAGGACTATGATGGACCAAACAGGCAACGAGTTCCAAATATATGGGTCTTTTTATAGACTGCCTTAACATATCCTCCTAAGACATGAATCTATTGAGAGCAAAGTAAAAATTACAATGTTCTCCAAGCAAAATCTAAAGAAGCCCCATTGACCCTGGGTTGTTATTTTGACTTCTGAGGCTGTATGAAGAAGAAGGTGTTGCACAGCAACTGGGACCCAGGCCATACAGAACTTCATAAATAATATTTAGTGCATTGCACTCTGATGAAAAACTGGACCCAAGCCTCACCCAGGTGTGGAAAACTTTAAAGAGGAGGTGCGGTAGATGTTATGTGTCTTGTACTTGCAAGCTGCTTAACCTCCATACCACAGAAACTCCTGTGGTCTCAGATATGAATAATCTGTAACGGGCTTCTATGTTGTCTTGCTTAATTACTTTGTACAGCACACTTAGTGTGACCTCTTCTCTAAAAACTCATTTTCAATTGACGTGGTATTAAAGAGCCCAACACCATAATCGCCCACCTAAAAAAAGCATCATGTGATTCTTCTTCTTTTTCAACAAGCATAATAATAATAATAATAATAATAATAATAATAATAATAATAATTTATTATTATTTATACCCCGCCCATCTGGCTGGGCCTCCCCAGCCACTCTGTACGGCTTCCATAGAAACCAAAAACACACTAAAATATCACACGTTATAAACTTCCCTGAACAGGGCTGCCTCAAGATGTCTTCTGAATGTCAGGTAGTTGTTTATCGCTTTGACATCTCGTGGGAGGGCGTTCCACAGGGCGGGCGCCACTACCGAGAAGGCCCTCTGCCTGGTTCCCTGTAGCTTTGCTTCTCGCAATGAGGGAACCGCCAGAAGGCCCTCGGCACTGGACCTCAGCGTCCGGGCAGAACGATGGAGGTGGAGACGCTCCTTCAGGTATACTGGACCGAGGCCGTTTAGGGCTTTAAAGGTCAGCACCAACACTTTGAATTGTGCTCGGAAACGTACTGGGAGCCAATGTAGGTCTTTCAAGACCGGTGTTATATGGTCTCGCCGGCCACCCCCAGTCACCAGTCTAGCTGCCGCATTCTGGATTAGTTGTAGTTTCCGAGTCACCTTCAAAGGTAGCCCCACGTAGAGCGCATTGCAGTAGTCCAAGCGGGAGATAAGCAGAGCATGCACCACTCTGGCGAGACAGTCCGCAGGCAGATAGGGTCTCAGCCTACGTACCAGATGGAGCTGGTAAACAGCTGCCCTGGACACAGATTTGACCTGTGCCTCCATGGACAGCTGCGAGTCCAAAATGACTCCCAGGCTGCGCACCTGGTCCTTCAGGGGCACAGTTACCCCATTCAGGACCAACGAATCCTCCACACCTGCCCGCCTCCTGTCCCCCCAAAACAGTACTTCTGTCTTGTCAGGATTCAACCTCAATCTGTTAGCCGCCATCCATCCTCCAACCGCCTCCAGACACTCACACAGGCTTCACAGTGTGGTTTTCCTTTTATCTGCTCAAGACAATGAACTCAATATGTAACCCAGGCATAGGCAAACTCCGGCCCTCCAGATGTTTGGGACTACAATTCCCATTATCCCTAGCTAACAGGACCAGTGGTCAGGGATGATGGGAATTGTAGTCCCAAACACCTGGAGGGCCAGAGTTTGCCTATGCCTGATGCAACCAATCAAGAAATATAAAAAAAGAGAACATTTTATCTCCTATAGTGACTGTGTTTCCTGGAAGTGATCTTTATTTTTATTTTTTTTAAAGTTTCCTTCATCCATAGATTTCTGTGAGTGTGGGTTTTTTCGTTCATAGTCACAAACTAACATAATCCACTGACACCTTAGTTCTCAAGTCCTTTCAGCTTGAAATAACTTGATTTATTTAAATACATTTTACCATATTTTTTGATCTATAAGACTCACTTTTTCCCTCCTAAAAAGTAAGGGGAAACGTGTGTGCGTCTTATGGAGCGAATGCAGGATGCACAGCTATCCCAGAAGCCAGAACAGCAAGAGGGATTGCTGCTTTCACTGCGCAGCGATCCCTCTTGCTGTTCTGGCTTCTGAGATTCAGAATATATTTTTTCTTGTTTTCCTCCTCCAAAAACTAGGTGCGTCTTGTGGTCTGGTGTGTCTTATAGAGCGAAAAATACGGTGATTGCAAATCATAAATTCAGAGTCAGAGCAAAAGAAAGATACCTTTGGATCTAAGCAACATTTTTTCCTAATAAAAATTGGCGGCACATTTAAATCTCACACCCTAAAAGGTTTTATTTTCAAGCAGGGGTGACCAGCTGGTGCTCTCCAGATGTATGTATGTATGTTTGTTTATTATTACGTACCTATTCCACATTTCCTCCAAGGATCTCAAGGTGGCATACATGGTACCTGCTACACATTTTATCCTCACTACAACCCTGTGAAACAGGTTAGGCTGTGACTGGCCTAAGGTCACTCAGTGAGCTTTCTGAATAATTGGGGATTTGACCCCTGGTCTTCCAGGTCTTGGTCCAACACTGTAAACACAACACCACACTGGACTCTAATCTTGTTGGACTCTCACTCCCATCAGCCCCAGTCAGCATAGCCAATGATGAGGGATGATGGGAGATGTGACACAATAACATCTAGAGAGCACCATGCCGTGTTTAGACATAGCTATTACTCTGCATGGAATATAGTATCTGCCTCTGTTGCCTCTTGATTAGAAGGCCATTCCACAGCCATAATTTGGGTACAGGCACCACCAGCATCACCAGGAAGTAAATTCTGCCGCATCCCTATATTGGAATAAATTAAATGACCCAAGCACACCTAGTACATTGGTACCACAGGTTAAGAACTTATTCGTTCTGGAGGTCCATTCTTAACCCGAAACTGTTCTTAGCCTGAGGTACCACTTTAGCTAATGGGGCCTCCTGCTGCTGCTGCAGCGCCACCACACAATTTCTGTTCTCATCCTGAAGTAAAGTTCTTAACCCGAGGTACTATTCCTGGGTTAGCAGAGTCTGTAACCTGAAGCGTCTGTAACCTGAGGTACCACTGTACATACAAGCACATGGTCTTGCCCTGCTTTATGGTCCTTGTAGCTAGAGGTGGCAGGGACTGAATGAGGGATCATCTGTACGCAGAGCATGTACTTGTCCCAGGGCTGATCCAAGGCACTTTGCTGCCTGAAGCAAATGAAAGATGGTGCACCCTCCCATTTTGTACAAAAGCCAACCAGAAGGCCAGTTGAATCTTACTTCAACCCGTGTGATGGGACAGCATCCTACAGTGCACTTGAGGGTAGCAGGCTGGCCTAGGTGGTGCAGGGCAGGTCCCATTGCATACACAGCTTCAGCAACTCACAATTCCCTCTAGTATCTGCTGTCTGGGGCAGCCACCTCACTCTGCCCAGTAGTAGAGCTGGCCGTTGGAATGAAAAATGTCCTGTACTCAGGCTTCAATGAATCAGTTAATTCAACTGCCGTGTGGGAATTGCTGCTCTAAGCAATGTAGGGTGTGTCTCACACTGTATAAACTAATTAAAGCAATAAATAAATAAATAGTTTAAGCCTCATGTGTGAAAGCACCCATAGCTGCTAATGAAATCTGCAGCCATTCATCATACTGACCTCAGATTATTCTAACATCTTCAACATAACACAAATGTAAACTCCGTGTAAAATCTTATCGGGCCCACTAAAATAATGGGATTTTTGTTTACAAGGTGTTGATGGGGTTTAGAAGCTTTGATAATAATTCCAGACAGTCAATAAATACGGAGACTTTTACACTGCCGGTAGGAGCCTAGCTAAATTATCTAATCTTGAAAATGACAGACAGCACAATGAACTCTGAACTTAATCTCCTCCAAACACCGAGGACACAGCTGAGTGTTTAAAGTGCTATATAACCTCAGTACCTGCTTTGCAAAGGAATCACTTGATATCTGGAGACCCAGAAACGCAGAAGGTGGAATCCACTTGGTGCTGCTTGCTATGTTCCTCCAGCAAAGGCATCCACTAAGGGAAGAAATGTGGGTGGGTTATTTTTATTTTGCTGACTCCCTCTGCAGCCTTCAGAGCTGCCCTTCCTGATGTGTTTTGGAGGGTTGGGGGAGCTTCCAGAAGCGATTTTGGAGACGTTTTGCTGAGGAGGAATCAGGAAAAATGACCTGCCCCATTTCTTCCATTAGGGGATAGGCACCAGATGTATATTACCTTGAATAAGCTCAGGGAGGTACTTCATACAGAACAGGCTTCTGTTGGTGAATGAGTAGGCTTTTGAGTTACACAAAGCTCTTAGTTGGTCAGAATATGAACATTTCACTCAAATGCTTGCAGATTCTAGTGGTATGGACAGCTGAATTGACACTGTCCAACACTTCTGTATCCTGCCCTTCTCCCGCAGAACATAGCTCAGTTGGTTAGAGTGTGGTGCTGATAATGCCAAGGTTGCAGGTTCGATTCTTGTATGGAACAGCTGCATATCCCTGCACTGCAGGGTGTTGGACTAGGTGATCCTCAGGGTTCCTTCCAACTCTACAGTTCTATGATTCTACGTAAAAAGCAATTTGACAACAGCAAATTGTTAAACTTACACAGTGCTGCACATTTTGGGCCTATGGCACATTGCCAAACAGGACAAACTGTTTCAGGCAGTATTCACACTCCATAACCAAGCAGATTATATTAGCATATTATATTGACTACAACATAATGCTTCTTTCAAGCCTATTTTCAGAGAGAGGAGAGAACCCTATAGCAACAGGGAAGGTCGGGGGGGGGGGACATGTGCCTGCAGGTATCACATTGGCAATCCCTGATCAAGGATAATGAAAATATAGCTACTGCTTCCGTTAGGCAGTTTTACAGTGCAATCCTAACCATGTCTCTTGAGAAGTTTGATCCCCGTATGGGACACCTGAATATCTCTGCATTGCAGGGGTGGACTAGATGGTCCTCAGGGTCCCTTCCAACCCTACAATTTGATGATTCTAAGTAATTCCTATTGAATTCAATGGGGCTTATTCCCAGGTAAGTGTACTTGGGACTGCAGTCTTAGATGTTGTAGTGAATGGTCTCATTCTCCACCCCAAGCTCTTTAGATGGCAATGTGGATTAACTGAAGCACTTCTCAAAATATGGTAACGTAGCCCTGCTGCTCATTCTGCTGAGAGCTGACCCTGGACTTGGGCACCAACATCCTGCACTGAACACAGATGCTTGTACTGTGCTTTTGACTCAGACACTGATACACGAGCCCTAAACCTGAACTAAATAAATGCATTTGCAGAAAGTTAAAAGGTATGTTAAAATATGGGCACATACTTCAGTTATCTGTTTGCCATTCCAACATTTTGAATTCAAGATTTAGTTAGGTTTCTTTTTAAAAAATAAGCTGATACACCAATTTACACAATTCAATGAACTGTTGTAGACATATTTTCAAATGTGATGTTCACTTTCCATAAACATTCTCTCTCTCTCGGGAAGATATTTACAGGAGAAGCCCTGCTATTTCTGTGGAATATGTGGAAGATTCAATATGTCCCCATTTTTCCTTCAGTACCATTTTAGTTTCCTTTGAGTCTGGCAAAGTGCACAATAGTTTTTTAAAAAACATGGGAAATTACTTGCAGCTACTTTTGTTTTCAAAAACTGTTTCTGTCTGCGAATAATAAATATGTGTGTGTGGGGGAATAGGTGCTTTGAAACTTTGGAGAAAATATTTATGCTTGCATTCATTAATAAGATGCCTTTTCACTTTTTCAGAGAACAGTAAAACCTTGAGTCTGAGTCAGTTTAGCATCTTACACCAAGCTATAAATTAATTTGAAGGAGGAACACACAATCTGGTCATGCCCTCATTAAACTGACATTTAAGTGATTGGCGTTGCTCAATGTTTTGGCATTATTGTGTGTAGCAACACACCCCATTTATTTCCCACAACAATGTTTATTTTGAATGACTATAGTTCCATGGTTACTTCATTATCATGCATGAAGCAAGCCGGAAGCATGCTATGTGGTGTGTAATAAAGAGGAACTAAAACCTGACCTGTAGATGGAGTGCTTTTGAAAAATCATTTGAGCTTCACGCTGTCATGTGTTTTGTTTGGCAGGACAATAAGCTCCCCAATGTGTTCACTCAGGAGGAATTCTTAGAATGATTAGCAGAAGCATTCACTTCTTAGTGGTGCTTCAGTATGACTGCCTAAATAGTGGCTACCTGAATACAAACCTTCTCCCAGGTTAGCCTTACCATAGGGCAGAAGTGGGGAATCCGTGACCCTCCAAATATTGCTAGCCTACTCCTTCCATCAACCCTAATGTGCTGGCTGGGGCTGATATTGCTGAAGTCCATCAATATCTGGAGTCTCAAGATCCCCATGGCTTAGGCCCACTTCACCTAAAACATAACACATGCATGTGGCAAACAGATATCACATCAGGGACTCAATCAGGGAGGCAGCGCTGATTGCAACTCCCTGTCTAGAGTGTTGCCCTGTGTGATACATTAAATGGTCCCTGGCATCTGGTAAGCATCTGGATTTGTTTTTCCTTCAGAAAGCCTCTCTGAGGTGATGTGTGAGAACCGAACAATGCAGATATTTTATTCAGTGTTGACTGTTCTTCTTCTGAAAATCTCCTTTAGTGCCTCGCCAATTGAATAATGAAGAGCTGCTAACGCAGGAGGTTAATAGATAATGAGCAACACAATCACCTTGACACCCATCTCTCCCACCTCCTTATCTGCCCCCTTTGAGATCATCATTGCCTGTTTGAGTGGCAGATTATGGCAGATTATATGCAGAGGACCTTTTAAATTGTTCCATATGGCTGGCACCATACGGGATGCTACTTCCAAAAAAAGGCCGCAGAAAACGTATTTGCTCATTATACAACGGCAGTTCCAGATGTAGACACCCACCAGTGCTGCTAAATGGAGCTCTTCCAGGAAGACAAATGGGGAAACAATCAATTTTGGGGGTGGGGTGGGGACCTTGAATGCAGTGGGGAGCAGGCAGCCATTTGCTGAAGGTCTTGGGCTAAGTCTATAATGTGGAGGGTAGGCAGGCAGGGTCTCTCTGAGTGCGAAAGCCAGGCTACTGTTGTTGTCTTTCTTTCCTAACAGGGAGCACAGACTTTGTGCAGCATAGCTCCCGAAGCAGATGTGCAGTGCAACGTGAATGTAAAACTTTGCTGCCTTTTCCATTTAAAAAAGCAATGTTGTTGTTGTTTAGTCGTTTAGTCATGTCCGACTCTTTGTGACCCCATGGACCAGAGCACGCCAGGCACTCCTGTCTTCCACTGCCTCTCGCAGTTTGGTCAGACTCATGTTTGTAGCTTTGAGAAGAAAAGAAAAAAGCAATAGCACTCCACAATTATGCATTAGAGATACACACAGCCACTTAAAAAAACAAACAAGTCACTGATTACTACCTTGCAAATTATAGCCAATAATGACTATATAATTATATCTATTCATTGTATTTATATCCAGTCTTTCCATCAAGGAGCTCAAGGCGATGAACATGGTTCTCTCCAGCTATCTTCACAACAACCATGTGAGGTAGGTTGGCCCTATAGACAGTGACTGGCTGAAGCTCACCTAGTGAGCATCCTGGCTGAGGAGGGGTATGTGTGTGAAAGGGTCCTGTCCGAAGAGGCAATAAAAAGGGGTTTAAAATGAATAAAGCTGCCACTTTACTATGATACACCAGCCCTCATTATATTACTCAGAAGTTGTGGTAGCAATAAACATACTATTAACTAGGGGAGGAATCACATGCTAACAGTACATTTGCACTGACCCATTTCCCATAGGACCTAATACACATCTCTCACAGATGCTTTCAGGACTATTACCAAACAGAACTATTATAGCAAAAACAAAAACAACGGCTGTCTTCTGGCACCTTAAGGACTGTGAGATTTCTTATGGCCCAATCCTTTTTGTACGGAAAAAGTCCCTTCATTTAATGCAGGAAGAGTTAGATGGTGGCAGACACACGCACACAAACAAACAAACAAACAAACAAACACAAGCACACCCCTCACGGGTATAAAGGAGTGTTAATTGTGGGGTTGCTGTTTCATTGGCCTTCCCTGCATGGTTTACAATTCCCCTCTTATCCACCAACATCTGGCACCTAGTCCACAAAAACATATACAACAATATCTATATGTGTCCACCTGGACATCCACCTCATAGAGTTCCTTTGGACTTATTGCCAAGTAAGTGGGTATAGGATTGTGGACTGGGATTATGGAACTTGCTACTTGCTATCGGTGAGGGAGGAATTCAGTTCCAACAAGCCCCTTACTGTGAGGATACTAATTGAGCTGCCTGAGGGAAGAAGTGAGTGGCAGGAGCTGCCTGGTCCTCCTGGCCTGGATGTGGTCACCAGCTCCACTCCTGCATCTCATATGGAGGAAGCAGTGCTTCAGTGCAGTGCTCTTTACCAAGGGGATTATTATTATTATTATTATTATTATTATTATTATTATTATACTTCCTTACCTGGCCTTCACCATAAAGTCTGGGTACAGCACTTTAAAAATTCAATATGAAAATCAGTTCAAATATGAAAATCAATTGCAAAACAAGACCATAGGATAGGTGCTAAAATATGTATCTCTCAGGTGTCAAGGGCCAGGGTAAAGGGGTATGCTTTGGGCATCTGATTCCAAAACATAACGAAGGTGCCAGATACACCTCTGGGAGAGGGCATTCCACGGCCTAGAGGCTGCCACTCCCTGCTCCAAACTTCTGAGGGTGGTGAAACTACCCAGAGAGCCCCCTCTTCTGAACGTAGCCCCCAAAAGGATCTGTAGGGTTGGAGGAGGTTCAGAACCATGACTGACATAAGCTGTAACATTAAGAACTGTAAACTTAAGAACATGTGCTTGAGCTTGCTTTCCCCTCCTCCTTCCCATTCCTTTTTCCTCTTGTGATATGTCTTTTTAGATTGTGAAACTGATGGCAGGAATTAAACCTAGACATAGCATCAGGGACCCTGAGGAAACTCTAGTCCAGCCCCCTGAAATGCAGGAATATGCAGCTATCCCTTTAAGGGAATCGAACAAGCAACCTTGGCGTAATCAGCACCACGCTCTTACCAACTGAGCTATCCATGCTTTGTCTTGGAATTGATTTTTGTAAGTCACTTTTTGGCTAAAAGGTGTGATATAAATGCTGTAGATAAATAATAATAAATACGTTAATCCTTGTGGTATCACAGGCCAAGCCCCCTCGTCATTTTTATCCTGGCCACATACCCCACAGAAAACCCACACTAAAATTTACTGTGGGTAATATCTACAGTAAGCAATGTTCATGTTAGAAAGGTTGTGCTTCTTTACTTCCCAAGAGAGTATAGAGAAGAGAACATCCATCACCAGCCCTTTGCCAGGCTATACAAGCAACAGTTTTCCTTTGGCTGTGTGGGTAGGTTTTGTGCCATTTTGGCATGCAGTTTCAACTTTTGTCACCTGCTCCATCCTATGCGCATATTTTGCCTTATGTCTGGTAACTGGGCCATTGGGGGGCTTGCTTGTCTGCCACCGTTGTGCTAGATGAATGAAAAACAACATGTCTTCACAGCTGCATAACCGTTCGTTCACACAATACTGATCCAGGAACAAAATGATCACCACTGTTTTGACGATGTGTGTTTGCAATCGTGCATTAAATAAGGCAGGGAGCCAGGAACCAAGTGGAAAATAGGATAATCTGTGTATGGGCACCATCATTTCTGCCAGATAAAAGCAGCTGAGAAAAACACTTTGGACACTACAGGTTAACGCACAAGGCTCACAATTGCTTTCTGACATTTCTAGTTCAACCTTCCTGTTAGAAGGTCAGGTTAGTGTACATGAAAGCTACTCCCATTTATATTTAAAGCCACCCTGTGCGATAGGTTGGGCCAAGAAAATGTGTGTGAGACTAGCCAAAGATTGTCCAATGTGCATTATGGATGAGCAGGAATTTGAAGTCAGATGCCCTTAGTCCAATTCCAACTTTCTAGCCCAGGGATGGAAAGCCTGTGGCCCTCCAGATGTTGTTGGACTCCAACTCCCACCAGCCCCAGCAAGCATGGCCAATAGTCAGGGATGATGGGATTTGTAGTCCAGAAACACATTTGTAGTCCACAAGTTCTCCATCCCTGTACCAGAGGCTTGCAGGAGACTGAGATGGAGTCAGACAGAGTCCTCAAGGGTTCCACAACTGCATGCTCCATGGGGGGTGAACTTGAACCTGACAAATTCTTTGAAACCCAGCCCCCCATGAGCTCTTCCACCCCATTATACCTCTTTCTTTGGAGGCAGTGACTGGCCTTGGGTCAAAGCAGAACTACTTACCTGTGTTTCTCACTCTTGTTTGCAACGACTGAATCATGCCCTTAGTAAGCCATTATTTTGTTATGGTTAATAATTTTATAATCATTGAACTTCAAGAGGTGTCTCCAATAAGCTAGAAGTTAATACCTAATCTTTTGCATGTGCATGTTCAGTCTCCAGATGGCAACGGTTGCTGTCAAGCGATCCTTTCATCTGTGTTTGTGTGACATCCAGTGGCTGGCGGGATCAGCCACAAGCATGCTGTCTTCGGTTAATGATTTAAGAGGTCATTCTCTCTGCACAAAACCAGTAGTTCCTCTGGTTATTTCCCCCTTACATTTGTTAAAACACCTTGTTGTCTGTGATGTGCACATACAGCTGAATTCAAGCATATGTGGCTAAGATAACTTACTTGTGTCCTACTGAAGTATGCATCATTCTGAAAGGAGCAACCTTAAACCCACAGGGAGAGTAGACAGAGGCCTTTTCATTGTCACAATGTATATAGCTCCTACAGTTCCCCAGGAAAACCATTCTGGTTATTGTGGCTCTGGGAGAGGAATAAAGGTCTCTCAACAACTCTCAGCAGCCTTAACAAACTACAATTCCCAGGTTTCCTAGGGGGAAGACATGACTGTTTAAAGTGGCATAGATGTATAGTGCAGATGGGGCATGCTTATTTTGTTAAATTTGTTAAATAGGTCTCTCACTGTTGCCTGTGGTTTGAAATAATAATTAGAAGTCAGGGTGTTTCTTGGAGTCTGCAGGATGGGAAGCTATGCCTCAAGCAAGCATGTTGTTGTTTTTTAATTGTAATAACTTGCCCTGAGACTTTGGGGTAAATGGCAAATAATAAGCCAAAATAATAATAATGTTTTGCTTATAGCAAAACATCATGGATGATAATGGAATTTGGGGTTTTATTTTTCTGAGATCCATTTAAGAAACAAACACTCTAAATTCCATATAGTTCCATCTGTTTTTTTTGGGGGGGGGTTTATTAAAAAAAATCAGCCTGAATGCCATTGCTCATGCAGCCCAAATAGAACTACCCCCACACAAGAGAGAGGCATCAGTAGGGTGGATGGGATCCCAAGGTTTGAAGAAGTACTCGTTTTTTATTTTATAAAACCTCAAAGGGTGTTGGGGAATAAAAATGAATCCCTGTGACCCACGTATGTGGAGAACTAATAAATTTAGAAACATGGTGCTTTGCACACTCTCCTGCAAGGAGAGAGCCCCAGTAGCGGAGATTAAACTCACAAAAGTTAAGCAGCAGTATAGTGTTAGGAATATAGGTTGCTAAACCGTTTTTATTCCGTACATCTACACACAGCAGCTGACCTCTCTTTCTATCCCTCTTGCAATGAGCAGACCCCATACTGTAAGTAACTTTAAAATGCATTACTTACAGATTCAAGGTCTCAGTAATGCATTGTTCCATGCAGCAGCTAGAATAATACAGGCAAAATATTCTTGGTTAGAAAATACAGCAAAGATATCTCCAGACACATGCTCTAAGTTCAGAGTTGCTTAAGTGTGTCTGTCCTCATTGGTTACATGAGGCAGAGAGAGAGAGAGAGAGAGAGAGAGAAGAACAACAACAGGAAGATAAGGCTTCACTTCCTCCTTCACTGGAGGAGAGTCTAGGAAGCACAATTCTGGGGTCCTTAACCCCTTCATGCACTAACTAGCAATCATACATAGTTGTGTTTGACTGCAAATTTCCCCCAAAGGGGACTCTCCCCCAAACCAGCCAAGTAAGATCTGACCATGCTTTTTAACAGCCATGTAATCTGACTGGTGGGGGGCGGGGCGGGAGACACAGAAATCTGGATGGGAGGGAGAATATTATTTATTTATTTAATTATTATTATTATTATTATTGTTATTATTGTTATTATTATTATTATTAATACCCTGCCCATCTGGCTGGGTTTGCCCAGCCACTCTGAGAAGCTAACAGAATATATAAATCATAAAACATTAAAGACTTCCTGATACAGGGCTGACTTCACGTGTCTTCTAAAAGTTGTATAGTTCTTTATCTCATTGACATCTGAAGGGAGGGTGTTCCACAGGAAGGGCGCCACTACCGAGAATAAAATGGAGTGGTTGGAATTCTGAAAATAAGCACTCCCTGCTGCAACATTTTGTTGCAGCCCCTCTGGTTTATAGCATAGTAGTTGCCAAGATGTAGCTCTGTGATCACTATGAAAAGTTCCCAGAACAACGCACATTGATCTTGGTACACGTTGCAGTATTTTCCCCAATGTAATCTGCTTCCTTAACTTGTGCAGACTTTTATTAAAGCAACAGGAAAAAGCCAAGCATGGAAAAATATGACTGTATGCCTTTGGATGAGGGGTAGTAGTCAGACTGAGCTTGATGTAGAAGCTAAAAAGGTCATTGATTTTAAAGCACCCTCTGCTTTGCCTTATCCTAGGGGTATATTTCTATTTTATGGATGTATTTTTTTAAATTAAAAAACATCTTTATTGAAAGTTCAAAAAGTACATAATTATATGTGCACTAAACGTGGTGAGACATAAATATAGTGGTACCTCGGGTTACAGATGTTTCAGGTTACTTACGCTTCAGGTTTCAGACGCTTCAGGTTACAGACTCCGCTAACCCAGAAAAAGTACCTCGGGTTAAGAACTTTTCTTCAGGATGAGAACAGAAATCGTGTGGCGGCAGCGGGAGGCCCCATTAGCTAAAGTGGTACCTCAGGTTAAGAACAGTTTCAGGTTAAGAACGGACCTCCAGAACAAATTAAGTTATTAACCTGAGGTACCACTGTAAAAGAGAGAAAGAGAGAAAGAAAGAGAAACAGAACCCGTGTAGAAGGGAAAATAAAGTGGGGGGGGGGAGAGGGAAACCCCCCAAATCTGTATACTTTACAATGTTGTTATTGTACTTTATGGATGTATAAAAATATTTTGCACATGGTGTTTTAGATAATATATTGCCTGTTACATTAAAATGGATACGTATTAAGTAGACCTGGCTTCAAGGAGAAGACCGAGACTGGAGTCATAAGCAAAAGGTTACCAAGCGCTGGCAGGGGAATGACAGCTGTGACAGCACTTGCGGGCAGAACGTCTTCGGGACTGCCAGAGTCAATCCAGGGTTTGTTTTCTCATCCCTAACTCTCTCATTGCTGACTGTTTTTCGTTTCAGTGATAATAATAAGAGAGGAGAAGGTCCTCCCTTAACACTGAAACAGTTCAATATTTGACCATGGCTATAAATACCAGCCCAAATGCAGCAGGATTTTATGCAGAAGAAAACAAAGATAATGTATATGAAACTGTTCTTGGTGAGATCAAGTACTTGGAGCTGCCTCTAGGAATCACTTTAGGGTAAGTAGCATCATATCGCAAAGAATGCACTTTATTCTGTCCTGTGGGGGTGGTTTTATTTATTTATGTTTGGTTATACAGAGCTATCCTATCATTCCTTCCAACCTCAGTAGAGGTTTAGCTGTTCCTAAAACAACCAGTAAAAATGGACACCTCTGAAACTGAAGCACATCCTTTGATTTTAATGAAATGTGTTATTTCCATGAAAAGTATTTGGGTTCCATAAGTTAAGGCGAGATTCTTCCTAAGACTCAGTTCTTCTGTTCGGTGGTGTTATTTGGATTTCTGTGCTGGAAGCAGCTTTGCATTGGGGAACATGATTTTCTGATGGTATTGGTTTGGTTTCTGTGAATGTATACTCTTTATTTCCCCTGCTTCTGGAGTCTAAGAAAATGTTATATTTGAAAAATAGGTCCCCCCTGATCCGTCCAACCCCCAGGGAGTGGATTACATTTCATACCCATGCAGATATAGCTTTGATGATTAAAAGGTATTAGTGCAGAGTGAATTACCGAAAGGGTTGACATTCATAGTAGCACATTAACTTACTATAGGCTAAAATACAGCAATTAGCAAAGAAAAAAATACATTTGTGTTTCCACGGCCATATTATATATTTGATTACAAGGTATCATATTCAAGTTTATTTTTAGTACCCAACAGAGGTTTTTCTAAAAATAGCAAGACTCTGCTGCCACAAGGATCAGTTTACAAAGATGATTCTGCTAGAAAAACTATGAGACAGAGCCAACTAAGTCATACTCAGAGTAGACCCATTGAAAGCAGTGGACAAACATTGCCCATCACCCAGGATATTTTTATTTTCATGTCACAGTTTTATCAAATTTAACTTCCCCACTGTTTCGTATGTTCTTCACCCAATGTAAATAAAGTGGAAAAGCAATTTTTTAATATCTATTTGTATTTCAGTCCAAGTTGTTAAAAAATTATGGAAGAACCATAGTAGCAACACTGCCTCCCTCCCTCCTGGTTCTGTGAGGATAGGAGGATGTTTCTTGGATTCCCATATGTCCTCTTTTTCTAGGACACGCCCTCTTTTTAGGGGGGTAAATTTTCTGTCCGGGTGGATTTCTTGAATTTGCCAAACTGTCTGGGGGTGTGGGAGCAGGCTACTTTTTATGTTGCATACTTAGTACTAGACAACCAAGTGCAAAACACACACACACACACACAAACACTGCAGGAAAGGACCAGGTCCTTGTTTTGGTATATTTTGAAGGGACTTTGTAGATTGCACCCACTCCCACTCCCCTCTGGCCCCAGGCGCTGGCAAATGTGTCTTTTTCTTTGTTCTTCAAAATATGGCAACCCTAACACCCCTCTATCCAGTTGACCTGTTTGTTCCTGTTGCCCTTTCCTCATCTGAATAGTGTTTCAGGTTGAACTGCAAGTAAGGAGGACGTCAACTGGGCCTAGCTTTATGAGAAACCAAAACAATTCAACATATATATATATATATATATATATATATATATATATGCTTTCGTAGATTTTCACGGGTACAGGAATGCAGGTTTTGGTGTCTTCGGGTGTCTTCCCGTGTAAGAGTCGGGGTGTCTGTGCGACGTTTCAACGAGGTCTCACTCGTCATCTTCAGGCTGGTGCTTTCGGCTTCTTTTTTGGTGTCTTCGGGTGTCTTCCCGTGTAAGAGTCGGGGTGTCTGTGCAACGTTTCGACGAGGTCTCACTCGTCATCTTCAGGCTGGTGCTTTCGGCTTCTTTGAAGATGACGAGTGAGACCTCGTCGAAACGTCGCACAGACACCCCGACTCTTACACGGGAAGACACCCGAAGACACCAAAACCTGCATATATATATATATATATATATATATATATATATATTTGCTTTCGTAGATTTTCACGGGTACAGGAATGCAGGTTTTGGTGTCTTCGGGTGTCTTCCCGTGAAGACACCAAAACCTGCATATATATATATATATATATTATTTTGGGCCCTGCCTTTTTCAGTTCAAAGAGCTTGTACTGCCTTACCCTCTCTCCTTCTTACACCTATGAGGTATTTACCGACCCATTTCCAGATACAGTGGCTAGATAGATGCAAATTGTATTTATCAAGAAAGTGTTTGCGCTGTCAGTGTTCTACTCTGGGATATGTGAAGGTGTTATAAAAAGGAGAGACCCATTGAGAGTGTGCAGAGTACCGTTTTAGTGTAGGATAACTAGACACCCATCCCACCCACCTTTTCTAAAGACAGAACTTCAGCGACCATCTGAGGGCGTTTCCAGACTGCCGATATTATTGGGTAGGATTCAGCCCACATACCGACAAATCCAGGTTGTGGAGGAGTGGGAGCTTTTTTCCCACAAACCTGCTTGCAAAGATCGGACGTTTGCGATAAGGAAAGCGACGCAGAGTACCTCCCCGTAAACAAACAAGCGGGAACGCTCATTCAGCAGCCAGCATCGTCCGTCTAATATCTCTGCAGACCGATCAGGACGAATGCTCAACGAACAGGTCGTCTGGAAGCGCCTCCAAGTCGTTTTAGACGAGCGCAGACCAGTCATGTACAGAGGTAGGAGCATCTCAGTATGTGATGCCCCTCCTCCCTCCCCGGTTGGGGTTTGGTGCGCCGACCTCTGCCTAGGACTGGGTTGTCAGGCTGGGTAAGTCCCGTTGGACTCAGCAATTCCAGGCTTCTGGCCGAATACCTCCAAGTAAGCGCGAGCAAGACACAGGAGCCAACTCCTAGGGGCCGAAGTTCCTTCGCCCCCTCTAATAAAATATTTGACGGGATCGCCGCCCCCCACCCAAATTAATGGGCATTGCCATTCAGATGGTGTACGTGCACCACGTTACGTGATCGCTTGTGCAGGAAGGGGCTCACCTGCCCCTTATATTTTATTCAAGTTAGCACCCCTGCTTCCAAATACGCACGCATAGGATCGGGCTGCAGGGACAGGTTGGAGAAAGGGCATTAATAAGCGCGGAGGTGGGCAGAGCCTAGCGCTATGCGCAGAGTTAGGCCCCCACCCCATTGGCTGGAAACAGGCTTTCTGGGCGGGGAAGGACGTCCTCTTGAACTTTGTGCCACTGACTCCAAATTAGGAGCTCCTTAGTGCTCAGCAACCCCGCGCCTTCCAGCGCCTCCCCGACCCGCAGCGAGGGAAAGCTCCTTGCCCCAGCTCCCCGGCTGCCCCAGCAGGAGCGCCCCGCGCCCCAGTCCGGGCCACCGCGCGCCCGAGGGAGTTCTGCAGGAGGCGGGCACCTCCGAAGGTCGACGGCTCCTTCCGGCTCGCTGATTGGCTCGCTTCCTCTGCGCAGCGGCTCGCCCCGCCCCTTCGAGCCTCCCCCGCGGGCTGCTGCCTCGCTTTCCTCGCTCTCGCCCTTTCCCTCTGCGCGCCTCCGCTCGCTTCCCTCCCATCCAAGATGGCGGAGAGCCTGCCGGAGCATGAGCGGATCCTGCAGGAGATTGAGAGCACCGAGACGGCCTGTGTGGGACCCACCTTGAGGTGAGGGGGCGGGGGAGGCTCTCCCCGGCCGGGCGCAGGGGCTGCACGTGCCAGGCTCCCCCCCCCCCGCGCGCGCTCCCCCACCCCATCTCTCTCTGGTTGCCACAGCAGGAGCAAGAGCAATGACAGCTCCTCCCCAGGCACACGCGCACATTGGCTGCGGGGAGCAGGCTCTAGGGAGAGGTCCCCCTTTCCTACCAAGTCTCAGGAAGGGAGCTTCCTCCGAGCCTTTTCAGTCTTCCCTTCTGTGGAGTTTCTTGCCCTTCCCAACGTCTTGGGGCGGTGGTCTGTCTTGCTGGTGCCCCCCTCCCCCGTTCCTCTGTCGCCTTTCTCTCTCGTGTATCTTGTCCATTGTACCTACTTCAGCCTGACACTTTACCTCTGCCCTTCGCAGGCTCTTCTTTAAACCGAAAAGAAGGGGAGTGGGAGAGGTCTGCCTTCCTCCTCCTCCTTCCTCATGATCTGACAGCTCACCTGGCCTCCCAGGACAGGCATATCGGGTTAATCAATAGTCTGAGAAATTCAGTTCTGTGCTCCTTGGAATGAGAGAGAAAATGCACTCCTATAGAGAAGCTGCATTTGGCTTTCTTGAGTTCTGAATTTGTACTAATTGCCTGTGTTTGGAGACCAATGAGCTATCAAATGAAGAAGGGAGACACCTTTTTGGAAAATCCTGTTAGGTGAAATGGGTTTGGTAGTTAGCCATTTGTCCTGACAAACGCCCCCACCTTTTAGTTTTATTACTGAAGTTCCTCTGCAACTGATATTGGCCTGACCTTTTCTGGCACTCTATTTGTTTTGCTTAATTAGAGTGTCCCTGTAGCTATCATGAATATATTCTAATACGTTTGTTTTTAAGTTTTTTGTAGCTCTCTTCTGCCATTTTTGTTTTCCTTGGCACTTGCAAAGCTTACATCTGATAGACTCTGGTTCTTGCCTCATCTTGTGTGAAATAGTTGTGAAATATATTGGAAGGAACATAAGAGTTGGATTTCGTATTACCCATTGTGGTTGGAGGAACAGTTTGGATGTTTGTATTTTTTTGGACCTGTGAAAGCCAGTGGGTGTGTCTTGCTATTTATGTAGTCACTGGACTTGTAAATCGGCTTCCTTTGAAAGTGTTGTGTTCACTAATCTTATGTGGAAACGAGGCTGCTCTTACTGTTTCTCACTACAATGTCCTGATCCTAATTACATGCTTTATAGTTGCAACCTGTGCCAAAGAAGTGGGGCAAATCTGTTGCGTTCCTTACTAATTACTTATTGCTGCACCATCCAGTGGGCATATCTCCACAAAGATAAAGGTGGCTCTCTGGTGGCTAGAATAACTTTAGGTCTTAGTGATTTTCCTCCCCCTTTCATCTTGCCTATAACACACCTCTCTTGTGCCATGGGATAGTTCTACAGCATGAAGCTAGGATATATTTTGGTGGTAGATGTTTCATCGCATAGTGGTTCTGATGTTTCATTATGTCATCTGTCTAGACCAGTCATTCTCAACCTTGTTGTTGGACTACAACTTTCATCATCCCTGACCACTGGTCCTGCTAGCAAGGGATGATAGGAGTTGTCGTCCAACAACATGCAGGAACCCAAGGTTGAGAAAGGCTGGTCTAGAATGAGGATATGTTCGATTCTAATATTGTGTTCAGGTAGAAGATGCTGTGCCCCATTTCTCAGTGCTTGCTTGTTGAATTCACAAAACAAATATTAAATCGGTAAATAATGAAAGAGTGTAAGGATGAGGTGAGGGAAAAGTGGAATGATGTTAAGAGATAGGGCTTGCTTTCCCTGTTAGCAAAGGTTGAAGGAACTGGGTATGGTTAGGCTGGAGAAGAGGATGGGGGGTGGGTTACATGATAGGACTCCTCACTTAACTAAGGACCGTTGCAGAAAAGAGGGCAAATAGTTGCTCTCTGCTCCCCAGAGGACAGGACCAGAACTAATAGATAAAGTTAAAAGATGGTAGATTTTGGTTGAACAGTAGGATAAACTTTTAATGGAGAAATTTGGCAATGGGACCAATTACCGGTACTTGGGAGTGGGGGTATCTCTCTTGCTGGAGGTCTTCAAGTAGAGGTTAGACAGCCAGCTGTTGGTGTGTGTGTGTGTGTGTGTGTGTGTGTGCGCGTGCGTGCTCTGCAATTCCTGCATCCAGCAAGGGGCTTGATTGCCATCAAGATCCTCTCCAAAAACTCTGCTTCCATACTCTATTTGCGCTACATAGGTGATTTCGCATGCAGGCTCTATGCTCTTTCTCTTCTGCTCTGGCATACTGAATCCAGTCAAAATCTTAAGCAAGCTGTCAAGCTCCACTGAGGTTGGAAGCCCATTACAAAAGTGAGCACACTCATTCTGTCGCCAGAACTAAAGTTCCTTAAAGCTGAAAAACAAATCAATACTTGCCTTCATGAAACTTTTATTTTCATTATGAGTAGACAAGTCTCCTGAAAGCAATTCGTTCAGTTCCCCTTTACAGTAGGAGGGATTGATGCAGGGACCCCAGCTGCACAAGGTTTGAAATAAACCCATTTCTTTCATTAGGTTTTCTACAGGCATAGTTTCTGTTGAGTTGTTGGCCATATCTGTCTGTCTGTCTATCATCTATCTATCTATCTATCTATCTATCTATCTATCTATCATCTATCTATCTATCATCTATCTATCTATCATCATCATCTATCTATCATCTATCTATATCAGGCATAGGCCCTCCAGATGTTTGGGACTACAATTCCCATCATCTCTAGCTAACAGGACCAATTGTTAGGGATGATGGGAATTGTAGTCCCAAACATCTGGAGGGCTGGCGTTTGCCTATGCCTGATATCTATCTATCATCTATCTATCTATCTATCTATCTATCTATCTATCATCATCTCTCTCTCTCTCTCTCTCTCTCTCTCTCTCTCTCTCTCATCTATCTATCATCTATCTAGGTTTCCCATTCTCTCCTACAAAAGAGAAACAAATGTTCTCTATGCCCAGAGGAGTTTCATGTTGTGCACACTGCTTATTTGCCTCTTGTAGAATTATGAACCACTGGAAATGCTGTGCGTAAGTCAGCTGTGTAGGCAGATTTTCTGTGGAAGAGATTCTTGCACAATATGATAGGAAATCCACTCTTTGCCTGGTAAAGTTTACAACTTCAGATTTGTGTGTGCAACAATTTATTAAATAACCATTGTAACAATGCCTTTGAAACAGTAATGGGTTACATCTTGCTACAACCAACTATGCTACTTATGTTGCATTTAAAACATATATTTTGTTCCTATCAGTGTTATGGCTGTTTTAACTAGGCTTGTAGAAACCCTCTTAAAACTTTTGAAATAGATAGATATTTATCAATGCTGAACCTGTTGCTTCCCACCAGTATTTAATAAGGTTATATATATATGCTACTGCAGTATGAAAAGTATTTAAGGCACTTTCTTCATTATAGGGCAAAAAGTATATTGGAACTTAGGCTAAATATTTACAGTGAACAAGGTTTGTGTGTGCATGTGTGTATACTCTCTCTCTCTCTCACTCACTCACACACGCACACACTTTTTTTTAGTACAAGCAGCCTTTGGCAGATATACCATTTATACATAAGGATCTGGTTTTCTAATACAGTCGGTATACCTTGTGTCATAAGACATTGCTTGCGGAGACTGAAACACAGTCTTCTTCACTAAAGTGCATTGCAAGTCTGCAAGTAGAATGACATAGTATGTACAGTAGTGACTTTGCAAAACTAGATGTTTTCAGTTTACTACTCACCAACTTTATACAGTATAGTGAAATAAGGCAGGGGTCTAACACAAGATGATCTGAGATGGGGAACTAACTTTAGCTTTCAGGAGCTTGGATAATGGTTAAATTCTTTGGAGAGCCTATTTCAGGGCCTTCATTCCACCCCTGCCCCAATTTATGTCTAGTAAGCATCTGATATTGTTGTCTCCCATACTTCTCTGCTGGAATACCTTTTATGTTATTTGCTGCACTTATGCTTCACCTTTTCCCCAAGGAGCTCAAAGTGCAGTACAGTGGTACCTCGGGTTACAGACGCTTCAGGTTACAAACTCTGCTAACCCAGAAAAAGTACCTCGGGTTAAGAACTTTGCTTCAGGATGAGAACAGAAATCGTGCTCCAGCGGCGCAGCAGCAGCAGCAGGAGACCCCATTAGCTAAAGTGGTGCTTCAGGTTAAGAACAGTTTCAGGTTAAGAACGGACCTCCAGAACTAATTAAGTTCTTAACCTGAGGTACCACTGTACATGGTTCTCCCCCAGCTAGGCAGGGGCGGGGGGTGGCACAGTGGCTACTGGGCATCGGAGGGGGGCTGCCAGGCGACAGGAGAGCTGCAGGGGGGCAAAGCCACTGTTCATCCTTCAAAAATGCTAGCTATGGGGGGAAAAGATCAACAACTTTGGTCCACCCCAGGTGCCGGCAGGGGTTGCTACGCCGCTGTCTCCTCTGCCTCATTTAATCACCACAACAACCCTGTGAGGTAAGTTATGCTGAGATGTTCTGACTGGCCCATTGAGCTTCATGGATGAGTGGCAGTTTGAACTCTGGTCTCCCAGGTCCTATTTTGACACACTTACCACTCCCAGTGGGTCTGAAAGTTATTTTTTCTTTCTTATATTGTAATCTAAAACTCCCCGATATTCATTTTTTTAAAAAAGGGAAATCATGCAGAGTTGTATATCTGCTACTGCTGTGTGAATTAAATTAAATTCAGGTTACCATTATTGAAGACATTTTCCACACTAAAAAAGTGTATTTGATACCTGGGCTTAATTGACTCTAGGTTATTGGTGAAAGATGGAAGCATAAGACAATGGGCCCATGTTTTCTAGGTCAAAAACGCCAGCACATTCTTGCAACAATACTGCATTCAAATTATGTGGCGATGCCTCACTTAATGCTCTGTAATTCTCAGTTTCACAACAGAACTTCAAAGAAAGCCATGTGTGTGCTTAAGGCACCTGCATACACATTGCTGTTGTTGATGTTTGGATGTTCAGTGAACTTGAGAAGGATGGTATAAGGACAGTCATTACCTCGGGCCCCAAGAAACAATGGTCCTGCTCAAAAGTGGCTCTAGGGTTCTTTGGACAGAAAGTGAGATTGCATGAAGCTTGTTTTTCAGGGAGACCAAGCAGTTCTAATAGGCACTAGGGATGTTGTTATGATTCTTTCCCGGTGGTTTCATCACTTAACAGCACCCAGTATACCGTTTGCTACTATGATTCACAGTAGCCTCTTTGCTGATTGTGTCCTCTGAGGCTTTCCCTATGCCTGTTTTATGTCTGCTTTGCTCAGAATTGGCACAACACCATATAGAATCAAATATGTGCAGGGCCAATGTTTTCCTTTGACTCTTCTTTGGATGGATTTAAGCCATGCTAAGCTCTGGAGTCACTTCAGATTTCAGCACTGCATTTTGCTTTCTTCAGTGAAATTGAGAAAACCATCAGAAATAATAAAGGTTTTGGAGTGAGCTGATAGGAGAAACATTAACTTTAGATGTGCAGTGGGAAAGGGTGTAATTTCTAATTCCATGGCTTAAGATAACCTAATATAAGAAGCTGGCAATAGAACTGGCAGAGGATTTAGCAGTCAATAGCTGGAGACGATTTACCTATTTGTTCTTCCTTCTCTCAGCAATTGCTTAGAACTGAAGGAACAACTACACACACACACACACACACACACACACACACGTATTGGGAGAAATCCAATTGAATAAATACATTTGTATATACTTTCAAGTGAACATGTGCTGTTTGTGAGAGATACAAAACAGAAAAGGTATTGGAGCCTTTCTTCTTTTCAGGTTATCTCTAGAATGGAAACATAATCTTTTTGGACTCATGGTGTTGATAATAACCCAATAACTTAAGAATGGAAGAGCAAGAAATTAAAAATAATAATTGTAGTTTTTATTAAGTCCTATCATATTGCTTGAGTGGTGGTCTTCGCAATACCAGGGGAGGAGGATTTTTGCTGAAGCTCTGTAAATATTCCTTTATTTCAAAGATTATTAAGCTGAGCAATATTGTTACAGAGCCTTCGGCTTTCTTCCTCCCTGCCCTTTTATATTAAAACCAGCTAGGGTTGACTTTCACTGCTTTGTGAACTCAAATAAAGAACATTTTTCCAAGGCCTCTTGCTTGCTGTAGAAGGAAAATCTCTTTTGTAAGGGATTTCCTTTTCTGTTGTAACCATTTCCAGAAGGGTAGCACAAGCTACCAGGAGTCCTGGGGCAACTTAAAAGACAAAAGGTGGCATTCAACTAAGATTTTTGAAGAGTCGACCTATTGAAATCAGTGAACATCAATTTTAGCTGAGTACCACTGAGCCAAATTATGGCACAAACTTAGTGGACTGTGTGGTCTGTGAAAGCCTATGCCACAGTGAATCTGCTAGTCCTTAAGGGGCCACAAGATTCTGTTGTTTGCCTTTCTGCCTGGAGTAATGGAATGGCTAAAACTGTCCTAGGCAAGGCAAGTGAGGCATCTACCAGACAAGCGAGGTATAGCTGTCTAGTTCTAGTAGCCCAATTGCCTATAAATAACCCTGCAGTGTGTATTTACCATCGCTTCCTCTGTCAGTGCTAGAGTAAGAGGGAAAATGTCTCCCTGTGCAATGGAACTCTCGCCCAACTGCATATGATTAGGTTCTGCTTTGGACAAATGTGTACATAAGGTCATCTTTGCTTCCTTTAAGAATTACTCTGGTTTGGGTACTGTCAGTCTCTTGGTTTCTTTAGCTTGCTGACCTCCACAAAATACTCAAGTTCTGCCAAGCTCTGTTATTTCAGCTCTTAAGGTTTTGCAATGTCTTACGTATGTAAATTTCCTTTTAATAAGTGACAAAGGCATAACTGTGCACAGAATTGCAACCCAACATTTGAAGCTAGAGCTCCAGTGGGTTACAGTGACCATGGGGGATGGAGGCGATATAAATCTCATTGCTAAACTGGTACAATAACACACACCCCTATAATCTTGAATTACCTGATGGTGTTATGGGCAAGACCAACATCTGAGCCTCATATGTTTGTACTGTATGTGCAGATGTCAGGAGGTGGGACTAGTCAGCAAGCACAGCTTTTTGTTAGGGCTACGTAGTGTGACATGGCTGGTGTGTTTAACACTTGGTTAGGTCTAGAAAGTAACTGGTATTTGGGAAAATCATGTAGAATAAGTTCACTGCCTTCAATGTTTTGGTCTACATTGTACACAATTGTAATTTTACAGGTGCCTCTTTGATGTCAGTGGGTTGCTGTTAGTAAGTCTTGAAAGCTGTTGTATCTAGAGTCTAATCTGTCCTCTAGCTCTTAAGCTGAAATTAATAGTTTTAGAGATCAAGTATAGCAAGTTCAAGTGCATGGCTGATATACTCCACACAAACAGCTAGGGGAAGTCCTGTCTAAACATGCTGTGTGCTGTGCTTTAAAAGCTTTTTATTTTGCTATAGTTTCAATAGTTGTGGCCAAATCTTGATCTGAGATGATGTTCGTTGATTCCCACAGTTATAAATGTTGATTTTAAGATTTGGTCACCAAAATGTTAACGAAGTAATTTCGTTTCTTTTTGCCAGCCAAAAGAGCACAAGGTTCAGTTTTGCCCCTGCCAATTCATCCATACACTACTTTTATTTAGTTAACAAGTGACTACAGTAAAGGATGCTTTATAACTTGTTTTTTAGGTCTGTGTAACTAACATTCTTTAAGTGCACGTCTAAAAGTGTAAAGAGTAAATGTGAAGATTTGCAATGGTGGGTGTACACTAACCTGGAAGCAAGTCATGATTGCCTATATTTCTCTTGTTGGTTGTATACTTAGGGCAAACTTGCTTTTGCCATGGTGTGATGCGCATAATCATGCCTATACAATCATATAATATTTTATGTGTTTTCCATGTGTGCTTTAGGAAAGTTTTTATTTTTGCTATAAAGACTTCATCAGAGAAATGTGGAGCTGCCAACCAATAATATGAAATGTTGATTATCCTTTTTAAAAAGATCAAAGAGACCTGATAAAACTAAACTTGATAGATTTTTATTATGCATTGTGAAATAGTGAACAAATGCTCCAATCTTTCTGACTTTCCATGCATCCTAGTAAATGCTTCTTCAATGCACCAAACCAGTTTAGTCTTTTAGCCCACACTCCTCCTGTGTCCCTCATTCCATCTGAATGTACATTTACCATATTTTTCGCTCTATAAGATGTGCATTTCCCCTCCAAAAATTAAGGGGAAATGTGTGTGTGTCTTATGGAGTGAATGCAGGCTCCTTGGCTTCAGCGATAACAACACGAAGCCTCCGAAGCGCAGTGGGAGCGCTCCCGCCACGCTCTGGAGGCTTCGGGTTGCCTTCACTGAAGCCTAGAGAGTGAGAGTGGTGGGTGCGCACCAACTCGTCTCGCTCTCCAGGCTTCAAAGATAGCCGCTGGAGGCTGTGCTCTGGAGGCTTCGGGTTCCTTTCGCTGAAGGGTAGGTGCCCCTTCAGCTAAGGTGCAGCGCCCCTTCAGCTAAGTGGGAGGAGAAATGGAAGGGGCTCCGTTTCTCCTGCCGCTTCGCTGAAGGGGCGCTGCGCAGAGAGGGAGATTTTTTTTCTTGTTCTCCCCCTCTAAAACAAGGTGCGTCTTATGGTCGGGTGCGTCCTATAGAGCGAAAAATACGGTAGATAGCAGCTGACCCTGGATCTGGATGAATATTGTAATGTTCAAACGTGGCATAGGTGATGTCCTTGAATACATGGAAAAAGACTTTCCCCTTGCTCTCCAAGCATCCTCATGTTCATTGTTGGTGAAGCCACCTACCTTTCCCCTTCAATGGGTCCTTTCCCCTCTAGCACTAGGGTTGAGCTAGGTTAGTCAACCTCTCATTTCATGAAACATTTAAGACAGCAAATGTCTCATTGGCCACTTCCAGGTGCTCCATAGCATGTCACAAAAGCGTTTCTCTTCTTCTGTGGAATCCAAAGGACTCATGGAAGGAGAAGGACTGTTTTCTTCTTGTCCTTTAAGAGTAGTTAGCGATAGTCTCTTCCTGCTTCTGGCTACTCCCAAACATAGATAACAAGTCCTCTGTGTGTATCAGAGGACTTGAGGTGGGAATGGGGTCTGTGTCTCTTCCTTGCAGGGGCCAACCCACTCATGAGGGAGGTGGAGAAGATGCACTGAAATCTCATTGTTTGCTTTAAAATAAAACAAATGGAAATCTGGGCCGCTAATGGGTACCAGGCAGTGGCCATTTTGCAGGACTCAAATGGGCACACCGACTGCTCTGTTCCTGACACAGCTCTGTTCCTGCTGTAGATCCTTTCTCAAAGCTTGGTCTTTTTGTTTTCTGGCTTGTGCCAAAAGAGAGCTGGGCAGGCTAAATGGCCTAAGGTCCACTTTTTTCTTCTTGCTGTATTACTTGCTGGATGCTAATGGAAAATGTCCATTTTGCAGAAGCGTGCTAGGAAGTAATATTGCTCTTAATGCCTGAACGATGATATCATGGAAGCTTGTTTTCATGTAGGAAGCCGGTAAAGAAGTGGCAGTGTAAGATAAGCCACCAAAAGTGGTTGCTGTAAGAAGTGAATGTGTAAGTTATGGGAACTTGCTTTGTGTTGGGGTTTCTGTGTTGAAAGTAAATTATGTGGAAATGGGTATGCTTCCAGGCCCATTCAGGAATGTTACTGGATCCTGTGACTGCATTTGATGGAAAGATTTCCATGCTGTCACTATTAAAGTACAGTGGTGCCTCGCAAGACGAAAAGAATCCGTTCTGTGATTCTCTTTGTCTAGCGGTTTTTTCGTCTTGCGAAGCAAGCCCATTGACGGAGTAGCGGATTAGCGCTATTAGCGGCTTTTAGCGGTTTATCAGCTTATCAGATCAGCTGTTAAGTGGCTTAGCGGCTTAGAAAAGGGGGGGGAGGGAAAAAACCCGCAGGAACTCGCAATACATTTTCGTCTTGCGAAGCAAGCCCATAGGAGATTCGTTTTGCGAAGCACCTCCAAAACGGAAAACTCTTTCGTCTAGCGAGTTTTCCGTCTTGCGAGGCATTCGTCTTGCGGGGCACCACTGTATTGATCTGCGGCATTTGCATCATTGTGCCCAGAAAAGAGCATGAGCTTAGTTGTCACAGCATAAATTACAGTTTAATACCCTATCTGTTTCTTGTGAATCTTACTATTCATTGCAAGGTTGAGATAACAGAAATAGTGAGAGTTTGGGATATAAAATACATCTCCCAACCAATCACTTGAGTAGTATACCATAATTGTTTATGTCTTCGATGTCTGAAGGGAGGGTGCTCCACAGGGCAGGTGCCACTACTGAGAAGGCCCTCTGCTTGGTAACTTCACTTCTCGCAGTGAGGGAACTGCCAGAAGGCCTTCACAGCTAGATTGCAGTGTCCGGGCTGAACGATGGGGATGCTCCTTCAGGTATACAGGGCTGAGACCATTTAGGACTTTAAAGGTCAACGCCAACACTTTGATCTGTACTCAGAAACACACTGGGAGCCAATGTAGATCTTTTAGTGTAGAATCAAGGCCAATTTTCAGATATTTTTCTGGTAGTATATGACCGAACCTATTCTACCAGTTTCCCAACCGTAAACCTCTTGTTCATTTTTTATCGACATATCAAGAGGAGCTTACGCATTAAGCACAACATTGCTAGGTGTGTTTGGGTGTTCCCTGTCTGGCCTGATTTCTTACAGGGGTTAAGTTGAAAGGGTGGTGGCAAGAGGAATTAACATTTGTGAACATTTTAAAGCAAACACTTAAATTTGTAAACAGCTTTCCCGTTAATGGAACAGTTTGATAACTTGCTGCAAAGGTGGAGTTGCATTTGGGATGTAACCAACATTAATCTGATTCAGAGCAAACCCACTGATATGAACGGACATGATAAATTCAGGTTCATTCATTTTAGTGGATTTACTCGATGAGTAGGATTCACGTTGGATGCAATCGGTTGAAGTGAATCTTTGCAAACAGAATGTGGGCTTCAATGTCTTGTTCTGTTACAAAATGGCAAACTTGCTTATTACTGGGAAGGCTTATTGTATAAAATTGGTAAGTAGCACAAAAGCTTTGCAGGAAGAGGCATCTCCTTGCTTTGCGCTGTAAAAACAGGAAGAAGGAAGTCCATTGCAAATCTGGGTTTACTGATTATCCGTTGACATTTCACTACAAAGGATGTCCATTAACAGCCATCAGTGTGATACATGCTTATCCAGACTGAACAATAACTGCTGTAGTGTCACTACTACAGAATATTGACCCTGGTTATAGGAAGCAATGTTAACTAACAAACTGTACTCAGCCCTTTCCTGCTCATAGAAACAGGATACTATTAGTGAGAACAATTCACAGAAACTGCACATACAGGAAAACGTGCCAAATCAGGCAGAACTAAGATTAATAAATTATCTTCCCCTGTTTGCAAAATTTAAGCAGATTCCATTCTTTAGGCATGTTGTAATCTTCTAAGTAGAGCAGTGACTTATTTTTTAACAGGGATGGAAGAGATAATGTCTGCAAGTAGAAAGTCTGTTTAGGGATTGAGAATATGACCATATTAAATCGGTTGTTGAATTGCAGGAAGCACCTGGACACCATTTTAGGAAAGATTTTAAGGGTGTGTGTTCAGAAAGCTACATGAAATACAGGAAAAATTAGCATCAGGAGCTGGTGATTAGTGGCAAATGTATGTTGGTAGGTTGTTAGAGCAGAAACTGTGGCAAGGCTTCCTGAGAAATTGCTGTAATAATGTAATGTTGTTGTTGTTTTTTGTACTGTCACATTTGGGTTATGCTAATTACGGTTTGGACAGCATCCAATTTGAAATGCAGTATCGTGTGTGTGTGTGTGTGTGTGTGTGTGTGTGTTTCAGGGTCCAGTGAGCTTTGTTTGAATATTTGAAAACTTCCCCTTGCATGCACAATTCAAGGTTACGGTCTAATAGCAGTTTTGTTAGACAGACATGGAACTAGAACCACATTTTGCTAAGCTTTGTTACTTTTGTTTCCGTGTTTCAGCAGAGACTGGTTGGTATATATGAGGAGGCTGGATCAACGTTGGGAATTGGGTAGTTAGAACAAACAAAAGTTTGTTAGCAGCCCTGAGGATAGGCATGGAGGTAGGGTTGTTCATCAGGCTGCTACCAAACTTCTGCTTGACCCCTTGGCTTTTATGCTGTGGGTTTCTGTCACTCATATTGTTTAATATCTATATGTACCTACTAGGTACTAGGGATGCAGGTGGCACTGTGGTCTAAACCACAGAGCCTAGGGCTTGCCAATCAGAAGGTCAGCGGTTCGAATCCCCACAACGGCGTGAGCTCCCGTTGCTCGGTCCCTGCTCCTGCCCACCTAGCAGTTTGAAAGCATGTCAACGTGCAAGTAGATAAATAGGTACCACTCCGGCGGAAAGGTAAACAGCATTTCCGTGCGCTGCTCTGGTTCCCCAGAAGCCACTTAGCCATGTTGGCCACATGACCCGGAAGCTGTATGGTGGCTCCCTCAGCCAATTAGGCGAGATGAGTGCCGCAACCCCAGAGTCATCCATGACAGGACCTAATACTCAGAGGTCCCTTTACCTTTACCTACTAGGAGTAATCATCTGGGGATTTGGGACACAGCGTCATTAGGATGCTGATGAGGCCCAGTATCTCTCAGTTTGACTCTGGTGAGGCTGTGCAGGTGCTTAACTTATGCAGTGATGGGCTGGATGAGGGCCAATAACCTGAGGCTCAATCTGACAAGAAGGAGGTGATGGGGTGGGCTGTTCTCATGTCCAAGAACTGGGAAGATGTCCTCTTCTTGACTAAGTTGCACTGCTCTGAAAGAGCAGGAGCATATCCTGGGTCTAGCTTTGCGTATGGAGGCCCAGGTGGCCTTCGTGATGTGAGTTCCCATGCCCTTATGATGAGGGTGGTGCTGTGGTCTAAACCACTGACCCTCTTGGGCTTGCTGATTGGAAGGTCAGCAGTTAGAATCCTCGCAACGAAGTGAGCTACTGTTGCTCTGTCCCACTTTCTGGCAACCTAGCAGTACAAAAGCATACCAGTGCAAGTAGATAAATAGGTACTGCTGCGCCGGAAAGGTAAACAGCGTTCCTGTGCGCTTTGGCTTCCGCCATGGTGTTCCATTGCACCAGAAGTGTTTTAGTCGTGCTGGCCACACAACCCAGAAAGTTGTCTGTGGACAAACGCCGGCTCCCTTGGCCTGAAAGCAAGATGTGTGCTGCAACCCCATAGTCGTCTTTACTGGACTTAACTGTCCAGGGGTCCTTCACCTTTACCTTTACCAGTTGGCTTTACTAGCTCCATCTGTTTGTGGACTGGGATAGCCAGGCCACAATTATTTGTGTTCTGGTATGCTCCCAGTTTACTCCCATTAAGTCAGCTTTTAAAGACCTCCAGTGTTCAGTGATGGTAAACGTTCGGCTTCTGTCAAGAGGGATTTTTATGTAATTGGGGTTTTTATGCGACCATCTCCTTGTCTAGTTGTGGATTGAGATGAGATTGAGCTTTGAGTCCAGCAGAATGATTTGTTCAGTCGCCTTAAAAAAACCAAAAAGTTGCCCAGAACCTGTTTAAGGAGAGGTCCATCACTGTGTGAAAGTGAGATCCCAAATCCCTGCATTTGCCAACATTTCGCATCTTCTGATCAAGTTGTTTTATTTAATAAATTAATAAATGAACGAGGGTACGTGTGCCAATGATGAATAACTTTTCGGAGAATTTTCTTGTACCCCTGCAGAAATTAATGTAAGTGGTGCTTTATCCCATAATCTGGCCTAATGTGCATCTGTAGTATCCCAACCAAGATCTTGTTGATCCCTGGCATTTCCACATAGGGCTGGGAAAGAGTAGTGACTGAAACAATTGGTAGCTGCTGCCAGTCGCTCAACCCTGAGCTAGGCAGACCAATGGTATAAAGCAGCTTATATGTTCCCTTAAGTGTTGCTGATTCATTTTATTCAGTAAGCCACACCTTGTGTGAAGGAGTGCTGCCCTCTAGTGCTCACATGATATTGATGAACTTCAGTGAATAATAAAACAAAAGCATAGTACTGTACAGTGGTACCTCTGGTTACATACTTAATTCGTTCCGGAGGTCCGTTCTTAACCTGAAACTGTACTTAACCTGAAGCACCACTTTAGCTAATGGGGCCTCCTGCTGCTGCTGTGCCACCGGAGTATTTCTGTTTTCATCCTGAAGCAAAGTTCTTAACTCAAGGTACTATTTCTGGGTTAGCGGAGTCTGTAACCTGAAGCACATGTAACCTGAAGTGTATGTAACCTGAGGTACCATTATACTGCATGAAATCCTACTATTGTGGGGCTTTCTTATCTGTAGAATTTTGCACGGATAGATAATGAAGTATTTGGATGAAAAGCCAACAAATCCTATCAATTGTAAATGCTGCAAGTCTTTCTTTTCTCAGGAGTACAGGCTTGGAGGAAATGGTAAATTCATAAAGAAAATGGGTTCTTATCTGCTTTATCTGTTAATTCAAATGGGAAAGGAGTAGGGAAAAAATGTGGCATTTTTCAGAAATCACTGCATAGTAGATTTAAATGGGCAACAGAAAGAAGTAGAAACAAAGGTTGTGTATAAGTAAACTGCCTAAGAAGAGTTATAAAACATGTGAAAAGGAAAATGGGTCAGCAGTGTAACATTTTAAGACTAATCATATGTAACTTCAACAACTTGTGTGTGCTATGAATGGGGTAATGCACAATAATTCATTTTAATTTAAGATTTTTTAAAAAAAACCTCCTTGTCAACAACACACAAGATATGCAGAGTGCATTAAAATGAATCCTACATAAACCAGACTTTTAAAAAAACCCTTTATACTTCTAAGTGACTGGAGGTTGAACAGCGGTAATGTTTAGCGAACTTCTTGCTTCTTCTTTCACTAAAGAAAATACTAATTTCTAATTTCACTCATACCCATTAAATATTGTTTCATATTTCTCTTGGATCACAGATTTTGAGACAATACAAAAAAAATACTTTATTGTGTGTGCTGATAGGCAAAAGGTTGTCTTGTTTCATGAGACACTGCAAGAAAAGATGTATTATAACTCCCACAAGATGGTGCTATTTCCATGTGTAGCACAAAACGGCTATGGACAGTTGATTGCTTTATTCTGTACTACCTTCATATTGAACAACAAATGACCTGTAAAAGGGTGGGCACTTTTCTACATTGTATATTATGATCTTTTTGGAAAGACAGGATGCCTTGAGACAACACATTACATCTGAACTGAAAACTTGGAGGACCTTCATTATACAGTGCAAAACTACGATCTCCTGCAGCTTATACATAGTGGATTTTCACTTGTTTTTTTGCTATCAGGAACCCATTTTCTTTTCTTTTTCTGTGTTGGTGTTCTGCCTGCAAAATGGGGCCAATAATGCTTTGAGAAAGGTGGGGTGCATTGTAAGCACACATATAGATAAGGATCACAAACAACTGGTTTACGTAATTGTATTCAGGAAGCTGTATCAGTTTTATTAGTATGTGTTTCCAATAATTTTCTGGCTGGCCTTCCCTTTGCTGTAAATCACTGTTGATTTCTCTGTTTTATAATTCCCCCTTTAGTTTCCATAATTGATTATTCCTCTATAGATAAGTATCTACAATAGTATTACCCCCCCATTTATTACCCACCCTTCACCGTGAGGTTCCAGGGCAGGTTTCTACAAATTAAAATTCAGTATTAGGTACAGTTAATGAATTACAGACATAGGAATAGAGTGGGTCCTGAAAATGATAGATAGATAGTAGATAGATATAGATAGATAGATAGATATAAGATAGATTGATAGATAGATAGATAGATAGATGTACGCACCACCCATCTGACTGAGTTTCCCCAGCCACTCTGGGTAATTTCCAATAAATAAGAAACACAGTAAGACATCAGATATTAAAAACTCCCCTAAACAAGGCTGCCTTCAGATGTCTTCTAAAAGTCAGATAGTTGTTTATCTCCTTGACATCTGATGGGAGGGTATTTCACAGGGTGGGCATGACTACTGAGAAGGCCTTAGGTGTCAGAGGCCAGGGCGAAGAGGTGTATCCAGTGGCATAGCGTGGGGGGTGCAAGGGGGGCAGGCCGCACCGGGCGCAACATCTGGGGGGGTGCTCGCTGCCTCCGGAGTCGCCGAAGAGCCTCGGGTGCAGGCTGTAGCAGAGCTGCATGTCTCGCGGAACCGACGAGCTGTGCGCGCGTCCGGGCTGAAGGCGCCCGGCAGGCAGCGGCTCTCAGCGCTCACCACGGAGGACGCGCCAGACAGCCCCTCCTCACAGCCCCGCCTCCGCCGCTGCTGCAGCTGCTGGGCCATGTTGCATTTTCCTCGCCTCTCTGCCCCCCTCCTCCTCCAGGCAAGCGGCGTCGTTTGGGCGGCAGCGCCAGCGGCAACTCGCAGGTTAGGGGTTGGGGGGGCACAAATTACTTGCCTTGCCCCGGGTTAGGGGGCGCAAATTACTTGCGTTGCCCCGGGTGCTGACAACTCACGCTACGCCGCTGGGTGTATCTTTAGTATATGGCGGAAACTACTTAATGTGAGCCAGACAAACCTCTGTGGGGAGGGAATTCCACAGCCTAGGAGCTGCCTAGGTGAAGGATGCCTTCTCCTGGGCCCCCACCACCCTGAACTTCTGAGCGCAGTGGAACTACCAAGAGAAACCCTTCTGTGGATCTTAATACTGGAGAAGGTCTGTAGGGAAGGAGAAAATCTTTCAGATATTTGGGGCCAAAGTCATTTATGGATGCATACTGTTATGGCAAACCATGGTTTAGCTTGATGTGAGTGAATCTAGTCTCCCCTCCAGAATCCCTCTGTTTTCCTGCATGGCTCTCAGTTTTCACTATTTATTACTTCCTGTGTTCCCTGCACCATCAAATTTTGTTTAACACTAACCACTGTTAGTTTAAAACGAACCATATACATGTACCACATTTTGAAGTTGGCTCCTCTTAACCAGAGATCACCAACCTGGCACACTCTAGATGTATTGAACTACAACTCCCATCAGCCCTAGCTGGCCTGGCAATGGTAAGGAATGATGGAAGTTGTGGTCCTAAACATCTGGAGGGCAGTACAGTCATACCTCGGGTTACAGAGGCTTCAGGTTGCACATTTTTGGGTTACGGATGCGCCGAAACCTGGAAATACCGGGACGGGTTACTTCCAGGTTTCGGTACTCATGCATGTGCAAAAGTGCTTGCGCAGAAGCGCCGAATTGCAACCCGCATGTGCGCAGACGCGGCGCTGCGGGTTGCGGATGCTGCAGGTTGTTAATGTGCCTCCTGCACAGATCACATTCGCAACCCAAGCATCCACTGTACATTAGCTTGCATTTCATCAAATGTTAACTGTGGATAGTGGTGCTATATGGTTTGGTCACTGAGTGGCAATGGGCTTGATTGTATTTGGGTAGAGTTGTGAGTTTCCTGTATCTTTTCCTGTTCTATTTTGGAGAAGACAAGGAATGCTTCTCCCCTTACTTCTCTGACTGGTGCATCCTCTAAGCCTCCCATGACAGCAGCTGTAATTGTTTGGCGTTGTTTTGCCTCTTACTGTGTTTTGGCTTCCAGTGGCCTGACTTGAATTTCCCGTGTCTGCCAATCTCTGCTTGTTCTCATTTCCCATGCTCCTCGGCCACACTTCCATTCCTCTTTTGTTCTTCCACCAATGCCCTTCCTGCATATGTTCTGCTTCCCTCTGCCAACAGACACATTGGCTTGCGAGTGAGAGTGTTTTTTCCAGTCTCACTTGGTTGATTTCCCTCCTCTGCTCAGCAGCAGAGCCAATGCCATTTATAAGCTTGTATATGCGTGTGTATATGCATTTACCCAGAGACATTTGCAAACTGATGCAAACAGCAAATGCCGGGCAAGACTCCCTGAGTCATTGTTGCTGGTGCAAAGGGGAAAATGTGTAATTTGGTGTCTGGTATCTTGATAGGAAGGGACGTGGGTGGCGCTGTGGTCTAAACCACAGAGCCTAGGGCTTGCCGATCAGAAGGTCAGCGGTTCGAATTCCCACGACGGGGTGAGCTCCCGTTGCTCGGTCCCTGCTCCTGCCCACCTAGCAGTTCGAAAACACGTCAAAGTGCAAGTAGATAAATAGGTACCACTCTGGCAGGAAGGTAAACGGCGTTTCTGTGCGCTGCTCTGGTTCGCCAGAAGCGGCTTAGTCATGCTGGCCACATGACCCAGAAGCTGTCTGTGGACAAACGCTGGCTCCCTCGGCCTATAGAGTGATATGAGCCCCACAACCCCAGAGTCGTCCGCGACTGGATCTAACGGTCATGGGTACCTTTACCTTTATTTTGACAGGAAGGTCTATTGAGATATCCTGGATTAGGGGGCAACTGAGGCTCTCCTACCCCACCAAACTCAGTCTTCAGCAGGCCACCTCCCACCTGACTAACCTTACTTCCACCCTGTCCACCTCCTTAGTTCAGTGTTGCTTTTCTAGAGCTCAGCATTGGTTCGAACGTGGTGCTGACCAACCCCAAGGTTGCAGGTTTGATCCCCGAATGGGACAGCTGCATATTCCTGCATTTCAGGGGGTTGGACTAGATGATCCTCAGGGTCCTTTCCAACTCTAAAATTCTATCGGTCTATGAGCAGGGTGGAGGATGTGAACAAAGCAAGAATTAGTTTGCTCTGCTATTTCATGCCTTCCGTTCTACTAGTCTCCATGGGCACCGGCTGACTCCCATCTGGGGCTTTATACGTACATAACTGGAGTAAAAGCTCATCCCAACATCTGCTATGGACCCCCAAAATCTTCACTGGTAGGTCCCTCAAATTGCCAGAGCAGATTTTGAGGGTATGCCAGGGAGCCATGGGGACTGAAGAGAGGAAGGTGACGTCCCACTCTGGAAGCAGAACCCACGTTCGCTCTAGCTCAGACAGCTTTGGTTACAGCCTAATGGAATCACTGTGGTTAATGCTCCATTTTGATGCAATTAAAAATATACATATAAATTCCGTAAGCCATGTGTACCTTTTAATAGGTAGAATAGAGGGTGTTGTAAAATAAGAACATCTAAGAAAGTGATGCTGAATCTGATCTCTGGGTTTTGAGCATGTCTGTGCTAAAAATTGGTATTGCCCTATATTATTTATGTTATTTTACTTCTGTTTGTCTAGGCAGGCTTTCCTGGAAGGAGTGAGGCAGTACAATGGAGCCAAGTTTTGAATTTTTAGACACTGAGCAGTTGGCATTCATTCTCCGCTAGGGGGCTGATTGTGCAAGCTGATTTTGAACTGTATTTGCCTAGTGGCATGCAAAATGATGAAATATGATCTAGCATAGTTGAAGGCCATACATTTTGCATAGCAGCAATTTGTCTATTTAAATAAATGGCTATTTAGGAGATCTTTGTTGTTTGGCACACTAAGAGAAGAGCACTAAGGTATGAATAATAGAGCTGAGATTTGATTGGCTGAATACCTGACTTAATGAAATGAAGTCTTAGTTTATTCTTCAAGCCTTGGGTTATGTGTTTCACTTCCGAAAGGCAATTATGACGGTATTGATAACTGAATTAAGTGGCGAATTTATTAGTTCATGTGTAATCTTGGATTATTATTTTTAAAAACAAATTTGGAGAAGTTTCTGTTATTAGTAAAATTCTAAAAGCCTGCTAATTGCTAACTCAAATGTAATTATTTATATATACTTGACAGGTCTGTATATGATGATCAACCAAATGCACACCAAAAGTTTATGGAAAAGCTAGATGGATGTATACGTAACCATGACAAGGAGATTGAAAAGATGTGCAATTTTCACCACCAAGGCTTTGTAGATGCTATTACAGAACTTCTTAAAGTAAGGGCTGATGCAGAAAAACTCAAGGTAAGGTATTAGTTATGATTACAATTACTGCAAAGTAGTGAAAAAAATATTCTTCATAATCACACATTCCTTTTTCAAATATATTGATACATTTCTGTGCCTGGAACATTTTAATTGGTGTAGGTATCACAGTGGTGAAGACAGAATAATAGAGTTGCATAGCAAGATTGTGGATGTAAATATTTTAGCAAGTTTAATCTATTTTTTAAACAAGTACCCAAAATTCAGCAGGCTTTCTCCTTTCTCAAGCAAATGCTTCTCTGCTTTCTCAAAGGGCAGTTGGAATTGTTGGGATTCTTTAGAAACATGTTGTGAGATTTCCTCCGAAGTAAATGGTATAACTAGTCCCTTTAGCTCTCTTTACACATTTGCAAGAAAAATATGCACACCAGACAGAATGAGCATAGTTCACCAGAGGTTATGATTAGAACAGCATTATATAAAGGATATTCAGATAACAAGAGACCAAATACAACATCAATGAGGTCATTGAGCATCTTTGTTCAGAAATTAATGAGTTTTTTAATAAACTAGAATGTGCTCCCTTATTATGATGACCTAATGAGTCACTTAATATGTGGGAAAGTCTGAGGTCGAACACTGCCTGCACCTGCGGCATTAAAATGTTGCTGTGGCTTGGAGATTTCCACGTTTGATGTTAATCAACCACCCAGTGTTTGCATTCAGCAAAGTATGAATGTTTAATTACCGTAAAATGCAATCACCATTTCTTGCAGACAATGAATGGAACATAGAGCTCATTGAGGTTATCAAAAAGGGACCAGTGGTCAATTGGGTCAATGATTTGAATTGTTTGACAGACCTACAGAAACAAAAAAAGTTCAAAAATCCCAAGTAAATTTGAGAAGTTTGCCACAGAATCTGTTAGAAAGAACTGTCATAACTAATTGAAGTTAACAAAAACCCTTGGTGATCAAAAGTTCAAGTTCAAGCTGTAGAGTTAATTTGGATTTACATTTCTTTGTTCTAAGTTTCTCATGAAGCATGATCTGATTACAAGGGTGAGCGGCTGCATCAGGGCAATATGTGCATATTTGTCTAACAAAGGTGAAATTATTTTTAAGGTCCAAGTTACTGATACCAACCGAAGGCTTCAAGATGCTGGGAGAGAGGTGAGAAAATGGCGCTTCCTATGTGCTTAATGGATACTTGCAGGAAACACCGTAGGTGCGCAATTTAACTCTAGTATGTTTGGAAATATCCAAGGTGATTGCTGAGACGGAAGAAATCATCCACTGTAGACTTCAGCAGAGGAATATTACAACAGTGGTTGAGAAGCTGCAGTTGTGTCTTCCGGGTGAGTTACAAATCATGTGCAGTACTTAAGCAGCACTTGGCAAAATTAGAAGGATGCGCATTTCAGTACGGTTGGTTGAGAATTACCTCCATGTATTGTCGTTTATTTATTTTTAAAAAGGAATTATCATTGTTGTGGTCCTCGGCGGAACATTTCAGCTGAGATGTAGCTCACTTAGCTCTGCTCCTGTTTGATATCCAGGCTATTGGTGAAAGATTATGGATGAAGCTAATGATCATGGCTTAATGCATATATAATGTTGTCATGCTGTTGCAATGTCATTTGACCTCTATTTACACAGGCATTCCCTTGACCTCTTGACCCAAGTCTCCTGTTTTTAATTGCTGTGTTTTAATGGGACTGCTTTATTGCATGTTTTAATGATGGATGTTTGTTTTCATGTTTCCAGGATTTTTCACATTTGCTTGCTTCTTTTATATTTTGTTAGCTGCTTAGATGTTTATTTAAGCGGTATATAAATAAAAATAGCTGAAATCTGAAGCTATTTTAAATTGTTTATTAGGAGACTTTAATGCCTCCTCTCGCAACAGCTTTGAGGCCATGAACAAAGTAATATATATATATATATATATATATATATATATATATATATATATATAGTTCATGAATTAAAATACAATGCCATCATACAAATGCAGCTGAAAATGGATGGGATATTGGAAATAAGCACCAGCAAAGGCTTTGGAGCAAGCTAAAATAAATACCATCTCCCTTGTCCTGAATCACCGTTTGTGGATATTTTAGCTGCCGAACCCTTGCACATTGCCGTTCTGAATATGCCAGTGTTGTCCCACGTGGTGTGCTGCTTATTAAGAGCTGTTCTGGTAGAAGGCAATGACCTTCTTTTGTCGTGTGTGTGCCCTGTAACTTGCAAGGATTACAGTAGGTGGTACTGTTGGCATACAATGTGCTGCTCCCAGTAGCTTGTGATGGATCCTAGGGTACTTCCAATGGCTTAACTTAAAAAAGAAGAAGGTTAAGCTTGTGTTGATGTTGGCTTGAACTTACTGTTTGATTTTACTTTTCTGATTGTTCATGGACTCCCCCTCTCCCTTCACCATTCATTCCATTGCCTTACATCCCTCCCCCCCACCCCGTATTATTTCATCCTCTCATTGTAAAACATCCATGAGGCAAGTGTGCATTTGCATATAGAACTGGAGGACATATATGTATTTTGGAACCTTTGCACTTTTTTGTAGTAGGATTTATGTATTTTAATATCTTCGTTTTACACAGTACTGGAGATGTACAGCAAACTAAAAGAGCAGATGAATGTGAAAAGGTGAGTACAATTCCTTTAAGCCGAAGTATTGCTTTTTTATTATTAATGAATGGGTTCATCCACTTGTCTTCTGCAATTACCGATGGGATGGTAAAGACTACTCTGGTCAAGACATATAATGAATTGTGGTCTGCTCTTTGTACTCTTTTCATGTCTTTGTTTCATGCCTGTCATTACAAATGAACAGATGTTATGAGAAAAATTAACCTTTTTGAAGGGTTTAATGAGAAAAGAAGCCCTGTCTTGTGCAATACAAAACGAAAACATTTTAAGTTCTGTTTGTCACGGTATTTATCACTTTATTTGCTTTAGTGTTTTAGAATAGTCTACAAATAACTGATACAGCGTAGGAATGGCAAAGAAGCTTTCCTTGCTCATAATTTGCTTTTGGCTGCAGTCCTTTGAACATTTTACACAGGTGTAAATCCTATTGAATGCAGTGGGAGTGGCTTCTGAATAAGAATGCTTAGGGTTGCACTTTTTCTTTGAAAGCACATTCCAAAGCAGTATTATAACTGTAAAAAAGAAAGAAAAAGTTATTAATCCTTTCTACTACTTATACATTATAAGTGTTTGTTGTTACCCTGTTTAGCATTAATGTAATTGCTCTAATTGTAACTCCTGTGGAGCTGTGCAATAAAGCACAGTGTTACATCTGTCAATTTGGGGTATATATACATATATGTTTGTGTATTTGCATGAAGAATCTGAATGAATTCTGGTGCGAGGTAGTTATGGGTATGAAGGCAACTTATCAAAATGCTAATTTGGCAGCTTCTTAATATTTAGTCCCTGCAAGTCTCTCTCTCTCTCTCTCTCTCTCTCTCTCTCACACACACACACTTGTCTCTTTTTGTCTCTGACACTCTTACAATTGTGACTATTTATTTAAAACTTTTAAACCCCTCTCTTCAGCAAAATAAGGGAGGGCATAGCAGGTTACATATTCTAAGCCTGAAGGCAAGGACTATGACATGGCACAAACGGAAAGGGGTTTGACATGGAGAGTAAAAAAAGAAAATGCTGGCACTATTTCTTAGTTACAGAGTTCCTGTAATGACTAGCTCCTAGAAAAATTTCAATGAGAGGAGGAGCAAAAAATTGCTGGTCTTTCTGAAGAGTTGATGGAGAGGTTCTGCAAACCCAACTCTCTCCCTGTCCCACAGCCTGATTGGATAGTGACTGTAGATGACAGCAGGGGGAGGAGCCTGATCATCATTGCATACAATGGTCACTTCTGCTGATCATGCATTTTTCTTCTATACCACTGATTAAAAGTTAAGCAATGAAGAGCCAGGGAAAGCATCTCAGCTTGTTAGGCTGCATCTGTGCATTATGCACAACCGCAATTCAGCACTCTAGCCAGGAGATTGCACTTCATTATTTGCACAACGGCAAACGTTTCACAGATGAAACTACGTACAGTCTTGAGCATGAGTGGGTGAAGCTAGGGGCGGAGTCGGGTGATGTGACCAGCTGGAAAAGGGTGGGGCAAACACAACTCAGACTCAAAACGTGACAAAAGAGGAGTGAAGTCTGCGAGCAGACAGCAAGCTCCAGATTGCCAAAGTAGCGAGGCAAGCTGCACACACCACATGGCAATACATGAAATACACATATATTCACTGCATTGCATTTACATCTTTTTGGAGAATTTACTGAAGCAAAGCAAAGGGATGCCCAATCTTTGCCAGCCAGGTACCATCAAGGTGTTTTGAACTGCATCTCCCATCAGCCCCATTCAGCACAGCTGATAGGAGTTGTAGTCAAAAACATTTGTAGGGTGTCAGGTTGGCAAAGCCTGCGCTAGCCTAAATAAGCCATTTATGGCCAGGATTCTTAGCAGATATTATAGCTAAGAATGAACAGCAGCTAGAGGGCATATGGTGTAGAACTCTCCACAAAGGTGGCCAAACATGTACTAGGGCAGCTTCTCATCTCCCTCTGCCTCCACATTTGCTCCTTTTGAGATCCTAATCTTATTTGCACGAAACTGCTCAGACTGTTACAGTTTTCTTAGGATTACATTCGGATGGTAAACAACAACAACAACAACCCCCCCTTCTTTTCTCCAGATATTATTCTGCTTTAAAGACTATGGAACAGCTAGAAAACATCTACTTTCCCAGAGTTAGTCAGTACCGGTTTTGTCAGATAATGATTGAAAACCTTCCAAAACTTCGTGAGGAAATTAAAGAGATTTCCATGTCGGATCTGAAGGACTTCCTAGAGAGTATTCGGAAGCATTCGGATAAAATTGGTGAGACAGCGATGAAACAGGTATGTTTGCTGAAATCTAAGCATATTCAAGCTTGACTAAACCAATCGTAATCTAGCCTCAATTCATCTGCTTACAAGGCTTTACATGACAAGAGGTGCTACACAAACACCTTCCTTCCCTCTGCACCCCCATGGGTGCCCGACTTGTGCAAACTTCCTCTCACATTTTCAAAACGTAGGAATTGCATGAATCCAACCTGTGTCAGTTAACTCAACTGGAAAATATTTTGGTCTTGTGTGACTTGGCCATTACTTGTCTTTGCTTTCGTAGGACCATAATGAATTGCATGTGATCTTTTTGTATGTGTGTTCAATGGCGTGTTTTGCTATTACAGGCACAGCAGCAGAAAACCTTTAATACTGGTCTCCAGAAGCAAAACAATTTCCGTTATGGGAAGAGTCCATATATAAATAATGATGGCATTCCAGAGCCAAGGAATAAAATTGTTTCAAAACAAAACCTTGAAGAGGAAGAGGAAGAACATGAAGATGAGGTATTTTGATCTCAAATAATTTCCCTTCATTTTACTTGTGCTTATTGTTCAGCCTTTAGGAAACAATCCTGAAATAGGTGAAAGTGAATCTTAGAGTCTCTCAGGGGGCTTGTGGTAACCCATTAGACCATCTACCGTATTTTTCGCCCTATAGGATGCACTTTTCCCCCTCCCAAAATGAAGGGGAAATGTGTGTGCATCCTATGGGGCGAATGCAGGCTTTCACTGAAGCCTGGAAAGCGAGAGGCGTCGGTGCGCACCGACCCCTCTGCTCTCCAGGCTTCAGGAAGCTATCCGCAAGCCTTGGGAGCCTGGCCGGAGGGCCCGCCGGGCTCGCAAGGCTTGTGGGCAGCAGCCTGCAGCCTGAAGCACGGGGCACGCCCCGGAGCACACCCCGTGCTTCGCACAGATGTCTGCAAGCCTTGGGAGCCCAGCGGGAGTTTCCTGTTCTAGGGGCTGGGGCCGGGGGAAGCTCCGGCTTCCCCAGACCCGCAGCTGGGGGGGGGGTTGTAAATATTTATTTATTTATTTATTTCCCCCAAAAAAACCGAGGTGCGCCCTATGGGCCAGTGTGCCCTATAGGGCGAAAAAACCGGTAGCTTTCTTTTCATTTTGAATAGCAATTTTCCACATGAAAAAGCCCTCAGTTTTAAAAAAGCAATATGCCACATCAAATGGGGTGCGGGGAGAAAGCTGCTGGTTGAGGAAAGTGGTTTTTGGATTATCATTTTTTACAATACTCACTTGTACAAAGTACTGGCACATCTTTTTTGCTGCCCCAGCAGCCATTTTGTGCTGACTGCCATGACACTTTTATCAATATATGAGTTCCAGCACTACATTATTATTTTTTACTAAATAAAGAACAGAGTATAACCATTAATTTTATCCCATGAGGAAAGAGTGGAGAAATAAGTGCTCACTGAATATTATTCAGGCAATTTTGATTTGACTTCAATATTTATAGAAGGGAATCATACTTTTATCAGGCCTTTATCTGTCAAGGGCACCTGTACAATTACCAAAATGGCCGATCATGGCAGAGTCTGCCTCCTATCTAAATGCTGGCATCCTATTTGGCTTACTGTTATTAGTTTCTAATGCTCATTTGATTTATGAATGTCATGCTGAAGCTGAATGTGTTTTGGTTCCCCCTTCCTACAGGTTTTGACAGCTCATGATCTGGTAGATTTTTCTCCTGTTTATCGATGCTTGCATATTTACTCAGTTCTGGTACGTATATCATTCGTTTTTTGTGTGTGGATTTTTAATTTTTACATTCCTCTTATCCTTTTCTCTGTTTTCTTTCTGTGTCTCAAAACTACATGAGTTTTCGTAAGACCATTGCAGCTACCTTAACAGAAATCCACCTGTGTTCTAAAAATAATGTGAGTGTGCTGTTTCTGCCAGACTCTGTTGACATCCTTTAGTTTATATCCATTAATACCTGTACCAGAATTTTTATAAGATTGTGTCGATATATGCACCTTCCATCCAGGGTAGGAATTCATGAGAGATTTCCAGTTTTTGTTATTGGGTGATCAGGAGAGAGAGAACCTGTTTCTTGGTAGCAACAGAGCAATAGTAATTGCTATCCCAACAGAGCATCCTTCGTATCAAATTAATTATGGTTCTTGTGTTGTTTTAGGTAAGAATATGCCTAAAGCATAGACATAGGCAAACTCGGCCTTCCAGATGTTTTGGGACTACAACTCCCATCATCCCTAGCTAACAGGACCAGTGGTCAGGGATGATGGGAGTTGTAGTCCCAAAACATCTGGAGGGCCAAGTTTGCCTATTCCTGATATAGGGTAAAGAGCACATTCCAGCAAATGAGTTAAATATACCTAAATTCAGATGTAATTTCAGTAGGAGAATTAAGCATAAGCTAAAGTTGCTCCCATTGAAAGGTACGGGAGTGAAAAAGTGTGTGTTCTGTTGGATAGTTGCAAGATCTTGCTCATGTAACTAATTTGACAAATATGACTCATATGGGGGTGGGGGGGGTAGACCACGAACAACTCAAGTGGCAAAATGGAAACTTTAGAGCTTTCCAAAGATAAAATTGTAACTAGTAGCTTTGATACAGTAAAAATACTGTAATACTGTTGCTGATTAGGCATCACAAGCCTTTTCACTGGTTGGAAACTAGCTTTTGTGTGCTTTGTTTCTTGAATAGTCATGGTGATGGGGAGCAGTGGTCGGGACTGGGACCATGCCAGGGGAAGGGTTTTAACCCTTTCCCCCCTGCTGTGGAACTGATCGGGACCACCCACCCCCACAGCTGCTATTTACTTTGTGCGTTTAGGAAGAATGCTACTTGAAAAATGCTCCTGCTAGGTAAATACTGTGCTGTATTTGCAATTATGCTACAGTAGTTGTTTCAGAATTACATGTTGCTCTTGGCTGAAGATGAAAACTCACATGGGATGGTAAGTACTTACATACATAGGTGTCCGTTCACTGAATCTATTTTTAGAGTAATTGAAAGTACTGTATAGTTCTCTTGATCTGATAATGTAAACCACCAGCTTAGTTTACAGATCTTGTATTTTTAAATAATCTTTCAGCTTTGCATTTTGAGAAAGCCATCGAGTGTAGTGGGTATTTCCATGTCTGCAATTTCTTATTACGGTGCCCAATATATCTTTCTGCTTTGAATTTACTAATTAATGGAAACCTAAATAAGTAAGCTAAGCTAACCGCAAGAGTAGTAAAGCTGAACTTGAGCAGTTTAAGAGGGGTTTTTTGTTTTGTTTTTTAAATTCTGCTTACATGCAAATTACATTAATTTCAGTATATACAGATGAGTCAATTTTTGTTGTGGTTTTTAAGTAGACAGATGGTTCTTTCTGAATGAATCATCACAATAAAAAAGATCTAAATAGATTCTCTCCCCCCCCCACATTATGAAGAGCTCTGAGAGTCAGGGGACAACCCCCCCCCCCATTTCATAGGAAATAGAAACCAATGAAGTATAGAGGGTGGCCATTAAATATGTGCCACAAATAGATGTTTATTTTAAATATTAAATGAAGTCTTAGCAATGTTAATCAAGGAGAGTGAAAAGCACACCAGAAAAAGGTTTGTTCTCATTTTTCTCAAACTGATATTCCACACCACATAACTATACTACTTGAACATACTGAAACTATTAAGGAAGATAATGCCCTTAACTGCAATGCCTACTCTATTTACGGTAGCCCTAATCTGTGTGACATCTTTAAATCTGGGCACGCTATGATGTTTCCAAACCTGAATATAACTATCTAATTAAAATTTAGCATGATGTAAGGGAGAAATAGCTGGTTTCTTTTTCTTTCCTTTCTTCCCCCCCGCCCCCGCCCCGGTCCCATACTTTCAAAACTGCACTTATGCATAATCTGGATAGATTTCGTGAGTGCTGAATTTCTAAAGTACTTTGCAAGAATATGGCTTTGGTGCTAGATTCAGATGGATGAGAACACAACTCTGCTCAATTTATATACCAAAGGGTACCCATTTCCTTTTTCATAGCAAAATATAATCAATTCTAACCATGTTGCTGAATAGTAGTAAATCATATTTGGAAATTTTAAACTTCAAACATCATAAATGGGTTTATTTAATGCTGTAGGAGCTAGCCTTGATTTCTTGTTACCTGCAGAAAAAACAGTCAGTACTTTTGGCCGACCTTTCAACATAGTAACACCCCCACCCCCATTTTACATTTTCAACTAAATTTAAGATTCTTGGCAAAGCATCCTTCCATAAAGTTGATACCCTTCCAAGCCCAAGACATCAGGAATAATTGTCAGCTTTTCATGTTGTTTTAAATTTCATCCACTGGTGGTGGAAACTTAACAGTGAACAAATCCTTGAGAGGCAAGATATTTTCCCCCATGGCTTTTGAAATGTCACAAATCAGCATTGTAAGTTTTCTTATAAATGATGCGAATTGGAAAAGAAAATGTTCTTTTTGTTCTAAGTAAGGAGTCGTTGAATGTCAACTTGCTGTTCAATAGTATTGTCAAAATGAGTTTGTTGAACTAAATGTGAAATTAGGGGTTGGGAACAGGTTCCATCTGGTAGGCTGGATCCTGAACTCCATCACCCCTAGTGGACCACTTTGACATTTGGGCGGGTCCACACTCCTGTCAGTCACCTGATGTTACAAATGAATGTCTCAGATGAAGTGCTTTTGGCTGTGTTTAGAGTATTGCCATTCCACAAACGTAACATACATTTTTGTCTGTGTACTTTCACAAGATTTTTTTTTTAAAAAGATCTATGTATATATTTATTTTCCCCTTTAGGGTGATGCAGAGACATTTGAAAATTACTATAGAAAACAAAGAAGGAAACAAGCAAGACTAGTGTTGCAGCCACAGTCAAACATGGTACTTAATTTTCCTTTTAATGGAGATTGGTCTGTTTTAAAATACTTAACATATCAGATAACTGTTTATATATATATATATATATTGCATTCTTTTCTTAAAGCATGAAACGGTGGAAGGTTACAGAAGATACTTCAGTCAGATTGTAGGGTGAGTTCCAAAACATGGGTGTCTGTTGCTCTCCTGCTTTATAGGCCTTTCTTTGTGGTAGCTTTTGACTCTTCAGCTTGTTCAGTGTTGATTTGCAGCAATGCTAACTGCATTTTTGCCTAACCTGTTGACTGCTGCCTGCTTCAGATGTTGCCAAATGCCTGGGAGGCAGTGTGTGTGTGGGAGAGCAAATAACTCATGCTCAACCTCCATCCCAAAATAGCTTAAGCTTGCTTGAAAGCAAATCTTGTGCTTACTCTTGGAATGGGGTTTCCAGTGCAACCCCCCCTCTTTTCCCTGGCCCCACAGAGAATTGTCACTCTCATCAGTGTATGTGTACCATAAACTCATTGACTGTCTGTTCGGATAGGAGAAATTGGTTCTGTCCCACAGCCTTGCCCCCACTGGTGGGGCCACAAATTAGCTTTATGACTGCTATTGCAACTCAGTTACTAGTTTCAAGGCAAATGACAAAGGGTGGCTTTCACCCTCAAGCTGGTTTGTGTAATCCTGTTAAACACCCTCTAGCAGCAAACCCCATAAAAATTGGTAACACTGGTTTAAACCTGTGTGTGTGTGTGTGAGAGAGAGAGAGAGAGAGAGAGCAAGAAACAAACAAGAAGCGGGTTGTTGTTTGGTTATTTATGATTTTAACGGCGATTATTCCTCTTAACTATTTTCTATGCGTTCAGTTTTTTTGTAGTAGAAGATCACATTTTACACGTAACCCAAGGATTGATAACGAGAGCTTACACTGATGAACTTTGGAACATGGCGCTTTCAAAGATTATTGCGGTCCTTAGAACTCATTCGGTAAGTGAGAAGGTGTTGCCAAGATGCCCTTTAGGTTTATTTACTTAAAGAACTTATGAGTGTGTTTAAAGGAAGGATCATGCCAAAGTAAGGGGGTGGGGAATCCAGGTCCATTATTGGGAGGGTGTTGTGGGTTTTTTTGTAATTAAAAATTGCTCAGATTGGGGGAGAGCCTGCCAAGCTTTTGTTTGTCCCACCAGTCTCAGGCTGTGAGCCACAGCCCTGGGCTATCTGCATAATCCTTTGCTGATTTACAACTCCCTGGGTCTTCCAAACTGTGGCTTTAGTCCGGCAGTTTAGAATATGCAGAGTTAATCTGCTGTTATTATTGCAATCCGTCCTAATTAGTTTCAACTGACCTCTTCATTAGATCAGATTGAATTAGTTTAGTGCTGAAAGCAGCACCAGGAAATAGTTCCTAATTATCATTCCAAAACCCCTGTTTCCAAAATAAACTTCACCAGCGGAACCCTTAGAGCTGCCCTCTTCTTTTTTTTGGTACTTCTGTTGCAACATAGACACAATGCCTTGGATCTCTTTCCAGCTACTTGAAACTGGAACAGTGTTGTTAATTTAATATCTGCATTATTTGGTTGAGGGATAATTAATCACTATATAATGTGTGTCATTTAATGCAAAGTTATTTTTGCTCAATTTGCCCAGCTGAATACCTGCATGAGAAAGAGTGGAATAGCTTCAGTTGCTTAGGAGCATTCAAATTTGGGAAACTGCCCTATAATATGAGTCAAGCCATTGGTCCATCTAGTTCAGTATTGTTTACACTGACTGGCAGCAGTTGTCCAGGGTTTCAGATTTGGGTCTCTCTCAGCCTTACCTGGCGATGCCAGAGATTGAATCTGGGACATTCTGCATGCAAAGCAGATTCTCTAACTGTTGCTGACAGAATGGGTCTGTGGCAACCTGTGTGGTGTCCATTGTGATTAAAAAATAATATTCGCACCACCTCACAAAAATAGTAATAGTATTCATTTATTACCCACTCTTCATCCAAAGATCCCAGGGCACAAAACAACAATATAAAACACAACATTGTTATTTCAAAAGCAAATCCATCAATATAAGTACATTCCAATAATAATAATAATAATAATAATAATAATAATAATAATAATAATAATAATTTATTTCCCCAGCCACTCTGAGCGGCTCCCAACAGAATATTAAAAGCACAATAAAACGTCAAACGTGGTTGTTTATTTCCTTGACATCTGATGGGAGGGCATTCCAGAGGGCGGGCGCCACTACCGAGAAGGCCCTCTGCCTGGTTCATTCATGCCATTTTGTTGCATGACTGTTTTGTAGATGGATCATTTTGAGCAGTTAGAATAATAGACTCATAGAATTGTAGGGTTGAAAGGGACCGCAAGGGTCATCTACTCCAAGCCTTCCATTGGTTAAAATTCGATTTTTGAAACACAATGTGCGGTTTTTACCTTTCAGTCCTATTGCACTGATCCTGATCTTGTTTTGGAGCTGAAGAATCTGATTGTCGTGTTTGCTGACACCTTGCAGGTTGGTGGTAAAATACTTCGTTGTAAGCATTTCATTGGGTGTTCATTTGCAGCCCTTCTGTTGCCCAACTCAATTCAATTCAATGTCTAAACAGTAAGCCAAGGAAATGTATTATTTAAGGACATGTATATACCAAGGATGCCTTTATGTATTGATAGCAGGCATCAACTCTTAAAATTTTGCGGTATCATATTTTCACTTATACTCACTTGCAGCGATAGCATCTTTTAAAATATGTTTTTAAATACTGTTTTCCTAGGGCTACGGGTTTCCTGTGAATAGACTCTTTGATCTTTTATTTGAAATAAGGGACCAGTACAATGAAACGCTGCTTAAAAAATGGGCTGTATTGTTCAGGTTAGTATCACAGAATATGAAGATCCTGTTTCAAAGTAATGTTAACCAGTTTTGGTTGTTCTTTCGATGGCTATATAGTTGCATATATCCAGCCAGGGGATTTCACGTAAAGAAAAAAATTCTAGCTCTTTAGAATTATTGTCAAAGTTACAATTGAAAGTGTGTGTGAAATGTGTGAAAGATGGAGCAGGACTACAGTGTCCTACATAGTCTTTGTTTATCTCCATGGCTAACAGAAGCTGTCTAAATTACACAAAATAAACAAATACCTGAAGTCCCACGGGTTTCTATTTCCTACCCTTGGACACTCTGCCTAACAGGCAATCACTTTTAAATAGTGCTGCCTCTGCTTCTATGTATTCCTTCCCACCAGCGGTTCACAGCTGCTCCTGTCCCCAGACTTTGAGCGCTAGCAATTAGATGGTTCAGGAGCAGTCTGTGACACCAGAGTTCAGCACATGCTTAGCTCTCAATGTTGAAAGCCGTAGAAGTGCTTCACTTTGGCTAGATTGTGCCCATATACGTTTGCCGTGTGTTTCGGTATTTATGTTTCTAATATGCTCATTTGATTGCACAGGGATATTTTTGAAGCAGATAATTGCAGCCCAATTCCCGTCTCAAATGAAGAAGAGTACAAAATTGTCATTAGCAAATTTCCCTTTCAAGATCCGGAACTTGATAAGGTAAGAAAACACACACTGTGCAAAAGCATCTGGGGAGGCATCATGATGATCCTCCAAACCAAGTGCACTCCCTCTTTCCTCTCTTCTGTGTGCACATAGAAGAGGAGGCTTCTTCCAGTTAGTGGCAAACCATTGTAATTTTGTCTGAATGCGGCAAACTGGTTTGCTCAAATCCTAGTTTGCCTGCGAGCTAGGATCAATTTTCAATATGTGTCTGGTGTATATGCACAATTTTGTTTTTGAAGTGTATGTATTTCTATCCTGGGACTTTGGGGTGAAGTATATATACATAAAATAAATAATAAATAAATATTATTGTCTCAGTGCAGACGTAACCATTAATTAGGGATTAAGGCGAGGACAATGGGATTGTGTGCCTGGGCCCTTCCTCTCAGCTCATCTTCTTTTGTGTGTAGATTTCCTCTTACTACCCAATCCTCTTTTTCAGTCCTTAGGTGTTCTGGGCATTAAGAGAGCAGTACACACTTGTAGAATCCTGTAAAAGGAGAAATAACCTGATGAATTAGTGTGTTGTTGTTTTTTTGTTTTAAAAAAGCAAAACTTAACATACTTATAGCCTCCCTCGCCTTTTAAAATTCAATTTATACAGCTTGGAATGTATGGCCGTATTTGTGGTCCCAACTTGGAGAGATCTGAATACTGTAGCATATTTTTATATGATGAATTGTGTTGTCAGTCTCTTGCGGCCTTGCCCATCAGATGTTAGGAATGGCATGCCTCTCCCTATGCAGAGAGAGGGGAAACTTTTATGACTATAGAGATATCACAGCCAAATACAACTTAGCACAGGCACCCCCAACCTTCGGCCCTCCAGATGTTTGGGACTACAATTCCCATAATCCTTGACCACTGGTCCTGTTAGCTAGGAATCATGGGAGTTGTAGGCCAAAACATCTGGAGGGCCACAAGTTGGGGATGCCTAGCTTAGCATATGATATTACAGTCCTTTTCTCCAACCTGCTTAGCTTTAGCCACTTTGAAATGCAGCGTAACATGGCACATATGTGTTTTGTTTCCGCAGCAGGGTTTTCCAAAGAAACTTCCAATGTCTCAGTCAGTGCCTCAGATTTATATCCAGGTCAAAGAATTCATTTATGCAAGCCTTAAGTTTTCAGAGTCACTTCATCGCAGGTAAGCATTTACAAAAGCTGTGTGTGTGTGTGTGTGTGTGTGTGTGCGTGTGTGTGTAAAAGACACGTAGGACCTATATATATACAAGAAGAAAGGGTTGGAACTCAGAACACAAGGTGTGCTATCTAAAGGTCCCAGGTTCAATTGTATCCCAGGTAGGTAAAGGTAAGACTGCTCTCCGAAAGCCCTGAGAGCTGCTGTCAGTCAGCATAGGCGATGCTGAGCTAGATGGAGCAATTGCGAATATGGTAAGATGCAGTACAACAATGCATGTATGAAGATGGCTGCGTTACCAGATAAGGAATCTGCAAGTTGCATCAAAATCAAACAGCTGGCAGTCTTCTTGCAACTAGGGAGCATGTGGAATCATTGCTAGTGTTGCAGCCTGGTTATGAACATATAGAGGTGCTGAAATGTATTAACTAGTATCCGATCAGGTAGCTGTACACAGAACTCCTGTTTCTGACTTTATACTTATTTTGGCTATGCTCTTCAGAAAAAAAGGCAAATACAAAGTATACATTCAAAGCTATGTAATTAACAGGAAATGAAAATATTATCTTAAAAGAGTTCAAAATAAAACATTATGAAGGAGGTCAACGAGAGAATGCACGTTTAAAGCATTTAATGCGACTACAGAATGCACATTTAATGCTGCCAAGTTAACAAAAAAATATCTTGAACATTTCAAAAGAAAACATTACTAAATGAAGTCAAATATAAAATCTACATTTAGAGCAGCACAATTATCAAAAGAACAAAGGATTGTCATAATTATGTTGTTTTGAATGTATATTTTACTTCCTTCTGTTATGTTTTCTTCTGTATTGTTTGGTGTTTTAATGTAGGTTGTAAGCCGCTTGGATATTTCGTTCCATAAATATTTAAAGTGGTATAAAAATGAAATGAAGTTCAATAAAAATAAGTATAGAACATATCTGCTGCTGTTGCTGCCAATCCCGCTAGTAGTGGTTCACGGCAGGGAGGCGGCTGCAGAAGCCAGACTTTATGACCTGGGTCTGTGCCACGAAGCAGCCAGGATGGACTATGATATGGAAATATGGCTAGCACCAGGCATGTTTTTCTAAATCCTCATGGGATTTTCTGGAATTTGCTCTGTGGGCCATCTCATTGCCATCCCAATGTGGACTATAGGGAAAGTTTTTATGGGCCTGGGAATAGAGCCCTCCACTGTTAGACAGATTGAAACTTTAATGTTGGCTGGTCCCAAGGAAAACAGAGCGGTAGGTCAATGTGAACTGGGAAACAAAATCCTTTCCACATCAGTAGCAAAGTTAGTTTTGTGAAACCCATAGCATCGTATTCAACCATGTCAGTTCCAAAGTGACTAAGAAATGCCACAACGTACTCTCTTCTCTTATGGTAAAGGTAAAGGGACCCCTGACCATTAGGTCCAGTTGTTGCGGCGCTCATCTCGCTTTCTTGGCTGAGGGAGCGTACAGCTTCCAGGTCATGTGGCCAGCATGACTAAGCCGCTTCTGGCGAACCAGAGCAGCACACGGAAATGCCGTTTACCTTCCCGCCTATTTATCTACACTCACTTTGATGTGCTTTCGAACTGCTGGGTTGGCAGGAGCAGGGACTGAGCAACGGGAGCTCACCCCATCGCGGGGATTCGAACCGCCGACCCTCTGATCGGCAAGTCCTAGTCTCTGTGGTTTAACCCACAGCGCTACCCATGTCCCTTCTCTTATGCTAACCCTGAGTAATATACCATACCATGTTGGTTAAAAGCTGACCTACTTGGGGCACATAATGAGTCAGACTCCACCTGGAAAAGTAGGGGTGTGGAGGGCAGAAGATCGTCCAGTGCTATTCATGGAGACAGATACAATTTGGGAAAGTTGGGGCAAACCTGAGTAGCTTCTGTATGTCTCCTTGTTAGGGACCACCTTTATTCTCTCTCCCCCTCCCCCACCCTTCAGCATTACATTTTACTTTAAGAACCATTCAAAATAGTAAGACATTCAGGTTCTAATAGATGGGAGAAATTCATTACAAAAATTCATTATAAAAAAAGGCTTCCATTTAAGCCAGTCTGAAAAATATTGCTTGGTTCTAACTGGATAAAATGTGCTGTTCCCTTTTGCTTTCAGAAATCTGGAAGCTATTTCCAGTTTGTCATCAAGCTTTGTGCACTGTTGACAACTGTAAATTGTGCTCCCTTCACACATACTGAACTAATAAATAAGACTTCTGGGTCCTCATCTCTAACCAGGAACTATTAAAATATGCAGATGATTACTCTTTCCCAATGATGCTATGAACATAGTTCAAGTTTTTCATAAATGCATATCTTAAAAGTTTGTTAAACTGTTAACAAAGCAGTTGCTTGACTGATGGCCTGCCCTCTATTGGAGCTGAACAGATTTCTACTTGGTTATCCGGGAAGGGAGAAAAAAGGCAGCACAATTATTTTAAAGTTTCATCAGTGGTTTAATCATTCGTTTTCAAACCATCTTAATTTTTTGCATTTCAGTTCAACAGAGATAGATGATATGCTTAGAAAATCGACAAATTTGCTGCTGACTCGAACTTTAAGCAGTTGTTTACAGAACCTCATAAAAAAGCCTCACATAGGTTTGACGGAGGTAAGTTTTGAAATGCATGCTTCAGTGTTCTGGGTGCTCTTGTGCATAGTTCGCTGATTCTTCAGACTTTCCCTAAGAGCCGTGCATGTCTGCCAAAGCTTCTCAACTAGAAGCTCCTGAAAGGGAACATGCCCACCAGTATAACTATTGGGTTCACTCAGGATAATGGTGGCACTTAACAAGCCCAGAAAGTAATCACCACCCTGCAGGAATTGTGATGAATGATATAGGATGCATTGTCCTCTCCAAGAAATGGGAATTCTGTAGTTGGCACAATGTAGTGGCACCCGCCCTGTGGAACGCCCTCTCACCAGATGTCAAAAGGAAGAACAACTACCAGACTTTTAGAAGACATCTGAAGGCAGCCCTGTTTAGGGAAGCTTTTAATGTTTAATAGACCACTGTATTTTAATATTTTGTTGGAAGCCACCCAGAGTGGCTGGGGAAACCCAGCCAGATGGGTGGGGTATAAATAATAAATTATTATTATTATTAGTAGTAGATAATGTATTAGATAATCGTTAGTAGATAATAGTAGGTTCTCTGAAGGTGGAAATTTTTGCTTCTTGTAGCAATCCATTTACAACCTTGTAGCTTTTGCTGATAAGCATTCTGAATAATCTCCTTTAAATTAGTTGTGTCTCTTCTGCTATAGTCGATTCAAGTTTGGTTGTGTATTGAAAATGTATTTTATCAGAATTTGTTCCTTTTCTGTGTTTTCTGTTGTTGTTAAAGCTGGTGCAAATTATCATAAACACAACACATTTGGAACAAGCTTGTAAATACCTTGAGGACTTTATAACCAACATTACAAATATTTCACAAGAAACTCTCCATACTGCAAGACTCTATGGTCTATCGACGTTTAAGGTATGCAAAGAGTTACCATCTTTTGGTTAACATTTTTAAATACACAGGTCCCAACCAGGGAAGACAATTATTCCTTTCTGGGTATAGCTTGGTTTAAGTTCTCTGTTTTGGGAGGCAGGTTATGAATGTAACAGCCAGGAATGTGTAACTCCACCAAAAATATTATGCAAACTACTGTGGCTTTAGTTCATTATTATTGTGGGGCAGATGTCATTGTTTTTCGATGGTTGTCTTAATTTAAATTGGGATAATCTCATTAAAGTTAATCCATGATGAACTGTGTGCCATATAGGTCTTGATGGGGTCGTATTGGGAAGGAGGCAAAACTGGAACATGTTTGTGCCCAATATTGTCAAAGCTACACCTACATATTTCTCAAACTTGATTATACATGTTGGTAGTTATCTCAGATTGTTTTTAATTAGCAAAAGCATGCCATTGTTTCCCAAGGAAACACATGTGAAAGAATGTTTTAATCAGGTTGCCTGGCTAGAATTATTGCACGGGCATCGCATGCCTTCCATACATCATTGTGGTCCTTTAGATTTGCCCTCTTCTGTGGAAGTTTGAAAGCCACAAACAAACTTCTTCTGCCATTGGGGCTTGGAATAAGAAGCAGTTTCTCATTCCTTGTATGCTAAGGTTACCAGATTTTTTTTCAATGAATCCGGGGACACTTTTAAACTTCGGTAGGAATGACAGGATTTTGTCAGGGGACTGATTTGTAAATCCGGGAAACGGATTTCCCCAGGAAACGGGGACGTCTGGTATCCTTATTGTATGCACAATGATTAGCATCGAGTTTTACTCAGAGCAAATCTACCATATTGGCCTGAATATAAGCTGCACCCGAATATAAGCCACCCCTTTAAAATTGGAGGGAGGGAAAGAAAAAATACCCGAATATAAGCTGCTCCCTTCCTCGCTGATCCTGGCTGCATACTGGGTGGCGGTGGGGGGGGGGAGTCGTGCTGCGTTACCGGTGGCTTTTCCCCTTCCTCGCTCTCTCCCTTCCTGGCAGTGGCATAGCGTGGGTTGTCAGCACCCGGGGCAAGGCAAGTAATTTGCGCCCCCAATCCGTGGATTTGCGCCTCCTAACCCTAACCCCAGATGTTGCGCCCGGTGCGGCCGGCCCCCCCTGCACCCCCACGCTACGCCACTGCTTCCTGGCCTTGGGGGAGAGGACGGGGGACTACGCATGGGGCAGGTGCCGCTTTGCCGTGCTCCTGCCGCTGTTTGCCCTCCGCTCCTGGCTGCATACCATAAGTTCGTGAATATAAGCTGCACTTTAACTTTTTATAGTCGGAATTTGGGGGGAAAGTGAGGCTTATATTCAGGCCAATACAGTATTGAAACTAATGTGCCTAACTTAGTCAAGTTCATTAATTTCAGTGGGTATACTCTGTGCATAACTTAGTTCAGCTGGTGGGTCGGGACTCACCAGTAAGTCTTGGCCTAATCCAGCGTGGGGAATAGCAGGAGCACTACCACCATGCAAATACATGGGGAAAGATTAAGAAACTGGCATCCAAATGCATATTGGTGTTAAAAGTGTGTCCTGGATCTGGAAAGGTTGAAGATTCTTGACTTAGTTGAATACCACCTCATGTCTCTAAGTCAGTACAGGCGAGTTTCTATATAACTTATACCCTAGCATCCTGGCAGATTTCTGGTTGAATCTCTCTCTCTCTCTCTCTCTCTCTCTCTCTCTCTCTCTCGTGTGTGTGTGTGAGAGAGAGAGCGTGCACTTTCCCCTTCCTTGTCTGCAAGACAGTGAACATTATCCATTTGCCAGAGAATGAGGTAAAGATACTTTGTACAGGCTATTCATATTTTACACCTGAGCAAAAACAATGCGATTTGGAGCCAAAATAAAATGGCGGGAATATCTGACTGATGAATATTTTAGAGATTGCAAATCAGGACTTATTAGAGCTGCAGGCAGCTCTGTTGTGTGCTGCAAAAGGCTCTCAATGTTTGACAGATATTACTCTCAAATAAGTATATACAAGATGCCTTGTGCTAATGTAAAGGAATGTTCGATTCCCCCCCCCCACCATTGAATAGCCATTCTAACCCCCAGTCCCAGCCCCATTTCACATACTGTTTTTCAAACTCTTCAGCTACAAATTTAGTTTGGTAGGTAGAGTGAGGAGCTGTTGTTTTGAGAAACCTGGTTCAAACACCCTTTGGGCTTATGGGATGTTTTATGGATTATTCAATCCTAGATATGGTATTTCCCAGAGGCAAAAAATATTTGTTGAGTATGTTAAATAAATAAAATATGTGGAGTGGTAATGTAAAGCGTAGCATAGGTTCAAAGTTTAGTCCTATAAATTTGTTGCATTTTGTAAAATAAGTGATGAACACACAAAAACAGGCATTGGTTGGTTCCATGACAGCTATATCTTCCATTTCAAATAATTACCTTATTGTGTATACACCCAAATGCGACAGGATTTCACAGACCAACAAACTAAACAGGATTATTCCTACTGAGGCTAGTTCTGTCTTCAGTACTTTTAATTTTGTAACTAAATCTTAAAATAAACCTATCAAATTCCAATGTTAATCTCTGTTGTCAAGGTTAACGGAGGACATAAGCAGGATAAAGGCATACTCAAAGGAATTAATACCATGCTCCTGAATTTTCAGCCTTGGGAACACTTAATTTGAAGAGTTGCACTGTTATGAATTTTATAACCAGGGCAAATGGCAAAGATGACGTTTTCCATGGGTGCATGATCTTCCTACAGGATTTGCTGCATTGTAGCTTTGATCCCATGGGTTGGTTCTGTTGAAATATATGGAACCACATTTTATGAACTTCCAAACAGAATCTTATTTTCATATATATAACAGAATCATAGAACTGCAGAGTTGGAAGGGACTTCAAGGACCATCTAGTCTAACCCCCTGCAACTAGAGCATCATACATGACAGACAGCCATCCAGCCTTTGCTTAGCAGGGCACTGGAGAAATCCTCAGAATCCTACTGGTTGCTGTAGCTGCTTAATACAAATATTTATTATAACTGTTTCTTACTGGGAATCTGCCACGCATAAAAATAGTGGCTGTCTCTGCAGCTATGTGTCTAATAACCCCCAAATAGAAAAGGATACACATGGCAAACTTCCTTTGGGCCATCAGGGAATCTAGCACTGGACTCAACATTACTAGACCTGGGCCTGGAATTAGAGTGGTGGCAGGTGCAGGGCAGAATTGGTAAAATTGTACCTGCTGAAAGGAAGCAGGCACTGCCTTCTTCTCTTCAGATGATGCAAGGAGCTGTCAGGCGAGACTGCTTTCAATAAGCTAATGGACTCTTCTTTTCTATGATCGTTGAGAAAAGGTTTGTTCATGGATGGAGGGGTTACCCCTTTGCGGCTGAAAAGATTTCAGAGCTATTCTTCCCTCCCATGGATCCTGTTTTTTTGGGTTTGATGCAGAGAGAAGGTAGACGAAAGAAAAGAGGGTCTTTGGCTCTCCCTTCCCATCCTCCTGACAGTCATCAGTTTTCACTCTTTTGCTCAGACAAATTCATTATGTTTTCCCCTGTGCCATGTTTAATGTTGACGTTAGGACTAGGAAGCTCAACAGGTCATAGGAACAGGGCACATGTTACTGCAGCACTGGTGGGCGGTAAGGAAATTTTACCATCAAGAAAGATTCATTAGTGGGCGTTAGGTATAAAAAGGTTGACTACCACGGTCCAGAAGTTGGTTGAGTGGAACTCTGGAACCCAAAGACAGTTTTAGTGAAAGTTTTAATGGATATTCCATGTGAAACCAGTAGTAGCAACAGCTGTTTTTTGTTCCTGTGTCAGATAAAAATGTCTGTCCCCCTCGTTATTATGTTCTGTGAGAGTTCACAGTTTGCCGCCTATGTGTATTGCTGCATCTTGTGTATACTCAAGAAAGGAATGTACTAGCCTGTCTTCTGTTCTTTGGCTTAACCTTTTCTTTCTTTCTATTTTCACTCTGGGATTAAGTAGAAGTATTAATGAAGGGTCTCTATATCAAGCTATATGCACATTATCTAATTGTCTGTGGGACCATGCTGTGACTGTCATTTGCTGTATCTAAGCTCCTGGAACAAAACAAAACAAAAATCCAAAATTAATTGCAAACAAAGCCCAGCCAGGTTATAAAGGCATACCCCTTTGTAGATTCTTTCCCCCCACCTCCTGCTCTCTATATTACTAAAAACGTATTATTTTTACCCCAGAGAATCACACCAATGCATACGCTTCACTTGTGATGGAAAATCCTTTTTTTATTAATCCTTGTGTACCTTCTTATGGAAAGCTGAATACATCTCATCAGCCTAGCTGTCCTGCCATTTGGCATGCTCTGCTCTTGTTAACTTCATCTCCTGGAGGCAAATTGTATCAGTCTTAATATGTTTAAAAAAATAACTTGGATTTCTCTCTTGGCATTCTGTTTTTGTTTTTTTTAAATGATACACCTTATGCAAAATAGTGTTCTGTGACTTCTTACAGCAGAAGGTTCGTAGATTTCAAATTTATTGGTTTCCAGTGTCTTTTTTTTAAAAAAATTATTAGTGACGTGTCTAGATGCTCTACATAAATAACTATTTAGATTTAGTCTAAAATACATCCTTACCAATAACAATATACAGTTGTGTATTATTTGCAGTTTATCATTCCAAAACATTAAAAACGTGAAACAATTACCGTCCTCTCACAAAGTTTGTCAGTTTAATCAAATTAAACATAAGGAGAGCCCTGCTGGATTAGGCCGCCCTAATGCAGCATCCTATTCCTGCAGTAGCTATCCGGATGCCCAGGGGAAATCGGACTGCAAAAGCACTTTCCTCACAAGCCATGTGTTTGTTTGGGCCCTGGGTGTGAGAGCCAAGGTGCATGTGCAGAGTCCTTGCTGAGAGCAAGCAGGCTGAGAGGGGAAGAGTGTCAGAAAAAACCCAAAACCAGTCTCTCTATATTAGTGATATGTATTAATGTTACATTTATATATGAAACTGTAATAGGTATGAGTTACTCGTGCGTAAACTGGTGCCTTTCTCGGTTAATTTGCCTTGTTAAACCTTTCTGACTGCACAGCCCCTTCTCATCGTGGCTGCCTCAGTCAATGGCAGAATCCGTCAGTGGGCGTTTCTTGAACCTCTTCCAACATAAAAGTTGTTTGACACCCAGTCTCCTCCTCCTCTCACTGCGCGGGAGTCTTCTGCGCAGGGAAGGCATGGGCAGCGGAGGACCTGGGCTCTCCTCACTGATGTCCAGTGAAGAGTCCTGGAGCCCTCTCTCCACTTCCCCCGTCTGCCTCCCTTTATCCCTGGTGTTGCGCTGATTGGCTTCCCCCTCTACTGAGCTGTTTCTCCCCCTGCTGCTGGGTCCTTCGCCAGCATCATCTGGGAGCCTCCCCTTCGCCTCTCCCTCCAATGTCAGTTCCCTGACAGAAACGATGGTACATTTTTGTAACGTTTGTTGTTCCTTGAGTTGCCTGTTTTATTTTTCTCTTCACAGCAGAGGGATAGCATGTTTCTATGCTGTGAACAGAAAAATAAAACAGTGGTTTAGACATGGACTCCATAGATAGATAGGTCTGGATTACAATAGCAATGATTGCCCCCCCTCACTTCTTGACCCTCATTTGCTACATTTGAAGAAACTATCTCTAGGATACTAAAACTTCAGCATACTTCTGTTGTTCCCCACTCCCCAGGATGCGAGACATGCTGCTGAAGGAGAAATTTATACCAAACTTAACCAAAAGATTGATGAGTTCATCCAGCTTGCTGACTATGATTGGACAATGAGTGAGCCAGATGGGAGAGCCAGTGGCTATTTAATGGATCTTATTAATTTCTTGAGGAGCACCTTTCAGGTTTTCACTCACTTGCCTGTAAGTATACAAATTGCATAGTAATTGCAAGTTTTATTTGTAATACAGTCTAAGGGTGCGAATGACACACATGGTGGAAGAAACAACAGTCCTGGGACCTGTATCAAACTTGCTTCGATCACAGATAGACCCAGTTCAGAAATGGGCTGAACTCTTGAAAAAAGAGTTCAGCATTGCAGGATTGGGTCTTGTTTAGTCTCAGGATTATGCATTCCCCACCTTCTCTGGTCTGACCGCTGGAGAGTACCAGAAGTTTCTGCTTTCTATTTGCAATTAGTCATAATTAAGCACACTGTCTGTTTACAGGGAAAGTGCAAACCCAAGGCTTGTTGTGGTTTGTTTTCATCTTAGCAGGGCCACTGTGATATTCTAAGCAGTAGTTGCTCCACTCCCTCCTTTCCCTTGCTAGAATTAACCATGCTGTAGTGTTTCATCTGCATTGGAGCTAACCAGAATTTGTTTTATCCGGAATTAGCAAATGAGATTCCAGTCCTGCCTTCTTCTTCTTTTTCTCTTTTTTTTCTTTTAAAGAGCCCTGACTAATGTTAATCATGGTGCCAGTGCCAACATTATTCTATGCCACAGCTAACAATGAAACTGCAACCTTGCCGTATTTCATTTGAATCCACAACAGTGGTGAAATAAAGCTTGGTTCTTGTTTTCTTCTTTTAAAGAAATTCATTTTTAAATGCACCGTAAACCAATGCTTATTCACATATAATTGCTAGAAGATAAGAGAACCAATAATAATTCCTTACATCATTGGGGGAAAACACTGCATGTTATGAAAATGCTCATTCCAGAAACATTGACTGCTTTTCTATAAATCTGTCGATTTGAGGTTTATAATAACTTGCTGTGAGATGAGTTGTTTTGTTTATAAAAATATTAATCTGCTCCTCCCTCATATAAAGTATCAAGGTGGTGTCCAACGGTATATACAAATAAAATAAACTATAGGATAGCATAAAACCAGCACAATATCCCATATTGTGAATGGTTTTGCAGGTGAAATAGCTACTGCACAATTAAGTTCTTTTAAAAATGGACGTTTGCACACAATAATGTTTTCTACATTTTGTTCTTCCATTGCCTACCTTGCTACAACAGGAAAGTGTTTAGTGTTTACAGAGCTTTGGGGAAACATGGTGTAAAACGGCTGTAACACCACAACACAGGTTTTACATAGAAGATTTTAAACTTTTCCCCTGAATCTTTTATTTTGTTTTGTTTTTTAAATTGTACCCAGACTAGATTTTTTTAAAAAAAGTTTTAAACTATGCTGAAAACCACTTTGAGTTTCTTCCCCCTAAAATATAAGAAGTATGTAAACTGTTGTTATCAAGTCAAATATTCCTTTGCTTCAAGTATGTGGTCATTGTCTATTTTATGTTCTAGTTGTTATTTTGGCTGCTTATTAATTGGCTGGTTATATTTATGAAAATAAATATAAGTTAACCTGCTCGAGTTCGACTTAAATTTTATTTCATTAAAGGCAATGGACTCCTTATATTATAGGAGTGCTTCAAGAATAAAAATTATGTCTGGTCTCTGCGATCCATCCCGTCCCGTACAACTTGTTTTCTTGTTTTGTGTGAGAGTGTTTTACACTATATCTAGACGGTACTGAATCAAAGAAGTTAAGCTGGAAAACTTCTGAGAGTCATTCGAAATCTATAATTCTGTGCTATGCTCTGGCACAGTGCAAACACGTTAGATTTCCTCAGTGGCTTGTGTTTGGCTGCAGTGGCAAGTGACAGAGACTAGACTTGATACATTTAACCAATGTGATTCACCATGGCCATGTTTGTACTAAGAGTTTCCCACAAGTTGGCTTTCTCCAGATGTTTACTGACACATATTCAACCATGGCTAGCCTGCAGATGTTGTGCAATGGAAGAGAAGTCAGTATATCAAATATCAGGTTGTAGCTGAATGCACTTTAGTAGGGATTGAGAGCAACAAGGGCAGTTGAAAAGGAGGAGATGGATGCTGGACAGTTCCTTCTAAGAATTATTTGGCAGGCCTTTCCTGGATCTTCACATGCAGCAAGATTATAGACAGTCATTTTACATCACATTGCTGATGAATCTTTCCTGTGTTAAGAAAGCTAGCTCATGAGGATTCACAGTTCTGTTCCAGGCCTTTGCCTGCTGTGCTGATTTTCAATTTGCAGGGAGTTTCCAGATGTATTCTGGACTGGCATACCATGCTGAAGGTATGAAGGAGGGTTGCCTTCTTGAAAAGATGGGGGTAGCAAGACTTGGTTCCAAGAGAAGCAGGATTTCAATTCATGGAAAGGCTTGGCTGACTAGATCAATGAGAAGCCTTAGGTGAAGGTCTTGACATTTGGTTGGTAAGTAAAGGAAATTTTACTTACAACATCATTCGTATACTGGCCAATGAACAATGTCTTCGGGTGGCTAACAATAGAAGTTTGAATCCATGAAAACAGGGAAAGCTCTAAAAATCATACAGTGAGAAATCAACTGCATTAGGAAACCAAATACATACATACATACATACATACATACATACATACCTATAGCAGGAAAACATACTTTAGTGCTCCAGAGTGCAAAAAGAAAGATCTTAAAATGCCTGTAAAAACAAAAAGGCCTTCATCTGGCACTGAAAAGACCTAGGTGCCGGGCGAGTTTTACATCTGAAGCAGCTGTGTGTGTACAGAGGGGTGGGGGCAAATCTATATCTCTTGAAAAGTTTTTGTTTGGGAGTTGATGGGGGCGGGGTGACGTTTCCTTTAGAAAAAATCTTCTTCCCGCCCCGCCAAAAATCAAGCAAACAAAAACACCCTCCTGCAGAGATGCTGATAGAAGCCAAGTTTGTAGACAGCATCCACGTCATGCTCTGCACTTCCCAGGTAGTTGCAGGTAGGGGGAAAGCTTCTTTTATTGCTGAGAGACGGAGTGACCATATGATGTTGCTCTAGATGAATCAGATAATTGGTCCATCTAGTCCACCTGTGACTGTCCACGACTCTTCAGGGTTTGCAAGTGCCCATTGCCTCCTAATCTGGAAAGTGGGATTCGTAGGTTGTTATCAATGGGGTTATCAGAGAAATAAAGGTGGCTTTGTCTTAGTGCAGGAGTGGCCAAACTTTGTTGGCCCAATAGGCTCCAATTGGTAGCTTCTCGGTGTGTCTGATTTATGCTAAACGCAGCCTGAGTTTGTATTTAATGCCAATTTTCAACAGCTGTGAATGTAAGCTGCTCTTGTGAAGGAACAATTTGGGAGTATTTTCTAAGATTCCCAATTGTTCCTTTACTGTCCGGCACCCGACGTCATATGCCGTCAGGTGAGTGACAGGTAGACTTGGCATGGGGGAAATGGACTTGCAGGCCAAACTGAGAGGCCCGGCAGGCCTAATTTAGCCCATGGGGTGGACATTCCCCACTTATTCAGTAGGGAAATGTATCTTAAACTATTAAATACTATGTTCATTGAAACTTGAAGCAAGTGTGTTTCTAGGGTCAGACTGTAAGTTCCTAGGCCACATGGCTGTAGGGGAAATCTCCCCATATATATGCCACTTCTGTAGGGTTGTAGTAGTTATGAGTTTGTAGCGTCTGTAGTGAACAAAATATATTATGCAGCCATGTTCTTTGACTTGTGCCTGGCTACATCTTTACTATAGAACACAACCAGAAGCATAACCATGAAGTGACCTGACATGGTCTCATTGGACAACAGATTCCGGAGGAGTCTTTCTCCAGCATTTCTATAATATCATTTTTCAAGCAAGTGTCACTTATTTACTTTTGACTTCAGGGATGAAAACATCTAAAACAGACACTAATGTAGAGGCAGCAATGTAAGGTGTGTGTGTTTTACATATGCCTGTGAAAGCCTTTTAGTCATAAGTGTGTAGCTTGGTCAGTTTCTTAATATCTTAGCACCTTTTTGCGTACAATGAATAGATTTGATCCAGTTTAGCTAGTCTGTGGATGGAAATGCTCCTTCCATTTATGGAAGGTACTGAGATCCAGTAGAGTAGAATAGGAGCCACTGACTTTTCTGGAACTGGAGAAACTGTGGTTGGCGCTACACACAGATCCACTGCAATGAAGTACACATCAACTTAATTCTTCTTTTGAGGCTAATTTTGATCAAGGGAGTGGATTCCATGCACACCAGGAGAGGCTTCTCTGGGCACATGAGTGCCTGGAGTGGAGATTTCCTGCCTAAGGAAGCTAGGCAGGTGATCTTTCCTGACCCCTCCTTCCCATTGCTGCTCCCTATTCCATCTCTCACACTGCTCTGGAGGCTGCAAAGGAAAGGAAGACTAGGTGAAGTTTGTCTCCCGATCTTCTACCTCCAGAATGAGTGGAACACTACTGAGCACAACTCTGACTCCAGCCTCATAGCGTTTAACTATAAAGTACATCTGCAGCCCACAATAAAGCTAGCTTGTCTTTACTATGACATCTCTGCACAATTATCCTTATTGCTTGTAGCTACTGTGGTGTCATCTGGTTGCTAGATATGTTTCTTTAGCTTTGTTTCCCTAAAAGTGTCTTTGTATTATATTTGTCTGTGTTGCCACTTGATAGCAACAGCATTGTTGTTGTTTTTTAGGGCAGGGTTTTTTTTTGTATTTGTACTGAAAACAAGACTTTTTACATTTCTGATCCATTTAATGGATGGATGTATTTATTTTTAAACACTGTCTGTTACTATTCCTTACACATATTTTTAGGAAAGTAGCAAAATAACAGATTGATGATGGCTGCGATGTAACATTTCCCCCATGTGTGAGCTGAAAGCCCTTCTCCATTCACACAGACAAGGGTTGATGCTTCCTTCTGTCAGTGGCTTCTCATGACTCAAGGGATGCTGCTCTGGAGAAGCACTGATCTTGGAGATCAACATTTTGCCGGGGCAAGGGGTGTTACAGGGATCTGCTGCTGCTATAAAGGGGCATCCCAGAAGCCCCAGTACACAGTAGTAGACCATCTGCAGAGATCTGGATTAATCCAAGGAATTTTGAAATTATATGTTCCCAAAGCTCTTCAAATAGCACTTGAAACGAAATCTACCCAGCCTGTCTGCCGGAAAATACTGCTTAAACAGGATATTTTATTTCTCTGGCTTCTAGCACTGTGCTGTGCATTAATTCATTACACTTTCAGAATATCACTTAAAAATTGTGTCTATTTGGCTCTTACAGCTGCAAACAGAAGACTAATTTGGCTGAACCATGGCAGATCAATCTCGAATAATAATTTCGAACCATTCCCATCTTCAGGAAAGAAAGCCTATTGGCAGACATTACTTATTTTCTCAAGAGCCCTCCCCTACCCCCTCTGACTGCTACCAAATGCAATTTAATGTTGACAGTGCATTTTTATTTTTTGTTTTGTTTTGATTGCCTTACTGGTTTCCTTCTCAGAATAACAACAATGACCATGCAGCTATGTCGGTAAGTAGATGCAAGCTGAAGAAAAGCATGCACATGGAAAACTTAAACTATGAACTGCCTGCAGGCTTATTGCTTCAATTCTGAGTGACTTTATTTAAAACCCCTCTATTTATACCGATCTGACTCTATACTAAATTGTGTAGCTGCATGCAGAATCCAAGTTGAAGACTAACCTTGGTTTTTGGACATCAAGGCAGAAGGAACCTTTTAAAGCCTCATAGAAACATGATAGGGCATGTGTTGCATCTGAAATGAGATCATTCAAAGGAGACCATAAGACCTCTTGGATGGGAGGTCAGGTGTCAGAATGCAGCTATGGGGATGTGCATACGAAATAAGGTTAAAATGGCTAGATAGTGGCTGAGAATAAAGAGCTGGTGAAAGTTTTAGACAGTCTCTTTCAAAAACATACTTTTTGAAGTGAGGAGAATGTCTGCACCCAAATGTATTTCTTAAAAGATGATGGATTGCTTTAAAAGATTCATGCCCCAATTATTTTCAGGTCACCGACTCATTTTGAGTAGTTTACTTTGGTCCAACATAAATATTTGCATTATAATGAATAACTGCTACTTTCAGATTTGCTAGCGATTGCAAAGCTTCCTCCTTTATTATTTTTTTAAAAGGCTGATGCAGAATTGTGTTCTACTCATTTACCCACAGGACACTTTCCCTACTTTATAACGATTTTGCACCAACACTTTGGTAGAAAAAGTATGCAACAAACGAGATATGATGATCATGTTAGTTCCACGCATGTTGTGCTATAAGCATAAATAGTTGCAAGGGGTCAACTCATTCCACGTCCCCTTCCACTGTGACTTCTGACTTTCTGAAGACAAATTTAGAGGAAGATAAAAATGCTTAAAGATATTGTTGCAGATAATTCCGGGGTAAAAAACTCATGAAAGTATTGATAACATGAAAGGTAATTCTGGCTGACAGTCATGATGGCAGCCATAAGGAAATCTGATGTCCTAAGTGCAAAGCAGTCCCCCAAATGGCTACCATATGGCAGCCATGCCTTCTCCAGTTATCTCTAGATAACACAATATTTCATTTGCTGGTCAGGGCTGCTTCATGCATGAAAACTATAACATGAGCAGATCCCAGTTATACATCATAAAGCTTCACTTGTCTGAAGCATACACATGTATTTTATTTCAATGCATATTCACCATTAAAGCATGTTGCAAAGCTGCATTTGGTTGTCTCTCTTTAAAATAGCATATTGGTATGTAGAGTATAGTTTGAAACCTTATATCCAGCTCAGCGGAATATTTATCCTTCAGTCACGTATTGATAATTCTTACCATTCATGGTCTTCAATCTAGTTGAAAAAGTGTGCTTCTAAGTCGTTGCTTCTGTTGTTTGATTCAAAGTTTATTCAGTTGTTCATGCAAATCTGTTCCTCCCCACACCCTGCCCCTGTTCTAATTTCTGTACATTTTAAACATTTAGAAAGAATGCAGTGTGTGTCCTAACTTGCTTAGAGAGGACAACTGGGAAAATGCCCTCTGACACTAATGTATTTCCTGGATATTGAGACTCATCTCTAAAACAGCAGATAGAGGCACTGAAGGGATGGGTGTTTTCCAGTGACGTAGTCATATTAGTCTGTTGCAATGAAAACAAGTCTTCTTTTAGCTTTAGACTACAGAAAGGCGTTATAGCATAAGCTGTCATGAACTACAGTCCCCATGATCACATGCAACAGGATTAATGTATGGAAGAAGTCCAGGCTTACTTACAACCACCTTCCAGCTGTACTGGTGATAGTTATGAACATAGGGAATTGCTTTGTAGTGCATCAAGCTACTGGTCTACCTAGCTCAGAACTACATTGCCTTGCAGTGGCTTTACAGGGTTTCAGATGGGGAGAATGGGAAAGTATTATTAGATTGTTTATTTATAATTTCTCCACTAAGAAAAAAGCAATTGGGTGGTTTGCCCAGCATTGCAGAAGAAGTCAATATGCCAGAGTTAGAAACTGATCTTCAACTGATTTCGTAGCAGCCTTATCCATTTTCTCAAATAAAACTTACAGTCACCTTGATTTGCTAAGAGCTAATTGGCCTTATCTTTCCAGAGTTGTTACCAGTTGTTGTGAGCCATTTGGCTTCCCCCAGCTCTGCTAAGGATTTTGCTGTTATGTGTTTGCTTTCACCTTGGAGTTCCTCAGAAAAAAACATTTGCAGATGCTTTAATTTAACTGTTAGTAATGGTGGAGGTAACACAAATGAGGTGAACAACTGAGTTATCGTAATCTAATTCTTGTGTGGTCTAAAACAGACTTTGAATATTCTGAAAAAAATGTAGACTATGCTGTTTCCCCCTCAAAGATGATATATAAAAAATCACTGGCAAAATTAGATGTTGGTGGAATGAAAATGGTTAAAGTTTGTCTGATAACTAAGCCTTTCCAAGAGTCTTTATGTTCATAACATATATTCAGAAACCATTATCACAGAATCCAGACCTTTGTTTTAAGATCACAATCATGTACCATGATCCTAAAAAGCTGCTAGCATATTTGCCTATGATGTGCTCGTATAAAGCATCCTAATTACTTTCTTAGCAGCTATTGCCATGTGGAAGTTAGTTTGACCATCTTAATCAATTGCTTCTGTGTTATAGAAATTGCAGCTATTCCCAGCATGCCTTTTAGATCAGTTTTTAAGAGTCACAGTTGTAAACACACCTATTATTATGATTGTTGTTGTTGTTTCTGATATTTTTATGAGAAGGGGTAATTTAGTGCTGCTATTAGATCAACAGGAAGATTCAATTCTTGCTATCAGGAGAATACTTGATTTAGCATTCTTAAATATGTGAGTTACCCTTTAGATTCGATACATTGAAAAGAAAGCTTCTGCTTAATGTGTGATTTAATATTGTTAAACTAATTATGAAGCTAGACTTTCAGATGTAACAGACAAGTCTTGTTGTTCCCTGTTTGCTTGGGGGATTGTGGATTGTGTTTTATTGTTCCCTTGATTGGCAGTAAAAGCCTTATTTCACAGCTTGCAGCGAGGAGCTATTGGATAAAGGGTGGTGGCGCTCCACAAGCTATATTCAAAAACTGTCAATCAAAAGCCCACGTAGGCTACTTAGAGAATGGAGTTTCTTACTGATTCTTCCAAATGTCGTCTCATGCTGTCCTTGATTGGCATAGCCTGGCAGGGAGGATGGATGAATCTGTCACCGGCTGGTTAATTGTGTTGCCGGTCTCAGTCTGACATCAGGTCTTTGACTCTTAAGTGGCTCAATACAAAACAAATTAGCAGATTGTAGTCATATTTCTCATCCTATATGCTTTGACTTTGTTGAATGCAGTCCATAAATCATATTGACTGACACACTACTGAATGATGAAAGCTGCTTTTGAGACAGCTAGCTATGAGTCTAGAAAGCAGTACCGTGAAGGTGCCACGCAAGAAGGATGCATATGGCTGACCCTTTGGGAATTTCCTAGGAGCCAAATGTCTCTTTACAGCAATTGTTCTTAAGAGAAAAGCTTTCGGGTACTACAGAAAGGATTTAACATGTCAGCAGATTCTCTTTTACAAGTTCCTTTGAAATCTAAGACGTTTGTCTAAGGGTTTTCTTTTTCTCCCAAACTTGTATTTCAGCAAATGTGACGGGTGGGTAAGCTGAAGGTGTCCTATCTTCTAGCAGGTGTTATTGGTGGTTTCTTTTTTAATGTAAGAGAATACTTATTTCTTGAACTTTGCCGTGATGGTATAAATATGGATAATTGATGAATCAAGACAAAGGTGTTAGTGGTTGTTGGGTAGTAGTAATTGTAGGGAACCGAAACAAAACTGTTTCCCCCACTTAAGTTAAATATACATAATGGATGTAAGAGCACCAAACAGGGATCCAATGCTGATGATTAAGGATGATTTTTAAGGCCCTTTGATAAACATTCATTCAGAATCTATGCAATGATGTTATAGTTTCTTGCATGTTAGAAATTGAAAGCGTTGGGTAACAAAAGATGCTTCAAACTGCCCTGTTAAGTCTAGAGACATGGGCTCACTTGCTCAAGATGAATTTGAAGAAATACCTCCTTTTAGCCCACCCTCATTTGCCAGTTTTGTGCATTTTTAATTTGGAAGACCTGTATACTTACAACAATTTAAAAGTTATTGGTAAACTGAGCAGTAAAAAACAGATTCAGGTACCTATGACTTGCAGTTAAAAGTTCAAATGTTTAGACTTGGCTTCTTTATCTTGGTCCAAAATAAAAACCTACATGATCTCAAATGGTTATAACATGTTCCTTTTCCCTCTTCTGCTTTTTTCTTTACTGTGCCATGAGAGCAATAAGCCTGTAGTCCGAGTGCATAGTTGAAAGCAATTTAAAAAAATCATTTTAGGGGGTTAGCATTTGTCTACCATTATAACAAACATTTAATGTATCTGTATGAAACCTAACTCTTAAAAAGCCACACAAATTATCATGCTGTGTATTGTAACCATTACCTTGTGCTCCAGTACTATTGTAACCAATTTTAAACAACTGAATGCATAGGTTTGGTGAGAAATGTGAAATGGAATATATGTATAACAATATAGTCCATAATATAATTGCATTTTGCATTTAATTGGATGTTATGTTTTTTGATAACTTCACTAATATGCTTACTGTTACTACATTACAGTGGCATCAAAAAAATTATGTAAAATAGGACATGGAGCTGATTTGATGGGGTGCTGCATTAAATCAAAATGCAGTTGCTCCATTAAATCAAAATGATATTTCCATCAAGTATCTTAAATCAGCTACATCATAATTGAATTAAGCCCATTGATTCTTCTCTCCTCCTCCCCGCCCCAATTCTCCCCTCCCCCCTCCATTCATATTGATATTGTTCCATTTGGGGAATTAGAACTGCATGTCCCCCAGTCTTGTCATTGCTGGGTTTCAGATATTTCAAGCATGTTCCAGTGTGTGTTCATTTATTTCTTTTTCTGTTGACACTTGGTTTGTACCTGCCAAATGTTAGTTTCATAAAAGCTTTCAGTTTTTAAATGTCCACCAAAGAGGATGTGTCATGGACCATGAACAGGACATATACTTTAGTATCCAGTAAATACAATAAATGCAAACCAAAAATAGGAGAATTTTCAAAATTGAGTCTTTTTCTGTCTGTTTGGTTCTAAAGGTAGCTGAACACATACATATGCTAAGTAGGTTATCTGCCCCAAATAACCGTAAACTTTAAGTCATAGTTCAAATCTATAATCAACAGCTTAACTATAGAAAGCAAAGAAACTTACTTTATCTTCTGCGAGGGGTTGTCATTTCTCTCCTTTTGAATCAGTATGTTTGGTATGCAACAAGATATAGGCCTGGTTTGCATGTAACATCAAACCATGGTTTAAGTAAGCCTTTGTTAATAAACCATGATTAGCATTACATGTGAACTATGCCCCTATTACTGTGGTTTGTTAGTGAAAAAAATGCAATGGTTTGTTCTTGGCTTACTGACATTACCTTCAGTATGGCCTAGCATTACACACAAACCTGGACATATAATGCAATTTAATGCTTTATTTAGGAATGGCATCATTCTTATTATATAGCACAATTCTGCGCATGTTTCCAGAGAAGTAAATCCTATTGTATTCGATAGGGCGTACTTCCAGATGTGTAGGATTGCAGTCTTAAGATGAAACCCAGTGATTCTTACCTAAGAGTAAACTTGATTGAACCCAGGGGAGTTACTTCTGAGTAAACATGCACGGGATTACACTGTTGAGCATACTAGTGTTTAAACTCACAAATTACCAAAGTATTAAAGCAAATTCTTATATTTTCCAATGTATTTAATTTAGAATTGAGGAGGAGCCCTAAAATGTTAGCAGTAACTTTTGTTAACATTCTTTAACTGTTCCTTCTGATTAGATTAGAATTCATACCTGTGCTTTGATCCAGCCACTTATTTAGAAATAATTTCCATTAAAATCAATGAGACTTGCTTCTCTGGAAATGTGTATAAGCTGTTGTGGTGGCGTGTTTAACCTGCCTTTTCCATCACTGGCACTGACATTTATGCTATAATTACTGGAGCAGAAATGTGTACCATGAAACATGTATGTATACTTGAACAGCAGAGGGCTGCATATGACTTCATGGATTAATTATTTTTAGAATTCTCGTTCTCCCAGATGTATAGGTGCATAGATAGAGAAGGGAATATTTGAATTGTCAAGCTTGAAATGTGTAGCATTCCAGGAAATCCATTTTAATAGTGTTAAGGCAAGTGTTTTCTGTAAACCTGTTTTATGATGTGTGTTGCTGAATGTATATAACATGTTGATTTCAGTTGTGTGTTTACATATTAACATTGTCATTTGAAAATACTATTCTAAATAAAGCTACTATTCGTAAACAGAATTTTAAAAAAATTACTGTACAACAGGAAGATGTAGCATTTACTGTCTGTTTGTTCTTGGGCTTTGTAAATGTGGAAGAAAATAACCATTCTGACAAAACATACTTACCTATTCTTACAACTTCTTGCCTTTTTTTTTAATAGGGAAAAGTGGCGCAGACTGCTTGTATGTCAGCTTGCCAGCATCTGTCAACTTCCCTGATGCAGATGCTGTTGGATAATGATTTAAAACAAATTAGCATGGGAGCCATTCAGCAGTTTAATTTAGATGTCATACAGTGTGAATGTAAGTATGAGATTCTGAGCTATAAGTTATGATACAGTCATTCTTGTTTAGCGGGAGGATGTAAATATCCATTATATGTGCATTACTGTAATAAATAAATGTGGAAACTGGGGATCAATGAGATATTTCTGTTTATTCAAGCAACGGTTCAAGAGTTATTTGTTTGTTTGTTTATTAAATTTGTATGCCACCCTTCATCTGAAGTTCACAACATTGGTTGGATACCTTCTAGAAGCCTAGTAGTTTAATTCATTGGAATAAGATGGAATAACTTAATAGATCTGTAACCATTTAAAATCCTTATCAACATTTACACTAATATGTGTTCGTTTTTCCTCTGAACTGCAGTCAAAACATTATAGCTTCTAACATTTGCAGTTGTAGGCAATGTCTTCTGATAGTATTTAATTCCTAAAAGAGAAAGTCTTAGGATCAGTCTGTAAATCATTTGAAACTTAAGCAACGGAAAAAAGAGAGTTTTATTTGCCATTCATTTAAAATTTGTTAGTATTTGTCTTTCAGAAACTGTTCTGGTGAGTTTCTTTTCAACAGAACTATAAAAGAACCAATTGAGAGGTCTTAACATTTAAAATGTTTGAAAATATATTATACTAATTCAGCAGTGGAACAAATGGAATAGGGAATCTCAATTCTTTAAAATTGTAAGCACACAATGCCCTGCCCCCATCTCTCTCAATCCCCCCCATTGTATTTTTCTCCTGTTATTTGTTTGTTTTGTAACACAAAATAAAATCTGTAAAAAAACTAATTTTAAAAAAAGTTTTTAAGCAAACAACTGGACATTTCCATTTTTGGCTGCCATGAGTTGCAGTAAAACCAACTCTTTGCTTCTCATATACTAAAATGTCCTTAATCTGTTTTATAAAGCTATATTAAATTTGCTCAGTTTGTAAACCCGCCCCCCACATTTCCTGTTTGACATATTAAACAACTAAGAGATCATTGTGGGTTTTTTGTTTTTCATAACATAGTGGTTCGGCATCTGTTGCAATGCTTCTGTTACAGAATATCTTGTGTGGTAGGAACCATTACATAATGGCTTTGAGTTCCTTCCAACCTTATAATATTTATATTATTGTAGAAAAATGTAACCTTGGGTCTACAGATTATACTGTACTGGAAGGAGAAAGTAAAACCATGACTTTAATACTGGAACATGTTTAGTAAGATAAGTCCGTCAGCTGTTACTGGCTATATTAAAGCAAGTGCTTTGATACTATTTTAAAGGGAAAAAATAGTAATGAGAAGTGAGGATGGTAGGACCTCACTCCACAAGTAAAATATGCTCTTGATTCAAATTCAGCCGGAATCTTTGCTTGGTAGGAAATGTCATTGTTTCAGGTCACTCATACAAGTGTTACTGACTCATTACTTAAGGTATTAAAAAGAAGATCTAAGTTCACTTCAAGAAGTTCAAAATAGGTGATTCAACATTTGTAAACTTGAGCTCTTCCCTGAAAAATTCAACTAAAACACAGGCAGTCTTGCTTAACGGGTGTGCTACACACACACACACACACACACTCTCTCTCTCTCTCTAGAATGTGCTGAATCTGCTTTCTTTCTGACATTTCTTTCACAAGCTGTGCCATAGGCACATTCCACGAATCACTGTGCCAGCTGTGATTTATGATCTTACCACCCACTCCCTTCAGCTTCGCCCCTCCTGGGTCAACATTTTGAGCTTGGTACTTGGTGACAGTGCCATTTACACTAGGAAGTGTCTTGCTACTGTATGCGATTAGATGATGTGGAAAAAGGAAGTAGCCAATATACCAAGATGTGATTCCATGAGCACTCTCTCATCAGATAGAGAAACCTTTTGGAATTGTTAATTGACTTTCGGCGTTCTACCTGCTACCTGATTTCACCATTATGCATCAGTGAAATGTCCAGCGAGACAACTGGTAGAAGTTGCCTAAAAGGCAGCTTATGCACTGTTCCCAAACCCTTCCCTGCAAGGTGCAACCACAGGAAAGTTTTGGAAGGATTACACAATGCCGTCTCAGTTTACACAGGATGATAGACCTGGCCAGTTACCAGAATGCCATGTGAACTGAATGTGAAGCATCACCTAGTGTCCTCTGCAACATTCCTGGATTTTGTATCATAGGGATGTCTTAGCAGACAAAACAATATGGGGAAGGCTTTCTGTTGGTTTAAGGTATAGTAGTATAACTTAACAAATCCACACATGCAGTGTGGTGGCTATTTTCTTTAAGAAATGTGTAAACTGCTTTCTGCCTTTAAAACCATGCAAAGTGATTCACAGATTATGTGCTCACTTTAGCAGCAGATGTTCATGTTTTAGGCTAATACTCATTTTGTCATTCTGAATGGCTGAATGGCAGCTTTGCAGGGAGGTAATATCCTAGATGTGAGACTGCAGCTTGCTACAGCAAATTCAGTTTTTCCTTTTGTCTCACAAGCTGAAGTGGACCATGCAACTGTATCATAAGTATGACAGCTGATCATTATTCCTCGACCAAGTGATATATCAGAAAACGTAGCAGCAGAATAAAATTCCAAATAGTTTACAATATTTAGGTTACAGTCAGAAGCCAGACAAGTAAAAAAACAAAACAAAACACTGACCAACAGCCTACTGAAAAAGCCAGCTTTTTAACCTGGTGCTGAACAAACCACAGTGTAGTGGACAATTCCTCAAAGGTTGAGCCCTTTGCTAAAGAGGTGAGTTCTGGTAGCATAACAGAAGTGACATCTATGTGTATGTGAAAACCCACTGGAATAATTAGAGAATCCTTGATGTGATATTTTTTCCTTGGAACCAAACCATGAACCATAAGGGTGTAGAATTGATTTTCTTGAATCCCAACACCTTATTTCATGTGGCAGACTATATTTGAAACTCAGCGGTGGTCTGTGAGGAAGAATCAATCCCATACTCCATCGACTCACCTAAAGTAGCCCCCCTTTGATATTGCTGCCCTTGCCTAGATATTGGCTAAAGCAGGTGCCCAATGTATTTAGACAGTGTCTCCATTATACACATGCACCAAGGGCTTGCTTTAGACCATGAAGAACATCTATCAATACACGGTCAGGGTCTGATTAACCAATAGAAATTGCTTGGGGTGCTATGGACAAATGCACTTGTTCTCTCTCTCTCTCTCTCTCTCTCTCTCTCTCTCTCTCTCTCTCTCACACACACACACACACACACACAGAGAGAGAGAGAGAGAGAGAGAGAGAGAGGGAGAGGGAGAGAGACATAAACTTGTCTTCTGGAGATGTCTTATGGAGATACCTCTGAGTTTGGGGACTCTGTCTCAGATTGAACTGGATCAACTCCAAATATGAATCAAAACAGGGAGATCTGTTTGTAACTATGACATAAAAGCAATGCTTACTGCGAAGCCTCAAATAATAAAATTTTATTACATCTGGATGAAGCGCATTTAAATTCAAATACCTGAGCCTACGCCATGTTCCTTGAAAGTAAGATCCATTGGAAATCAATGGGACTGATTTTCAAGTGGCATAGTTAGGACTGTGATGTAAAAATGGTCATATTGCAGCTTGTCTGCTTACTCCCTTTACCTGGTCTATAACATAACCTGCATACTACGGTGGTACCTCAGGTTACATACACTTCAGGTTACAGACTCCACTAACCCAGAAATAGTACCTCAGGTTAAGAACTTTGCTTCAGGATGAGAACAGAAATTGTGCAGCGGTGCAGCAGCAGCAGGAGGTCCCATTAGCTAAAGTGGTGCTTCAGGTTAAGAACAGACCTTCAGAACGAATTAAGTACATAACCAGAGGTACCACTGTAATTGCTCAGCTTCTGTATGGTTTGCATTTTAATGTATGGTCTTCTTACATAGCTTTTACACACTTTTGAATTTTAAGAGTAGAATTCTATTACGAACAACTTGTTAAAGGCATAAACACAACGTTCTATCTTTTCTGTAACTCGGCTTAGATTATTCTGCCTGTTTGGATCTTTATGCTCCCTCCTGCTTACTGTCAGTCTTCTTACCATGGTTAGGCTTAGGGACTAACCATCCCATTTTGCCACCGGAAGTGAAATGGGAATGTGCCACTGCCTTCCTTCGGCCATGCCACCCCCCCTTCCACTGCTGCCACAATGCCTCTCCCCTTGCCACAGCTGCTGAGTGAAGGGGCATTCTGCAATGTCTTCCTGCTCATCTTCTCTGCCCCAGGTGCGAGAAAATGAGCGGCAGTGTGGCACACCAGAACGCCTCTCCTCCCTCCAAGATTTGGCGAGAAGGGGATATTCTGCTAGTGGTGGAAGCGATCAGGCAGGCAGGGTGCTGCCTCTGGTTAGGCTAAGAAGATTTTATAGAGCAAATGCTATAATGACAAAATTAGATGCTGACAGCTTTGGAACTGCTAATAATTTTGAAAAGCTTTTCTGATCAATTCACCATGCAAAACAAAGTAAAGCTGCCTCCTTTTCATGCTATTTGGGACACAGGAACTCTGCACTGTAGGACAGAGGTGAAATGTTGGGAGGATATGCCAATGAAGGTGTGTTTCCAGATCATTGATCTTAAAAATGTCAATATCCCAGTGCTTGGTGATCCATGTTATAGTGAAAAGAAATTCTGGATTCTTGATTGAAAGGATTTATTGTTCTTGTTATTACAGTGTTCGCCAGCTCTGAGCCAGTACCTGGGTTCCATGGAGAAACCTTACAGTTAGCGTTCATCGACCTCAGACAAGTAAGACATTATTTGTATGCCTGTTAATGGTCACATTTTACTGAACACCAAGCCTTTGATTCATAGTCCAAGCAACCCTATGTGTTAGCAGATGACATGAAGTCCACTCACACAATGACTTGTGGACCCTCCATCCCCGGCTGCATTGCATGCTGCTCTGTAAGTTCGCTAGAGGGTGGCTTGGGAGAAGCAAGATGCCGCTGCAGGAAGCTGGGCTGGAGAAACCCTGGTGCTTCTGAGCCACATCATCAGATGCTTATGCCATAAATGTGTTTGTTGGCCCCTCATGACTCTTGATTTTGTTGCAACAGACATAACACAACTACCCCTCTGACATTTTGGGGAAATTGGGGAAATGACTATCCCACTACCTTCACGTGTAACAAGCAAAAGGGTATAGCTATTCAGTTGTCAGGATGTGAGGTTGAATTCTAATGTATTTGCAGAGTTGTAAATTTGAATGAAAAGGCTGTTTTAATATATGCTGATCTCATAATGAGTACAATCTTGACGCATATTTCTGTGTGGTGCTATGTGAAATAGTTAAGTGGTAAGTAAGTTCAAATGATGGCTTTCGTGTGGGTTTGTTTGTTTTTTAAACATGTTTAAGGCTGGAGTTATCATGCATCATCATTAAAAGTAACATTTTATTCTGTAGAATATAATCTCTTGTCAATCTTTTACTTTAGGCTGAAATCATATTTGAGACTGCTTGATTCTAGTAGGGCCTTATGAGGAGAGGCGGAAATGAAAATGCAAAAATATATATAAAATCCCAATTTACCTTATGTAGGGTGCACCTTTTGCATTTCCTCACATCATAGGATTTATAATTTTTATTGTTATTAGTAATCTCTTTTACATAACTAGTCTATCTTTTGCTTTAAAATCATTACCCAATTCATTTTCACAACTACCCAGTGAAGGTAGACCATTATGATAAATCCTAGTTTACGTAAGAAAAAGCTGAACTGAGTTGTGTCTCTCCTAAGTATGACATAATATTTTCATTAGGTTCCCTATACCTGCCATTCAGAGTCCCAGGTGCACCATTGTGTATTAAAAGTGGAATGCCTTCCAGGTATTTAAGCAACAACTATTTTAATACAATTTGTTGCAATCATTTTTGCTTTGCTTCTGAATACAGAACGTAAATGAAGACCAGTCCCTTTTTGTTTTCTTCCTCATCTACTAGCGGCTCATTGCAGTGATTTCAATCCTTACAAAGAGCAACATTTAGCTTTTAGTAAGGATTTAACACTCTTCCTCTCCCTTCTATTTATGATCCATTTCTTTCTTAATAGGCCAAATGACAGTTCTTTTCAAGCATACTTAGAAAGGCAACAGAGCCTTTTTCAGAAAGAGGTCATGCTTCTGTTTTTTAGTTTGAATTCGATACTGTTTCATGAATTGCAGGATATGAAAGATAAGGAAGTGGGTCCAGTGGTCAGGTTTTACCTGCCCACCCGGACTGTGCCCTGAGGTCAAACTCCTGATATTTGCTGTTTGGTACAGAGGAGCTGATGACAGGTAGGGGCTGATACAAGGGGGAAAGCTTGAACCATATCAAAGCTAAAAGGCAAGAGAATTGGGACTCAGTGAGAGACTGTAGCTAAAAGATGGATCAGCAGGGTTGCCCTCTTTTTAAAAAGTAGCTGACCTGTGAGGGAAAAGACTTTATCGTCCTGCCAATCACATGCTTACTAATGGAAGCCAGTTATCTCAACAACAGCTTACTCTTTTCTGTGTGATTTCATGGCAACGGGCAAGATTAGTAGGAGCGTGGGGTAGCCTTCGCTGGTTATTTCTGACACAAATTAATAAACGTAGCACGCACTGCAGTTAACTGTAAAGTTTTGGTGCTTTGAAGACACGTTCAGGGCTGTTTCAGGCTTGATGTAGATAGCACTTCTGCGTAGGAAATAGCATGAAACAGCTGTGTAGATCAGCATGTATGTGCTGTAACATACATGACTACCTATATCAGCTTTTGCTAACTGGGTGCCCTCCAAGTGTTTTAGACTACAACTCCTATCAGCACCAGCTAGCACAGCTGACTGACACTGTTGTTTTGCATGCCATTTTGCATGCTATTTTCATTTAGAAATTTTGTCAGAGTGGACATGGGCCTCATAGTGACCGAAAACTGGGGCAAGCATCCCAAAGTGAAAATGGCTGCCTCTAAAGAACCACATGAAACATGCTCCTCTGCTTACAGCAACCTGCTGTAATAATAATTTAACTGTTGCTTCTTATATATTCCTCCATAGCTGATCTAGAACGACTAAAGTGAGAAGTAGAAATTAATTGGTAATTCCTTATGGAATGACTATAGCAAAGTTGGTCCAGTTCAAGACATATTCTTGCAGAAATCCACAGATAAAGCCTTCTTGAGCTATTGATTGCAAACTTTTATATATATGTGCATCCTAAATAAATACTTTGCCCAGAGTTGTTTGTATGGGTGGTATTGGATGATGGAAAAATCAATTATTCTTTTCTACAACCAAATGATCCTTATTCCTAAGTAAATGTATTTTAGTATCAGGGAGGCAGAAGCAAACACCATTTTGTTCCTGTAGCTATGGTAGAGAGTTTTAAGTGAATTTTTATAATGTGAAACTGCACATACTCAATGTCATTAATTTGCCAACTCTGTTTTTAAAAAGTGTGCTGCTGTCAGGTTTTTTGTGTTTTATTTTTTGCTGTAACAGATTAGGAATGTCAAAGCAGTTGGAAAGCATGAAATGTTGGTTGTGCAGTGGGAGGGAAAGAAAATGGTATGCTTCACAACTGGTAACATTCTGGTTATCTAAAGGGGGAATCTCTATAAAACCATTAAGTCCAGGGTCTAAAATGATCTAGTGCTGCACAACTGAACCCAGTGCTGACTGACTTGTGATTCATAACTTGATGTACAGAGATGCACAATTCTTTGTTTTTCAAACCCTGGTTCCTTAAATATCCAAAAGTGACCAAAGGCTATATAGCACATTCAATTGATTTGGTAGGCAGGCCTTCGATTTTAACAGACTGAAATTTGCAGGAATTGCTTTCCAGGATTGGAAACTGTGATTATGCAAATAGGTGTTAGAAGGAGAAGGCTGGTATAATTGTTGTTGGTGCCACACAGACACTAAAGCCTAGAAGTTCAGAGCTGGAAGGCCACAAGTGGACCTACCTGTGACTGTCAAACTCCTGCTCAACTCAAATGTAAAATAGTTGACCTAACATTTAAAAAACTGTATATTGTCCCATAGATTGGCCTTCCTACCTGAAGACTGGGAAGTGCCCAAGGTAACAACATGTAAAAAAAAGAGGTGCAGGAAATTTCTGGCAACCAAAATGATTAGGAGACTGAGGCAACTCTTCAGAGATTACAATGGTCAGGACTTTTTTAACGTAGAAAAAAGGGAGTAAAAGGTGAGGGGACATTATAGAAGTTTATGAAGTTTTCTGTGGTGTGTAAAAACTGGACAGAAACAAGTTTGCCTCCCTCACAATACTAGAAGCCATTGGCATCATCAACTGAAGCTGAAAGATGAGAGAGTGAGGACAAACAAAAGGGAAGTGCTACTTAACATAGTTAAACTGTGGAATTTGCTGTCCCACAAGATGTGATGGGGACATAGGCGCCGACTCCATGGGGCCTGAGGGGGCCCGAGCCCCCTCAAAAATTCGTTTGGGGGGGCTCTGCCCCCCAACAATTTAAGAAAATTATTAGGCACCTTGCCAAAAACCGCGCAGGGGACTCCGGTGCACGCCTCCCAAAGTGACCGGGAGCTCCTGAGAAGGGGCGGGCAGGTCGGTCAGTCAGAGGAAGACCCCCAGCGGCGGGACTTTAGAAAGGAATGGAGGAACGCCGAGGAACGGTGTATTCGTCGCCGTCGAGGGACCGGGGTGAGGGGAGAATGGAGGGGACGGGAGTTCCCGCCGCCGGAGCGGGGCTTTTTTTCTGGGTTCGGCTAAGGTGACGTTGGTAGGAGGGGGTGGCCGCCTCCCGGCGCGGAGCCTGGGGAGGGCAGGCCGGTTCTTGCATGCAAAAGCACCACTGCCATCCTGCCGCCAGTATGGACCCCGGTATGGGCCCCCCCAATATTTTTTATAAGTCGGTGCCCCTGGATGGGGATGGATCAACTTTGTTGTTTAGTCATTTAGTCGTGTCCGACTCTTCGTGACCCCATGGACCAGAGCACGCCGGGCACTCCTGTCTTCCACTGTCTCCCGCAGTTTGGTCAAACTCATGCTGGTAGCTTCGAGAACACCATCCAACCACCTCGTCCTCTGTTGTCCCCTTCTCCTTGTGCCCTCCATCTTTCCCAACATCAGGGTCTTTTCCAGGGAGTCTTCTCTTCTCATGAGGTGGCCAAAGTATTGGAGCCTCAGCTTCACGATCTGTCCTTCCAGTGAGCACTCAGGGCTGATTGCCTTAAGAATGGATAGGTTTGCTCTTCTTGCAGTCCATGGGACTCTCAAGAGTCTCCTCCAGCACCATAATTCAAAGGCATCAAATGGTCCAACTTAGTTTGCTTTAAAAGAGGTTTAGACTAGTTAATGAAGGATAAGGCTATCAATGAAGCAAATGGCCATCACGACACCTCCAATATCACAGGCAGAATGCCTCTCAACAGCGGGAGAAAGCTATTGCCCTCATGCAGTGTTCTTGAGCTTGGCCACTGTGGTAAAGCAGATTATGCAGGCTCAGGAGATCTCTTCTTATGTTCTTACCCATCTGCTGTCCTTCTAGAGTCAGCAGGATTTCCTTAAGTAGCCAGGTATTTGGCACCAAGGACCAATTATTATCCACTTGATCCTACTGGGTTCTAGAAGCTGTTCAAAACAGCTGCAGTTAAGACCTGTTATCCATTCACTCAGTATGATGTACACTCCTCTTCAGGGTAGCTAATGTGAGAAAAAGGTACAGTGGCTTTGTGAAATCCAGTCCCAACTGTTTATCAGAGGGCCAAAAGGTGATGAACAAGTGTACATTTTTGTAGGTTCATTCCATCGTGTAATTCTAATGTTGAATAGAAATATTAACACATGCTGAAACATGCTAAATAGCTCACTGCCTAAGTGTTCACATGCTTACCAGATACTGTGGACTTTGTACTGATAGTCAGTGGATAGCTCAGTTGGTTAGATCATGGTGCTGATAACACCAAGGTTGCAAGTTCAGTCTCCATATGGATATAACTGCATTGCAGGGGGTTGAACTAGATGATCTTCAGGCTCCCTTCCAACTCTGCAGTTCTATGATTCTATGTATTGGTTAATGGCTTTGGCTACTGGTTGCTCTGAGGGGGTTTCTGCCTTGGCTTCTAAACTTCATGCCCCCCCCCCACTATTTGCCCATCTTATACTTACACTGATATGCTTGTTTTTCAATTTAAGAAGTAATTTGCTGTCGGATACTGTGCTATATACTTTGCTTAAAGGCACAGAAGATAAGATCAACTCTGTTTCCTTTGTCCAATATAAAGTTTGGTCTCTATTTTTGCATTCTTGCTGACTTGCATCTCATTGCTCTTCTAATAAGCTTGGGAAGCAGCCTAAATCATAGATACTTCCTGTAATTGGAAGCATTCTAAGCTTACAATTAATGGAACTTGTTCTGTGTAGCTAGACCCACTTTCAAATAAATCCAGAATAATGTACAAACTAGGAATACTCAACTGAAAGGAGCTGAAAGTTCAAATGACGTATATTCCCAGTAAGCTTAATTTAACTAAGCCAATAATACACCTTAAACTTCTTTTGAGCTCAAATTACTTTAATGAAGGTGTTAATTACTGAGGGATTAACACTACTTCCAAGTGATAATGGATGGAGTCCATCAATAGTGGGTTAGAATAATATGGTTTTAGGGAACACAAGAATCTACCAAAGGATTACTTGCCAGGAATGGATGCTATTTCAAAGTAGAGGCAGGTCATAAGTGATGTGTGTTTTTCCCCTTAAATCGCAGCAGGCTTGAATGAGGGAAAGAAATTATCTCTCCATTGTGAGGGCAAAATATTTCTCTTTTTGGCACAGTTCAACAAAAGCAAAAATAACTGAATTTATCAATCCCTATAGCTTTAGCTGACAGGATGCCAAAGGCGACTCATTCATGAAGTCAATATTGGAAAGATATGGGGAAATTAAAATAATCAACTACCTGTATATGGAAGTGTTATTTACATATTTTGAGAATGTACTGCGTAGGGAAGACAGCAGGTACAGAGTTCTAGAGTGAAAAGTAGCAATTAAATCTTACAATTTAACTATTTAAAATATATAGCCATTAAGACTGCATGTAAAATTTCAACATTTGTTCACTGAATGTATTAATGGAACACAGCCGGTCACAGCTGTGCACCTGAGTGTTCCTTTTGGTTTCTAAAGGTGGAAGCAAAGAGATTCCACGGACCTCTTGCATGGTATCTGCAGAGATCCACCCTGTCAATATTTGCTGATGACTCTTCTCCAGACAAAGTTCCTATAGTGACAGTGGTTACCAAGTAACTGAACTGCAATTGTGAGCTGCACAGCAGAAATCCAACACAACCCAATCATGATAAGATGGAAGTCATGTTGGCTGGCAAGCCCTGTTACCTCAGGAGATTGCAGTTCCCCTCATACTGGGTCACCTTTCCCTGTCACTCAGGTTCATTGCCTTGGAAGCTTTTGGATCTTAACACTTCACCCGCCTTCTGGAGAGGCTTTCTGTATCTGCCTTAGATTGTAGGGAGACTACAGTGTGTCAAAACATCTGGTTTCAGTGCTTTGGTATATCAGTCAGCACAAGATGCCTCAGAGGAATTGCCAGGACTTACTAAATACCAGATGTGCTGAATCCCTGTTCTTTCTCAAACCACTCGTACTGGGCTTAATGGCCACTGAATTCAATCTAGTGCCAGCTGGCTACTCATGCTATCATGTTTTAGTGTTCCTAATTCGAGGTTTGCTATTAGCGGTGCTGGAAAATAACAGTCTCTACTGTCTGCTTATGCTGCTCTACTTACTAAAGTTACTGGAGTCTCAAGTGACTTCTGTGTGGTTGGGTGTGCTTACGACCAGTTTAGGCTGGTTCACCAGCTATGGCTGTTCGTGGACCAGGATAGCGTGACCCCAGTTGTCCACATTTTAGTGACCTCCTGTCTGGAGCGCCGTAATGTGCTCTGTGTGGGGCAGCTCTTGAAGGCAGCCCAGAGACAGCAGCTAGTTGCAGAACTGTACTGTACTGTACTGTACTGTACTGTACTGTACTGTACTGTAACCTAAAGGGCTCTGGGCCCAAGTTCTTTATAAAGCAGTCTCAACCATCTTGGGCCTTACAATGAGCAAGGAAGGCACTGTTGGTGGTGTCATCCCTGAGTGCTGCCCATTTGGCATTGGCCTATATCTGTCCTCCTCATTATTAATGTTTAGAAAGAACTTACAAACATTCCTGTTTACCCAAGCGTTTGATGGCTGAAGGGTAATCTTGAAGTTGTTGACTGTGAGGGTATGTGGCTTGTTTGATATTTTTTTTACATGTTTTTGTTTCATTTTTAATTGTTAGCAGCAGAGCTTTGACTAAGTAATAGAGCCATCTACTTTGCTGTAGATGTTCAATCCCTGGCATCTTCAGGTGTGGCTGGGAGAGTTCATTGGCTGAAACCCTGGAGACACACTGCCAGCGACTGCCTTTAAAAACAAAGCCTCATTATGCCAATAAAGGCTGAATGAGTGAATGAATAACCGTTTGCTGCCTTGGGCTCCTTTGGAAGTAAGAGCAGGATAGAAATTTAATAAATAAAGAAAACTACTGTTTGCTGCCTTTTTTTTTGTTACTATACTGAAGACAGACTGAATAAATGTGGAAAAGTAATAAGAACAATGCATGATCCTCTTCCCAAATGTCACTGAGCAGACTACAGAGTAAGCGCTGAGGGAAAACCGCCCACCCCCACAGATCTGTTGTACTAATTCTTTTGACAATTTTGAGGGACAATTTCTCCTAAGAATCTGCATGTCGGTGTGATCGTTTGTCATTGGTTTCTCCACACACATGCTGCAAAGAAGTTATTGGTTGCCCCAAAATAATGTGTTTCAGTATCATCTGAAGAGCACTATTCTTGTGAGGAGAGACTTTATGGTTGAAGGATGATATTGAATGAAAATTCTGTCATGAGAAATCATTTTGTAAATGATGCATATGCTCAGTATTCAGTAGTTTTGGAGGTATTACCATTAGTCACTGAAGTTTGTGATGCTGCTTGCAAGCCTGCAATCAAATTGGTTTGGTCAGAGTGTTAATAATTTGATACATTGTAGGAACTGCTTCAATAAAACATTGTAGTCTCAAAAGTTACTTTTTTATTATTACTTTATTTCTTTTTATTTACATACTGTGTATATGCCCAAATGTCTTCTAAGTGGTTTACAACTATATAATAAAATTGTAATGCTGTTGTCACATTGCAATTCACATGACCACCAATAGGCCACAGCAACTCCAGTGTGAGGACCAAACATCAGACATCCATGTTGTGAAAGAACCCATTTCTTTCATTAAGTTTTTTACAGGCAAAGTTTTTGTTGAGTTGTTGGCTGTGTGTGTGTGTGAAACTTTTACAGTGTAAAGCCTATAATTTCTACCTGGAAGTAAGCCCTGTTGAATTCAGTGGGATTTAGTCCCTGTCAAGTGTCCATACTATTGCAGGCACAATATTCCAAATGAGCACTTGAAGCTTAAACCTGATGTTTTGGGGGCTGGAATCCTATATCTACTTTTACCTGGGAGTAAATATTGTTGAACTCAATAGGACGTCCTTCTAAGTCAACATGTATAGGATTGCACTGTCTGTGGTTTTCCCAGCAATTTGCTTAAACCCCAGTTTGTTACTTTCCCCATTTATTTGTCAAACATAACAGCAAAGGGATATAAATCGTATTAATTAACACAAAATTAAATAAAGATGTGACTTTGCAGCAACATTTCCCCTCCCCAACAGTTGTGGATTATTGCAACTCTTCTGATGAGTGGAGAGTGAAATATGTTTGGAATTTGTCCATGCACTGTTTTAAACATTGCGTTGTAAGTTCTGGAAAATGGTGACCTAAAACACTACTAATCCAACCAACTTTTACCTCTAAAATTGTTTTGTTGCTTTGTGCAAAAGGACTCTGTGTACAGGCTAACGGGCTACACAGAAACAACTTGTCCAGACCCCTTGCCCTTTGAAAACTGTCTGCCAGACGGCTCCTTTTCAAGCTGTAAACTCAAAAAGACAGTTCTTTTGCCACCGGTCCAGCTTATTCTTTAATGATGAGAAAGGAGGCACTACAATTAGACAATGTTTCTTTGTGTTTGTATTCAGGGTTGCTATAGCATAAGTGGTGCCTGCCTTACTCCATTTTATCAACCTGGCGACTTTCTATGACCTTTCTTTAGAAAAAAATTATAATGCTTGACTTCTAAAACAGGATTAGCAAAAGTTGTAGCATCAAAATATTTTCTGGGTATTCTAGCAGAGCAACCGCCTTGTTTGCACAATTCCTACCTAACATCCTGCATTCTCCCCCACCCCTTGCATACGGTCCTCAGTTCATTTGAAGTCCTAAGGAATTAGCAGTATATAATATAACAAGACCAGGCATCTCTCAGAATTTACCCCAAGGTCTAGATTTAAAGAAAGCACTCTGCCCTGGGGGGGAATTTAGGTTGTTAAGGATTAGTATGAACCCAAATAACTTTTGACTTTTTCAGAGCAGAACAATTCCCTGTGGTTCAGCTGTCATAACCCCTGAGTTTATGTATTTATATACACTTACAAATGTGTGAGAGATTATATCCCCATTATAGTGACAGCTAATATCTTCACTTAAGGATGTCAATTTGAAACAGATGTACATATCTTAAAAGGAAAGTAAGGGCAATCTATTGTTAATGTTCAGACTTTATCCTTAACTGCAGTATCTAAATAGATTTTACTATTGAATTATTATTTTTTTTAAAAAAATGCATTCCTGTTAATGTGATTGTCCTGTTCTCATATTTATAGCTAATGTACCTCACAGTGTTTAGTAGATTAGTTTAAGACTCTATTGACCCTTAAGATGAAACTACAAAGTCTGATGAAATATATCTTTGAAAATACATCCCTCCTGATACATTTGACGTATCCCACCCCAATTAACATTGTTTTAGTTGTGCTTTATGCATAGGAACAATTTGTCCTTGTTATAAATTACATATTGTCAGGGAGAATATCTGGATTTTAGTAAGACTGATGTATCTGAACGTACATAAAGAAACAATGAAGAAACTGGACAGAACACACATACCCCCTTTCTCCCTGTTTCTAAAACATTATCTTCATCATCCCATAGACCTGTTCCTTTGGAGAGGGAGGGACTCGTTCCTTTTACTCATTTACATTTCTTGCCTGCCCTTCCTTCTAAGGCATGAATGAGGAACCTTTAGCCCTCCAGATGTTGCTGAACATCCACCAGCCGCAGTAAGTACAGCCATTGGCCAGGGATGATGGGAGTTTGAGTTCAGCAACATATGGAGGACCAGAAGCTCTCCACACCTGCCATAAGGCAGTCAGGTTAACAGATGTGTTTTTGCGTGGGCAGGCTACCTCAGATTTTCCTCAAGGAGAATGTGAAAATGTACCAGTGGGGAATATGACTTGGGGAGGTATCCCAAGGGCCAGATAGAGAGGTTTGGAGAGCTAAATCCCCTGGACCTGAGGTTCTGCTCCAGCAGCCATTTCCTCTGAAATCTGCAGTGACCCAGAGCTTCCAGTGCAGAACAGCAGCTGGAACATCTGAAATCTTATGAATGCCTTTGCCCCTCTCTAGTAACCCTTGTCTGTTTTTGTTGTCAGATGCCTCAAGAACCTTGGTTAGTAAATGGTATATAAATATTCCGAAACAATTAGCAATCTAAACCTACAGGGCTCAACAGGTAGTTGAAAGACTCTTTTACTTGAGTGCTGCTGATTTCTTTGTTCATTTATTACAGTTTTGAATGGGTTTGTGTTGTGCCATGTTTGAGACAGCGGTAATCCCATATTCAGTTCTCTGTCAAATTCTGTATGTAATGGCTCTGAAATGTTTTCTGATTAAACCAAGGATGCTAGTCATATTCGTTGTTGGCCAAAAAATATATAAAATTGTCTTGCATATAAAGACATAAAGTCTCATAGCGAACATAGTTCACAATTGCATATGTTTAGCAGGGGTTACTTTAGGAGGAAACGTTGGCCAGCCTTTTAGGTTTTTAATTAAGAAGGTCACAATCAATTATAGCTGAATTTCAAAGAATTTAGCAATTAGCTGTAATCTGCAGTTCCCAGCGGGAGGCTTTCATACTATTAAAAAGAGATTGTTTCCATCTCTGATCAAAGCCAAAATAAAACTAACAAGATTATAAAATATTTTGTGTGTCTTATGCAGAACACTATACCGCTGTGTTAGTGAACGGAGTTTTCTTTTATTTTTTTAATGCTATCTTTTGGTTTGATTTATTTTTTAACATTTTATGTGTAGGGGCCAGTACTTCATGAATGGTGACAACTTATCTGTTCCGTTAAGCAAGTGGAGCAATTTGGCCTTTCCCTTTTCCCTTTTTTCTTAAAGAGTATGTGAATAGCTTTGAATATTTTAAAGTAAATAATAAAAATGCAGTCTACGGTAACCTAAAGTTTTTGACATAAGTATTCATGTCATCGAAGTTAAAGTAAGCTGAATTGATGGGTTCTTTCAACAATCTAGAGTATGTGCCGAGTTTTGTACTTTTAAAAAAAAAGGTCTAATTTGCACTTTCCAATGAATTTAAACTTTCTAGATTTGTACCTACTTAAAAGAATGTTTGTGACCTTTTGACCCTTTTGTTATCCCTAATTCAGAAAGGCCTTTATTCTGTAAAAGCTTAGGTATTAAAAAAGAAAGAAAGAAAGAAGAGCGAAAAAGAGGGGGGGTTGGGAGACGTTAATGGCATAACAGTCCTTTCTGGCCATCCTGTGTAAGATGTTTATGCAAAATGTCAATAGAAGCAATTGGCCTAACAGTGTGACAACTTACTTTGCTTGGAAATGGGCTAATCTCCTGTTTGGGTTATCCAGAGGTCAGGTAGGGATTTCTTTCCTCGCTCCCCATAGTGCAGGGCTATACACTTTTACAAGCTTTGTTGGGCTGAGGCCCAAATCTTCCCTACCCTGATGAGTCCCGGTTATCTGCCAAGGAAAACAGCATGCTTAACCCTGAGCACTGCAAGTAAAGCCCCATTTATTTTAATGGAGCTTGCTTCCAAATAAAAGTGTGCCTTGGATCTCAACTTCGGTGTGCATTTAGTTACCCCTGAACGTGCACCTCCCTTTTGCATGCAAAGGATGGATTCACCCCACAACCAATGGGCAATTTTTATCCTCCTTTATTATGTTAAGTTAAGCGGCTGAAAACCGTGTCCCACTAACAAACACAGAGGGGAATGGGTGTGCATAGTTGTACAAGCACCTGAGTTTAGGATTGGAGTGCCAAACATACATGTTTTCTGCCCCTTGAAAATTGTTCTGCTTTAACATGTGCTTCCTTTGCTTCTAGAGGGGAACTAGCTGATATTATCATCCATTCTTTCAAAGAATTCATTAGAGGCCTAGTCCTGTCCCTTCCTGAAGTTCATGTGGAAATCCCGCCCCCCCCCATCAAACATTGTCGTCCTTCAGAGCTTGCCACCACTGCCCTGTCACAGCAGGCTGGAACTCAATAAGTGCTCAGGCAAGCATGGAGGGCCATGAAATAGGCCTTGGCAGGTTGCATGCTGTGAACTCCTGGCTCAGTGAATCAGCTTCTGTGTGTTTTTATAACAGCCTTTTCCCCCCTCTGTTAATTACGCCCGGAGGCTGTGGAAAGGCAGCATTTACCTGTTGAAACAGACTAAGCAGCAAGTGTTCTGACATGTTTATCAGGCAAATTGTATCTGACAAATGGTAATTACACATGCAATCAGGTCTAGAAGTATCTGATTGATTACAGGTTAATAATAAAACTGTTAAGCATTGGGTACAATTTTTTGGTTGGAGGAAAGTTGTGTAAATCTGAATAACTAGTACTCACGGGTATAAATATTTTGGGATGTGGACTTTAACTTATAACCTTTTTAAACAACAACAAATATTCAACTTACAACTTCTGTTGGACAACTTCTTTGTGGACATTTCAGTCCATTTCTGTTAATTAAAATTAATCTGCAAATGAGCTTCTAGCTGTATATAGAACCTTATCTTCTTTAATTATTTTGGAGTTTGATCATGAATGAATCCAGCACATATGGCATTTCCATTGTTGCTTTTCTTTCCCAGCTAACTGTCTTGAAGGAGCTGTACTCCTCAAAGGACTATCTACAAAGAATACTGTATGGCTTTTATGTGTGGGACTTGAATATACCTGAAAGAGCAGGCTAGTGGGACCTCACTATATGTGGAGTAGCTTACACATGACTGTGTTCCTATTATAATGCACCACAGTGAGTTTCTCATTTATACATTAAAAAATTGACATTCAATACAAGGTCACCTATGTCTGAAGAATAGCTGAAATGTTGGCCAAAATCACTTAAGGACAATGAGAGTTAACAAATAATCTGGATCAAAATTCAGCCTTGTTACCTACAGTTTTCAAACTGAACCTAAAGGAATCTAGTGACAGGAAAGAAAATCCTAAACCCCAAAGGTTATTCAAAGCAAGCAACAAATGTCCTTTTTATCTTGGAACTAAACCGCTGAGTGGTGTATTTGAAGATGTGAATTAGGTTCAAATAGTGGGGCACATAACTTGGGGTCAGCTATAGGAATTCCTCACACAAATGTCTTCCCACATATTCTTTTGTTCTTTTGATACTAGTCAGGCTGCAGGGTTCAGCCTTAGCTCTTTGAGGGTTCAAATAGCAGGGAGTTAACTCATTACTGGGCAGCCGATACAACAAATGGATTTCCAAGCACCTATATGTTAGAAAGGAACAGAACTTTTAAAAATATAGCGAATTCAAAGACTTCTCTTGGATCTAACACTTACCCCCATGCCTTGCACGAATATGCCTTTTTAATTTATGGGATCAGGTTTACCAGATTGTCTCTTGACCATCCAATAGCTGAGATAATTATTCTTATAATATAGACAGATTAGCAGAACGTCAGTCCTAAGCATATTACAGGGAAACAATTGCCACTGATTTTAACCAATGCATTGGGAACGAATCATTATTAGAAAATATTATTTTAAAATGCAGCTGTGTTCAAATCCTATGTATAAAAGCCATGTACAATTCTTTGTATATGTTCTCTCACAGAGAGTATTTTATTGTATTTTTATTTATTGTTATAAATTAAGAGGCACACCAGGACCTTTGCAGTGAATAATACTTCCAGTACTAAGCATAATGCAATGAAGACAACAAAATGTTTGTTAAAATTTTAACAGTATTAAAATCAGAAACTTTAGAGGAACTTTTATAAAGGAAAAATGATTTTGATCAGATCTAGGGCAAACAGGTTATAAGGAGAGATGTATAGATCCATGAAAATAATAAGTCTTTTAATAGAGGTTTAATGTACTTAGACTTTTGTTAAAAACATTTATTACGCTATTTTTTAATACATTTTTTAATTTAGTTTATATAGGACCATTGTATTGTAGCACTCAAGGGAACTTGCATTAATCTCTGAAAAACAGCAAATCCAATTACAAATGTGGCAAATTATATTAGGAGCAGGTTGAAACAAATCCACCAACTTAAAAACATAAAAACCATGACAATGACTATTTAAAACAATTAATCAATATTAAATTTACATCTGAATACTGTATATATGTTTTACTTGAGTGACACACCTGGGTGGCTCCAGTTAGACACTGAGAAAATAATACGTTGTATTAAAAGCACAATCTTATAATTGAGGTCCAGTAGCTGAAGGACTTGACCTGCAGGTACCTGCTGTGCTGGCCAGTGGTGCATCTCCATCTTGTGGAACAGTTGCTGGCATAGTGCTCTGTTGGCAGAGCTGAAATAGCTCTGCCAGCAAACTTACACTGGCAGCATAGTTAAAGACTGGTACAGTCAAATGGTGGAGTCGCTGCTTGCGGGAAGTGAGAAGCTTGCGGGAAGTGAGAGTGGGAGGCGCAAGGCAACAAGGAAGGTGGCGCTGTGCGAGCACCCTGGTGGAGCCAACATTGAGTTCCTGCTGGTATGTTTGCACAGTGCTGACCTCCCTGTCCGCAGAAGGTCAAATAAGAACCACCACCACTCCCCTCCCCACCATTCATTACATATATATATATATATATATATATATATATATATATATATATGCAGGTTTTGGTGTCTTCGGGTGTCTTCCCGTGTAAGAGTCGGGGTGTCTGGGCGACGTTTCGACGAGGTCTCACTCGTCATCTTCAGGCTGGTGCTTTCGGCTTCTTGTTACTGTAACAGTTGTTACTTCTTGTTACTGTTCCAGTAACAAGAAGCCGAAAGCACCAGCCTGAAGATGACGAGTGAGACCTCGTCGAAACGTCGCCCAGACACCCCGACTCTTACACGGGAAGACACCCGAAGACACCAAAACCTGCATTCCTGTACCCGTGAAAATCTACGAAAGCATATATATATATATATATATATATATATATATATATATATATATATATATGCAGGTTTTGGTGTCTTCGGGTGTCTTCCCGTGTAAGAGTCGGGGTGTCTGTGCGACGTTTCGACGAGGTCTCACTCGTCATCTTCAGGCTGGTGCTTTCGGCTTCTTGTTACTGGAACAGAGCAGAGTCTGGTGTTTGAGTTCCTATAAATACTGTTGAGGGGTGTGGTGTATAACCTCCAACGTTCTGGGCAGAGAGGAAGTTCCTAGATTAGTGTGCCTTTTCTTCTTTTGTTCCTTAATTACTTGAGGGATATCTTGGGTGATTTCATGAGTGATATTCTGAATACCACTGGGTGGGTCATTAAGTGTAGATTAGTTGCTAAAGCTTTCGTGTCTTGACCTCTTGAGCTTGTGAAGAGTTTTTCTGAGAAGATGGCTGTGCTGCATTTAGTTGTGCTTTGGCTTGGCTTCGTGTATAGGGGCGAGCTGTGGTTTTGTGCCTTGTGCCAGCCAGATCTGTGTAGGGATTGCAGGGGGGTGCAGCATCCGGAGGTGCCACTATAGTTTGGCTACTGGATGGAGTCTGTAATATGTCTGTGGAGAGGGTCTGGGTTTGGGTCTGGTGTGGTTGATTGGTGACGGCGTTCTGTGTGCCTCTGGTTCTGGTGTCGGTTTTTGTGGGGAGGGCTAATTTCCAGATGTCTGGCAGGCGGGACGTGTCGTCACGCTTGTTCATGTTGTGAGGGTGTTTCTTTATCTCGATGGCTTCCATGATTATTCTCTTGTGGTGATGTTCCATATTAAAGAGCAATTTGGAATCTGCAAAATTAATTTCGTGTCCTGTTTCTTTCATGTGTTGGAAAAGAGAGGAAGTTTTTTCTTCTTTTTTGACGGCATTCTTGTGTTCTGTGATACGTGCATTTATTCGTCTGTTTGTTTGTCCAATGTACGTGGCTGGGCAGACTTTGCAGGGTATTTCATAGACCCCTTGGTTTTCCAGCTGGATTTTGTCTTTTGGGTTTCTGAGGATATTGGCTATTTTTTGGTTGGTGCAGAAGGCTGTTTTGATATTGTGTTTATGGAGGATTTTGCTGATTTTGTCTGTAGTGCCCTTGATATAAGGAAGGAGGGCCATGCCATTGTTTTCTTCTGTGTCTTGGTTTTTGGGGGGTGTTTCTTTTTGGATTAGCTTAGTAACCCTGTTTTTCTGGTATCCATTGGCGATTAACACATTTGAGAGATTCTGTAACTCAGTTGTCAAGTGGTCTTTGTCAGCCAGGTGTTTGGTTCTGGAGATGAGAGTCTTGGCTACGGAGTTTATTTGTGCAGGGTGGTGGTGTGATTGTGCATGTAAGTAGCGGTTGGTGTGTGTTTTTTTCCGGTAGATAGTGTGTCCTAGGGAGCCATCAGGTTTTTTGTAGATTAGGACGTCAAGAAAGGGGAGTTGGTTGTTGTCTTCTATTTCCATAGTGAATTGTATTTTGGGGTGTAGGCTGTTGAGATGTGTGAGGAAGCTATCTAGTTTTTCTTTCCCGTGTGGCCAAATTACAAAGGTGTCGTCAACATATCTGAGCCAAAGTTTGGATCTCTCAAATGTGTTAATCGCCAATGGATACCAGAAAAACAGGGTTACTAAGCTAATCCAAAAAGAAACACCCCCCAAAAACCAAGACACAGAAGAAAACAATGGCATGGCCCTCCTTCCTTATATCAAGGGCACTACAGACAAAATCAGCAAAATCCTCCATAAACACAATATCAAAACAGCCTTCTGCACCAACCAAAAAATAGCCAATATCCTCAGAAACCCAAAAGACAAAATCCAGCTGGAAAACCAAGGGGTCTATGAAATACCCTGCAAAGTCTGCCCAGCCACGTACATTGGACAAACAAACAGACGAATAAATGCACGTATCACAGAACACAAGAATGCCGTCAAAAAAGAAGAAAAAACTTCCTCTCTTTTCCAACACATGAAAGAAACAGGACACGAAATTAATTTTGCAGATTCCAAATTGCTCTTTAATATGGAACATCACCACAAGAGAATAATCATGGAAGCCATCGAGATAAAGAAACACCCTCACAACATGAACAAGCGTGACGACACGTCCCGCCTGCCAGACATCTGGAAATTAGCCCTCCCCACAAAAACCGACACCAGAACCAGAGGCACACAGAACGCCGTCACCAATCAACCACACCAGACCCAAACCCAGACCCTCTCCACAGACATATTACAGACTCCATCCAGTAGCCAAACTATAGTGGCACCTCCGGATGCTGCACCCCCCTGCAATCCCTACACAGATCTGGCTGGCACAAGGCACAAAACCACAGCTCGCCCCTATACACGAAGCCAAGCCAAAGCACAACTAAATGCAGCACAGCCATCTTCTCAGAAAAACTCTTCACAAGCTCAAGAGGTCAAGACACGAAAGCTTTAGCAACTAATCTACACTTAATGACCCACCCAGTGGTATTCAGAATATCACTCATGAAATCACCCAAGATATCCCTCAAGTAATTAAGGAACAAAAGAAGAAAAGGCACACTAATCTAGGAACTTCCTCTCTGCCCAGAACGTTGGAGGTTATACACCACACCCCTCAACAGTATTTATAGGAACTCAAACACCAGACTCTGCTCTGTTCCAGTAACAAGAAGCCGAAAGCACCAGCCTGAAGATGACGAGTGAGACCTCGTCGAAACGTCGCACAGACACCCCGACTCTTACACGGGAAGACACCCGAAGACACCAAAACCTGCATTCCTATACCCGTGAAAATCTACGAAAGCATATATATATATATATATATATATATATATATATAATTATTTTCCAATATACCCCCAATAACAGCCAAATTATAACAATGACAATTAATTCCTAAATTATATAATTATCAAAATGCCAATCAACTTCCAATTTTAGTTAAAGTGGCTCCTGCATGATGGTTTGGGTGCATTTCCGATCTTATATCACTGCGTTCCATGTCAATTGCATTTCAGTTATAACAATAATCCCTTAGTCAACAGCTACATATTTAATGATTTCCATTTCTTATGTTACAATATGTAAATCTATAGCTTCAAGTGAGGAACTCAAACTATTATCTTCATTCTGCCCTGTGTGTGAGAACTGTTATGTTCTTGGAGATTCTTTCTGTCCATATACAGTGGTAAGAACAGCTTAGTTTATGAACAACTTGGATTAAGAACGCTGCAAACCCGGAAGTTGGTGTTTTGGTTTGCAAACTTTGCCTTGAATAAGAACATGTTTCGCTTCCTGTTGAGTGTGTTCCATTTGTAAATTGAGTCCCCTGCTGCTATGGGAAAGCACCCCTTGGATTAAGAACGGACTTCCAGTACGGTTTAAGTTTGTAAACCAAGGTACCACTGTATGGTGTCTCTTTCACTTCCTAGCTGTTGTTTTCTCCAATCGTGACTTCGAGAGGAACTGAATCTTGAAGTTTTTCAGAGGTCTTGTCTCTCCATCCCTTGCTTCAATGTCTCAGAACAGGCGACTGTCTGCTATAAACCATTCTGTCTCACTAGTAAAACATGTCACAGATCTTCATCATTTCCCCCTTAGCCTAGGAAAAGGTGGGCAGTTTTCGAACGCACTTTAATACTCCTTTCCAACTCCCAGAATCTCTGCAGCATTCTTATCACAGCCCCCAAATTCTTTTCCTTCAGCTAGAGATTTATGGCCCAATTAAACATTATTTTGGATTGCTTTCCATCAGTAGCACAAACAAATCACAGTCTCTTTTTCCTTGTCTTTTGTTTTGAATCAGAGGTGAGGGGAATTATGCTGTCTTTCCAACAGTCATACTTGAGCTTCCCCTCCTTTCTTCATTTCAGATCACACACAGTTTTCCCACAGTTCATATCAATATTACTCCAATGTCCCTTCCTCACTTGTAAATATCTTTTTGTTTTGTATTCCGGAGAGGGTTGCTGAATCATAAATATATAAAAGAAACTTGGAATAAACAAACCGTGGGTTTCCCTCCTCCCAACTGACTCTCACATTGAATAAAATCTTATCTCGATTCAAACCTTTGATCCATGTAGCCAGCCCTTTTTTTCTGGGGGGATGCATACCCCTAAACATTTTGTGAATCTAAGTTTGCCCTCATTGAGGGGCAGTATTTCAATATGAGTAGGAAAATGAGAGTACCCCTAAACATTTTTTTAGAATGTATGTATCTGATATGTTCCATAATGTGCTGCTGCAACCGTTTTCCATCATGCACTGGTACTTTAAAGTCCTTTAAAGAGCCAATTAACCAGATAACCTCTGTTCCTTAATGGCGGCATAGGAGGCTTTTCGCCAGGCAAAGTGCTTTTGCACTCGGCACCTCCCTGCCTCCCACATTTCATGCCGGAGCAAGAGCCAGGTAGTGAGACAAACTGTGAGTGAAGCCCATTCCCCCCAGTCCCTGGGGGGAATTTGCAAGGGTGATTTACCCTCTGTCATCCTTGCTTTCTGTTCACCAACAATCCCCCCCACTGTCATGGGAGCTACCTCCATTAAGGCAGGTGGGACCGGAAGCCCCAACCATCTGCTACTAGTACAATCATGGGTGGTGCGTGGAAGGAGCTCCCTCTCCCACTGCATATGATGCTCCTCCATTCCATAGCCCTGCTTCTGTTGATAGTTCAACTATACCCCAGACCTGTTGCAAGAAATTTCCCTCCCATGATACGGTCAAAAGGGATTATTTACAGATGGCGTATCTTTTTCCATAGGAGGAGGCGGCAGCTTGAGTTATTGCTCTTTTTCCATTTGACATTTATATCGATAGTATAGTAGTCAATTTAGAAGGGCTTCATTTCCTACCTGTTTTCTCTTAGGCTACTTTGAATTTATGCCGACAATATGATTGTAGAGTCCCACTCGCCAACGGGCATCAGATGCCTGCTTGGAAGTCTTGGGCACTTCCTTGTGTAGGTGAGCAACTTGTCATAAATTATTATTATTGAAAGTTCAGTCTGTTTACCTATGCCAAGCTTATGGTGAGGAGGAACAGAATACGGGAGAGGTTAGGATGGTAGCTGTAAAATGTTGGAAGCTAATCCCTCTCCCTCTGCTCAGTATTGAACAGTTCTGCATTTAAGGCGAGAGGGTGGTGAAAATGTCAAACCATTGGAAAGTAAGAGAATGAGTCCTCTCTCTTCCAAGTATTATACCAGCCTTTTTAGTGAGAGGAGAGGAACTGGACAGGAAATATCCCTGACATCTCCAGGAGGTAGAACTGGAAGAGACAGTCTCCTTGTCTGAGGGCTGCTGCCAGTCAGTGTGAGCGTAATTGAGCCAGATGGACCAATGGACTGACTTGGTATATAAGGCAGGTTCTTAAAATGGAAGCAGCTGCTCATAGCAAAGCTCTGACCGTTTGGATTAAGAACATGCCAGGAACTGTTCGCAAGGTTGACAAGCTGTGTTTTGATGGAGCAAATCCAAAAACAAAACAAAACAAAAAAACACCACCAGGATTGCTTAAAAGCTCATGATTATGGCAAGCTTATAAATTCGTTCAGCAAAAATGTTTGCTCTGCTTATGAATAATCCAAGGGCCGACAGAGAACCCTTCTCCCAGAGCATCAAAGACACAGTAACAAAAGCAGATTGAGCCATAATTTTGTTTAATGCAGACCTGGGACTTTTGAAAGACCATTTCAGATGCGGCTGAATGTGAGAGATCTTGAAATCCAGGAAATCTTTTCCTTATTTCGATTTCAGGCTCTGAAATCTTCAGTAACTCTAAGATGAATGTGGTCAGAGATTGTGTACCTGTGGTTTAGTAATTTAGCCCATTATTTCCTGTTCCGCCTACAGTATGTAGCATTATCTGCCACTTTTGTTGCATTAAATTGGACTCCACACTTCCGTTACCTTTTTGGTGTCTTAAAAGAATAAATGCATGAGAATGTGCCTTTCAGGTTTAGCTAAGCATTGTTTAGGAAAGATGGACATCCTAAAACCTCATTTTTTGATTATGCAAAACATGCCTGCATATAATGCCTTTTTTCTAGTGTCTTTCAAAGTATGTATATATTCTGTGTGTTTCCTTTACTATGATATTACTTGCCCCTCTATTCTTGTCCTTCTCTAGCTGTCTGTTTTGTTAGGTGCAATAAGAAAATGAATCCTGAGAGGACAGATAACATTAATTTCCCATTAATTGTCTTAATTTCCCCCCATCTTTTCTTTGTCTGACATACCATTAATGCAATGCTTTCCTTAGAAATGCATTGAATTTGAGAGGAGTAATGAAGTTGCAGCAGGCTCTTTTCATCTATGGAAAATGATGATCTTAACGTGCACATCTAGCAAGTCATCAATGGTTGGATCCAGAGGAAGTTAGTTGTGCTTTAGTTCTTCCAAAATCAGTGGGACTCAAGTTGTTATGAGTAGTGCATAACTAACTTCCTCTGGATCCAACCCAATGCATTTAGCATATATTTAGACAGTTAAGGACAGCCACTTTTTAAAAAAGCAACTCCAAGTAAATACTTTAAAGTTAACACTGTGTCCCAGAGCCAACATTCGCTAATGTGGAAAGGCTCAAAATTGGGAACTAGTGTAGAGCACAACCATGTTAATAGCACATATATTCACACTAACTAGGTCTGTGTGCCACAGTCTGGGAAACAATTAAGACAAAAGTTCAAAACACTGACATCCCCATAAACAATTGTAAGCTGGTGTATATATTTTTGGCAGATGTATCTGCCTTTTGATTGGACTTGCCCTCAAATTCTTTTCCTGTTCCACCTTTATATTAATTACAGGACTTAAATCTCCTAGGATTATATGCCTCTACTGTTTCAGTGGAAATGAACATGTACACTCTGTTTCCTCTGATGAATTCTGAGTCACAGTAGCATCTTGAGCCAAATCAGAAAAGATTACAGGCATTACGTCATGTACCTCTTCAAGAACACAACTACACACACACACACACAGTGTCTAATTTACAAATATAAAAACACACACACGTATGCATATTCCCACACATTCTCTCTTACACAAACACTCCTATATTGATGTATGTTTTTGTTATTGCTGGTTTTATAACTAAAAAAAAACAAAAAAAAAACCCCCTTTGGTTATCTTATTATGGAAACTCAATTGAGTTTTTACTCCCAAAGATGACCAATAAATATTAATATATATATATATTTCAATGGCCTCCCCTGTTCCCTGTCCCTACTGACATTCTTTTTTTAATAGATTGTTATACATATCCAGTCATAAGCAAATTGAGTGTGTGACTTTCTAGCATCTTGTATATAATGGATTACTGTATAGTATACAGTAATTTCTCATACTTAATTCATTCAGATGCATTATATAGCATACTTTCCACTTTATCTTTTCCTTTGTGTTGTTAGATTTAAGCAAATGCATCTTATTTTTATTTTAAGTGAGGTAAAAAGTGAAGTGAGATAACAACTTGCTAGATCCTATTGAATACCTGGATCCTGTAACCTGGACCTTTCCACGGACATAACTGCAAAATGTCACACCAATACTAGATCTAACTGTGAAAGCTGCTCATTGAAATGAGAATACTAGATCCCCTAGATGTATATGCCTATTCACTTGTGAGTAAGCTCTATTGAATGCAGTGGGACTGACTTCTGATTAAGTATGTATACGATTATACTGGTAAAGTGTATTTTCCCTAATTCATATAGCAAAGGAATAGAAATAGTTCTGCTTCATTTTCTAAATTAGGTCTATGCATTTGACAAGTGAATCTAGGCTTTATTACACTTGGCATGCACACACACACACACACACACACACACACACACACACGTGTGTGCACACACAGGCTGGGCGCCTCAATGGTGCCCCTCTGAAGGCTTCACCAGGGCAAAAATCCCCGGCGAGCGTGCCCCCACAGTAGCTGCATTAGCGCCTGATTACAAATCTTTGAAATCCTTCATGCCCAGTCCCCCTCATCTTAACTCCCAGAACTATCCTGTTAAAGAGATATTTTAATACCTGGGTTTTATTGTGCCTAGGGCTAAAACATATGACATATTTTTAAACCACTGTATTTACTATTGACTCTGAAGTCTAATCAGATGACAACTGCATAGGAAGTATGGAAAGCTAATAGCAATTGCAGGTGTCAACCCACATTTCAAGGACTTGAGAGTTCAAATGATATATATGTACCAGTAAACCACTTTGATTATCTTCTGCAGCCTTGTGTGGACAAAATAACTAACGTTACTGCCAGCTGCCTTTGAAACCTCATACCACAAACAGGAAGGCATGAAATAGTCATGTTAATAGTGAGTAAAGTGAATCAAATCTTTTGTTTGTTTCTTTTTGGAGAAGCTGTGAAGGATGGTTAATACCCTGCCTTTCTCTGCGTATTAATGTAAGCTGAACTGATGGAAAGGTTCTTCATATCAGTCTATGAGGAACAGATGCAATTCCCACCATACAGATGCTCCTTGAAATGGCTTACAGGCACATATGGGAGTGATGCTGCCTCCCATCCCATTGCTTGTCTTGACGGTGCATCACCTGAGTGCCAAATCATATGCAGGTGACCAGGACATGGTTGCAAAGACTAGGTCACCAGGCAGCTCTTGCCCACCCACAGCATACAGTATACATGCTGTCAAAGTCCATTACGCACAGCAAGGTGCGAAGCTGAGAGTGAGACAAAGAATAAGTGTGTAATAGCACCAAGCAGCCATCCTGCTGTCGCTGCAGCTCGCTGTTCTATCTGCACCATCTTCACCCGGGAGTTGTCCCAACATAACCCCTGAACCTGCCCTCCGGAGGGGAGAGGGAAGTTTATAATTGGACTGCTTATGTAATTTGCTTGTGCGTGTTGGTCTTCCGCAGCATGTAAAGCTGTGGCATTCAGAAAAAAAGAAACTTTCTAGAATTAATGAGGCTGCTGTGTAACCTTTCAGCTGAGCATAGGATGCGATTACATCCTCTGCCGTTGCTTACTCTCCTCCTGCTGCTCCTCTTTGAGGCTGGAGCTGATGCGATGGCGTTGAAGGTTGTTCCTGTTCATATAGGATATGTACCAAAAGCAGAAAATACAGTGGCACATGCATGCCATTCAAGTACATCTATTTTGCTTTTCTATATATGTTTTCCATATTTATATGGTCTGTTTGGTTATTTTCCACAAAAGGGAGACGCAGGATACACACTCGGCATCCTGAGAATTCCCAATTTTCTTTTTCTTTTTAAAGCAATTTCCCCATTTTGTGTGGCTGCAGAATTTTTTTTGAAAGCATGTGGGGATAATTGGTCTTTTCCGTGGTCCGGGGGCAAAGCTTCAGCGTCCTGCCTAGCTCCCTGCTCTGTCCCATTACTGATGCAAACAGAATTGTGCAAAAATATGCCCATTTTACAGAATGTGTTCTGCTTCTCTTGATGCAGAATGCGTGTGATTTTTTAAAGGCTGGTTTTTGTATTCCTACGTGTTGTACATTCTACATTTCCTAACAGTGTAAACTCTAAGGAACAGAGGGGGACTTCTGGGTAAACATGCATAGGATCCTCGGTTGTCTTTGAACTGGATGTGAAAGTAAGTGTCATTTTAAACAGTGGAACTATCTGAAGTATTTTGAGTAGTGCAGCTTTAATGTTTCTTGCATAGATCTTGATAAATCTGAGGAGTGGTACCTGCATTACTCTTCAAATAGCCACCCTGCGCAGTCCACAGTCGGCCTGCATTATATCTGAATGGATATGTGTAGTTTTCTTTTAAGAATACCCAAGGATGATACATCAGGATAGTCTGAAGTGTGACACCCCCCAAAAAAATTTGATTAATCAGCCTTCTGCAAAACATTTTGCCAATGTCTACTTGGATACTTGGAGACGTGGTGCAGTAGCTAACACAACCATAGAGGCATGATAAAGTATATGGGAATATGCTGCATCAGTATCCCAGGAAACGTCACACACTGCAAATGGTACCCTCTTTGGGTGGGGTTATAACTAGGCAGACAGGGCTACCCCTAGACATTTTGCTGCTTGAGGCAAAGGGCAAAATGTCCCCCTCCCCACTTTTCCATTTACAGAAGCCAACTGGACTAGCAGTTGCATTTTATGTTGATACTGGCAATGAGATGGTGCTCTTTGCCAAACACGAGGGTGCAACAGGCTAGTTATGAGTGTGCAGGGCACCCATTGCTTCCAGTCTCTGCCACCTGATGCAGTTGCCTCATTTCAGTTCTACCTAGTGGCAGGGACGGCCCTGCATGGCAGGTTCCGTTTTAATTTTCTCCATTTGAAAACAAAAAGAGCACAGGCACTTCAGTATGCCTCACCAAAATAAATCTGGTGTTTGGTTGAGCCTAATTAGCTGCACTGTCAGAAAGCGCTCCAGAAAAAAACTGTCACTGCACTAATTAGTCTACTATAAAAACACACCAAGAAACACATTAAAGGGTGGGACAGGCAAATTGGTTGAGGTGCAAGAATGGGTGGCCTGTTGTGCTCGTTACCAGATTGTGCATCTCTATGACTAGATGAGTAATGTTTTAATTTAGAGATTGCCAAGGGAAGAACTGAAAACAGGGGGAAGTCATTTGCTATGCCAAAGCTTTCCATTATCCAGTGCACTGATTTGATCTATCTGAATGATGAAAAATACAGAAACCCACTACATTAATCAACCTGCATTAGAAAATGGAAACATCTTATTTTGCAGTCTCATGCCTGGATTGCTAAATGGAGAGACTATGAAGTCTGAGATACATTGCAAGAACTGAAATTTTAATTCCACAGCAGGGATTTTCAGGTTTGCTGTTGAATTAATGTTTCATATTGATTTCCAATGCAAAATGCTCTTAATACGGTTTGTAGGACAGAAACATTGATGGCTGTACGATTTCGCTCTTTATGCTCCTGCTGTAAGCTTACACAGAAAGTTATTCCAGAACTTTGTACTGTAAACTGAGCCAATTGTATATGAGCAGCATGTGAACCATTTATGTAGGATAGCCTACATCAGATTAAAATTGGAAAGTGATGCTAGTAAGGTGAGTGTCACCAAATTTCAAAAGGGTTTCATGGCTGAGAGTTTCTTATGGAGCTTCTGTGGGCAAAATATTGGTTTTGGTGATAGATATGAAGACGTTACCATAAATTGATTCTTGGACATTTTCATTCGGACAAATATTACTGAGTAAAACTTTCCTTTCTTTCCCCTTTGGGTAACTCTGGTGAAAAATTGCATGTTAAGTAAGATGTATGCTTCTGAACTTGCTTTTGTCTTCCGAATCCTGAATATGATTTTATTTTATTTTTACTGATGTATACCAGCAGTTTTCTTGAGGGTTTTTGATTCATCAGCATACCACGCTTTGCTTCTTCAGGCCATTTTGTGTGTTTTTCTTGCCTGTTTTTAATTTTTAATTTTAAATATGAAGATGCACTACCAACAAAAATGAACTCCTGAGTCATAAGCACCTTATTTGGAAGTAAAGACCCATTAATCCCAATGCTCACTTCCAGGTCAATGTGCTTACTATCATAGGCTGAGTAGTCCGACCAAGATGAATAGTGTCAAGAAACCTGTTTAGCATGTGGTGAATGAAATGCTACACTCTGATGCTACACTTACGGGTTTTGCTGCTCAGCAGAAGAAATGTCTTACACATGAAATTGCTGTTCTGTAGGGTCATGAACAAATCCAGATTAGTCCTGGATTTTGCTCTTCTTAAAGCGAAATCCAAGGACACCAAACATGATTTATTTACCCCTTCTGACACTTTAACTATACTCTCCTACTTCTGTTTTCTAAGAGTAGAATAGGGGTGCAATGATGGGTAATGATGGGTAAGAATAGTAATGATGGGTAAGAAACCAGAGTCTGTGAATTAGACCAGGTATGTAGCAATCAGACTTAAAGGTTTATTTGGGGTGGTGGAATGACATTTCAGAGCTTGCAGTGTTACTGCTCAGGCATGGGCTTCCCCCTCTTTCTGTCATCACCACCTCAGAAGTGCCCACATTCATACTAGTTCAGTGGCGTAGCGTGGGGGGTGCCAGGGGTGCCGGCTGCACCGGGCGCAACATTTGGGGGGGCGCGTTTGGCCGGCCCCCCTCGAGGAAGTGGGAACCTCTCCAAGGCGGGAGAGACCTCCTCCCGCCGCCAGCCTTCGGAAGGCTGCTCCGAAGCCTGGCGGTGGGGCGGAGAGACCTTCTCCCCGCGCCAGCCTTCAGATGGCTGTCCTGAAGACTTGTGGTGGGAGCAGTGGCGTAGCGTGGGGGGGTGCAGGGGGGGCTGCCGCACCTGGTGCAACATCTGGGGGGGCGCGGAAGAGACTCGAGTGCTAAAATCCACGGGTTAGGGGGCGCAAATTACTTGCCTTGCCCCGGGTGCTGAGAACCCACGCTACGCCACTGTACTAGTTAAAACATGTTTGCATACATGTGTCTTTCCTTCAGACCTTGCAGAAAAGGGTAGGGTTGGCATGCTATGGAAATGCAGGGCTCGTTTTCCCTATGGTTTCTGAAGCCAAGAGGTTATAGGGTAGGATGGGGGAGGTGATCAGGAATGAGGAGTTGCCCACTGTGGCCAAGAGAATTCAAATGGCTCAAAGAAGGTTGCAGGTGGCTCTGCCCAGCTGAGGTGCTTCCCTATGTTGTCCTCTGACCCCACTCATAATTTGGGACATCTCTTATTTTTATAAATTGGTCTCTGAGGCAGATGTGGAAAAACTGCACTGGCTTGAAGTTCCATCTGTCCTACTGCGCAGGGCACAAATAGCAAGAGAGAGATGTGAGACTCTGGCTTTTAAGGTAGTGTCTGCCGGACTGAAGTGTGACTTGTGACAATAATCTATGGAATGGCCTGTTTTTAGGAAAACATGGAAATAACCGGCCTCCAGTGGGAGATGAGCTGGAGGAGGCTTGTGAAGTCTCCTCTCCCCTGACTCTGGACCTCATGAGGGATAGGCAGTGCTTTAATTTCTAAGCAAAGGAGAAGCCGGGCCTCAAGTCTAGCTGGAAGCAACCTCTTGTCCTTCATCCTTGCCATCTATGGTGGACTATAGGAGCCAACTCCTAGGGTCCATGTGGGCTTTGGCCCCCACAATAAAATATTTGAGGGGGCTTGGCCCCCACAGTTGATGGGCATTCCCATTCAAATGATATGTGTGCACTGCGTCATGTGATCGGTTATGTGTGGTGGGGCTTACCTGGGCCCCCACAATATTTTATTCAAATTGGCACCCCTGCAGTGCACTCAGGCTTTGCAGTCAGTGACAAGGGAAGATGGCACCCTAAACAGGTCCCAGGACCGCTTTGACCCACTCCTCCTCCATCCCTGCCTGGGCTCCCATGAAACTCCAGGTGTAAGTTAAGAAGGAAAGTCACAGCCTTGGGACTGGAGGCATGGAAGGAGGAAAGCCTTCGCAAAGTGTAGCGGGATAGGGTAACCTCTAGCCTGCCCTCAGCCTTAGCTATTGGACCACGCTGGCTGGGGCTGATGGGACTTGAGCATCCCTGGTTTAGTGCGACAGTTCTAGCGTCAGCCTTCCCACCTCCCCGGCCGCTGTCTGCTTGGCATCCATCGCCGCTCATCCTTCCCACTCCTCCTCCTCCTCCGGAGGGAACTGGTTTCGAGTTTAGGTGGCTGAAGAAGATTCCGCTCGACTTGGGAGGGCCACCGTGGGGAAACCCGGATGGCTCTTCTCGCTGGGAAGCCGAGAGACCGGAGCTCCTTGCAAATCTCTCTCTGGGAGTGTCAAAAAGCCCCCGGAGGCGGCGCAAGTGTAGATGGCTGGGGGGACCCCGCCGTTCCTCTCCTACGCGCGCCTTCCTTTTGCCCCACGGTCTCCAGGTTAAGGCGAAAAGGAAATGGCAAACCGAGCCCTGATAATGAGCAGATGAATAAACGTGCGAGAAACTCCTCTTGGCTACCCCTCCCCACCTTTTCCTTGGCTCCTTCAAAGACGCCAAACAACCTGCTCTCCAGAAACCGCCGGGGCTGGAAGGAAGACGATCCGCGCCCCAAGTAGCGAGTGAAGGGCTTGGCAGTTTTGAAACAATGAGAAACCTGGATCGGAAGTTGGGTTTAAGTGGCTTAGAGGGGATTAGGGCTTCAAATTGGCGGCGGGGCCCGGCGCTTTCCTGCGAGAGTCACGCCGCCTTTTAAAAGATTACGCGCAGATTTGACAGCAGCTCCGGCTGGATATTATGAGCCGAGCAAAGGCAGCTGGAAGGAGCCGGGGTGGAGGTCCCTCCCGAGGGATTTTATTTTATTTTATCCAATTTTATTTTATTTTATCCCGGCTCCTTCTGTTCCTCGCCTCCAGTTTCCTTGTGCCAGTACTTTAAATAAAGGCTACTTTTGAAGCGTGTTGTGGGAAGAGCAGGCGCACAGAGGCATTGGAACGAACATTCATATTCCACTCAAACGCGTTTTAATTTTGGTATGAAAAGCATACCCCCGTTAAAACGAAGGAGAGGTGCCCAACAATTTTTCTGATTAACGAGTTTTTCGATTGCATTATCTGTGGAACTTAAGTGATCACTTTCCCCCGTTTTAAGGTGTAAGAACAGCGTTTGTAAACGGAGGCTTTGTAAGGCGGAGCGCTGAAATGCGCCCTTCCCCGAAAGGGGTACTAAGCTGTGTTCTGTGTTGCAACAAAAAACAACACAGCAGTGCCTTGTGGCAAGCTTAAAAGTACTCAACAAATGAAGATATTTCTTAATGGCGCACGAAGGTGTGGGAATCGATCCTACTCGAAAAATGGACATATAAACTTAGAGCCGCTAGAGGTCCACAAAATAAGGACCCATTTCTTTCTATTTGGTATGGTTTTATTGTTGTTCACATTAATGACACAGAGCATAGCCAACCTCCCGCCCTCCATGAATGGCTGTGGAAAATACGAAAAATAGAAATAGAGGCAGAGCTTTACATACTAAGGTTCTCTGGAAATGCAGCTCATCTTCCCCTGGAAAATGAGGGGTATCCATGCCATTGGGGTTTTTATTTGTATAGACATGTTTTATAACGCCTCCGTATACAGATGGGTAGCCGTGTTGGTCTGCCATAGTCAAAATAAAAAAATTCCTTCCTGTAGCACCTTAAAGACCAACTAAGTTAGTTCTTGGTATAAGCTTTCGTGTGCATGCACACGAAAGCTTATACCAAGAACTAACTTAGTTGGTCTTTAAGGTGCTACAGGAAGGAATTTTTTTATTTTAACGCCTCCGTATTTTATCGAAAGTCTGGAGTGCATTTCTGAAGTCTCTCGGCCCCCTCATGGTCTCGGTTCGCGCCTGTTTTCTGTGATTGACTTCCGTCTATGCTCGATTTTGCCTATTTACTTATTTCCCGCCTTTCCCCAGGGTGGGTGGGTTATGCGATACATTTCGTGGCATAAACTGCTGTGGGCCAAAGCCCAGCTCGTTAGCATTAGCGGATGTAACATTTGATGAATCTCATACCATTAGAAATTGGTTCGAGGGGCTCTCTGCCTTGAAAAAACGGGGGATTATTTTTTTATGGCTTGCTTTAAAACGACGAAAGAAGCATATTTCCATTTTTTCGTTTGCTTTCTTCCTCTCCTCCCCCCCCCGGGGGGGTCGTGTTGTGCATCTTGAGCTCTTCCTAACGCGGGATGAAAGTTGGTGGTCGAAGGAGACGGGGTAAAGTCGCCACATCCATTGGGAGCGAGAGGAAACTCCACACCCCAGAGGCCCTTAACGTCACTTTGTGTGTGTCCCCCTCTCGCCCCCCCCCACTTCAGCTTCTGGATCTCTTCATGGTGTGGGATTGGTCGACTTACCTAGCAGACTACGGGCAGCCCAGCTCCAAGTACCTGCGCGTCAATCCAACCACCGCCTTGGCCCTCCTGGAGAAGTGAGTCACACACAGCCCTCCTCCTCCTCCTCCTCCTCTAGCCATCTCTGCAGGCGCTATCAGGAGACCAATGCCTTGCAGGAGAGCGAATGCTAGGGCACCCCCCCCCCCGCCCAGGACACGCATAGGGAAAGCTTAGGTTGTAACCCAAATGCGTGCGCTTAGGTGCCGCCTGTCCCTTTGCAAACGGGGAAATGCTTCTTTTGGTTTTAGCAGCTCCACCCGGATCTCTGGTGATTAGGACTGCACACTATCTGCATCTTCCCGCTTAGGAAATTTGCCCATTCTAAATTTCCTTGGACGGACGAGTCCCCTTTCATTGGCGCCCCCAAAAGAAGCCCACGCAAGATGGCAAAGTGTGGGATGGATCTCGGAGCAATTGGTAAAAGTCCTAATTTGCAGGACCTTTTGGTTTAAAATTATTCCAAAAAAATGTAATTACTCTTTGGGAGAGAGAGAGAGAGAAACAGACAGACAGAGAGAAACCAGCAGAAAAACGCCAACACAAATGTGACTAAACTGCAGTATTAAAAATGATTCTTTTCAGTATGGGGTCTTTGCTTGCGTTGCGCTATGCAAAATTCCCATCACCAAACACCCCCCCCCCCTTTCAAGGAGTCCACGTGCTTTGATTTAACCGGATAGTAGATCAGATCGCTACAAAAAAGTTGATCCATTTGATCCAGTGTGCCCCCCAGTGCAGGCAGGCCTTGGCTGAGGATCTAACCTTGATCGAGAGGGAGAGGGAGAAAGATGGACGTCTCCACAGTCTAGCTGTTCCAAGGATCGCGGCAGCTGCCTTGAAAATGGGAAAGAGAGGAAGGAAGGTGCAGTCCTGGGCAGGCTTCACCTGGGACTACGTCCCTCTGGGCTGAATGGTACTTACGTCTGAGCAAACCTCTTTAGGTTGAAGCAGCGAGGCTCTCTGGAAGCTTCAGCCTCGCCGCGAATGCGGAATAGCAAAGAGCGTTTAGGACTCAAGGCACACCGCTTGCAGCTACACCCTGAAATGCAAAGGCGTTATAAATATTTAGCTGTACCTTAAACTACCCCCTTCCTTTCTAACTGTTGATTCGTTTTCTTTCTTCCCCCCTCGCAACGCCCCAACGTTTTGCAGAGTCCACAGAGGGTATGTATTTTTGTACTTTTTCGGTTTTACTTCTTCTGTCACTCCGAATTTATTCCTTTTGGTATTGAACCACCCAAGGTTCCGCTTCGAAGAGATTAATAGGAAGGCTGACTAAAACAAACAAATAAACAAAAAACAACTCAAGCCAAACTAAAGTGTCTTAATGGTTACAAGTAGTGGCCCATATACGAATTACAATGAACTACATTCTGTTCCTTGTACAAGTAACTTTAAAAAACAACTGATTGTAACAGAATTCCCTTTGATTCCATGGATACTTCCACACATCTATAATATTTAGTGTAGCCTCCATCCCCCATTAAAAAAAAAAGTCATGTGCACTGGAAAATCCCGCTTTGTCATCCCAGCTCAGAATTTTCAGATTTGGAAAACGAACTCAGGTCCCGGAAAGTTTATGCCATCCTAAAATATTTTTTGCCTTAGAAGTTCACGGGGGTCTCTGTTGTTTTCGCCTAGACTGCTCTTTACGCCGTTCCGATTGGAAGAAAATCGGATTAAGTTGGTGCCATAAACTCGGCTGCTTGAGAACCTCAAACGTTCCGAGCGCGCCGTTTTTTGCGCGTTTGGGTGGGGGGCTGCGGACATTAAACCCTTCGCACTGGGAACGAACGCAAATGAGGAGGAAATTTGGGCTTCTTTTGAAAACGAGCGAACTAACTTAAATTCTGTTTCTTTCCTTTTCTCCCGTTCTGCTTTCAGAATGAAAGACGTGAAGAAGAACAACATCTTCGCCCAGTTCAGGAAGAACGACCGCGACAAGCAGAAGCTCATCGAGACGGTGGTGAGGCAGCTGCGAGGCTTGGTGAACGGGATGTCCCAGCACTCCTGAACGCCGGGCGTTTCTGGAGACCGGCGGGCGCAGGCCGAAAACTAAGCCTGCGTCTCCCCGGTTAGGGTCCTTGCTCCATGGACAACTGGAAAAGATGCTGTGAAAGGGACCGGCCTATGGAAAGAGCCGGAGAGAACCTGAGCGTCTGCACTGCTGTCAATTAATGCTATCTTAACAACAACAACTTGTAAAAGGAAAAACAAACCCACACACACACATACATTGGTAGGGGTGGAATAGGGCTGTATATTTACCAAGGCAAAATGCCAAATTGTACATGCAACAGTGGGATTGTAAATAACTTTCTTTGCGGTCTGCGGGCAATGCCTCAAGATTCCCCCCTCCCCTTTTCCAAAGGACTTGGTGGGGGTGAGATTGCCACGCAATCCACCTTTGCTGCTCCCTACACTAACCCCGAGGTCATGTTTTCCCAAACAAGGAACTTTTTCTGTTTCAATAGTTGCCTGTCTCTCTAAATATAAATATAAATATAATATATATATTTACACACACTCTCCTGTATTATTTGTAAATTATTAGCCTTAAGTGATCCAACAGGTTTTCTATACCAGATTTTTTTCTTTTCTTTTTTTGTAGTGGGGGCAAAAAAGGAGAGGGTTTTCTTTTTTTTGTAGAGAGCCTTTCCAAACTACCTGAATCAAGACTCCGGCCTTGGTGGTCTTTGAACAACTGGACTTTTCTCGGGTATTTGAGCGACGGGACTTTTATATACAATTCTTAAACCCCCGCGGCGCCCCCCCCCCAGTTTCCTCTGCCTGCGTAAGGGATAAGGCAGCGCGATGCCAGTGTTGTGCGTGTAGTTGTGTAGGTAGGTCTCTCTCTGTGTGTGTCCATCTGGGTGTTTCTAGGACTAGCTATTCCCCACCCCACTCCGTCCCCCTCAATTTTCAACTTCTGCACTGGAGCAGCCTCGTTCGAAACGCAAAGCGAATGTATCCTAAATTCCAAAAAACCAAATGAATCGAGGGACTTGCATAAAGAATGTATCTTTCTTTCCTTCTTTTCATGCGCTCCGTGTATTAAGTTATTTGGACAGTCCCGAATACAGTAATATAAACCTTACCCTCCCTTTGGTGTGGCTTGTTTCATTGTTTTTTCCTAATGGGGAAATGCTGCGTCTCAGCCTGCTGGACCTTCTCTCATCGGGGTTTCGATCAAACGAGTCTCTCCTTCTGACTTCGGCTCAGGCACAGTCGAGATCGTCCGCGCCCTCGGATCTTCCTGCCTGTCCAGGCGGCCTCTACGGTTTGTGGGAGCAGCAGCCGCGATTTCAAGGAGTGTGCAACCGGGGAAGATTCCCCCCCCCCCAGCCAAGTCCACCAGCCTTGGAGATGCGACCGGAAAGTCAGGGCACCTCGGAGCATCTTGCTTATTTTCCCTCTCTCTTTTCTTCCCACTCTTTTCTCATTGGAGGAGACAAGATTGAAGCTGCATTCAATCGTGCATTGTTTAGGGAGGAACTCTGGGGGTGTTGGGTTGTGCCTCTTTTTTTTTAAGGAAGGGATGGGGGCAGCTGCCGGGAGGATCAATCGGAGCCGAAGACAGAGAGCTGTCGCTTCGGGTTTGCTGGCCAAGACCGATGGCCCCCAAAGGGCATGGACGGGGCCAGCCTGGCCTCACCCTCGGAGGGTTTGATCTGCCCGGCGACAAGGCCTCTGCAGCCCACCTTTCCTCCAGAGGCAGCCGGGTAAGTTCTTTTGCTTCTTAGCGAGGGAGGGCTGCAGATCTGGCTAAAAAGGGGGCCGGTAGCTTGCTGCTGAAGTTTGGGGGCGGAATTGGGAATGAGAGGGTCAAATGGACAACGAAGCTATTCAGGGCAGATCAAAGGAAGTGCCTCTTCACGCCGCGCAAGGATGAGCTGTGGAACTCGCTTCCACAGGAGGCAGCGGAGACCTCTATGGCTTTAAAAGAGGCTTAGACAAATTCTAAGTTGCCGGTGGCTACTAGCCATGATGGCTGTAGCGATGCTTCTCAGTACCAGTTGCTGGAAACCACAGGAGGGGAGAGAGCGGGTTCTTGTGCTGGAATACTGCTTGCTGGTTTCCCACAGGCATCTGGTTGGCCACTGTGAGAACAGGCTTTCGACCAGGCCCCTAATTGCTCTTATATGCTAAGGACGCGCCTGTAACAATCTTGGCTTTGCAAAGACTCAGCGAGCCAACAGAGCAGCTCAGATCGACGGGAATTTGGCCTTCACAGTCTTGGGAGACGTGATGAGCGGCCCGCGCGCTTGCTTTGCGCCAAGCCGGGCACCTGGAATCATTTCCCGGTTCTTGACAAGGAAACTGGGGTGTGGGATAGATGGATGGAGAGCCAGAGTGTCCCCCTTGGCATTAAGTGAAACAGGGAAAGGTGTCCTTTGATCTTGACATCCTACAAGAACTTTGAATGAAGGCGGAGACCCGAGCTTTAGGCATCCATAGGAGCTGGCAGGCGCTGCAGCGGGGAAAGAGGCACCAGGCACTTACGCACCTGGGGGGGGGGGGAAGTGGTGCAGCTTCACTTCTTCAGCCCCCCCCCCCGCCCCGCACGCTCCAGCACAAAGGACAGATGCTTCTGTGATCTGGATCTCTAAGGGGCAGCCCTATCTGGGAAGTAGAAAAGACGCCTTTTTTTTTAAAGGACCAGTATTGAGAAAATCCTGTAGCATTTCCCGCTAATGTCACTCGTTAGCCATTCTTATGGGCACCATTGGGACTAGGAAGGTGATTTGAGATAGAGCCTCTTAGCGGGATAAAGCCGGGATCTAAGTATTCTAAATAAATAAGTGCAAAAAACTGGGGACGGAAGGGACAGAACTAAGCAAGTTCAGGGAGTACGGAACTGGGCTATTGGGAGAGAGGATGGGGTGTGCGGAATGGACCCGCGTGTTTCTGGTCCCGCTTGGATTGAACAGGAAAAGAGAAACCGACCGTGCCTTAGGGTTCAAAACTAGTCGCTCAGGTCTTTCAGCCTGAGGTTCTTGTCACCGTCCAAGATGGCCTTTCGCCCGTCGCTTGTGGCCTTCGGGTCTTCTCTCCGCAGGCCATGTCTTTGTGGTCTTTTCGTTGAGGGACTTAATAATAATAATAATAATAATAATAATAATAATAATAATAATAATAATACAAAAGCAAGTGCAATAAATCTATACAATATGCATTAAAGGCGAGATACAATGTGTGTGGGGGGGGGGGAGGGGAGTCACCAAGCTGCTTACATGAACTTATCAGCGTTCAATTCCCTTACCGCTACTGTTGCCACAAATGCAACCTAAGACCTTCGCCCACGCAAGAGCACGTGTGTCGTGTTATTTCCTAATTTTAAGTTCCAGCAAATTAGCTGGAAGGTGACTTCAAAACGCGGCTTGGAAAGCGGCGGCATTTACGTACTTCGCTAATCTCTCCAGTAGAGCTGTTCCCCTGCCTTTGCCGGTTCCTTGAAGGAATTTTGCCGGCTGCACCCGAGATAAATTTGCTGAGCAATTGCTGCCTTCGAAGCGAATCTCTGCAAAAGAGATGCGGCGCTTCGGCGTCATCCCACCCAGAACTTGGCAGCAAATGTTTAGGAAAGCGGCGCAAACCACAGGCATTCTCCGCGCAGCGATTAGAGAACCTTGCGATCTTCATGGGTGCATATTATTAATATTTGCTAATAAGAATCACTAGCATTCGTTGTATTAGCGGTGCAGAGTTGGTAGTAGAAACGTCCCCCGGTCGAAAGCTGTGTGGATTGGGGCGGGTTGTGTAGTTATTAAGCCTTCCGCGGGACTCGCCCTACTCACTACCTTCAAGCTAAGGTAACTGGAAGTCCGGCCTGCGTAAATGTAGACGGGGCCGGAATCGACCAGCTACAATCCCCGGACTAAAGTGAGAGAAAAGAAGCACAGATTGCAGGTCAGCTCATGGGCGCCTCGCCCCATTGCTACCTGTGGGTGATATTTGGGAGTTAGGAAGCAAAGGCTTTCATCTCCCTGTCTTCGCCTCTCTCTTTAATATTGCTTGAAATGGCAGTCACGACAGGACCCAACTCCGTCGGACTGAAGTAGCTCTGCTTCTCCGTTGCCCACGGAGGGAACTTTTACACCCCACCAAAGTAGGCCCGGAGGGCTTGTTTTAGGGAGGGACGGGGAGAGACGCGTGGCTTGCCGCCTGCGGCTTCCAATCCACAAAAGACCTAGCCATCCTCTTTGGGGCGGCAGAAGAAACCCAGTTGGTTTATTTCATGTACATCGCGCTTGTCCTCCAAGTAGCTGAGGGGTGATCCATAGAGGCCCCCCCTCCCCCAGCCTCCCCTCATTTAATCCTCCGAACAACCCTGCAATGTAGCTTTGGGAGAGAATGATTGGCCCAAGACCACCTAGCGAGCGTCGAGCTGAGTGTTCCTGCCTGACCTTCTGTAAACCAGATGTTGACAGACTTCAGGCTGGTGGAATCTGCTTAGAGTTTTTAAACCCGGAGCCAGGAAGCTAGAGGCAACCCCCCACAGCACCTTGGGACCCACTACTTCTGAAAGTGCAAATTCCTCCCACCAGGTAACAACCTTTGTAGCTTCGTGATAGAGCATCTGCTTTACAAGTCGCGGGTTCAATCCGGGTAGACCTGGGACTTCTGGCGTTCTGGAGAGCGCCTGCCTGTCAGTGTAGACAATAATGACCTAGATATACCAGTGGCCTGGCTTGGTATAAGGCAGGTTCCCAGGTTGCTGATTGAGAAAGGGCTGACTGAAGTGAATTACCTGCTTTGCCTTTGTTACCAAGAAGTCTTATTACCCACAGATCTTTCTGCGCGCCCCTGCTCTGAATCACTATTACAGAGCTAACCTGTGGCGACCCTAAGCCCGCTTACCTGGGAGTAAGCCCCACTGAATTAAAGGGCGGTGGGGGGCTCATTTCTGAGCAGACCTGTCTAGGATTGCCTTAACCGTGCTCAGTAGGGGCGGGGGGCTTATTTCCAGGTCTCAGCTCTCCTGGCATAAAGTCCTGCGCCTTCTGCTTCCAATGAGACGCCTGGTTTTCCAAATCCAGGCGGGGCGGGCAGGGTCCCAGTGGGCTGCTCTTGGGTTACCTGCGAGGCGAGTCTCCCCCTCCCGAGACAGGAGAGGTCCGTCCCAGCAGCGCGTTCCTCCTCCTCCTCCTCCTCCCCCCCTTCATCGCGGACCCTCTCAGGCGCCAATCGCAGCGCTTTCGGCCCCCCGTTTTAAATATGCAGCGGAGAGACGTCAGCAGGCGCACCCCCCAGCGAAGGTGGCTGGCCAATATCTATATAAATCTGTGCAAGGCAGAGAATAGTTAAAAGGTGTGTGCGCGAAGGATGCTCCCAAAGAGTTAGAGAAGGAGCGTCCGAGCGCAGGCGGTTTTTGACAGCTCCGCAGAGACGGGGAAGCGCGGAGGGGGATGAAGAAGAAGTCTGCCTCTTCAGAGTCCTCATCCCACGCGCGAGCAGCCTGGGCGGTCAAATCCTCTTTGGATGCCTAGGGGCTGACCGTCGAGGATGGGGCTCGTGGTGCTTGCAAGTGGGTCCGAGGGATCCCGATCCCAGGCACGCCGGTTCTGAGCAGAATGGCCCCCTCTCGCTCCCTGGCCGCAAAAGGAAACGACGGTGCGCTGTAGTTTCCCCGATCCTTTCAAAGTAGGTTGCGATTCTTCCAGACGCGCAGTGGAAACGGGAAGAGACCCCCTCCGAGGTGAGAGCAAAGTGGCTGCGCTGTTGGGTTTCCTTTTATGTTTTGTGGGGGAGGGGGGGGAGACGCACCAGGAGAGGTGTCTTGGAGGTCTCCTTGACACCTCCCTCCCGGTTTGAATCTCAGGTTTTGCGCGGGCGCACCCGCTTTGGATCGCAAGCTTTGCGCCAGATTCCTTTGGGGACTTTAATGGACGGGTGGCGAGGAAAAGCATCTTTGAATAAAAAGTGGCATTTTGGGGATGGGTTGGCTTCTTTGCTTCCTGTATGGTGAGTTGAGCCCACCTCTATGGGAATCCTAATCTGGAGTAGGATGCCCTGGCATCTGGTAGCAGATTTCCCCTCTCCAATATTCCCTTTCTCTCTCCCTCCCCAGCTGAAGCCACAGTCGGCCAGTGAATTCCGCCGGACGATGCTCCCCAGCCCGAGCACGAAGATGCTGCCGCCGGTGGCAACCTCTGAGGATGCGCTCTCCTGGCTGGAGGCTGCGCTGGCCACCTGCCTGGCGGTGGCCTTCCTGCTGGCGCTGGCGCGGCACCTGTGGGCGCTGCGTTGGAGCCTGAGCCGAGACCGCGCCAGCGCCCTGCCACTGCCCAAGGGCTCCATGGGTTGGCCCTTCTTCGGCGAGACGCTGCATTGGCTGGTCCAGGTGAGCACTGGGGCGGCGGCGGGCGGGGCAGGTAAAGGACGAGCCTCCTGGGCTTAGCGCAGCCAGGGCCGCGGGCGGGGGCTCAGCCCAGAGGCACTCTGCACATGACCAGGGCGCCGAAAAAGAGTTCTAGCGAAGGTGTCCCGCTCAAGGGAAGGTCCTACCGCTAGTCTCCCATTTCTCAGGATGGGAAAACAAAAGCCCTCGAGCTGGAGGGGACGGGGGTTGGGCAAATCAGGGGTATCTCAGTCGGTAGGGCATGAAACTCTTAAGCTCATGGTCGTGGGTTCCGACATTGCAGGGAATCTGACTACATGGCCTTTGTGGTCCCTTCCAACTCTACAATTGCACGATTTTACGACGCATTTGCCCAGCTGTCAGTTCAGTGGGATTTATTCCCAAGCAGGTGCGCCTAAGGCTGTATCACTTTCAGAGGTGTTCCTCAATGCAGGGAGGAAAGCACTTTTGTGAGGCTCAGAGACACTCTTCACATGTCCCAGGGTTGAAGTTTAGGAATTATAATAAACCGATTCCCCACTCTGAGCCCCCTCGGAGGCGATCTCGGGCCGATGGAGCTCTTTCTGGGGGACCAGGATATGTTTAACACAAAGAAGCAGCTGCGAGGACTCCGCCCCGTGGGGAAAGCGCTCTTCACTACCTCAGAGACACCGTCGACTTTCTTCGCAAACTGTCCGCGAAGCTTGAGTCCAGGCCCGGGCCTCCATCCCTCTGTTTATCTGACTGGCTGTGCAGGGTTCCAGCTTCCACAGCTCCCGGCGGCAGCGATACGGCGCCGTGTTCAAGACGCACCTGCTGGGGAAGCCGGTGATCCGCGTGAGCGGCGCCGACAACGTGCGCAAGATCCTGCTGGGAGAGCACAGCCTGGTCAGCGCCCAGTGGCCGCTCAGCACCCAGATCCTGCTGGGCTCGCACACCCTCCTCAACGCCAGCGCCGAGGCGCACCGCCAGCGCAGGAAGGTAGGGGGCTGAGGGGCGCGTCGCTGGGGAGGGAAACCTTGGCCGCCGAGCCTGAAACCGAACCTAGGCGCCCTCTGGGAAAGAGAAGGCAGCTCGCTGGCATTCACCTCCCCCATACAGGCTTTGTTGAGCCTCCACTCCCCACTCAGCTTCAACCAGCACGGCCAATGGTGAGGAACCACGAGAGATGCGGTCCAGCAATATCTAGGGGTGGGGAGCCCTATAGCTAAAAGCTGGCTGTCGAAGTTTGTGCTAGGCGCTGTCGCAGATTCCAGTAGCCACTCCACGCAAAGGTTTAGGACCCGCGCCTTACGCAATTCTCTTGGTTGCTGCTAGGACTATACCACTTAGGGCTACTGCTGGTGGCCGGGGTTGCAACCCCCCATTCTTACATTCTCTCTCTCTCTCTCTCTCTCTCTCTCTCTCTCTCTCTCTCGTATAACTGAACACAGGCAACGTCTCCCAGCTTAGGAAAGTTTCCCCACCCCATAGGTCAGCATTCAAAAACGCGCAAAGTCCGGGGAAGAATCTCGGCGGTTCTGGTGTTTGTACCGACTAGCCCATTCAAGAGACCAGAATGGGGGAAAGAATTGGGGGACTGGTGAAGGGAAAAATGGGTCTATGGCTTTGGGGCACGATGTCCCTAGTAGCGACCGCTCCCCCAATTAATTTTACATCGCCCACCGCGGTTCTCTCCCTTCTCTTTTCGCCGCGTCAGATCCTGGTCAGAGTCTTCAGCCGCGCCGCCCTGGAGAGCTACCTGCCCCGCATCCAGAAGGTGGTGCGCTGGGAGCTGCGCGGCTGGTGCCAGCAGCCGGGCCCCGTCGCCGTCTATTCTTCCGCCAAGACCTTGACCTTCCGCATCGCCGCGCGGATCCTGCTGGGGCTCAGCCTGGAGGAGAAGCAGTTCAAGGAGCTGGCTCGGACCTTTGAGCAGCTGGTGGAGAATCTCTTCTCCTTGCCGCTCAACATCCCCTTCAGCGGGCTGCGGAAGGTAGGGCTGCGTGCGCATGTGTGCGCGTCCCCATCTTCGTCGCCATCCAAAGAACCAACTTCGACCATGATCACTTACCCCGATCCATTCTGAAGTCCCGCTAATGCCGTTGATGAGCGCAGAATCCTAGAGCCCCTGGTCTAAAGTGTCTTTATGGCTGTATCCCTACACTTTACGTCGGATAGACCTTATTTATTACTATAGTTCACATCTTTCTAGGCCGCCTTTCAAGACTATGGGTGTCCCAAGGCGGCTTTCCTCAATAGCAAGTATTAAAGTGAGTGAAAGACCCCTTTCTGGCCTATTTGGGGGTCGGAGGTGGGGTGAAGTTCTGGCTTTGAGCTCTCGGGAGCCCCATCCTCTATTCAGACCAAGCAGCTGGAATAATTTTCTGCTGGAAAGGTATTCTGCACCTGCTCAGAGATGCACCTCTTGCGTATTTGTTTGTGTAGGCTATTTTAACCTCCCCTTTTCCCCCAAGCAGGGCGCAATTAAGTTTTATAGCACAAATGAGACAGCAACCAACCTTTAAAGGCACAAAATCCCAATTAAAACAAAATAACTACCTGCCTATTCTAAAGCCTTTGAAAAGGAAGGTTGTTTTTTTTTTTTTAAAATGGATTTAATATTCACCCGCGTTGCAATGTTCACTTGCACATTGACTCTAATATAGAATGAACGGTGCGAAATTCAGTTTGAAAGGTCTGAATTGCCCAAGGTGTCTAGCTTAAAAGGGACAAACTCCGGCATCTGTCGCATCGTGCTGGAACACTGATAGCAACGCTTAGGGGGCCACCACAAAAAAGGCTCTTTCTGCCTGACAAGCGGCAGAACCGCAAATTGGTTCTCATTCCCAGATCGGAAAGGTCAGGGGGGAGCGCTGCCTGGACCTGAGCAGAGCCTTGCATTTAGCCCCCAAACGATTCGGAACCCAGCGGAGCCCATAAAAAACAGGTGCCAGTTCTAACCTGAGCGACAGGCTACTGGGCAGGCTGAGATCTTTACTGGTCCAGATTCAAAGCCTGGCCGAAGCCACCCGGTTCCTTGCAACCGAGCAGTTTCTGTGGCTTCTGCTCAAGACCTTTATTGGCTGTGAAGGGATTTTGGCGGCGCACGTGGACGCGGGTCGCGCAGTGCCGACCACCTCTCCTCTAAAACTAGGTTCCTTTGAATTCAATGCGTCTTGGTCTCTTTGAATTCACAGGGTTTTACTCCCAGGTAAACAGAGATTTATGGCTGCAGCCTAAGGACCCCGTTGAATTCAACAGGACTTACTTCTGAGTAGACCTGCACCAAGTTTGACTGCTCATTGGGGCTTATTTATTGATTTCCCAGGTCCATATGATCGCCTAAGGCTCTCTCATCACCCCCCACACCCGAGCGAGTTTCGTAGAAATCCATTGGGTTCTCCCGACAAGTAAAGCAATAATCCAAAACAGCATTCTTTGAGTTGGAAGCAAATCCCATTTGAACTCTTTCCTTCGGAGTTAAGACGATCGCATTCGCATTGCACAAAAGGCAGGAACAAGTTGCGTCCTGCGGTGTAAAGGCGTCGTCAATGCAGAGTGCCTTTGTACGGTCACGGTGGCTGCCTGGTGGCGGAGGAAAAGGCATTGAGATGTCCTCGAATATCTTCCCCTTTCTCCTTTTTTTGCTTCCAGAAAGTCGTTCATGCCTGATCCATTTAAACACTGTCTCATCCGTGCTCCCATTGCACCGGCTGCGACGCCTTACGATTTAAGGCTTTAAACGATTCCCTTCCTGGTATAATTTGGGATTGTTCACATAAACACACGCAAGTCTAGAGCAAGTTTGGGCCAGGTGTGGTGCCATTCATTTGGGTTTTTCTTTAGCAACCAGTGGACTTTCAGGATCTCGGATTCCTCCACCCCCACCGCTGGAGTTCCCGGCTTCCTCTTATTGTTCACCTTTTCAAAATTTGGCAGCTCATCGGCTGAAGGCTTTGTAGTCCTCGGGATTTCCTTTCTCACTGCACTGATTATGGGTTTCGTTGGGCGGGATTGACAGGAACTTTCCCCGTTTCAGCGAAGGAAGAGGATATATTAAGCGCCGCTTCTAATTATAATGAGCTCCTACCTGGAGAAGTACGGTAAAAGATTGCCTGAACGTTCCAAGCAATAAGCGACTTCTGACTTCTTTGGCCTCCAAAGGGGCTAGACCTGTGTGTGTGTGCGCGCGCGTGTGTGCGTGCGCCTTTCTCCTTAGCCATTGCTGTTTTTTCTCTGAACCCTTCAGGGAATAAAGGCCAGGAATCTGCTACACGAGTACATGGAGAAAGCCATCTCGGAGAAACTGAAGCAGAAGGATCCTGAGGCTCACAGCGACGCTCTGGATTTCATTATCAACAGTGCCAAGGAGCATGGCAAAGAATTTACCATGCAGGAGCTGAAGGTAACTTCCTTTAAGCCGCCTGGAGTGGCCATAGTTGTCCCCTAGTTCACACAACCAAACATGGTCCTTTCCAAAATGACCATGTAAAGAAGTAATAAAGGTGTAAGTGCCTCTGAGCATGTGCAAAGGTCATTTCTGTAGGTGCATCCCACACAGTCTACAAGCAAGACATTATCACAGGACTTCCAAGCACCTGATAAGACTCTCTTTCCAAGTTAGTCCCAACCATATTATAGAAATAATAACCACATATGATGAAATAATTATTCCCACTCTGTCTGGCATAATCTTTGCTCTGCATCTTTTCTGTGGTGTTCAGTTAACTCACATTGACTTTGAACCAGGCATGGATCAGGATCATGCCCATTTGTTAATTATGGTTGTATTATGCTTTTCCTTTGGGAAATTCGAAGTGGTTTCTTGGCAGTACACACAAAGCATCCTAGGAATTGTGGTTTTTCACCTTTCACAAAACTACAATTCCCAGCACCCTTGACAAATTACAGCCTCCAGGATTCTTTGTGAGGGAGAAATGGGTTGCTTAGCTCTAGCACTGTGACAGCATCCTGTTCCCTCAAGCCGATGAGTGTCAGTACTGCACCCAGAAGTCATTGTGGTGACTGCGGTCCTCTCCCACTTGCCACAGGGACAGATGGGTTTCACTGGGTGGGATTGACAGAAGGAGAACTTTCCTAATTTCAGCTAAGGAAGGGGATATATTGAGTGCTGAATCTGGTGTCTGGAGATCTGATATGGCCTCCTGCACTTATCCTGAATAGAATCCAGGGCTTAGGGTTTCCATATTTCAAAAAGTAAAAACCAGGACACCCCAAGCTTTTTTGACGGCATTTTTGGCACAATTTAACCCCCATTGCCAGTTTTCCAGGACATTTGACTGATTTCCAAAAAATAATCCAGGACGCAATTTTCGGAGGCAAAATCCGGGACATGTCCTGGAAAATCAGGAGGGATGGCAGCCCTACAAGGCTGGGTGTGGAGATTTTTGCAGCAAATGGTTTGAAGTGGAGTTTATTTGATTGCTCTACACCAGATCTCTTTCTCCACGTATCATATTGAACTGAATTATTATAAATAGCAGCCTTGAGCAGAAGCTATTTTTTCTTGAAAATAGGGCCAATTCAGTACAGTCCCAAACACACTTTAGGGGAAGAGGTAAAAAAATCAGTTTCAAAGAAGTGAGACTTCTTTCTGGGCCTCTGATCACCCATCAGGAACCACATCAATAGGAGTAGTCTTTAAAGGACAGAATACAGTTGGGGATTGTGCTGTTTTTATTTTAATTTTAAGTCATTCTTGTTTTGACAATTGAAATCGATTGGAATGGTCAGAGTAAGTGTTTCCAGGATCCAAACGATAAACAGAACCACATGAGCTGGTTGATGGGATTCCATATGACATAAGCAGCTGTCTAAACTAGAAAGGCCTCTTTCCAGACAATGAAGTATGTGCCATGCCATGCTGACTCCACTGTAATAGGTGGTGACTTCACTGAAGTCAACGATTACCCATCTGCATGGCTATTTTGGCAAATTGGCTTTGCTAGGATTGTGTGTGAATTGGTCTATTCTGTAAACCAGAGATGGGGAACCTGCAGCTTCCAGATGTTGTTGGACTCCCATCTTCCCCAGCCAGTGTGTCCAGAGATGCTAGGACAGGCATCCCCAACCTGTGGCGCTCTAGATGTTTTGGCCTACAACTCCCATGATCCCTAGCTAACAGGACCAGTGGTCAGGGATGATGGGAACTGTAGTCCAAAACATATGGAGGGCCAAAGGTTGGGAATTCCTGTGATAGGAGGTGTCACCCAGCAACATCTGGAGGGCCACAAGTTCCCCACTTCTGTGAGTGCAAGAAGAGATTGATTGGAGCACACATAATTTTCATATTTTCTTTTCAGCATAAAGAGAAACTTTTCAACACTTTTCAACATTTGTTGCTTAAACCAGGCTCCCTCAAACTCGGCCCTCCAGATGTTTTTGGCCTACAACTCCCATGATCCCTAGCTAGCAGGACCAGTGGTCAGGGATGATGGGAATTGTAGTCTCAAAACATCTGGAGGGCTGAGTTTGAGGAAGGCTGGCTTAAACAATGATATAAGAAAGATTGACATGGGGATCTGCTGCCCCTATGGATCCTGTCGCCTGAGGTGGTCAGCTCACCTGGCCTCATGGGTTGTCTGGCCCTGAACTCAAATTCCCATCAGCCTCAGCCAGGAGGCCAGTGGCCAGGGATTACAGTCATGGATGATGGGAGGTGTAGTCCAACAGTATCCAGAGGGTCACAGGTTAGACTCTGGATTTAATGGGTGGAGAGGGGCTCTTGATTCCGGATTTAATAATCTGATGGAGGTAACGTGCATCCTTAGATGGTACCATCCTTAGATAGTAACATGCATCAATTCACTTTATTGCTGCTGCTCCCTCCTTCTGCTGAGTGGAGCCCCAAGCCTCTGCCCCAAGGTCCTAGGCCCAGCTGTACTACTGCTTGGATGTGTAACAAGTGTGGATTGCACAAGCCTCTAAGGAATGATTCACTGTTGCAATTGGTAGCCCAAGGCAGTTGGGATGAGGAGCCATTTTTAAATAAGTAATTTAGCCCCTTACTGTAGCTCTGATCATGGGTGTAACTAAGGGGGACAGCTATATCCTCAAATATTATTATTATTTATTATTTTATTATTTCTTTAAAAAAAAAATAAAACAACTTTGGCTGTCCCACCTCAACAAAAATCCTGGCTATACCCATGGCTTTCACCAAAACTATCACCTCAACAATTTCTTATGGATGCTCATGTTTTCCAGGCCAGGTTGGAATCAAAAAATGATGTGAGTTTTCTGGTTCCCCACAGCTTGAAAACTCTAACAATGTTATATTTGAGTTCTAATCACAATGTGTGTGCCTGCCTGACTTTGATGCACAAGTGGACTCTGTCTTAAATGGCTTGTGGGTGTCATGCAAAAAAAAAGGGTATTTAATCTCTCTCCCAATGGCTTATCTTGCAGGAGTCTGCGATTGAATTGATCTTTGCTGCTTTCTTCACCACTGCCAGTGCTACTACTTCCATGATCCTCCTGTTGCTGAAACACCCCTTGGTCATAAAAAAGATTCAGCAGGAGCTGGTGTCCCATGATCTCACCGGGCAGTGCCATTGCCTCGCTGCAGGAGATTCTCTGAGAAACCATCAGTCTTGCCCAGAGACTCTGGTCATCCATGGAAAAGACAACAAAGACAGGGATTCCAATCCGCCTCTTCCTCCCAGGCTGCAAGGAGAACTAGACAGAGAGACAAAGAGGGAAGTCAGAGTCCCTAAGTTGGGTCCCATTGCTAGAGCAGCCCAAGGAACTGTCCACGAGACTACAAACTGCCCTTGCTCTGCAGCCAAACAAGAAGAAGCAAACCAAGTCCTTGGCGAGCTGGAAAGACATGAGCACTATTGTCAGTCTTACTTGACACTGGAGAAGATGAGCCGTCTGCGGTACTTGGATTGCGTCATCAAGGAAGTGCTGCGTTTGCTGCCCCCAGTGTCCGGAGGCTATAGGACAGCCTTACAAACCTTTGAACTGGATGTGAGTTGTGCGGCTTTTGTGGAAGTGCATGGAATTTGGGCTGGGTTGAGTTGGGTTTCACAAGGTTAGTCTGACCACTTCACAGGGGCAATGGCAGCTACCTTGGGAGCCATGGGAAACACCCTCCTTTCCCAGTGATGCTATGTGTTTATCCTACTTGGGGACAGAAGATGTTGCAAGAAACAACAGGGGCACTTGGGGTTCACAAGTTAGAAACCTAATGGCCCCTGGGGTTTGCTGTGGGAAAGTATGATTGATAGAGTGCAGAAACTAGAATTGGGGGGGGGGCAGGGAAGCATGGGAGAGATACAATGAACAGGAGACCCCGGTAGTGGATAGGTAACTGGGATGGCTTGTGAGAATGAAAGCAGTTGTGAAGAAGGTCCTATTAAGTTTCAGTGAATAAACCATAGAACCGATTACTGAGACAGGTGCCTCAAGAGATAGACAGCTGGGGATTGGTAGGGTGCAATTGTTCAGGTTTCGGGTGGCGCTGTGGTCTAAAACACTGAGCCTCTTGGGCTTGCCAATCAGAAGGTCGGCGGTTCGAATCCCCATGATGGGGTTCAGCTCCCATTGCTTGGTCCTAGCTCCTGCCAACCTAGCAGTTCAAAAGCATGCCAAAAGTGCAAGCAGATAAATAGGTACCACTCTGGCAGGAAGGTAAACGGTGTTTCTGTGCGCTGCTCTGGTTTTGGTGTTCCGTTGTGCCAGAAGCGGCTTAGTCATGCCGGCCACATGACCCAGAAAAACTGTCTGCGGACAAACGCCGGCTCCCTCGGCCTGTACAGTGAGATGAACGCCACAACCCCAGAGTCGTCTGTGACTGGACTTAACTGTCAGGGGTCCTTTACCTTTACCTTTTACCAAAATGAATATGGCCACCCTGGATGTTCATTAGACCAATTAGCAGGATTGCTGCCACTACAAGTATTGCAATTGGAGCATCTATTGTGGAGACTAGTAGTTGGCAATGGAAGCTGTGCTTGGAGAATGTTTAAAGATTCATAAGCTGAAGGATTGCTGCAAGTGTGTTCCCCACAAAGTACTTGATTTAACATTAGGGTTAAAAGGGACCTAACTCTCCATAGCTGCAACAAACTCCTCATAGTTATAATTTTTTAGGTGATTTCACCTGAAGCTGTGGCTCACAGAACTACCAAACAGCTCTTTTAATCAGCTCAGATACCATTTCAAGTAAACTTGATTGAAGGCATGAAAGAGGAAATTGCTCCCTTTACAAAAAGCCCCCAAAACATTCATGCCAAAGCAATGACCTCTTGTGCAGTGCATGTACATAAATGAGTACTAGTCTCATTTATATATTTAATTAAACTCCCAGAAAAGTGTGGGCTCTGGATCAAGCCTCATCTTGTTGTTGTTATAGCATCAAATAGAAGGTGCCGACCAGTATGTGTTTATTTAGCAAAATGTACATACGACTTGATTGTCACAAAACCTCAAAGCAATAAATAGCACAACATGCTTGTTAAGTTGCTTTTGGCTGCCTGCATATGTGCCGGTAGGAGAGAAAGTGTGATAATGTGCATCCAAAAGTTGTACACCCCTTGAAAATTAACATAGGCTGTTGACCCATCTAGTTGGGCTTCAAGCAAAGGTCTTCCCCAGCCCTGCTGCCTGAAATCACTTTTTAGTTATGCCTCACCGATAATGGGAGCTGTCACACTGCATAAGAATTAAATTATGTGCCAAATATTGTAAGCATTGCTGCAGAGTAGTCTTTAGGTGCTGTGTCAGCTAGATTTATTCTTGTCTGGCTCTTACACTGTTAGGATTAGCATGCTCTCAAGGTGTTGCAAGACCCACACCCTTCATCAAAGATAGAGGTCGATGTGGTGGGGGGAAATTAACAGGTTTTCTGTCAAATATTTGTTGCATACCCATTTCTATTCGACTGTTAAACGGGATTTTGAATACTTCAGTGTACATTCCCTGAAGTTGTAATTCACACATCACTGAAACCATGGTATTTCTGCACCGCCCATTATAGGTCTCTTAACATCTTAATAGGCTTGAGCTTCTGCTCAAGGGTAATGGTACGGGGGAGTTGAATTTGTGAGGTTTCCTCAAAGATGGGGGTCTGTCCTTGTGGATGCTCTAGTATAGAAGTCGCTTCCTTTCTCCTTCCCTTTGCAGGCTGCCCTCTGCAGGTTGCTGTCTCTGGTGCTGATTTTGTTCTGTCTCCCTCCTGCAGGGCTGCCAGATTCCCAAGGGCTGGAGCGTGATGTACAGTATTCGGGACACGCACGAGACCGCCAGCATCTATCAGAGTCCACCAGACATGTTTGACCCCGAGCGGTTTTGGGTGCCACAGGAGGAACGGGAAGAGCACAAAGGAGCTGGCCCCGTCCGCTTTCACTATATCCCCTTTGGTGGGGGAGTCCGAAATTGCATAGGCAAAGAACTGGCCCAGATGGTCCTCAAGTTGCTTGCTATTGAACTGGTCAGCACAGCCCGCTGGGAGCTGGCCACAGCACACTTCCCTAAGATGCAAACGGTGCCTATTGTGCACCCGGTGGATGGCTTGCAGCTCTATTTCCATCCTCTGAAGCAGGGAAGAGAAAGCAGCGGAACCAGCAAGACAGAGACTTGAGAACCATAAACCTCACATGCAATTCCAGCTGAGGATCATGGCAGAACATGTTTCCAGGACAAAACATCCGTCCGCTCCCAGTGTAGGTTTTTTTCAGCTGGTGCAAGCCCATTCCTGTCTGTTGGTTGTGGGAGGTGAAAGGGTGAAGTCCCTGCCTATGGTCCTTAATGGGCTGTGAGTTTCCTATTAGCATCCATTCAGAGACATGCATCTTTCTTAGTTGCACTTTTTGTTTTTGTGTGTGTGTGTGTGATGCCACTTTGGGATCTGGTTAGAGAAATCACGGTCCAAAGTTAGATGTCTCAGAAGGAATCCTAGGAAACATTGTTGTCAATTTTCTATAAGGAGAAGCAAAGGATGTGTAGGTCAAGTAGGTCTTGTGTAGGTCAAGTAGAGGGTTTGTTACCTGAGAGTGTTCTGCATTGATAGTAGACCTAACCTGTTCCTGGAAAAGATTCTTCAGAGGTCCTTGCAGCTTAGGATAACAGCTCCTCTGTTATCACAATGTAGTGGTGGGTCTGTTTCTGATGGGAAGGAAAGTCAATCAACCACTTGCCTGCCAAATAGATCTGCTGTAAGTATACTGCAAGGCAGGCATGGGAACTGTCACATGAGTGGTGGTGGTAGTGCCTATCAGAGGGCAGGTGAAGGAGAAGATGGTATGTGGATACATATACAGGTCTACTCAGGTGGAGTTCAATGGCACTGACTCCCAGGTTAAGTGTGCCTGGGTTTGCAGCCTGATTTATCTGCCAGACTGCATTGCTATGGGCTGGTCTTAATTTCACACCATTTAAAAATGCAGACTAGTTATGGATTTGGGATGCTAGGCTGTTAGGAGAAATATGGGGAGGATTTCTTAGGTATGGTTTGCATCATGCATACATGTTTTTCGATTTCTTATTTCTTCATACTTCATAGCTGAATGTATGAGCCAACTCCATTGAAAACATTGAGGTGATATATAGATCCTATTTCTGGCTTTCTGACCTGTGATGGCTCCTTGGTAAATTCAAGCCATTAGGCAATGATCATGCACTTAATCAAGCTTCACTTGGTCATTGGTCTGCTCAAGATGCTCTCTAGAAGCTTACACCAAACTGCCAACAGGGTACAGTTCCCACAATGATGGCACTCTGCCCCCCCAAAACCCCCCAGATAAAATAGCAGTGGTTGGGTTTAAATTAGTTCCAACTCACAAAGCAACTGGTTTGTAGATTGTGGCTTATGAGTACATACCTTTAATTCTGTACCCCTGTTCATTATAGGCCAATGCTGTGTATTATACAAAATCTCTTATTCCTGAGAGGTGTCTCTGAAGTTCAATCTTTTGGCTCAAGAGTGCTTTTAGTGCTCCTCTCCAGCTGATTATGAAAGCACTTCATAGAAATCGGGGGAAAATGTGAGTGGGTTATGTTGCTGGTGTGAGCCAAGTAGGAGTGGATAGTGGAATTGTAGAAGCGGTATATGTGGTTAATTTCAACCTGTGGACAGCTCCCATGCAAATGTCCAAGCGTGTAGGATGCTGCTTTAGTGACATGGGTTGGACAAGATGTCTTGGTAGCTTACAATATTGCAATAGCATCTTCCGTTTCCGATGGAGATCTGCTTAAAGCTACTGCTAGGAATTGCCATCTCTAGAGGCCCATGGATTGTGGCATTTAGGATGATTTGAGAAGAAGAAAACCAGGCTGCTGGCTGTGAATTAGAAACTCAGAAATATATATATTTTTTAAAGGAAACATGCAGGCGATATGAATCTGTGATGTGCAGGGCTGCAATGGGCATTCCTATTACTTGTAGACAGCCAGAAATACTGTCTTGTTAGGGGCTTAGTTCTTGCTGTACACACTTCACATTTCAGGTGGGGGCTACTTGATTAAATGCTATTCCATACAAAAACAAAGCAAAGCAAAAAACTGGCATGCCTGATAGAAAGCTAGCCTAGAACGCTTGTTTTTGACATGTCAGTGTTCTGTGCGCATGACTTTTTTTGAATTAAGGAACTTTTCATCATGTGGGCTCCCCCTGCCAGCAGTCTGAAGTAGTGCATTCCAGGCACATGTTTGCCACCTCCTTGAGAACAAGGTCTTCCTTATAAGCAGCACTTCAAAGCTGTCCTTGTAATTCTGTCTTCCCTTAGGATGTATACACCTCAAGTAGCCTAGATGCATCAGATGTTGTATAGTGGTGTTGTAGGTTCAACATTGTACTGTGGTGACCACCATGCTGCTACAGACTAGCAATAAACGTTTGAGGTAACTTTGCTGTAGAGAACATAGCCCCCAGGTGAAATTCTGTACACGTTTTCACCAGGGACAAGATCTTTCAGGAATGAACAGTGTCAGAAAGATGTCCTGTCCAGTTTTGTTTATTAAAAATGTTTGTCATGACACACCGAGTAGTTGAGAGCTGGACTTGCCTTGGAGCATTCCGATAAGAACTTCACCTGGTTTTGGAGCCAGAACACCCATTAACCCTGCCAAAATCATGCTTTAGGAAACACAAGAACATAAGAAGAGTCCACCAAAACAGGCCAATGGTTCATCTAGTCCAGCTTCCTGTTCCCAGAGCGGTCAACCAGATGTATTCCCTTCCCAGGGAAGACCTGAGAAATAATCTCTGTTAACAGTGGCTGACATTCACAAAAAATGATTCTTGTTGTATACTGACAAAGCAAGAGGATTTTAGTTTGAGTCAAAAGTACTACGAGAAGGAAGGTATGGCTGATCGCCTTCTAGCATAGCAATTATCACTGCAATCCTAACCATGTGTTCTCAGAAGTAAGTCCTATTGAATTAAATGGGTCTTATGCACAGGTTAGTTGGGGCTGGATTGCAGCCTTAATTCTCAAAAAAGCCCATCTATCATTGCAGCAATGACTAAGGCTGAAAAATTTGGTCTTCTAAATACCATTGGTGTGATTTATTCTCAACAGAAAACAACATTTTAAATTATTCTGACAACTATTGAAATTAGTTCAGGTGTTCACAGGACAGTCTGTGTTAACAGCAGAAGGGCACATTCTCCCTTATGTGAAATATGAGGAAATGCAGCTTTTAAAATATTGAACCTGTTAGGTTGCATCAGGGGCACCAAGTCCCACCCACACTCAATCTAACCTTTTTTTCTTTTCTGTATTGAGATCTGAACATCCTGGCCCATCCATCTACACTTTCTCTGTTGTTGGCAGCAAAGCTAAAGTTTGGATTGCCCCAAAGTGGAGCTCACCAAATTAAAGTTGTAGGACTAAGCTGGAGGCTTTCCTCCTTACGAAGAGACAATCTACTGAGTATATCAGAGATCTTGATAGCTTTGGACAACCTTCAAAATACAAAACAGCATGCCTATTAGTGTCCTATGAAAGAAGCCCTCAGGTTGCAATCTTAGACACCCTTACGTGGGAATAAGTCCCATTGAACTCAGTGGAACCTGGAAGTAAGCCAGGAGTGGGGCATCTCCCAACCTGAGGGCCACACTCCTTCATGGCGAATATTCTGGGGACCACATACCAGTGCTGGGTGAGGCAAATGTAGGCAGAACAGCAGACATGACCTTTAACTTTGTACAGTAGGCCACAGTCCTCCCTGCAAAAGCCATGGGTACAGTGGTACCTCGGGTTAAGTACTTAATTTGTTCTGGAGGTCCGTTCTTAACCTGAAACTGTTCTTAACCTGAAGCACCACTTTAGCTAATGGGGCCTCCTACTGCTGCCGCGCCGCCGCTGCACAATTTCTGTTCTCATCCTGAAGCAAAGTTCTTAACCTGAAGCACTATTTCTGGGTTAGTGGAGTGTGTAACCTGAAGCGTATGTAACCTGAAGCGTATGTAACCCAAGGTACCACTGTACTGGGGTATAATTTTGTTTAATGCACAGCTTGGACACCAATGGACATATGGATGCCCATTTTAATGTCATTTCAGTTCTAAGTAATGGCTTACTGATGCTCTTGTTCTTTTGTGCATGAAAGCATCTGTTCCAGATTTTTATTTGGTTGGATGGCACCTTGTAAGCCTCCTTCCGGCAACTCCTGCAGCCAAGGTGCTGCCAAACATTTTGCTCTGCTTTCCTTTGGACCACATCAGTGAGGCTGAGAGGGGGGTCTTGCCATATTGGCAGCCCAGAACCTCCATATCCATGTGCTCCATTCTCTCTTGAGACAGACGAATGCCAACTATATACCACAAGTTTCTCATATATAACAAAACAAGTTAGTACAGACATTACTGGTAATTAGTTCACCCTACTAGTTATATGCACACAACAGAGAGTTATTTCCAGGTAAGAAGCAGTTGTCAAAGTTAAAATATAGCCATTTTCTCCACCTGGTGGCATTTAAAACAAACTACAACAGAATGCATCTTTGACTTCAGTTATTTCTAATCACTTTAAAGGGGTCTGTGACTGTATAATAACTGGTTGATTGTTTCTAATTGCTCTGTGGTTTGTACAGGAGAGGGTTTTTTTAAGCAGTAAGATTAATAACAAGAGGAGTCAAAACAAACTTTCTTTGTGATCAATTTTACACCTCTTTGCTTCAGTGGATGGAGAGATGAATCAGCCCATCGTTCCCACTCCTGCCAATTTTTACTGAATACCAGCTTTACACAACCTGGTGCTCTTGAGATATTTTGGACTACAACTTCTATTAGCTCCAGTCCAGTCCAGTCTCAGGTTGGGGAAGGATGCTTGAGATGATCACTATGTCTGAAATTAACTCCTGATTTTAGTTACTATTCCTTCTCTTGCAGCTGAAACAAATTTGGGGAAAACATCGTCCTAACTCAGTTGTGTTTTACAAAATGTTAGGAATTTGTTTTCTGATAATTTGAATCCACTCACAGAGACAGGTGTGAATACTGTTAGGTTTAGGAGGAGAAAAACAAAATTGGCAAATTGATACTGGAAAGTATTGCCTTAAAATTAATAAGCAAAGTCAAATGTCAAAGCCAAAAAGTAAACCTTAAATTTTGAAAAAGGCTGAACTCTGAGTCTGTAAAAAGTTTCATTTCTACCTCCTCCCTGCAGATTTATAAAAATTGCTACCTACCCAGCTTCCAACACTCTTCAATTCACCATGTCATCAGGTGGACATGGCACTTTCCTTTGTGCAATTTTTAAAACTGCGAATGGATCCGTTATTCTGCCCAGAGCCAGTTTTTAAGGCAATATATTCATGCTTCTGTTTTGTGGGCCCCCAATACTAGGTTTATTTATTTATCGAATTTATATACCGCCCTATACCCGGAGGTCTCAGGGCTGTTCACATAACAAGATCACAATATATAAAATCAAAATAAGAAAATAAGTTTTTGCCTGGCGCCTAAAGGTGTATAATGAAGACGCCAGGCGAACTTCCCTGGGGAGAGCATTCCACAGATGGGGAGCCACTGCAGAGAAGGCCCGTTCTCGTGTTGCCACCCTCTGGACCTCTCAGGGAGGAGGCACATGAAGGAGGGCCTCAGAAGATGATCTCAGGGTCTGGTTAGGTTCGTATGGAAAGAGGCGGTCCTTGAGGTATTGCAGTCCTGAGCAGTTTTAGGCTTTATGGGTCAAAACCAGCACTTTGAATAGGGCCCAGAAACTAATTGGTAGCCAGTACAGTCAGTTCTCATTATGGTGAGGTCTTGTTAGCAGTTATTATGTTTAAACAGAAACACTATTGCTGCAACCCCTGTCTTAGATAAAAATTGCCTAAAGTATTACCTTGGATACTGCCTGTGATGAATTGATAGTGTGTAGTTGTACCATAATATTCCAGTGTTATTGCCAGTAAATGGCTGGCTTAAAATGGAGTTAGCAGAGGTGAAAGTATCCTCTGCTTTGTTCTTATCACCAGTTAATCAATCATGAAATGAAACAAGCATTTAAACATACAGTTTTATTTAACATATCATCTCTTAAATGAGGTTATCTTCTTCTGCTTCCTGCTATGACTGCCACTGTTTTTACTTACACTGTAAGACACTCAGAACAGAAATTCAGCAGATGGAGCATTACCTGTATAATCTTTACTGTTTCAGAAACCCACATCTGCAGAATATTTGGTAGTCCTGCATTCGTTAATCCGCTTCCTATCAGGGGCCTCTGGAGTCAAAATACCAGCCCTGATTTCATTTACATTCTGAAAGGAAGATGCCTGTTGGGTTCACTGGACTTTAACCCTGGCCTAAATAAACTTCATTCATATCTAGTTAAAGTGTCTGATTAAGGGAGTCTTCATGTGCCTGACACCATGGCTTGAAACAGATTTATTGGGAATCAAGTCTCACTGCTATCAGCAGAATTTATACTGTCATTCTTAGTGTGACTTTTTATTAGTATTCATTGGGGTTGTCCCAGGAGTAAAACATTGTAGTTGATTAATTCTATGAGTTCTAGTTGATTAAGTCATTGTTCAATCAACTGCATTTTTATAAGTTTGCTTTCAGCTAAGTAGTCCAAAACAAACAAACAAACAAACAAACAAACAAACAAACAAAGCATACAAACATGTGACCAAGGCACTCCCTTACAAGACCTGTTTTCTACATGAGAAAGAATAGGGAACAGTTCTCCCAAGCTGTAGGTTTTATTTATATAGTTGTATACCACCGCTTTGAGGGCGGTTTCCCCCCTTAAAAGCAAGTGGTATATAAATTTTATGAAATAAACAAATAAATATTAACTCTTCTTTTTTAAAAAAAATAAAATAAAATCTGTCTGAGTAACCAGCCACCGTTTTAGTAGACTAAGCTAAATTTCAAATGTAGAAAGTTGAGAAGCTTTAGAAAGTTTGTATGAGTTTTAACTTGTTTCGGTCTATTCAGTTTTAACTTTCTGTATGTTTTAAATTATGGTTGCAATTTTTTTAGTGATTTTTTTGTTTTGTTTTATCTTTCTTGTAAACTGCTTTGAGGCTTTTTCCTACAATCAATTAGTTTAAAAAATTATGAATTAAATAAATTAGATTAAACAATAACTCAAGTAAACATTACAGCCCTACTATTCTTCCATCATAAACTGGGATCAGAAGAGGGGATAAAAATACCCACCATTGACTTTTCACTCTAATGTGACTTATTAGCCGCCACCGGAAATTCCTATTTTTCAGAAGGAGGCACTTTACCTGTCCTCCAAGTATCTCCTTTGCGGAAGAAAGGGCTTATTTGTCTAATTATTATTATTATTATTATTATTATTATTATTATTATTATTATTATTATTTACAGATTTCTGTTCTGTTTCATCCTCCTTTTCTTGTGAAAAACCCTTGTCTGAAAACAGTGGGGTTGTTAGATAACTGGCAATGGGTGTCTATAGAATACCTTTGGACCTCCATAATAAGTCAGAGAGACCATCAGTAGACTCACTTACCTGGAGGTACAGAAGCACCAACTGGAAAGCAAGATTTCCGAATTAACTCTCAGGGTGCGGATCCTGTGTAAGATAATTCCCCCTTTGTTTTTTCTCTCTTCCACCGCCCCCCCCCCTCGCGAAGGTTGCCCTTAAATGCTGAGTTAAATGCTGTTGGCAGGCTGACCCTCGAGTGAACCTGAAGCCTCTGCCCTCTTGACCTTGCCTTTTAAGGTGAATCTTTGTGGTAAACTGAGAAAAAAACAACAACAGCCAAATGTCAATGACTAACTTTAATTAGCACAGCTCCCCTAGACGACCCCCCTTCCAAAGGCTACAGATAGAAGTCATGGTGAGATTTCCCTCCTTTAATCAAATGGTTTTGATTAAAAGAAAAAAAACACAATGGAAATAAGAAGCGCCGGGACTGTTGGATTTCGTTTTGGAGACCTGTTTCACACCTACCCCACTGCTTCGGTTCACACCCAATTCGGTGGTCCTAAACGCGGGTGTGGATCGTGTGAAAGGGGTTCTTCTACCACGCGTTGACTAACCTGCCGGCAGGAGTGTGGAGGACAGGGAAAGAGCGAATGTCTCCTACCATGATATTGCCTTCATTCAATCTAGCATGGAGAGGGTATAATCTATAGATGTTCCTGGTCCAGTTTTCTTTCGTTCTCCTCTCCTCCTCCGGAAAAGCCTGGGAACTTAACTCGGGCTTTCAGACACAAAATTCATTCTTCTCGCTTTTCCTTCATTCCCCGAATCTTAGCCCTTCCTATTGCAGAGCACTCACTCCTATGACCGTCTGCTGGGAAATAAGTCCCGTTGTATTGAATGGGGAAGAGCGCACGGAATTGAGGACACAGGTTGCAGTTCTGTACCTTCCTTCCTAGGTAGACAGTCCCACTGGGACTTGCTTCTGAGGAGACATGCACTGCACACCACTGTAGTTAGTTAGGCTCTCCAGGGCACATTGCAAGCCTCAGATTCACTGGCCCGAATAAAAAGCAGAAACCTGTGAGTCTGAAACAGGCGAAGGCGCGAAGGCCACTTGAAGCTCGAATGCAGCCGCTGGTACGTTTCCAAAAGCAAGACTGAAAGAGGGATAGATCCGGCTTTCAAGCTGGTGGACGCGCCAGATTGAAATGAAATTTGGAATGAAAATTGAATCTCTGAAGCCTCTGACGTACGCGCGTTGAACTCCGAGAGTCGGGATTTTAAACAGAAAGCTGTTTAAAAACCGGATAGCGCAGAAACCTAATGCGCTCTTGATTCCGGTTGACTTACCTCGGAGAATAAACACAAACATAGGATTGGTCAACATAAGAAGATCATATATATTTCGTTTGAAATATTTTCGTTTTCTTTTTCAAAAATGCCCTCTTAGTGTGTTGGGGCGGAAATATTGATTTATTTATCATTTATTAAATTTATATAGTGCCCTTCCTCCGAAGATCTCAGGGCAGTTCACAAGAATGAATATATATGTGTGTGTGAATTCGTACATTCATAAGCACATGAAGAGTCTCCTGGCACGCTAACGACAAAGGGTGGGTTTATATCCAAAGGTAGTAGACCTACTGAAAGCAATGGACGGTCAAATTCTAACAAGCTTCCACGGACCACCACCAGACCTGAGGATTATTTCCCTTCATGCATCTGCTGAAGGGGACTTTGGTAAAGTGGACCCCGAAAGCTCATTCGCAGTCAAACGTGTTAGTCTTTCGAGGTGCCAAAAACCGCGTGTGATGTTGTTACTGCTGCTTTAAAGGGTTTAGCTCGGGGATCGTGGCAGCCTTTAACTCGCCTAAGGTTGCGCAGGAGTTAATAGGGTTTTTTGTTTTTTTGAGAACAGAAGCCCGGACCTTTCCCCACGGTAGAAGTCCGAACTCCACCCCCGCTTCTTCTTCCCCCTTCGCAAGTGCAACGTAATGACCGTTAACTTGCCACCCCCACCGCCCCAGTCCCTTCGTATTAGGCTGTTAATTTCTTGACCTTCTTCCAAGATGTCTTTAATGATCCCTTTCACTCTCTGACCACTGGAGAATCCCGCCCCCCCCCCCAGCCTCGGGATTGACGGCTGCGGAGATAATAAAGGTTTCCTGTGTTAATTAACGGTGCTCAGACCACCGTATCTCGTTATTTGGCGGACAGTGAACTTGGCGCAGGAGCTGGCAGGGTTCATTCATCCGGGCGGTAGGTCACTGGCAGGTCAGCGCATGGGAACGCGCAAGTGCCCCGGGGTTAGGCCACTGTTCGCGGAGCCGCAGACGCACCACCGGACGGGCATCCGCCCCCATTAGGCGCACACGCACGAGGAGGATCCAGGCCCCCCTCCAGCTCTCCAGGGCCCTGGGCTTATATAGGTCAGGCGAGGGGGCGAGGAGGGAACACAGTGAGCCTTAAAAAAAAAATCTACTAAAAACAAAAGCCAACCGTGGGGGAAAGAACGACACAGGCCAGGAGTCCGTCCTCGCCTCTTCCCCTCCAACATAATTAATATAATCAGCTCCCATTCCGACAGTGCTTGTTGACTGGGGGGTCGGGAAGGAAGGAGCCAGGAGGAGCCGGAGGATCGGGACCGACTTCAGCTGCCCTCGAACTGAACAACGCACTTTTGTTAACCCCTAGCCAGATTATAATTACGTATAATCATTTGAGTAAGAGACTTGGCCAGTGTTAATGGCAGGCTGGGATGACACGCAGCTTGCAGAGAGAAAGGACCCGATTCTCCCCACGCGCACCGATTCTCGAAAGAAACCATTCCGAGGAGAGGGGCTTGCCGCGTCCTTTTCGCACGGCATGCCAAGAATGCTCGGGTGCGTGTGAACGTTGTTTATGCGAGTCAGAAGTTCTCGGGCGCTGCGTTTCCTTCGGCTCCCTGAAAAGAAGACAAAGCTTTTGAGGAGACACGTGTACGATGGCCCCGCTGTGTATGTGGTTTGCTGCAACTCCTGCAAAGGATCCTGGGCTCGGTGGGCTCGGTCCCATTTTATGCTCCTCAGGCAGAGAACAAAACGAGGAGCAAAACGCTTCTCCCGGCCTGGCCCATATTACATCCTCACCACGACCCCGTGAGGTAGACAACAGTTTCGTGGCTGAGTGATATCTGAACCTGCTTCTTCCCAGGTGCCCTCTGGCAATCTGCCCGCCCCACCAGACTCACTGCCCAGGATAAAGAAATATGCACACTTAGCCATTCCCTGCAGAGCAGACTTATTGCTGTCCACGAATTTACTCCAGAGCGACTTGCTCCAAGGGTGCATCCCGATTCTCAAAGTGTAACACTTCCTCCCGTAGCGGTTTGATTTCTCTCTCTCTCCATTCTTAACTCCAGGAGGAATTGAAAGAATACCAGTTAGACACTTCCACTGCCTTGCGCCTTCCGACCGTCCCCAACAAACCCCTGCATTTTTCTAGGTTCACCCTTGCCCGTAGCTGTCAACGTTTCTCTTTTTATAAGGGAAATTCCCTTATTCCGAATAGGATTCCTCGCAAGAAAAGGGAAAGGCTATGCCCTTGCCCCTTCAGCTCAAAGGGATCTCCCCGTAAACCAGCCGCATAATCAGAATGCACGACATAAATCTATGATCAGCTGCAAAAAAGACAGCAAGCAAGCGCTGGCTGCTCAAGGCGCTTCTTGAATTCCCTCGCCTTGCAGTGGAACGGAGTGCACTAATGCATTTACTCGAGTCCTACACGAATCCCACCGCCCTCTCCTTGGGAGAAAACACGCGGCACCTAGGCCGCATTTCCCCTAGAATAGCCGCAGGCCGATCCCGGGTGGCGACTCTGTGAGCAGCGGGACCACCTCCCTGACCCTTCTGCTTTCGCTCCCGGGCTATGCAAGTGCTATGCGTGTCTGCAGCGCTTGGCGAGCACCCAGCGCCCTCTGGCACGAAAGGGAAATTTTCGGCCTGGCTTGGGAAGCCTCTTGGAGTGGCAAAGAAAGGCGGCAGCGGGGGCGTCCAGATGGTCCCCAGAGAAGCGGCATCTTCTGGTCTAGTAACCCCACTAAAACTTTTTGTTGTTTAGTCGTGTCCAATTCTTCGTGACCCCATGGACCAGAGCACGCCAGGCACTCCTGTCTTCCACTGCCTCCTGCAGTTTAGTCAAACTCATGTTTGTAGCTTCGAGAACACTGTCCAACCATCTCATCCTCTGTCGTCCCCTTCTCCTTGTGCCCTCAATCTTTCCCAACATCAGGGTCTTTTCCAGGGAGTCTTCTCTTCTCATGAGGTGGCCAAAGTATTGGAGCTTTATTATTATTATTATTATTATTTGCTAAGCGAGGAACACCCCCACTCCCTCCCCGCCAGTTTGCTCCCAAGCACGATTAGCTGGGGAAACCAATGAAGGGAAGATGTCCGCAGGTCACCTTTGACGCATAGTCTTACGGGGGTGACAACGCAAATATCCGGGGTATGTCTCGGTGGGCAAGTAAAATGGGGGCGGGGAGTCGACGTCGCAGCCTTGGCCAAGCAGCGAGAGAGCTTTTTTGTTTTGTTTTTTTTGGTTTTTTTTTTTGCCCCTCAGCGATGTCACTGCCCCCATTGGAGCCCACGGGTCTTACTTCCGAGTAGACAATTGGACTGTCAGCTGGCTGGTTTGTGCAAACAGGTGTCTGTCGCCCTCGGCTGGCCTCTTTCCAGGGATCAGGCTGCGGATGCTACCAAGTTGAACCCAAGGCTAGGGCGCAAAGGTTTCGAGTTGGGCCTTTAAATCGTAGTTCTTTAAACCGGAGTAGGCAGGGGGTGATCCTAAAGGCCAGGCGAAGCCCCACCCCACGCCATTCTCGGCAGATTTATAGGGCGGTCAGTTAAACGAGGCTTTACTCCCCCAGGTCAGTAGGCCGTGAGGATTGTGGAGTCCAGGGAGACTTCCTTCGGGGTCAGAGTCTATAAAACGGCCTTTGGGGTTCAGAGGTGCCTGGAGTACGGCGGGCTCGGGGTACATAATAACAATAACAATTTTTATTATTATTTTGCTGCGCCCACCAGAGTGGTTCCCCAGCCACTCTGCGCGGCTCCTGCACCTGCACTTTTCTCTGCCCGAGGCTTTTTTTTCTTATAGGGCAGCAGTGGGGAATGGGGTTTATTTCCCTTCCAGGAGAAAGTAGCGCAAGGCAAGTGCGCTCAAAACCCGTAGCACCCTGCGGGACTTTGGGAACCGGGACGGGGCGCAGCCTTGCGCCCGGTGCGCGCGTGTGTCCGTCTCTTGTCCACCCCTCGCTTCCTTCCGTTCCAACTTCTCTGGCCGGCCCCAGAGAAACCGACTTGACATTTCTGCAGATTCGGGGTCAAGATGGCTGCGGAGTGAAGCCTGATTCGCCCTCCCCCGCCACGCAGGTCTGGAGAGAATCCGAGTTCACACCTTCTCCGCCCGCCCTCGCAGATCCGGCTGCCCCCCCCCCCCCGAGGCGACTCTGTGTGTTTATCTTTCGCCCCAACAACCTCCCTTTCCCTCGCTGACCTGCGTTTGAACCTACGATTCGCCCCGCGCCATCAGCTTGGAGAATTTACTTCGTCTTCTCGCTGCTGCTGCGGATTCCTCCTCTCAGGTCCCTTGAACGTAAATATCCAACCCCTGTCGGTGGGGTGAACTGCAGGCCAAGGACTAATTTTAGAGAAAGCGGCCAGGGCTCGGCCATTCTTCCCCGGGCAGCTGACATCATTTATGGTTTCGAGCCTCGGAAACATCCTGCGCTCCCTTTGCAAGGCAGCGGCTGCTGCGGAGGCAACGCTGGCGCGGAGCTGGAGAGCCGCGGATTGGGGGCAGGCCCAGGGCTTTCCCACCCTAAATCTTCACGGTCCTTCCAGCCAAAGGGGGCAGAGAGAAGCCGGAGCTACAGTGGTTCAGCAACCGGATCGGTTCCTTGTAGTGGGGGGCTCTCCCCGCGCCCCAAAACCCACCCCCCAATGCTTGGCCGCAGAAATTTGTTTCAACCTTAATGTACGGTTCAGGAACATTATTACTCGCTTAATGGTCTGCGGCCCAGCCTAACCTGTCTTACCTGCGAGTAAGGGCCGCTGAATTCAGTCAGCAATTCGTGGACAGGTTTGCTAACAGAGGGTTAGATCCTCATAGCTTGATCCAATGCATCTTTGCACAGCAGAAAATCCAACTTTCCCTCGAGTAAGTGGATAAGACTTCTGTCCCAGGCTGCTACCGCCAGGATACTGACCGAAGTTTCAGTGAAGTCAATGGAAGTTGTAGGGTGCACATCTCCCGTGAAATCCAGGTAAGCACCTCGACTTAACTACAATGCGGATCAGCAAGTGCCGAGACTATGGAAGGCCCCTAGAACAGGGAAGTATTTTTTTAAAAAGAGAGGAACGGCTGGTATCTGAGGTGAGTGCCTGCTGCCCACTGATGGGAAAAAGTTGCCCTGGTACACACGACTTTCTCTCCACGTTGCTCACGGTGTGATCTCTCAAACAGCAGCACCCTCAGGTCAAACCTGGGTGTGTGTGTGTGTGTGTGTGTGTGTGTGACCGAGAGATTTTTGGCAGGGAACCAGCGTTGGGCCAGCGTTGGATCGCTTCTTGCTGCCTGATCCAGGTCTGGCCACCCTGTCTAGTTGTTTTGAAAGCGGGTTTAAGGTAACCTGCCCTTTCTGCCAGATCTACACCGCAGGGTTGTTCGGAGAACAAGAGGAGAAGCGAACGGCTCGAGTGTGCGGGATAAAGATACAGCAACAAATGTTTACAAATTAATACATCCTAGAGAAACAAGTTGGCTGTGGTCGCACCGTCGTAATGGGGAAGCGCCATTTGTCTAGGAATACAAAGCGGTGCCTTAGTACAGAAAACGGATTATTTGTCCGAGTGCGGATTGTCCGAGCGCGTGTTTACTCCTCCAGTAAAACAAGGAGCAGATAAAGCCCCTCTCTGGGAAGCAAACCTCATAATTTACTCCGGAGTAAAGATCGAACCCAGGCTACCAAACCATGGAAACGAAGAGAACTACTAGACAAGGCACAGGGGGGAGGGGGTTATCGCTTCATTTTTAATTATGCTTTTTATGATATATTTTGTGTTTTTCTCTTGTGAACCGCCCTGAGATCTACGGATGAAGGGCGGTATAAAAAAATATAGTAAATGAATAAATAAATGACACAGGATTGGAGCCCAAGCTTAAATGCACGGGAGGGAGGGGGGAGACTCTTAAATGTATTGCAAAACATCGCCATTGATTGGAGTTGGGAGCACGTCTGAAATGGCTCTTGGATGCACGCGACTGACTTGCCTTAGGTTGAGTCGCCGGGCCTGTTTTTGCAATGCACTCCTAAACTATGGAGTGGAGCTTACATCTGCGCAAGTGCGCGCAGGATCTAGCGCAACGTGTGGCATCCTCACTTCGAAGCGGTGGGTGAGCCGCCGACCGACCAACCAGTTCCACAGGGCTTCCTTCCTTCCTAAAGTGCTGAGCTCCACCACCCGGTGATCCGAAGAGGCATTAGGAGCAACTCACTAACCCTGCTCTTTTCAATGGCCTGAAGCGCAACCAACTGGGACCAGAGCAGAACAATCCAACTGTGTACGCCTACTCTAGACGGCAGCCTCGTTGCGCACCTAAGTGTCCATAAACGCTCCAACCGTAGGGCAGGGTCCTTCCTGCTGGTAGCCACTGGGATGTGCCCCGGAGCACTTGGCTGCCTTTACAGGAGAGTAGGCCTTATTGGGAACCCAGCGAAGGTCTCCTTGTGAGCCACTGCGCCTAGGCTCGCCCTAGACGACCCAAGCGCACCTGCCTTTCCCAGTCAAGCCGCTGGCTTGGCTTGGGGTGGGGGCTGCGAGGACATCTGCGGAGGCAGGAGAGGCGCTCAGCATCCGCTTTGCAACTGCGGCTGGCTCCTAAGTGCTTTCTGCAGAGCGCAGGAGAGAGGCGGAGACGGGGAAGGCGCAAAGCCCGCCCAAGGCAGGCAGAGTGCATCGACGGGGCGGAGCCTGCCGGGCCCGAGGGGCAATTAAGGATGAACTTTCGGTGAACTAATTGATCGCACGGCCCAAGGTAAAGTGGGCAGCGACCTGGGCCGAGGATGCCTATAAAAGGGGGCCCCCGCCGCGGTGCTGGGCCCTTGCGCTCACTCGCCAGCCCCCGGGGGAAGTCTGCCAGCCTGCCTGCCAGCCTGACGGCAGGTGCCCGCCCCGCTCGCTGCAGCCCGGCCCCGGCGGCCAGCATGGGTTTCTCTGCCTTGCTGCCCAGCGCTGTGCTCACCTTCGTGCTGCTGCCGCTGCTCCTCTTCCTGGCCGCAGTGAAGCTGTGGGACTTGTACTGCCTGCGCGGCCGCGATCCCAGCTGCCCGCTGCCCCTGCCCCCTGGCACCATGGGGCTGCCCTTTTTCGGGGAGACGCTGCAGTTAGTGTTGCAGGTGAGGAGAAGGAAGAGGGACGACGGGGGAGAGAGAGAAAAAACACAAACCAAACAGGTGCCTTTGAGCTCCCCAGATTGATCCACCCCTCTTTTTTTCGCTCTCTTTTTGCAGCGGCGGAAATTCCTGCAGCTGAAGCGGCGCAAGTACGGCTACATCTACAAGACGCACCTCTTCGGGCGGCCCACGGTGCGCGTGATGGGGGTGGACAATGTGCGCCACATCCTGCTGGGCGAGCACCGGCTGGTGGCAGTGCAGTGGCCGGCGTCGGTGCGCACCATCCTGGGCGCCGGCTGCCTCTCCAACCTCCACGACGGGCAGCACAAGCACCGCAAGAAGGCAAGCGGGGAGCGGCTCTGCCGGACGAAGGAGGCACCGCCGCAGCTCCGGGGCGGGGGGGGGGCGCAGCTCTCTGAAAGGCACGCCAGCCTCGATGGGGCCGGAGGCAGGAGGGCTCCCTGTAGCGGGTTGGGGTGGCTCCGAGCCCGCGGGTGAGGGAAGAGAAGTTGTGGAGCCATTAGGTGACTTTTGATTCTGGACTTCTGAAGATTCCTTTCCTTTGTTAGCCCGGCTGCTCATTTCTGCTCATTTTGCGGACTGGGGGCCTGGACTTCTGCCCCCGATGGCGCCAGTGGGGGCGGGGGGATCTGCTCCAGAAGTCTGCCGTCGGCTCTTGGAGAGGGCGCCGATTTTCACTGAAATGAGCCCCCAAATTCTAGATTTCAGCCTCAACTTGGAATCTTTAGAATTCCACGCAGGTCTGCGGAACGCGCTTCTTCCTAGTAGCAACTCAAACCTAGACGCATATACTCAGAAGTCACACTGATTTCACGTCGGGCTCTTCCCAGGCAGGACTGCAGTCCAAGCGCGTTCAGGGATTGCAAGCCAGCGCGCGTTTCTCTGCCTGCCTGCCTGCTTCCTGGAAGAAATCCCCGACGTGTTCGGTGATGGGCTTTTATTTCTGGGTAAACACAGGTCGGCTCTGGCTTTCTCGGGAAGAGTTCTAAGGGAAAGAGGACGAGGTTAGAAGGCCAGGGTGCTAAAAACACATCTGGGGGAAAGTCCGTTCCAATAAAAGCGACTCCCATAAAACGAATGGCGCCTTCCATAAATAGCCTCGAGAAGTAAAAGGGAGCAATCGAGAGACCATAAAAAGAGGTCTTGGCGCCCCGGCCTTCCACACCACGCGGCGAAGTCTCCTTGATTTCAAAGGTGCTTTCTTCCCTTTCAAGTCACGGGGCGCAGGAGTGCCAAAATGCGAAGCGACATTTGGAGGAAACGGCACTGTTGACGCCCCCCTCCAACTCCCCACAGTCCTGCTCCGAAGGTTTTCTTTTGGAAAGGCGCCTCCTAACTCAAAACCGAGAAACAACAGTTTTCTCTCTCATCTGCTTTGAACGGGGGACTTTTGGAGCCTCGACCCGCCCCGTCGAGTTCGGTGGGATTTACTCTGATGTCCAGCCATCTGCTTGCTGCCTTAATCGCCGAGTTTAGTGCCTGGAACCTGTTTGCATTTGGGTCGACTCCTGAGCAGACTTACTTGGAAGCAAGTGCCTTTGAAATCGGGGGTACGAGGCTGGCTCTCCGCGCCCCTGGTCTTGGCTTGCAGCAAGGCAGAAACAACCCCCTGGATTCGAATCCATGGCCTTGCCAAACGCGCCACCGAAGTTTTTAACCGCGGGCGCGCAGACCTCTTTTAAAAAAACCTCTCGCCATTTTTTGTGGGAGGAGCCACTTGGCAAGCAGAAGAGCGCAGGACGAAGCGCTGCGGCTTTCCCCCAGACTTGGAGCACTTGTTTAGCTTTGCGGGGTTTTTTTCCTCCTTTAAAAAAGATTCCTCCCGTCCGAGGGTCCCCTTAAAAGTAACCGCCTCTCCTTCCGCCGCAGGTAATCATGCGCGCTTTCTCCCGGGAGGCCCTGCAGCACTACATGCCGGTCATCCAGGAAGAGGTGAGCGCCTGCCTGCGCCAATGGCTCCTGGTGAGCGCCGGCGGCGGCGGCTCTTGCCTGCTTGTTTACCCGGAGGTGAAACGCCTCATGTTCCGCATCGCCATGCGCATCCTACTGGGCTTTCGGCCCAGCCCGACGGCGGGCTCGGACGGCGAGCAGCACCTCATGGAGGCCTTCGAGGAGATGATCCGCAACCTCTTCTCGCTGCCCATCGACTTGCCTTTCAGCGGCCTCTACAAGGTAAAGGGTGGTCTGAGAGGTTGTGGGGGAGGGAGGTGGGAGGTGGCCCGAGGGGGACCCCCTGCCCGGACATGGCGAGCGGCGCTCAGGAGAGGGGAGCCCGCCTCTCTGAAGGGATCCGCTCTTGTTTCCAGGGCTTGAGGGCGCGCGATGTCATCCACGCCAAGATCGAGGAGAGCATCCAGGCGAAGCTGGCCGGGAAGGAGCCGCCCGACGGCTACAAGGACGCGCTGCAGTTGCTGATGGAGCACACGCAGGGCAACGGGGAGCAGCTCAACATGCAGGTGGGGAGAGGTCCCAAGGCGCTGGGATCCTGACCCGGCTCTCTCTCTCTCTCTCTCTCTCAGCTTTGGGGGCCTGGGATTCCAGTGCTGGAGGTGGTCTAGTAGCCACCAGGGACTCTAGGATGCCCCTGAGTCAATAGCACCTGCTCTTTCGAAGTTAGGGTTGCCAGGCTTTGAGAGCTAGTGTGGTTGTAGTGGTTACAAGTGTTGGACTCTGAGTGAGAGAGCTTTGAATCTCCACCCAGCCATGAAGCCACTTGAGAGCGACTTTGGGTCAGTCTCTTTCTCAGCCTGTCCTACAGGGTCGCTGTGACAATAAAATGGTGAGGAGGAGCGATCTGTGTTCTCTGGCTTCAACACATGGGGTGGGGTGGGCAGTTGGAATATTATAATAGTGGTGGTGGTGATGATGACTAATTTGTTTTAGTTGATGTCCTCTTGTTGCAACAGGCATAAGGTTAGTTGGGCCCCTCTGAAATCAACGTGAAAATGCTAGTTGCATCCTAGTGATATGTTTTTGTATATGCTGGAAGCTGCCCAGAGTGGCTGGGGTAACCCAGACGGGCAAGGTACAAATGGGCAAGGTACAAATAATAAAATTATTATTATTACTATTAGTAGTAGGTAATAGTAGTGGTAGTATTAAACAACTGGCTGACCAATGAATTGCTATGGTCCTCAAGTTCTCATAAGGATCTCAGTGCTCAGTGTGTAGGAAGTGGGCACAACTGGAGCTGCTCTCCAATTTTCTTAGCTACCATGCCCTTCTCCCAAAACTTCTTAGTCTTTAGTTTTTAGACTACACACAGAAGGACGCATAATATACCTTTGTCCCATGAAATCACTATGTGCGGAAAACTGGGTTAGAACCCATCACCTGGACATCCAAGTTTTCAAAATGGCCGAGTTTTTATGTTTGGCATGGAGGAATATTCAGCATGTGACTATGCCCATGCAGTCACAAGTGGAGCAGCCCAGCCATGGAACTGCTTACCAATGGGGTGCTAAACCTATGGCGGCTTTGTTCTCTTAATTCACAACAGGGTTTGAGACCCGCACTGTGCTCCACTCTTGCTTATTTATTTAGCCCATTTATATCCTGCTCTACACCTGGGTGGGTCAACGAGAACATTCCCCAACACCAAACCAATTCCTAAAACATGCAACACAAAAAATCACACAATAGGAGCAGCAGTTAGGGAGCAATCTGAAATGATAGTGGCAGTGTCACCTAGAGGGCTGAGTCAGATAAATGTTAACCTGACATCTAACTACCAGCCATTTTCTCTTGCATGTTTCTTAACTCCTGGAAAGTGCTTGCTTCTACTGTCTCTTACAACCACATTCTTGCCTTGACTCTGCAGTACAGGAATGAGGAACCTGTGGCCCTCCAGATGTTGGTGGACATCCCATTATTGACTATGCTGACTAGGACTGATGGGAAGTTAAGCCCAGGAACATCTGGAGGACCAAAAGTTCCCCATCCCTGCCTTACAACCTGACTTTTCTCTCCTCTCCTCTGCAATGGACTTTACTAAGGTCAAAGATGATATCCTTGCTGCTTGCCCGATTCAAAGGTGAATACTGTGCTCCCATCCTCCCTGATCTCTCTACTGCCTTAGACCCAGTTTATCAAAATGTTGCTTGCTTGGCTCCCTCTGTATCCTACCTTCTTCAACTCTGCTCTTAGTCAGTGGAAGATTTCTCCGCTTCTCATTGCAAGGGATTATCAGATAGTTAATGAATTTGACTCAGCAAGATGCAGTTGTTGTGGGGAAACCAGATGGAAAGTGACAGTAGAGAACAGAAGTGGAAGTCCTGCTAGTGCAAGGATTAGTAGTAGCACAATGGGATTTCCCCCCTTCCTCTCTTCACATGCCCTGCGCCATCCCATAGACCAGGAATTCTCAAACTTGGCTCTCCATCTGTGTTTGGACTCTCATCATCCCTAGCTAGCAGGACCCGTAGTCAGGGGTGATGGGAATTGTAGTCCAAAAACATAGGAAACCCTGCCATAGACCATGCAGTGTGACCTGCTATCCTCCTGCCTCATGTTCTTGTGCATTATCAAACCATCTTTAGGGCAAGTTGGTGTCATCTTTAGTAGGGTAAAGTGGCTGACTAGGGAGTGGCTGATAACTATGTGCATCAGCCTCTCCCTTCATTTCTTAAATCAGCAATGCAGATGTCAAAGGAATGTGGAAAGTAAAGGGAGTGGATTGCAGTATATTCAGGTGAAGAAGAGCAGGTGGATATTGAGTGTGCAATTTGAAGCCAAGGGGGAAGGTGTGGAATGGGAAGGAGGTAGCCCTTGAAAGCACTGGGAGAAGAACAGGCCATTCAGACTGGCAGAAAAGAGCAATAAGAGGCACCCATGAACTTAGCACAACAACATGGTCATTAAGTACCGGGATCTGTATCCCTGGGAAGTTTGCCTTTGCAGCCGCTTTGTGTGTGTGTGATATCCCTGAAATAAAAGGATTCTGATGCAAAGTACAGGCTGATTTTCTTTCTCCTGTTTTCCCTCTCCACCTGAAGGAGCTGAAAGAATCTGCGACGGAGCTTCTTTTTGCTGGGCACGAGACAACTGCCAGTGCTGCTACATCCTTGATTACTTTCCTAGGCCTTCACCAAGATGTGCTGCAGAAAGTGAGGAAGGAATTGCAGGAGAAGGTGGGTGTTGTCTAAGTGTTTGGAAGACAGGTTGTACCGTGCATGAAGCAGGCTGCTGTGATCCTGTAGACAGTCTTGGAAATGGAGCTGGGAGACTTGGTTTGGAAACCCTGCTGGCACAGATTACAAATGAGTCTGGTCATATTAACAAAGCTATTAATAAATAGGTGGAATGATGCTCAGGTATGATGCTAAAGGGGTTGCATTTGGCACTGTAGTCTAAACCACTGAGCCTCTTTGGCTTGCTCATCGGAAGGTCGGCGGTTCGAATCCCCGCGACAGGGTGAGCTCCCATTGTTCGGTCCCTGCTCCTGCCAACCTAGCAGTTCAAAAGTGCAAGTAGATAAATAGGTACTGCTCCAGCGGGAAGGTAAATGGCATTTCTGTGTGCTGCTCTGGTTTTGCCAGAAGTGGCTTAGTCATGCTGGTCACATCACCTGGAAAAACTCTGTGGACAAACATTGGCTTCCTCGGCCGGTAAAGTGAGATGAGTGCCGCAACCCCAGAGTCGTTTGCAACTGGACTGTCAGGGGTCCTATACCTTTACCTTTTAAAGGTGATTTCTCCTTTGTGTAACAGAATGACCTCCCCCAGCTCACCCCTTAAATCTGTTCTAGGGTTCTCCCCAATCTTCTGGAGCAGATTTGGGTATGGTAATGCAACTATTTAGTTGACTGCTGCCCAAGGTCTGTACTGAATATGCCAAACTTCTGCCAGTCTCTTTGTATATATCTTACCCACTAGAGTGCATATAAAATATTTTCCTTTGTAGAAGTAGTGATATAAAGAGATAAAGATTAGCTTTACTAATTAAAATATCACATTTTTTTAAAGATAAAAAAGATATCCTCCATTTAAATGGGCAGTGTCTTTTTCTAGACGGTTAATGTTTCAAATATAAGAAAATATCACTGGCAGATGAATCCTTCTCTGTTCTCTTAAAAGGGAATTGTTGCCAAGAACCAGGGCCATTGTGTCCCGTTTCACCGCTAGAGGTGAAACAGGAAGTACCGCCTTGCCCTGCCACTGCCGCCACTGCTGCAGATGGTGACCCTGCTTCATTCATTCTGCTGCCTCCATCAGTGGTGGAGAAGCAGTACTGGCATCTGTGCAATTTCAGGCAAGATCTCACCCAAACCGTGAGATTTCTCCATAAGACCTTGCATGATACCTGCGCTGCTTCTGGAGGCAGTGGGGCAGGTAAGCCACCTGAGGGGTTCCTGCCTTGGGGGCGTTGCTGCCTGAGGCTGTCTAATGGCAGGGCCAACTCTGCCAGGAACAAATATAATAGTCTGTTATAGTTACATAAGCTTTGTTAACGTGCCTGTATCCATATTTAATTGATTAAATCTCATTTTATTGTGGCTGCCATTAATCAACAGATGTCTGTGCCATGCATGTGGCAAACTTTACAGGTGTGTATTTCAAACCGAGCAAGGGTCTCCCGGGCTCTTGGGAAGTACATCACATGAGTGGCATGTAGATTATGCCAAGAAATATGCGGGTAGAAATCTTTACTAAATATACAAAATAAACAAAACAACCATTCAGGAAGTGGCAACAAAAGTATGTGTAAAGTAGGAGGGGGTGGAGGAAAGAAGTCAGAACGGGGCTAAAATCTTTGCTTTCACCTTCAGGTGCAAAAGGAAGTGGCGGGAAATGTCATTTTTAACATGCCGTTTTAAACAATCTGTCCCTCTTCACAGGGAACTCTGGGAATGGTAGTTCTGTGAGGGGAATTAAGGGGTCTCCTTGCAACTCTCAGCACCCATAACAAACTACAGCTCCCATAATATTTTGTGGGAAACCATGGCTGTTTAATGTGGCATGGATACTGCTTTTTAAATGTATGGCGTGAATGTGACCTTAGCCTGGAAGTTCTTTTCCTGTGGCTCCGTGGGATCTTGCTTTGGGACCTATTGTATGAATGCAGATGGTCCTGTAGGGTGTGGGGGCTGGATTGCTAAGCCTTCTCTCTACACTGGTACTCAAGACACATCCTTTGTTTTCAGGGATTGTTGGGCAACATGAGCCAAGAGAAGCATTTGGAAATGGAACTCTTGGAGCAACTGAAGTACACTGGCTGTGTCATCAAGGAGACTCTCCGTCTGAGTCCACCAGTTCCTGGAGGATTCAGAGTGGCTCTCAAGACTTTTGAGCTAAATGTAAGCAGGCAAAGCCCATTTTCATTAAGTCTCTATAACATCTCAGTTCTGCTGATTTTCCATGGAGATCCTTTTTTAGTGCTTAGCATCGCAACAAAATATTGCAGCAATAACTGGACTGCTCATACCATAATAATAAAAAGTACATTTAGAATTTTTATAAGAGCAAACTTCCAACACTTTCTGCATCGCTGCAATGCCTTGGGATAAGCTTTATTTGTCCCTCTCTGAAGCAATTTTGATTCTATGATTGGGGAGACTAAAACTGGTCTTTTTTGGATTATGATGTGGGTCCAAGTTACACAGATGTAGTTTCTGTGGAGTCACAGTTTGGGGGGAAATGGCAGCTATTGAAATTGTTATGTTCCAGAGTGCTTAAGCTTGTTTCTTTTGGTATTGGAATAAGTCAGACATAACTAGCTCTTTTCATGACATTTGTCATGCCAGAAAAGTAAGTTCTTGAAGCTGTTCTTATGCCTTGGTATGAGGAACTTAGCCAATGCTTGCCTTTCAGTCTGAGCACCATATGCTCTTGCAAATGTGCAAGAGAGAATTCTGTGAGTTGCAGCTTCTCCAGTGTGATGCTAGGAAGAAAGTCTACCTGCTGAAAATCTCCGCTATGCAGCTTTACAAAAGGTGCAGGAATACCTGTATGGAACTAGCAGCCCTCTTTCCCCCTCCTATAATAGTAAAGGTGTTGCCATCCTAATGCACTATGAATTAGGGAGCTATGTTTCACAGAGATTAGCTGTAGCTCTAGAGAAAGTGTGGCAGCCCAAGACATTTGTTACTTGAGGCAAAGGACAAAATAGTGCTCTCTTTCATGTACCAAGGTATACCAGCACTGACTTTAGTGCTGAGAGAGTCCTTGACCGCAGCAGATGAGCTATGGGGGTGCAGGCCAGGCCATGTGATTCTCAAAGCCCTGTCTGCTCTCCACCCATATCTGCTGCCTTAAGCAGTCATTTCACTCTGCCTAATGGTAGGACCAGCTGTTCCCCATTTTATACACATGGTAGCCTCTGAACTTTCTTGGTACTGATCACCTGTGCCAGGTGTAGGGCAGCTTTGGCCCTCCAGGTGTTACTGAACTCAACTCCCCATCACTCCTGGTCATTGGCCATGCTTGCAAAGGCTGGTGAGAGTTGTAGTTTAGCAACATCTGGAGGTCCAAAGCCTAAGAGGTCCTATGTGCCTAGGAAGTGGTGCATGGAATTCGTTCTGTCTTCCCTGAGCGGGTGATCAGCTTTGAACAGTGAAAGAAGCATCTTTTCCATGTGTAGATTACCCTTAGTGAGTAAGGGGATAACTTGGGTCATCTTGCTGGAGCTGTTAGACAAATCAGAAAGGTGCGCTGTTAAATCAATCCTTAGTCTTATAGAAGAAGACGGCCTGTAAATCTATGTGATGAGTAGAACCCAGACCATGCCTTGGAATCCATTTCCCCAATGCCATTGTGGTGAGGTGCATCATCTTTCAAAAGACGTTAATCTCTCCTAAATGGCTCCATACATGTGACCCGTTGTCTCTGTTTTGTGTCCTCATTCCATCTCTTGTTTCTTGTAGGGCTACCAGATTCCTAAAGGTTGGAATGTCATTTACAGTATCTGTGACACACATGATGTTGCGGAGCTTTTCACCAACAAAGATGAATTCAACCCCGACCGCTTCATGTCTCCTTTCCCAGAAGACTCCTCACGCTTCAGCTTCATCCCTTTTGGAGGGGGCTTGAGAAGCTGTGTAGGCAAAGAATTTGCAAAGATTCTTCTAAAAATCTTTACTGTAGAGTTGGCCCGGAACTGTGACTGGCAACTTTTAAATGGACCACCAACAATGAAGACCGGCCCTACTGTGTACCCAGAGGACAATCTGCCAACAAAATTCACAAGTTTCAATGGTCGGGTTTAATAAATTCCGGAACAGTATCACTGTGATCTTAACTTAAGTTTTGGTGAATTTAAAACATGCACAATGACTTTTCATAGTGTCCTAAATTCAATATTATATATTTAAATTTATAATGTGTAATAGTTATTTATAAGTGTGTTTTCTAAGAATATTTTTAAAGCTATTTCATGTATTAAACTTTTTTTTTTTTTTTTAGGCAAGCACTGTAATTATGAGTCCTTGGGATTCATAAATGGATAATTTTATTTCTATAGAAATAAAGTTTCCTTCTATTTAAGAATCGTACTCAAAGCTTGTTTACTAATTATGTTGAAACCATTTAAGGACCTTTATGTGTATCCAGACACACGGTCAAAAGTTAAATGGAATTATATGTATACTGTGAACCAAATTATGTCATAAATAAAAAAAAATTCTGCAGCTAGAATGTTGGTGTTTGTTTACATTTATATGGGGAATTTTGACCTGCTATGAGAGTGTGTTCAGCCAAGTTAACACCTTGAGCCTAAGCAGACTTGACTTGGCAGTTCCACTGAAAACAGTAGAATTTGGTGGAATGTTGCTAGTGTTTTAAAGAAGTATGGCCAAAATCAGAGATGGGCCTGGAAATAGATTTGTCCCTCCATCCCTCTTTACTCTGAAGACTGCACCTTGGGGGGGGCAGTTAATTATCTGACCCACTTCATAAATAGTCAGCGTCTAATAAAGAAAGTTGACACCACCTTGAAGGAAGGTTATGAGAGCCTATGTGGTCACATGGTATGAGGTCATTGACGCAGGGGGACTGAGGAACTAATGGGCTTTCTGAAAAATCCCTCCAAGAGCTACTTGACTATTATTATTATTTTTTTGCCATGTGCAAGAAAGCAACAAAATAAATTTTATCTGAAGACTCCAGACACTCGTCATCACTTTCCTACAAAAGGAAGCTGAGCAATATTTACATGCTGAAAACTTGGTTGAGGGCCAGGCGAGATACATAACTGCCTTAGGGCCAGGTCTGGCTTGCAAGTCATCCGTAGCCTTGACTCTCTGACAGGCAAGTAGATCAACATACTTGGCAAATATAGGCTTGGAAGGTTGGGTTGAATAGTTTGCCCCAGGTCACCTTTGAAATGAACTCTTCCCTCCCCTGAAAAACTCCCATTTTGGCTGAGCAGTGTGGCTGCTGTAACTAAAACTCGAATGCACTTCATTGCACTCTTCTAAAGGAGAGACGAGCAGATGATTGCATAAGATCCAAAACTGGATTGAAAGAGAGACAAGACAGGATTTGTTTATGAAAAATCACTGTGCATCTAGCACACAGAAACTTCCTTTTGCAGCTGGAGGCAAATTAAGAGCAAAGTAGGACATTGCTTTTTGCCATAACAGTATGAAACAAAGGCTAGCTCACACCACCACTCTCTCCCACTCTTGTCCCATGGATGGGTTCAGCTGTAGTGTACGACCAATTTATACGAGCCTATCAGTCAGGATCACTCTAGTCTATATGGAACATCCATGGTCAGAGATAGTATACCCTTGATTAGCCATTGCTTGGGGCAGAGCACCAGGAGAGAGCTATACTCTTTGTGTCTTGCCTTCTGGAGGCATCAGGGAAATGGGACAGGGAAACCTGGTTCAAATCCTCGCTTGACTGTGAAACTAACGTACCACACAGGGTTCTTGTGAGGAGAAAATGAGCTGGGAAGAGGACCGTGTATGGCACTTTGAGCTCTTGGAAGAAAGGTTGGATAATTGGATAGGATGTTGAACTTCTGGTTTGATCGATTCGTGAACTCCTAAGGTTAAAGTGATTCTGTTTCTCCTCCCTCCTGCTGAAAAACTATTAAAGCCTAAAATGAAAATCAAAAGAAATTGTTTTGAGGCCAGCTTGTGCTCAAAGGGTGTTGTTCAGTGCAAATTGTCATACAAATAACTAATAGGCAGAGAAGTGAGCTATTTAACAGTGCAATCCTGTACAGGCCTACTCAGAAGTCTGTCTCTATGCTATATCTGAGTTTAGTGTGTATAGGATTGCAACCTTCATCTTCCTGGCTCTAGAGTACCCTTCACATAAATACTATTATCTCTGCCCCTCCCGCCCAGTTTGCTGATGTAATTGAAAACCCTTCTGCAGACACACTTCTAATATCCTGCACAAGCATGACCATGATGGATAAAATGGCCCAGGAATGACCCTCTGAACCTTGGCTAACCTTAAAGACTTACACATTTGGTCACATTTCTGTCCTGGCTATGGTCATGGCTTTCACTAAGCACCAAAACATTAACCAAGGTAATTCAGTTGTGTCAATAGTAAAACAAAAAACAACAAAAACCACTCATACACAAAACACCCCACAAACTTTCTCACCATACATCACTTCCACCACACAAATAAAGCACCCACTGTTGAACCTCTGGGTCCTTCTGGATAACTCGATGGATGTGTCTTTCCTTTTATTTCTTTTTCAGAGGGAAGTGGAAATTCCCGTTTGCCCATAGAAACTGCAGAAGCCATTCCCCCAGTGTGCATTTCTGATCCTGATTTCAATGGGGACCTGGATTTCACAGAGCGATGGGGGATTCTTGCAAAGTGTGCTTTTCCTGTCCCGCTGGTAAGCTATTTAGAACACAATACAACCCCAGGAAATCCTAATTAATGATCCGTGCATGTTGCAATAAGTATTTATCTCATACCCCAAATTTAAAGAGATGGGGGTGTTGGGTGGCATGCATGGTGCTTATTTTTCCCTCATTTCAAATACATTTGATCAGAACAACTCTTGCAATGGAGGTCACTTTTGAGGGTGCTTTTGGTTATGCTCCTTTTGCACTGACTCCCTTTGCTTTCTGTGTAAGCAGTTGCTGTCTTGTACCGCTGGGAACAAGCAAAAAGGGAGAGAGACTGAATATTCTGAGAAGCAACAGCCAAATCAGAGCCACATCATGTGCTTCTGTTCCTTGTCTGACAGCATCAAAGGAGAAATATCATAGCTCAGTGATAGAACATCCCCTTTGTATGCAGAACATCTCAGGTTCAATCCAGACAAGCTAGGCTGTGAAACAATGACTGTTCCAAGGTCACCCAGTGGGCTTCATGCTTGAACCCTGGCCTCCAGGTCCTCTTTCAACACTTTAACAGTTGCTGCCCAGTTCTGCATCTTAAAAGCCAATCGGTAGCATCTCTTCCAAATACTTCCTGGTTTTCCTTTTCTATAGAGAGCTACAGCTGTTTTCCGAAGCTCACCATTACAATTTTTCCTTCATGCTCCTTACCGGACGGCTTAGAAGTTCTGAAATAATTTAAATAGAATCCAACATGGTATTATTTTCACAGAATTCCTTTGCAAAGCTCTGGCAAATATGTGTTTTGATTTGCAAACCTTGCTTTGAACAGTTTGTCCCATTTCTTCTATTGTCTATGGATCCAGGTAGTCATCACATCTAAAAAAGGCAGTGTAACCTATTCCTTAAAACCATCTAGACTGCTGTCCCATGCTCCCTTACTTGTTCTGAGGAGACGCACATAGGATTGCACTGCTAATTAACAATAGCATTCCAGACTTCGGGAATCTACTAAAGTCACCATCACAAACATTTAGGTGTTTACATTTTAGGTATTTATATTTGATCACCAATGTAGTTTGGTGTTCCAGACTGAATGGATCCACTTCACGCAACTGATGAGCTGGGCGCCAGCCAACAAGCTGCAACAATAAATGTGTTTATCTTTTAGATGGTACAAGAGTCTTTGTAGTTTTTGCTCCAATAGCCTAATGCAGTTATCTCTCTAGAATTTATCTGCTAAATACATCACAAAAGCTGATTAGCCCAAGCTGACCCATTTAAGGAAGTTTAAGCATTTTAAGTTCATCACAAATATGCTTGCAATATTGTGTACTTTTAACAACTGTCAAACCCCCTCTCCACCACCCAGAAGTGGTTACACTTCAGTGGATAGAATAATTCCTGATTGTAAAACTCTTAGGGATCAAAGGCACTACTTTAAGAAAAGAGGCTATATTTTCCATAGAACACCAAAGGTTCGGAAAGTAAGTGGGAGCTGGGGGTGTGCGTGTCTTGGCTAGCGGTCCCCATTCTAGATCTAAACATCTCCTGCTCCCCACTCTCACATGCAGTGCAAGAAATATACAGAACACTCCTAAAAGGCTATGTTTATGGGCAAGAATCTATTAACATGACGGGTAAGAATTCAGGGAAGGTAGTAGATGGCAGCAAGCTTAGAAAAGGCTCGTTTCAGGACAGGAGAGCCCAAACTGTTTAACAAATTGGCATGAAAAATGACGACTTGAAGAGCTGTATGAATTATGCAGCCTTCATTGTGGAATGGAAATAAATGCAGCTTTCTCGGATGGGTGTGAGATAAAATAATTAGCAAATCTGTTTGGGTGTGAGAAGGCACAGGAACATCACGACCAGTGTTTAATTACTTCCAAATGATTCTGTTTCAGAGGGTGGGGGGCTGGCAGTAGAATAAAGATCCTTTTGCAGGGCAGCTCAAAGTTCCACCCGAAAAAGGAAGTTTGTCACGTGCATCAGAGAAGTGGCATGTGCCAGCAAGAGACATTAAAATATATATACATAGCACAGCCTCACTATATAGGCAGACTTTGAATTAAGAATGTAAGAAGAACCTCGCTAGACCATCATAGTCCAACATCTTGTCCTCGCAGTGGCCACTGATTAGATGACTATGGGCAGCCCCCAAGCAGGACTTGAGAGCAACAGGTCTTCATATGGAACCTTAGAGGTCTCTACTTTCTACATCTCTCCATTGGTAATTGTCTCAATAACTGCCCTGTTGAGGATCTTGAAGAAACAACAATTTCCCTTCTGGGAAATAGTAGCAGCTCAGGCAGACTGTGGAACTGTAAGGTTTTTTGGAATGCAGAGACTGGACTTGTCAGCTGCACCACTTCTTCAGTGACTAGATTTTAATGTGCAATTGAAGTTTTCGCTGACGGATCACATAGATTAAAGCTTTCAGCCCTAGGTTGCAGTTGTGGTTGTGCCTGTTTTGTATCAACTGCATGATGGTTTCCACAGAACCATCTCTCTGCCTCCCCTCCCCACAATATTTTCTTCATACATACCTATTGGTCAGAATGGGTGGCATCTGAACTTGTTATCTGACATGATTAGAAGTACAATTACTTTTGAGATACAGCCAGCTGATTCCCTTATAGTAATCAAGCCGGAACTTTGGTGAAGCAGAGATGAAATCAAAGGCCCTTTCCCGTGACGGTCAAAAACAACAGAGAGAATTTGGAGAAGTCGTCTAAAGACACGAGCTTATATCAGGATGTGAAGGTCAAAGATCAAAGCTGTTGCCTCTCAAAGGTGAATGTCCTGAGGTATGATAATGAACTATTGATTTAGTGAATGATTTATTGTGATACATATAACTTAAACGGTAAAAGTAATTCTAGAGTATTTCTTTTCATATATTTCAGCTGAGACAAGTCTTATTGATTAGGTTGCAATCCTATACTTCCCTGTGAGTAAGCCTGATTGAATCCAATCAGATTTATTTCTGAGTAGATGTGTATACAATTACACTGTCCATATGTCCATAGAATCATAGAGTTGGAAGGGACTCCAAGACTTCATCCAGTCCAACCCCTTGCAATGCAAGTCAACTGCTTTACATATCATAGAAGCCAACTCCTAGGGGCTGAGGTCCCTTTGCCCCCCCTTAAATACTTGAGCCCCCCCCCAAGTTTATAGGCATAGCCTTTCAAATGGTGCGTGTTCACTGCATCTTGTGATTGATTATGCGAGGCGGGGCTTACCTGCACCTTCAAATATTTTATTCAAGTTGGCACCCCTGGCAGCTGTAGTAGCTGGTTCATAGTGTGAACTGCAACGTTTTGGGGACCGTTGGGCAAGATCCCTTTGTGGTAGTGGCAGCTGGTGCCCACTGTGACTGCTAGGAGGTCACAGGGGCATGGCCAATGAGGTCACAGGTGGGATCCCTTCTCAGAGTCATTGATCTCCTTTCCACAGTCTCCACTAGTCATTTGATGGTCCTTTCTCCAACCCAAGTAGTAGTAGTAGTAGTAATTTATACCCCGCCCATCTGGCTGGGCTTCCCCAGCCACTCTGGGCAGCTTCCAACAAAATATTAAAATACAGTAATCCATCAAACATTAAAAGCTTCCCTAAACTGCGCTGCCTTCAGATGTCTTCTAAAAGTCTGGTAGTTGTTGTTCTCTTTGACATCTGGTGGGAGGGTGTTCCACAGGGTGGGTGCCACTACCGAGAAGGCCCTCTGCCTGGTTCCCTGTAACTTGGCTTCTCGCCGTGAGGGAACTGCCAGAAGGCCCTCGGCCCTGGACCTCAGTGTCCGGGTAGAACAATGGGGGTGGAGATGCTCCTTCAGGTATACTGGACTGAGGCCGTAAGTGGGAGAGTATGAATGGAGGATGCTTCTCCACCTCCTCACTCTCCTCACTGTCTGTGTGTTCAGAGACAGGAGGGCTGGGAGACTGGGCCAGGAATGAGAGATGGACCTCAAGAGGGGCATGGACCTCACCAGGTGCCCAATTATTCTGACTCTGGATGTGGGCCCAGTCGCTGTATACAATAGCTCTTAGAAGATGAAGCCTGTTTGTACCTCTCTGTGCATGCATTATAGAGTACATTAGTATAGTTTTCTTCCATATCTTTATTGATTTCTTCTATTCAGGAATATTGTGCCCATGTCCTGTTTGTGGCCATTTAGTTGTGGATGCAGTATGCTATGTACTAGATAAGCCTTTGACCTGACCCAGCAGGGTTAATCTTATGTTCTTTTCATATGGCTCTATGCTAGGCTATTGGATAAGGGCATGGAACTACTGTTCTGATTCTGAGTCCTTATTAAAATGGACCCTCTGATGTAAATTAACTTTTATTCTTCTGACTTCCCCTTTTTATAACCACCTAGCATCACAACAACTATGCATTATTGATGCTAACAGTTCTGCCTTCAGAGTCACAGACAAGATAGTGCATGCATTATACATCTAGCATAATGGAGAAGTTCATTAGCCTAATAAGAAGATATATTGAGGGCTGGGCTGATTAATGTATCAAGATGATTTTCCTTGATGTTTGGAGAGTTAAAGGGTGTTTCACGCATTATGCAGGGACAAACCTGCATTTGCCATAGGCTGCATATACTGCCTTTAGTTTCAAAAAGTAATACCAAGGTGGTTCACAAACAAACAAAAGCCAATAGCAAAATAGCAAGGATTATAACAAGCAAAATAACAAGAAATTATAAAAATGCAGCTACCCATACTACATAGTAAAGCAACTACATTAAAACATGCATAATTAAAATATATAATATACAAGTCCAGTAAAACAGCATAACAGTTTAAACAGCACTCAAAGCAGGAGAGTCAAGTCAAGAGATTAGGGAAGTGCTTGTCTAAACAGATGTGTCTTCAAGAACTGGTGGAATGCCAATACTGATGTACTGCAATCATGCATTTCAACACAGAGAGGATACCACACTAGTGCACCGGTGAAAAAACCTGCCTCAGTGTTACTGCAAGCTGATAATCACCATGCTGTGACTAATCTATCCAGGTTCCAAATGTTGATCTTAATGCCCTTACCAGGCACTGGAAGTGAAGATGGTCAGGCAATGTCATCCAGAGTGGTTTGGTTAGTGTGTCAATGGCCAACTATGACTCCTTCTCAGTTCAGTGTACCTGCATGATGTACATATATGATTTGCTCATATGTGTTTGTCACTTTTACACATGGCACCTAAAGGTATTCACTGAAAACAACTAACAGTGTAATCCTCTGCATGTTTAATTGGAAGTAGGTTCCACTGAGTACAGTGTGGCTTATTTTCAGATAAGATTGCATGGGATTGCAGTTTCAGAAGTACAGAAGGGATTAAAAAAATTAAAAGTTTGAAGTGGCCATCCTGTTCTATACTCGTGTGTGTGTGTGTGTGTGTGTGTGTGTACATGCACCTATAGATATAGGTGTGCTTGAAGAGAAAAATCAGAGGAGGAAGAATCATGAAAGACTTTGAGAAGTAATGTTGCATATCCTAAGGATGTTATCAGAAAACTTTGGTGGTCTCTGGGCCGTTCATCTTTTTACCTCTTTTAGAACATGAAAATAGGTATTGATGTGAAAGTTAACTAGGAGAGAGACTAACACATGACGCAAGGCTAGTCGAGTGGTGGTGGTGGTTTTTCAGGGAAGGAATACATTCTGGGCATCAGCAAAGAAGTTGAATTCTGAAGGCCGCTTTCCTCGCCAGCCATTTAACTTAACTAGCATGTTTGTGATTTACAGTATCAGCTCCACTGCTGACACCTTTATGTCCCTCCCTCCCATCCCAGCAGGCCTCACAGACACAGCTCATGATAGATGCTGGTGAACTTTTCCTCTGATCACCTTCTGGAGAACTTTCCCATAATCTATTGTTTTCCATCACAGTGGAATACAAAACAAGTTTTTTCCTTCCACCCTTGACTTTCGCTTCTTAGCCATTTTGCCCTATCTTTTAAAGCAATGCTCGGAATTTATTACATCGGAATGAAAGAAGTTTTAAGCTCCTTCCCTCTTTATCCCACTCCTTGAACTTAAAATGGTCCAAAGTAAATCACCGTAATGGCCGACCGCCTTACATTGTCACGGGACTGCTTTATACGCCGCGTTGTCATGTTATTTAGAAGACTTAATTGAAAACCTCAAAAGAGCAGAGCTTGTTTCACTTTGTCTGCCTTCTGTACACTGTATGGAAGTATACAAAGGCCCACAATAAGCTTCGTTAAGCAAAAGAAATTGGAAGAGGCAATGGGAATATTCCCGTTTTTAAAAGCAGACGATATCCATTCCTCAGACAAGAAATACTATTACAGTAGTTTAATGACCAGTGGATTGGCTGTTACTAGCTTATACTCTACAGCTCCAAGTAGCTACATGACACAGTCTAACTCTCTCCTGAAAATGCTTATTTAATCCCAAATTATCAGCATTAGTTGGACTGCTCATCAGCATTCAGCCCCACTGCTGTATAAAGACAAGAAATGGGGATTTTGGTAAACATGAGTAGGAGAAAAAAGACTGAGGGGAGACTTGAACTATGGGCACCAACTTTCTTCACTGGCCCTGCTCTTTTGCCTTTCCAGTGGTACCTCAGTTTACGAACCAAATCGGTTCCAGAAGTCCGTTCTTAAACCAAAACCATTCTTAAACCGAGGCCTGCTTTCCCTAATGAGGCCTCCCGCCGCTGGTGCCCTTCCACTGTTCGGATTCCGTTCTTAGACCGAGGTAAAGTTTTCAAACCAAGACACTATTTCTGGTTTTGTGGAGTTTGTAAACCAAATTGTTCTTAAACCGGACTGTTCTTAAACCGAGGTACCACTGTATTATTTATTTGTTACATTTATATTCCATATTTCCTCCAAGGAGCCCTCCCAGTTTTATTCTCACAGCAGCCTGGTGAGGTAGGGTGAGCTGAGAGATGTTAACTGGCCCAAAGTCACCCAGGGGGCTTTGTTGGCTGAGTGGGAATTTGAGCCCTGATCTCCTGGGTCCTATTCTGACACTCTAACCACTACACCACAACGGCTCCTTTAGAATTAGAATGCTATGTAGAAATTTAGCAGGTGGTGTCTATTCCCCTTCACCAGCGGTGCCATCAGAGTATGATTTGGGGTCCAGGCCCCACTCAGCAGATGGCCTTGAATGCTGCAGGCATAGCTCAACACATTTTGCAGTATTACCATCTAAAGAGAGCCCTCCACAAGGCCATTTAGTTCAAAATCTTAAATTTCTCAATGGCATCACTTTCTCTCCATGCCAGAAAAGCATCGTACACTGGACTACTTTTGGACCTGCTATCAAGAGCTATTAGGTTTGCAAGTAGGAGAGAGTTGTATTGCGTGATGGGCCAATACTTGCATTTACTCTGCCGGTTCTTAAATGGATTCTGACCACTTTCAAAATTTTCAAATTCCTTTCATTTGAGTTGCTCTGAGGGCCCTGCACACCAAGGCTTCTTCCTTTCTGTTTTGTGAGTGTATTCTGCAACATGTCACTGAGGCAATAATAGACATACAGTCCCACCCTAAATGATAAGACACGGGTTTTCCACATCCTCTCCAACAAATCAGTGATATTGAAGAAAACATTCTAGTCCAGTGGTTCCCAATTAGCTAAACACTGCAGACCCCCCCCCCATTTTTTCAAAAGCCAAGCCATGGCCCCCCTGCTTTTGAAAATTTTGATATCTCTTTGGCAGTTTTTGTTATCTGAATGGTGCCACAGACTCCCCCCCCCGGTAGGTTATACTAACCCCCTGGGGTCCGCAGACCACCAATTGGGAACCACTCTTCTTGACAGTTGAACTGTAGCCCCATACTGCCTATGAAGTCATTTTAATGAGTTCCCTCATATAAAGCTAGATACTTATTTCAGCGGGTGGGTTTCCCATGTTTCCCCCCCTGCCTTAGCTTGAATTTCTGCACCAGTGTCTGATTCCCAGGCTTTTTAAAAGCATGCCTGTAGAATTAAGGGATACATTTAATAAAAGAGAACATATTATTGAAATTAGACCCTTTTCACCTCTTGGCAATTCGTTCACTAATTTTTTATATTCTGTTAATGGAGCATTTATATTTAAATGGATAGAAGTTAATGTTTCTCCCAGGACTGGTTGTTCAAGCTTATTTTGCCAGCCTATGTGCTTTTGATTATATCATCCAGCTGAACACAATACTGTAGTTTTAAACCCTAACCCCTTAGACACAGCAAAACTATCCATAGAGAAATGCCATAAAACGTTTGGTAACAAAACCCTTTAAATTTCCTTTAGAAAAAGAAAAAAGTGACACACTTTGCTAGCTAAAAAAGTCCTCAAAAAGATTAGTTTTAAAGTTTGCTGGTTAACATTTTTTTGGTTCCCACCTATTGACCGCAAGGACTCCAAGGCAACATACATATAAAACGTTAGAAACAATCATAGTAACTTCGCAAATAAAGAATACACAGTTACAGAGAAACCTTTAAAGCAAGGGTTGGTATCATGACCACAAAGTGAATACCTCAAACACAAATACCACTAAACGTCTGGGAGGAGAAAAGCGTAGTTTTAACCTGGCGCCTAGTGTTGGCGCCTGCCGAATTATCCCGAGGATTGCCTAAGGACCATTAAGTTAAGAACTGCTTTGTACTGAAATATCTTCACCTTCCATTTCTATGGGTCAATCGTACATTGTAGATAAATCTTTTCATAATCAAATCTTTCCCCTGCCTTCCCCACCCGACAGATAGTTCAGCAGACAGAGGTTGCAGTCTGCTTCCAGACTGTTGCCATTTTGCGGGCAGGACTCAACTGCATACCAGCAAATTCAGGTTACACAACTCCCTCGCAACTCACAGTCGAAACCACCCATCAGCTGGCAAGGAGGTAAAGCTGAAGCCCTAGGCGCTTTAAGGCACCACCTGTCAAATTTGGCCCACGGGGCTAGGATCCGATAAGGCTTTGGCCTGCAGAGCCAAAATGGTCCCCCAACCTTAGATGGTGGTCTATTACAAAAATCAAATCTTCAAGTAGAATACAGTCAATACTCAAGAGGTTAGAATCAACAGGTGGGGCCTACAACTTTATCTATGTACATACAGTGGTACCTCGGGTTACGACGCTTCAGGTTACAGACTCCGCTAACCCAGAAATAGTACCTCGGGTTAAGAACTTTGCTTCAGGCTGAGAACAGAAATCATGTGGTGGCGGCGCAGTGGCAGTGGGAGGCCCCATTAGCTAAAGTGGTGCTTCAGGTTAAGAACAGTTTCAGGTTAAGAATGGACCTCCAGAACAAATTAAGTTCTTAACCCAAGGTACCACTGTGTTAGCTGCTTAAAATCCAGCAAGGTCATCCACTGCATCTCAAGCCACGTTTTTATGTTGCTTTACAGACCAGAGATGGAGCAGGGACGTCTTCTCCCCATGCACAATCCTTGATTTCCCCAAACTCCTATTCAGTGCAGCTGTCATCTGCACATTCACAACAGCTGTCTCAAAGGCACACACCCCTCAGCTTAACTGCAGCTTACACTGTCAAATTCATCTTTTAAGTGGCTGTTATTATTTTAGAGCATAATGATACTAGGAGTCCAGGTATATAAGTCATGACAGTTATGGAGCTGCTCTCCCAAGGTTTTTGTCTCCCAGGATACATGCGCACCATACATTTAAAGCACATGGCGTCCCCCAAAGAATCATGGGAATTGTAGTTTACCCCTCACAGAGCTACAATTCCCTTAACTACAGATTCCACGATTCTTTGGGGGAAGCCATGTGCTTTAAATATATGGTGTGGATATGACCTGAATTTGAACTCCAGACAAAATAATAGTTTGAAAATTTCAGCCGTTGCATCTAACATTAGACACCTGGTTTTCAAAAACAAAACCACCTGTTCTTTCTTTGAACAAGACAGAAGTACAGTGGGAAAAGGGGAAACCCTTAGGTGACGTTGGACAAGAGGAAATGCGTAAATGACCCATTCTGAAGCAGACATCGGAGTTCCCTAGAGTGGTATGTTTTGCAGAGAAATGCATTGAAAAGCAGTTGCTCACAGCAAGAGTTATACTTTATGGCTATTAGAGTGAATGGAAAGCATCTTGATTCTTCTTGCCAAGAAAATAAAGGTCAAGGAAAGATAACAGGACTAAGATTGCATGGTTATTCCACTCTTATAGAATTGAAAACATCAGTTTTGAAAAATATGAAAGAATAGATATTACTAAATACAACAACTGCTCTATTAACTTTTGCAAGAAAATGGAAGGACTTATTTTTTATGGTCCTTTTGATACCAGGTGAATATTTTAAAAATAAATTTCTCCCAGGCTTTTAAAAATAAAAAATCCCACACACTATGATTTAACTGTTTTGAACCACTGTGTTATGTGTCATGATTGTTGTCATCTAGTACTATTTACGTGTTTTCTTGCATTTCTATTCCACCTTTCTCCCATCATGGAACCCAAAGCAACATACATGAGGTGCCTAGGTGTCTCTCATCCAAGCAGTAACCAGACAAAAAATGGACTTACCCTCAGCAATTTAGTGCCTGCGTTGCCCTCAGATTATAACAACTTGTAGGGAGTTCCTGATCTTAGATGAACGCACCAGAGGAAAGATGTATCTTGGTTGTTAGGAAGAAAGGACTTAGAACTACAGAGATTCCAAAGACTAGAAAATGAACAGAGGCAGGAAGGAAACATGCACTAAAGAGGAGGTGACAACACTAGGCCTTTAGGACCTCAGGGATTTCTGTAGTCTGGTATCCAAATAACTCATTCATCAGTCACAGTTCCAACTTCACTCATTGGCTAAAAACACTGAAAAGCAGTAGCAGCCAGGCTGGCTTATCTCATAGAAATTGCTCAGAAGGTGCCTGCACATTTTGCTTTATAACTTTTCTTCTAGCATATCTATACTAGGCCTTTAAAAACAAAGAAAGCTCAGAGTCATGGGCCCTGGTACAGTGGCACCATTCGCACCATTCTAAATCCTGCTATGCTGGCAGAGGATCATGGTCTTGGAGCCTCATCATTCTATAGACATTCTGCCACTAAACAAGTTGTGCTTGGTTTTGTAAGAATCTTAGAACAAGAGCAGGAAAATGTGAACAGAAACAGACTCCAAGTGTCCCTATTTTCCAATGACATCCCTGATTTAGAGAAGCCGTCCTGGTTTTTGATTTGACACCAGAATGTCCCACTTTTCCTTAGCATGTCCCTATTTTCATTGGAGAAATGTTGGAGGGTATAGAGTTTTCTGACCACCAGTCGTCTGAGGCCAACCCTGTATAGGGAATTTAAAAAAAAAAATTAATGTTTTATTATGTTTTTATGTATGTTGTAAGCTACCTAGAGTGGCTGGGGCAACCCAGTAAGATGTGTGGGGTATAAATAGTAAAATTATCATTATGGGATGGGATGTCCCTATTTTCATCTGTCAAATGTTGGAGTGTATTCAAAAAGAGTATTTCACAGACACAATTGCCTAAGGCAATTGAAAAATTCACTGGAAACTTTCAGCATGTCTGGAGTTTTAAGTTGAGGAATGCTGCAAAAACAGGTGTTGTCTGACACTGGCAATCATTACCTTTCACCTTGATGGATGGGAGTTTAATCTGTCTTTTATATGATAGCCAAAAGCCAGCAAAGTCAATGTCTGAAAGCAGATGAGGTACTTAGTGCGTGCTTGTAGGTGACAAGGAACTATCCACTTTTCTCTTACAAATGGCATTTTTAATGATCTCTGCCGTTTCACCATTAAATTTTAAACCGTGATGCATTTTATATTACACTATCAATAAATGCATATTCCCATTAATGGGCTTTTTAATGAGTTCATGATCAAATTAATGGGTTTTGAAGGTTTTACCAAAAACAAACAACCTCATTAGCTAAATTCTGTAGGGAGGCTTTGCAGTTGTTCCAGACAAAGGGCTCCTGGAGGTGAAGGGCAAAGTGTCGGTCACAAAGTCAAGCTGGAAGTGCTGAGAACTTTCTTGGCCTGGTGTGAACTTATGGGTTTGGGTGGAGTAGGCCCCATGTTGAAATCCCCATGGAACTCATAGAATCCTACACTCATAAGAAGCAAGCTACCTTGCTACTGCAAGATACAGTAATGGCTGCCACCAGGGTGGTGCACACACCATAGATTAAAGCACATTTGAAACACATTTCCCACCCTCCAAAGAATCCTGGGAACTGTAGTTTGTTAAGGGTGCCTGGAATTGAGGTTTTGTGAAAGGCAAACTACGGTTCCCAGGATTCTAAGAGGGGGGAGTGTGCTTTCAATGTACTTTAGATCAGCCTTCTTCAACTTTGGGTCTCCATACGTTCTTGGGCTACAACTCCCATCAGACTGAGCTAGCTTAGCCAATGATCAGGAATGATGGGAGCTGTAGTTCAACAGTGTCTAAGGACCCAAGGTTGAGGAACTCTGCTTTAGAATATGGTGTGTATACATAAGAACATTAATGGCAGATAAGGCTAACAGTGGGTACTAGTCATTGTGACCATATTACCTCCAGCATCTGAAGCTGTATGTTGCTGGGGGACAACAATTGGGTGATGATGGCTGTTAAGCAAGGGTCCTGCTCATGGGCTTTCCATGGGCAATTGGTAAACCGTGTGAGAACAGGGACTATAGAGGTGCTGCTATACCCAACTCTACACAGAATGGTTGTGAACAGAAGCCAAGTAAGAAGAACCATTAAATACATTGTGCACCTAAAAGAATAAGAAACAATAAAAACTATGGAAGCCCTGTTGCTGTCAAGGTTCAGGGAATCCTATCCCTCCCCTGCTGGCAGCCAAAAAAGCAGGTAAACAAGAAGAGTCCTTACCACGTAATTTATTCAGTATTCACAGAGAGAGAGACAAAGAAATGTAGTCCCTATTGAATAATGTTGTTGTTCTGGGTAAAGCCCAACCCCCTCCGTCTCTTTTATTCTACGTCATCCCTGCGCCGGCTGATCTGGGCTTTCTGTCTCAGAGCTTTCTGTTTGGCTGCTCTCACTGTACGCCTAGTCCTTGGGGGGGGGGGCGGTTCAGGAATGCTCTGCAAAGACACAGAGTCTGTCAGCTGTCTCTCCCCCAGTGTTCCTCCTTCCTGCTGTTCCTCTCCCAGTATTTCCCAGCTTTTACCCTCTGAAGTCTCTGAACTATGTCCTTCTGCAAACCACTGTTCTAAATACTGTCCTCCTCAGGAAGGTTCAGGAAAAGGGGGGGGGGTAGCCCCCACCATTCCTCCTCAGTTCAGCCCCTGACATCTGCACATGTACAGTAACCAGTCCAATGCCCGCCATTATCTCTAATGCCTGATGGAAATACTTGACACAAGAAGCACTCTGTCTCTATAAGCTTTCTGCAAAGGCTCCCTCCCTTGGCTGGGATCCAAGGAGCTACTTTAGGTGTGCCTAATGGCTTGGGTATGCCTTGAAATTACACACACATATATAATGTGCAATGAGGAGGAAGAAATAGCTGTGCCTCTGGAATCTCCTCCCAGAACAACGGCTTTACTTTAAGGCTGTTGCTACGCCTGGGTAGAAAAAAAAGAAAAAGGAAAAAAATGATTTAATTGCTTTATGAGCTCTATCAACTGAAACTTCTGTAGAAACCTCATGCAACTAAGTGGAAATGGCTGTCTTCTAAAAATAAACTAAGAGCTAGAATGATAAGTGTGCAAGTCAAAAATCACCATAGCTAGAAAATCCTGGAAGAGGCTAGAGAAAGCATAGGTGGACCAGAGAGGTGAATGTAGGGATCCCTGGGGTCTTGCAGTCGTGTGGCCATTGCTGGGCCAGTCACTGGGGGCTGATGGAGTGGGGTGCTATGGCACTCTGCTGTATGTTATGATGCAGGGCAGCTTTTGGTCCTTAGATGTTGTTGAACTGCAGCTCCCATCATCCCTGACCACTGGCCTTGCTGGCTAGGGATGATGGGAGCTGTAGTCCAACAACATCTAAGGAGTAGAGGTTAAGAAAGGGAGATGGAGGGTGCATGCCGGGGTGTCTCCCCATCATCATGAGTTCATTGGCTCCCCTTGTGTATGGGTGGCATTGTTAGCACAATCACTGATTGCTTGCCACTTGAGGTGTTTCCAAAGATGTCCCTGCCATTGTTATTCCTTTTTTGCAATTTCTAGCTGTGGTGCTGTGGGTTAAACCACTGTGTCGCTTGGGCTTGCCTGAGCTCCCGTTGCTCTGTCCCAGCTCCTGCCCACCTAGCAGTTCGAAAACATGTCAAAGTGCAAGTAGATAAATAGGTACCGCTCCAGCAGGAAGGTAAACGACGTTTCCGTGTGCTGCTCTGGTTTCGCCAGAAGCGGCTTAGTCATGCTGGCCACATGACCTGGAAAAACTGTCTGTGGAAGCAATCAAAAGCCGGCTCCCTCGGCCTGTAAAGCGAGATGAGCACAGCAACTCCAGAGTCATTTGTGACTGGACTTAGTTGTCAGGGGTCCCTTTACCTTTACTAGCTGTGTGTAGGATACTGATAGCAGTTTTGCCAGCCTGGCCCCCATCCCAGCACAATTAGAGGATATAATTGTTTTTTCCATTTGTTAATTTGAATTGCATTGGATTTTGAGCACCTGTGGCCCAAGTCAGTGACAATAACAGGATTTGTCTGGAAAAAGAATGTTAAGAAAGATGCTGCCTTCAGGGGTGGAAATGTATTTTCCAGTCTTAAAGGAGGTGCTAAAACATTGCTAAGTGAACACATTTGGTGTGTGTACTTTGCTTCCAGCACATTTCAATTCAGTTATGGAGACGGGCCATTCTGGCATTCTGGCATCCCCGTGAAAGGTGGAAATGTTTAAGGGATGATGAGAAAAGGATGTCTAATCTATTTTGTGGAGTACTTTACACATGTAAAGTACACGCGGGTGGCGCTGCGGGTTAAAGCCTCAGCGCCTAGGGCTTGCCGATCGAAAGGTCGGCAGTTCGAATCCCCGCGGCGGGGTGCGCTCCCGTCGTTCGGTCCCAGCGCCTGCCAACCTAGCAGTTCGAAAGCACCTCCGGGTGCAAGTAGATAAATAGGTACCGCTTACCAGCGGGAAGGTAAACGGCGTTCCGTGTGCTGCGCTGGCTCGCCAGATGCAGCCTTGTCACGCTGGCCACGTGACCCGGAAGTGTCTCCGGACAGCGCTGGCCCCCGGCCAATAGATGTAAGATGGGCGCACAAACCCCAGAGTCTGGCAAGACTGGCCCGTTCGGGCAGGGGTACCTTTACCTTTACCTTTTACTTTACACATGTAAATTGCCATCATGAAGATGTCAACATTTGACCTTTTGGGTACCAAAATGAGAGGACAAATTCTCGCAAACACACAAGAAATGTTGAAGCATGTTCCTTTGTACATAGAATTGTATGATTACATAATATGACCTAGTCACTTACGTAAGTTTTACTTCACACTTGAAACCTCAATATTAATATGTAGCCGGTGCAGGAAATTCAGGTCACGATCCTATATGCACATACCTGGGAGTAAGTCCCTCTGAGCCTGAATAGAGTTTATCTCTGAGTAGATGGTAGAAATTTAGAGGGTTGTCCATCTTGATATAAAGGCTGTCTTTTGCATTTATCTTATTTTCCAGGGTACACATCATCAATGGCCCAGGATACAAAAAGGTTCCCCACTCCTGTGGTACTTGGTTGTGCCAATGAAACTGATTTGAAGGAGGTGTCTTTTGTCACCAGGCCATTGGAACATGGTGAACTGCTACGCAACTATCATGAGTTGATGATGCAGGAAGTTACACTAGAAGAGTTGTTCTGCCGCTTCATCTTGCTATCATTTGGCGCAGATTGACAGAGACAATGTGTGTCTAGACAGATGTGTGCCAACAAGGCAGATATGCAGTGTGTAGACATGCTTACTCAGAAGTAAAACACACTGAGTTCAATGGAGCTTACTCTCACGTCCGGGACCTTGGAGCCAAATTGCATGTCTGTTTAAGGTGTTTTGCATTTAATGCGACTGCTTTCAAGAAGCGAAGTAGCAGGGCAATGCTGGAACTTGCAGTGGAGGAAAAGGGCATTGAATGCCTCCCACTTTTGCACCCAGAATGTAGAGGTATAAGAAAAGTCTTTGCTGTTCTCCTAGCTGGGCAGTGGCAGGAATAGGGAAATGAGAAAATGTCCTCTCAAAATGAAAGGTCTTCACCACCTCCAAAATCTCAATACTTATTTTGGAAAACATTCTGCATTAAAATCAGATGAACAATCAGAAAAACGACGGTCTGATAATCTGAAATGCTTATCAGTGCCTTCCCATACTGTAACAATGACACAAGAGAGATGTAACTGTTTCTTGTTTCTTTTTTATTGTGCTGCAAATTGCTAGCTACAGTATATATATATAGCTTAATCCTGGAGTGCTAGCTGTGCAGGCTTCACACTGGCCCTGCCAGCAATGTGGGAACCAGGGTGAACAGAAAGTTCTGGTGCATCTCTCCCACCCCCCAGTGCCGCCAAGTAGTAATATTGTGAGCCAGTGTGGTGTAATGGTTGGAGTGCTGGACTAGGACCTGGGAGATAGGTAAAGGTAAAGGGACCCCTGACCATTAGGTCCAGTTGTGACCAACTCTGGGGTTGCGGCGCTCATCTCACTTTGTTGGCCGAGGGAGCCGGCATACACCTTCTGGGTCATGTGGCCAGTATGACTAAGCCGCTTCTGGCGAACCAGAGCAGCGCATGGAAACACCGTTTACCTTCCTCCCGGAGTGGTACCTAGTTATCTACTTGCACTTTGACATGCTTTCGAACTGCTAGGTTGGCAGGAGCAGGGACTGAGCAATGGGAGCTCACCCCGTTGCGGGGATTCGAACCGCCAACCTTCTGATCGGCAAGTCCTAGGCTCTGTGGTTTAACCCACAGCGCAAACTGCGCCCCAGGACCTGGGAGACCAGGGTTCAAATCCCCCACTCAGCCATGAAACTCACAGGGTGACCAAGGGCCAGTCACTGCCTCTCAGCCTAACCCACCTCACAGGGCTGTTGTGAGGATGAAACAGGGTGATACAAGAGCCACGTACACCACCATGAGCAACTTGGAAGAAAAAGGTGTTATATAAATGCAATAAATAAAATAATAAAATACATATGGGGTATTAATGTAATACTGATAATTATAGTTTCTTCTTTGCTTGGGTAGAGAATAAAGAGGAATGTGCAAATGTGAAGAAACCAACCTGCTACTGCATAAAAAGTAAAATTCAGAGAGAGAGACATTGCACATACCTTTGTAAATCAAGAAAATATTTAATAAAAATACATTTTAAAAACAGTAAGATTCATCTTTATAGCTCTGGCCACTTCAGCCTCTTGCCCTGTTTACCACTGGCATGTGACCCTGCCCCTGCATGAAGGTTACCCAGAAGGGAAGATGGGCCTTTGGTCTGAAAATGCTTGCCAACCCCGGTCTACCTCTGATTAAAAATGGCTTTCCAGGGTTTCAGACAGGGGTCAAATACAGGCCGAGATCCTGGCAACTGAACCAGGGCATTTAACCTGAGAAGCCTTATGAGGAACGGCTAAGGGAGCTGGGCATGTTTAGCCTGGAGAAGAGGAGGTTAAGGGGTGATATGATAGCCATGTTCAAATATATAAAAGGATGTCACATAGAGGAGGGAGAAAGGTTGTTTTCTGCTGCTCCAGAGAAGTGGACACGGAGCAATGGATCCAAACTACAAGAAAGAAGATTCCACCTAAACATTAGGAAGAACTTCCTGACAGTAAGAGCTGTTTGACAGTGGAATTTGCTGCCAAGGAGTGTGGTGGAGTCTCCTTCTTTGGAGTTCTTTAAGCAGAGGCTTGACAATCATATGTCAGGAGTGCTCTGATGGTGTTTCCTGCTTGGCAGGGGGTTGGACTCGATGGCCCTTGTGGTCTCTTCCAACTCTATGATTCTATGATTCTATGATTCTATGATTTCTGCCACTGAACGGTGACCCTTCTCTGTTTATGTAGTTAAGGCATATTCTAAAGACCTATAGTGATAAACACAGCTATGAAGGTGGTTAAGGAGAAACCTGTGATGGAGGGAACTGAGGGCCCAGGTGCCATGTTTTATTGGGGCAATTGAGTCACACACAGAGGGCAAGCAAGAGGAAGCTAAAAGTTAAATAGAACCAATGGCTTTGTAACCACATGCTAGAGGGAGCAAGTCAGACCCCGGACTGGCAGGGATGGTGATCAAATGGAGAAAGACTGTAAGCCAAGGTGTTAAAGGAGCAGGTGATACAGCAAGCCTGGAGTGGGAATCTGAACCCCAGGTCCATGCGGATTAAAGATGTAGCAAAGGGGCAATAAATATTGATACTACCCTTTTGTAATATCACCCCATGGGAAAGAATCTTTGCCGGATGTTCGGGCCTGAGAACGGTTGGGGCTGGGAGAGCTGTTTTGACAGCAAACAATGCGCCTGCGAGCCTGAAAGAATTATATGTTCTGCAAGCAAACCGGAACACAGGAGAGAGAAGGCAGGCTGACCCAGCCGCCTGGGAACGCCAGCCTCCTGGGCACTTTGAAGAGGCCTGAAACATAACCCTTTTATATAGAACCGACTAAAAAGACACAGCTGGTTCAGCAGTGTATGTCTTAAATAAAATGAGGAGTAATACTTTTCAGAGGAGAATTAGGGCGAAAGATTAACAAAAAGGATCCCAATAGCTCGAAGGTGTTTTGTTTTTAACTTGACGGTGCCCTTAACCAATAAGATAGCAAGGAAGTGTTTGGTTCCCAAGGTGTTCAGAGAGAATAAATGCAGGTGGGGAACTAGATACCCCGAGAAACTTGCAGTGGAATCCTATACATGCCTACTCAGAAGTAAGTCTGCTGAGTTCAACAGAATTACTCCTCAATAAGTGGATTGCAGCCTTACACCGCAAGCGAGGACACCGTCTCTGTGACTTAAAAAAAAGGGTGGGTCATGTGGATTTAGAGAAGTACAGTAAAAGTGAACAATTTTTTTAAAAAAATATGTTTTTATTTATGTTGGAAAGCACCTAGAGTTGCCGGGGCAACCCATTCAGATGGGCGGAGTACAAATAATAAAATTATTATTGTTGTTATTAAAATAAAACCAGCTATAATCCTCTGGCAGCTCTCACCTGGGCTGTGTTCCACTAACTGCAATCTAATGCATGCCTGCTCAAAAGTCCCAGTGAGTTCAATGGGCTTGCTCTCAGGTAGGCATGTATAGAATTGCAGCCTGGGAGTGGGGTGGTATGTGTGAGAAATGGGTAGAAATGCTTTTAGCATTGTGCTCACAGTGTAGGTTCCTCAAAACCTTTGGCTGTGTACTAGTAGTTCGAACTATAGGACAGAAGGAGTGGCAGATTCTCAGTGCAAGCTTTTGCATCATTGCATGTATGAGTGACATGATTTGATCCCTGGCATTTTCCGTTAAGCAATCTTGTGCGGTCATGCTGATGAGATTTGAGTTCAACTCTTCCAATGAGCATGTCCACGTGTCCCACAGTTGTCCATTACAGCACCCAAACAGCAGACTGAATGGGCACATAGGTCACCAGGTCACAGCTGTATTCCAATGCAGATTATGGTAGCTATTTCTAAATTTGCATATAAGGCAAAAATATACAACACATAAATGCAGGTGTCATGCAAATCTGTGAGATCTTCTGCCCCTTTTTTGTGTGGCACTCCCAATTCCTAGAGAGTGGTCCAAACTTCACTGAGCTAGATGGCTCACTGATATACAGTAATACAATATCAACAATTCTCTACATACTGTAGGCCAGGGGTCAGCAAGGTTTACCTCGCCTGGGCTGGTTCACTCCAGCAGAGATCCCTCTGTGGGCCGGATTGTGCATGCGCCTGCGTCTATGTCTGCACAGACGTGATTTCCAGCATCTATGTCTGTGTCTGCATCTGCGCAGATGCGATTTCCGGTGTCTGCACATGCGTAGATGCAATTTCTGGTGCCGCAGAAGCAAGTCCCCATGCTGCACTGCACCAGTTTAGTGCAGCATGCAGGGACTCGCTGAATGGGCAGCTTGGTTCAGAGGTGACTTGTGGTCTGGTTAAAAGACCCCCGTGGGCTGCTTGTGGCCCATGGGCATTGGGTTGCCTACCCCTGCTGTAGGCTGTCTAGGAGCTCCATATCATTGGAGAGGCTCATCCCATTTGTAGAGTTAGAGTATTTCCCAGTGATCAGTTTTGAAGTGCAGAAGCACTTTATGAGACTTGCCATAGCCACAGTCTCAAGAGCGGTCCAAAAATGCAGGCAGCAGTACCTCCAATTTCATAGGATCAAAGCAACTGCAGTTCTGTGCACAGCTGATTTGTGGTAAGCTCCATTAAACTCAGTGGTCCTTACTTTCGACAGCAAAGGTCCAATTTGTAAAACACATTGAATTTTAACAAGGAGATCTCCAGGGACATTTAATTAGTAATGGAAACCATCTTGCAAAGAAGTGTTACCATTTAAACTGCTAGGGTGAAGTAAGAACCCCATCGAAGAGAAGAAACCTCTGGACAATTATTTCCCTCATTCTCTTACTTCCTCTGTGCGAAGCGACCTCTTGAACTTGAAAGCCTCCTTATCACCACATTCACTTGCCAGATGATGTCATCATTCCTGCTCTGAAAAAAGTCCCAGAGCCGAACTTTCCTGCAAACCCCCCACCCCACCCTCCAGTAGTTCCTAGAACAGCTTGCCCATGAACAGCTGTAGCAGGAACAAATTTTAAAGTTCACCACCTGATGATTGCACGATGAAATCATAAGTACCTGTAATGTTTCTCTAAATGATTAAATGGTAGAATGGATTTCTTTTTTAAAAAACCACCAGGATTTGGCAGCTGGATATTTATTTGCTTATTCGATAAAGATTTTCATTAGCAGCCAGCCCACTGTCTGCCCCGTTTGTTTCCTCCATGTTACGGCTTTTATTTGGAAAAAGCATGCTGGAACAGAGGTAGCCACTCATTTTAGGGCTGTATCTGATTGAGGCTACCGTAATAAGCTGCTAATGCTTGTCCTGGGACAATTGAAAGGGTGGAGCCGGAGAGGGCAGGAGGCAAGGTCGGAGGTTGGCTTCCTGAGTAGGATGGAGAACGCAGCAGTTTCAGGCTGGAAGTGGCCTTGACACGCAGCACTCAGTCTCCACAGAGCATTACGAGGGGGGATGGAAGGGTGCCCTCTATCCAACATTAGTCACTGTCAAGTTGTCTGCCTTAGTGTTCATGTCAATATGACATTTTTTTAAAAGAAAAAGAGAAACAAAGGACAAGGAGCTCCTTCTCAGGATATTTGAACAAGTTTCCATCAAAACTCTTCCCCCAGACCTGTGCTGGATTTACGTATAAGCTAAACAAGCTATAGCTTAGGGCCCCACTCTCTTGGGGCTCCCCAAAAAAATTAAAGGAAAATTTAAAATTTAAAGGGGAAAAAAACACTGGATGTACATTTCCAAAATATAAGATAAAAAACAAATAAAAAAAACCTGCATACAGCAACAGTGTTTTGTGTTGTGTAGGCTCCTATTTGTTATGTGCAAATGTCTTTGGAGACCTATTAGGTCCATCAATTACCATATAGCATATATTCAATACAAAAAACAGCAACAATTTGTTGTTGGCAAACGACAGCTGGACATATAAAGGGCCCCATTACCTTCGGTAGCTTAGGGCCTCATCAAACTAAATCTGGCCCTGCTCCAGACAGTTAGGCAGGCCTAAAATCTGTCAACATCAAAAGCTCAGCTAAGGCTCTCTGGTCTGGTCCTGAGCAGGATGGCTCCTGGAAAGAAAGGTGATGAAAAGAAGGACGATCAGCCATCAATGAGGTGGTTACTTGGGAATATACTATAAACATTCACAAACAGATCCATGGCGTGGGCTTCAAGAAGTGGGCTCCTGGAGCTCTCAAGGAGATCCATAAATTTGCAATGAAGGAGATGGGGACTCCTGATGTACGCATTGACACCCACTTGAACAAGGCTATCTGGGCAAAAGGAGTAAGGAATGTTCCTTACCGTATCCGTGTGTGTTTATCCAGAAAACGCAATGAAGACGAGAATTTGCCTAATAAACTGTATACACTGGTCACATATGTGCCAGTTACCACTTTCAAAAGCCTACAGACTGTTAATGTGGATGAAAACTAATCTTTCATTACAATAAAAATGTTATGACATTTTTTAAAAAAAGCTCAGCTAAGTTGCAACTAACGTGCTAAAAGCAAAGGGGCTTGGTCCTCAATATGATCATTATTTTAGATCTTTGGAGTCAATGGAGCTACTTGGTGAATGGAAGGAGTATCCATTCACAGAAGGAGAGCTACACTCCTGGAAGAGGTATTTCCAGAAGTGTAAATCTTCTTCCATGAATGGAAGCTCCACACCATTGTATCCCTGCCCTTTGTTCTGGGGTGTACCTGCCGGCATTTGATGGAGGGAAAAGTAAGTACATGCTTGTTAGATACAGTATGATTGCATACAACCATCAGCCAAAATCCTCATGAATGCACAATAAAAAGGACATTGGTGTGTGTGTGTGTGTGTGTGTGTGTGTGTGTGTGTGTGTGTGTGTAAAAACTATCTATAAGCCTCCTTTGGATAAAAATCTGAGCTGATTTGCTCCAATAGCTTTTGCCCTTGAGTTCTTTAAAATAGGACTTCTAAGAATCCCATATATAGCAGCTGGCTGAGCAATATAACATATCAGCAATTTGAAAACAACAACAGCTTTTGATTTTGATTTATTTTCCAAACTTTTTCATGATGAGGAGTTTCCTCTCAAGTGTCATACTTGTGCTATAAGTTTACCTTTGAAAAGGACAAGTTCATAGATTGTTTAAATGCTTGCCAGGAATAGTTAGATTTTTTTCTTAAAGAATGTGTGAGTAACTATGTGTTATTTGACTAATACTTCCAAAATTTTGCCCATACATGTCAGTTCAGAGACAGGTCATGAACTTAGATGACTGCAGAGAATTAGATTACTTCTCATTGTGATATTTCCTCTGTACTGTTACAGTAGCAGTAGCGACAGAGGATCCTAGATTGTATTCATTTAATTCAATTGTACAGACTCAAACACACATTAGCATGGTAGAAAATGTAAACCATACAGATTATTTAGGGCTCTGAGGCCCATGTTAAAGGTTGCACGGGTTCATATGGGAGCAGGCAGTTTCTGAGATAGGTAAAAGTAAAGGTAAAGGACCCCTGAATGATCAAATCTAGTCAAAGGCAACTATGGGGTCCAGTGCTCATCTCGCTTCAGGCCGAAGGAGCCGGCGTTTGTCCACAGGCAGCTTTCCAGGTCATGTGGCCAGCATGACTAAATCACTTCTGGCACAACAGGACATCATGAAGAGTGCCAGAGTGCATGGAAACACTGTTTAGCTTCCCGCCACAGCCGTACCTATTTATCTAGTTGTGCTGATATGCTTTTGAACTGCTAGGTTGACAGAAGCTGGGACAGAGCAATGGGAGCTCATCACTGTCACGGGGATTCAAACCACTTATGTTCTGATTGGCAAGCACAAGAGGCTCAGTGGTAGGGATGTGGGTGGCACTGCAGTCTTTCTGAGATAACCTGGTCCTAAGTCACCATTGAGTTCTGAAAAGTCAACATCACGTTAAATTGTTGTGGCTGCGTATATACCATAAATTTAAAGCATGCAGCTCCCCCCCCCCAAATCCTGGGAAGCATAGAAGCCAACTCCCAGGGTCCTCAGCCCCTCCAATAAAATATTTGAGGCCCCCCTCCAAGTTGATGGGCATTGCCATTCAAATGATGTGTGTGCACTGTGTCATGTGATCGATTATGTGGGGCGGGGCTTACCTGCCCCTCTATTTTATTCAAGTTGGCATCCCTGCTGGTAAGTGTAGTTTCCCCAGCACCCTGAACAAACTACGGTTTCCAGGATCTCTTGGGGAAAGTGGTAGGCTTTAATGTCATGTGCTTTCAGTGCCTGGTCTGTACACACTCAACAAATGAGCAATCGGTGTAAATAGAATGCAGTCAATTATATGCTCCTGTATGGACTGTGGAAATGAATCAAATTGGCATGTATTTCTTTTTCTTATTTTGGTTCTCCATTAGTTGTGGGGAGGGGGCTAGGGAGATTGCATGGAGAGAAGACTGCAACAAGCCTTGTTTGGACATACTTTCATGCCCATCTTCACTGCCTTCAGAATGCCTCACTCAATGCTAAGTTCCAACATAAGGGTTGGGGGAAGGTGAGGGGAATCATTTACTATGAGATGTCAGCAAAGCACATGACAGTGCATTTTGTCCACCCGTTCCCTTTTTATTCTGTCCCCAAAGAGAAACTTTAGGACAGTAAATACATGGAATTTCAGCACTAGGCAATTGTGATTAGTGTGTACATTTTTTGATTTTTTTTAAGCAAATATATCATTTTCCATTAACTCCCAGGCCTGGAGCATTTGAAATAGGATAGGAAGCTTTGGTCTTGTCACAAATGCTGCTGCAACTTGTCCTGAGGAAGCCTTCATAATGGGGTCAGGTAGAGTTCAATGATCTACCAGCCCAGCACTATTTCAGAAATGCTAAGGTGCTCTTTCGACTGATCTCCCCTCTCTCCTCTCTCCCCCTCTCGCTGCCTGATATTAAATGGGTAGTTTTTACAACATCAATAAAGAACTTTCCTACCCAATTGCCCCAGACAAAGAACTGAAAGCCAGGTTTTAAAACTATGAAAACTTTGTGTTAGGTTCACATTAGATTGTTTTGCTGTGTCAAATACTCATTTGAGTTCAAAAGTTCAGATGAACCATGAACTTTGTCATTTCACAGCAGGCTGTTCTACAAATATAGCCCCAAAAGCAGAGTGGGGGGAGAAGGGGGGGAGAGAAGGTGAGATGAGATCTCCTGCAATATTTAGGGTGCCTTTGTTTACTCTGCGCCTTTAATTGTTTATTTAACTTAAAGATGGTTTTGCCAGGTCAAACTATGGAAGAAAGAACAGGTCTTTCTAAAGAACCCAATAACCTTACAATGGTTTAAAACAACACACATTCAGTGGCTAGTTCTTAATGCACAAGCTAAACCCAGCTAATCTTCTTAATAAATTGTGAAGTCTTGTATGCCTCATGGGCTCAGCGATGGCTTCCCTCCTGTCTGGGACAGCACAGAGTATCCAAACAAACGGGTCATGACACTGTGTATTTGTTTAAAACATTTGAATCCATGTTTTGTAGTGATACAGTCTCTTGAACCGAACAGTTACACAATGGTGTATGGAGCTTCAGTCAGAAACTCAATCACGGGACACCCTTTTTCTTTCACCGTCATCATTTTTTTTTAAATGTGGAGGAGACAAAAATCAATTGAAAAAAACAATTTGTGAGTTGAAAGAAAGAAAGAAAGAAAGAAAGAAAGAAAGAAAGAAAGAAAGAAAACCAAATCTCTCAAGACTTGTGCCAAGATTTTCACTGGAACCTTAATTCAGTTATAGGATGACCAGATACATTCATAGAAGAGGAGATGACAGCAGGGTTAGTTTTCTTCATCCCTGCTGCATCTCAAGACACACCTGTCTAAGGTCTTCTTCTCCATGACTGTGCAGAAGAGCCATGTAGTCAGCTAGAATATGTGATGGAGAATCTGTGGCCCTCCAGGTGTAGCTGGACTACAGATGCCATCATCTCTGGCCATTGGCTATGCTGGCTGGGGTTAATAGGAGCTGGAGTCAAACAACGTTCCAGTTCTGGGCACCACAATTTAGGAAGGATGCTGACAAGCTGGAACGTGAGCAGAGGAGGGCAACCAAGATGACCAAGGGTCTGGAAACTAAGCCTTATGAGGAGCACTTGTATGTTTAGCCTGGAAAAGAGGAGACTGAGAGGAGATATGATAGCCATCTCCAAATATCTTAAGGGCTGCCACACTGAAGAGGGAACATGCTTGCTTTCTCCTTCTCTGGAGGGTAGCACTCGAACCAATGGCTTTAAGTTACAAGAAAGGAGATTCCGACTAAACATTCGGAAAAACTTTCTGACAGTAAGAGCTGTTCGGCAGTGGAACAGACTCCCACAAGAGGTGTTGGACTCTCCTTCCTTGGAGGTTTTTAGGCAGAGGTTGGATGACCACCTGTCATGGATGTTTTAGCTGAGATTCTTGTGTTTTAGGGGGTTGGACTAGATGATCATTGGGTCCCTTCCAACTCTAATATTCTATGATGCTATGAACATCTAGAGAGCTCTGCCATACTCTGTCTATCTCTCAGAATTATATCATAATACTTTCTTTCTTGGACTGGTTTTCATTATTAGGCGCTGCGCTTTAATTGCCATATGCTTAATTGAATTCATTTCTGAAAACAGGACCAGTGGTCAGGGATGATGGGAGTTGTAGTCCAAAAACATATGAAGGGCCGAGTTTGCCTATGCCTACGCTAGATTATGTCGAACTGAGTATTGTGCTAGCAGACATGGGAGCATGTTCCTGCTTTAATCTCACCTCTGCCACAAACATACTAGATATAGCCTTAGGTAAACTACATTCTTTCCTGTCCTCCTCCTCAGTATGGGATTGATTAAAAACACTCTGATCCAGCTGCATTTCTTTCCATTTTCAAATCTAACAAAGCTGCTATGTCAAACTGTGCAATGGAAAAGTGGTCCTCCTTTGCAGAAGAGTAGCAGAGTTTGAATCCACTCTGCTACTCATCTCCTGGTCTACTACAACACATGACTTCTTCTCATTAGCTCAGTTGATAGAGCACCAGACTCTTAATCCCAGGGTTGTGGGTTCAAGCCCCATGCTGGACTAGGAGACCGGCCCCTTCCAACTCTATGATTCTATGAATCATTTCTACAGGGTGCTCAGCTTTCTTCTTCCAGTGCCATGTTTCTCAATTTAGTTTTGGCTCCAGGAGACCTGTTCAAGAATATTTTGCCTACCTTTAATAATAATAATAATAATAATAATAATAATAATAATAATAATAATAATTATTATTATTATTATTATTATTATTTGTACCCCGCCCATCTGGCTGGGTTTCCCCAGCCGCTCTGGGCAGCTTCCAACAAAGATTAAAAATACATTAAAATGTCACACATTAGAAACTTCGCTGAACAGGGCTGCCTTCAGATGTCTTCTAAAAGTCTGGTAGTTGTTGTTCTCTTTGACATCTGGTGGGAGGGTGTTCCACAGGGCGGGCGCCACTACCAAGAAGGCCCTCTGCCTGGTTCCCTGTAGCTTTGCTTCTCGCAATGAAGCAAACTTAGCAACCATGGAGGTGGTCTTAGGAGAGACTCTCTTTGAGACTCGCAAGGCCTCACATCATTCAGAGATTCCTGCTTCCTGTTCACCCATTGTTCATTGGTTTCTGCCCTCCTTCAAGAGCTTCTTTCTTATTAGGAAGCAGATATCTCCTTTGATGGAAAGAGGGAGGAAGCTGGAGTACTTGGGAGGGGGTTTATATCTCTCCCCTCCCCTTTCACTCTCCTTCCTTCTGCTGAGGCCCATATCTTGGATACAAGTGTAGAGGCAGGAAGTGGGTGGGGAGGACTGTTAGTGTTATTGCCCACCAGAACATTGTGTACTTTGTTCCTCTTCAAGAACCATCAGCCTTGCTTTTGACCATCTCCTCCTTTTCCAGGTCACAATGAAAATGCATTCTTCTGGGTCAGGGGAGGAGACCATAGCTCAAGGGCAGAACTTATGCTCTGCATGCAAAAGGTCCCAGACTTAGCTCCCCATGTAAAGGAAAGACGCTTGTCTGAAACCTTGGAGTCCCACTCCCTGTTCATGCTGCCAGTGGTCTGACTCAGAATAAGGCAGATTCATACATAACATAGGTGCTTTCAGTGCAGGTCAATGCAATTCCTACAGCGGTTTTGTTGTCTGTCTTGGGAGACAAGGGAGGAGTGTGCCTTTTGGGGTGAAGTCAAACTGTTGGAAGGTTACAGTACTAGCCGTGGTTGTAGAGACCGATAAGACATGTTTTGTTGCAGCTGGGCCAGATGAAGGTGTCCAGTTGTGCTGCTGCAGATGCCCCATGGCATTTCTCCTCTCTGCTCTCCTCTCAGACATCATTCCTCCTCTGGTCACTGCTATGGATGCACAACCTGTCTAGAGGAAAATGCTTTTGAAAAATTATAGTGCAATGCTGTATTAAGAACGTACGGAGCTGATTCCAGGGGTGGTTTTTTGGGGTGGGGGATGGGGCTGCATCTGCAGAAGAAATTCTCCCTCTCTCTGTGTGGCTACCTCTTCTTCTATGGCACATTTGCTTGCCTATTCCTCTGTGCCCAATTGACAACACTTCCTAGGAAAAAGTGTGCAAATGGCTGGCCTTGCTTCTTACTCCTCTCGCTCCTCTCACTGCTTGCTTATTCGGGAAGGGCAGATAAACCAGAAGCAACATCAAGGGTGATCAGCTGAGAGAGAAGACTCCAGAGACTGGCAGTCTGCCCTCTACTGGATTGAGCCTTGGCAATGCCTCTTTGAGGTTTTGGTTTGTTGGTTTGTTTATTATTTTGTTGCATTTTTTAAAACTTGCTTTTCCCTATCAGGTCCCACTGCGGATTATAAAATCCTGAATATATAAATATATAAAACACCTTTTTAAACGATAAAGCATAAAAATACAAGATTAAAACAGGGTGGCTTTATTCAGATAGACAGACAGACAGACAGACAGACAGATAGCCAAACAGCAGGATAAAGAGGTGCATTTTCAGTACATGGCAAAATTTGCGAGACACACCTCTATGGAGAGGGCAGTCCACAGCTTTGCATCTGCCAGACTATATAGAAAGCAAAGAATCACCTTCTGATCCTTTGATTTTACATCAGGCAGCCTGATGCATCATGACTTTTTCTCTCCCTCACCTTTACTATTTAAATATTACTCATCTGAAAGATTTGACCTGGGGAATGGTAGGTTTCATTTCTGTGCTCCTTGTGTGTCCTTAACAGCTGCATGTACGTGTGATCAAAGCCATTTATGGGTTTCTCCCCCCCTTCCTTTGACATTTTAGCCTATTCCACCGTGATCCGTATGTGACAATGGAGCAGCATTTAGAATCACAGAGTTGGAAGGGACCCCGAGAATCATCTATCCTGCAATGCAAGGAACCCTGCCCTTGGCCATCCCTAGGTGGGATTGAACCACCAACCTTCTGATTCACAGCCAGGCACAAAGACCCATTGTGCCACAGGAGACTTGTACAGTAGCAATAATGAATGCTATGTGTGCAGTCACATCCCAGTCACATGACTTTGGAATGATTCTACTATGAGATCAGGGCTGATCAGGGCTGGCCCCGGATATTTTGTTGCTTCAGGCAAAACAGTAAAAGCCCCCGCCTCCTCTTCTGTCCTAGGCTGCTCCCTCTGCCTCTACATGTCACTGTCCTGAAGAGGTAATTTTTGTGGTGGTGACAAGTTGTGGCAAAGGGAACGACTGGGTGTGGATGAGGTGGCAATGAATAGGGACAGAGGAGGCCAGATCTACTGCCTAAGGTGACCAAGTGGTAGATCTCACTTCATGGGTGGGCCGGTCCTGAGTCTGATTTTGTGTCGATCAAAGTCCTATCACAGGTTCCCCATCTCTGATTTATAGTTATTGTTACAAGTTTTGTAAAAATCATTTTGATTAAAGTTTTTCTTGTGTAACAAACAAACAAAGAAAGAAAAGTACACATAGTGACCAATTATGAAATGCTTTTTCTTTACCAATCCAGTTGAGTCCATTGCAATTAGTTCCCATTGACCTCAGTAGGGTTAACATTAAGTAATGATGATGAATTTCCCTTTTCAATTTGTTATGACCTGGGTGCACCCAGATTTGCTATTTCCTTCTAAAGCTTTACAAAAAAATTGCTGGCACAAATTCTCGAAAAGGCATCAAATTATTTAAGATAAATATCTGCTATTGTAGACAGCTGCTAGAATACAAGTGGAAATCAACTGGTGAAAGGAAACTGCCCAGTTCATGGAAAGGGCAGCAAGGATATAGTGCAGCGAGCCCATGACACTTTGGGATACACATGCTGAAAGAGTTCCCCCGGCTGGCCTGCTACAAATCTCCCAGTAATTCATTAAGGGGAAATGCTCCTTGCAACATTTCACCCCTGTTTTAACACTCTTTGTCTTTACCTTCCATATCTGATGGGTTCATTCCTATGTCAAGTGAGCCTCAGAGAACCAGTCTTTCATTCTTCATAGAGAAGCCCTCTGTTTGGCTGAAGGAGAAGATGAAACGAAGGCTTTTACTGTAAGTAAAATGGTCTGCTGAATTTGCCAAGGTTTGGGGTCAAAGAGAGACAGAGAGACAAGCACTTTTCGACCCAGTAAATATTGCAGGGGGGAAACACATCCTAGCATCTCTACTGGCCTAACAGATGTCTGTAGCAAATACATCTCTTGTCATTTTTTGTTGTTATAAGGAAGGACGAAGGGGACAGCTTCTGAGGGAGAGCGTCTATATCGGAGGATCTCTGTGAATTGCATTAAAATGAGAGAAAAGAGACCATTTTGCAGTTTCAAAATTGGAACCAGCATTGAAGTTGAATGGCAAATCTTTAATGTTTTCCTGGAATAATTGACTGAAATACTGGTGAAGAACTGAATAAGTTCTTGGGACATTCCTGGGTTGTTCTAAGAGCAAAATATAATCTTAAATCAATGGTGGTTCTAAACAAAACAAAATAAAAAAACACCCTTGATCTTTTCACTTGAAATTATTCAGATGTGTTTCCTGAAGAAGAATCTCTAAATTCAAATTTCACTTTATGCAAAATTGGATGACATTTTAGGGATCAGATAGGGTGACTCCAAACTTAATTAGAATTTTGCTTCAGGCAAAATTTCAGGGAACATTCTGATATTCAATAATTTGTTGTTGTTTTTTACACACCCTTTTCATAAAGCAGATTAAATTTTATGGAACTATAGACATTGAATATTTCCAGAATATTAAAGAACCACTCAGCTTATGGACAGCACTCCAGCTTTTGTTCACAGAAACCAAGGCAAGCAGCAGCCTTTGTATCTTCCTTACCTAACCTTCCTCCATAAAAAGAGGCTTATGTTGAGTGACGTCATGTTAGAAATTTCCAGAATTCTTTTCTGCTATGCTCCTCTAAAGGGAAGCAGTTCCTGGTCGGGTTCACATGCCATAGGAAGCCAAACGATGGCTTACTCACCCTAGTCCTTTTTGCTTCCATGCGGTGCTGATCCTGGACTTGTGGCTAAGACCTATCCACAAGCTGTGGCCAAGAGAGAGCTTAACCATGAAAACACACTAAGCCAAACCTTGACTTAGCCCAGTGAGGCACAGCAGTAAAATGGACCAAAGTAGAGCAAAGCATCTGCAAGCTTCTCCCCGGGAGCCTTCACATTGGTACAGTCTCAGTAAACCATGGTTTGGCTTAATATTATGTGCAAACCTTCTCTTTGTGGCTGACACAGACATCATGGCGAGACCTCCTTTTTTTCTTTGGGACCTGGAAAAGTTGGTCCTATGTGCTTGAGCTGTTTGTATTTTAACAATACAATCATACCTTGGTTTTCAAACAGCTTAGTTATCAAACGTTTTGGCTCCCAAACGCCGCAAACCCGGAAGTGACTGTTCCGGTTTGTGAACTATTTTTGGAAGCAAAACGTCCGACGGGGCTTCCGTGGTTTCTGAACATTTTGGAAGTTGAACGGACTTCTGGAATGGATTCTGTTCAACTTCCAAGGTATGACTGTACTATGAATGGACTTTGCTGTTGTTTTTACTACTCTCTGATTGGTTACTTCACACCTTAGGCTCTGTCTTTTTGTTTTTCGTACTGATGGTTTTAACTGCCATTGGTTGGCTGTTTCCACTAATGTTTTTAAAATGTTTTCAAGCTCTGAAAAATGAACATATTTTGGGTATGAAAGAAGACCTGTATTAGGAAGATCATGCCTTCCTGGCTTTCAGTAGTTTTTTTTATATCTGTAAAAATTAGGCACACTACTGAACAATCGCAGATACACTAAAATCCTGGATATCTGTTTTCCCCACTATGGGGCAGTGATTGCTTTTCCACCAGGGGAGACCCAAATCTTCCTCCTCCTCCTCCAAGTTCTTTCTCTAGATTATGTATCTGTCACCCTGACCTGTCCTTTGTCTAATTGGCTAGATCTGCTTTCCTAAATGTCAGCCATTGTCAAGACTTCATGCATTGGCTTAAGAACACTGGAAGGTGGGAGCAGGCTAGTTTCTCATAAAGCAAGTGAGGAACTTCTGGCAGGTCCCTTCCACCATTGCCGACAGGTCCACTGGTCTGGCCTTTCAGTGGCCCTTCAGTGAATCTGAAAGGGGGAGTTGTTTGAAGGCTCAATGGCTGTACCAGAAGATGGCTGATTCATCATGTCCCTTGTTATAACAGAGAAGCTTTGAATGAAGCGGAGCTTTGCTATGACTAAGTGCATATTTGAGGCATGCATCATGAATGTACAGCCTGTATCATCTCCATAATGTTTGTGATGGACCTGTTCCAAAATCCTAGTTGGTGTGTTCTAGAGCACCATGAATAAATGCAGATTAGTCAGCCCTAGGGTTCACAAGAACCTAAAAATGGAGAAAAATTAGGGTGGGGATTGGCTATATGGGTGTGATGCAGTCAAAGGCACAAACTCTCCTATCTACTGGCCTTCTTGAATAATCATGTGTTTGTTGCTTTTGGGGGGGTGCATGTCCCTCTCCCCAACGTGGTTCACCTGTGTCTTCTTTTCCCACTCACCCTCAGCCACATAACCAGATTAAACATGCAGTTGGCAGAGTGGAAGTGGCGGGGGGGGAGGGGGGAGGACAGGACAAAGTCTCTGCCTGTGTCTCCTTGTTACCTTTCTCTGTGCTACTAACCACATGTTTAATTAGGGTTTTAAGCACCCATTAAACACATGGTTAGTCAACCACTCCTGTTTCGGCAGCCCCAGATCACTCTGGGTGGACCAAGGCAGCCTTGACCAGCTCCAGGTACTTCCCAGATTGACCAATTTGGTTTTGGGTCTGGGATTTGTCTAAAGCCGGTGCATAGCCCTATTGCTTTCCCATGGCACTCCAGAATACAATGAATCGTGTGATGCTGGTCAATGAAATGGCAACTTTCCATTCTATCCTGCCCATCACTTGGAGGATTGATGGGTGGAAAGATAGTTGTGGGAATAACCATATTTTCAGTCTGGCCCCTGTGATTTCTTGTGTCTCAGAAATAAGTGATGCTAATGGAAAGCATTGCTATGTTTTAAAGGTGGTGGTTTCCTCACTTCCTGTACTGCAATTCATAGGAAATCCTATGAATTAGACCTTGCTATCGTAACCCAGGAGCAGGTCTGTGCTCTACTTTCCTCCCTTTATTTCCTCTTCCTTGCCTACTTCAGATGATTTCATCGAGGGACCTTATTCATTATCCCATGGGCAATGGTAAGATGTACCATTTTGGGCTTTGGGAAGCACAACAGGATTCCAAAAAGGGTGTGTGCAAACAGGGGTGGTACATCCCATTTTGCCGCCTGAGGCCCCACAGAAAGGTTCTGCCTCCCTCTCCCAGCTGACACCTCACTTACTGGGGGTGGATGGCTGCAGAAGGTAGCTTCCACGTTCCAGCAAGATGTCTCCAGAAGCTCCGATCATCTTCAGGTATTAGACACACCCATTATAATATTATATGTGTACATAGTATTTTGAAGGTTTCATGCAGCTCTTAGGAACAATGAGTTAGACCCCTTGGTCTGTCTAGCTTATTGTTGTCTGCATTGACTAGCAGCAACTCTCCAGGATTTCGTACAAGTGTCTCTCCCAACCCTCCCTGGAGATGGCAGGGTGTGAACCTGGAAACCTCTGCGTGGAAAGCAGATGCTCTACCTTTGAGCTGCAGTCTTTCCTTAAGGTTCCTTAAAGTCTTTCTCAGGAGTATCAACTTCCACAGTATCATTGAAGTTCTGGTTCAGTTTCCCACTTCTCAATGCAATACCAGTGGCACTACTACCACTGCCACACCTCTGCTTCTCACCCCCCATCACCCAGCCCCTCCTCCTGTTAGCCCTTTCTTTGTAAGGCTTGTTTATATACTTTGCAGATGGTACAAGCACTGAGCAACATACACAACGTGACAAGCTGTTTGTAACAATATGAATTCTTTTCAAAAATTCTTATTTGGCACTCTTCTAAGTCTTTCGTCTGAAACCTGCATACAAAGAATGCTAGAGTTCTTAAAAGCATCTTCCCGTGGAACATTACAAGACCAACATAAAAACTGAATAGATTGTATTTCCTGGTCAATCTGCTGGACTCTGATTTCTTATAAAATGTTTTGTTTATATGATAAGTTGGTCTACAGAACCACATATTTTGATACGACATGTTGAATTGTATTTAAAAAAGAATTAAGAAAGAATTTTAAAAAAGAATTCATATAATTACATACAGCCTGTCACGTTGTGTATGTTGCTCAGTTTTGCATTTATGTGACAAAGGGTAGTGTTTTGATGATACAAGCATCATCAGTTTATTTTATTTTTAAATGTAAATATAAAGCCTATGAATGTGTTAGTACAGTGGGTAGTTCAAACAATATAAATGAATGGGTATTTTGGAGGTGCTATTTGTGGAAGACGTTCAACCCAATCCAGTCATGCAAATTCAAAGAGATCCATTTGAATTCTACTGGAACTGACTCCCACCCAGATCCCATGGAAAAGCAAAGTGTCTGTGCATACTATTCCTGGTGGCAGAGTGGGGGGTGTGAGCCAGAGGAAGGGGTGAGAAGTAACCAGAGAGGGATATGCTCAGGGCATTCTTTCAAAAGACCAAATGTGCCCACAAGTATCTCAAGCAAGTGTTGTGATCTCATCATTTCTGGACATCAAACTCTCTGGGGCAGTTGATTTTGGCCCCGTGATAAACCAGCAAATGCTAGCAGATCTCTGCTTTTATATCTATGCAGTCAAGATAGCATGGAGCCTGGGCAGATTGGAAGAGGTTATATCACTAGCTGGCTCAGGCACAACAAAGGAATGGACTGACTCAACTTTCAAAGAGTTTCTATAAAGTGACAACAAACTTGATGTCCCTCTAAAAGGCAGCGCTCATTTTAGGAATTGCGTAACTAGATAAAGCCTGCAATCTTAGATGGTTTTTCCTGGCAGAAAGTCCCACTGTACTCGTAATATTTTGATATATTTAATAATGATTGGGCATAAAATAAGAGAGCCACGATAACAAATGGAAGACCTGTGCAGCCTCCAGAGTTTCAAATCTCAGGCAGAATGTTATACAACGAAAACAATTGGAGGACCCCATTTTATCTTGAACTTCTGCAAATGTTTAATGTGAAAAATGTGTTAATTAGTGTTTCTATACTTATATGCTTAAGGATTCATTACAATTGGCCTTTGTTCGTCCCAGAGTTGGCAGCACAGACTTACTACATTTGAGAAGGGAATGTTTGAGGGTCACTTAACATTGTATCGCCCTCGGTGATACAAGAGCTGTTGTAACTCTGCCAAAAAAGTATACAGAGTTCCATCCAGTCAGGTTTCATCCTGATTTTGATTATTGTTTATAACTAGACCACGTCTGAATAGTTGTAGTAAAAGGGGAGGAAGTTTTACTCCTGGATTCGAGGTCAGTTTGTAATGAACCATGGTTTCAATTGCAAGAACAGCTGCTTCTTTTACAAGCAAAACGGGTTCACTTACAGTTCAGGGTAACACAGTAATAATTTAACAAGGAAGTGCCTGTGTGTGTGTGTGTGTGTGTGTGTGTGTGTGTGTGTGTGTGTACGTACGTATGTACGTACACACACACACACACACACACACTCTTGAGTGCCTTTAGCAGATTCCATCCTGAAGCTAAATCCATTTTTAATGGTGTGGATTGCGGAGGGAAGGGAGTAATAGGATGACGACCACTTCCATTTTACTAAAACAGAGGGCAAAACAGGACACAGATCTGCATACAATTTTCATATGCATAGATGCAAATTTGGAATAATTGCTATAATTTCAGTACAAAATACACTGCAACATAGTGGGCTGACTGTAAGCAGGTGACCTGCCTACTTTCTTCCAAGAGAGGCAATGTCTTCATATGACTTACGTTTTCAAATCATATTGAAGCTGGTATGGGGAGAAATGCATCAAAAACACAGTATTTCTCAATAAAGTATAGGATTGGTGTGGATTGTGGCTAAGTCATGTTTGGTCAGATTTAGACCTTCAAATACAGGGCTTTTCAAACAGAGGACTGTCCTCCCAGAACCCTTTGAACAGAATATTGTACTCTATAAAGTAGGACACATGTTTGCTCCTGAAACACTGTACAGCTATGCCTTTCAAATGCCAGATAAAAGGGTCTTCCTCCCACAAAGGTGGCATTTATGATTTCGAAATTGTTCTTTTTTTAAGTTGCGGATTTTTTTTTTTAGCTTACTGTTTCTTATTTAAAATAAAATTTAAAAAATTGGTTCAGAAACTGCTTCTGGGTTCTTTTTTGTTTTGCATATGCAGATTCACATATTACAGACATTATTTTCCCATTCATCCCTCTTATTTTCTTTAAACAAATACTACTGTTTTAAAATTGTAGCCAGATGTCATGAAAACACCAGACGAGACAATGCTTTGAAAGATGGATCAAAAGCATTTAGATCAGTCTCAGCAAGTAAGATCCACAAACGTCGAGCCACCTGTGAATTTGCTAAATGGAGTAATAAACCAAATTTAGCTCTGAAGCTAAACATTTGGTAGCAAACTTTAGTTATAAAATTTAAAAATAAATTAAATACTGCTAAATACAGTAGTCTGACGAGTCTCTTCTTTATGCTTTGTACTTTGCAGATAAAGAACAAGTACAAGTGTGTTCTTCTAAAATGCCACCTTTAGGAATGGAGGAGGAGTAGAAATCCCCCCCACTCACTGTCATATGCTGTTGGTTTCCAGCTCAAACTTGTTACCATACACAGTTAAGTCAAGCGGGTTTAAAAGGTGAATGTAACAGCTTTGAATATTTGTTATCCCTGTGCATTCTGGGTCACTCTTTTTGCCAAAACCCATTGTAGCTATTTAATCGATGTGTTTGCTTTTGGCAGTGCGTAGTTCACCGGAGGGTGAGCCAGCAGACCTCATCTGCGTGTTCTTGGCAGTGTCCGTCATCATGAGATCTGAGACAAGTCATCGTGTGGGCTAGATTGCAGAGCTTCACATTCATTCCAGGTAAACCTATTGCTTTCTTATTAGTTAGCAATTCACAGCACAAGTGATAGGCTTGCAGGCATTCTGAAATGCCCATCATTGGCGAAGTGGCGATAGCAGCTTCTTGCCTGTATTATTCAGTCTCTCTTTTTAACATCTTTGCTATGTAGACTCCAAGCCGCACACAGCGCCGTATAAGGTCTCCCATGAATTCACAAAAGAACTGAGGAATGCATGCACATTGCACATGGAGAAAATATATACCTCCTATGAATCGACCAACATATGTCTTCATTTTTAAGTCGAACATGCTTGTAAAAAAACAAAACACACACACCCAACACAATGTGGTATGTCTGAAGATGAGGTAGGCATAAACCAGTTTCTATGAAAGCAGTTAATTAGGTGAAGATCCCGGTGTGGTGAAATGGAAGATTTGGGATTGGGTAGAGCTAAGTTTAAATCCTTGACCTTGAACCTTTTAGCCTATCCTGTTTCACGAGGACCATGCCAGTAGATAGCCCCAAGCATGTCACTCTGAGTTTTGTGTGTGTGTGTGTGTGGGGGGGAGTCAGGGACTGGCTTGCCCAGCTGGAGGAATGGGTCTTTGCCATGAGCGTTGATTTTGTATTTGTTTTGTTTTAAATTTGTATTTTTAAATTTTAACTGGGGGTTTTGGTTTATGGTTGTTGTTCTTTTTGCTGTTTTTTCACACTGCCTTGATATCACTGTGTAGAAGGGAATTGATGGTGGTGGTGATGGTGGCAGCGATAATATATGAGACTGCCTTACATTAAATTGAACCATTGGTCTGTCAAGCTCATACTGTGTACTGTGATTGGTGGTTCTCCAAAGTTTTGGACAGGGTTCTCTCCACCCCCAGCCCATGGGTGTAGCCAGGGGTGCAGAGGAGGAGGAGCAGTCTTCCCCTAAATCAAGTAAAGAAATAAAAAATGCTTAACTAAAAATAGAAATAATCAGAATATTTGAAATTGAAATGCCCGCTGAGGTCACTTGGATGATGTTGTGGAGCATTCTAGCAATGCAACTGGCAACCTGACTGAGCAATAGGCATGGCTTCAGTGAACTGACCAATCGCGTCGCAGGTAGCTTGGTTCTGGGACAGGACAGGTGGATAACATAACATCATGGCTTTGCCAATGCCCCAGCCATGTTACTTCTGACCATTGGGACCTTCTGCATGCAAAGCAAGTGTCCTTTGATTGAGCCATAAGCCCAGGGGTGTAAAAAATGTATATTTAATATAATCATTTCTTCTATTTCTAAAATTCAGAGTTGAGTGTAGATCCTTATATAGCTAAAGCGAAACCATCCAATTCACAATAGGGAAGATTTCAACAGTGGTGTTTCCTCCCCCCCCTTTGGGGGGGACAGTAAGGTGGGGTGACATCCTTAAAAAAACAGTCAAATGATGACTGTGTTCAGTGATCATGGAATGCTGATGGACAGTTGGAGGAAAATCATAAAAAGTCAGGTGTGAGAATGGAATGGTGTGCCCTGAAATCAGGTACGGCTGGAATTCTGGACAGAAGTCCTCTACATTGCAATGCTTTGCTGCAGGTCCTACTTGTTACTATATATATTTGTTACTGAGCCTGCAATGCTAACTAGGGTTGCCACACATCCGGAATTACCTGGACAAAGGTGTAATATGGCAGTCGGAAGCAGTGTCTGGGCAGAAATTGCTGAGATGTCTGGGGAAATCTAGATGTATGGCAACCTTTGTTGGAGTCTAGATGTTTCTGAATTTCCTTAAAAATATCTCAAAAACTCTAAAAAGCTCAACAACTTTGGCAAAAGAAAAACGAAAGAAAGCTCAACAACATCTGTGTCCGGATTTTCACCTTTTGAAATAAGGCAACCCTAAAATATACATACCTGGTTGTAAGTCCTGTTGAATTAAATGGGGCCTTAGTTGTCCTCAGACATGCATAGGATTTCACTGTACAAGTTTTAAAAAGAAGAGCTATTTTGAAAAAACAACAATTAAATACAATGTTTTTAAAATCCAACATCCCACTTATGGGATTTGCAAGCATATAAATTCTAACTTGGAGCGAACCACAAAGTGAACCGAACTGTTGTCCTGGCAAAGACAAATGTCACCCCTGACTTCAAGATCTGGGAACTGGCAGGAATCAATGCATTTGAACGGGATTTTCTGCTGTTGCTTCTGCACTGCTGTCACTTCTGTTTTGGTCATGCATTTGCTGTATTAGAAAAGAGACTGTGCGGTGGGGAAATTTGAGCAGGAGCTAAACAGAGCAAAGAAACAAGAGCTGGAACTCCTACTTGGTCAAAACAAATGTGTCAAAACAAGGGGGCAGGGAGCAGCTTTACAGTTAACCATCTTGGAATTGCTGTGAAAGCAGCTCACTGATAACTGCAATGTTTGCAATATTTACATTTTCTTTTCAGAGAGAGAGAGAGAGAGAGAGAGAGAGAGAGAGAGAGAGAGAGAGGATCATGTACAATGCGCAGCCTACTTCCATTATGATGGGTGAGCAAAGGATTTTCTATAAGATCAGCTCAACTTCCCCCAATTTATTATAATTATAATTATTATTATTACTACTACTACAACTGAAGGTCCCAGGGTGGGTTACAACAATTAAAACACAATATTAAAAACAGTTTAAAACATTTTAATATGATCTTGACCAGAACCCTTAAAGGGAAAGGGACCCCTGACCATTAGGTCCAGTCGTGGCCGACTCTGGGGTTGCGGCACTTATCTTGCTTTATTGGCCGAGGGAGCCAGCGTAAAGCTTCCGGGTCATGTGGCCAGCATGACTAAGCCGCTTCTGGCGAACCAGAGCAGCGCACAGAAATGCCGTTTACCTTCCCGCTGGAGCGGGATCCTATTTATCTACTTGCACTTGGACGTGCTTTTGAACTGCTAGGTTCGCAGGAGCAGGGACCGAGCAATGGGAGCTCACCCCGTCATGGGGATTCGAACCGCCGACCTTCTGATCGGCAAGTCCTAGGCTCTGTGGTTTAACCCACAGTGCCACCCGTGTCCCCATTAACCCTTACTTAATGCTAAAGTAAAGTGGAAATAATAAATAGCTTGACAGTTATCATCTTCCTCCTTCTTCTTTCTTCTTTGGCGATCATTTGTAGCCGAGTAAGATTGTCTTCCATAAATATGTTTTTAACATAGAAAATGGTTACGAATGATGGGAAGTTTAGTACAAAAACAACAGGGGGGCTAAAGGTTTCCCCACCCATACTTCAACCCTGAACCATATGATTCTTTTGCAAAAAGTACAATTTTTAATGGCATATAGTTTTTTAAAAATTATTTATGATTTTCATTTATATACATTTCAGTAGTTTTGCAATCATTCTAACATTGCAAAACTCGACTTCCTTTCTCCTCTTTCTGCGGTCCCTTAAATTTATTTTGGACATTTCCTGCATATTCTAAATTAACTTGACTTATTTTTTTATCCATCTACTTTAAATGTATGCTCTTACGAAACTGCAGGTTATTACAATAATCCTGCCAATGTCCTTATCTGTTTACGGTTTGTTTGTAAATATTCAATAAACCATTTCCATTCTTTTATAAAAAGTTTGTTATCTTGATTTCTTATTTTTCAGGTAAATTTCACCATTTCTGCATATTCCATAAGTTTTGTATCCATTCTTCTTTCATCGGGACTTCTTCTTCTTTCCATTTTTGGGCAAGTAGCATTCTTGCCACTTGTAGTCACATACATAAAATTATTTCTATACTGTTTAGGTATTACCTTGTGAGTCAACACCCAGACGCTGTTCGGGTACAGTGTTTCTTCTCTAACAAGGAGGGCTAACAAATAGAGCCTCTTTCTGTTCTTCCCTTGGGATATAGGCATACAGGGACACATTTGCCCATTTTTCTAAACTATTGATTATATACTGCTTAGACTTCATTGTACAGTTCAATGATTAAGCCCCTTTGTGGGGAAAAACATTGATTGTACTGAAACAGTGTCTGGGTGTTGACTCACAAGTTGATGTTGCTTCTATCAAACAAATGATAAAGAAAAAGACTACTTCTGTAATTTGTTTGTTTCTTTGTTTATATTCCTAATTGTGGAGCAGTTGCCCTTGGTGATACAGTTTTGCGTGACTTTGACTGTAGGAGTTGCCAGACTTCTTAGCCTTTTCTTCTCCCAAAGATGTCCTTCAAGGCAGTGGGCACAGATTTTTCCTTGGGGTTTACTCCTGAAACCTTTCCCATAAGTTAGTTTAGCTACAGACGTTTACTACCAGAGTTTTGCTTCTCCGAGATGGGGTACCTTCTCAGGTTGATGAGCCCCATCTGTCCCTCACTTTCCTCTACAGCATGTGCAGCAATCACCTTCTTGACTGTTTGAACCACTACTGGTCTCATCCTGTGCTATTTTTCTAGAAAAAGAGGTGCTGGCCTGGAACTCACCAATAACATCTTCCTTGTTCTTATAGAATGGCAATGGCACCCACCTGAGAGGTGCCAGAACTGAGTCCTGGCAAGTTCTGGTGAAAAAAAGCCCTGGTCTCATTCACTCAATCCGTCAGAGCCTAACTCTCCAAGGAGTTGTGTTATCAGCCACCCTCACCTGGTTTAGTCAGCCAGATGAAGCAATTCCCAAGCTGTGGCCACTGTCACATCCTGACAGCTTCTAGGACCCACAGGTGAAAGCTAGATGCAGGGTGGGGACCAAAGGTGGACAGAAGGAGCAGAATGTGTCCCTCATCAGAAGTACAACCACTCCCTGAACACTCTATACACGGTTTGAAATATACCTTGCTTTCAGAGAAATATGAGAGGAGTTCTATTTACCCTGTACTTTGTTTGCACCTTTCCTCCATAGTCCCTTGCAAGTCCCTCTAAAACTACTTCAGAGGGTCAGGGGACCCTTTAAAATTCCATAGGGGGTGGCACTGGGATCTGTTGCAGGTGGAAGCTGTGACAATTTTATGCTGACCTCCCACATGTTATAAAGACATTGAGTCACCAAAGGAATTGATCAGAGGATGCTAATGTTCTTATAAGCACCCTGTAATTATTTTTCCTGCCATGTTCTGAATAAAGCAATGAATATTTGGGCCTGTTTGGAACAGAACACTAGTTATTTACTTATCTGTTCATTAAAAGGGGATTGTGGCTTGAGGGAGGGATTGTTTTCCACAATGCAGACACATTGTCACATCTGATCAAGCAGGCCTTTCAAATTTTCAGAAGGACACAGGCCAAATCTGTTGAGCGGAGGTCAAAGTGGGGTGGCTGCACACACTCTGAGCAGCAATCCTCCTCCCAAACTGTTTTCAACTCTCTGAAAAACAACAACAACTGCCACCTGTCTGCAGCAGCCTGCTATTCAGTGTTAATGGAAGTCAGTTCTCTTAACAAAAAATCCTGTTTCTGAGACTGCAGAGCAGTCTGCAAATTAGCATCTGTTTAATTTGTAGGTTCCACCTTGATTTCAGTTATTCTTCTTTTTCTTTTGCAGAGATTTCAGTTTCTCCCTCTTTCTCTTTTTTCAGAGTTCAGGAACTGGAAGAGATGTAGAGAGAAGAAGTAATGAAAGCTAGGCTGAGGCAACCGATTATAGCAGCAGGGACTCGGAAGAGGCTAATAATTGTCCACAATGAAGTGCCATCCTCTAGCCATTGAAACTCTTCTTTGATCTCCCCATCACTTTAAATAGCCCATCTGCAGAAGATGCCTCTAGTTTACAGGAAGCAGAAGAAGCAGTGGGGCTATTGCTAGTCCCAGTGTAGAAGGTGCAGGAGAAATGTGACAGAAATGAAATATTATAATTTGGCAACCTATAATGGAAGTTTACTGAGAGCTTATGATCCACCTGAAAGTGGGGTGGCGGTGGTGCAAAGGAGGAAAGGGAAATACAGAGGTTTTCTATGCAGACATATCTTCTGAATTAAAAAAGCTCAATTTAAAACACTTTTGCAGAGTTCCCAAGGTGTGCAGTTTTAGTTCAGCCAACTGGTTACAGCCAGAAAGTCAGCTCCTGTATGCTAGATGCAGATAGTGAGAAAGTGGGCCTTGGATTTAGTACTTGGTGGGATAGAGTCTGATGTTTGCATCTCTCTCTATAGCAGTATTCCAGCAGGTTGTTTGTGAACTGAGATTCTACACAAATTTGTGGGTGATCTGTGCAATATTACTTGTCTGCAGACTTGGTTTCTGCCGGATCTGAGAACTAAAGTGTGAATCAGTTGACTTCCCCATATATATATATTTGCAAAATGAGGTATAAAGGTGTGATTTGCAGACCATTTAGCTTGGTAGGACACCTGCACAAATGATCAAAGAAAACTGCTTTAGAGTGCTTTGTATTTATCTTCCTCCTGTTTCTTCCCTGGTTGCAGTGCAGCCCCCCCCTCCCACCCACCGCCATTAAGGAATGAATTGCTTCCTGCGGACTTCAAAAGGAGAATTACAACAGCATGTCATCAAGTAAAGGATATTTCAATTTCATCTGGTAATTGCGTTAATAATGGTGTGTTTAGTGGTTTGTTTACTGTGCTATGACTTCAAACCCAGGTAACCTGAAAGGCGCTGGTGCAACTAAAGAGAAAGGAATTGTAGGTGCTTCCCTGAAAGATTATGCCTCTGTTGGTGAGATTAGCCTTCCCCCCCAAAAGAGTGTGCCTTCCTTAAGACTTCTGCATTTTTCAAAAGGATTCTTCTCTATATGGTTTCCAGAGAGGTAGCTGTGTTAGTCTGTTGCAGAAAAAACAACAGAGGGTCTGTCATGGAAGACTTAGAGCATCTGGCATCTCCAGGTAAAAGAGCCAATCAGTATATCGGGAATGGGAAACCTGTGGCCTATCAGATGCTGTTGAACTACAACTCCCAACATCCCTGACCATTGACTGCCCAACAACTTCTGGAAGACTCCAGATTCCTCATCTGCACAGCAGGAAATAAGAAAGATTCAATCCTGCAGAGTCAGTACTGTACTGTTATAGTAGGGAATACTGGGCTAGAGGGAGAAAAAGAATCTGTCCAGGTACAAAAAGCATTCCACATTCCAGATTTCTTTCTCTATCCTTTTAGAGAACTGTCTCTTTGGAAATGGGCAATGGATTGCAAGACCCACACCTCTTATTTCCTGCTACAGTGGTACCTTGGGTTACATACGTTTCAGGTTACATATGCTTCAGGTTACAGACTTCGCTAACCCAGAAATAGTGCTTCAGGTTAAGAACTTTGCTTCAGGATGAGAACAGAAATCGTGCTCCGGTGGCGCAGCAGCAGCGGGAAGCCTCATTAGCTAAAGTGGTGCTTCAGGTTAAGAACAGTTTCAGGTTAAGAACGGACCTCCGGAACGAATTAAGTACTTAACCTGAGGTATCACTGTACTGTGTTGGAAGAATGAGCAAGCGGACTATTATGACACCATTACTATTCCCAATCAGAATGCAAACAAAGATGTCATTTTGTAGGGTGATGGCAGTTTATTTTTTTTATCCACAAAATTTGCTGAAACTGAACGCTGAGCTTTTTCGAGTACATGGAAATCCCCAGGTGTATTGTTTGCACAAGCGTGGGGGGTTTCCAGAGATATATCAAGCCCTAGCATCGGTAGCTTAAGTTCAGAAGTGTGGCTCTGCATCCTGGGTAAGTATATCCGTGTGACCTGTTATTGTAAAGGTAACAGATTTGCTGCTTTCTCCAGCTAATACAAGCATTTGGGGGGAGGAGATTAGCTCTGCTGAACCCTGCTGAAAACATGTACACAGATATGGAGATGCAGCTGAACAAGAGATGTACCAAAGGGGCTCTGTGTGTTCAATAAGGCTACTGAGGAATAGCAGAAAATGGTGTATGCAAGTACAGTATGTTCAGAAGACACTGAGAAATATATGTCAAAAGACAGAAGAAGAACAGAATTACCTCTCCATGTAGAACAGTGGTGTCCAAACTTCTTTCAAAGAGGGCCAGATGTGGTGAAGTGAAGGGCTGTGAGGGCTGGCCAAAGGGCCAACCAAAGTTGAGCTTTTTTTAGGGTTGAAGTGAAGTTGTTGAGGTTTTTTTTAGGATTTTACCTCAGGAAATAAACTGCCACAGGGGCCAGGTTTAACCAGATTGTACACCCTAAACAGACTTTGGACATGCCTGATGTAGAAGAACTGCATAGATGCAGAGAACCAAGTGGTAATGGATTAGTGGTGGAACCAAGTGGTAATGGATTAGAACCAGACAAGGGTGACCCAATGCATGGCTTGAGGGCCGAGAGTGTTGGATTCAATGCAATAGAGAGAAAAACAATACTGGATAAATTTTAAATCTGTTCACCTTTCCTACAAAGACAAGAAACTGACTTAAAAACAAACAAACAACAAACCACAAGGCTTTTATGCCTCTAACCAAAGTCCTCTCCACTAAACTAATGCAATGAAGCTATTTATTTATTTTGTTGCATTGAAAAAATGCACAAAAAGCAAAAGTCCTAGTGCACAAGGGGGAGCCTCCCTCAGTACGGATGTCCCATTTCTGAAGGGTGACCAATTCATGGACGGTGACCAGCATGGCAACTGGGACGTAGAGCTCACAGGCTCTTCATTGCAGGGTCCAGCTCACATGTTGTTAATACAAATGTCAAATATTTGAAGTGGGCTAAAGGGAGAGATTCCACTATTTTGGACTAACTGCATGTCCTGATGCTAGGGGGGAGCGGGTGGTGCTCTGGTCTAAACCACTGAGCCTCTTGGGCTTGGCAATCAGAAGGTTGGCGGTTCAAATCCCCGTGATGGGGTGAGCTCCTGTTGCTCTGTCCCAGCTCCTGCCAACCTAGCAGTTTAAAAACACAGCAGTGCAAGTAGATGAAAAGGTACCGCTACAGTGGGAAGGTAAACAGTGCTTCCGTGTGCTCTGGTTTCTGTCACTGTGTCCCGTTGCACCAGAAGCAGTTTAGTCATGCTGGCCACATGACCCGGAAAGCTGTTTGTGGACAAACGCCAGGTCCCTCGGCCTGAAAGCAAGATGAGCGCTGCAACCCCCATAGTCACCTTTGACTGGAATTAACCATCCAGGGGTCCTTTACCTTTACCCCTTTTTTTTACCTGATGCTACTATGTCTTCCACATCTGTGCATCATAATTTCCTGGTGACAGATCCCAGAAATCCTTCCCGCTCCATCTTGTGTATATGAGTTGCAGAAAAGTAAGATTTCATCCTAAACTAGACCACATAATCTGACTTGAAAATCAAATCATATTATTAAGACCTATAATGTAAACTGCCATTTTCTTTTTTCTTGACTTTGCTTTTTGCCCAGGAGGCTAAAAATATGAGCAGGTAGAAAGAAAGAAAGAAAGAAAGAAAGAAAGAAAGAAAGAAAGAAAGAAAGAAAGAAAGACATAGGCAAAGTTCTGCCAACAAGACAAGCTGCAATTTGAAAATATTTATGCATTGTCAGGTTTGGTCTTAATCTTTCTCAATCGAATTGGCACACACACATGTCTACAGGTTATCCAAACTGTCAAGTATTGTGTCTGAAAGCATGGATGGTGAATTAAATAAGGTCTAACTAAATTGTTGTTGTTGTTGTTTAGTCGTTTAGTCGTGTCCGACTCTTCGTGACCCCATGGACCAGAGCACGCCAGGCACTTCTGTCCTCCACTGCCTCCCGCAGTTTGATCAAACTCATGCTAGTAGCTTCAAGAACACCATCCAACCATCTCATTCTCTGTCGTCCCCTTCTCCTTGTGCCCTCCATCTTTCCCAACATCAGGGTCTTTTCCAGGGAGTCCTCTCTTCTCATGAGGTGGCCAAAGTATTGGAGCCTCAGCTTCACGATCTGTCCTTCCAGTGAGCACTCAGGGCTGATTTCCTTCAGAATGGAGAGGTTTGATCTTCTTGCAGTCCATGGGACTCTCAAGAGTCTCCTCCAGCACCATAATTCAAAAGCATCAATTCTTCGGCGATCAGCCTTCTTTATGGTCCAGCTCTCACTTCCATACATCACTACTGGGAAAACCATGGCTTTTACTATACGGACCTTTGTTGGCAAGGTGATGTCTCTGCTTTTTAAGATGTTGTCTAGGTTTGCCATCACCTTTCTCCCAAGGAGCAGGCGTCTTTTAATTTCGTGACTGCTGTCACCATCTGCACTGATCATGGAGCCCAAGAAAGTAAAATCTCTCACTGCCTCCATTTCTTCCCCATCTATTTGCCAGGAGGTGATGGGCCCAGTGGCCATGATCTTCGTTTTTTTGATGTTGAGCTTCAGACCATATTTTGCGCTCTCCTCTTTCACCCTCATTAAAAGGTTCTTTAATTCCTCTTCACTTTCTGCCATCAAGGTTGTGTCATCTGCATATCTGAGGTTGTTGATATTTCTTCCGGCAATCTTAATTCCGGCTTGGGATTCATCCAGCCCAGCCTTTCGCATGATGAATTCTGCATATAAGTTAAATAAGCAGGGAGACAATATACAGCCTTGCCGTACTCCTTTCCCAATTTGGAACCAATCAGTTGTTCCATGTCCAGTTCTAACTGTAGCTTCTTGTCCCACATAGAGATTTCGCAGGAGACAGATGAGGTGATCAGGCACTCCCATTTCTTTAAGAACTTGCCATAGTTTGCTGTGGTCAACACAGTCAAAGGCTTTTGCATAGTCAATGAAGCAGAAGTAGATGTCTTTCTGGAACTCTCTGGCTTTCTCCATAATCCAGCGTGTGAAAATGCTGATTCTGAAACATGCTGTTTACCAATGCATGGGTAATTTTAATTAGAGAATGCAGCTTGGGATTTCATGTGGCCGAGAACTGCATTAAAACAAGTTAAACCAAAAACGTCTGCTTCCTGGAGTTCAAAAATTTTGGATGGTTGTAGAATCCCCATCCTTGTAATATACAATAATCATTCTGTGACACATAGAGGGAAATATTCCACACACAGGATTGGGGGGGGGGGAGAGGCTTTCTTAAACATCGGGTGATTTTTCTACATTTGCCGTTGCAGCTGATCACTTATGCGGCTCTTCAACGATGCTTGCATTTTGAATTTTCTCTCATTTTGTTCCATAAAACTACATCGCCTACCACTGATGCAGCATCTGTGATAACCCCTCTTTCTTTTTGCTTGTGTCACGTGATTCTGTTTCCCAAGCAAGTCAGCTGGAGTCGACAAGAGGACCGTGAATGTATGTTGGTGTAACTTGGTTCAGATTTAAAACTGTGAAGGTAATAATAATTCCTTTGTAACAAGCAACCATGCAAATCTTTTAACAAAGTTCCAGAATACGCACAGAAATATCTTGCATTTTTTCCCTCTTCCTTGCACTAAACACTGTCAAACACACTTTATATTGTTGGTTCTGTAAATTCTTCTTTGTCTAGCTTCTCCTCAAGCTCTGGTGGCAACAGTAATGACTACAACCCCCCCCCCCAAAAAAAAAATTACTATAGTGCAGACATATGACCTTAAGTGGGTCAGAAAGGTGGGAATGTCATCCCTCAGAAAGTAAAAAACAAATAGTTCTGCTTGATCTGTGACTCATGGTAATTATAGCAGGTTGGAATTGGCTGGGTTGTGCTTTGCAACTTTTGGCATACCTTTGCAGTACAGACACATTTTGGCAACTTAAGTATGTTAAAAAAACAACATGGCCTCAAAGCTGTAAATAAAGTGTTACACCCAGAAAACATGGTGTTGCTAGTCCCAGATTATTGCATATTGGTGCTTTTCCAGGACCATCCGAATCATAAATCAGTAGGTCCTGAAATATTTTGTAATCCTTGGGAGGTGCAAATAGGTGTTAAAATCTGCCGCAAGGCAGCAAGTCATCGCTAGGACTTTAAATCTCTCTGCTGCCTGTGAACTTGCTGATACTGTCTTGCTTCATTCTGTGTTATTCAATATCTGTCTCACTTAGCAGCATGCACAGTTTTAAAAGAAAGTTGCAAGGCGGTATGGCCCCAATCCAGCAGGGTTTAGTGCACTTAAGCTCTGATGCTCTTTGCGGTGTGGCAAACACTACTCTATATCTGCAGCAGTGATGGGTGAGAGTCAAGTGTACAATTCAGCCAGGTCATGTGATTTGATTCTACAGCAGTGCTAAATCTCCACCAATTGTATGGTTGGTTCTTACGTTATAATTGCAATATGGAGCCCCAACCACTTTGCCAAAACAATGAGTTGTATTCAACTAAATTTCACTCCGAATAGGTTCATTGAAATCAATGGCCTTGACTAACAAGCCTACTTAGAGGTCTACTCTGAGCAAAAGCTTGTAGAATGCAATTCAATGTTTGGGCACTTACCATGGAAAAATACCAATAGACTTAATGGATGAGCCTAAGGCACATGAATCTAAGTCTAGATGACTATGCAAATATGGCCACACATATTCTTTTTTCCTCCCCTTAGGGTTTACAATGTAAATTATTTGTGCTTAACTATTAGAGCCAACTCCTTTCTTAATGGACATTTGTGGCCAGGTGTTTGACTGAGCATACAAGCTTTGTATTTGCAGGCGTGTGGGCAGGGAGTGTGCATGAAAGCCCCACCTGTTAACTCATAGCCTCAGTCCCTGACAATCCTTGTGTGTGTGAGAGAGAGAATATGTTTTTATTAAAAGATTTTCCACAAGAACATTCAATGTCTCTATTTTCAAATTGTAGAATGCTTCATACAGGTCAACTGCAGCTAATTTGAGATGGTTTTTGTTGTAGGCAATATGGGGTTGAGGGGGACAGAGATGTGGGGAGAGAGGGAGGAAAAAATAGAAAAAGAGAGAGAGAAAGGGAAGGAGGGGAGGTAAGGGAGACAGTCAACTTTTGTTCTGAGTGGGGTAATATGAGTTGAGCTTTTTGTTAGTGTCATGAGGCTAGGTGTCTTATTTTTGTTGGTGGAGCAAGATATCAGAGGACCCAAAGCAAAGGTTAGTTGAAGCTGATTAGTTGCAGTGTGTTTTGATTGTGTGTGTCTGGGGGGGAGCAGTGGCGTAGCGTGGGTTGTCAGCACCCGGGGCAAGGCAAGTAATTTGCGCCCCCAACCCGTGGATTTGCGCCCCATAACCCGTGGATTTGCGCCCCCTAACCCCCAGATGTTGCGCCTGGTGCGGCCGGCCCCCCCCTGCACCCCCCACGCTACGCCACTGGGGGGGAGCATTGCTAGGTTAAGTTAACCATATTGATTTATATGTTGTGTATGTTGGTCATTGACTGTTTGGCCTGTGTATGTGATAAGAGAGAGCCACACTGGGGGACAATTCCTGTGTTGAATGGCTGGGGCAGGGATCCTCCGTGGGTCGTGCCCCCCCCCAGCTCCTGCCCATACCTGATTGCATGAAGTGTTCTGCTCATATTCAATAAAATGTGAATGGAATCTCACCACAGACCATGCACCATTTGAGCATTCATGTATTCAGGCAAATGGCCGAACCAGCCTTCTGGGTCCAACAGCTTTGTGCTGCAGACAGTTGAAACTTTCCTTATTACTCTAGCTAGGGTCTAACAGTAGCTGCTAAAGCCAGACACAACTGTCAGTAAAAAGTAGGTTTCAGCTTTAAAAGCTAGCAGGTATGTTTCTTTCCCACATTTGCAGCACATTTATAGTGCTTTTAAAGTTTGGTTTCTCCCAAAGAATCATGGGAAATGGAGCTTCCCACTCACGTGGCTAAAATGCCTAGCAGCCTCAACAAACTACAATTTACAGCATTATTTGTGGGGGGTGGGGCGGGGGCGGGGGATAATGTGCTTTAACTGTATGAGGTGGATGAGAAACAACTCAGAGACAGTGTAAGAAATATGAAAGTCTATAGACCCAAGGAGTCATGGAAAGGAGAATGTTAACTTTTTTAAACGATGATTACTGTTGTTTAGTTATACGTCACTTTTCAATACAAAGGCTTCCAAATAATGGTAGCATATTGATACAACAAAAGATACAATAAAATGCAACAAATCCTCAATATAAAGATAGCAAAGTCACAAAACAGAAAGGGGAAAAATTGGTTCATTTTTAAGTTGTGCAGTAGAGGGAAAGGTAGGATTTCATGTTGAAGAGGACTAGGAGGTGAGGTCAAATTTACATAAAAACATTGCCTGCAGTTCAGGCTTTTACACTTGGAAATGAGATGTTTTCAAGTCTATTTTATTCCTATTGTTATGGACTTTAATTTGAATGGTACTGTGTTGGGAAGTCAGATTGTCTGCCTTTCAAATGCATTGAAAAGTATTTAGTTATTTACCATGGGGTTTAGCGGAAGACTGTTTACCAAGTGGAAGGTTATTATTTTTAACCATTTCCAGAGCAGTAACTGTGTTTGCTGGTTGCAGCAAAACAAAGAAATAGCCTTCTGTAAAGAAATAGCCTTTTTGTAAAGTATTGATTCATTCATTAAGATACAAGCTTTCATGGATTACAGTCCATCAGATTTCTAATTTCACACATCTGCACATGTGCATGTCGCTAAAAAGGTTTGTTGTCTAAGCTAAATGCTATCAGATAAGGCCTTGTGATCTTCAGAGGAAGGGCGGTATACAAATTTTGCTACTGCTACTACTACTACAACAACAACAACCACGGTAATACTGCTTCTACTTCCAGGAGTTCAAGGAAGTTTAGACCTTGTTTACTTGAACAGTGGCTATCCCACGCTGTGGGGCAAACTTTTTTTTTAACACTGAGAAGTGTTTCAAAAGCAATTTGCATTATCACAGAGGATGTCAGCAATTAGGGTGCAAGGAGTTAAAACGCTGCATTGGCCTAGCACTACCCTCTTGCGGGAACCTCATTCTTCAGCCCTTGGGACTGTGTCCCAGGTTTCTGATTCTGGGTGACTCAGAAGGAAGTAGTTGATTTTGTATTTCTTTGTTTGAGGTATACACACACACAGAGAGAGAGAGAGAGAGAGAGAGAGAGAGAGGGAGGGAGAGAGAACTGTCAGAAGTGCCAGTTTGGACCCCCTCAGGTTCCAAATGCCTAAAGAGTACAAAAAACATTCCAAAGGATGCCCTGTGAGTCACAGAATAGGCCACCTCTTTCCAGGTGATCCTAGGAATTAGTCTGCAGTTTTGGAGCAGCTGAATACTACCACCTAGAGCAGGGGTCAGCAAGGTTTACCTCGCCTGGGCCGGTTCACTCCAGCGGAGATCCGTCCATGGGCTGGATCACGTGTGCGCATCAGCATACACACCCACGATTTCTGGTATCTGCGTCTGCACAGATGCAATTGTTGGTGTCTGCATCAGATGTGATTTCTGGGCACCGCGGAAGCGAGTCCCCATGCTTCGCTGCGCCGGTTTTTGCACAGCATGTGGGGACTCACTGAGCAGGCGACTCAGTTCGGGGGCAGCTCGGGGGCCAGTTAAATGACCCCCCATCAACCGCTTGTGGCCAATGGGCCTTAGGTTGCTGACCCCTGACCTAGAGACAATGGCAGTTGCCTTGTTATTTATGTATTGGCAGGGCTGTCCTTTTAACTTCAGTGATTCAAATAATCTTGCTTTTGCTTTTCAACATTCAAATGATTCTTTGATTGCCACAACCAAAGCATTCAGTTAGCTTCTTATTAATGTATCCTAAGAAGGATATCTATTTTCAGCTGAAGAAAAATGAGCCCAATTGCTCTGGATAGAACCATTGTATTTTATCACCATTAATTTCTATTCAGAGCAGGCCACTGAATTTAATGGGCCTAAGTTAGTACAGTGGTACCTCGCAAGACGAATGCCTTGCAAGACAAAAAACTTGCTAGACGAAAGGGTTTTTTGTTTTTTGAGCTGCTTTGCAAGATGATTTTCCCTGTGGGCTTGCTTCGCAAGAAGGAAACGTCTTGCAAGTTTGTTTCTTTTTTCTTAACACCGTTAATACAGTTGCGACTTGACTTCGAGGAGCAACTCATAGAATGCGGTGTGGTAACTTTTTTGAGGTTTTTAAAGACCTTGGTGATTTTTGAAGCTTTTCCAAAACTTTCCCGACACCGTGCTTCGCAAGACGAAAAAATCACAAGACGACAAAACTCGCAGAATGAATTAATTTCGTCTTGCGAGGCACCACTGTAATGCCCATTAATTTCAATGAGTCTGCTCCAAGTAGGACTATAATTAGATACGCCCCCAAGTTGCCAAATATTGGTGCATTTAAAACAAGGAATATTTCAAAGCACTTTTCAGCTTTCATTATTGTAATGTGCATGCAGGAAAATTGCACCTTGAACTGTACTAGTTCTCTGAACGTTACATCAGACAGTTACAACATTGCACAAACTACACATCCCTCTGCATGGGCACTGGAGTCTGTTTATGCATACAGTATATCAAAGTCATTTGACTGGAATTTTGGTGTGCATACTGACATCTTGTGACTGGCAGAAGAAATACAAGCAGATGTCAGTAGAGTCAGGATGGTGAAACTTGCGGTCTTCCAGATGTTGTGGGACACCAGCAGCTCCCATCAGACCAAGCCAGCATGTCTGGTCAAGGATTATGCAAGTTGTAGTCCAACAACATCTGGAGAACAAGTTTTACCACGTCTGCAGAGCTTTGTGTATAATGCATTTAGGAAGGGCAGAGGCAGGTGGATGGGTATTAGATTTTAAAAAATTGTGCTGTATACATTGAGCTGGTAAAGAGATAGGAAATAATCACAGCACATTGTTTGTCTAGACTTCTATTCAACATAAATGAACTCTTCCCACCAAAGGCTGGTAGAGTTGAAAGGGAAGTGGCGGAGGGAAGAACAGAGCACAACAAAAACATCAGAACAAAAGAATTGAGGAGGGGTCATGCATGTTTTGTTACATTAGGTCAAAGGTTCAGTTGCTGGCACCTCCAGTTTGAAGAAGCAGGAAGCAGGTGGTGTACCTGAGAGGTGTCGCTAGTCATAATACCTTGTGATGCAGGAAGTCCATGTTTCTTTAAAATGAACAGCAGTTGTGGTATGTCCCAGTATGGATTGAAGCCATAGTGTTGGGGGAGAAGCTTTTACCCAACCACTTTTCCTAATTTAAGGCCATCAAGCTATTTGCACCACAGAAGAAAACATTGGAATACCAGTTGCCAAGGTGCAGGGAGGGATCAGTTAAATTGGGGGGGGGGTGTACAGAGAAAAAGGATATATTCCTATCAGTTGCTTGCTTAAACAAGCAAAGATGCACACAATCCCAAACATGGGAGGTCTGCTTTGGCTCCAACAGTAAAGAGTTTTAGCTTGATTTAGCTAACTGTTGGGTATGGAGTAGGGTGGTCTATAACAATGGTTCTCTGGGAATTAGTGATTTTGAAGCATTTTAAAATGGTTTCTAAGAAAATAAGGTTGTTTATAAACTAAGAAGTCATATGCTTGCCAGTACTGCCAGAGAACCTTGAATCCAGATATTGACTGCAGTCCTCCAGGCCTATTTTTTCTTTGGGACTCTCCTTAGACTACCATACATTCCCTCCCCAGGCCGCCGGCCTCTCTTCCTATGCTGCATCCCTCCTTAGCCCTGCACTGCACCCTCCTCAAGGCCTTTTGCATGGCTGAAATGTGCCTCTTGCTTGCCTGAATGGAAGTGGGTGCAGGTATAGAAATCTCTGAATCTGACAAAGTAAAAATCACACCAATTGCTCCCCCACCCATTTTTGCCTCTGATCCTATTTCCACCATGTGGTTCCCCCAAAAGATTCCCAAGAGGGAATGCAGCCCTAGTACTGAAAAAAGATTCCTGTCTCCTGTCCTAAAGGAATTCTATCCTTGGCAACTGCTTACAGGAGTGGGTTCACAGTACCCACTCCTGTACCCACAACATCTGTTAAATAAATTAAAATGCCAATCTCAGCAGAGAATAAATTTTATTTTCACTCCACTAGCTTCTTCTTTGCTTACTGTTCTTCCCCTCCCCCTCCTCCCTTTCTTCATCTGCACTGTACATTTAAAGCACATGTATATCATCATAATGGTCATGGCTTCCCCTAAAGAATCCTCACAGGGCCACAGTTCTAAGTCCCCTTAACGAAATATTTGGGGGAAGCTATAATCTTTAAATGTATGGTGTGGATCTCTCTGCCTTCTCTCCTTCTTGCTTTTCTTCAGTTCCCTCTCAGTGGCCAGCAACTATCTTCTTCCTCTTTTTCACTTACCATTTGATATTCCTAGGCCTCAGGTTCCTTCAGTCACCCAGTGTTTCACTGCTTGCCAACTATAGACATCCCGCTAACCATAAAACACAGACTATGGGGTAACTCTAACACCTTAAATTCCAGCTTTTGGTTATCATACGTTTTAGCCAAATAGCCTTTCTCCTGCAACACATTTTCATGACTGAGGCAACAGGAAAAGCTACGTAGGGATAGCTCGCTTAAGGCAGGGAACTCTTACAAAGCATGAGGCTTTAAAAGTGTTTGAGCAAGTTGTAGGCATTTTTGCTGTAGACTTTGATGAGCAGTTGTTACATATTGAAAAGATCTGCTCAATGGTTTTAGGGCTGTGAACGGCTGATGCATTGCCAGTTGAAAAAAAATCTCCTTGTCACCTTCACACTCCAAGTGTGAAGGATTGCTCAGGTTCCGTTTTCATTATTGTTTTCCCCAGAATGGTGCTGACCAAATCTCTCTTTAATAGTATTTTAGCCTTTGGATGAAAAGCAAGTCTTCTGTGTTTTCCATCCCCTGTTAAATTTGTGTCACCGACTGAAAGGCCTTAAATCAGGAGTGATCAAACTTGCATTGACACAAGTTGCTGGTTGCTGCCAGAGTATTACAATTTCAATACTGAAGTGACAATCCATGTGGATTGTGATTAGTTCCAGCTCTGAGCTGTCACGTTTAGGTCTTGCCTCATAAGTCGGTTCTTTCCAATCCCAAATAAAAGGCTATTATATCTTGACAGCACAACCGTTCCACGCTGGCACATAACACTCCACATTATGGAAATGATTTCCTGAAATTATACCCACCAGCTTACCTCAGAAAAATTTAGCTGATTATCATTTACCCACAAAAAGGTGCAAACCGACTGAAATCTACACATCTTTTTACACAGATGCAAGGTCTGCCCTGCCATGACTCATAGCAATGGCAGAGAGAACCTCATAACATCTATAGCTGCCATATTCTTATTGGTAGTGACAGGGCAAGTTGGGCTCCAACAGGAAATAAAGCCAAATTTCAGAATCCTAAATGTTTGCTCATAACCACACTTCACATATAAGTATAAACATATGTTAAAACTACAGTTTAGGGTGCCCTACAATAGGGGTGCCTATTGTATTGTAACTAAAGCCCTTTCTTTATTTCGTTAGTGACAACTGTGGATGAATTGGGCAATGTCAAAAGAGGGGGGCTGGTTCACATGTGCACATATACACCATCTTGGTTACACAAGATTTGATTCCTCTCAGCAGCATGTGTGGACTTGCTCTGTTTTAAAAGATTGTGCTAGATATTGGTGGGCATGAAAGTTCTGTCTGTGATGGCTCATTCACACATATAAGTTACAGAGAGGGCAGGATGGACTTGCAGGATGTTTAAGGCAGCAATGCTATGTACACTTACTGTACTTTTCCACGCATAAGACTAGGATTTTATCTTAAAAAGTTATGTTAAAATTTGGAGGTTGTCTTATGCACGGATAGTGTATCCCTCCATTTTCTTAATTGGAGTCCCCCCAAAAGGAGCGTCTTATACACGGTGTGTGTGTGTGTGTGTGTGTTATACACAGAAAAATACAGTAACTGGCTAGCGGTTGTGGTTCCTTAGGGAGCAACAAACCACATTCCCAGGTACAAATATAATGGGAAGCCAAGGTGATTGGATAGCATACCCTCAACCCCCTGGCTTGCTGTAGCATCTAATCCTATATCAGGGCTGAGCAAACTTTTTCCGCAAGGGGCCAGTCCACTGTCCCTCAGACCTTGTGAGGGGCTGGACTATTTTTTTGGGGGGGGGAATCTCTCCCCACCAACTTTCCCCTTCCTTCTCCACAGCACCAGACGAGCCCCGGTGGCTGCTTACCTGTGCCTTGTGAGTGCCAGGGGCTGGCGGTGGTGGCAGTATGATGAGTGGCACAAAAGGGGTGGCTCTGGGGAGGCGCTGCTTAAAATGGTGTTCAGCCAACCATGGCTCAACAAAGCCCAGCCCCCTTCCTCCTCTAGGCAGGGCAGGGAGAAGCCAGGAGGAAGGAGGCAGGAGGCGCCGCCACAGTGTGTGTGTGTGTGGAGGGGGGTAAATGGTGCGGACCGAATGATCAGAATACCCACACTGATCCACGCAGCGATTCCCGGACTGACCACGGGCCGGATCCAGAAGGCTATTGGACCGGATCCAGCCCCCAGGCCTTAGTTTGCCGACCCATGTCCTATATAGTTAACCTTCACTCACCCCATTAATTGATTTCAGTGGGATTATGGGTATCCAACTGCACAGGACTGTAATTATGATACTACCATTGTCTTGACATCTGATTTCTGCTGTTGTGAACACATAATTGAAATTAGAAGTAACTATAATAAGCACAATGATAAACCACAAGTTTATATTGCTTTATTTCATCGTTTTGCTCTAAAAGTTGAACCACAGAGAATGGAAGCTTGTTGCTGTAAATATGACCTTTTAAAAACATGAGGTTCACACAGTTGGTGAACAATTATTATTGCACTGTTTTGTTTTTTTCATTTCTAAAAATGTAAGTAGTGCCTGCTTTTTCCATAAATCAAGAGGCAGGATTTCAAAGTGCTCATGATAAAAAAACAATACTTTAAATAGAGTGCATCTTTAAAAAGAAGAGAGAAAGGGAAAGCTTTCTGGAATAATGTTTTTGGAAAGTAATTTTTAAAACAAAGATGATAACAAAATGAGAAAATAAACTGTTGTAGTCAAAATGCTGAACTGTAGCATAGTATTTTACAGTTGGCACCACCCAATACATCATACATAACAGTTCAGTTCTTAGAAATGACCCTCTTCCTGGTTAAAAACACAAGCAGTTTGATTTATGCCTCGATCCTATCCAGGGAGTAGGTCCCACTGAATTCAGTGGGGCTTGTTTTTGAGTAGATAGGTATAGGATTATCAGGTGGTTCTGTTTGGTCCAAAGGTGGAGGTTTCAATACCTTACTGGAATGTAACATTTTATAGAAAAGGATCTTCCTTAACCAGATGGAAATGGATTCACAATCTTCATTGACAGGTAGTTCTACAAAAAAAGAGAAGGAAAAGTATCAAAGTGCACTCTGGATTTAAACACACACTTATTTTAGTTGAAGAGTGTTTTGCTAAAAACTCAGTTCAACAGACTTTTAATTTAATTTAGGCTCTTTATATCCTGTCCCACACCCACAGATCTCTGGGCAGGTAACAATAAAACTCATAACAGCACATTATCAATTATAAAAACCACAACAATACAATCAAAATAGCAATTGAAACCATTTCAAATGGCAGTGAAGCTATTGTCAAAGACCTGGACAGCCTGGCATCTAAAAGTCAGCAGTTTAGGCACCAACTAGATTTCAAGGGGGAGGAAATTCCAAAACTAGGGGACCACCATTAATGTCTGCCCTTATTTCCCAGCAAAATGTACCATTCTAATGCTGGGATGCTAAGGACCATCCTCCCCAGACGCATCATCTGTAAAATTTGGATTTGGCTGGGAAATGTATTGGCAGAGCTTTGAGAACTGGAGTAACTTTGGCTAGTGGCCTCAGTCAACAAAGCAGCTAGCTGCTACATCTGCATTATGTCTTGTTCCAAGTTTTCTTCAGAGATAAACCCTCCGAAGATATAAAATACCCTTAAGGGAAATGACAGGCAATTTATTTCCTTCCCTTTCCAATGATAGTAATTCATGTACTGCTTCCTGGACAGGAGCATCAGGCTTGTATCCTGAATATAAGCCTATAACAGACAGACGCAATGTCACACACTAAAAACACTATTACACATTTTTTAAATGCTTACCGGCAGTGAGTACAGAAGAATTGCTACAAACAAGATCACAATCAGGAGGAGGAGGATGCCAATGAAGACCCACTTAAATCTGCGCCACACAATGAATTTCATTGTCTTGCATGGATTTGTGAACCAAAGGAAAGATGTATCTGGTCGGCTATATTTTGGAACAACAACAAAAAAGTTGGTTACCTTAGCAAGGAACATAGGATACCAAGTAACTAGCATATTTATTGCTAATGGGCTGTGCTCTCGATTTTGTGTAAGACAAAGATTGCCAACCTGGTAGCCTCTGAACAATTTGGACTACAATTCCTATCGACCCATGCCAGCAATAGTCAGGGATCATGGGAATTGTAGTCCAGCAATATCTGGAGGGTATCACATTGGCTACCCCATTATAGTTGATCATGCTTAGAGCATATCATTCAAAGAGAAAAGGCAGATGTTTTAAAATAAGACCAGTTTGAGCCAATTTACTGTAAATTCACATTTCTATTGCCTTCATCTTCTTGTATGCAGGTTAGGAGTCTTCAGGTGAGAGTCTTCAATCTATTCACTTCTATGGAGCTGAGCCTGCTATTCTGAATATTGAGTTCGGGAAAGGAAACTGGGTTTCTCCCATCCAGCATTTTCCTAGCTGCATGGTGCCTTTGGAATTTTGCCAGCCCTGTAGGTAGGGCAACCTTGCTTCTAAATCTTACACCGTAGTTTTCTGTCTCTCATCCTTTTCATTTTCTTGCAGTGTTTGCCTGGCCTTTGCCTCTCTTGATGCCACTACCAGCTGTGCTCTGATGTCACACAGTTGTAATGGTTCCTCCATGACTTCCATTGCCTACTCTGCTCTGAGAAGGTTCAAACAATTCAAGAACTAGGGAGCCGAATCCCAATATGAAATCTGAATGCCAAGTTTCATTGACAATTTTTTATTAATGAAATCACATTACTATTACTTACATGTTGCCTTGGGCTTTTACATGACTCCTTACTGGCAAATCAGTCAAGTGGGGTTTAAATGAAAACAGGCACATGATATTTGCTGCTTAGGTAGAAAAGTTAAATTATCTGGAAACTTAGTAAAGCCTAGCATATAATGTATCATATTTATAAAACTAAAGACCAGATAGTTCAGAATTTTGATTATGTGCTGCAGAGAGGACCTATATATCATGGATAGGTTCTATAAAACATCCAGTATATAGTTGATGCTAAATGTATTAAAATAGTTTATTTGTTTAATTCATGTTACAGTCGGTTATTTCTTGAGAAAACTGTGCTGGATCCTGACTTGGTCATGCTTAGAATAAAATCATTTATTTCAATGGGTTTACATTAAGCCTGACTAAGGTCACACCCACACGATACATTTTAAGTACTCTTATATCACTTTTAACAGTCATGGCTTCCCCCATGAATTGTAGTTTGTTAAGGGTGCTGGAAATTGTAGTTCTGTGAGAGGTCTCCTAACTTTCAACACCATTAACAAACTGTAGCTCCCAGGATTCTTGGGGGAAGCCATGACTTTTAAAGTGGTATAAGGGTGCTTTAGATGTATGGCACAGACATCTAGATTTGGCATAGCATTCATTCATCTCCTATCCCCACAAATTCCATCATCCACAGCCAGCATAGCCAATCAGGGATGCTGGGAATTGTAGTTCAACAACATCTGGATACTCAAGGTTAAAGAATATTGAATTCAAATATAGGAAAGTATCTTACTTTGGTTGCTCTAATTTGGGGTTCATATTAGGTTCATCTCTGCCTTTACCAGCTGGCCGTTCATCAATGTCTTTTTCACCAAGGACTTCCAGAGTCATCTCAACTTTACCCTTCAAATAAATGAAAATACCATCAAGGATTTCACAATGAAAGTAAAACAGACCTCCAGTGTTAGGCATTACAGATGAAGAAGAGGAATTACACAGGGTGGGCTAGGTTCTTTATGCTTCCCATTAAGTTTTAAGAAATAAAACTGGAAATTTGTGTGCATAGAATCCTTGGGTTTATATGCCACAAAACATTAATTATAATATATTTTCAAGCCATATAAAATGGGGGGGCATGCATGGAGATATAGATCACAGCTCTTGAAGCAGAAAATATTATGAATGCATTAAAATCAATGAGAGATAAGCTATTCATGTCAATTGGTCCTGGCTACAATCACTGGATCTTGTTGTGCACATCTGGGGCAGGTTAGTGATAAGTTATTCCAGCCTCTTCCACCTTGGTGCCCTCCGTATGTTTTTGACAATCATTCCCATTAGCCCCAGCTCTGATGATGGACACAACATCTGCAGGTCACCAGTTTGAGGAAGGCTGAGTTATGCTATTATGATATTTTGCTCATGATATTTAAGAAAGGTGGAGAAGTGCTGGAGGGGGAGGGAGTTATAAGAGATTTCGAGACAAAATGAAACCCTGGCAACTATTTATGCATATTAACGGGGACGTACAGCCAAAACACGGGAGCCATCTTTTTCTGCATAGCATGGCCACCATCCTCTCATGGATTTCTGTTCAAAGAGTGAAGCAATCTTAGGGGTCTTGAGAGTGTTAGTTGGCTTGTATTCTGGAATCATGTCCAAAGAGCACTTTTCTGGAGACTTTGCTGGCACAATTGCATTGTGTAAATCAAGTTCAACAAAACCTATAGGAAAAGACAGAAGGGTGGGTGGGTGGGAAATCTGGTCACACACTTCATTTCTCTCCAAATGAAAACTTGACAAAAATCTCTCCCTTTGCAAAACTCCCCACCCAACCAACCCATATTATACTTCAAAGGGCATACCGAGATAGTCATCCAAGGAAAACTTATCATTGTCCCATATTTGAATAAGCAGCTTGGGTGGAATTCTGAATTCTGTATTGTCAAGGCTCCAAAAGTGTTCCTAAGGAGAACAAAACCAGTAAAAAGAAATAGTAATTTTCATGCCTGCTGCAGTGACCCAACCTCCCTCCCACTGCCCCTAATTCCATCTCTCTGTCAGCAGCATTTCCACAAACAGGGAGTTGTGACTACAGGAAAAAAGTGTGTGCCTAAAGCTGGGTTGGGAAACCTTTTGGCCCATCGGGGGACCCAATTCCCCAAACCACATCTACCTTTCAATCAGCTCATGTTTGGGCAGGTGATCTCAGATGATGGACAGAGTTAAATTCTACATTGGCCAGACTCACTGTTTCCTACAAGGAACAGCACTATGCAGCCACAGCAGCACGCTCAACTTCAGCTAAGGAGCGAAGAGTTAAATCCTACTCAGTGCTAATTTGCTGCTTAATATCTCCCCCCCCCCCACCTCTGCAGGCCAATTTTGATGAGTCAGACACCTGACATCATCATGACTGACAGTGCATGGCTCCACCCACCTGTCAAAGTTGGCCAGTAGAGGTGGAATGAGATAGAGATTTGGTCTGCTGGCCAAAAAGGATCACATTCAAAAGCAATTCATTAGAAGGTCCTCTGCTTGCCTAAGCTGGTGAAAACTTTTGCTGCTGCACTCACAGCAGACAAGTAATTGGTTTCCTTGCATCTGAACTGTCAATATATTGCTTTTTTTAAAAAAAGAATCTTACCTGAAATTTTCACACTATGAAACACTTTAATATTATGCAGGTTTGTAGTTCTGGAGCCAAAAAGGTGTGGAGTTTATTTTTTGTATCTTAGAACTCATTATCAGACATAGTGGAAAGAAAACTGTATCTCAGGGATATGCAAAGCAAGGTTCATAACAAAATATTTGCATTTTAAAATATTCAGGTGGCAAGGAGTGACAAATACTTGCTTGAATGTGTGAATTTGGTAAAGGCCACAATCTGACCTACCTATGGGCTACTCTAGCTATGACATTACAGACACCTGTAATAGTTCTTCCAATATTAAGGCTGATTTTTCTTTATATGAAAAGCAGATGTGGGAGGCTGGAAGTTTCAGTGGAAGAACAGTAAGTGGGAAGGGCTTTTTAACCCTTTGGTCATTTCCTTCCCAAAATCATGTTCTTATACTCTGCTACTTTTCTACTTGTCTCTTTTCCTCTATGGATGGAAAAGCATCTGTGCAGGGGAACAGCAAATCTGAGCAGAAAAAAACAAAGGAGGGGACAGAACTTTCCTTCCATTCCAAACAGATCTACCAAAACATGTGGCTGTGGAGGTTGCAGTTTGCTGTGTCGTTTTTATTTTTTTTAAAGATTCAGGAAAAATCTACACACAACTCAGTGTCCTGGTGCAAGGCCTTTGGCTGTGAATGGCCAAGCTTAATTTTTATTATTAACATAATCAGAGAAGAATCACCTTTTTTGAAACTGTACAGAGCTGCTCAGCTGGGAAATACTCAAAAGGAAAAATAAATCTCCAGTTGAAGTTCCCTTCCCCGTCCAGGGACCTGTAATGCACATCTGTTTTCTGCTTATTTTCTTCATGGCCAGGCATCCATCTGAAAGTCAGAAACAATGACATTTAGCTGTGTATAGTGAATAGGACTGATGGCTTTGCACAATGCAGCAACACTTCACTGCAGCTTCGGAGCTGTAATGTTTACGTTGCAAAACACCAGAACTGAAACAGAGACCCTGGCACTCTCTTGTCTGATTTCATCCCAAATAGCTCCACTAATCTCAGTGTAATGTGGCCAGTTCTGCCAGTTAGATATATTGCCAGTAATCGGTCCCAATGTCCCCATTAAACTTCCTACACCCAAGATAACAAAGAAGTCATTTGACAGGGCCAGCTCAAGACATTTTCATGCCTGAGGACAACGTTCCAGCCTTTCATTAATTCCTTCTTCCAGTAATGACATCACAGGCAGCTGCCTTGTACCAAGTCCATCTAGCCCAGCTCTGTCTGCTCTGACAGGAAGTGGCTCTTCATGCTTCCAGACACGGGTTTTTCCCTCCTTGAGCTGCTGGGGATTGAACCTGGAAATTTCTGCAGTCAAAGCTCAATGCAGTGGTACTCTTAATGAGAACCAGACCTTTAAATTTATCTTACAGTTGTGTTCATCATTAACAAGATCTGGGATATGGGTCTCTTACCCTTTCACATAGATATCACTCATCTCTTCCCCTGTGATGCTTTTTTCATCCAGGATGACATCCTTTGTGTTCCACACAATTACCCGCAGTTCATACCTGGAATACAGGATTTGCTCTTAGGTTTATATCCAGCAGATCAGAGGGAGCCAATATGGTTCGTTCCTGATGTTTTGGACTACAGTTCCCATCATCACAAGCCAGCATGGCCAATGGTCAGGAATGGTTAAACTTGTAAAGGGTTCCCATTCATCTTTAAAGTCACAGTTATCCTCGTCATGTAATTTGTGTGTCAGTATTTAAAGAAACAACAAAATGAACTGGACTCCTTGGCAGGTTTTGAATAAACATTCACAAACTTTTTACTGATAATATTTAGATAGATAAATTAAGGATCTGTACAGTTTTCTAACATGCAGAAAATAACATATGTTGGTAAACCAGAGAGAGGAGCTGAGGGAAGTCTGGGGGGGGGGAGAGAAGGGGAGGGTGGGTTGTGTTTTGGTGAGGGGGGAGGGAAAAATAGGGGGGATTTAAGGATGATATGCTTTTTGATAATATGTTATGTTGAAATTACTAATAAAAAATATTTTTAAAAAAGGAATGGTTAAACTTGTAGTCCACAACATTTGGAAGGCACTTGGTTGAATATCCCTGTTGTGGAGTATAAAGAACACGTTTGTATTCTAGCAGTGGAAAGGACTGGAACAGAATATGAAGTAAATGCAAACACTGTGCTCATAATCATCACCGCAGTTAAAGAGTCAACATGGAAGTTCCAAAAAAGCATGCCACCTACCGTAATCCTTATTTACTTACTTCTTAGCCTTGCGAGGAGTGATGTTGAAAGGAGGGCCGGGTGGACCCATGCTTTTGGAGAAAACATCCACCCACATCTGAAGCTTCCCCTGTATCAAGTAAGGCAATCGTGTCAGGTCTTTTTTTTTTTTAAAAAAAAAACCCTGTTATATGACATTATCAATATTCCAATTTGATATCATGGCCTGAATCCAAAGAACCATGCAGCTTATTGCATATGCACAGTTAGGCCTTGGGCTTGACTCTCCACTCTTACACCTGCCTACCATGTCACATGGCAACACATGGTTGAAACACATGAGACCTTTCAAAAGTAATTTATGACATGGCATTGCTGGGTTTCCTGTTGTTTCAAGGTGAAGATGTCAGAAATTTCACGTGGAACACCCAAGCCCTTGCCACAGTCAATACAGTGCTTGAAGTGCTGTGAAAAATTACAGGTCTTTACCAAAACATCAAGAACGGAATACTGCGACCCATGGAACAGCTTCTCATACCACTTCATATAATAACAAAACAAACAAACAAACAATGCTTAACATGCAGGGGGGAAACCAGAAGCTAACCCTGCCCCCAAATGACAAAATATGATAAAGATGAAAAATCCTCATCCAGCTCTAATTGTGTGTGGTATTTTTTTGAGGGTGGGTGTGTGATACAGCTAGAGGTCCCAGTGGATACACAGTGCACTTTTTTTCTTCTAAAAAAATGTTTAGGGGTACTGTCATTTTCCTGCTCCTATTGAAATACTGCCCCTCAATGAGGCCAAACTTAGATTCATAAAGTGTTTAGGGGTAGGCGTCCCCCTGCGTCCTCCCAGAAAAAAACACTGTATCTACATCAGGTATGTGATGCCAAGCCAGTCACCAGGGGACTTGGTGGATGTAACTGATGTAGAGATGAGCTCCTTGAAAGAAAAGTGGGATATAAATGCAGTAATAAATAAAATATAAATGTATAGTACTTGTGAGATGTTTGGCTGGAAGGTACTGTACAAAGTTCTTGTCTCTACATGCTCAGGCACCAAGCCCTGAGTTCTGAGAATGTAAAGGGCAAGCCGTTCTTCACCAGGCCCAAGGTGTTCATGCAGTTTTTTGTTGGCCTCTGAAGTAAAGAAAGAAAAATGTAAATCAGTAAGCATTCACAGCCAAATACTGAAATTAGCAAGTATAAATCTATACAATCATTCAATAGATTTATTGTGGACCAAGAACAGCCTGCTAGATCTATGAGCATATGGGGTTTTCACTGCTAGCTATGGAAAGGCAAAATTCCACTCAGTCATGCATTGCATCTCTTTCACTTTCCTATAGCGAACAATTGGAAAGCCCCAGTTCCGCATGCTGATCTGGTTTTCCACGTCAAAACTACTGGCTACAATTGACAATGCAGTTTCAATTCTATATTCTTATAAATATAAATGCTCAAGGAAAACACAGTGGGGACAGCACAAACACAAATCAGCGAAACTCAATAACAAGGAGAAAACTCACCAAATTCTTCCAAAGTGTATTGTCTTCCTCCATAACTAATCCTCGTCCCATTTTCAGAAAGGACTGGGGGAGAATAGCCTTTAACCCTGGCTAAATTTTGCAAGAGTTGTGTTGGCTTCAATTGGTCTCTCCATGTATTGATACCTGAGCTTTTTTAGGAATTAAGAGAAAATTTCAGGATAGATAGACAGTGTGTCTCTTGGATACAGGCACATCATTTCTTAGTAACGCTTTGCCATATTCCTCAATATGAGGAACAAGTGGATGGAATTATGTTGAATTTAAAAGACGGGTATTCAACTCCACAATAGGATGTTTTGTGAAACTAAAATATGCTAGGCCTATGGAGCCTATGAGAACTAGTTTAGCCTTCTTCTGAGCCCAAGTGATTTTCCCTCCATTGCCAATCACCTATTTCAAGCCTGGACAAACTGTGCTCACTCAACTTCAAATCATAGTTGATAAAGCTGGCTGTTTTCACTAAGCATAGTTAAGATTAACCACATTTTATGGTTCGGAGGATACACTAAACTGTGGCTAATCTAAAATGGAAGCGGAGCTTCTAATTTTTTCCTACCCAAGCTGGAGGAAAAGAATAAAGTACTGTATATGAGTCTGGGTGGATGCTATGCTCATTCCTGAAACCATGGTTTAGTGTTATGTCTGAATGAAGCCAAACATACACACACTTCTAGGCTATATTTTTTGTTGCAGTGAAAATGAAGTGCCCACATGAAGGATGCTTCCCCCTTGATTTCTTACACACACACTGAAGCTGTAAAATATTATTTGGCACTGCTCACAAGGGCTTCCCATTTCCTGTAATGAAAGCAGCAGTCTTAGATATGAATCCTTTTTACTTATGAAGCTGCCTTATTGAAAAGCACACATGTGCAGGAGCTTCAGGGGCACATTGGCATATATATATAGGATCCTGAACTGAGGTAAGTTCAGTGGAGACAATGCTTTAATCAGGAAAGCCATAGCATATCCTACCACAGTCTGTGAAAATGCAGTAAATATGAGGCGTTAAGTCCAGCCAAGATAACTGCTTCTAAGGAACGTCGTTTTTGCAGGGAGACATTTAATCATGGGCTTAGGTTTTCCATGTTTTTAATAGCTATAGCAGTGAGCAACTTACACACAGTACTGCTGTGGTATTCCACACTGAGATCCAAAGCGGGAGAGAAATCTGTTTTCCAAATCAATGATGGTTTCACCAACTTTTTCATCTCGAGTCAGCATATCATAGTCATAAACAGAAATTTTCAGATCCTTCTCTTGAGGCAAGAAGCAACTCAGTTCGTACATTCTAAACACAGGAATATTTGGCATGTTTGAAATTCAGAAAACTAACCACCCTGAAAACATTAGTGACACTCACAACAAATACGATCAGCATTTTTCATAAACCAGTAAGCCACTGCAATTGGAATTACTAGTTAAACACCCTGCAAGGGTCACTATGGACCTGTGGGCTGATACAAGATAATTGGCTGATAGAAAAAACAGCAAATGAATACTATAAAAATCCTTATTTCTAACTTATAAATACATCTTAATTCGTCACATTCTGAGGACATTAGCATATCATTAGCATAAGGATTAAACTCTCTACCTTCTTCCAAAATCCCCCACCCCTTTTAAAAAATTGTATACAATTCCAGTTTATTAACTGGAATATTAGTACTATCAGCAGAATATATAAGCATTTTTAAATGGGAGAATTTTCTTCCTCTGTAAATTGAGGTGAATGTTCTAGTCCATCCCTCATTGTGTTCTAATCCAATTCAGGATCCTCCCATAACAAAAAACCAGAAGAAGAGTGTGCCACACTTTTCCCCCATTCCCCTGACTTTTTTTTCATAAGTAAGAGTAAGGTGAAATAATGATTTCTTGAAACAAAATTAAGGCTATGACAAGGCATAATTGTTCTTTAATCTATGAGAGGATTAGAGCCATTCTAATCACACAGAAGAAGGAAGTTACCTGCCAAAAATTGGATTGATAGTGTTGGGAATATAATGATCTCTGTCTTCCACCACTTTTTTGCCCAAGGTGATTTTAATATAAGGATCACACTGTTTGGAAACAAGCGTATTGTTAATTCATGTGCACTGTAGGATTGATAATTAATACATGCCACATTTTCTACGAAGGTCCATGTCTATATATGGAGCTCCTACACAAGGAAATTTCCCAAGGAAATTTGGCCGATGGAACAGCTCTGGGCATGCAGCCTTTTGTGCAGATAGAGCTGGCCCTTTCACCTAAGAGGCTGGAGAACCACTCCAGCTCTTCCCAGCAAGGAGCGCCATTTATGCCTTGGTGCACTGGTCTCTGCAAGTAATTGCTATGTCAGTCATTACAATCCTTATCTCATCTATTGCTGTGACACCACTGTGAGGCAGGTAACAGATGCTGCCTTCTAAGAGATATAGATGGGGGAAGTGACTTGCTTTAGGAGCACCTGGGGGAGTTCACGTCCACCTGAAAATTTCAGCCCAGATTCTCAATTCCAAGTCTGGCATTCTCAGTCATGGTATTATTTTATAAAACATTTCAGTAGTCATAACTCTGTACAGTCCTACCTTGCATCACAAATGCCTTGCGAGTCAAACGTTTGGCTCCCAAATGCCGTAAAGCCGGAAGTGAGTGTTCAAATTTGCGAACGTTTTTCAGAACCCGAATGTCTGACGTAGATTCTCCGGCTTCTAATTGGCTGCAGAAGCTTTCTGCAGCCAATCGAAAGCTGTGCCTTGGTTTCCGGCCCAGTATACCTGAAGGAGTGTCTCCATCCCCATCGTCCAGCGCCAACGGCCTTCTGGTGATTCCCTCATTGCGAGAAGCAAAGCTACAGGGAACCAGGCAGAGGGCCTTCTCGGTAGTGGTGCCCACCCTGTGGAACGCCCTCCCATCAGATGTCAAAGAGATAAACAACTACCTGACATTTAGAAGACATCTGAAGGCAGCGCTGTTTAGGGAAGTTTTTAATGTGTGACACTTTAATGTATCTTTAATCTTTGTTGGAAGCCACCCAGAGTGGCTGGGGAAACCCAGCCAGATGGGTGGAGTACAAATAATAAATTATTATTGTTATTATTGTGAACATTTTTGGAAGTGTAATGAACTTCCGGAACGGATTCTGTTTGACTTCCGAGGTACCACTGTATATATCTGCCTATTTCTTCCTGCTAAATTATTGCAAAATTATTATTACTATTAATAATAATATTACCCGAATCCTGGTCTAAACCAGAATCCTGGTCCAAAGCTGTACTACAACTTGCAGACCAGGGATGTCTAACTGGACAATCATGAGGTTCCGGTGTTGATTATGGGCTCCCTTGTGGTGGCATAAGAGCATCCGGCCCCTCCCCCTCCTCCATTCACGCATGATCATTAGAACAGAAGACAGAGTTTTCGCTGTGAGGCAGATTGTTCCCTTGGTGAGCGACATTTTCCTCTCCAAAATGGGCTTTCCTCCCTAAAAAAAGCTCAACAACTCAACACCTCAGGGGTAGATCCCTGCTAGTTTTTTATTCTGTGAGTAGATTGCAGTCTCTTGGGAGTTGGATGTCCCTGTTGTAGACAATAGTGGTCTGATCTTAACGCTCATCTGGAAATGTTAGCTCACCATTCCATTGTTATCCTTAGGCTGGAGTTCTAAGCCTCGGACTATATAAATCCGAATGATACACTCTTGAGGCCCACTGTCTGGAAGTTCACGGAACTGCCGAGGAGGAGGTGGTACGTTAGGGTCATCTGGTAATGCGTAGATCCTAAAAGAGCCCTATGAAGTTAAACAAAAATGAAAAGGTAAGTCCAGACCAAAACAAGCCTTTTTTACTTGGTTATTAGGTATCTGTTCTGTCTTAGGAATGGAGTACTACGCAGAACAGTACCCTACTTAAGCTTGGTTTTCTGCCTAATAATGTAATTTAAGGTGTGCGTGTTTTACCTTAAATTCTCCCACAACACTAGGGTCATCATTTTCTTCAGACCTGCCCCGATGCAGCTTGAAAGTATCACAAAAATCTGTTAAACCCCTAAAATCGGGTACATTCTCCAGTTCACTCTTGTACACCTTGAAACAAAAGTTAGGTAAAATTACAAAAAAGCATTAGAAACAAACAAGTGGCAAGCTTCAATAAATGCACAACTTTGCAAAACATCCCTAAGTTTTAAAGACAGTGACTGTGTGTGTATATATAATTCATGGTGCATGTGAAAGAACTTTAGATTGCCTGGGATAATAATACAGTAAGCAGCAACCTGTTATTTGGTGGCATGATCTTGTCATTTTCCCATAGCACTCATGCAAAATGTACAGTGATCATGCAAGAGAATATGCCTCTTTCAAGGTAACTTTGGAGTTTCCCCCCTGGGACCTATTTCACAACCCCTTGTACAAAAATAAAAAAGCAATATGCCTCAAGTTTTTTTAAAATTGAGGGTGGCAAGTTCAACCCAAAACAGTACATTGAACTAAAGTCTGCTTATTTTTAAAGTTGGCGACATCTTTAAACAACAACAAGAATGCACTCAAAACAAATACCTTTAGCATATCGTATCCCTTTGCAATATATTGTCCACATTTCTCAGTATCTCCTATTGAAGCATAAAACTTACTCCACCAGTCGACAATTTCTTCCTCCTAAATATAAAAATGGGAGATTATAGGTGTATGTAAAAACAAACTGAAATTCCAGGATGATCTATTCTAGCCCATGGATGGGGACCCTGTGGCCCTCCAAATGTTGCTGAAATACAACTTTCATCAGCCCTATCTGCTGGCCATGTTAACTTGGCCTGAAGGGATTTAGAAGTCCAGCAATACCTGGAAGTTCCCCACAGGCTCCCCACCTCAGATCTAGTCCTTAGGTGTGGAAGCTAGGCAGCACACATGTATAGCAGGGGCCAAGCCTTAACCAATCACAGCAAGCAGAGGAAGGGGCACCTTAAGCTGGATATGTGTGCTGTAGACCTCACCAGAAGACATTCTGATTAAATGGCCCAAAAGTCTATGATGGGGCCAAGAGAGATTCACAGATCATACGGTTCCTATAGCAAAAAGTTGCAAGGCAGAGAATGGCTCTAGATCTAACAGAGCCTCAAAGCCTCTGGGATGTTGCCAGATTACATTGGATATGCCAGAAAACCCTCGTGCATGAGATGCCTTTTCCTGGCATAGGACCTCTTTCCCCACAATCCCAGCAAGGGCTCTTCCCAGCAGATCTCTTCAGAGTAGGCGCACTAAACTGGCGGACTTGGCTCTGGGTGACCTGAGGGGCACAGAGAGGCTTCCAGTGGTTAAGATTCACATTGGCACATCTATGGCAAGGTGTCGGGAGCTCTGCACGTTTGCAGTTCCCTGACCCTAAATTTGGGTGCTGGTGACACTCAACCTGCTTTCCATGCAACTTGTACAGGGAGTGCACTGCGAATAAAAGGCAGAATATGTAAGAAGCTAAAGATTTAGTCCGAAATACAGAGCAGAAAACTGAAGTGACAAAGGTGCATCTGGCCAATTGCTATTGCTTTGTTATATCTCTTCATTTCAACAGAGCTTTATTGCTTCTCTGGTGGATATCTCATTAAAATAAATACAACGAGGAACGTGGAACTTTTCTTCCAATGGGTCCTCCTTTCAGAGCTGCTTTTTGAGAGGAAATGGGTGGGCCAAACTGCATGTAGCTCCACCCCTTTATTAATACAGTTGTACCTTGGAAGTCAAACAGAATCCATTTAAAAAGTTTGTTTGGCTGCCAAAGTGTTCGAAAACCAAAGCGCCACTTCTGATTGGCTGCAGGAAGCTCCTGCAGCCAATCGGAAGTTGCAGAAGCCCTGTTGGACGTTCGGCTTCCAAAAGAACATTTGAAAACCAGTACAGTCACTTCCGGATTTTGATCATTTGGGAGCAAAAACATTCGAGAACTAGGCTGCTCGAAAACCAAGGTACGACCGTATTCTTCCTTCCAGAAACTTAAACTCATGCAGCCGCAACTGACCAGGTTGAGGCTAGTTAACTTTAACAATGTAAAGTTATTGTGTGCTGTATTACCACATATTTTAGAACATGGTGAGACTTCTTAATAAGTACAAAGGGAATAGTTTACATAACCAAAATCAGGATAGATTTCATTACCTTTTCTGTGAGCTGTTCAGGAGGACACATCCAAAGGGATGGGGAAGGAAAAACCAAAGCAGAATAGTTAAAATTCAACCAATATTTACCCCCGGTTCTATACACTGAATAAAATAAATTGTGGGTGTTTAATGAATATATTAAATGTGCAGGCAATATATTTTTTTATTTGTGTCTCTGCATATTGACCAAGTATTTATTAGGGTAGTATGTCCATTTCATAACCAACAGACCTGTTAATCCAACAATTTGATACTCCAGAAAATAAATACAGCAATTTGATTCAGTTGGAAAATAAAGCATCTAATGGAACTACCACAAGGGCTTAACCTGATTATCAGCCTGACAGTTCCAGGACTCATTCATTTGTTCAGAATATCCCAAGTAATTAAAACTGCACTGGTGATCTGTTACTGTTAAAAGATGACTAGGATGTGTTATATAAGAATTCCATTTTATTTTCAGTTTTATGAAGATTGCAGTCATACGCCATGTGATTCCAAATCCACTCTTTAGATAGGCTTACATTATTTTGAATTGCATTGTTTTATCACAGGGCTCCTTTGGGAGGATAGTCAAGAGAGAAAGTTAATAAATAAATATCTAAGCACTTACAGAACCACCTTATGCATATCTGTTGAAAAGTAAGTTCCAGTGAGTTTGATAGGACTTATTTTGGGGTTGCAACCTTAATATCTGTTTTATTTTATTGGTTTACCATGATGTGAAAGCCAGTCTTTGTGCAATAAATGCTTTCCACACAATATTGTGCCCTCAGCACCTGGTAAAGCTCTGACCATTTGGCTATTGAAAGTTGTAGTTCCATGAATTATTCTATATTGGGGGTGGGGGGGGAGAGAAACTGTTTTTTTTTCTGGAGTAGAAAACTTGTCATCTCCAAATGTTGTTGGATTCCAACTTCCATCAGCCCAAGCCAGCATGGCCAATGTGAGAGACGATGGGAGTTTAGGTTCAGCAACATCTGGAGGGTCCCAGATTCCCCAGCCCTCCTTTAGAGCTTGAAACAGAGAGAAAGTACTGTGAAAATTAATATTTCGATTGGCATTCTAATGAAAGAGAGAGAAAACACACGCAAAATGAACCATTATTTTCTTGCTGCACTTTGTACAGCTACCACCACCACTTCTGCCCTGATATTTTGAAAATATAAACTTGATGATTCTGTGTAAGTCTGTAAAACAAATTCCCACAACAAACTACAATTATAACCTCTAGCTGTGAATGCCACTGATTATAGTATAGCCCATGAACACTCATTGTGTCCCCAAAACCAATAAGTTTGAGATTTTGGAGAAAACATCCATATAAAGATCAGAATCATCTACTGCAGGGGTCGGCAAGCTTACCGGACGATGGGCCAGTCCATGCTCCATCCATCGGAGGAGCGCCTGTGCGTGTGCGCACACGCTATTTCTGGCACACATCCAGGTCGGAGGAGCGCCTGTGCTCATGCACACAGGCACCATCAACTCGGAAGTTGGTCCCGTGCTGCGCTGTGCCATGCCGAGTGGGCGGTAGGGGCAGCAGGGGTCGCCATGGGCCGGATAGAGGAGCCCCATGGGCTGCTACCAGCCCATGGGCCTTAGGTTGCTGACCCCTGATCTGCTGCATGTGAAGATAAGAATTTTCCTTCAATATCCAACTTAACTTTTAAAAAATATTTTTATTATGTTTTATTTGTATATGATTCCATCTTATCGTCAACATCCAAATCTGCATCCTATGTGAATTGCTAATGTGAATGCAAGCTTTCCAGTTCCAAATGGAAATGCTGCTCTGCAAATGTCCAAATGTGAATGGAAATTTATTTTCTAAGTAATCATTCTGTTTTAAAACCTGAAACTTGGTTTTCTCCAAAACCTCCCTGCAAAAGATTCAAAGGAGGAATGAAAGTTCTGTGAACCAAAGCACCTAAGGCCCCAGGTGAATAGTGCGCGTGCGTTTTCTTCATACATACATGCACTGTTGTTGGAGAAGCCATTTTGCTGAGTGCTGTTGACATACCGCTTAAACACTAGAAATTGGAATGTAGTTTAGGAAAGTTCTACATCTGTTATTCTAGTCTGTTAACGGCATACTCTTTTTTAATGTTTGCTTCCCCAAGAAGCCTTTATTTTGTCTTACCTTTAAAATATCTCAAATAATTGAAGTCCTTATTTTATTGATATATTGATTTTTTTATTTTTTAAAAAAAAGTTTGCTAGGTTGATCTCTTCAGAACCTGAGAATACCACTTCTTCCTTTTCATTCAAAAGTGTAATCCTACAACCTCTTGGTAAAATGTGAAGTTATCAAGTAAAATATTACAAGCCACAGGCAGTATACAACCCTACAGTCCTTCCTTTCTCCAATCTTTCTTGATAGTGGTTAGTGAATGGTGACCTCTAATTATGACAGTCGAACAGGAAGACTTACTGATACAACGAACATATGTTATTATCTGCAAGGACATGGACCTCTGTGGTTTACTTTATCATCACTCAGTGTGTTTACAATAACACAATGTTTGCTCATCTAATTGGCTCTCTCATATGGTACAATTAAAGGGCAGCTATACTACATCAAAGACTAAATGAAACGGCAGTCAGCGAGGGAGAAGGGGCTTCTCAAAGCAAGACAAACACGGTTTTAAACAACCTGCAATTACACAGAAACAGATAAATCACAATTTTAAAGCTTTTGTATTAAATGATGAACTTCAAATATGTTCATCATGTGTTAGCACGCAAGCTAAAAAATGCATTAAGCATTAGCATTTGGACTCATATTTGCCTTTGATGAACAATCTTGCATATTAGTTAACTGGCAATACTCAGTTTACAGTAAAATAATATAGGAGTACGTATTGATGTTCAAAATTACTTTGAACTTGCTAAATGCAAATGTGCACTACATGCATCTAAGTTGAGCATTCATCTTGCCATGTAATTGAGGAAATAACAGGTAGGCCATGCAACTGACAGGTGTTTTGTTTAACAGCACCTGCATGAAAATGCTATTTGGGCTCCCTAAATTCAACCAAATCTAATTAATATTTTGGATTTTGAACCTCAAGGATTGCCAGTGAACAGGATAAGAGTTCAAACATTATTCATCAATTTATTCACTGAATAATTTAGAACAGCAAATATGTTCTAAAGCTGCTGGCAAACAATTCACAACCAGCATGAACATATACAAGTAAGAGATTTCCATTTACACAGATAAATAAAATAGTAAGACTGGAGAAATAACAAAGTATACTTCTACATATACTTCTACATTGTATTCCCAGAGCTCCCTCCAACTTTTACAGACACTTTGCCTGGTTAGGTTTGTGTCTGCTGAAGTTGTAGGCTAAAAAGCCAATGAACTGACCACAAAAATGGAAAGAACTGAACCTGCAAATTAAGGCGATTACCTGCGCTGCTAGTAAAGGTTGCCTGTCTTCTACTTCAATGATCACATCCCGCCGAGGTGCAGCTGACAGAAGAGTAACTGCAAATCAAACATTCCATGATGATAAGCAACTCATGGGGGGAAAAATCACACCTGTAAACTTTTTTTTAGTCATAATTCTAGCCTTTATTTTTTTCCAATTCCTCCTGCTATCTCTCTTTGTCTAGAAAAGTCTAGAGCCTGCACCAAATTGTCAGCTGCCTAGAGCTCAAACAAACATGTACACACAAAAATATTCTTGAATATATTGTACTTTTGTGTGGATTTTATTGTACACCACTTTGGGAGAAAATCTTGCCTAAAAAGCAGGGTAGTAAGTCAGGCTTTATGTTGGGGGGTGGGCAGAACCAAGTTATCTGTAACACAATTGGTCAGTTAGTTAAGTATTTTTATTTCTTTCCTTGATTAAAGGGGCAGTTGCTATGCCCATGTAGCCAACAAGGTCATTCCATTTGTACAACGGAATCCCCGCCCCCAAAAAATATGTTCTGAGAGGGGGAGAAGTTCTACTGCCCTACTGTGACAACTTTATTGGATACAACCCACAATAAAGATAGATGGGTTGCATCTAACTGTTAGTCATACGTAGGTCTTACTGAAATTAATGTAAAAAACCAGTAATGACTAACTTCAGCCCTGTTGATTTCAATGGGAATGTAACTAGCTTAGGTTTGAGCCAACCCGTTTGCTTTCCACCAGGGCGCTGAAAACTATTAACTCCATAACTCAGTGTGCAGAACAATTAAAAAGGTGGGACTGGGTCACAGCAGTACCAAGAGTGACATTGCAAAATCATTCAATAATATTCTTGCTGCTTTCTCAACTTTCTGTCATTATGTGTGAATACTAGGGATGGACTTATCAGTTTTCGTTTCAAGACTGTGACAGTTCTGCATGTGTTCATTCATAAGTATATCCTGTCCTGTTTCCACATTAATCTACATTTTTTTTAAAAAAATCCACACAATAACTTGTTTAAATACATATTTTCTCTCAAAACATGTATTCCCTCAAAGCACCCATTTCTAAATGCATTCCCCAACATGCAGAGAACTGCACCACAACATCTGAAGAAGTATAAAAACCAAAGGAAAACTGCATTCAGGTCTCTACACCGGTCCAGAAGATATTGGTACAGTCAATTTGTATCAAAATTCATGAATAATGTTTTCCTCAAGCATCCCTAGTGAATACTGGTTCTTTAAAAGCGATACTGCCAGGCGTGCTGAGTCAGTCTAACATCCATGGAAAAAGTTGCCTCTACAACATTCATAAACGAATGGGAGCTACAGAAAAGTCGGCGTACATTTACTTCAAGAGATTGCATGTTTCCTATGTTGTGTTGATTGTTAACAAACCTACATCCAATAAGAAAAATGCCATTATTATGGGAGCTCTACCTTTCATCTGTGGTGCAATGTCGGCTTTCGTCGCATAAGGATCACAGCGAAAACGCTCCAGTGCCCCAATGGTACATTGTCCCACGATAGGTTTACGGCCAAATTGCCTGTGGTCTATCACTTTAATAACTAGTGATGGCGTGTACAATTCCTCTTTGGGCAGCGACTAGTTCAAAACAATAAAACAGAACACAGTTCCTTAACTTAAAAAAATTACACACCTCACAGGATTCTTTTGCTTTCAAATGAGCTGTACAACCTGCCCTGATTCTGGCAACTCTTACATGTATGTAGGTCTGTACCAAAGCGGAATGTGGGTGGGCCAACTTTAAGAACAAAAGGGATGCCTGGATGGGGATGCTAAGCTTCCTCACACCCAAAACTTATTTCCATGCAAACTCTAACCCCTGAGTGCTTCCCTTTCAGTTGGGCTCCAGGACTGGATAATGGAATAGTTTCATTTTTTTTTTTACTTGAAGGCACCCACAAGAGAGAGCTTTATACACCCGTAGTATAACCTTGAATCTAGCTTGGGAGCAACTAACACCCAGTTTGTGAGTTTACGCCGCTGTATGTAAACAAGAACGGATGGGAAATCCACTGGGCAAAAAGTGAAGCATTCTTGCAGTAGGCATGAATGCACATGCACGGGCATGCAAGTGCTATCTGTGCTATGTGAGTTTCCCACCCTCTTACACAGCCCTTCCCTGGATGGGCATGCAAATATACACCCACATCTAACGTCAGTGCCACTGAGCATGGCCATCCATGTGCAACAACGGCTTCACACAGTGCTTCGCGGCACACAGGACTCTCTAGAAATATTTAAATTACCTCAAAGGTAATTTCCAGGGTGGATTCATTTACTCAATCAGAGCAGCCCCCCTTCATGAGGTTGGGTGATGCGTTTGCCTCAGGTGGCACTCCCAAAGAGGTGTCACATGGTTCTGCCACCCAGCTTTGCCACTGGTTTCCCTGGCCTCTAGGGACAGAGGGGGACTGGCAGCAAAGCCTGAGTCAGTAAGAGGGGATGTGTTTCACCATCCAGCTTTGCTGCCGGGCAGGGGGGGGGGAGAGATCTTCCCCGCTTGGTGGTGTGGTGGGGTTTTGCACTAGCATATCCTGAAGGAACGGATTCAAAGGCTCACTGGCAGGCAGGAGGGGGGACCCAGAAAGACTCTCCCCCCCATAGGCGCCGACTCCACGGGGCCTGAGGGGGCTCGAGCCCCCTCAAAAAAATTTGGGGGGGGGGCTCAGCCCCCCCAATAATCTCGGGCGCCCTTCCAGCAGAGCGCCGCCGCCGTCCCCCGCCTCCTCCCCACCTGCTCCCTCGCCAGCCAGCCAGCCAGCCGCGCGCCCTAGTCTGAGAGCCCCGGCCATCCCCCGCGAGATTAGGGAATCCCCGGGGGCGGGGGCTCCTGCCTCGCTGCTTCGTTTCAGCCCCCGCGAGAACAGGGGAATCCCGACTGGCCACACCTCCCAGCCAGCCAATCGGCTGGCTGGGGGGCGTGGCTTGCCCTATTTAGGGCCGGAGCCACTTTATTTGCATATTCATGAGCTTATTTATTATTCATGAGCTTTCTCGGGGCCCCCCAATATTTTTTATAAGTCCGCGTCCCTGCTCCCCCCTATCCATCCATCAGGGAAGACTCCTTATGGAATTATGTCAAAGAGAACAGCAACTACCAGATTTTTAGAGGACATCTGAAGGCAGCCCTGTTTAGGGAAGCTTTTAATGTTTGATGCATTACTGTATTTTAATATTTTGTTGGAAGCCGCCCAGAGTGGCTGGGGAGACCCAGCCAGATGGGCGGGGTATAAATATATTATTATTATTATTATTGTTGTTGTTGTTGTTGTTGTTGTTGTTATTGTTATTTATTTATTTATTTTTGCACTCCCATCGTGGGGATGACAGCAGGCTGTTTAGCCTCAGGTGCCAAAACGCCTCAGGCCACCTGATATCCACTGCTATTGCTCTAATATGAGCATACGAATTCAAATCCCCCCCTTTACCAGCACCACAAGTGTGCTACAGATCTTCAATAAAAGAGAATTCAGCACCATACCACTGTCATGCAGAGAACAGATCCAGGAAAATTTGGTGTCTTCTTCAGGTTTTTAATCACAACCGATTCTATCATTTCACCTCCACACTCTATAATGAGACTAGGGGAAGTAACAGAAGCCATTTGGTAGCTTTTCATGTTGCGCAGTCCCCAGGCAAGGATCTGTTTCAAACAAAAAACAAAGCAAACACCATCAACGTTGCTAAAGGAAAACATGCTCTGTTGCCTGGGCCTCCAACCTTATCAGACCTGGGAGCACACTTAGAAACCCGAGAAGCAGTCATGAGACCACCTCAAAAGAGTTCAATGATTAAATCTCCATTTTTTGCCACTCATCTAAACCACAAGTTACAGATTTATATCACTGGGAATGTTCTCAGCTGCATGCACTTACACAGAGCTTGGTGCATACAGTGCTTAAACAAGCCATGCTTTATGGCATATTGTCACATCTGCTTGTGACCACCATATAGAACTCACACCTGCCCAATGTAAGGAAATGGGGGGCAGAACTCATCCCCTCCCATTTGTATAATGAACAGTGTGCTGGGGCTGGGTTCAAGGAAGTAGAGGACCCACAATGGTAAGACTACATTGTTTATTAATTCAAATACAATGTATAAATGTCAGCATTTATGCAACACTTTTTGTAAGCACTCAGTGTCCATCACTCATGGGACTGCATTGCAGCCCTGTAAGATAAGCTCGTACTGTCATACCCACATCATATATGCAGGGCTGAGAGACATTTACTAATCGAAGGCTAAGTTCATGACTTTGATTACATTTGGACAAGGAACTTCCTAACTCATTTCTCAAGCATTCCATTGGCTACACATCTGGTGACAGTTTACCATGAACAGACCTTTATCTGTTGCCATCAACCTGGGATAGAAGCTTGCACAAATAAAGCCTAGTCCCCAAAAACATTCTGAACACTTTAATGCTTCTTGATCCAAAACAGCACCTGTTGTTTCCACACAGCCTTATGAATATCTCAGGTTTTGCCACGGCTAGCACCTGGCCTTATACATGCAGGTATCTATGAATTATAGTGAATCTTATTAAGCGCATGGCCCTGTGCATCATTGTCTATTTTCAAGTAACAACAACAATACCTCAATAGCAGTCCGTTGAACCACGGGTCTGATTCCTTGTGGCACCATATAAAGGTTTGATGCTTTTTTTGAAGGAAGAATGGGAAGGTTGGTTCCACCCTGCTCAAAGATACAAAGAAAAGGGTTTCTTAATGCATATAAAGCCTAAGTCATACAGAGCAATCATCTCGTCACGGTGGCTTTAAGTCTGAAATCAATATATTTGTTTTCTGTTACCTTTTCACTCAGCAAAAGCTCAGCTGCTAAAAGCACATCTCCACAAGCTTTGCCCCCATTCATAACTGGATACCAGAGAAGTTTCGGACTGATGTCAATATCTGGGTTGAGCTTGACCATAGGACAGCAAGAGGTTCTTCCAAGGAACTCATCTTTGCCCTGCAAAAATGGACGAATCCAAAATGGTGAATTTGTAACCATCTGCTGTCATTATATAATCAAGAGGAAATCTGGATAAAAGCTGATATGATACCTACCACTTGGTCACTGTCAAAGAGTTCAACAACCACATGAGGAGGGTTTTGTTCTACCGTGTAGGGATCTCCATAGATTTCAATTTCATCAAATATGACAGTTTGATCCCATGTTGGGTTCAATGTTGACCTGATGGTTTCGGTTGTTTTGCTTCGGTGAAGGAATGAAACATGAGCATACGGATCTAACAAACCACAGGAGAACAGATATGGGTATAGTGATCCATTTTAAAAGACTGACTTTTACATTCCCATTCTCTCTTTCTTCTATAATTGGCAAACAAAAGTTGATCTGACAAGCTGGGTGTCTGCCAACCCCCACTGTAGATATGATACACTTAGACAATCCAATATAAATTACTCCTGTGCATGGTAACCATTCTTTAATACCTTTGTATCTAAGGTACAACACCTAAGGACACATGAACAAGAGAGTCATTGCACCTGCAACTTAAACAGTACATCCCACAAACTGAACACACAGATCTGACATGAGTCTAAAACGTAGTTATTTATGGCCTTATTATGAAGCAGAGGTGAATGATTAAAGAGCTCTAGGCCTCCTGTTAGAAAGACTTTTAAACCATCAGGGCCTCTGAAGAAGGTACCTGATTATGGGTATTAGCATTTCCTGTTTAAATTGTCATTACCCAGTGCCCAGAGCAATGTAAAATGTTAGATGGAGGCCATCCTCACTGACCTCTTAACAAGGGATCTAATTTCATTTAACTTTTTTTGGCCGTTAATAAGAAAAGGTGTTAAATACATTCTTTGAAGAGACAGGTTTTCAGAGGGTTAAGGGAGAAAAAATGGGATTGGGGAGTGGACATGAAAAAAAAATCAAGAGAAACTCCCAAAGCCTTGAACATTTCAATCTAACTGCTGCAGAAAAAAAAGAATGGACTTGCTTTGGCAGACAAATGTGTCCTTTGGATTTAATAGATCCCCACCTCAGCCTAAGTACCTGAAAAGCTGTCTTTATCCAAAGCTATTAGATTTCTTGCTTGATAGATATAACATCGAAGGTGGTAACTGTAGACTCCTTAAGAAAAAGAAAAAGAAGCTAAATCAGAAGGCTGTAAATGAAATAGCAACTTCACCTTTTCAGCTCTAAACTTCAGCATCTCTGCTTCTTCCCACCACTTGACTCTTGGTGTGCTTTCCATGGCCATTCCCCCACCCCCCCACCCTGCCTGATTTTAGTGGTCCACAAACTTCATTCAAGTGGTTGTAGATGAGAGATAACATATCCAATGCATTAAAACATTGATTTTTAAATGCGTTTTTTATTATTTCTTTAATTTCCTATATACTGCATTGTTTTTCATTTGTTCACTGGAATTTGAATAGTAATGCAATGAAATACAACATATAAGAAATTAAGGAAGCAGTAGAATTAAAAATCATCCAGCTCCTAGGACAGCACATTACAATTGCTACAACACAGAGAAAAATCATGAAGTGGTTTGCCAAGACCCTCAGCAATTTTCAAGGGGTCCTTAGGGAAAAGGTGTCTGAGAATCACTGGCTTAGCCTATTGTGCAGCCAAAATCATGGTTAAGGTATCTGCTTCTTCACCACATTTTGTAGCCAAGGTTTGTCCAGGTTTGTTACAGGTTGTGGTTAAGGACGAGAGATCCATGGAGAGGCAAAAATAGTTCTTAATATTTTGATCACACAGAGAAAGCTGTATCAGATGAGGAAAAGGGCAAGGCCTTTAGAAAACTAGCCATGCAGCCACAACAAAAAGTCTTGCAGCACCTTAAAGAAATATACAGTCTCAAATCAGGAATTTCACATGAACTTACTGTCAAAGTTGCAAGAGATTATAGGAGTGCTTGCACCGAATATGCGTGTTGCTGCTGCCTCTTTGGTCTTCTCAGAAGATTTTTCTCCCTCATCAATGCTTGTATCTGCTCCCTAAGATTATATGCATATTATTATTGTTTCTCATTTATAAAACTTGAACGAAAAGCTCAGTTATTGATTCAGATATTCCCGGAAGGAAATGTAGTTGCTGTTTTAAAAAGTACACTAATATTTATTCACTATTGTGGGTTCAAAAGAGTAATGTCAGGACCCTAAACCAGTCACACCCAGAACACTTCAAAGAAAGGGAGAGACTGAAATTCACTTCTACAGGCAATTGATTATCATAGATAGTAAAAATAAGCAGCTTCTATTCCTTGATCCCTTCCACCACTCCTGGGTCAATGCTGTTAGACAAAAGTTCATCAAAAGACTGCATGAAGAGATGAAAAGTTAAGCCTCATGTTTAACTCCACATATAGTTTGGGAGGAAGAAGACTGAGAGAAGACAGCTTGGGATGATCGTAAGTATTTGTACTTTAAAAAGTAAAAAAACAGGATTCTGGAGGCCCTGCTTTATGCTGAACTTTCTATATTGCTATTACAAGCTGCTGGATAAAAGCTTTAGTTGATTTAATTGCCTTCACATAATCCAGCATTTTGCCAGGACGCGGGTGGCGCTGTGGGTGGCGCAGGTGGCGCCTAGGACTTGCCGATCAGAAGGTCGGCGGTTCGAATCCCCACGACGGGGTGAGCTCCCGTTGCTCTGTCCCTGCTCCTGCCAACCTAGCAGTTCGAAAGCACGTCAAAGTGCAAGTAGATAAATAGGTACCACTCCGGCGGGAAGGTAAATGGCATTTCCGTGCGCTGCTCTGGTTTGCCAGAAGTGGCTTAGTCATGCTGGCCACATGACCCGGAAGCTGTACGCCGGCTCCCTCGGCCAATAAAGCAAGATGAGTGCCGCAACCCTAGGGTTGGTCATGACTGGACCTAATGGTCAGGGGTCCCTTTACCTTTTTAATCCAGCATTTTACAGCCTCTCCTTATACATTGCTTTCAATTATTCCATCAGGTATGGTTATATATATATACTTCAAACTCTGTCACATTCCTTTTTCTCTCTACAGCAGACAGACTCATCTACAGCATTTTGGCATTCTGCTGAAAACTCTCCCACACAGTCTTAGTCGCCGTCAAGTACTACTTAGAATGCAGGAATATAGAAATGTGCGTCATGAAGTCAGACCATTGATTTATCTAACTCAGGGCTTAGCCATCCCTTTCACCCTGCTCTTTCCAAGCACAGGCCTGTCAGTTTAGGTTTTCCACGGACTGCTGTTTGCTCTGTTTGAGCTTTAAAGGGGTGGTTTTTGTGGCGCACTCGGACATGGGGCTCTAAATCACGGACCGTGCCTGGAAAGAGCAGAGGAAAGGAAAGTGTGGATAAGCCCTCAGGGTTACCTACGCTGAGAGCTCATCCAGACTTGCACTTGTCCCGTGCCTAGAAAGTACGAGTCTGAGAAGTTTTCTGCTTATGAACAGTTTTGCCCTTACTCCATCACTTCCCCCAAAAAACTCACTCTTTAGCAACAAGTTGGAGCAAACATCAATCCAGAGAGAACACAATTGACATTTGCTTGAATTCAGTGGTAAAGATGGGGTTTTCCCAGGGGAAAGTGGCAGGGCAAGGGCAATTCTGGGTGAGCCCTAACTGACACTGACTCTCCATGATTTCCAAAGGGGTCTCTTCCAGCCCTACCAGCCAAGGATTGAACCCAGACCCTTCTGTTTGAAAAGCAGGTGTTCTACCACTGAGCTACAGCCCATTCCACTTGATGATTCTCATTTAACTTTGAGATAATAATTAATGCTGAAGTTACCGTATTTTTCGCTCTATAACATAGTTTTTAGAGGAGGAAAACAAGAAAAAAAATATTCTAAACGAAACAGTGGATATATGATTTTTGTGGTTCATGCTGTGGCCACAGACATGTGATCTGACAGTGAGTTTGGAGTAGCCCAATGCAAAAATCCTGAGGATCCATGTGGATCCATGCTTTGTAACCATGTTTTTGCACCACTGCGGCCCCAGGCAACAGTGGGTGTGTGATTTTTTTGGTGCAAGATGTAGCCATGGACATGCTATGTGATCTGATGGTGAATTTGGGGTGACCCAATGCAAAAATCCTGAGGATCCATGTGGATCCGTGCTTTGCAACCACGTTTTAATTGGGGAAGGAAGGAAAAGCACTCAAGGGACAAGGAACACGCGTGGGGTGTGTGGAGAAGGATGCTGCTAATAATGCAGAAGAGGGGTTTAAGGGGAGAAGAAGCACGTGTGGGGAGAAGAAGCACGTGTGGGGTGGGTGGAGAAGGATGCTGCTAATAATGAAGAAGAGGGGTATAAGGGGAGAAGGCTCCTCTCCCCTCCTGCTTTGTTCCTTTAAAGAAGCAGGCTCTCTGTCCCTCTCTCCTCCCCACTCCGCGGCTCTTCTCCCGCTTTGCTGTTTCAAAGCGAGCCACGGAGGAGGGAAGGAAGGGGAACCATGGATCCTCTGCTCACGACTGCAGCAGATCCCCTCTGCCACCCGCAGTCATTCGCTCCATAACACGCACAGACATTTCCCCTTACTTTCTAGGAGGAAAAAAGTGAGTGTTATGGTGCAAAAAATACGGTAAGTGGCATGAACAAGCCAGCAAGTTAAGTTCCTCTTTCTTACAAGAGCTCCTTCAAGCTTAAAGATGGCTGATGAACCACATGTGTCAGAAGGAATCATTTCTCTCCTCCACCGCCTGCGGCGGAAAGTGTCGGAACTGCGCTGCTTCCAGTGAAATTTCCATCCAATCAGTGATGCAAATTCCCATCCTTCTTGATCTTCATAGGGTGTGGTTGCCTAGAAGACAATTGCAAAAACTCAATCCACAATGGCCAGAATGTAGGGTTAATGACAAACTCTGTAATCAATGCATGCCTTATTTTCTGATACACCATTATTTTTCTAAATAAACATGCACAACGTTCTAGCAAATGCCAATGTTTGGTTGCAATTTATATTTAGCCATTTTACCCTTGATGAAACTGTTTGGTTTGGATCTTTTCTGCGTCTTCGAACCAGCCTTCTTCTTCTATGCGTATGATACATTTTCTCTGCTGCAACCCAAGACTTGGGCTTATCGTCAGGGGGAATGGTAATTCCATATTCCCAAGCTAAAATAACACAGATAAAATATACACTGGTTACCATAACAGGATTCTGACTCAGCGACCAATATGGTAGCTGATTTATCGAATTCGTAGCTCTGACAATCCAAACCACACTAATTCACTACCCCTAATTATTCAAATAACTTATTGTACCATGTAGTTCCTTGGTGTAATTCTATGAAAAAAATCACCATTTACCCCAATTTTTCAGTTCATCTGTGTCTTGTACATTTCCTAGAAGTTATACTGTTTTTCTAAATATTTTGATTAGACTAAAAATCACACCCAAACTAATGTAACTTATTTCTTTGGGGTACAGTGGTGTACATACTGAATAAGCAAAACCAAATGTGTATTGATGCCCAAAAAGCTGTTTGTGAATGCCTATGGGTCACACTGCAGGACTTCTGATGTGTCCCCAATAGCTGGCACTTCACCCCATGCCATCTTGCCAACTCTCCTCCAATTTAAACAGATTTTGCCATGCAGCATGTAGAGGTCTGCATTTCGAGGAACAGAAGTTCAAAGAACAATTTGGAATGCAGAAACAGTTGCCTGGTGCTAGCCCACAGATTAAGAATCCGACACGAGAGGCATTCTGTTCATTCTAACCCTTACCTTTTTCATCCACTGCTCGGTTTATATCGTATATCCAAGCATCATCCTCCCACATCCAGCCTGGAGGACAGGTTATTTCACCTGGTGGTGGTGCTTTTTCTCCATTCTTTGAAACAGAAAAGGCAACACACGCTTACACACTCCAAGATAGTCATACTTAAAAAGTAGCAATGACTACACACAACACACATCTAAACTTAATAGGATTTCACACACACACACAAAAATCAAAACAAAATTTTGGACAACCTTTAGGACTTAAATCTAGTCCACAAAAACTGGTGTGGGGATAAATATAAATGGTACAAGACGTTTTGTTGTTTTGGACGTTTTGTTGTTGACCCTCAAAAGTAGCCTTGTTGTTTTTACTCTAGGCCTGCACAACTTGGGGCCCACCAAGCCAAATGCCGCACACCAGCCATGAATTTTGGACTGTTGGGTGCTGGCAATGTCTGTTATTCCAATCCCAGGCATGAATCTAACACAGAAACTATATAGAGCCCCTGATGGGTGCTTAGTAGGCTGGCTTTGGCTTGGTAGATCAAAAGGTTGCACCTGTTTTACTGAAAAGATGCCGTCCTCTGTAGGAAGTGGGAAGATGCTATAAAATTGTATTTCCACTTCCACTTGGTATGATCAGTTCACTTCATTGCCTGCTTTAAATTTAGCGGTATGCATTCTGTTTTTATACTGCAATTTGGATTTTAAGTATATTTTGCTGTGAAAACTAACAATCTGCCTTAACTTACATGCATTGCAGCTGTAATCCAAAGAGAGGTTATTGAAATTAAACACATTGGCTCATCAAAAGCGTGATCCTCACCACATCTGTAAAAGCGTCTTCAGCTGCTTTCCATTCTCCTCCAGGATAGCGGCTTTCATTTTGATACACTTCATCAGCAAACTCAGTGTGACCAGCATCTGCTTCCGTCAGCAAGCTGTGAAACCAGAAGCAGACCTTCCAACTATTGTTAGGTGCCAAAAGACGTTCACTGGACACATTGCACGGACAGAATCATGCTGTGCCCACCTGTCAAAGTGACTCACTGGGGTTCGGGAATTCAGGATCTGACCTATCTGCCAGATCCATTTCCCAGAGTCCCACAACCACTTAGGAACCACTTATCCACGAGCAGCTGCCACAGAGCTAGAAGAACGTTCAAACAAGCCACGTGGTCCCATGTGGGTAAGTGCCATGTGATCAAACCTTTTAATTTTTCTTCCAGCTGCCAGGATATGAAGCCAGTTTGACACCCTGATTAAGTGAGAACTTTTACATAGCTCTGACTGCAGTCAACATTGCTGCCAATGAAATGCTTACAGGTTAATGCAGGGAGAGGCAAAAATTGTTTCCAGGAAGGGAGCAAAAGGCAGCATGTGCTCTTGTGGCTTATTCATGGTGGCTTATCATAGTTAAGAGCATATTTGCAGCTAGGAATGGAAGGATCTGCCAGTTAAAGGTGTGTGTGGGGGGGACTTACTGGTTTGTGTGTTCTTGTTTTTATTGTGTATTTTGTGTTTTTATTTTTTATGTTGTGAACCACCCTGAGATCTGTGTATGAAGGGCTGTATCCAAACTTAATGAATAGTAATAAATAATAATTTTGGTTCTCCCATTTTTTTCTAGTCCTAAATTCAGTTCCCTACATTTGGCAGCAATTTGCAATTTTCTTGTTCAACATTTTAGTGTGAATTTCTCCTGAGAAACACCTTTTAAAATGCACTTTGTCTAACGTATGCTCTTTTGCAAGCACTTTCCCCTTATATAATGCATTGCGTATGGCATTTTCACAAATATCTTTATTTTTATGCACATTTTCCTCCAATATCTGCATTTTTGTAAACACTGGTTAGCTGGAGAACTGTAGTGCAGAAGCTGGATGTGTGTGCATATGTGTGTTTCAGAAAGTGGGGGTTTGACAGATTCAGTTTTAATTGCATATTGAATCAAATTTTTCCTTTGTTTGTAGCCAATGAAAACCCTAACATAGTTTTTTTATTTTACAGTCTTGATCCATTGGGCTGTGTTAGAGGAGAGCTTTAGGAGAAGAGGCTGACAGATCTAACACCCTTGTAGGCCACATCTGGGTAGCTTAAATAATAATAATAATCCTAATTTTTATTGGGACCACAACATGTGGTGAGGAGGGGAGGTTTAATCCTTACCTTCTCAGCTGTAATCCCACTGGAAACAAGCCCTCATGCTGCAATTAGAATAGGGTGTCTGTGGAATCTGTATTAGGATTTTCTATTGTTAATTGCAGCACAGCTAATTGCTAAGCACAACAATTAACACAACATATAGTCAGGTCCACAGTTTACCAGGGTGGCAGTCATGGAGAAAGTGGACTGTGTTGGAGTCTACCTAAGGGTGTTAGCTAATTGGGGTTGCCAATGTGACCCGGGCCAATGCTAACCATTCCGGTAAAGACTTTATTTGGGGGGAAAGGATGTTTCTCTGCATGGCTGGACTTGGTCCAAACCACGTTGGAAGCAGTTTGTAAATAGTCTCACTAGGTAGGAATCAGTGGCAACATTTTTAAATATTTTGAAATCACAAAGCTATTCCAAAGTGCTGAAATGCATAGTTGTAATCTGGAAACTATTATTCCTTTCCTGTCTCCTAGGCATCGTCTAGATAAAGAAATGGAGGAAGAAGGCAATTAAGCAGGCTGCCAGGAATCATTTGTGGCACTGAATTTACAATGAGCTATAAATGATCTGCAGCCAGTACTGTAAACTGTTTCTTCCATGGTACAGTGGATCACATTATTCCATAAAGCACATTATCACTGATGTAGCACACTCTTATTAATATATGCCTTTCAAAAACACACACAAAATAAACACATATATGCAATGTTATAAAAAATAATACTACAACAGAGATAAACACCTCATACCAAAGATACTCAGCTATTTATAGCAGGGATCAAAAAGAGCCTACAACTGTTCTATACTGCCATCTGTTGGCCAAAATACAGTTTGTAGATTATTTTCCGCCCATTGAAAGGCTGCTTCTTATTACCTCAACCTGTCTTTCCATCAGGCTTCCCTTTCCTTTGAAATAGCATTTGAGAGGCACTTCAATGCGAATGAACATTCCGGACAGCATAGATTTCCCAAATTGTGCCACGAATTGGATCGGAGCAAATTTCACCTCAGATGGGGAAGCATCTTAAGGCTGTAATCTTGCACTCCAATCGCCACCATCCTCATAATGGTTTATTACAGAAGATTTATTCTTTACGCCTCAGAGGTTCAAATCCCTGCTCAGCCACAGAGTATCACCGGGTCATCTTAGGCTAGTTGCCATTCCTAATCCAATTTGCAGGGTAGTTGTGAGCATAAAATAGAGGAACGATGAGCTCCTTGAAATTTGGGGGGTGGGATATTATTAATAAATATTTTGCTCCAAGCACTAATTAGAGTTTGATTACCACAAGGTCATTGAGAAAGCCTTGCATATCAAAGCTACTTCCAACCTGATGAGGAACCACTGCGTCAGAAAAGTATGTATTCTGTATGGAGCAGGCATAGGCAAACTTGGCCCTCCAGATGTTTGGGGACTACAATTCCCATCATCCCTGACCACTGGTCCTGTTAGCTAGGCACCATGGGAGTTGTAGTTCCAAAACATTTGGAGGGCCAAGTTTGCCTATGCCGGGTATGGAGCATAGTTTGAGTGTGCTTTACATGTTATTTAAAGAGGAAGGGTGAGACACAACCAGGAAGTATGAAACATCTGTCCAGACTAACTGTGTAAAAGCTTGTTAAAATGCCATTCCTCTTTTTTAAATGGACTATAAAATAGTGACACATCCTGTAATGTAGCACAGACTGCCTTGCCTCCCCAAAGATGTCAGTAAAGTTATATTAACAAAATTACCAGCGTGGACATATCCAAAGACAGGACTGACTCCACTGTTACTCATGACAACTATAAACATCTTCACTTGGGAGTTCTTAATGGAGCTGTTTTGTACTGAAACTTGGCATTTTATTTCCTCCCTCTCTTTTCGCAAGAGTTTTGAAATTTCCTTAGTGGGAAATTACATAAGCCCCTCCCTTTGTCTTATTTTAGAGGAATCCAAACAAAAAACTGACTTTCTTTCAGGATCAATGAACCAGTCGTCTTTCCAGTCCCATCCTTTGGGAGGCAGAAAGTACTCTCTCTTCAGTTTTATTTTTCCTGTGACATCGGAAAACTTGTGGCGGCCAACGAGTCCAGAAGTTCCCCACTTCCCAAACATAAGTGCCTGGTTTTCATACTGTCGAAAAAGTAAAAGAAAATAAAAAATAAAGCAACTGCACGGACTGCAGAAAAAAGTTTTATAAATTAAATATCTATCTCCCTGAATATGTATATATGTATATATGAACAGTATACGAAGCCTTCTGCTCAGTTAGACAACTGATTCCTCAGGGGCAGCACTGCCTACACCAGGCTAACATTTTTTGGCGCATTTGAAATTTTGAGAGAGTGCCTTTAAAATAGTCTGAAAAGAGGCAGTATACCCACAGTGCCAATTAGAGTACCAAAGGAACCACAGATGATAAAAGTGATACAAAAGTCTCTTCTCTTTGACGGGACTGCTGGGGCAAAAGTTCTCATGTACATCTGATCTGGCATCTTAGGGCACAAACCCTTGGGATGCCCTCCTCTGCACACACCTGTGAAATGAGTGGGAGCTGCACCAGCACAATTGAAATGGGTGTGCTTTTTGCATGACTCCCATTCATTTCAATGGTGCTTGTGCAGGAGAACTTCCTGGTGGACTGTACCATTACAATTCTTTGGGGAAGATGCAATAAATAAATAAATAAATAAATAAATAAATTCAAATCCCTGGGACCTTATCTTAAATAGTAATCTTTACTGCACATACCATTTCAGCAAAGACGCTAAATGTTCCTTCTGCGAAGCTATTAAACTTCTTTTCTACTGCACTCAAGCCAAGCCAAAAACTAATTCGCAACTGTGCGGGTATTTTGTTGCCGTTGTTTTTGTCCTGTGGATACTAAACAAAACACACACGTACACAAAAGCGGTTACTTTCCGATGTGTCAGAAGGACTAACAAAAGATATACAATAGAAATATTTGTAGCCTGTGCCCCAGTGACAGCTTATTGGCATGTATGTTCCTGGCCAACATTTTCCTGTGCCAGAGGTTACTTCATAATGGTAGGAAAAGTTAAGGTGTTGAAAATTCAGCAGTGTCCCCAAACCAACTTTTAAATAGAGCAGTTTCCCTACATTTAGGAGACAATCACAGCCAGATTGTTAATTCTTTTCCTGTTATTCCATTCTTGGCTCTTATCTAACAATGTGTTTACTCCAGCCTATTTCTGAGAACTTGGCAGTACCAGTCGTTAGTATTTCCTCGCCATAAGTGGTCTGAAAAGCAGTTGTGTGATGTGATGTTTGCATGAGTGTATCCACCACTACAGATAGTGGGAGAGGGAGCCCTGACAAGAGGTCAACCCCCCAAAAAATGACTCACACAAAGGTGGGCAGCCATATGTTGGGGATGCCCCAGCTCTGAATTTCCTGCACCGGGCAGGAGGTTGGAACAGATAAGCCTATTCTGTGACTCTGCGCAGAGCTACAGCAGGCAGTCTTCATGAGAGAAGATAGGAATGAATGAAAGCAGTGCCAGTTAATGAGACACAACATGGGGCCAGAAGGATAGGAGCTTTTCTAACCTTACTGTTCAGCATGGGGAGGTGGTGAGTGATGCAGACACAACCATGCAAGCATATGGCCACTGACCCTAATGACATTGGCAGCCTGTGCCCATGCCAGAATGACTAACAACAACAACAATTTATTACTTATACCCTGCCCATCTGGCTGGGCCTCCCCAGTCACTCTGGGCAGCTCCCAACAGAATATTAAAAATATGATAAAACATCAAACATCAAAAACTTCCCTAAACAGGACTCAGCAACTGTTGCTTGCACAGCACTGGCAGTGGCTGTCTTATACACATGCACTTCTACCACCGTCTTTCCCAGCTAAAGGCAGGAAGCCCCCTTTCCTCTATTCTGCCATGTTGCACAGGTTTCACCTGGCAAACTGCTTCAACGGCCACCACTGACTGAATCATCAAGTCCCACCTGAGGCAAAGACACTGTGTGTTTACCCATCTCAGCAAAGCCAGGTTGGAAAAAGGCAGTCCTCCTGAATACAGGCAGAGACCGTTTTGCATGGGGGTTCTGTTCTTGACCCCGTGTGTAGATAGTGGAGTGTGCATAAACCACCCCGCCCTGTCCTGCCTCCTCTCTTCTGGGCCTGAAAGGATCCGCACACTGGCAATTGCACATCAATTGGATGCACCTAAAATGGTTGCCTCCTGGAGTCAAAATCCAGGGGTGACAGAGCTTGGGAAAGCTCCAGGTCGGTGGCAGCCCTGAAGTCCTCCGACCTCTGTTTGTCGTTTAGTCATGTCCGACTCTTTGTGACCCCATGGACCAGAGCACGCCAGGCACTCCTGTCTTCCACTGCCTCCCGCAGTTTGGTCAAACTCATGTTCGTAGCTTTGAGAACACTGTCCAACCATCTCGTCGTCTGTCGTCCCCTTCTCCTTGTGCCCTCCATCTTTCCCAACATCAGGGTCTTTTCCAGGGAGTCTTCTCTTCTCATGAGGTGGCCAAAGTATTGGAGCCTCAGCTTCAGGACCTGTCCTTCCTGTGAGCACTCAGGGCTGATTTCCTTAAGAATGGATAGGTTTGATCTTCTTGTAGTCCATGGGACTCTCAAGAGTCTCCTCCAGCACCATAATTCAAAAGCATCAATTCTTCAGCACCCCATCCCAATAAGCACAGCATTTCTGCCACCGGCAGAATGCAACTGCCTCTGCCTCCTGCCCACCACTGGTGAGAACACACAGAGGAGACACAAGCAGGCCCCTTCCTTGATAGATGAGTGCCTTTGGACTCTGAAGCCTCTGTTTATTTATTTTATTTATCACGATCCATTTGGTTATTGCAAATTAAGAGGAAATAGATCCGTACACAGTTTGTGTGCATGTACATGGAAAGCATAAATTTATTTCAGTGTTATGCTTTCAAGCATCTCTGCCAGGACTACTGTATTTCCAGTAGTGGCATTCTGTACCAAGCTGACTCTGAAAAGGACTGCTCTCCAGGCCACAGATTTGAAGAAGCACTGGAGACCTAACCATGTTGGGCACACAAGTGTTTGGCTTAGGTTACCTTTAAGAAGACGGTCCGGGACTTCCCACAAAATTTCCCAGATGCCCCAGGAATTGTGGAATATAAAACCTCGTGGGCAGGAACGCGAGCGTAGGCAAGCCTCTTCTCCCCCCGAATCATCCAAACGATCACGTCAGGCATGCTGTTCTGTGGCTGTTGTTTTGCAATGAGAGGGGAAATGAGACAAAGTTTGTGTAAAACAATATTATTTCCTATTAAAAGCATTTGTAGACTCACATTTAAGGGGGAGGGGGAAGGCACGACAGATAATTTGCTCTAAAGAATTATATCACATTATACAGTAACAAAAAGATATGGCAGACCAGCAGGCATTCTGGTATGTTTCATATATTGGCCAAGTTTGTTATTGAGTGTGCACTCAAAAGGAAGTTACAACCAATCCCAGGTCTCTGACGTGGGTAGCTGTATTAAACATGTAAAACAGCAGGCAAAAACATTCTAATACACAAAAGTTTCTGTCTTCAGCACAACCATATGCTAAATGGGAATAGAATATGGAGAATGTAATGCTTTTATTTCAAGACCGTGACACCTGAGTCACAGAATACCTTGTATCTACACTGTTATTCCTCTGGTAAGTTGCCCTGGGAATGCAATTCCACAAGCAGCTACCACCTACATAAAGTCTCTTTCCTATCACAACTAGTCGCATCTCAAATACCAGGTGTTTCACGCAGATCCTCTAAAGGTGACCTCAGTATGGCCTAGTTTTCATGTAATGCTAAACCATGGTTTAATAAATTATGGTTTGTCAATTCACGGTTTGTTGGGCCGTCTAAACCCTGACCAGCCCTTTGACTGTGGTTTGCTTACTAACAAGACATCATGACTTGTTGTTTACTTACAAACCTTGGTTTGTTTTAACTATGGTTTGGCATTGCCTATGACTCCTTCCTTTTTTCTTGATTTACTTCTTGCACTAACTCCTGATCAGAGGGTGAAGAGGCACATTTGCAAGGTAAGAAGACCTTGGAAAAGCTTTGTGCGTCCTCCCTATTATAGTGCTGGGGTAGGAGAAGAGTGCTGATGTGGGAGGCAGAAATGCTTCAGTTTTTCTCCACGATACAATATTGAAACTAGCACTGTAGTGGGGAGCAGAAACACTGGGCACTGCTGGTCTGCCTGCCTGCCTGAATGTGCGAGTTTGCTTCTGCTTGCCTGCTGGAGCCTGTCCCCCTCCTGCCTGTATGAGTGATAAGCATGTGGCCTCTATGTGCCTGTCTGTCTGTTTGTGTACTAGCAATGCCCACCGCTAGCTTGCGACCCTCAGAAGAAAGAAAAAGTTAGCCCATTATCAATACAGAGAGAACAACCTCTTCAGATAGCAGTATTAATTTTTCCAGCCAATCCTCAATTTCTGTCAGTGTGGCCTTGATATCTGTGGCTTCGCTCCTCATTTTCAGAGCTGCCTCCTGAATCTGTCTGACTGATTTCTCCCGCAGTTTGTAGATCTGTGTATCGAGGACCGTGACATTGTGTTTGCCTTGCTGGCTTGGGAATTCCTTGCTGAAAGAAGAAATGAGTAGGCTTTCTTAGTAACAAACATACCAATCAACCAACAGTTTGTGGGAACGGCTGTGAAACCTGAAGTCAGTTTTTAAAATAACATCACAAACATTGGTGTGTAAGGCACCATGGACCCAAAGAGACTCTGGTTCAGGAGTTTTGCTTCCTCTCTGAGGAACTGGGGCACTTCTTAAGCAGAAGGAACCAATCTCTGTACTGAATTTCTGGGCAGTTGTGAAGAGGGAAGATACAGAGCAACTTACCTCAGGTCCTCCATAAGCTCATCTATTAGCTTCAGCCACGTTTCAGTCAACTGGTTTTCCGAAACCTTTGCTTGTATTCCTGATTTTAAGGCTGTCAGGTTTGTTTGCTATGGATTTAAAGAGTTGGGTAAGTCCATATGTACAACCTTTTCCCCCAGTGAGATTCTCTCATCGGTGTTACAGAAAACTATTTGTAAAGCACACAGTTGGATCCAGATTTAGACATATTCAGAGTTGACCCACTGAAATCAATGGGGCTTAAGCCAGCCATTGTGACTAACCTAAGCCTCATTTGTTACTTATTTTCATTTTCAAATACTCATATACCATATTCATAATACCAGAGTGGTTCACAAAATACACATTAAAACTATACCAAATACCTTTGGCATGGTTTTGTTCTGTTTTCATGCTGGTATAAGAATTTATACTGCTGTGTTATAACTGTTGTTATAATTGTCATTGCTGTAGGAAAATTGTGGAGAAGTCCACATTGATAATTTCTTTAAAACTTTCAGGAAGGTTAAAAACTTGTATTAAAGGTATTGGGGGCGGGGAGAGTTATTCAGCTGACCTCATGGCACGTGCCAGGCAAGCCTCCCAAGAGAGACAATTCCACAAATGGGGAGCCACTTTCCAGAAGGACCTTACCCAGGTATCTGCTCACTGCACCTCAGATAATGGGGACACCTGGAAAATGGCTTGTGATGATGTTCTTATCAGATCAACAGTCTCAGCATATGCCTGTTAATACACTGCCATATGTGGAGAAAAGTGATCCTTTGAGTGCCCTCATTCCATGCTGTAATGGACTTAAAAGTCATGAACCAGCTCTCTGAATTGGCCCTGGAAATGGACCAGGAACCAGTGCAACGTATGAAGCATCAGCATAATATGTTCATCATGTCCAGGCCCAGCTAACAGCCTTGCAGCTGTATTTTATGCAGCTTACATCACAAAAAACAACAACGTTTCTTGCATTTTTCACTGGACGAGACTGAAATTCTGCCTGCTGTGAAACCAGAAGCCCACTTTCTACCACAGTTTTGATTACATTGCTGAATGCAAGAATACAAATCCAAGAAGAAGCTTTATAACTTACTTACTTACTTATTTTATATACAGCCACAACAATGTTGTATATATGAATTATGGGAAAGAGAAACAGTTGTGATTAACTTACCAGTTTTTCCACTATGGCAAGAAGAAGGTTCAAAGGGTCCAGTCTATGACTTATATCCTCCCAATATGAAGTAAGTGTCACCACTGGCTTCGTGTTTGCCCATGGCAGGTAGTAATAGAAGTTTCCTGGAGTGAAATAGGCACATTATTTGGGGGAATATGTCCTCTTACAAAAATATATACAATATACCTGTTGGATTTCAACAATCTTTATTCACATTATTTCAACCAAGATTGGGCAAGCTATTTTTCTGCCTAAAGTAGAAAATGCAAATGAATATCTCAGGTTATTAGATATATACATATCTAAAAATAAATAACTAATAACCTGATGCCCTACAATGGCACCCAAAATCTGCCTTGCTCTACCTAATCATAAGTACAGATTTAAAAGTTAAAGCCCCCACCCACCCAAATATGTCTTTATTGCTAGCTTTGTGTAGCAGTAATACACACCATCAAATACAGCCCGACTGTACTGAGTTGTTGATGCCAGCGGTTTGCAGGTGGTATCAAATTTATTGCCATAGTTCCCTATGCTGACTTCAAATTGGATGGCTTCGCCAATATCTTGCAACATGGTGGCAGAATGGAACACGGCGCTGAGGCTGTACTTTCTTCTCCGCTGATATTTCTGTAGGTTCAAACAAGAACAGTGGTTTAACAAGCAGTGGTTTGAGTTTTGAAGCAAAACCCCACCTAAAATACATGTTGGCACACACACACATTTACCAGTGTGGAGAAACATTAAATGTCAAACGAAACCACACATTTTAAATGATTTGCTGGCTACCAATACAGTGGAACCTCGGGTTGCGAACGTGATCCATGCAGGAAGCATGTTCACAAGTCGCAGCGTTCGCAACTTGCAGCGCCGCATCTGCGCATGCGCGGGTAGTGAGTCTGCACATGCGTGAGCATCGAAACCTGGAAGTAACCTGTTCCAGCACTTCCGGGTTCGGTGCGGTGCGCAAACCGAAAACACATAACCTGAAGCGTCTGTAACCCTAGGTACCACTGTATGTGGAAAATAAATGCAAAAGGAGGCATAGTATTCTTTTCTGCTCACTCCAAAGATATGTCTAGGGGTGTGATTCACTTAACCACCCTATGAGATCAAGGACTTCCGATTGTGTGGTGGGCCTTGCCCAAAAGGAGCAAGATTGAAATATTTCATATTTCACATATTGGGGAACAAAACAGCACTTACCTCAACCACTAGTACATCATCACTGGGTATCATTTCAATCTTTTTAGAAAGGGGTTTGCTGTCAAGCAGTGTGGTTAGTTCAACCAGGATCCGGCCTCTGTAAGATACCCCCTCTCCCTGAAACACAAACACAATACTTCAATCTATAGTACGTAAGATGCAAAGCTAGTATATTCTTTTAAACTGTATCATCTGCACCCTCCAATTTGCATGCTTTATCACATCTCACAATAAAATAGGCTCCCCCCCCACGACATAATTTAAGTCAACAATCCCAGTTTTTCTACTGAAACTAATAAACATGGGTCATTGGATACAATTTTATAATATTGATCTTGAGCTTATTTGTTTATTTGTTTGATTACATCATTTGAAGATCCCTGGGTGAGTTACAAATAAGCTCAGTTAAAACCAATAAGGTCATTAAAGTAAGTAAAACAGAACCACTTCTTTTGAGGCAGCTGGAATCGGGCCAATTAGCCGCTTGGCAGGAAAGGGTAGGAAGATTGAATCCAGGCTGTTTTCGTGCCTTCCAAACAGTTGATTGATGCAATTCCAGCTTCCTTACAGACCTAAGCACGCACAATCTTAGCTGCTGGGGAGAGAGGCAAGCAGCAATTGGTGTGAGAATCTCCCAATCCTGTTTCTGCATGCCTAGGGCCCATAGATGGACTAGACTTTGCAAGATGTGCCTGTTACAAAGGGCCACAGTGGTTTTTGGTACCAGAGGAATAACAATATTTTATTTTTAGCACCAATACAATTTGCACGTTATGTTTGAAGACTACAAACACTGTGTTTTGAGAGTCAGTACTATTGTTGCTTGAAAATGACATCACCAAATCTAATCCTTTTAAAAGGTACACATTATTTTATACATGTGATGGAGTGTTTAAAAGGACAACTGGTGAAGGAGTCATAACACTATATTCTCAACTCCCTGCCAACATTCTTTCTCCTGCCATTGTGTGGAAGCAAGAGAACAGCAAAAAGCAGATATTTTGACTAAGAGATATTCCAAAAGATAAACAAACCTTTCCAGAATTTAGATCATCGTATGGATCTGGGAATCCAGTATATTCTCTTGGACTTCCATAAAGGTTTAGATAACAAGGCCCAAATGTTGGTAAGAATCCCACTTCCGTCTCTCCGGTATTTACTGATAAGCAAACATCATGATTAAAACTTGTTGTATTAGGGGCTACCTTAAGAGGGTATAAACATTAACTCTGGATGCAGCAAACTAAAATGTTAAATGTTAGTTGTTAGTCAAATAAGAACATTTTATTCTATGGGTATAAAGAAAGTCCAAGTGCCAAGAATATCTCTCAATAGATTAACCATGACCCATAAACTCTTTGTGACTGGGGCATCTCTAATCCACGGTGACTAACCTGTGGTTCTCTACATGTTGTTGGACTCCAAATACCCTCGGTCCCAGCTATGCTGGGAATTGTAGTCCAGCAACATCTTGAGGCCACAGTTTCCCCACCCCCTCCTCTGGGGTGCACTGGGGTAAGGAACTGCCTGCCCCAGGGAAAATCTAGCCTCCCAAACAGGAACAGTGCAAAAATTTGGCTTCCTGCAAAAGAGCAGTGAGTGGGCAGGATCTATGGCAAGACCAGTTATGTATGTGGATCCACAAGGATGTCTCCATACACTTCAATGAAAGGAGCCCACTGCACATGACAGTGTCTGGAGAGCTCTGGGTCAGAACGGTGATGCATAAATTTGAATTTAGTCAAAACTTTATGGGGAAAGAACCCCATAGAATAAACTGGCTGTGCTACCTTCATGGTAAGAGATCTTCATTTATTCAAAAGAACCATAGCACTGAGAGATATGTGTCCTGTATTAACATCTTTTTTCAGGAGCCAAAGGAAGGCGATGTAAGCATAGGAGAGAACTACAGGCACAACCAGAGCTTTGACAGCTGTTATTACCAGCGTAGATTCCTCTGCAGAAAGAAACATCCAGAAAAAACTCCAGCTATACTCATAGTTCTCTCGTCACTGTGCTTTTCTCTCTTCTTTAACTCCTGATCATAAATGTTAATGCATGACTGCTTTTTGCACATTAATAAAACTGAAAGGAGATATTAGTCACACATTCTATCTGAACTACTGTTACAATCACAGGTGAAAGGTTAGCGTAGATCAGTACACGGTTGTAATAATTGAATTATTTAATTGTATCAGATGTTGCAGCAGAAGACTAGTAGAATCAGTTGCTGTTAAATGCTGGGAACAAATATCCAAACCAACTCATAGCCCCCTAGAAACACAACCACAGCTGCTCTCCAACCTGCACAGTGAGAGCAATCTATGAAGAAGTGAGCTCCAGAACTCTTCTTTTTTTGCATTTAGGGTGGGCAGATGCAAAGGAGGTTGGGGCTCCTGTAGTCACTAGTTGTGCAGAAGCAGGAAGTTCGGCAGGTGTCGTTTGCCACAATATAGTCCCCTATGTTTGCCATGATAAAATCCCTATTATACATCACTATTAAAAGTGAAGGTGCACCCTCCTGTATTTCACCCAACCATCTTATTCACATTATTTCCGTAGCAGTGTAGAATTAGAAGTGTGAATCACTCTCATCCCACAATTCTTTGTAATGTGAAAAAATATACCGTATTTTTCGCTCTATAACACGCACCCGACCATAACACGCATGTAGTTTTTAGAGGAGGAAAATCCGTAGGCATGCCACCTGTAGGCATTCCCTCCATAACACGCACAGACATTTCCCCTTACTTTTTAGGAGGAAAAAAGTGAGTGTTATGGTGCAAAAAATACGGTAATCTTCTCTCCAATTAAATGTGCCGAGGTCAGGCAAATATAAAGTTACACACTATATATGTGTGTGTGTAATTCCTTTTTAAAAGTATTCACTAATCAGGCAAAGGTTTCTTAGAAATTTCACAGTATAATTACTGTTGCATAATTAAATTTTCAGTGCAATTCAGCACAGAAATGTGAAAATTTTCTGGATGAGAAAACAAAGTTTTATGGGTACCTTTCAGAGGCAGATCTTTAATATTGCATCCGTTTTTATGAAAGGTTTTTTAATCTTTGAGAAATCAGGCACAGAATTTGAGGCAAATGTATACTGCCTGTGATAGTTTTCATAGATAAAATCTGTTTATGTGCTCTCATTAAACACAGCAAGCCATTAACGGCCCAAACCACCAAGCACTGTCTCCAAAGCTCCTGCATATATCTTTAGTACTACAAGTTGGGGTATAGAATAAATTAAACAATTGCATGCAAAAATATACAGTAAAGCCATGCAAAAGTCAAAGAAAATCTCATGCAATCGTGATCCAATGCCCAAACTGTTAAAAATTATCATCATAAGTATCATCACAGCTGCTAACATTAATGTAAGTGTATGGGTTACACATTTGGGTTTAAAAGGAAATATTAGTTTGCGGAAAGGGCAAGAATTTGCATTGAACTCCAATATATGATTATGAACCTTCATATGATGAAGCCCCAGCTCCCGAAGATGAAAACTCTATAGATTATAAAAGACAACACATTATTTGGTATGTAGTACTGTACAGAGAACGTACAACATATAAAACATTTAAATCAAAGTGAATCTGGAGTCTTGCTCTAAAAATAAGGCATGTCCTGATCCTAAGTCTTGCTTCTAAATCACATAAGTACTTAGGATGGGTTGTGCTGACAGCTTTGCCGGTATCAACCTCACAAAATAAGAAATTATAGCAGCATTTTACGGCTATTATGCGGGCATCACAGGATGACAGACAAGTGCAAACATTTAAGATCAGAGGTGCCACTCTCATGCAGTCCTCAAAGGAACTAGTCCTCAAAGCTAAATCAGCTTCAGAAGAAAATATAGCAACCCATAGTGGTAAGGAAGCTCAAGATATCGCGTGGTATGCATAGACCTATAGCAACCAGTTTTCATTTTTCAACAATAGCGTACTACACACTCATTATGAAGGATATAATGGATTGGTCTAAGAGAGACACCTCCGAAGAATAGTAACTGTTCTACCCAAATGTGGGAAGTTTCATGGGGGGGGGGAGCCAACCAACTTTCATCAAGGCAACAACATCCATGGTGGGAAGCTGACGACCAAGACCACACTACTCCTGAAATACTCCCTGTAGAGAGAAAATGACTACTCCAGGGGTCAGCAACCTTTTTCAGCCATGGGCCGGTCCACTGTCCCTCAGACCATGTGATGGGATGGACTATATTTTTGGGGGAGGAAATGAACGAATTCCTATGCCCCACAAATAACCCAGAGATGCGTTTTAAATAAAAGACCACACTATTCCTGAAATAGTCCCTGTGGAGAGAAAGTGACTACTCCAGGGGTCAGCAACCTTTTCCAGCCATGGGCCAGTCCACTGTCCCTCAGACCATGTGATGGGCTGGACTATATTTTTTGGGGAGGAAATGAACAAATTCCTATGCCCCACAAATAACCCAGAGATGCATTTTAAATAAAAGCACACATTCTACTCACGCTGATTCCTAGACTGTCCGCAGGCCTGAGTCAGAAGGCGAAAGGGCCGCATCCGGCCCCCGGGCCTTAGGTTGCCTACTCATGGACTACTCTAGGCAAGCGTTACATGCAGACTCATATGGCACTTTGTACCAATCAGGTAGCAGGACATATGAATAGGAATGTCAGAAGGAACTGAGTTGCTGCTTACCAGGAGAAGGTGGGACAAAGGAGCAGGGAGGTCAGTGCTGTGCAGGCGTATCAGCAGGAGCATCAGAATGGCTCTGCTGATGTGTCTGCACAGCACCCAACCTTCCTAGCGCCTGGTCTCTCCCCCCTCCCGGCAAGTGGTCCTTCAGTAAACCTGAAGGAGCTTCTCCACCCCCACCGTTCTGCCTGGACACTGAGGTCCAGTGGAGAGCGTCTTCTGCCAGTTCCCTCCCTGCAAGAAGTGAGGATACAGGGAACCAGGCAAAGGGCCTTCTCAGATGTGGCGCCCGCCCTGTGGAATGCCCTCCCATTAGATGTTAAGGAAATAAACAGCTACCTGACTTTTAAAAAACATCTGAAGGCAGCCCTGTTTAGAGAAGTTTTTAATGTTTGATGTTTTATCATGTTTTTAATATGTTGGGAGCTACCCAGAGTGGCTGGGGAGGCGCAGCCAGATGGCTGGGGCATAAGTAATAAATTATTATTATTATTATTATTATTATTATTATTATTATTATGCCAGGAGGCTTGGTATGTGACGCCACCACTCCTCTCCAACGGCTCCGTACATTGAACCTGAGTGAAGAAATACGTTTTCTTACATTGTCCTTCCTTCTTCTTTCTTCTGTTTTGAACTTACAGGTGCTCCTTTGAAGAAACAACATTGGAAGAGAAACTACCTTACCTTCAACTTCTCCCCCCGAAGCAGCAATTTTGGATAGGCTCAAGTATGTGGTGCCTACGACATCATTTCTGGTGAGGCGATCCCTTCATGAAATGATGTAATCGTCAGTATTCATTTTAAATATTCAGATGTGGGTGTGGTCTTAAGCATATAAAATTGTAGTACTATATAGGTCCTGTTTTAACCATGTTCTGTATTGAAAATTGTATATTTATCACTAATACTACCATTATTATTTACTGCATTTGTAAAGAAACTAATATATATATATATTGCCATGGGCAAATCAGTCAGTTTCAAGTTCTCTCAGTTTCTCATTTTTCAATGTTAAGGTCAGTTTATCACATTTCTGCAAAAATACCCCCCCCAAAAAAAAACACCTTCTCACAAATGTTTTTGGCACTTTAGTACAAATTCCTCCTAATATATACATTTTTATATACTTTTGCAAGCAATTTCCCCAGATATGATGCATTTTGTATGTTATTTTAATAAAAAAAAAATTTATGCACGTTTCCCTAATATATGCATTTTAGTACACCTTTTTTTTTTTAGTTGGAGAACTGCATCACAGAATTAGGAGAAATCGCTGTGTCTCAATTCACATTTCGTTTCAAGAAGTATGAATTAGGCAGACTTGCACTAAAATACAAGCTGAACCAAATTTCTCCCCATCCCTAAGCCCAGGTCAGCAAGGTTAGGAGAAGACAACACACAAGGTTATCCTATGGCTGCTACACTCATCCATACGTCCGTGACAGGATTTCAGTTCCACCAGTAGCCATCAGATGGCACAACGCGCACTACTCAATTGTTAAAGGATGTACACATATCTTTTAGCACCTTATAGAAAGACTATGTGCCTGTATTACCCCCTGCCTTGACAGCTGACAACCCTGACAGCAGTAAGCCTAATGGACATAATTATCCATGAAACAATTCTAATGATCTCTATAATCTTTATAATGGTTCAAGCTGAGTAGCTAATGAATGAGAACTTGTGGGAATTTTAAACAGGCAGGCCTGTCATGCTCCATAACAGCGGCAATTATTAAGAACACCAAGCTATAACCAACTTCATTACAAATAATCTGAGCACCACTCTGCAAAGAGCACTTAATTAATTCCGCGATAGCTTGTGCGGCACAAGTCACCAACGTATGTTAAAACCTTTTTGTTTTGAAGCACTGTCATTGTTGCTTCGCATGCAACTCTATAAACAACAAAGGACAACTCACCAATCGTACACCACCAGTCTTATTTTTTCACACATCGAAGGGAACTAGAAAAAGAAGAAGACTGTACTAATTAACCAAAGTCTTATTTCTAAATAAAACAACAACATTGTAATAGTTTTTGTACAGCAACAAACCAACCTTGATCTGAAGATTAACAAGTTGATTCCACACTGGGTTAGCATTTTTTTCAATTATATTTGTGCAAACCTGGAAAAAAAAATCCCCATATGAAAGTTATGAACAGTTCTATGTCTAGGAATAGCTTTTATTCAGACATAAGGAAGATTAACAAATGCTCACAAAATATAATGGGTGCTCCTCATAGTAACTGTCGGTATACAGTCGTACCTTGGTTTTTGAAACAAGCCCGGATCATTAAACATGATCTGAAGTTGGGTTGTTCCAATATGCCACAAGACCAAGCACATCTTGTCCAGGTTCAGATATAACAAAAAACCTACAGTTAGCTGAAAACATATCACTATAAATGTCTGAGGAGGGGAAGAAGAGGAAGAGAGGGAGGGGAGAACACATGACCTCAGAGGTAAGTGTGTAAGTCCAAGGCTTCAGCACATAATGGGAAACTGTGTTGTGTCTCTGAACCCAGGCAAGATGTGACTACAGTAGTATCTCTGGTTAAGAACTTAATTCGTTCTGGAGGTCCATTCTTAACCTGAAACTGTTCTTAACCTGAAGCACCACTTTAGCTAATGGGGCCTCCCACTGCCGCTGCGCCACGATTTCTGTTCTCATCCTGAAGCAAAGTTCTTAACCCGAGCTACTATTTCTGGGTTAGCGGAGTCTGTAACCTGAAGCGTATGTAACCTGAGGTACCACAGTATTCTTATGGCTTATTGAAACAAGCCAACTTCAAACAGTGATTAATGATCCTGACTGGTTTCAAGCATATTTATTTATATAGTTCTGTTATTAGCACTGAATACCTTTTTCCCAGCAAAGCAAACTTCCACAAATGGATCCACAAGGTTTTTCTTATCTGCTTCTCCACCAAATATTTCCTTTACAGTCTGCGCAAAAGCATCATCCACTGCACAGAAAACATACAGAAGAGGGAAAAAATGGCAATCATTTTTCACAACCAAGATCTCGGAGCCACAAAGTTGGCATATTTCATGAACATGCAGCGAAGTGGCAGCTGGGTATGGTATTGTGGCACTTAAATAGCATGATAGTGAAAACTGAATCCAGCAAACGAGGGATCAGCAGCCACAGACATGGGGCTCAGATATGGCCCTTTCTGGAGTGATGTCTCTCCCTGGAAACACCAAGCTAGAGGTAACAGAGAAATGGGCAGGGATGGCAGCAGCTAAAATGACCCCAAATTCAGGGGCAAATATTCACTACAATAGCAGAGGGGCTTACTTTTAGGAGTGGTGGCAACTTTTTTTGCTGCTTTTTTTTTATAAAAAAAGCTTTATTTTGTCACCAAAAAGATGGAAATCCCCACTGGTGGCTGCCATTTATTTGCAGAGACTAGCTAGCCATTTCCCTACGATGCTTTGTCCCACAATGCTTTGGAATGAAATAAAATGGTGGCTGGGACTGGTCATTCCTAGGTGGATCTGAGCCCTGTCAAAAGCAGCAGTGCTCAGGGGGTTCCAGTAGGGAGCTCCAAATTAGAGGGGATTTGTGTTTGGCACCAGATTAAAACAATTCTGAACACAAGTCCGAGCTGCAATGCAATCTGGAGGACACTCTAAGGCTCTTGATTTATCCTTTGATGCCACAACTTTACCTATCCTGTCTTTGATATGGTATGGCAGGTGGGTGTAGCTAGGCCCAAATGACCTTGTAGGCCAAATTGGGCAGTTTGGCAAGCCTTGAATTCTACACCCATGGTAGCAGAAGAAGAACAAATCTTTATTTGCATCAGCCATCAGCCATAGCAATAAAACAACAATATGATACACACAGAGTAGAAATAAAAAGTCAATTACAGTGGTGCCTCGCAAGACGAAATTAATTCGTTCCGCAATTCTCTTCGTCTTGCGGTTTTTTCGTCTTGCGATGCACGGTTTCCCATAGGAATGCATTGAAAATCAATTAATGCGTTCCTAGGGAAACCGCCTTCAGACCAGGTCCGGGGACAGTCTGTCCCCGGACCTCTTCTGAAGGCTGGGGGGGGGGACAAGGGCTTTTCTTCCCACCCCCAGCATTTTAAAAAACCCCGGGACAGCGGAGGACTTCTCCGCTGTCCGGGGCGATCTTAAAATGCTGGCGGGCGGCATTTTAAAATCGCCCAGGGACAGCGGAGGACTTCTCCGCTGTCCGGGGCGATTTAAAAGCCCCTGGGAAGGCAGGCAGGGGGGACAAAGACTTTTGCCCCCCGCCAGCCTTCCTCTTCTGAAGGCTGGCGGGGGCGAAAGTCTTTGCTCCCCCCCGCCTGCCTTCAAAAGCTGTCCGGCCAAGGCTTCGTGGACCTCTCCGCCAGCAGCGGCAGCACTGCCGCTGCTGGCGGAGGGTTGCCGGCATGCCGAAGCCTGCGTGCGCTGACATCAGCGCTCCCAGGCTTCGTGGCGCTGATGTCAGCGTGCGCTGGCTTCGGCATGCCGGCAACCCTCCGCCAGCAGCGGCAGCGCTGCCGCTGCTGGCGGAAAGGTCCGCGAAGCCTGGGCGGAGAGGTCCGCGAAGCCTGGGAGCGCTGATGTCAGCGCGCGCAGGCTTCGGCATGCCGGCAACCCTGCAAAAGACGTCCGGGGGAAGCGGGGAAGAAGCGCTTCTTCCCCGCTTCCCCCGGATGTCTTTTGCAGCAAGGGGCTGCAGGGAGATCGCTATCTCCCCGCAGCCCCTTGCTTCAAAAGAGAAGACCCGCTGTCCCCGGGGCAAGCTTCGTTTTGCGAAGCAAGCCCATAGGGAAATTTGTCTTGCGAGGCAACTCGAAAACGAAAAAACCTTTCGTTTTGCGAGTTTTTCGTCTCGCGAGGCGTTCGTCTTGCAGGGTACCACTGTATATAAAATACATTTTAGGGTTTTGAATCTATAGTCAAATAGTGGATCTTATTCTAATTGCCCCAGCTAAAAACCTTGCAACCTTTGCTGCCACCTGCTCATCTTGATCTGCCAAGAGAAAGGACACCGTGGCAGTGACTGGGCGACCCAAAATGGACAATGAAAGAGGGGTGATAACCTCATTCCTCAAGTCTTTATAAAGAGTGCAAGCCAGAAGGACATGCGCCACAGATTCGGTACTGACATCTATACAGGGTCATAAGCGTTTTTTGTGTGGAATCTGTTGGAATCGTCCCTCAAGTACAGACGAGGGCAAAACATTCAATCTTGCGAGAGTAAAAGTGTGTCTATATTTTATAATTGCTAGGTTATGCAGATAGGGGTACACCCATGATATATGTAGAGGATTTTTTTTTTAAATTAAAAAGTTTATACAGTTATATGAGCCCCTAAATGAAGTCTGAAGGAGTACAGCCCAGACACAGGCTTACCACCTAGGTAAGAACTGAGTCTTAAGCATCTCTTGAGCTCTCAAGAAACTAATATTGGTATAAAAAAATTCAGTTGCACACAATTCCAACTTTAAGAATGTGTAACTCAGAAAATAAAACAAAAAGTTTATACTCTGAGGAATATCTTCAGCTCTGTAGATCTTAAGAACGAAAGTGACCCATCGGAGTACTATCCCAGCCGGTAGCAAAAGATTACTTTCTACATCATCGTTTTCATTCTCCCGCTCTCTATTTTCCACCTGTTGGAGACACATTCAAATGCATTATTCTTCTTCCCCTAGCAGACAGCAAGCAAGCCCTTGTTAAATAGCCACTACCTGCAACCATTTTAGAGTGAAGTGCAGAGTTGTGTGCATACAGGGCATAACTCTGGCAACTTCACTTTGAAGTGATTCCTCTTTGCCCCTAAACAACCGCAGCTTGCAAGAAAGCTGTGCCTTTCACAGATCATAGAATACTGAAATTATACATGCATATAAATCTCAGAAGACCACACCCAGGGTGTTTTCATACAGATGATTTAGCCACCACATGTCACCAATGCTATTCTCCTGCAAAGTGGGAAGGCGTAATCGGCAGGGCAGCGAAGCTAAGCAGAGGTTCCCCTACTTTCCCCTGCTAGCTGTTTTTCCTCTGTATCACAAACACAAATCTTATGCATAACCTATAATAGCAACGATGTACATCGTACAGTGTCATTCTGTCTACTATTCAGCATTAGCTAAATACATGGTACAAAGTGTGTAAGAGGCTGCAAGGCATTTTTTAGTGGCTTAGACAAGGGTCTAGGAATTGGAGGGTCGAAGTTTTGAGGAAACCTTCCATAAGGTCAGTTTCACTAATCTTCAGTACAAAAGAATGTGAGGATTATCAGCACAAACCTTTAAGCTGACTAATATGTCCAACAATTTGAATTTTGCAGGTCAAGACTTGCACATAAGATTATGTAGCGCAAGTTTAGCTAAAACATGATTGGCATTTTGTTTGCAATGTATATAATCTTAAATGGGAAAAAGTGGGCTCACTCTACACTGGATTCTTTCCGAATTACAATCTTTTGACATTTTAGAAGTCAAATTTAATGTGAGAATATTGTCATAAAAAGCGACAATAACAACATTCCAGAAGATTTTTGAAATGATATATATTACTGACCATGAAATATCACCTTGGGCTAATCAGAATCCTTCAGCTTTATGTACCTTACAAAGCTATTGTGAAGATAAAAGGGGGGGCAGGGAATGGCATGTATCCTTGCAGATTTGTACATTTCCCCATTTTAATAACACTCAGCATCTGGAGAAAAACCTCAAGATTCAGTCTTTTCTGTGACTGAATGAAGCATCTGGGAACAGCAGAGGGGAGAAGCAGTACCATGAGCAAGAAGAGGCTGTACCCCAAAGATGAGAAATTGGGAAAAGTTAAGGGGAGATGTACCTTTGAAAGGCAGCGATGCAGAAGGCCATGGGAGAGAAGCACTGTGGCGATAGGGTGGAAAGTAGCGGAGCAAGCAGAACTGGGGAAAAGAAACATACAGTAAGCAGGTTCGGTCATTAAAGTACCTTCAAATGTAATTTCTGGCACCAACATAAGCATAGATTAACCTGTGTGAAGCATATTAGTAGAAGGAAAGTATCTATTTATGACTGAAACTTACAGGTGGCTCATCTCCTGTTCCGAGAACGAACATGCTGACTTTCAAGTACCCTTTGGCACCTGAATTTGAATCTTCAGGGTCATTTAGAAGCAGCCATTTTCTCATGGCCGCGTGTCCTGGAAATAAAAAAGAGAGAAGATAGCATCCCTTCAGGGAAATGATATTCTAATTCTCTCAAATAAGCCATATGCACAAGGTGTTTTTTTCTTCTTTAAGGAGTCACATTTAAACTGTGATGATAACTAGTGGCAATGAGAAGCAGGAGTGTCAAATGCGGAGGAGAAAGGGGAGGAGGCCATAGCTCACTGGTAGAGCATCTGCTTTGCATACAGAAGGTCCCAGGTTCAAGCCCCAGCATCTCCAGTAGGGGCTGATAGAGGCTCCTGCCTGAAACCCACTCCAGAGAGCTGCTGCAAATCACTATAGACATTCCTGAGCTGTATGGAGCAGTGACTTGGTATGAGCTGGGTGTGATTGGTAGGTGGAGTGGGGCAGACCAGACCAACTCCAAAGATTGCTGCTGTTGCAGGGGTCAGCACACCCGAAGTGCAATGGATGACCCACACCCTAGGAAAACCACCTTCATAATCATGGTCTGCCCCCTGCCAGCTATTCCACTTTTTTCCTAGGAGGGAAATACAGAAGATAGTGCCTTAAAGGCACATACTCACCAGGTTCATCGTAGACATAGCCAATGTCAATCTGAAACAAAGGTTTAGCATATTAACACTCCAGAAAAAAACAACAACAAGGAAAGTACCACAGCAGGAAGTATAACAATTTTCACAAATGAAACTTCAGAGCCTCCATCTTTTGTGAGAAATGTGTTCCCCTTTCCCAACAGTTTCATTACAGATCTGGTAAGAGGGTAAACAGAAAGCATGTGTTGAGACATCAAGAATACTTACTTTAAATTCCCCCATTAGACTGTCGGCACGTAAAGAATAAGAGTCATATACCTATAATTGAATGATAGGAATGGAATAATGTATTACTTTTATTCAACAGTAATGAGGCACTTATAAAGAACATTGTTAGTTTTACTTACCCGAATGCTTATTGTTTCATCAAAGAGCTCTGAAGGGGTCATGTGGACATTGTAGTAAAACATCTGTTAAGTCATGGGAGGAAATAGCTTGGTTATTAAATCTGAATATTCTTGGGAGTTAAAAGACGCCAAGGATTCAGATGATGAATTTTATTCATGATAGAGGAAACTCTCTGTTTGAATCCAGCACAAATGCATGTTACATTTCTTCATATGACTTTCAGTCCAAGTTCTTTAATCATTTTACAGCACAAAATGGGACTTCTCAGTATAGGAAATCCCAGTGATTTCAACAGTTTACTTCCAAATATGTTTGTTTAGGATTTAGCCATCTTATCCATCTCTCTCATAAAATATGGCAACTAGACTTAGATTGTGCACAGATAAGAAAGTAGTTTTGCTTTATTATTTTTTTACTGAGAACAGTTAGCCACAAGGAGTGGGGTGAGAGTTAAAGATAGAAATAGATAAAATAAGTTTTTATTTTTTTCCAGGCAAAAAACCTATGCCTTTCAGCTAGGAGATTATCAAAGATGTGCATTACAATACCTCATCAAAATAAGGATTATTGCCTCTTTTGATTCTTGTTCTGTGTGTCTGGCCACAAATGTGTACTTTCACAACTGGCTTTATGTTATTCCCAGAGAACTGACGTCCTTCAATGACCCTAACACGAATCTAACGCAGGGAGAAAAACAAATGCAAATATTAGATCACTGATGTGTTCCTTTTATCAGCTGGTTTCTCATCATGTCACGTTGACAAAGTGTTTCTTTTCTTTTATTGTTAAAATAAACTAACCAGCAGTACTGGAATCTATTAACCAAAGTTAGACAATCCAGAAGAACATCTCATTCTAATGGGCAGAAACTAAGAGTTTCCACTGGCTACATGGAACATTCCTGGGCCCAAACAAGAAAGAAAACCACTAGATTTATGGAGTGCTGCATCCTCACTTTTAACTCTGCTGCTTATCAAATATTGATGGGGGGGGCAGGAATACTCCAGACTTCACTTTTAAATCCTGAGATTTATTCATACCGCTCCTTTGCTATTCTAGACTGGAGCCAAGAGACATTACACCAGGGGAAAGAATCTTCCAAGATTTAAATGAGAGCTTCTGAAACGTCTGGAGATTCCAGAACAGAAAAATTACACATGCTTACTATGTATGAATTTTCCTTTTCACTGATATTTATCATGCAGTCCTATGCATTACACCACTGTGTTCAGTGAGGTTTATTCCTTGGCACCTGTGCACAGGACTGCAGCCTGAGGTCATCCTGAAATCTGGCATATTAGGTCTTGCAATGAATATGACTCTACAACCTGGAAGTCTTGAGGCTTGTTAGAAAGCAGCCTCCGGTTTTGCTTTCCTTTGGCAATTCGACGAGCAAGCTGAGTTTCGCGGGTGCCACGTGGACCGCCCTGGGGAACGGGACCAGCTCCACCATCAGGCGACTCCTCATCACCTCCGTCTTCTTCACCATCTGCCAAAGATATAAATCAGTGCGGTCACTGTAGAAACAAGATGAACATAAGCAAAAACAACAAGGACTGGTGTGCTCATTCCTATGCCTGAAACTACACAGCGTGACCACTTTACCTAAATACAATTGAGCGTATGCTGCTAGAAGGTGCAATTAGGCAGTGACCTCATTTATCTATTATAACCAACTTTTCTATACGAGGATAGTCAAGGCAGTTCACCCCTAAATAAAAAAGCATTGATCCGAAAACCAAAACCATAACAAAAAAATTGTATAATATAAAATGTTATATGGGCTACCGGGGAGGGGGGAATAATACCGAACATTAGGATAAAATACACATTTCACAACAGTTCAAACTAAAACAAGGAGCAACATAATGGGAGGCTTGTTTCCAGCTATTCCGCCCCCCCCCCCGCCTTTGGAAACCTTATAAGAAGTTCCTGCAAGAGAGAGACTCTGAGCAACATCATGGAGGGCTATTTCTAGGACCAAGTTGGAACTGTCCAGCTCCCTTGATATTTTTTTTTTGCTTTTTTTTTTTTTGCTGCTGAGAATTGCTAATGTCAACTTGCTACATTTGTAGTATTGAAATGTTGCTTCTCGTATGTTATTATATTTGCTATTGTGTTGTTTTGCTATGTTATTATGAAATTGCTTTTGCACTTTGATTTTGAAATGCTTTCCTGTTTTCTTTGTTGTAAAAGCCACTCTGAGGCTGAGGAGGTTTTTGGGTGGGGCGTGTAAAAGTGGCATATGAATAAAATTATTAATTAAAAATTATTATCAGCAGGTATAAGACCCAAAGCATTGTTGGAATAGCCGTGTCTTCACATATTATACCTCCTTTAGAAAAGTTTTTGTTTTGTTTTTTTACAATTTCCACGTCACTTTCACATGCACCTAAACAGCTCTGGTCATGGTGGGCTAAAAGAGCAGGGCATTTGATGTTCCACTGAGATACAGAGTCAAATAGGAGGTTCATAAAATATCCGACTCTCTGGCAATTTAGGCCTGTAAAGGTCAAAAGCAGCACTTTGAATCGGAATGGAAACAAACAGGTGACCAGGGAAGATGAAAAAAAGTATCAGAGTGATATGTTCCTGTTTGTATGCTCTATTTAGCAATCTGTCAACTGCATTTGACCCATGTTTCGTTCCCACATTGTCATCAAAGGCAGCCTCACAAGGGGCATGTTATAACAGTCTGATCCAGAGGTTTTCAACCTTTTTGAGTCCACAGTTCCCTTGAGCAACTACATTCTTTCTGAAGGACCCCTGTGGGGCTCAGGGGCCCAGTTATGTCATTCCTTGCCTGCCGAGTTGGCAGCCTCTCACCCTTTTTCGAACACCCTCCCTTGTGGAGTGTTCCCCAGCCTCTGCTCCTCTCCCCTCTCCTTGGGAGTTCTCCAAGCAGCTGATGCAGCAACCCCCGGTCTCTGAGCTGCCTCAGCTCCTGGCAACCAGCACCCCCTAGCCAGATCCAGAGGCACCATTTGCCTGGGGAGCTTGTAGCCAGGGCTGCTGCAACAAACAGCTGTGCAAGCCTTTGGGAGGCAAAGATGCAAGAGGGTATCCGAGGAAGGGAGGGAAGGAAAGAAGGGACAGAGGGCAGCTTTGCCCATGGCACCCCTGACCATCATTCAAGACACCCCATAGTGCCACAGCACACTGGTTGAAAACCACTGGTCTAATCTGACTCTGCATAGGATATGAATGACAATTGCATAATTTGCACTACCATAACATTGCACTACTCCATGTGAAACCATTTTATTTGGAATAGGCTGGGCTGCAACACAGAAACAGAATTTACTTCAGGATCCTGGTTTTGACCTATAAAGCCTTAAACGGCTCAGGACCGCAATACCTCAAGGACCACCTCTTCCCATATGAACCCATCTGTACCCTGAGATACCCTATTTTTCGCTCTAGAGGACGCACTTTTCCCCCTCCAAAAATGAAAGGGAAATGTGTGTGTGTCCTATGGAGTGAATGCAGGCTTTCGCTGAAGCCTGGTGCTCCCCGGGCTTCGGGCAGCTATCCGCAAGCCTTCGGAGCCCAGCAGGATCCCGCTGGCTGTCTTGGCTTCTTTGCTCTTTGGGGCTGGGGAGGGTGGTGGAATAATTTTTTTCCTCTTTATTTCCCCCCCTAAAAACTAGGTGCGCCCTATGGTCTGGTGCACCCTATGGAGCAAAAAATACAGTAATCTTCCGAGGCCCTCCTTTGTGTGCCTCCTCCTCAAGAGGTCTGGAGGGTGGCAACACAAGAATGGGCCTTCTTTGCAGTGGCTCCCCATCTAAGGAATGCTCTCCCCAGGGAAGTTCACCTGATGCCTTCATTATACACCTTTAGGTGCCAGGCAAAAACGTTCCTTTTTAACCAGGCCTTTGGTTAATCTTATTTACATCCAACATCCTTTTAGAATGTGGTTCTTTTTTTGGGGGGTGGGGGTTATTGGGCTATTGTTTTTGGTTTGATTTTATATGTTGTGGTCTTGTTTGTGAACCGCCCTGAGACGTCCGGGTGTAGGGCGGTGTATAAGCTGAATAAATATCTAAAATATAGATCCTTTCTTCCAGGTAAATATGATATTGTATATCCATCTTCAACCAGGAACTGAAACTGTGACATTCACAATGGTGTAATAAAATGCGGCAAATCCTCAGAAATTCTGAATTACAAAACTTTACCACAAATAATTAACCCACAAAGGGCGTCTCCATAACGTATTTACTCATGATCCCTAAATAGAGGGTTTTGAATAAATTTAGTAAGACTTTCTTAGGAACTCATATTGTTTATTCATACTATTTTTCTCTTTCAAAGTAGATTTCATCTTCACATACTTTACTGATCAGAAACCAAATTGCTAATTAAAAAAACCCCTATCTGCTTATGTATACAAGATACAAACAGCGGCCTCAGAACTTCCTAATAATAATAACAATAGTCAATTGTGTGATTAAACTATCGGTAGGCTGTACCACTTCAAAGTATAGATGAGGGGTTGCATGTTGTTTTGCAAAAATACCTTGCGAAAGTAAACTCTTATTTTCAAGCAGACATCTGAAAGCAATACCTCCTTCTGTGTCACAAAGCACATTTTGCATGAGTGCTTTTCTGATTTAAGAGAAGATAATGAAACATTTCTCTTGTTTAGGCCAGTTCCTACCTTCCAGCATGTTCTGTTCCTGGGGAAAACACAAGAGCCTAGCAGATTCACTTTCCACAATACAATTTAAAGTTTAAAGGTGACGCTACTTGATGAAAACTGGAAGAACAAGTTTCTGTAGCTTGGGGAAAGGTTACACCCTGGCCTCTAAGTATATATTTTTAACTAGCAGGATCCTCCTTTCTCACCTGGGAGTCAAGGCCATACAACCTCTGACAATACAAGAGGCTTTCTGTAAACTAACAAATTGGTTTTCAAGACATAAAAAGCTAACATTTGGGAGAGGCTTTAAATCATAACAGTGACTATCTTCGGCAGTAACTACAGAAACAGAGAGCTTCAGGCATGAGTTTGATTTATAGAGGCAAGCAAGGTGACACCTTGAACGTTTAGTGAAGTGGAGTGTGTCATAACTCTGAATTAGAAGAGTTAACATAGAATTTGGGATGGGCCCAGCTCAAGGCATTTTGGCACCTGAGGCAAGCCACAAAATGGTTAGAAACAGAACTGTATTGAAAAGGACCCTGAGAGTCATCTAGTCCAATCCCCTGCAATACAGGAATGTTTCGCCCAATGTGGGACTTGAACCCACAAACCTGAGATTAAGAGTCTCATGCTCTACTGACTGAGCTATTTAAGGAGTGCCCCCTCCTTCCAGGGTACAAGGGGGTGAGCAAAGTTCTACATTGGGAACAAGGGAGGGAATATTATCAACCTTACCCAATGGTTGAACTGCGAATCAAAGGTCATCATAGGGGGAAAGAGGCCCACTCTGAATCATGCTGGTTGGATGCAGAGCCTAGGAGACCCCAGAGGGCAGACCCTGACAATTCCTCCCTAGGGGTGGGAACAGACCAGCAGTGCCTCCTATTTGCCAAGAGGCTGCTATGGAGGCAGCATGGGGAGGCTGTCAAGCAGGCGGTAGTTCCAAAGAGCATGTGGCAGTTGCAGCTGGCATCACAACATCAGGCAAGGTGTTCCTTGGAAGCTGGATTTGTCACCTTGCCTCATGGGTGGGCCAGCCCTGACATTGGGGATTTACAATATGGACCTTTGAAACTTAACTTGAGGTACGATTACGGGCAACTTTACGGGGGTGGGGCATTTGCTTCCAGAAAAAAAACGCATCACTTTGAAGGAAGAAAGGAAATGGGGGGGGGACAGAACTCCTCTAAAATACCAGAGAAAGTGACTGGAAAGGATAAAAATTGGTTTGCAAGTGTCCCAGGTAGCTCACCTCCCACAGTCCATCCCCACAAGCAATTTTCTCCTCAGCCAGCTGAGCTGGGTTGAGCTAAGAAAATGTGCTGGTGTCTGGGTGGAGCCCAGCTAAAAAAAATGTTCCTGCACCTATCATATCCTGTCTCGTTTGGCTCTGAAGGACTATCATAGAATAGATAGGCTGTTTTATTTGTTTCCCATCAGCCCCATTTGGATGTAATGGTAACTTTATGGCCTCCTACACCTTTACCAGCCCATCTTATGGCACAGCCACAAGGAGGTAAGTTATACTTCCACTAACCAGAGTCCCAGTTATATTTAGGCTACGTACACATAACTGGCTTAAAGTGCAACAAGGTCTTTCCCTCCCTGCTGTGCTTCAAGCCACATTTGCATGTTGCCGAACACACCAGAGAGGGCGGGCAGATGTCTCCACCTGATGCACATCAAGTTGAAGCTCTGGCTTGAGGGCAAATGCTTCAGACAGCAGTATTTCTCAAGAAACCGCAGGATGACTCCGCATCATGGGTAACACCTGTGTACACCGATTTGAGAGCCAGTGGTGGGGGCACAGTGGATCCAGAGTAAACAATAATGTGCACACAGCCTGGTTACTCCGAATTATGGTTAGTTCACCCAGGCCTGTGCCTAGAAATACAGAGCAAAGGTAAGTCTGGAAGAGCCCTAACTTCTGTGTAAGCTTTGTGCAAGCAAATCATCCTGAATGCTCAATAAACAGGGTTGCCAGAAAGGGTCTGAACTGTGGTTTATGGCCGTGGCATGTCCTGCAGAGTTCAGAAGAGATGGGAATCCCTGGCCAGTTTGAAAGCAGAAGGATCTGCCCCAGAGAAGAAGAAGGAAGGGGACAGGCAATCTGTGAGCCCAAGGTTTATCAATTCTCCATAAGAACCTCATCCCCTGGCTGCTTGGTTTTCCTTCTGGAGGCTTGTTGTCTTGCTGTGTGCTTGTAAGAAGGAGATTATTTACCTAATGTTCTTAGCTGACTATTGAACTCTGTTGGTATTTAGAATATGTAGGAGTTATTTCTTAATCTTATGGGATCTGTTAGGGTACCAAGGGGTTGCTAAAGAGCAAGTAGGCAAATGCCTCCCTGCTCGGCTGTGAAGCCTTGCTTTTGATGCCAAAATAAACTTTCTCTGTGCAGAGCGCCACTCTCCCATGGCTGGCTCATTCACTGGCAGAATCTGTGAGTGGGTGGTCCTTAAACCTCCCCCAGCAGAGTAGTTTCTTGACGCCCAATCTGCGTCTCCCCCCTCGGCGCGGAAGCCTACTGCGCAAGGAAGGCGTGGGTAATGGGGACCTCTCTCCTCCCCGCTTTGCCCAGGCAAGATGTCCTGGCACCGTCTCGCCTCCTCCGAGCCCTGAAGCTCCTCTCCACTGGAGGCGTGGTTACTCTTCTCCGCTAAGGAGGTGCTGCTTCCCACGATCTTTGGGGGCTCTCTGTAATCCATCCAGCTTTTCCCCTCTCGCCCCTGAGCCGCTCGCAGTTCCCTGACAGGATCCTTACCTCTGCTCTTTTTTTAAAAAAAAAATCCATAATATATAAAGGTGAGAAATGGCTTTTGCAACCAGTTGTTTTTATCTTAATTTCCCCCCTTCCCGGCTTTTTGATCTATTGTAAAGTCCCTTTCAACCTTAATAAAAATACATTTTTTTAAAAAAAGGAAACAGTCTGGCTAGAAACTTTCTCTAAAAATCTAATGACCTTTAAAAAAAAACATTCCTGTGGGGAGCGGAAGAGGAGGAAGGATTGGGGGGGACGGACACCTGAAATACCTTCAATGCCTTGTGCATCAGTTCCCCCTGGGTCATTTGGATTCGGAGGTCCAGCTGGCGGCTCGTAGCCCACCACCAAATCAATTGTTGCCTAAATTAAAAGAAAAGAAAAATCACAAACATGATATAGGACCGAAAGAGCTACTTAGCTTCATGCAGAGGGATCGGCAAAAGCCTATGAGGCCGCCAGCCACTGATTTCATGTCACAATAGCACTTTTCAGATTTTATTGTGCTTCAAAAGAAACATAACCCAAACTCTTGTTTGATTGCAGAAACCAATGTGCATAATGGATAGGAAATAAAATTGCACCTGATGCCCAAAAAACTGTGCAAAATGGCACCCACCTTAACACCTACCTCCACACACACTTTCCCTCTCTTTAGCAATTTTTAAATTGATCAATGCAGCTTCCATGAAATATATGTTGCCAAAATGTTTCCTGTGCTGTTGATATCGATTATACTGTAAAACATGCAACTATGAAAAGTAAGGAGGTCACTCACGCCGGTTTCCAGTCCCTTTTCATTCAGCAGTGGAACGAGCTTGAATGGAAGCGATCTGCTTTGTGTGCCTACTAGTTCTTTGAGGGATACAGTTGCTGTGCCAATTAACCTGGAAGACAAGAGGGAAGGACGTTGCCCAGGGATACGCATAGAGTCTTATATAAAGGACAGGAAACCTTTCTTTGATCAGTTGCCATTTCTTAACTGGCATTTTTGGCAGGAGGGCTCAAGTCAGTTCTAAAACTTTAGGTGTTGTAAATGAATATGGTAAAATTTATTGCATTAACAAATAATCACAATTTACGATAGACATAATATATCACAAGGACAGGAAGAAACATAATGGACAGAATAATTGCCACATACAGGAAGAACAAGGAGAGAGTTTGAATGCTTCACCTGTAGGTGTATAAATCATTTAATGTGTCAATACGAAGGGAAGTCATTAAAACTGCAGTTGCGATATAAGGGATTGTTATTTTGACGGGAGCGTAATTGGAATTTCTAAGATTTATAAATTTATAAGAACGCAGAAATAAAGTAAATAATCAAACCATCAATTTTAGCACGTGGGGGGTCACTTAAATTGCATAATTTGGCATCTCAATGATTGGTATTATTAATTGTATTATGATTTGGCATTGTTATAATGAGGCTTTTATTGGATGGTTGTAATTGAAAACTAATAAACCCAAATAATCACAATTTGCTAAGTTTCTGGTTTTTGCATTCAAATGCATATGAGATATTAACAAGGTGCTGGGAGATACTGGGCCATGTTTAGCAGCTTTTATGTGTACAAAAGAATTATTCTTTTGCTTCCAAGGTCCTCAGCACTGATCACCTTTAAACAACAACTGTACAGGTGTTGGAAAGGGAGGGGAATGGCATTCCTATCTTGGTCTGGGTCCCCAACCTCCACAACAGTTCTGTCAAAGCTGGCATAATATATTTTCTGTTTGATGGTATTTTCACTATGCAAGAGTAAGTCCCCAATGAAAATCCTACATGCCCCATGTGCAAATACTACATTATTTTAGCTGGGGGGGGGGAAATACAGTGACCGTGCTCCAACGTCATGCCAGCAGTTGAGACCTAGTTCCTCTCTCCTCCTCCTCTTCCTCCACCTCCTACAGCCCCTGTACCCTTCTAAACTGTTCTAAAGGGTCCCCAATACTCCAGATTTTGGAGCAACACAGGGGGTTGCATGGAAGAGGGGAGGAAGGCTAAGTCTCATTTGCACAACTGGACAGTCACAGCTGGATGTTGCCCAGCAATTTCCACTTAATGTTTGTTACAGCAAGCGTGACTTACGTACATGTAATTGAAATACTGTATTTACTCAAATCTAATGCTCACTTTTTTGGCCGAATTATGTTGTGAAAATTAAGGTGCGCATTAGATTCAAGTAAATCTGGCAATACCTATTCTTTCCTAGTCTACTCCTCCCCTTACCCTCTTTTCTACCTGTGGTGAATTATAATATTGTAAGCTCCTTGGAGACAGGGGCCTGTCCTAGCCAGTGTGGTGTAGTGGTTAAGAGCGGTAGACTCATAATCTGGGGAACCGGGTTCGCGTCTCCGCTCCTCCACTTGCAGCTGCTGGGTGACCTTGGGCCAGTCACACTTCTCTGAAGTCTCTCAGCCCCACTCACCTCACAGAGTGTTTGTTGTGGGGGAGGAAGGGAAAGGAGAATGTTAGCCGCTTTGAGATTCCTTAAAGGGAGTGAAAGGCGGGATATCAAATCCAAACTCTTCTTCTTCTTCTTCTTCTCTTGTACAGTGGTACCTCGGGTTAAGTACTTAATTCGTTCCAGAGGTCCGTTCTTAACCTGAAACTGTTCTTAACCTAAAGCACCACTTTAGCTAATGGGGCCTCCTGCTGCCGCTGTGCTGCCGCTGCACAATTTCTGTTCTCATCCTGAAGCAAAGTTCTACTAGGTAGAAGCAAAGGTACTATTTCTGGGTTAGTGGAGTCTATAACCTGAAGCATATGTAACCCGAGGTACCACTGTACTGTGCAAAGCTCCACACCCAATGATGGTGCTATAGCAATAAACAAATAAATAATAAACCAGGATTCATATGGAGATGTAACCCTAATGCATGAACAGTTGCAAATTAAGACGGCACTTCATATATTGCTGAAACTGTTGTCCCCATAATTTAAAACGTCACTGAAAATGGAGGCGGCATTCAATTCATTTCTTAAGTGTAATTTGGCTAGACAGTCCCTCACACTATGAGGAAATGGTATTGAAAGTTGGAAAATTTCAAAACCATCCTGACTGTAAATCTGTTCTTACACAGCTGTCATAAGGTACAAGGGTGTGGCTGCTCACACTGTCAATAAGATGAGACAGCTTCATTTCCATTATCTTTGTTTAAAGACATTTCCTTACAGAAGCCTGCTTGTATTCTCAGACTCAGAAGTGACATAGGTAACTGCTTTTAATTTGGGCGGGGGGGGAGGGGGGAGGGGGGATCACTTCAAGCTGCATTTGTACCACTGCATTTGTACAAGAAGAATTACAGGCCCACAGCTCTCGATCTCTACATCATCCTCTTGCTGAGGCACATGAAGGAAGAAGTGACAAAGCAGAGATTTCAGACTGGCCAATTTCTCCAACAATGCAAGCGCAAGGACCATCAGAGAGGTGTGTGTGGAAAAGGCAGGTTCCAGGTTGCATGGCGACCAGTTTTACCCTTCCAGCTTCTCCTCCTTTGTGTAGTAAAGTGGGCATCTCAGCTGGTCCTAAGTGGGGGTGAGGGCTTCACCGGGATGGTTGCCTTGGGGAAAGAAATTCTATTCTGGGTTTCCATCTATTTCTGTATGCTTCGGAAGCCTGTTGTGCATGTCACTTCCTCTTTTTCAGGGAAGGAGCCACAGTTTCCATTTTTGGACAAGTCTGTTTGAAGCTCCTTGAACATGCACATTTCTGCCAGCTCTTATCACACTACTGTACACAAGGCTGTGAAAAAAGTTTGCAAGAGTTTTGGGTTCTCCCTGGATTCAGCTGACTCGTTTTGCATTATACATTTCTGTGGGCTTATCTATAAATTGCCTCTAATTGCAGAACAGAAGCTCACTTGCACATTCTATTTTATAGTGTTAATTTAGAGCTAAGGACATTGTGTTTCTTAAAGGCTGTATTTTAAAAGAAAGAAAGAAAGAAAGAAAGAAAGAAAGAAAGAAAGAAAGAAAGAAAGCTCATACAAAGGAGCCTTCCTAGATAACTATAGCCATCCCCATTTTTCCACCACACATTTTAGGGCTCCAAGAGCAGCTGTGTTTAGAATATTCATTTCAACAACATTTCCCATTCCAAAGTTGCATCTGTGCCCATTAGGCTGCACGCACACCACACATTTAAAGCATGTGACTCTCCCCGCCTCCAGGAATTTCTGAAACTGTAGCTCACCCTTCTAAGAACAATAATTTCCCGTGCCCTTAACAAACTGGACTTCCCAGCATTCCTTTGGCATGTCATGTGCTTTAAATGTATGGTGTGTACACAGCCCAAGTCTCAACAGCTGTTTTTAGGGAAATTGCTTTCATGACTGAAGGATTGATTACTTTAATGCTCTTATCTAACATGCATAATCCTTCTCTTTAGGCATCACAGATAATAACAAACTCCTCCCTTGTTGAGTACTATTGTCCCTACAGATCATATTCTGAATTTTACATTACATGCATTGCAATATGTCCCTTCGCTGCCACTGATTTTGTTGGTCACTAATGGGACTTAAGCAACCTTCGTGCCAAGTAACTTCTAACCAATTTTCCTTCCTGCCAATCAGTTTCTTTTCCTTTTGCCCTGTGACTTCATTCACTAGGCGAGGTTATGTGGATGATCCCACAAGATGCATGGCCAGGACTGATTTATCTCCAGAAGAAGAAGAAGAAGAAGAGTTTGGATTTGATATCCCGCCTTTCACTCCCTTTAAGGAGTCTCAAAGCGGCTAACATTCTCCTTTCCCTTCCTCCCCCACAACAAACACTCTGTGAGGTGAGTGAGGCTGAGAGACTTCAAAGAAGTGTGACTGGCCCAAGGTCACCCAGCAGCTGCATGTGGAGGAGCGGAGACGCGAACCTGGTTCCCCAGATTACGTGACTACCGCTCTTAACCACTACACTACACCACAGACTGGGTTATTGTTTAGTTTGTTGGTTGGTTGGTTGGTTTGGTCTACCAAAATAGTTGCATTATCGAACAATTGTTAGGGATAACAATAGAACAATTATGTCAAAGTAAATTGAAGAAGTGGGGGTGAACCTCAGCACAAAGTGCTGCCTGTAAGTGGCATTTGCAATGTTCGTTTTATGAGACCCCCCCTCGCCAATTCACACAGGATTTCCTTCATTTAAAGCAGATAAAATCTAACCTGGGGGCATCCCTAAACCAAGATGCATAAACTCCTATTGCCTAAGGTTGTTGAGTGGCAACTTTTTCCTCTACCTCCTTCAACATTAAATGGGTCAGGATATAGCCTAACAAAATTTCTCATAGGATTGCAGACAGCACAGAATCTCTACTACTTTCAACACAGGTGAAAATTCAAGTGGTGTTTCACACACCATTTCTCAGGCTAGTGAAAAGTTATGTGCTTACCCAGGTTTGGTTTTCTTTGGGTGTAGCTCTCTGGAGGCTTGTTGGTATATTGTATTTATTTAGAAATATAAAGGCTGAGCACATCTTTAACACTCTTACCAAGCAGCTACTCATATTTCCAGAGAGACAGACATAACCTGACATAGCTGCTTGAGGGAAGCAATGTGCTTTAAAATATGGTATGTAGTAAGGGATGGGATGAGGAACTGAAAATTATTTGAATAGTTTCATTTACAAATCTAAGACTACAAGCTTATGGGCAGTTTCCTGGGAATCAAACCCATTAAATGTTGGACTTACTTTGGACTAAACATGCAGAGGACCAGAGCTGGAGAAGTTAGCTGTGAATTTACATTTCTCACTGTGAAGAAATGACTGTTTGCTTGAGTAAAAGTCTGACCTACCACTTTTCTCTTCTGTTGCTAGGCTACCAACCATTCAGTGTCTGGAAAAATATGTACAACTGTTAATTTCTCCTCCCACTTATGGAATAAAACCACGTGACACAAATTTTTGGTGCAACTTGCTTTCTGTAGCATGAACTTCTATTCTATACTACGCAGTAGCAGAAAATATCCCCCCTGCGTTACACTTCTTTTGTATTTCATTTTTACATGTAAAATAAAAGAATAAGAAGCTGCTTTAGCTAAATGACGGACTTCAAAGTGGAAGCTAACGTAACAGAAAGCAGATGTGTGCCCCCCCCCATCCTCTCTCCCATTTTCCTTAAAAGGGAAAACTTAGCTGGGCAAATCATCACGTGACCGGAACCTTCAGCAACTTTTATATCATGCATGTTAACATTTTTCAGTCAGGGCTTTTTAAATTACTTTTCCAGTGAGGTAAAGCTTCTGTTACAGCACCTGCACATTAAGCCTGCTCTGATCTGAAGGTACGATAAAAGTTTCTGCAAGTCAAAGCATGTTTCAGCTTCCAGGAAAAGGGGGCGGGGGGCGGGAATATGAAGTGGCTGTGTTGGCTTTAAATACTGGGACAAACATGCCACAGCGATGAGTAGTTTGCTGGCAGTACACAACTGCAAGGAAACATTTACCAGGCTTATTCTCCAAAGAGCAAACTCAGTAAAGACTTTAAAAAAAAAACACCCATGAACACTCCTTCCACCCTGGGTTTCTCTGCAAGGAATTTCCTCGACTTTTGTTGCTTTGGCACAAATGCAGTTTGAACGTCACAGGAAGTTTTTCTGCACCAGCCCCACCGGAATGAGGACATCTTGGTCGATTTTGCTCAGACAGAGCAAGTAAAACAAGAACTATGACAGACCATGAAGAAAAGATGTTCCCCCAATCTCAACATTCATGTAGCACAGGCGTGGGGAATTTTTTAAGAGCCCGAGGGCCACATTCCCTTCTGAATGGCCTGAAAAGGGCCAAACGCTAGTAGTATGCAGGGCCCTGAGGCAAAAGCGGGTGAGGTGAAAAAATTCAGGGCACGAAGCTGGGCTAGTGAGAGGAGTTGCCTGAGGAGATTTATGAGGGCCAGGTAGAGAGGTCTGGGCCTGAAGTTCTCCACCTCAGTGTAGCACTTCTAGCAAGTCAATTTAATGCAGGGCACAACACATTCTTCTTTTTTAAAAGAGGTTTACTACTACAAGAAGAGAGAGAGAAAAGTGTTGTGTGAGAGGCCTAAGTGGGCAGGGAGAAGCTACTTATTCCCAAGAAGTTTTCTTTGTTTGCTCATTATTTTTACTTAGCATGACAAGCTGGAAGCCAACTCCCTACTCATAAATAAGAGAACCAATATTTGTAATGATCAGCACTGGATCATCATGTGAAACACAAACAGAACAAGTGGGTAGCTGCAAACATGCCCTTTGTCTAGAAATGGATATATCTGGTCTAGAGGGGGGAAAGAATCACGTGGAATCCGAGCACGGATGCTTGACTGAACCTGTTTTAGAGTACAGATAAAGATCTATCCCATTTTTGTGATCTCGTGAGCATTCTATTATAGTCAGGAGGCCTGCGCCTGAGTTTCTCTCACCAGAAAACACATACCCAAAAAATTCCATGAGATTTGAACTACTTTCTTAGTACACATAATTGGGATTGGCCCTATCATTAGGCAAACTGAGGCAGCTATCCTGTGGATAGTGGAGGCCAGCCCGGTTGAAGTAAGATTCGACTGAATGGTGTTGGGGATATCACCATGTCCTTCAACGCAGACAGCAGAATGTCTTGGACTGGCCCTAGTTATCCAGGTACATGAGATGCTCTAGAGTTTTGTTGCCCTGCTGGTTTTTCAGTGTCCCATGAATTTTGTATATTCAGAATATTCAGAACTGAATGCAGGATTAATTTCATTTCATTCTACCCCTCAGGCTAACAGCACAATTCTATGCAAGTGTACTCAGTAATAAATCCTTCTGTGATCCATGAGGCCTACTCCCTAATAAGTGTGTTTATGATTGGAGCCTAAGGTTAAAATCTCATAGACTTACCCGAGAGTAACCCCTTTTGAATTCAATGGCTCTTACTTCTAAATAGACATGTGAGGAATTACACTGTAAACATATCATTATTATCTCAATCTGTGTCGCTGTTACCAGATATTAAAAGCTCTAAGTAACTGGGAATTGCCTTTTTCTTTCAGAAAGTAGAAATTTTGTGATTTGGTTCCCTAGCAGCAAAAGTATATGCAATTTGCTTAAAATGTGTTGCAAAGTGAGTGAAAGAAAGAATTGTTTGCAGGAAGTGGGTTTTTTTTAATAAACATTGCTTGGTGAGCTTTTAATCATTTCCTAGGAACAATATTTTTACCCATGAATCAGAAAGCAAACTGTACAATATGTAAAAGTTCTAAAAGAACTTTGCTTTCCCTTTCTGACATCCTGAAATGAAAGGGTGTGTCCATAAGAACTAGATCCAACTGTCTCACACACCTACGCTGGCATTCAGAGATAAAAATCACAAGCATAAACACATCTGTGACGCCTCCAGCATCATCTCCATGCATATCTCCACAACAATGGGAAAATATAGGGAAACACACTTTGCAAAGGTAGCTGTAGTCCTCCATACAATTTGGTTGTTTAACATCCCACTGGAGTATATCCATAAGACGTATGGCCTGGGCTACTCTGATTGGATACCTTGGACACAGCTGCAGTCCTGACCCAAAACATACGGAAGAAAGCTACTCATTGCAGTTTCTCATCCCTCTTCCAGATCTTTTCAATGGGCATTACACAGGCTAACCAACCCCTCTTGCCACACATTGACAAGCTCCATGCCTTTTGCAAAGCATTATAATTAGAACAGCTACTCCACCCACAACTTCAAAACTCACTTCTTCAAAATCTTTCCTGAACAAGCCTCATTTCCTGGGCACTTCTCAGTTACAGATTAACTCTCTCCTGAACGCACCCATCCTTCCTATACTTTCTTGAGGCCACCTCTCAGCATCACTGTTGCCTTGCACCATTATATTGTAAGCCCTCTAGTGTGGGCTCCATCACTGTTACATTGGGTGCAACACCCAACGTATTGTCATGATGCTGATTAAGAAAATGTTACGTTTACAGAGATCTTGTCTTCCCATAGTTCAGAAATACGGCTGAAGGGTTAGCTGAAGTACAAGGCAGAAGAGCCAACAGTAAATGATCCAGTAAGATGTCTGAAGCCCTTTAAATTTAGCAAATCCAGCCATACACAAGTGCTGCAAAATTATACCAATTAGTTTTTAAAAGACACCTTTTGCACAAAGCAAGTTGCACTGAAAAAGAAATATACCCCTCCCCTTCAAAATTTCAAAAAGTCAACATACTTGTTTTGCCCTATAGTTTCGAAATCTTTCACAATAATCTGCAGGACTGATGAAATATCCAAAGCGATTCCTTTCAAATCAAACTCAAGAATCTGCGCAAAAAAAATGAGAATAACCCTTAGAAGTTGAAACAACAACATAACCATGCAATGAACAGGCAATAAAAAAGATTTAAGGAATCAACATTTTTCATCAGTAACACAATTAAATAGATAAGTGCAGACTACCGGTATATTTGCATGTAGTTATCTAGGCTGAAAATGCCTGTAGAACTCCAGGCCAGTTCAGACAATATAAAATGTGTAACTGCTATATGTTCAGGGGGGTGTACAAATGTACATCCATGTGCACAATGGGATAATCTACCAAAGGTTAGTCATGACTATGTCCCATTGAAAGGGATGCATAGTGAATGCAATGGAACCAGCTTCCAAGTAGATGTGCACAAGATTGGGCTACACTACGGCATGACTAAGAAAGCCCCACTGATTTATCTATTATTAGCTCTGAGTCTAACTGACCTTTGCTAAACTGTCCCAGTATGCTGGAGTTTTGCAATCTTTCTAATATTTATAAAGTGGAAGGTGACAGGAAGGTGACAAGAACCAGCTGCAGAGGAATACACACAAGCTTGTGTTGCCCTGCCCTACCATGCATCCAAAGTATGTTGTTACTACTTCTTTTTTTTAAAAAAAGCAACCAAAAAGACTGGAAAAGACTTAAAATATCCTCTGCTGGCACCTTGGCATCTAAAGTTGAGCAAGGTCTTAAGGTTCATATATGGCATTACAATATGTGTAGTTTGGGGTTCAGCAAGCAGAAATCAAGATATTAGACTAGGTATTTATTTATTTATTTATTTATTTATTTATTTATTTATTTATACCCCACCCATCTGGCTGGGTTTCCCCAGCCACTCTGGGTAGCTCCCAACAGAAAATTTACAGCACAATAAAATGTCAAACATTAAAAACTTCCCTAAACAGGGCTGCCTTCAGATGTCTTCTAAAAGTCAGATAGTTGTTTATTTCCTTGACATCTGATGGGAGGGCATTCCACAGGGCGGGTGCCACTACCGAGAAGGCCCTCTGCCTGGTTCCCTGTAACTTGGCTTCTCGCAGGGAGGGAACCACCAGAAGGCCCTCGGAGCTGGACCTCAGTGTCCTGGCTGAATGATGGGGGTGGAGATGCTGCTTCAGGTATACAGGACCGAGGCCATTTAGGGCTTTAAAGGTCAGCACCAACACTTTGAATTGTGCTCAGAAACATACTGGGAGGGCTTTGTGCAGGTCTTTAGAGATGCAGACAATGCAGTGGATGATCTGGGAACACCAAATGCTCCAACATTAATGAAGCTAAGCAGTTGCGATCTTGATCCATGAAACAAGACATAGATAGAATAAATCAGGCTGCAGGTCTAAGTCCTCATACGTGGCAATAAGCACTATTGAATTCAGTGGGAGTTACTTCAGCATAGGGTTGCATCTAATAAAGTTATTCCACCTGCACAAGGACTTCTCCCACTAAAGTGAAATAGGGAAACTGTGTACCAGATATTGCACATCTCCCCTTAGCAGGAACTGTGGAAGTTTTGTTTCTGGATACAGAGAATCACAGGAACAGTCGGTTGTGACATGTGTATTTCTTGTTCCATAATGTCATGCAACAGAGAATAGGGCTGAACTTTGTCACACATGCTCTGCCTTATCACATACAACAGAACCAATTAAAAAAAGTCACCTCATTCCAAACAGGGTTGAGTTCACTATCAATTTTCTTTGTTTTCTTTTTTTCATCTGGAAATAAACAAAAATGTGCTTACTTATTGGAAGATATATAAAACAGCAATCACAATATATTAAAATAATATATATATATTTTTAATGCAAGAGGGCTGACTTGATTTATTTGGTTGCTGGCCATGGTATCTAATCTATATAGAATGTTTTGTGCTTGTGTACATAATAAACCTGCCTCCCAATAAAGTTGTTTTGGCCTAACTATATTGCCAGCTCCCCCCACACCTTTCAAAACAGATATTTTCTGTTAGTGTAGATTCTGCTGTGTCTGTGGTGAAGCCGCTGTTTAAGACACACCTTGATTTAACCTCATTCACCACAAACAATGGTGCAGCAGGGTGTTGTAGGAGGACAATAGCTCAGCAACAGAGCATCTGCCTTGCAGGCAAAAGGCCTCGGGTTCAGCCTCTGACATCTCAGATAGGCTGGGAGAGACTCCTGGCCCCAAACCCTAGAGAGCTGCTGTCAATCAGCGTAGAGACAACACTGAGATAGATAGACCAATGGTCTGAGTTGATATAAGGCAGTTTTTTAATGACTTTGGCCGAGTGATCCAGTAACTGCTTTACTTTCAGGAATTGTTGAACTATAACTCCCACCACCCTGAGCACCAGCCACACTGGCTGAGGCAGCTGGAATCTGAGTCCAGCAACAACTGGAGGGGCACAGGTTCCCCATTCCTTCATTACAGTGTTCTTAATCTCTAAACCTTTAATGGATTAAGGCTAACACGGGTCTGAGAGAGTAAACCCATTGAACATAGTGGGGCTGACTTCCAAGTCGGCATGAACAAGATTGCACTGTGTGTTGAGGAGGAACACAAATCAACAAGTTCCCCCTTCCCTTCTCTGCCTAACACTGAGTTAGTCAGCTCTGATGTACTCCAGATAGTTCTCTGCTGGATATATGGGGGAGGCGATGACAATTAGCCCTTGTGCAGGGAGTGGGGAACTGACTCACATTCCTGTAACTGGAATCATTTTAGAAAGACTATGCAGGACAATGACTCAGACCAGACCACAAAAACTGTAAATTTGCAACTCGTACAGGAAAATATCTACCACAATGCTATCAGTCTAAACTGAATGATATTGTAGCTCATTGTGCTTTAACATATATTTAGTAATATCAGGCATTGGTCCAAACTAATTGTTTCATGTAGAAGAAATGAATGGAAAAAGCAGCAGTAGCCAAGGATGCAATTTTCCTTTGGCAAGGACAGGGGCTTATTATGTAGGGCAGCCAAGAGACATGGCGATACAGAATTCTTTGTTATCGTCCTTCTAATTCAGGGTTGAGGGTGCTGTGGCCCTCCATATATTGGTAGATTCCAGCTGTGGTCAGCCTCAGTCAGCATGATAAATGGCCATTGCTTTAATTACACTTGCGGAGGCTACAACACTTTGCTGACAGAAGAAAAATGGGGCACGTGGCTTTGAATAGGGATTATTATTATTATTTATCCCCCACACATCTGGCTGGGTTTTCCCAGCCACTCTGGGTAGCTTACAGCATATCCAAAAACATAATAAAAGCATCAAACATTAAAAACCTCCTGATACAGGGCTGCCTTTAGATGTCTTCTAAAAGTTGTGTAATTCTTTATTTCCTTGACATCTGAGGGGAGGGTGTTCCACACGGAAGGTGCCACTACCAATAAGGCCCTCTGCCTGGTTCCCTGTAACTTCACTTCTCGCAGTGAGGGAACTAGCAGAAGGACCCTCAAAGGAGGACCTCAATGTCCAGGCTGAACAATGGGGGTGGAGACACTGCTTCAGGTATATTGGGCCGAGGCTGTTTAGGGCTTTAAAGGTCAGCACCAACACTTTGAAATGTGCTCGGAAACTTACTGGAAGCCAGTGAAGATCCATTAGGTCTTGGTGGCCACTCCCAGTTAACAGTCTAGCTGCCACATTCTGGATTAGTTGTAGTTTCCGAGTCACCTTCAAAGGTAGCCCCACGTAGAGTGCATTGCAGTAGTCCAAGTGGGAGATAACCAGGGCATGCACCACTATGGTAAGACGGTCTGCAGGCAGGCAAAGTCTCAGCCTGCATACCAGATGGAGCTGGTAGACAGCTGCTCAGGACACAGAATTGACCTGCACCTCCATGGACATATTTGGTCTAACTCAGTATATGTTCCTATATGCTTCCTATATTCCTATTTGCCATTATCACCTGGCAGTCAGAAGGGCAAGCAGGACCTTCAACAGAACCTTAACCAATGTGAAGTGTTTCTTTTCAGTATTGCACTCAGTCCATCATGACCCCCTGCAGGATTCTCTAGTCCATTCCCCCTACCAGTTTTTCTGGTTTTGCCCCTGTCAGTCAGTCAGCATTCCAAGGCTATTGCTCAGTGGTTATTGGGCAGTTTTGGAGATTCAACCTTCCCCTACCCAGATGAAATGCCCCTCTTGGGCTGCACCAACACTCATGCCTTAATATCAGAATTACTATTACCTATTTATTTATACCCCACCTTCTTCCCTTTCAAGACAGCTTACAGATAAAAAAAAAGAATTTCTAAAGACATAGAAAAAACAGAAATAGATGGAATTATGATGATACTGTTTCTAAATATTCTGCTGATCAACCTATCCCCGTGCTTGCTGCTGGTAGGATATTCTCCTGGTTCCCAAATCTCTCTCCTTTGCTTGTTCTTGACTTGCTTCTACTCACACTTACGTTTGGCTCTGATCCTGTAAATACCACCCACATCCCAGGCCCTTAGAGGCTCTAGAATTACTGCATCTTTGGACTACTTTGCTGTTTTCCCTCTCTATTGAAGCTATTCACTTAACATTTTCAAGAAGAAAACGACATTTGGTGAAGAACCATAAGGATAAACCTTTGCCCTTTTATCCAAACTTCTTCTCCAACAATCTGATTCAAATTTGCATGTGGAAAGTCAGTAACCTGCCTGGTACACCATGAGCCCAGAAGGCCTTAAAGTCTCTCATTCTGTGACTTTATGCATATGGTTCAACTTCATTAAGGCTGTGGGCTTGAAGAACGCTGAAAAACCCATAAACATGCCAACACATTTTTGGTGACTGTATTTTAAGTATCCTAACTTCAGCTACAGAATTGTAGAGGAAGACAAATAATATAAAACCTGCATATCTATCTTTCATTGCATTCAACCAGGGTGAAAAAGACACAATTACTGGTAAATATAGCAACTAATTCACTACCTCAAAATGTTTTTTATATAAACTATATTAGAGCATGCAAGGGAAAGTTCAAGTAGAAGAGAGGAAGACATGATTCAAAGGCTTTAAAATGAACTTTTTTAAAAAAAAAATCCTGCCCTCAGGAAATCAGGTCTTCCTACATATATTTATCTACTGAGGAAATTGGGGCATTCTGTGGCATGTTCATTTGAAACAGGGAGTTGGCTGGGCCGTGGTCCTACCATCACTCTCCACAGACCATTCCCTGGGGCTACGCATTGGTAAAACTGAGGAACAAGTGGTCTCTCAAAGAAGGATGTCAGCAATTATTGAGTTTTGCATTGTGGAACTTCTGTGAATCTTCCAAAGAACCCCAGGGGTCGTAGGAACCAGTCCTCATAGCCATGCCCCCCACAGCTACATTCTTTCTAAGTTTAAAGAGCAAAAATGAAGTTGTGACTAATACAGACAATCATGGTTTCAATATCAAGCTGCTTTGTCTCTCTTACTCGCTCACACACCAACTTATGGTGTGTTCAGCCTTATGAGGAGTTCTGGTGGGCTCCAACGCTTGGTCGCTATTTGTGACCTTTTGGCTGGCCGCAATTAAGGGATTTTGGATTTTAAAATAAACCAAAAGGTGACGGCTTAACCCTTAGCCATGCACGATAATATAATGTACATCTTTCCCTGCTTAGTTTGTTTGGTAGATTTGTATGCAAGAAAAAAAACTTATTTGGCAGGCAGAGGATTTGCACATGGCGCTGCAAGAGATGACCTTGATGGAAGAAGTGGAGGCTCTGCTACACTACTGCTAGGAAGGTACCGTAGGACACACTTTTTCCCCTTCAAAAATGAAGGGGAAATGTGTGTGCGTCCTATGAAGCGAAGACACCATAGCCCCGCGACCCTCTCCCGGCTGGAGAGGTGACGTGCGGCTATGGCAGGAACCTCTACAGCCCTGTGTCACCTCTCCAGCCGGGAGAGCGCGTGTGGGGCTAAAGCAGCCCCCCACGACCCTCTCCCGGCTGGAGAGGGGACGCGCGGCTATGGCAGGAGCCTCTCCGCTGCTCCCTGACCTGCTCTTTGGGGCTGGTGGTGGGCTTCCCCCCGCCAGCCCCAAAGAGCAGGTCGAAAGGAACCTGAAGCCTGGAGAGCGAGAGGGGTCAGTGCACACCGACCTCTCTCGCTCTCCAGGCTTCCAAGGTAGTTGCCTGAACGCACCTTAAACGGCACCTTGTTTTAGAGTGGGAAAACAAGAGAGGGAAAGTTCTCCCCCTCTCTGTGCAGCGCCTCCTGCCGCTTCACTGAAGGGGCACTGGGCAGAGAGGGGGAGAATTCTTTTTTCTTGTACTCCCCCCTCTAAAACAAAGTGCGTCCTATTGTCCGGTGCGTCCTATGGTGTGAAAAATATGATAATTTAAAAATGAAACCTATATTACGTACTGGAGAGGCGTCCTTTTAAAGGTCAAATTCTATCTTTTGCTGCAGATTCAGCTTTAGGACATTTGCATTGTATGTTGAAGGTCTAAGGATCAATCTCAGGCATCTGCAGGTAGGGCTGGGAAGGTACCACGCCTGAAACCCTGGAGAGCTGATACCAGTCAGTGTGATCATTACTAGGTAAAGGTGAAAAAAGCTAAAGGACCCCTGGACGGTTATGTCCAGTCAAAGATGGCCATGGGGTTGTGGTGCTCATCTCTGCTTTCAGGCCAAGGGAACTGGCATTTGTCCACAGACAGCTTTCTGGGTCATGTGGCCAGCATGACTAAACCACTTCTGGTGCAACGGAACACCGTGACGGAAACCAGAGTGCATGGAAACACCATTTACCTTCCCGCTGCAGCTGTACTCATTTATCTACTTGCACTGGCGTGCTTTCAAACTGCTAGGTTGGCAGGAGCTGAGACAGAGCAATGGGAGCTCACTCCGTCACGGGAATTCGAACCACCAACTTTCTGATCAACAAGCCCAAGAGGCTCAGTGCTTTAGACCACAGCACCACCCACATCCATTACTAATCCAGATAGACCAATGGTCTGACTCAGTATGGGGTAGCTCTTTATGTTCCTGTGAATTTATTTCACCTGTTTTTAGGCAGGCCAACAGGCAGACCGAAGAGAGAATTAGATTGGGACAGAGAGGGTGTCTTTAATCCTTACCCCATGCGGTTTTTATCACCTAACACACCCTACACCCCTCCCAGCCCTGCCACTAAGGTAAGCTGCTTTTTGTACTGCTGAGGGGAAAATAGTAAATACAGATAACGTGCAATATATCATTTGACCCCTATCCTACGATTAAGCTACCCATACACTGCCTCGTGCAAAAATCCAGCCAACTAAGTTTTTGTTTTAAAAGGTAAACACACCTTGAGCAAGCTCAAATATGGACTGTGTAAACCATGAATGAATCACAAAAAAATCATGAATATCATATATCAGCCTTTGGCTTTTTCACAAAGCGATGTCTCGGAAAAACCAAGAAAGGTCTGCAAAAGTGTCGTTTAGGGGTGTAATCCTATGCTGCAGATCTACTGGTTGAGAACTTGTGGGGTTCAGCGGAAGCCTTGATCATCCAGGGGAATAACAAATGCAATGCACCAGGACAGATACACTGGCGGAACACCCTTGATATGCTGGTAGAGTAGCCGGGGGGGGGGGAGAGATGTGGGTGGGTTGTGGGAAGCACAGGGGAGGAGCACATTCCACATCCTATACTACATCAGTCCATAGCCACATCCGCATAGATGGCACAACTTTGCACTAGCCCCAGGCCTAACACCAATAAGTTCCCTTCTATTGCTTTCAAAGAGCTTTTAGAAATAACTGAACAGCAGGAGTATATCTTAAGTCCCATGGTAATGTGAATAGAAGGCTTGCTCTGTCGGTTTGTAACTACTGCATTTATTCACCCATAAATTCCTGTTTCACAAGCCACCATTTGAGTTTTATGCAAAGGCAGAACAGAAGGACTGCGCTGAATATCCTAAAATATGGCAAGTAGACCAGGCTTCCTCAACCTCGGCCCTCCAGATGTTTTGAGACTACAATTCCCATCATCCCTGACCACAGGTCCTGCTAGCTAGGGATCATGGGAGTTGTAGGCCAAAAACAGCTGGAGGGCCGAGTTTGAGGAAGCCTGAAGTAGACAGAAACCTTTTTTATATAAAAAAACCCAACCCAACTAGGAGTAGAGGAAACTATGGTTCACACCTTTCCACAATGCCATTCAAATATTCCAGTAATAAGTTTTTCAAGTATTATGGTACAAACCAACTTCCTTTTTGCACTGTATTTCCTTATTTAAATAATCTCAGCCTATTGTAAACTCAGTATCCTGCAGTTATCTGCATCCAGTAAAACTCTTACAATCTATTTTTCAGTTCAGCACATGCATCCAAGAATAATATATCTAATAATATATCTAATCTGTCCTGTTCAATTAAGGCAGCCATACGTCCGGAGTTTCCCAGACATTACCGGGATTCCAAAGGCAGACATCAGGGGGAATTTCCAAAAGGTGGTGCTGTGTCCTGGATCTTAGGCAAGTAAATCGAAAAAAGCTCAACAACGTCTTTCAGGGCGTCCTGGTTTTTACTTTTTGAAACATGGCAACCCTAGTTTAATGTATGTGATGAGCTATAAGGCAAACGACTCTATATGTACCTTAACATAACAGCATTACAACCATCTACTTATGAGGATAGGAAGTAGAACAAACTGAAATTCGCCACGAAGTTTACACCGGAGAAAAGTGGAATAAATCTGTCAGTTTCACACTTACGGACAAATGCAAATGAGCTTCCTTTTTTTCCTCCCTCATCTTTTATTGCTTTGCTAAGCACAAAGTCTAAAAAGCAAAAAGCCCCCAAGAAGGGGGAAGGAGTCTAACAACATAGATGATTAATGTTCAAGATGTTTTAAGGCAAACAGGAAAAGAAATCTGTGTTTCCATTAAAAAAAGGATATGAACTAAACACTCAAAATCACTATTTGTTGTTGCAAAAAAGTAATTTCTTAACGTGAAATTCACTTAAACATTAATCCAAACTAAAAAGGGGCTCTATCTATGTGTGGGCATAGATGCAACAAGCCTATACAGAAGTTTAGAAAGAGCCGCTGCACAAAATGCCACCCAACCACTTTCCAGTTCTTAAAAAAACCCTGTGTTGTACAAAAGTTACTACTTTCTTCAGAAGTATGTCATTTACAAATTACCAGAACTGTTACACTTTTTATCATGGCATCTTGGCACATTGAAACACATCCTTGCTTAAAATAATCTTTCACAAGTTAGCTTTCCTTACCTTTAAAAATAACAGACACAATAGGATCCGGTTTTCCGAATTTATGTCTAGGGATATTGGAAGCAGATTCCACAATTACCCGAAGCATGGTTTTCAGTGTTTTTTAAACTGCAGCTGTTTTCGTAGAAATGTGTACTTCAGACTCTCTGCAGCCTCCAGTCTGAAGTGCCAGCAGGAGGAGGCTGGAAATGGCACTTTACAGTAAAGTGCAGCTGATGGGTGGATCCATGACGAGTTTAGTTACTAAAGGGGGGGGGGAGAGATTTGTGTAAACTGACTCCCTGTGGTATTAGAGAGAGTTAGTTACTAAACGCTAAGTAGGGAGAGGGTTTGTGTAAGCTGACACCCACCATTCCTGTGGTATTAGAAAAAACTGGTACCAACTTGTGAATTCTGGCAGTGCAAAGTAAGGAATTTGCTAAGTACGGTGGTTGATAAAGAGGTGGGAATCATTTTGCATATGAATTAAAGTCGGGAAAGAAATATGAATGTAACGCACAGAACTCCCCCCCCCCGTTTTGCTATTGATGTGAAAAGAATATAACTTTTGCAATAAAACATAGCAATGTTCTCCCTTTTGAAACGAACTTCTTTCCACATGCCATCAGCCGGTATACTCCTGTCCATTTTTTGTTTCTATTTCATCCAGGACTTCAATCAATCAAAACAGCCTTAGATTTCCCCCTTCTGGAGGGATCAAAAATAACCTGTGAAATAAATTTGTAAGATGGTTATGTACAGTAGATGTATTTTCACCATATCAGTATATTAGGAAAGAAAACAAAAAGAACATTCTTTTTTAAATAAATATATATTATTTTAATTTATAACAAATAAACATTTCAGCAAAAAAGGAAACAATTCTTATATATAAATCTTCAACTTCAACCCCCCTCTTTCTGTGGTTCCATAAATCTGTTCTTTCTTTTTTCCTGCATATCCAAATTAACTCTATTTATTCCTTTTCTCATCCATTTCCTATATGTTTTAGAAACTGCAAGTTTTTACAATAATCTTGCTAATGTCTTAGTTTGTTTGCAATTTGTAATTCAACAAACGATTTCCATTCCTTATTCAAAGTTTGTTATCTTGATTTCTTATTCTTCTGGTAAGTTTTGCCATTTCTGCATATTCCATTAGTTTCTGTAACCATTCTTCTCTCGTTGGGACTTCTTACTCCTTCATTTTTAGGCAAATATCATTCTTGCAGTGGTAGTTGTATACATAAATAAATTTCTTTATTGTTTAGGTAATTCTGATCTCAAAATCCCTAAGAAAAAAGCTTCTGATTTTTTAACAAATGTTATCTTAAACATCTTTTTCAATTCATTATAAATCATTTCCTAGAAAGCTTTAACCTTAATACAAGACCACCACATTTTTGCCAGTCTCCTAGGTGTTAGGTACCATCTATATAACATGTTCATATAATTTTTTTCTTAAACCATAACATGCTGTAAATTTTATATCCATTTTCCATAATTGTTCCCATGCCGGCATTTCTTTGTTATGACCCATATCTATTGCCCAATGTATCATTGAAGATTTCACTTGTTCATCTTTTGTCTCCCATTCCAATAACATCTTACACATTCTAGACATCACTTTAACATTACAATCTAGCAGGTCTCTCTCTAGGTAAGGGATGTAACCTTCAATTTAATTAGTCATCACTTGAGAATCAAAAGAGCCATGGCAGGTCAGGCCACTGGAATAAATGGCATTTTAAAGTCCATTGACCTGTGAAAGGTAAGTACAGCCAATTTATCCCTCCATGTTCTTGAATGCCATGATGTCAGAATTCCACGCACACTAACAACAGAAACAGAGATTAAATTATAGTTATATAATAATCATCATCAGGATAAAGGCTTTTCTTACTTAACTTACCAGTGCCAGGATGTCTATGTAATCCCCAACAACTGTTGTTGTTGTTTTGCAAGGCAACAAATAGCCTTTTTTGATGCTGATACATAGAAGACACAACAAGTTTGTTTTCTCTTGCTCCAAAGGCTAGGACCAATGCATCCAAGTTATAAGAAAGGAGACTCTGACTAAACATCAATAAAAAACTTTCTGACAGTAAGAGCTGTTTGGCAGTGGAACGGACTCCCTTGGAAGGTGGTGAACTCTTTAAGCAGAGGTTGGATTTAACTGAGATTCCTGCATCCCAAGGGGTTAGACCAGATGACCTTCCAGCTCTACAATTCTATTATTCTACTGTTAATAGATGGGCAGAGCACTATCAAGAACTGAACTCATTGGAAAAAATGGTCTCCAAGGCTGGATCTAGACACGTCAAAGAAGCGATTCAGTTAAACGCATTGTAAACTTATACAGTGGGTGGCGCTGTGGTCTAACCACTGAGCCTCTTGGGTTTACTGATCAGGAGGTCGACAGTTTGAATCCCCGCTGCGGGGTGAGTTCCCATTGCTCGGTCCCAGCTCCTGCCAACCTAGCAGTTCGAAAGGACCCCAAAAAGTGCAAGTAGATAAATAGGCGGGAAGGTAAACAGTGTTTCTGTGTGCTGCTCTGGTTCTCCAGAAGCGGCTTAGCATGCTGGCCACATGACCCGGGAAAACTGTCTGCGGAGTGGACAAAAGCCGACTTCCTCAGCCTATAGAGCAAGATGAGCGCCGCAACCCCAGAGTCATTCACGACTGGACTTAACTGTCAGGGGTCCTTCACCTTTACCTAACCTTATACATATAGAGAAAGATGGGACTCCATAGCACCATCTAGTGTCAGAGTGTTATTCATATAAAGGTAAAGGTACCCCTGCCCGAACGGGCCAGTCTTGACAGACTCTGGGGTTTGTGCGCCCATCTCACATCTATTGGCCGGGGGCCAGCGCTGTCCGCAGACACTTCCGGGTCACGTGGCCAGCGTGACAACGCTGCTCTGGCGAGCCAGAGCCGCACACGGAACGCCGTTTACCTTCCCGCTGGTAAGCGGTACCTATTTATCTACTTGCCCCCGGGGGTGCTTTCGAACTGCTAGGTGGGCAGGCGCTGGGACCGAGCAGCGGGAGCGCACCCCGCCGCGGGGATTCGAACCGCCGACCTTTCGATCGGCAAGCCCTAGGCGCTGAGGCTTTAGCCCACAGCGCCACCCGCGTCCCATGTTATTCATATACAATGCATATAAAACACCTTTTCTTTACCAATCTATCTGAGTTCCAACACAGCAACTGATAGCATCCGGATTCTGCCTGTCTTGGAAGAGCTGGATTTCCCTCCCTCCCTTGACAAGCTGAAGCTTGTCATCAACTCTCAGGCATGTGGTAAAGACCCAGGACAGAATCATAGAATCATAGAATTGGAAGAGACCACAAGGGCCATCGAGTCCAACCCCCTGCCAAGCAGGAAACACCATCAGAGCACTCCTGACATATGGTTGTCAAGCCTCTGCTTAAAGACCTCCAAAGTAGGAGACTCCACCACACTCCTTGGCAGCAAATTCCACTGTCGAACAGCTCTTACTGTCAGGAAGTTCTTCCTAATGTTTAGGTGGAATCTTCTTTCTTGTAGTTTGGATCCATTGCTCCGTGTCCGCTTCTCTGGAGCAGCAGAAAACAACCTTTCTCCCTCCTCTATGTGACATCCTTTTATATATTTGAACATGGCTATCATATCACCCCTTAACCTCCTCTTCTCCAGGCTAAACATGCCCAGCTCCCTTAGCCGTTCCTCATAAGGCATCGTTTCCAGGCCTTTGACCATTTTGGTTGCCCTCCTCTGGACACGTTCCAGTTTGTCAGTGTCCTTCTTGAATTGTGGTGCCCAGAACTGGACACAGTATTCCAGGTGAGGTCTGACCAGAGCAGAATACAGTGGCACTATTACTTCCCTTGATCTAGATGCTATACTCCTATTGATGAGGCCCAGAATTGCATTGGCTTTTTTAGCTGCCACGTCACACTGTTGGCTCATGTCAAGTTTGTGGTCAACCAAGACTCCTAGATCCTTTTCACATGTACTGCTCTCAAGCCAGGTGTCACCCATCTTGTATTTGTGCCTCTCATTTTTTTTGCCCAAGTGCAATACTTTACATTTCTCCCTGTTAAAATTCATCTTGTTTGTTTTTGTCCAGTTCTCTAATCTGTCAAGGTCGTTTTGAAGTGTGATGGAATCCCAACAGAAGTGCTGAAAGCCTTAAGTCCTCCCTCGTGATGCACCTCTACAGCCTTCTCCTGCAGTGTTGGGGGAAAGGATCTGTGCCATAAGACATGTGCAACCCCATCATTGTGACCCTATAAGAACAAAGGTGACCACCATGACTGTAACAACTGTGGAATCCCCCTGCTGGGTACTTGGGGAAAGCTTTTGCCCATGTAGTTCTCAGCAGATTAGAGTTACTCGCTGACAGGATCTATCAAGAGTCACGAGTTCCTCCCAAGGAAGTAACATGGGGTCCAGACTTTTTATGACAGTACAGGATTTAGGCTATAATCCTGTACCATCATAAAAAGTCTGGACTCCATGTTACTTCCTTGGGAGGAGACATGTGTCACCATGCACCTTGTCAGTGCCTTGTGGTGCTTATTCGTATTTTCCAATCTCAGGTACCAAAACACATAGGAAGCATGTCTATTCATCTCAGTAATGTCTACACAGGCCGGCAGCAGCTGTCTGGGATTTCACACAGGGCTCTCCACCAGCTCTAAGTGGAGATGCTCGGAGTCAGAATCTTCTCCATGTCAAACGGAGGCTCTGCCATTGATCCACAGCCGTTCCCACACCTCGTGCAGCCCTTGCTCTCGTGCATGCCGGTGTAATCAAGTGAGCAAAATCTGCACCATAAGGCAAACCTGGTCTCTGGTCAAGATTGCTCGAGAGAAGCTCCGTCTATTATTATTATTGATCAGTGCTTTTTTCTGGGGGGACGCATACCCCTAAACATTTTGTGAATCTTTGTACTTTTGTCCATTTACTGTATTTATTTCCCCAACTTCAACTATAAAATGGTGATTTTCTTGAGTCAAAATGAAAGTACCCCTAAACATTGCTTTTGTTTGTTTGTTTGTTTTAGAAAAAAGCACCAATTATTATTATTATTTGCTTTGCTGTGTTCTTTCGCACGAGGTTGCACACGAGCTAATCAGCGTCAATCCGCTCAGACGTTCCTACATTGAAAACCACCCATTCCAGAATTGCTGATGGAAATTTTGAGAACGCTTCTGCAGCGGCGAAGGATGCTGAAACTGCAAAATCCACAGCAGGGCAACGCATTCTATTAAAATACACCAAAAAAGGAGGCGAGCGCGCAAAAAAAATTGCAAGCTTCCAACGTCCTCCTCCCCACTTCTCTTTCTCCGCCTACTTCCTTCAACCCCGCCCCTCTCGGAATCACCACCATTCGCGCCGCCTTCTCCGCGCAAGCTCCGCCGGCGTCTCGTCTCGTTTTGACCCTTCCCGCGCCCCGTCGCTTTCCAACTGAAACGGAAATGGCGTCGAGCGGAGCCGCGGCATTCAAACTCCCGGAAGCAAGCGCTCGGGCGGGGCCGGGTTCGAAGAGGAGCGGTAAAGCGGCTCCCCCCCTCCGCGTCCCTCCCGGAGAGGTGGAAGGAAGGGAGGGGCGGCGGCGGCGCCGTTGTTGCAGCAGCCTTGACGCTGCCCTGTCCTCCCGTCGCTCGCTCGCTCGCCGGGTCTCCCCACAGCTTCGCGACCATCCGAGGCTGAAAGAAAGCGGGTAAAGGGAGCGGAGTGGGGGAGAGAGAGCTCGGCTCGGGTTGGGCGAAGGAAGGGGTGGCTTAGGGTCAGGGAGAGAAACGCGGGTCCCCAGAATATTGGGTTGGCTTCGCTGCCTTGCACCTGCTCGGCTTTTCCATAAGGCGCTCCAGGGGAGAGGGCGTTATGCTTTTGTTATTGCAGCAGGGACAAAGCAAATACTGTACATGCATGCATGCAGTGCCGGATTTACGTATAAACTAAACAAGTTATAGCTTAGGGTCCACTCCCTTGGCCCCAAAAATTTTTAAAGGAAAAACATATAACTTCTGTTATTGCCAAATGCCAATGTGTTTGCATTATTAAGTTTGTTATGAATAAAAAAATCATTTTAAGTTGGAGCTTAATCATTGTTTCACTATTAATATACTTCTTCTCAGTTCTATTTCACTATTAATATACTTCTTCTCAGTTCTATTTCACTATTAATATACTCCTGTTAATATACTTCTATTAATATGCTATTAATATACTTATATTTCAGTTCAACAATTACTTTGTTAAAATACATACTCTATTTTGTTATGTGCAAATGGCTTTAGATACCTATTAGGTCCAGAAATTACCATATAGCATATATTCAACCCAAAAAACAGCGACAATTTGTTGTTGACAAAGGACAGCTGGACATATAAAGGGCCCCATTACCTTCAGTAGCTTAGGGCCTCATCAAACCTAAATCCGGCCCTGTATACATCCACAGACCAAACACCTCTTCAGCACTGATATTCTCAGTGATGGTCCAGGATGTGTGCGATCTGCCTTATCCAGCTTTTGCCTGCCCACATAGCAAAACCTCCTCCCTATCCATCTCTTTTTTTACTTGTCCACTAAACATTTTCTAGCCACCCCAAGTTTCCTACCAAATACAATAAACGACCCTACTGTGCTGTGTGGGAGATCTGCTAAATCCGAGGTGGGTGGGTGTGATTTCTCTCCTGGAGATGAAATGACTGTACTCTTTCCTCTGTGGGACAAACAATAGTCAGGGACCAGTTTTCATTGGAGAAGTGGTGACACCGTGGGGGTTTAACATGATGGCTCTGAAGAAATTTGCAGCCTCTTGCACCTGCACTACATTTCCGGTTGTTGTTTTTTAAAAAATATCGAAGCGAAGTGTTAAGGAAGTATGCCTGCAAGTAGTGAAGGGAAGGGGGAAATAGACTATATTGTGCTTGAGCTTCAGATGGGAGAGGGATCTGATGCTGGGAGTAGCAAGCTGCATAAAATATCTGATGCCTGATTTTAGTACCTATCGTACTTTGTAACGTAACGCACCCTGGAGCTTCTGGTAGGCAAGACATTCTAATGATAATAAATCATAATAATGAGGCAAATGCTTTGAGGTGTTACAGAAGGCAGCAAATTGTTATTTAATTGAATTACTACTGTGTTGTTATTGCCAGGGATGAAGGGGAAGTACTTGTGGGATTTTGTGCCCCAGGTATCAGAATAACTTGACTTACCTTGCATACTATACAGCTTGATAGGGGGATTTTGCTGGTGGCAAAGTGTATTGTGGCAGCCATTCTCTCAGAAGTCTGCTAGTAGTTTCATATAATAATAATTTTACAGTATATAATAAAATGTATTAGTCCTTATGACCTTTCAGTACTTCCTATTTCCTTTGTGCCACATTTTCCAAGCATCACATGATGTGGGAGACACAGCTGCATTTTTTATATATTCCGTTGTGATGTTTTGTTACAGACTAGCTAAGTATTATAATTGTAACAGGGATCATAAATATTTCAGATTTTATTTTTTTGCAGTTATGTTGTTGATTATAACTATCAGCCCACAAATTCTACACATTTTTAATTTTGCTACTCTTAACTTGGGATGGAGCACTGCCTATTTCAGTGGAAATATTATGTTCTTTGAATGGGGATTTTTGTTCTATTCAAAATGTTTGTGAGTCAAACTTACTGCTATAATCCTGTTTTATGCATGTTTGGGACCAAGTGTGGTATATTCAATTAAACATTTGAGCAAAAGGATTAGTTGTCACACAGTGGTACTTCCTCCCCCCCCCCACTTTCCTCCCTTGTGCACCCTTCATTGCCTCCAAATCTGCTTTAGAGGATTAGGGGAACTCCAGAACAGATTTAGGGAGGGGAGAAGGAGAGAATGTTCCTTTGCCCAGTGCGAAATCCTAGCATTGAAGGAAAGTTCTCCATAGTGCTACACTGACTACAACTCTATGGCTTCAAATTTTTAAAATAATTTCTATAGAGGAAGTCCCAGTGAATTTGGTTAGACTTCTGAATAAGCTTGCTTAAGATCAGGCTGAAAGACGAGTTATTCAGCTTATTTAATGAGACTTGAATTGAGGCTTTATTACAAGCCACTTTGGACACTGCAATGAAACATACATAATGCAAGGACAGAAGAGGCTGTTCCTTCAATGGTACCTGGTTATTTATTTTTAGAAAATCTGAAGGACATCAAAGGACATCAAAGAGATGAATATCGGCAAGTGGGGATTGAAGTCTGGTGATTCCAAATCTGAATCTGAGTTGCAGGTATATAAGAAAGAGAATGCAGCCCTTAAAAAATCTTTGGAAGACCTCACTAAGGGCAAAAGAAAAATGATGCCAGAAGAAAGGAACAGATTCCTGGAGGTGATATAAACATTTCTGCATGCAAAACTTCCTGTCTTGTGCTGTTAACTGTAAAGGAATCGTTGAAGATTTAACAAATGAAGTGATTTTGTATTGCATATTACTTAAAATCTGAATGTTAATTTTGAACCTTTAAAGTGTCTTCTCTCTCAAAGTCAGAACTAGGGAGATAACAGTTACTTTGCTACAAAACACCAATTATACCATCATAGTTGCTAACAGTACCAGTATGATTGCTTGCCCTGTACAATTAAGAATATTTTATTTCAAAATTGGCTTGTTAACTGTGATAATATGCTTGCTTACATTTTCATGTAGAGAATACTTGCCCTTGAAACAGAAAATGCAAAATGTAATAATATCCTTGGAGAGAAAAATCAAGAAATTCAGCTCCTGAAAGACAAGCTGAAGATCAAAAGTAAAAATGGTGATGTTACTTCTCTGCTTAGTCAACTAGAAGAGAAAACACGGGAAGTGGCAAAGAGAGAACAGCTACTTCATTCCCTCTCAGAAGAGGTGGATCGGTTGAAAAACCAGTTATCTGCAGTTACTACAGATTGTTCAGACCTTGAAAATAGAGCTAATAATGTGCAGATTTCCCAGGTAAGTTATTATGGCTGTTGCTCTATATTTATTACCCCGCCATTTTCCACGACAGGACAAACGACAGCTTACAGATACAAATGAGACGTGCTTAAAGCATAGAAAACAATTTAAAAATAATTAAACATTGATAGAATTAAAGCTATATACACATATAAAATATATGAAAGCCATACCATTTACAATTAAAACAGCATTAGCTTGATGTTCTTGATGGTAAGAGCAGTGTGACAATGGAACCAACTGCCTACAGTGGTGGTGAGTTGTTGTTGTTGTTTTTGCATTAGGCCTTCAAATAGAGGCTGGGCAGCCATCTATTAGGGATGCTCTAACTCTGGAATTCCTGCACTGAGCAGGGGGTTGGGTTAGGTGGCTTACGGGGCCATAGTCGCGGTCGACCGTATGGGCATCCCTGTTCTAATTGATGCATAGCACCAGCTTAGACCAAATTCTTTTAACATAAGAAGCATAAAAAGAGCCTGATGGATCAGGCCAATGGCCCATCTAGTCCTTCATCCTGTTCTCGCAGTGGCCTGTGGGAAACACGCAAGCACTCTGCCTACCTGCTAATCCCAGCAACTGGCATTCGGAGACATACTGCCTCCGACAGTGAAGGTAAAACACAGCCATTGTGGCTAACGGCCTTTGATAGGCTTATCCTCCACCAAATTGTCCAATCTCCTTGTAAAGCCATTGCTGTCTCCTGCTGGAGCAAGTCCCACAATTTAACAGCTTTGCTAGCCCGTTAGCATTGCTAACATCAGATAACATTAGTAATCTCCAGTTTGGTAAATGGAATGTTGTTGAGTCTGATTCCTTGCAAAAGGCTTTTGATTCGACGTAGAATATTGTGGAAAACAATTATGGCAATACCATGAAGAGAAGGTAGGTGGCAATAGAACATCAGCTACATTGTGTGAAACGGCATATACCGTGGTACCTCGATTTACGAACTTAATCTGTTCCTGAAGTCCGTTCTTAAACCACACTTTCCCTAATGAGTCCTCCCGCCGCTGGTGCCCTTCCACCGTTCAGATTCTGTTTGTAGACTGAGGTAAAGTTCGCAAACTGGAACACTACTTCCAGTTTTGCGGAGTTCGTAAACTGAATAGTTCGTAAACAGGACTGTTTGTAAACCGAGGTACCACTGTATAAGTTACAGGCTGGCTGTGTATGTTCTCAACTGGTGATCAAACATTTACAGGAAAATAAGTAAGTCCTGATATTTTAGGGCCAGCGACAAGTTAGCGCCTTGTTTAATTTTTACTATGCCATTCGGAATCCTAGTATTTAAAACACCTTGGCCGCAGTCCAATACAGAATTGAATGCACTTAAGCCCATTGATTTCAATAGCTTAAGCATACTTATGTTTATTTGGGATTGTGACTAGGATGTGCAACTGTTGAAAATGTATCTTGAACGCTGGTTACGTTCAAGTCGGATCAGCCTTGTGCTAGAAGGGAATTAATTTCTGCTAATGGGCAATATACTTACTCCTGTAGGACTGAGTTTAATAAACTCAGGGTGGGTGGGTGTTCCCCTAGTATTGCAAAAGCCCTCTGAATCCCCATTTGGGTTTGGAAAGTGCTGCAGATTGGCAAATAACTCGGTGTGTAACTTAATAGTGTCTGCTGAAAATAGTTCTGAATACCTGGAATACGAAATCTTTTGAAGTCCATTTTAGCAGGAGCACCTGTTACGTAAAAGTTGCAACTAGTGCAAAATGCACCCTCGTATGAACACAGGCCACACCAACTTTGAAGGAGTTGCACTTGTTGGTATGCTTCTGAGTCCAACTCAAGGTGCTAGTAACACATTCATTCCTAAACTGTTTGGAGCCAAAATATACAACAGAATGTCTCTTCCCTCATGGTTGTCCCATCCTGGGTGAAGTAGAGGGATTGGGTGTAGGGGTTTTTATGTTGTCATCTTCCCCCACCTCTGGAACAATCTGTCCCAGAGGTGCATCTAGCACTGCATTAATACCTTTGTTCTAGTTGCTGAAGGTGTGCCATGCTGCAAAAGCATTTGTAAAACTAGTTTTCTATGAAGAATATCCTGTATTGCTGCCATGGTGCTTGCTTCAAGTGTATTGGCTGAATCATGTTGCATTTTAATTGGTTTTTATGTAATGATGATGTGTAATATTTTATATTCTTTGGGGATGTAGTTGGTCAGAGCAATCAAAGCCATATCACTGGAGCTTAATCAAAGGAATCTGAGAGTTTGGGGGCATATCCCATAGTGAATTTAATGAAGTTTTTCTATTGCAGGTAGTTCCTTTTCGACCCACAATACAGAAGAAAATAATTCTTCAGAAGATATTTGATGTAGTGCGCATAAGAAGTCAATTGGCTTTTTAAAACGATGCTTTCCCTATTACATAGAACAAGTTGGTCTTAGAAGAATGCATGCTGTGATGTGGTTGTATATATTCTTGTCTAAAAATAAGAGACATGTACACCCAGCCTAGCAAAATTAAACTGTTGAACTGGTTTGTGTTTTGCAGGAAACTGCTATAAACTGCACTGGAACACCAGCAAATGAAGTTGAAATCCAACTGAAAGATGTAAGATTCTTTTTAAAATGACACTGTGTGTGTGTGTGTGTGTGTGTGTGTGTGTGTGTGTGTGTACTACTGAAGAGAAATACCTAATAGTTCAGGCCAATCCCTTGCATGTTTACTTGGAAGCAAGTTCTACGTCCTCAAAACGGGGCTTTCTCCCAAATAGATGTGTATGGTAGAGGTCAGTGACAGAACATCTGATTGCAGGCAGAATGTTGCAGATTCAAACCTTGGCATTTCCAGGTGGGGCTGGGAGGGACCCACATTTGAAGCTCTGCTAGCCATTGTAGACAATAATGAGCTAGATGGACCCATGTTATCCCTGTGAATAAGGCAGCTTCCTATGTAAACCTAAGCGTGCAAGAAGTGGAACCACCATGCTAGATTAGACTATTGTCTAGTCCAGATTTACATTCACAAGCATCTGGCTGCGTTTGGGAGACTGCTCAGAACTTGAAAGCAACAGCTCCAGCCCATTATTCACCCGCAACTTCACATAAGAATTAGTTCCCAGACAGGTGACGCAGATATGAAATGGTACTTTACGGGCTGCTTTGCATTAAAATGCAAGTAACCTTTCAGACGTTAGCAGTGTTCTAGCTGGCATTGTAAGTGACACTTCTAATTATACTTGTGCCGCAGAAATGTGAATTGGCAATGTTTAGAGTGCTGTGTTTGGACCATGTTCAGATCTCTACTTGGTCTCCTCACTTGGGGTGGGGGCAGGATTCAGTGAGCTATACCTGCTTCCATGAGTCTCCTTTACTTGACCATAAATGAGAATTATACAGCCCAGCATTTCTTCAAAAAATGTTGCACAAACTAGTAACTGTGACTGGCTTGTGGGATTGTCTCAGCACTGCACCACAGATGACGCCCTATGGATAGGTTGTGCCAAGTTTATGTTCAGGTGTTTTACGATTCCTTCAAAGAAGGGCAAATTTCCCCAATCAAGCTTTATGTGATGAATGTGTTGTGGAAAGAAGAATTGTTGGTTTATTTTTGTACTTATTATGCATTTTTAGTTTTTAATATTGTAACTTCCCTACGATCTACAGATGACTCCTTGTATTTAGTCACCAGGGCGTTTACATGCAGACCAAATTTTTCTGATCTCTTGGGCATCTGCCATTGCTCACTTGCTCCGATGGAGCCACTGCCCTACCTGTGTCATGGCTTCATTCCTTGCTACACACCTGCATCTAAGTATGCTTAATACTGTGCATCTTTTAGAATTATTATTTTTTAAAGCAAAAGGGACAGTGACAGGCGAACAAACTCTGCATTTCCCTCCATGGGTGTGAAATAATACAAAATAATGTTTCAAGACTGACATTTACCTTTTGACCTTGTATAAGCCTCTGCTACTACACTCTCAGTAAACTAGCAATTAGAGTGGTTAATTGTATAGAAATGCATATCTCGAAGCTTGAACTGTTGCATACAGTTGTAGGCAAGCCTCAGGACTGAATGCCTATGATTTTGGGCAGTGTCCAATGAAGTAGTTCTGTTATCACAAGGATTTATGGCTGCACAACAGAACTTTCCCTCCCTACACACCCTAACTAAATTTGCTCTGGAGGATTGGGGGAACACCCAGAGCAGTCTAGGCAGTGCGCAGAAGAGAGGCAGGGAAAGTCACATTGTTTGGGTGGAAGCCCTTGTGCTAACAGACTACTTTGTTGGATGCTGCCCTTTATTTTGCTGTAGCTAACTTTTCCATATGTCAAATACACACACACACACAAACACAAAAATAGTATTGTGAGCCTTGGAAGAAAGTATATAATGCCCCCTAACTGCAGCCACTGGGATGCATACAAACTACTCCAGAAATTAAAAACCATTTTGAAGACTGTTCAATATGACTTGGGAGGTGGTGGTTCAAGAAAAAGTCAAATTTCACTGCGCTAGCACAAGCCTGTTTTGCGGGCCCAAGTAGTTCTTTGGATCCTGGCCAAAGTTAACGTAGAAAGGAGATTTACCAGGTAGCACAGGTACAGACTGTTTGGGCTGCACGGAGCCATAAATTTTTATAGGTCTTGGAATAGGAAACGCAACCTCCTACCACGCTTTTGTAACTGCTTTGCCTGTACATAGCCAACTTCACAGCTTGTTTGGGGTGCCTATTTTTCTTTAACACTCAAAATATGCAATTATATTGTAAAATAATAATTTGCTGATCTTATTAAAACAGCATAATTAACTCTTGGAATCGTATGTTGAAGCAAAAATCTTGAAGCTTCATAATGTGAATAAGTGTGGTTTCAGTAGCACTGTCATCGTTAGAAGTGAATCTTAAGAATAATACTTGCTTAAAAGTGCTTTGGAAAATCTCTCAAGTAGCTTCTGTTTCCTGGAGTATTTCACAATCTGTATTGTTTGCAAGAGATAACCAATGACATCAGCAGATGGTATGCCTATACTCGCCCTATCTTTACAAGGTTTTCCTGATCTTAAATAAAAGCTGATCTGGTTGTTTGATTAAAAGTAAGTTCATTTATGTGTATTTAGTTTCTGACACTGCGAATCACTTTGAGTAAAACATGTGATGGCAGCACCTCTTAATACCCAAAGGGTGCTTCTCAGATTTAGGGGAGTGCTCCTTGGTGGTATTAGGCATGTTTTATTAGGTTGATAACAGCTAAACACCTCTTGCATGAATAAAAGCAAAAACAGGCATGTGTGAGTGATTGACGGAAATTCCAAGGTACACCTTGCAGTCAAAGTAAAGTTGAATTTTATTTATTAAAACTTGTGTTCGCATGATCTTTAACAGTTAAATATTTCAAAATTGGTAGAAAGCATAAAGTTGAAAAACACAGTCTTCTTTAGGCTGAGGCGCCTGTGCCAAGTAGGATGCTTACAGAAAGGTAACTTATCAATACTTTCCTTGAAGCAACTCTTAACCAACTTACTTATTATCTTCCCTCTCAAGGCTCTGGAGAAAAACCAGCAGTGGCTAATATATGACCAACAGCGAGAAGCCTACGTTCAGAGCCTTGTGGCAAGGCTCTTTGAACTGGAACAGCAGCTGGAAACTGTTAACCAGCACCAACCAAATGAAACCAGGGCAGAAGGTATCAGCTGGCTTTTCTTCAGGCTCAACAGATTGCACGACAAAGTAGTTTATATGGAGAAAGATATCCCAGATCACTTTTCTGGTTTTAGCTATGAACACTTACAAGCATAAAACTAAATTAAATTATCACTCTTTTTGGATACTTATACACGTCCTGTAAAAATAAAATAAAAAATGGTGTACAAATATATACTGATCGTTGCTTAGCTGCGAATCATGGGTGTTGGGATAAATAAATATTGAGTTGTCTTGGCATTGCTCAAGTCACCAGCATGTGACATTCGTTTTTGTAGCAGATATATGAAGTTGTTTTGTAGGTGTGGATTTTAAAGCATGGATAATTAGAAAAATATACGACTCTTATGGAGTGTGTGCATCTCTTAAGAACTAGCTACTTCTGTAGAGCAGAAACTTGTGGAGAAACTTCTTGATAACAGGTCATTGGCACATGTTACCTTACAGTTTGCTTGCCTGTGCTGATTTCATATCCATCAAATACATAGTGTCTGGTTTCTTCCTGGAAACCGATCAGTTTTCTCTTGTTACTGTAAAACATGCTCATTAAGCATCTGGTGGTTTTTAGCTGATTTAGATCTATAATCTGGCTGTAGCGCTGTGAGGAAGTCTGTCCCACGATTAGCTTCATGGTGGTTCTGTGAGTCCTCAGTCATCAAAGGGATGGACTTCATGGAATCATCAGGAAGTGATGGGGCTAGCCTTGTCCTCTGATAATGTCAGAAAAAGGCATCTGCCTTGGTCCTATTCAAAACTTTTGCCAAGTTGCTTGAGGGCTAGAGTTGGGGGCCCTTCATGGTGCCATTGCTGCTTAGCCCCGGCAGCTTGGCTGTGTAGAGTCTGCTGAACATAGAAGGGACCCTTCTTTCCCCTCCCGAGGAATTGCAAGATTGCCACATAGTGGCGTGGATTGGATCTGCCCCTATCCTGGTATAGAATATGTTCTTTTTTAACAACGTATTAGTGTCTTAAATTTCCTTCTGAGTAAGTTTGAATAAGGAAATACAGCTTACTGCGAGGGGCAAGGCAGAGTCTAGAATAAGGCTGTTCATTTTTGTTTACAAATACGTTCTGTGGGTGCGAGTTTGCTAAGGATCTTTGTTGAAGCATCCCCCCCCCCACATTTTTCTCTTCCATGTTCTGTTGTGGGTTCCTACCAGAAGATAAGCAGAGATATTACGAGCAGTTGTTGCTAGCCGCCAGAAATGATCTAGAGACAGAAAGGCGTTCCGTAGCCCAGCTGCATTCTGACCTGATTGAATTCAAAAGGAAGTATGACGAAGCCAAGCAGGAGGTGATGAATTTAAATAGTCTACTAAAGTCGCACAAGCAGGCTGACATTCAGACTCTTCAGGACGAAAACAACCTCAAAGGGCAGATGCTGCAGAGGCTTACTCAAGAAAATGAAGTGACCAGAGACCAGCTTGAGGAAGAAAGGAAACGAACGCAAGCACTCTCATCTCAGGTTGGTATATAGGGGAGTTGCTGACTTCACTTTCACAACTTACACATTTATGGAGTTGGGGTGGAAGGTGACCTCCTAGCCCAATATGATCCCTACCCCTTTCCCCCTCCATAATTCAAGGGGCTGCGAATTATATCAGATGCACATATAAATGTGGTAAGTGCCAGTGCTGATTAGCCACACCGCATTGCTTTCAAAGGAATGTGCATTTCAAGGGCCCTTACCACTGAAATCAACCAAGTGTGGACAGGCAGCATCTATACTTGGATACCTGTCCTATATTGCAATACGTGCTTCCATGCATTGGTCTCCTTGGGTGTGAGTTGAGCAAAGAAACATTGGGGGGGGGGGGAGGCAGCAGGAAAAGGAGGAAACCACTGTTCTCTACCCTGTTCCTTTTTCTTAGGTGAGATGCATAACCAAGTAGAAGCAAAATATGGTTAATTTAATTTATTACCCGCCCTTCACTCTGAAGTCCCAGGGTGGGTCACAACACTTTAAAATGCAACAATAAAAACAATATAAAACACAATTTCAACAAAAGGGTTGTTCCTAAAAATACTTGTTCAGCATGCTTAAAAACTTTTAAAAGCAAGGAACCTGGAGTAGCAGCTCTACCATCTTACCGGTAAGGATGTATAAAACCAATGAAAACCCATGGATTTACATAGGTTGATTATTTGAAACCACCTTATAGAATTGTCTTGTTAATATAGTCTTTTACACGTGATATAGGTTGAGATGCTTCAGAGATCTTTGCTAAAACAGCAGGAAGAACACACAAGGATAACAGCTTTGGAACAGCAGGTACCAGGTTACACACTATTATTTTAATGGCACTTTTCAGTCAGAACTAAAGCCCATAGGTATAATATTCATGTTAATATTTTAGGCAGTTTTATTACAATACAAGCAAGTAAGCTGTTCTTCCTCGTATTGAGATATATTGTGCATTTTTCATGATAGCGATTTGTCTTGGTACTTACTGCTGATAGGAAAGTTTTGAACTAAGTGAGAATTTAAAATCCATTCATCATTTAATTGGCATCCCTCTGTAGAATCTCTACTCATTTAATTCTATGGTTATGGTAGTGAGGTTTTTTGAAATATTAAAGGACTTAACAACTTTGTGTGTACATGCAGTAAGGTAAAGGGGGAGGGAGCTGGCGTACAGCTTCCGGGTCATGTGGCCAGCATGACTAAGCCGCTTCTGGCGAACCAGAGCAGCGCATGGAAACGCCGTTTACCTTCCCGCCAGAGCGGTACCTTTTTATCTACTTGCACTTTGACGTGCTTTCGAACTGCTAGGTTGGCAGGAGCTGGGACAGAGCAATGGGAGCTCACCCGCCGACCTGATTGGCAAGTCCTAGGCTCTGTGGTTTAACCCACAGTGCCACCCATGTCCCCGTACATGCAGTAGCAGAACATTAAAAATACATTGCACGAACCCTTCAAAATAGGCTTTAATTTATTTATTTGCTTTAGATCCAACCTTTTGTTTTCCTAAGGAGCTCATGTAATTATAGCATGAAATCCGGCGTGTGTAATAGACTCTCTGGTTTTTCTCCCAATGTTTCTTGCCAGATCCAGGCATGCACATCCGATTTTGAGAATGAGAAGCTCGACCGTCAGAACTTGCAGCATCAGTTGAGCAAAGTCCTTAAGGAGCTGCGCAAGGCAAGGGACCAAATAACTCGCCTTGAGCCCTCAGTGAGTAGTACTGTGTTTCTAGAGTCATTGGGTGGAATTCAGTGTAGTGCTAAGAAGATTGGCTGGACCTATAAAGGGATATTACTAATTTGTAGTGGGAAATATTTAGATGCACCACTTCATTTTTTTCAGAAGCTTCCAGAGTGTGGAGGATGTACAGAAGTCTTGCACAACTTCCAGGCTGCCTTTGAAGACAAGCTGACAATACAGAACAAATGTCCTTCACCCAAACGTTCAAATCTTCTTGATGAAAGTTTCCTGGAGTGCCCCAAATGTAAAGCACAATACCCTACAAGCCAGCATAGGGAGCTGTTAGCCCATATTGACTTCTGTGCAGATTAAATACAAGGACAAACTTGTAGGTATGTCTTGTCGCTCCCATGTATTTTTAACAGAAAATAATGGCTTGTTAAAAAAAAAAGCAGCAAGATTCTAAAGGACCACAGTTACTATTCCCATGATGTGCACTTCTGTTCTCATTATTATTATTTTACAAAGGGTTAGTCCTTGACAGTATCTACGAAAACAGGAAACAGTTTTGTTTTAGAGTGGTAATGTAAATTCTAAACTACTGATTGTGCCATATTTGCACAGCCGGAGCCAGTAGAAATGGTTTGATTTTATTTTCCATGACCAGATACCCCCATACAAATAGTCAACAAAATTACTGCCAAACATTCCTGTTTCGATCTTAAAGATATATGTAGTTTGTTTTACTGGATTAATATTTTCTGCTTTATATATCGTCTGTTTCCAGAAATGCATTTTCAGAATCTTGGGGCAGAAAGGAAAATGTTTCTAATATATGAGTCTCTGTGAGGATTTAGCCCACCCGAGGGAATGTGTGACGACAATTGCGTGTAGCAGAAAAATTTACATAGTACCTCTTCTACCTTCCATCAAACATTTTGTGTGTGTGTGTGCAGAAAAAAAAGAGTGAACCCAAAATTCAGAGCATCAGGGTGCCTCTTAAGACTGTTGCAGCCATTTTGTTTGCTTGAAATACACTCCTGTTTGCACTCTGCTATCCCACAGCTAAAAGCTGGGGATATAATTTATCAGGGAACCTGTATGAGGAAATGGTTTTTAAATGAATAAAACAGAATTGGCTATGCCACCAACGCTCTCTGTGTCTTTTTTTAATAGCTGGTGAACGTTAAGGCAAATCAAACAGCTAGGCAAATTGTATCTATGTATGCAGTGGTGTGTTTCTCAGACTTCATGAAATCATCCTCTCCTATGCCCTAAAATACACGAGATCACCTTCATTTGCCTTCAGTTCCTCACCCCTGCTTTGCCACTTCCTTAACTCTTCTCATTATGCCACCTCCCCAGCCTAAGTTAACTTGACTGTAAACAGTCACTGCTCGTTCTCAGAAATCCCATTGGGGTGTAATGCCTTATATTTTGGAAATTCCCGTGCCTTGTGTTTGTAAAATCGCTACCCAATTTGGCATGCAAACTGTTTGCAATGAATCACCTTGCAGGTATTGCACCCCAATCTGGAAACAGATATTGTTGGTTGTATGGCGCTAGGTGAACAGATGCCAAACTAGAGACCATGCTACAAGAAAAACGTCCTATCTTGCAATCTCGCCAGACAAAACTGGCTAGTACAGTTCTAAAGTTTGGATTTGGCCAGGCTCATGTTCAGACGTGCTTTGATCTTGACTGGTTTGTGGTAGAGCAAGCGTGAGCTCCAGCCCCCAGGGCCACCACACTTAGCACTGCACTCGACTCCTGCCCAGCCCAGCCCACTCTCCAGAAACCTTTTAGCAACAAAGCATTGAACAGAAGGCTGCCTTCAAGTAACAAAGGTTTTTCAGACTGGTTGTGTTGTACGGGTTTTAGCTTTTTTAAAAAATTGTCATTATTTTAAAAATAATGTTTTCTTTACAATGTTAATAATAATAATAATAATAATTTATTATTTGTACCCCGCCCATCTGGCTGGGTTTCCCCAGACACTCTGGGCGGCTTCCACAGAAACCAAAAATACAGTAAAATGTTCTTATTTCATTTAACCTCTTATATCCCTGAAACATACGATTGCCTTAAATCAGGAGTGAACAAACATTTCAGGATCAAGTGCCACGTTTTTGGGTGGGGGGTTGTGTTTGCGGGAGGACGACATATCACAAGTGGCAAACAAGACCAATCAAGACACTCCATATCTCTCTCTCTCTCTCTCTCTCTCTCTCTCACGCACACACTCATCCATCCAAAACATTGCAAACCTGCCTTCCTTCACCAGAACCAAGCAGTGATTCCTACACAAAACTGTCAAGTTGAACCATAAGAAGAACCGCTGCAGATAAAAATCCTATCTTGAAAAACCAACAATGTCTGGAAGGGCCACTCTGACAGGGCTTTGTGCATAGGCGAATGTGCCCAGAAATGCCTGTCTCCTAGATGGACATTTTTTGTTGCTGCTTTAGAGCAGCAGCAAAATACAGTGGCTTCTTTGGTGTAAGAGAACAAAGGAGGCGGGAGGGCTGTATGCAGCCTGTAGATTGCCCATTTTCTCTTAGATTATGAGCCCCATTGGGACAGAAGGACTAATTTTACAGAAACTAAGCCCATAGGATACAGAGGAACAGAAAGTGTACTGTATGCTACTCCATTAACAGTAAATGGTACTCTCACAAAAAATTATGTATATTCTTTGTTATATGTGGTGTTGGCCTACTTGGAACACCATATTCATTGGAAAAGCATTGTTAGTAGGCTTATTTATCAGCCAGTTGGAAGACATTGTATTGTTAAAGGACTGTTGTGGGTTAGTTCCAAAATGTGCTGCTTCTCTGGAGAAAGATAGTACACTCAAGACTTCTGAGTGGAGCTGGATTCTGCAAAAAAGAAAGAAAAGTGTGTGGTATTGATTCTCCCCCAACAGAAATTCACTTTCTTGATGTAGGACAGCTTTTAACTTTCCCGAGGTTTTGGATTATTCCCATTAGCTTCAGCTAGCATGGAGCTGATGGAAATAATAGTCCAAAACAGCTGAAGGGTTGGCTAAGGCAGTGGTACAGTTTTGTGTGTTTCTATTGCCACATAATTAGGAAATTTATTTAGTAAACCAGCTGACTTTGACATTTCTCCCCTCAATGTTGCCTTCCGGAACATTGAGGCATTAGGGGTTGTCAGTGCTTTGTACTGTTCTGAAAAGAGGGCAGGCGCAAGTTTGGTATAGTATTTACCCAGGTAGCTTTCCATGGTAAAAATCTACCAAGCTTGAGCAAAAGCTAATTTTTACATGACTGGAACAAACTGACCCAGTTGGCGCACGTTAACTTCTGTCTAGCTTTCGTTACACAGAATGCAGTGGATTATGCAACTAAGTTTTGGTTTCAGATTCTCATGATAAACTCAATCTGTTCGAATATAGATTTATGATTCCCAAAGGTAAACGATAAGTAATACTAATATAACTTAATATCCTTGAATTGCCCACACACCCTACTCACAGAAACTATACTGACACTAAATAATTCAGCTTTTTATTAAAGCCTTGGAGTTCTACAACTGTATTGAAGTATTAAACAAGGATAAAGAGATGCAAGGTACCATCCCAGGTCCAAATTCTCAAGTTACTTTATAGAACATTTCATTAGTTTAGCTTTGCAGAGGTGTAACGCTGTGGCCAAAACGGTTTTGTAGCATTTCCAGTGCTAGCAAATGTAGCAATAAGTGTGTAGGCTTGTGTTGATCAGGGAGTCCCATTAGTAAGCATGTATGTATACATCTTAAACCTTTATGACAAGGATTTGGAGGCAGGGCAAGAATATGTTATACCTGTTGCCATTGGATACCTTTTCATTACTTTCATTCCTTATGCTAACTTATTGCCCAGAGGAGACTTATTACCTGGGTCCATTTAAATCTAGCTTCAGACTCAATAGAAATAATGCGACCCATAATTAAAATCCGTAGTAAAACAATTTCACCAAAACTCTCAAACATCCATAGTTCAGATGTATAATATACACGCCCAACAACATAACAGTTAAAACAGCAATCGAGCAGGAAGTTCAAGCCAGTATATCAGGGGAATACTTGTCAGAACGTGTGTTGTCAAGAGCTGACAAAATTCCTTGTATTCTGATAGTCATCAAACCGATGTTAGGATGATGGGGACTGAGAACATGTTGTTTCTCTTGTACCTCTCAGTGGCTTTATATTCGACTGGATTGTCAATTCTAGAAGGTGATGCTGGGGCTCAGCCCTGTAGCATTTACAACCTCTGCATGAAACTGTTTATAGTGAGGCTGTCTTGAGCATTCAGAGCTGAGAATCATCAAAAGTGTCAAATCAATAATGAACTGGATAAGAGTCAATAAACTGATGTTCAAAGCTGACAAGATGGAGGTACCATTGCTGTTCAGGGAGGTGGTTTCCAACATGTACAACCTTCACCTCCCCAAAGGATTTGTCTTCTGGAGAGAGACACAGATCTAGTGTTGTCCCTGGAAGTTCAGTGATATGGAACACCTTTTGCCAGCTGAAGCCATTCATAGATAGGAAGAGCTTGGCCATTAGGTGTCTATGGTTTGGCAATCTCCAGATTAAACCACTGCGACACATTGAATACAGGGGTGCCCTTGAACGTGGCAAAGACTGTTCAGAAATGGCAGTTCAGAATACAGCTGCCACAGCTGACAGGAGATGTTGGGAACATTTTTGTTGTGCTTAAACAGCTCAGCTGGCTTCTTGGTCCATTTCCAAGATCAGTCCCAAGTGCTGGTGCTTACCTTCAAGAGCCCTTATGCTGCTTCAGACTTGAAAAGCGGAAGGGGCATCTATTGCCATATCAACCTGCCTATGAACTTGGGCCATCTTTGGAATCCCTCCAGGTTTCTCTGCTATCTGAGAAGAGCTGGTTGGTAATTTGAGAGACTGCATCAGATGCCACAACACCACTGCTCCGCACCACTGCCCCCAGGCTTGCCTGTCAACCTGTTTTGATAATATTTCCAGTGCAGCGTGAGGATCTCTTTCTTTTCTCAGCCTTTTATCTGCTTTTGATTGTTTTAATGCTGGTTCCACCTGCTTTCTTATTCTTGCATGTTTTATTTTATCTGCAGACTGTGTCGTTGCCCTGGAAATACTTCCACTGAAACGTGGCATATAAATCTGTAAAACTAAAGCAAACAAAAAAGACCTAAGTCCCCATTGACTGAGCTGGGAGAATCACACAAGAGGCAACATTCCCTAAAACAAAATACATTTGTCTTAAAGCCCTCTTTAGGGAAGTTTTTAATGTCTAATGCTGTATTGTTTTTAATATTCAGTTGGAAGCCGCCCAGAGTGGCTGGGGAAACCCAGCCAGATGGGCGGGGTATAGATAAATTATTATTATTATTATTATTATTATTATTATTATTATTATTATTATTGCTAAAGTCACACAGCTAGTAATTATTGATACAGCTTGCCTGAAGAACTTAGTCTTAGTGTAGTTTTAAAGGCAACTCATGGAACAGGGAAGTGGTGCTTTGGTGCTACCCGTCACTGACCTCAGCTTAGGTCAGGTTGAACATGTTTGTTGTTCTTTTCCCTTCAACCAACCAAACAGCACTAGGATTGCTCATAGTCTTTGCCCAGGTGTGTTAACCTGTCGTCATCAAATGTTATTTTTAGGCCTCTAAGATGCAAACTGTGGGCAACATCCATGTCCATCTTGCCTGCACAACAGAAATCCACTGATGCACATCATCCATCTTCCATAAAGCCTTCCCTGCTCATTTGAAACATGCTTTGTTTATAAATGGAAATGCAGGTAATGCTGCTTCAGACCCCGAATAACATAGGTATGTTCCTCTGTTTCAGATAGTTAATAGTATGATGCAATCCTCCACACCAGGCCCTCTCTAGAACTTTAATGAGAAATACAGCACTTTAACCTGTGGGAAAGATTCTACTGAGAAACTTTAGGAGCTGGAAGAATTATTCCGCCCCCCTCTCCTAGGCCAGTGACCTACCTATTCCTGCACAACTATTTTCAAACTCAGCCAGCCTACCCTCGTCACCATGTCAACTGCTCGCCATCTGCTTCTTCATATTCAGTATATCTCTGCCATCTGTTTGCCTTAAGACGGTGAAAAAGAACTGAGCTGGCCTGCTCTTATTTGCTGCATGCAAATAAAGGACTGAATGCCTTCATGCATGGAATGCAATAAACAATTTCTTTTTCACAGCCCTTGAAGGCCAGCTGAAAAGGACTCTGCCTTCTTTATGGGTAGAGTTTAATATGTCACGCCAAACACCACAAATATTTAAAGATGCTATGTGTCACCCCTCACATGTAAAGGAGTATGAAAGCACCAAGAACACAACGTCTTCAAAGCCTACACAGACTTACGCCTCTAGGCAAACATACATTTCCCAAAGACCGAGACTGCAATCTATACACGCTTACCTGGGAATAATTCTCATTGAGCCCAACAAGATGTACTTCCCTGTAAAAGTATGTGAATAACACTGCTATATGCAAGCCTTTCACTCATTTCCACACACTTTAAAACAGTTTGTCTCACATGCTTGTGTAAAAGGAAAAAGAAATACCGCTTACCATAAATCCAGGTTTTCAAGACAAGCTGTAGAATGGAATGGATCGGAACAGTTTTACAATCTAAGCGCTTCAGCATTGTTATGGTATATTATACGGCAATTCAAACATGGGGAACAAGGGAAACTATATTCACATGGGGGGGACATTATTAATCATTTATCAAAAGGGTTTTTAAAAACAAAACAAAACACCCTAACAAGATGCCCTGATTTGGCTGAGCAGCAACAGATAAAATAAAATAAAATGTGATGTTCATTCTGAAAGCTCTGTAAAGCAGGTTGGCAAAAGAGTTCTGTGTAACTCCTAAGCTTTCTGTTATTGAAGGATTTGTGCCTTAGTGGTAGGGCACATGCTTTCAATTAATGAGGGCCCAGACTGAATCCAGTTAAAGAATCTCAGCAGATACCTTGGCAAGCTGCTGTCAATCAGATAGACTGGTCTAGGAAGCTCCTTTACGCTGAATCAAACCATTGGTCCATGTAGCTCAGTACTGTCAACACTTGCTGGCAACAGCTCTCCAGGACTCTAGACTGGGCATATTCTCAGCCCTACCTGGAAAGGCAAAGGACCTTCTGCATGCAAAGCAGTTGCTCTACTACTGAGCTACAACCGGCTGCCGATAGACCTTCTGCAACCTGATGCCATCCAGATATTTTGGACTACAATTCCCATCAGCCCCAGCCAACACAGCTGGAGAATGCCAGTTTGGGGGAGGGTGGTCTAGATGGCCCAGTGGATGGACTCTACAAGACAGCTTCAGATGTTCCAACGTTGGTGCTGTAAGGATATTGCCTTACTTCCTCTGTGTTTCTTGAAACTCAACTGCTAATCTCAACTGCCTTTTGAATGAACTCTTGCTATGACTAAAAATCAACACCACAAATACAATGATGTAAAAGCACTTTGTAAACATCGGACAGCATAATACACCTGTTAAGGTGGCAGTGCTATGTCAACTCATTATAAGAGAGATACACAGAATGAGAGCTTGATCACCCAGGGTTGGGCTCCATAAAAATGCACTTCCAGGCCCCAAATGCCTAAACAGAGCAACTGTGGGTTGTTGTAGCTTTTCTTAGATGGGCTGGCATCCGTCTGCCTCAGGAGACAATGGAACGGAGCACTTTCAGGAGTGAAGTCAAACCGATGGAGAGTTACAGCGCCTGCTGTGGCTGTAGAGACCGATGATGGTAAACAGTCTGATAACTGTCACTGTTTTTTTGTATTGATTGCGTTTCACGCAAATCACACACCCAGCAAAGAACAGTTTGCAGCCTGACCACAAAGCCTGTGTCAATATGGGGTGGTGGAACCAACTGTATTCTTGAGCTTGTGAGATCATCAATAAAAGAGGTTCAATGCAGTTAAGGAACAGGGTATGGGTGAAGCAGGGATCAATCTAGCCCAGGGGTCTGCAACCTGCGGCTCTGGAGCCGCATGTGGCTCTTTTACACCTTTGCCGTGGCTCCGGGGTGGATACTAGCGAGGGGAGGAGACACATTGTGCGCCCCGACACTCCCCACTGTGGCAGGCGCTGTACTGGCTGTGATGTCGCATGGGGGCTGTGCGTGCGTTAGTCACGCACCGTCCCAACGTCACCTTCCCGCCCGCCCGCTACATTGTAAGGGGCATGTACGCTGGTCACTGCATTGAAAGGGGGCATGTACGCTGGTCACTGTTTTGAAGGGGAGTGAAGAACACACACACACAAAAAGGTAACTTGCTAATTTAACGTTTATTTCTATGAGGAGGAATAATTCTGAGGGGTCAAACAAAGAAATAATAAAAAGTAACAAAAAAGTTATTTTTATAATGACAAGTTTTGCGGCTCCCAGTTTTTTCCCCCTTCAGAAACGGGTCCAAGTGGCTCTTTTTGTCTTAAAGGTTGCAGACCCCTAACTAGCCTGACTGCTGTGGACTGGATAACTGCATTGCTGAATTGCACCACCTTGACAGTTAAATGATGGTGTGGAAATTTTATTAGAGGGAGATTTGGGGTCAACTGAGGGCAAGATACGCAACTTCAAAGTGTGCATCAGGTCACTCGTGTGTGAGCTACTAGCCTGGATTGAAGTGTCCTGCCAAGTAATCACATGAGCACTCTGCAACAAAGCATGAACTTCCATTCAGTCCATTACCACAAGCAACGTAAAATAAACTGTGTAGAGGCAATTGGTGATAGTAATGCAATATTCATAATAATTTGCAATGTAAATATAAGAAGGGCCCTGTTGAATCAGACTAAAGGCGCATATAGTTGGGCATTTGTTCCCACAGTGGCCAGCTAGATGACTATAGGAAGCCCACAAACGAAACATGAGTCCATTTGCACTCCTCATGCTCTTAAGATATATTTGCACTTCAGCCTGAATAGAGAAAGTCACTAACATTTTTTGGGGGGGTGGGAATGTTTTCAAATGTTCTCAAATGTCTTAGAAAGTTCTAAGGCCCAAACCAAGTTACAAGAAAAGAGATCCGGACTAAATATCAGGAAGAACTTTCTGTTAGGAGTAATAGCTGTTCAGCAGTGGGATAGGCTCCCAGAAGACATGGCCAACCTTTCTTCCTTGGAGGCTGCTGAGCAGAGGTCAGATGGCCTGCATTGGGGGATTGGAATAGATGACCATCAGGAATCTATAATCCACATCTATAATTCTATGATTTTATGATTTATTCTTCTACTACTACATTTTATTTAGCAGACAAATAAAATCTAGCTTGCTGAAAATTTCAAATTAATAAGCATCTTCCTTACAGACTACAGGAGGCCTGATAAAATCAATGGCCATTGTAAGCAAACAGGGTGAGCACGAATGATAATATAAGCATGATTGGGAAGATATGGGAAATCTACAGACTAAATATGGTTTTTGACTAAAAAACTGTTATATGACTCTAAATAGGGAATCCTGAGAGGATGACAGCCCCCCACTGATATAGGAATCCCTATTCCTGTAATGGCACCATTTTTACCTCTGGATTTTAAATTGTATGCAATCTGCGCTGGGACCTGCTGATGGAGGGAGGGAAGACAAGTGGAAAGGTGGGCAATAAAATTAATATGAATACTAGCAATAATAACTTCTAACGGAATATTCCACCCCACTTCATTCCACTTCCAGAAAAGTAACAGGTGAAATATCTGAAGCGTAAAAACAGAGCCCAGTGGCATTTTAAGGCTGCAATCCGATACACACATTTCTGGAAGTAGTTTCCATTGAACTAATGGAGATTACTTCTGAGTAGACATGGCTAGGGAATGAGCTGTAAATCTCTCCTACTGCACTGCAGTATTTTCACCCAGGATCCCTCATTCTACTGATCTTATTTGTCTCCCTCAAGCCACCATTGTTCTGATCTGGCACTCAACTTTACACCAAACTGGTTCTGTTTAACACCCTTTGCTCTGATGCCTTAGTTCCCATCTTCCTAGGCCCATATCATTCCAAGGATGCCCACAATGGTCTCTCAACCCCAACAATTCCACCTTCCTCTCCTTCCCCCGGCCTTTTATGGTTCACCTAATGTACCCGGTTCAGTTTGTTGTCATTAGGTTCCAATGGCCATTCATTCCTCGCATGCCCATTATTGCCAACTGGAGAGGGGGCAGCGGCTTGCGCAGCAACTGGTGGCTCGCAGCCAAGGAGGCCTTGGTGCCTTCCTGTCATATATAGTCCCTTGCTCATAAATCCCTCCTTTTGTCGCCGGCCAGCGCCACTATTTACCTCCTAGCCTCCTCCTATCACTTCCTCGTCGCAGAGGAGTCAGCAAGGTGCACGGTCCTATCCCAACTTGCCCGGAGGGAAGCAGGAGGCGGCGTGTTTGGCCAGCTGCCCTGTGGCGCGCCGTCGGGGCGCGCAAGAGAGATAGGGCTCCTCCTCGGCTCGGCGAGGCTGCCTCATGCCCTGGGCACCCTGCCCCCGATGCCCGGGGCTGGGGTGACCCCCGCACGGAACCGCACGGATTTCTTCCCCTTCTTCTCGGAGTTCAGGGGCGCCAGCCGCGTGGCGCTCAGCGCCCTGGAGACGGCGGTGCTGGCGTGCATCTTCGCGCTGGCCCTGGCGGCCAACGCGTGCGCCATCCGGCTCCTGGCGCGCCGCAAGCGGAGGCTGAGCGTGGCCAGCTGCCTGGTGCTCAACCTCTTCTGCGCCGACCTGTTCTTCATCAGCGCCATCCCCATCATCGCCGTGGTGCGCTGGACCGAGAGCTGGACCATGGGCCACGCCGTCTGCCACCTGCTCTTCTACATGATGGGCCTCAGCGGCAGCGTCACCATCCTCTCGCTGGCCGCCGTCAGCCTGGAGCGCGTGGTCAGCATCGTCCGGCTCCGGCCCTCGAGGGCCTACAGAGGCAGGCTGGTGGCCGGACTCCTGCTGCTCATCTGGGTCGTCTCGGCGCTGGCCACCCTGCCCCTCTGCCTTTTCTTCACAGTCCAGCCGCTGTCCGGAAAGCACCAGGTGAGATGACCCTATAAAACAGACAAGGCGGTCTTTTGTTACAAAAGGCAACCCTTTTACTGCCCAGATCCCAACACACATTTACTCGCATGCCACTGATTTTTGTACAACTTGCTTTCGATTAAGTCTGCGTATGATAGTAGCCTTTCCTGTTAGGCACAGTTCCTCCCACCCACGCCAGTAAGAAGCTGACTCGGAAAGTCTGGCTATAGGATTATGCACTTGGGGACAGCACCATTGAACTCAATGGGGCTTATGTCACGCGAAACATTTACAGAAGCAGCCTGCTATTATATATTTCTTAGGGCACACCTGCAAAATCCCATGATACATGTTGATTTGGGGGGGAAACTAACAACCCAGGTGTCCTGCCTTCGAGGAATGCTCATTGGTGGTCTCCCAAATTCACCCCTCAATTATGCACTGGAAGTGCAAGTGGGGAATCTAACTTGATTGCACAATGAAGTGTTGAAGTAGGTGTTAGGGGATAATTGGTCCATGTGAAGTTAGTTCCACAAAGAGAGATATTTACTGGTTTCAAAGTAATGATCTATTCCACCCCCGCCTAAAGGTTTGGTGTGAATAACAATTGAAAAGCTTAAAAATACAATTCAGTTAAGTCAGAATACCATTGCAGATAGATTAACTGTCACTGTAAAGCCAATCCATGTAGATATTCCGAAAGTTCTGCAAGCTTGGACTATGGTGAATCTCCAGAACAGATGGAAAGGAGATATAATTTCAGATTGCTCCTATTGTAAGGGGCAGCCAAAAAAAAAATCTCCCTTTGTTTATTGTTTGAGCTGTGAACCCTCAATATAGTCTGCTGTTTGGGTTTGCTAACAATCCAGTGCAGCCCCTCCACATATAAATGGTTATAGAGTCAGCTATGCATACTTCGAAAATGCATCCAAGAAGTGCCTCAGGTAAGTGTGCATAGGATTGTAGCCTTCAACTTTAGAATGGTTTTGAAGTTAATTCATGCTTCCTGTGCTTTTGCAGAGTTTCATATTAGATATTTTACATCTCTATTGGTCAGAGTAGAATCATAGAATCATAGAGTTGGAAGAGACCACAAGGGCCATCGAGTCCAACCCCCTGCCAAGCAGAGTAGGGAGATATAACATGGGACATGTCAGAGGCTGATTTTGCAGGGATAGCCAACGTGGTTCCTTCAGATGGTGTGGACTCCAGCTTCCATCATCCACTGCCATTGTCCATGTTGCTGGGAACTGGAGTCCAATAACATCTGAAGGGTACACTGTTGGCTACCCCTAGTGTTGTGAATTGTGTGGAAGGATGAGAGACACAGCAGAAATCTCAGAAAAATCTTCAATACTCTATGGAGCTATTTTTTCCCTTCAAACAAGCAACACCTCTTGTATTCTTTTGGGGCTGTGCCAGTCTGAACAAAGAGGAGTGTACTCATTTGAAGATGATGGTTTTGTAGGGCTGGCTGACTGCTGTTGTTTGCTTTTATCAAGAGGCTGTTATTCTCCACCATGGTATCTCTTCTCCATAAACTTTAAGGGCCATGCAGGAGAACATGGCAACATGCGTCCACTGCTTGGTTGGCTTTGTCAAGCCCAAAAAACATTTAAGACATGAAAACAGAAAGTGGGAGAAAACCCTATATTCTAGAGACCAATGGTAAATGGCCTGATAACTGTCTCTGGCATGCAGGGCTTCAGGAAAAGCACAGGTATTGCTGAGATTTCAGTAGTGCTCTCCTAAGGCAAGGCTGGTTATTATTAAATCCTTTGAGTCCTTCACTGAGAGTACATAGTGAGTAGGTGTATCAAAGGAGTTGGCGTAGGCTCAAATAAATGGGTTTTCGAGATTTTGAATCATGCAAGCTGACTTGAACACTTCGAGGGACGCCACATCAATGGGTAATTAAATGCGGAGAAATGAAAGAGTCCCTTTCGGGATTAGTAATTGATGCATGGCAATCTGAAGCAAGATTCCTGGGGTTAGAACTGGAAGAGACCCAAAACATGCTGTCATCTAGTCTCCTGATGCAAAGCAGGATCAAGGTAGTTGGATCGCATTCCCAGATCAGTTTATGGCAACCCGAGAAGGGCCTGACACAAAAGGGTGCCTCTAGGTGCTTCTAGGCCAGCAGCTTGAGCTGACTCGAGGCTGGCCAATACAAAAGAAGGCAGGTTCTTGCACCTTCAGTAGCTGCGTAGCTTTCAGCAGCTGGGAGTTTGTGATGTCAAAGTAATCCTGATGAAATTCCCTCTTCTGAACAACTATTCAAGCAGGGGTAAGACACCTGTGGTCTTCCAGATGGTGTTGAACTACAGCTCCCATCACCCCTGAGCCCGTGACCATTACCCATGCTTGCTGAGGCTGATGGGAGTTGGAGTCCTACACCATCTGAGAGGACACTGGTTTGGCATCATTATATTAAAGCAGGGGGGATCTTCCAGATGTTGCTAGACCCCAGCTCCCTTCAGCACCAGCCAATGGTGGAGGAGGATCACAGTGGGAGTCCATCAGCATCTGGGGTGTACCATGTTGGCTGAGAACCTATTTGCACTTCCTCTTGTCCTGCTGCTCTCTAGCACTTAATCGGAGCAAACAGCAATTCAGGTTTTCTCAGGGTGGACTTTGCTCTGATTTAGAGCTAAAGAGCAGATTTTACCTGGGAAAGGAGTGGAGCAAGGGGGAAACCACACAAACCCGTGTTTTCTACACAAGTGGAAGTGTGGGTAAGCCCTCAGTTGTGAAGCTCATGCAAAAGGTCCCATATTAAATCCCTGACACTTCCAGGCAGGACTGTGAAAGATCCCTGTTTGAAACCCTGGAGAGTCAATGCCAGTCAGTGTAGACAGATGAAAGTAAAGGACCCCAAATGGTTAAGTCCAGTCAAAGGCGACTATGAGGCTGTGGCGCTCATCTCGCTTTCAGTCTGAGAGAGCCAGCGTTTGTTCACAGACAGCTTTCTGGGTCATGTGGCCACCATGACTAAACCACTTCTGGTGCAACAGGACACTGTGATGAGTGCCAGAGCGCATGGAAGCACCATTTACCTTCCTGCCACAGCAGTACCTATTTATCTACTTGCACTGGCGTGCTTACAAACTGCTAGGTCAGCAGGAGCTGGGACAGAGCAACAGGAGCTCACCCCGTCGCACAGATTTGAATGGCCAACCTTCTGATCAGCAAACCCAAGAGGTTTAGACCACAGCGCCACTTGCGACCCTTCAGTGTGGACAATGCAGAGCTAGATGAACACTCTGACCTGACATATACAGCTCCCTTAAGTTCCAGACTATACATTACGCCAGTGTTTTTCAACCACTGTTCCGCGGCACACTAGTGTGCCGCGAGATGTTGCCTGGTGTGCCGTGGGGAAAATTAAAAAATTCGAAAGATTTTTTTAAAAAAATCAAATTTTCGCCCACTAGGCGGGCGCCGGACTGTGTCCACCCTATTTTCCATCCATCCTGGGTGGGGATCAGATCGGATGGGATTGGATGAGAGCGGACAGGCGGTCCGCTCTCATCCGATTCCCCATAGAGAGCAGCGGGGCTCTGACATCTCCCTCTCCGCACACAGTGGTGGTGTGCCTCGTGATTTTTTTCATGAAACAAGTGTGCCTTTGCCCAAAAAAGGTTGAAAAACACTGCATTACGCCAGTGGTTCTCAAAGGGTGTGGCAGCAGAGGATGGCCAGTGTGGCAGGAAGATTCAAGGACAATCAGTGTTATATTTTGGGAATGATTCATGTTCTTACGTAGCTGCATTGTTTTATACTTTCATATTATAAAGTAGTTGTGTTCTGTGTTACAAATCAAGCACTGCTAGGAGTTACTTCTTTTTGTTTTACAATGTATTTCTTATCAATAAAGAAATATGTTGTGTGTGGCGTGAGCAAATTCTAAAAGTATGACCCAGAGAAAAACGGGTAGCATGCACCTATGTCTGACTTTTCTTTAATTAATCACAGGCATGATGCACCTTGACTGTCAGATAAAGAAACATTAAAATTTAGGAATTTCTTAAGAATTCATAATAAATACTATTTTTTATCAACTGACTTGGTGCTATTTAAGTATCGGATTTATTGCCAAAAAAGCGATGAAAGTTTCTCCTCAGTTTGCCTGTTAACCTTTCAACTTTCAGTGACTATGGGAGGAGCACAACATGCGCAAAGTTAAGTTTAGAATTGAATTGGTGACTAGCCTTTGCAAAACTCTTCATTTGTCCTGTGTCCTACAGTACATATTGTATCTTTCACACAAGAACACACAAGCAGACGTTTATGTGGACATGTAAGATGACTGCATAGACCACAGGAGATAACAGGAGAGAGTCATCATCAGCAAATAATTAGATTACGTTCCCATTTTTTGTCCGCCTTGCAGCTGTCTTTGCAAGGAAATCACATTTAATGCTAGTAGAATGAGGTCAGATACGGCATTAGCTTCTAGTATTTGTTAAACTATTTCATCACAATGTCATAATGGTTCAAATTGTAGGTGGTGGAGGATTTTTTTGTTTGCTTGTTTGTTTTGTTTGCCAGATCTTGTGGCTACACTTTTATCTGAATATGTTCCAGGTTAAAATCATAAAGATATTTTGATCATTAACTATTTCCCTAGACCCTGTTTGGGTGGTGGTTATCTGTTCTAAAAACAGGCACCAAGCCAGAGCATGCTGACAGAGGCGTACCTAGGGGGGAAGCTCAAAAATCACCTATCAAACTACGAAGTGTATGACATATATGTGTGTGTGGAGATGTGCCACTGTTGTTGCAGCAAGAGCAAAAACAGGAGAATCTTCCCGTCCTTCTTGCACCGCAGCACAAAGGCATGCATTTTTTTCGCACTTATTCCTTGCCCCACCTTTACTCTGGATGCTTCAAGTGCTGGGGTCATGTAAAATGTAGTGATTTCTGATGTGTCTATTGCACTAAAGTGTTTCCCCCCCTGTGGGGAGGCACTGACACAGCTCCTTGCCAAGGGCACAAGGGACTCTAGGTGCGCCTCTGTGTGTTTCTCAAACATTATGGTGAAAGCAAACACCCAGACTAAAAACTTATAGGGATTTTGTTCTTTTTCTTGCAGGAAGTGTTAATTTGCACCTTGGACTGGCCCAGCGTTTCAGGAGAGATCGCTTGGGATGTGTCTTTTGCAACTGTGATCTTCTTAATACCAGGATTAGTCATCGTAATTAGTTATTCAAAGATTTTACAGGTATTTTTCATCATCATCATCATCATCATTTTAAAAAAGATGCTAATAGAGTTATCCACAATTAAAATTAAATCAGAGTTCTCATAATAAATGGAGTTTTAGTTTTAGAGATGGTAATAACAGACCGCAAGTAGCCAAAAAAGTAGCACACTTCCTAGTTCTTAACAGTTTTATTCTAGTTCATTTGCAATAGTCGCAAAACCTGAGTTGTTTATCACTTCATATCCTCAACATTTAATTAATCTAGGGCTAAACTACATGTTATATTAAGTACAGTGGTACCTCGGGTTACAGACACTTCAGGTTACAGATGCTTCAGGTTACAGACTCCGCTAACCCAGAAATAGTACCTCAGGTTAAGAACTTTGCTTCAGGATGAGAACAGAAATTGCATGACGGTGGCGCAGCAGCAGCAGGAGGCCCCAATAGCTAAAGTGGTGCTTCAGGTTAAGAACAGTTTCAGCTTAAGAACGGACCTCCAGAACGAATTATGTTCTTAATCCGAGGTAGCACTGTATGTTATTTAAACAATGTGATTCGGACAGCCACTTCTCACTCTTAACTGAAAGTAATCTTAGCACCCTGATCTAGACTGGCACCATGGTGTGTGTGTGTGTGTTGACAGCTCTTCTCCTCCATGCCATTTTCCTGCCAGAAAATCACCCCAAAGTTGCTACCTGCCCTTAAAAAATGGATTGTCCCATATAGACTTACCCATTTTGTTAAGATCTATCATGGAGGCCTTACCATCTTTAGCTGAGCCTGCTATATGGCAGTGCACGAGAGAGCCTTCTTGGCAGTGGTACCCCACTTTAAGAATTCCCTTCCCTCTGTGATACATGTGCTGCCTGCTTTTTTACATTTTAGATACCAGCAAAGGGCTTGGTTATTCCCCCAGGGTTTTAGCAGAATCTGATGCTGCTACTGACATTTTTTGTTGGCTGGCTGCGACCGACCGACCTTCTTGTTTTTATTCATTGCATTATGACTTTGATACTGTTTCAGTTGAAGCCTGCACTGCAATTGCTGTGCAATGAAAAATGAGTAAGATATGTTTTAAATAAGTAGCACTCTGGAATTTTCACCGGAAAACTTCTTCTCTCTGCTCCTGTTTGTGGGTGGCCAAACAGCGCTGTTGAAAGATGCTGTCAATATTACACATTTCCCAGGAAGGTGGTGCTAGAGAGTTACATATGACTTAATCCTCCCTTCGTCAGAAGATTATGTCTTCCTTGTAGAATTCCATTTTGCCATCAAGGAATATGTTTGGAAGTTAAAAGACAATAAAACTGTATTTCGAAGAACCTCTCCATTGTTCTTTGCACTAGATAACATTTGCAATCCATTAACTTTCTGTAGCAAACAGTATATAGATGTGGTATGAGTCAGACTATTGGTCCATTCCACATTAGCTGCAGGTGAGAGGAGTTGTAGTCTGACACATTTGGAGAGCACCAGGTCGGGGAAAAGCTGCTGTAAACTGATATTGTTTCCCCATCTGAGAAAAAGCAGTGTGCAGGTGGAAGAACAGTGGATGAGTGTGCATGCAAAATTAGTTTCCAGGCATTTCAAAAAACACAGTAATTGGATTAGGGAAAGCAAAATGAGAAGCAGTAAGAGAAATATTTTTTTCCATAATATTCAAACACTATACAAATCATATTTGTGTAAGGATTAAATGCTGCTTTCCCAAGAGGAAACAAAACTACTAATTTTGTTATGGTGGAACAGGAGAGCATTTCCCCTTCATCATAATATTTTGCCCTCTTTCAGTGTTCACTGAGAGCAACATGCTAATTTTGATATTCCTTGATTGTAAGTCTGACTGGAGTGTCCCATATTATTTTGGTACCTTGCACATTTCTAAACAATCGGCATATTTTCCTTGGATGCAGCAGCATTTGGAAGGCAGGCATGACAAAGTGATGTCCACATCATCTGCAAGCTGCCGGTTGCGACGAGAGCCTTTCCTGGAGCTGATACTGTACTCTTAAAAAAAATAATTAAAAAAATCCCACATATGAAAACAGCCTCTCATTTTAAAAAAGTACATTTTGATTACCTGTATATTCCTATTCCCTGAGGAAGTTGGGTGGAGGTGTGAGTACATTTAGCACAGCTATCTGGCTCACTGAAAAAAAAGGGGGGTACCAAAACATGTTTAAAAATGTGTATTTCCATGCCATCCACTCTACCCTTTCAAACTTCCAAAGGAGATTCCACAACACCCCATGTTATTTTTTTCATTGTTGAGCTGTTCTTAATCAGAAAAAACTAATTTTTTAATTTATTGATATCTAATCACAGAGTTTGCCTAACAATTTTTAAAGAATTAAAATATATTTACTGAAAGGTGTTTTTTTATGTTCTAATGCAGATTGCAAAAGAATCAAGGAGACGTCTTCATGCTGGCATGGCCTACTCAGAGGGTCATCACATTCGAATTTCCCAGAAAGACTTCAGACTGTTGCGGACTTTGTTTGTATTGATGATCTCTTTCTTTCTTATGTGGAGTCCGATAATCATCACCATTCTCCTCATTTTAGTGCAGAAATTCAATCCAAACGTGAACCTGATGCCTTCTTTATTCTTTTGGATAGTGGCTTTCACATTTTCCAATTCAATTGTCAACCCAGTTTTATATAATGTTTCCCACTTCAGGCATGAATGGAGGAAAATCTTTTTCTGCTGCCCAGGTCCTCTTGGAAGAAAAGCACTTGCAACAGACACTACGCTAAGACAGAATAACAACAGACATTTTACTGTGTCTGCTATTTCCACATAACCATGTGATGTTTCTGACAGCAGTAATCTCATCAGCTATTTAGAACAGTGTGCTAAAGAAAGTGTCTGGGAAAGAGGGAGGCAGGTGGAATTAAAATATCAAGATTTGCACAGCATATTCTGGTCTTGGGAAATATTGGTGCTGCAGAAAATGACCTTATAACTCTCCCATAGCAATGGATACAGGTGCTGATGGCATTAAAACAGAAGTTAAAATGTTGACTGCAGAGCATAACTGAACTTTGCAGTTTACTATCTTCCAGAAAGTGATTGTATTTTGTGGGATCTTTGGCATGGGGCAGGGACGACGACACTTCCTTGCGTGAAAGCCAAAGGATCGGCGTTAACAAATAACAAGTTTTAAAAAGTGTAAGTGGCAGGGACACAACCAAACGTTCGCATGTGACTGCTAGGTTTATAAATGTACAAGTAGCTGCCAGCCACAGGGAGACTCAGTCATTCAAACAATACTGTGTGTTTTGAACATGTGTCTATGGGTTTTCTTCTTGTACTGGATTCGTGCCTAGCTGGTGTAAAAAGGTTGCTGGGGTATGAGAAATGCACAGGATGGTGCATGTAGGTGCTTAGCACATGGTCACCTCTGGCATCACCTGTTCAGTCAAGAAAGTGAGGCATAAGTGCAGGTGGGACTTAGCACAGGCAGCTCACCTTCCATCCACTGAACAGATGAAAGCACATGATTGTCAGGGGCTGGTTTGGATCGGAAGATTGGGGAATGCAATCACAGGGAGATCAGCTCCTAACAGAAGAGGAGGAGAAATATTTGCTATCTCCGTCCCCCCCAATTCCAGCGTTTCCAGAAGCAGAGAGAGAGGCAGACACAGAAGCTGCTCGGTTGAGAGAGGAACTACCCTGCTATGAGATAGTAGCTGAGCAACCAGGAGGGAGGGAGCAGCTGGAACCCCTCCCTCCCCCCAAACTCGGAGGTCCAAGCGTGTCATAGAACAAAGGAGATACAAGGGGGGGTGTTAGGCACTTCTCACTGTGTGCTTCTTGCTGCGGAAGTGGGGAGGAATCAGAGTAGGCAACTGATATCCTTGCGGATGGTTGCCTGTTGTGCTTGTAACATAATGCTGTAAATAAAGGACTATAAATCTACCAAATGCTTATTAATTCTTATTGGTGAGCTACCAGAAGGGAGAGGGGAACTCTCGTACTTGACAGTGATGCAGCAACCTTGTTGGAGCTTGCCTAGAGCGAAATCAGTGCCTAGATGGGAGATCACCTCAGAACCCCTTCACCCTATGCTTCATGAAAGAAAAGCCAGACACAAATGTGTTGGAGAATAACTAAACAAACATTTGTTGGGCAAGTAGAATGAAAGGAGTTCCTTAAAACTAGAGGTGGGTATGGAATCTCCTTCTGCGTTCCTGGTTTCCAGGATCAGGAGGCAATGCACTTCTTTGGGATGTAAGCCACACTGAGCCCTGTTACTTGGCTGCTGCTGAGTAGTTTTGCACAGAATCAAAATGTATGTCACCGAAAACAAAACCCCACCCATAATAAAAAACCAGTTTGCTTCCTTGGAGGCTTTAGATAGGATTTTGAGCATTACAGCATGCTCTTTGAAAAAACAAACAACTTGGTCGTTAGTCTGATAAGAAATACAGTAAAATAAAAAAATATACTTTTCATGGTAATGTGAGCTTATCCTCCCCAACCCTTCTGTAGCTCAGTTAGTTGGAGCGTGGTGCTGATAATGCCAAGGTCGATCCCTGTAGAGGACAAGTGCATATTCCTGCATTGTAGGGGATAGACTAGATGATCCCCGGAGTCCCTTCCAACTCTACAATTCTATGAGCTCATGAGGCAGGAGGGAGAGTTGATGGCTGAAGGTGGCAACCTGTGCCAAAAGTTATTTTACACAGCTTCTGGCAAACCTATGGGGTTTTAATCAAGTTGTGGTTAAAAAAGCTTGTCTGTGGTTTCATTCATTGACTGTGCAGGCTGGGGTTGATGGGATATGTAGTCCAGAACATCAGAAGGGCACCAAGTTGGGGAGGTCAGGGCTAGAGTGTTGGACTAGAACAAAGGAGACAAAGTTCAAATCCCCCACTCAGCTATGAAACTCACTGGGTGATATTGAGTGGTCATTCTTTCAACTTAACCTTCCTCACAGGGCTGTTGTGAGGAGAAAATTCGGGAGGGATTCATCTTGTATGCTGCCTTGAACACTTCAGAGGAAAAGAGGGATGTCAATGCAATTACTGAAATAGTAAGGTATTTAATTTTAAATGGCGCCAACCTCAGTGTGGAATCCATAGTGAGGATGTCAGTTTGTGTGACATAAACCTCTTTCAGAGTAGAGGTGTTTCTCAGCTTAGCTACACCTTCCTTTGGGGCAAATTCAGACTGCTTAAACTGGTGTGGTCCTACTGAAAGCACGACTGCGATAATCTGTGATGACCCCAACACAGTTTATTTGAAAGTTCCACCATATTTAATGAGGCCTTTGCATCCTGGCCCTTTGGTCGCTATGGTCACCAACCTGGTCATGGAAGAAATGGACTCATAGCTCCTGACCTGGTGCTATCACAAGGGCTCCAAGCCAATTGGCAGTTGCAGCAATCATGGATGTCACATCTTGCAACCTTGGTCTGTGCTAGTTTGGTGCTGTGTCAGCACAGAACATTGTTCCTTCAGCCATTGGCATGGGAATATTACATGAACTCCCCAGGTATGCTGTCTCTGGAATGGTGATGGATCGGAATGTATCAACACAACAGCATTTGTGGATCAGGTGCAAAATGTCAAGCCATTGTTTCTGGGAATAAAAGTTTTAAATAACGAATAAAGTATTCTTGTTCAGAAAGTAAACAAAATAGATACTTTGTATTTTTTAAAAAATTGAAATACTGTACTAGGATTGCCAACTTGGGGGGGGGGGGGAGCCTGTGGTGACCAAAAATCATCATCATCATCAAAATGATATGAAATTAGTTACTACAATATGGATTTATAATTGTAAGCACTTGCATAAAAGAATGTTTAGCTGGCGCAACATGCTAATTACAGGTGTTAAATTCATGAACATGTGTTTGCAACACAAATAAAATGTAATTCACTAATCTCAGATTTATTAAATTCCACATACTGGCAGGGTAAATGGTACAGTTCAGATAAATATACTCAAAATCGAAAAGAATCTGCTTGAAGGACTTTCCTACAAAACAATTAGCTTTTCAAACTGTGCAACTACTGAGCGTTTTCCTCAGAGCAGTATCCTAAAACGGAAAAGAAAAAGAAAAGCTGTTAAAATGTCTAAGCCGACATTACAAAATAATGTGTATCAATTCAACTCTTGCCACAATAAAGTATATTACCTATGACCCTTATTCCTTGGTCTCAAATCAGAATTAGCAAGTCTCAATTTGACAGTATTCTACAGCCAATGGAAGATTAAACCTTGTCCTCCCCCCTGTCAGCCCATGTCATGCCATGGCATGGTTTGGGGGGAAAGGAGCTCACAGGCCAAATTGGACCCCCTGATGTGTCAAGACTGGCTCGTGGGTCAGAGAATACAAGTTCTAGATCAGGTGCAGGGAACCTTCCAGCAGATGTCAAAGCGATAAACAACTACCTGACATTCAGAAGACATCTTAAGGCAGCCCTGTTCAGGGAAGTTCTTAACGTGTGATATTTTACTGTATTTTTGGTTTTTATGGAAGCTGCCCAGAGTGGCTGGGGAGGCCCAGCCAGATGGGCGGGGTATAAATAATAATAATAATAATAATTATTATTATTATTATTATTATTATTATTATTATTATTATTATTTGCCCACCAAATGATGCTAAACTAAAACTCCCATCAGCCACAGCAAGCATAGCCAAAGGTCAGGGGTGATGGGAACTGTTTCTGATGAAAGGTTGGAATGTAAACGTAATAATGAATAAAAAGCCTGTTTTCTGGTGTACAGGCTTTTGTACAAACTGGAAATAGATGTGACAGGCCGTAGTACTTCCAAAATAGCATCCTGGAGGGATTGCCTAGAATAAATCCATGTCATGGGTGTGTGTGTGAGATCTTTATCACCAGGCAGAGGCACCAGCTTCTCCAGACAATTGTGGGGGCCCAACATGACCTCCTGGGATCACATGTGCAGCCCTCTGAACATTGAAGGAGTCTGGCCCCCTCAAAAACTAATCGGAGGACCCCAATGGAATAATCAACCAACAAACAGACGGGTTGGTTCAAGATGGGTACCCAGTGCCTACGCTGACAATAAGGGTAGTGGCCATGTCTTCATTTCTGCTTGTCACACCCCTCCAGCTCCCCAGTGACCTCAGGCTTGCTGTGTCTGGGCATGCAAACAGTTTCATAGCAGCACAGGAATTGCCAACAGTACTTTTGCCCACCTGCCCTTTGGTAAAATTCTACTGAAATATTTCTTACCGTTATGAACAATAACCCTGTATTGTCTGTCTAAGCAGAGCTCTGTCTGCTTTTGCCTGACGATTCTTTGTGCTTCTGGACGTAGTCCATTGGCGTCACGGGAAAACACAAAGGAGTAGCTGTCGGCGCAAGTGCCATCCTCATTCAGCTGACGGCAAGAGTAGTGTAGAGCATAGGTGTCATAATCTGTGGCCACTACCCAGTGATCGTCATCTGGAAGAAGCCATAAAAACAATTAGGAAAGCTCAGTACCATTGTGCCACCACTGCACACTTCAAACATTTTGCATTAAACCAGGATTTGTTTTACATGGAATGCAGAATTCCATGTGTGGCAGAAAAGATGTCTGACTGCCGTTTAGACAATAAATATGAACAATACACAAATAAATAAAAATATGCCTTATGTTTTCAAAATAGCACTTAAACATCTAAAGTGCATACCTAAATAAAAATATATGAAACAAGTCTAATACATGTAGTCACATCTGCTCCCTACATTTAAAGCACTCTTGGACTACGTTAAGAGACGCGGGTGGCGCTGTGCGTTAAAACACAGAGCCTAGGGCTTGCCGATCAGAAGGTCGGCGGTTCGAATCCCTGCGATGGGGTGAGCTCCCGTTGCTCAGTCCCTGCTCTTGCCCACCTACCAGTTCGAAAGCACGTCAAAGTGCAAGTAGATAAATAGGTACCGCTCTGGCAGGAAGGTAAACAGTGTTTCCATGCACTGCTCTGGTTCGCCAGAAGCGGCTTAGTCATGCTGACCACATGACCCGGAAGCTGTACGCCGGTTCCATCGGCCAATAAAGTGAGATGAGTGCCGCAACCCCAGATTCGGCCACGACTGGACCTAATGGTCAGGGGTCCCTTTACCTTTTACTACATTAAGAGTCATAGCTTCCTCTCAAAAATCCTGGGAACTGTAGTTTGTTAAGGGTGCTAAGCTTTGTTGAGAGCTCCTCAACAAAATACATGTGTCATTCTTTGAGGGAAAGCCATGACTGTTGAAGTAGAACAAAAGTGTTTTAAATGTATAGTACATGTGTGACCATTTTCCAATATGAAGATTAATCTTTTCAGGAAAAATCAAGAAGGAAGGTAGAAATGTAAAATGCACATGCAAATATAAAGCACATATGTTAAGTATGTATTGCTGCTTGTCAGTGGAATAGACTCCCACGAGAGGTGGTGGACTCTCCTTCCATGGAGGTTCTTAAGCAGAGGCTGGGTGGCCATCTGTTGTGTAGGATCTTGCTGAGATTCCTGCATTGCAGGGGGTTGGATCAGACCCTTGGGTTCAGCAAATTTGGGAAGAAGGACAGGATAGAATAATAAACAGACTGGAAAAGTGAAAGGGGAAAATGAATGGGGATAAATCTGGGTCTGAAAACAAATGTATTTTACTTGATCTTCAAAGCTGTCAAAATGTCAGAAAAGGTAGCTGCATTTTAGCAGATTCTTCTGTCAAGGTGCATCCAGACTATCAGAATTTTGTGGAAAGGTTTCAAGTGCACGCTGGGAAAATTATGTTTGTGTAATTAAAGCGGATCAAAGCGTTCTGCTGCCCTAGCACAGCCAATCCACTTTAAAAATTGAAAGTGGCTTTTTGCAGTTTGGAAAGTGACAGGAAAATGCATCAAAAAGTGTGGAATGATTTAATGAGAAGACCTATAAACCCCACACAAGCAAACAGGACGAATGCTCACTGTTGTATAAATCTCTCGCAAATCAGAATAATTTATATCCAGTCAATAACCATTGTGCAAGCAAGTCATGGCAAATGCTTAATAAACAGGTCAACTGGAGAAGCCCTCACAGGGTCATCTTGCAGAGCCAACATTTGAAAACATTCAATAAAGGGAATGCTGAGAGTTGGTATTTCACATAAGGACATAGATAAGGACAATGGCCTTTTGGACTCTGAGTCCTCAGGAAGCTGCATGCTTTGATTTCGTGGCAGGGCAAAGGTAGAATACTTGTTGAAGGTTGAAGTAAAGAAGGGGGGAATCCTGTCGGCCCCCTGTGACTGGCTGAGACCAATGGTGATGTCAGCTGGCTGCGCAGGCAAGAATCCTCCCCCCCCCCCCGATTGGCTCTCCCATGGCTATGCCAGGCCACAATCGCCACTGCTGTCAAGAACAGGTCGATTTCATTCTTTCTCAACAGACCAGAAAAATCTGCAATATGTCTTCAGATGGCTCTACATCTGCATGTACTATCAGCAAATAATGTTTAGTTATCTGTACTTTTTGTTACTGGTGCATGCTTAGGGTAGCAAGTTATGCACTGCCAAAAAAAGAGAGGATTTGCATAACTACAAAAAAGGACGCCAATTTTGCATATGGTAACTTGGAATTTTAGGCATAATTACTATAATTTAAACAGGAATGCAATATATCTCACTGTAGTGGGGAAGAAACCAGGTAACTTGTGTGGCTGCTCACCCCGTGTTTCTAACTGTTGATGGGCAACTTCAAGGCTCCTGCTGTCACTTTTTATAGTTCCTTATCTTTAGGCTAGACTTGGGCTTAGTAGTCCTCCCATTGGAGACGCCTTCAAGCAGAGCAGCAGCCTCTGATAGCCCTTCAACACAGAGGACTGTCATCTGTAAAGTAGGAGACATGGCCACTCTATGCATCCACTGCCCCACAACATCAAACATTGTGTGTTCTGGTTCCTTTCCAATTTTTCCCCTTCAGCATCATTTATACTGTAGATTGACACAATTCTGCAAATAGTAGCCTTACTAGTCAGCTTTGGACTTGTTACACCAATCAGCAGAAAACAAGCAACGCAAATAATATACAGCATGCTAAAAAGAACCGATACTCACTTCCCTTCTGGAGATAGCTTGCCATCCCAAAATATTTCATCCTGAACTTGGCAGGATCCTCAGTCTCCGTGAAGATACCCGTCATGACAGGGCATATCTCCAACTGACTGAAAAGAGGGAGCAATGGATATAGAGTTAAAAGCCTTGGGAATCTGAGCTTAGGGGCGTGCTTGGGCTTACAAAACGGAGAAAGGGATTTGGAGCTTGTGGGGAAGCAGTGGAAAAAGAAACAGACTTACTTGAAGAGCACAACTCTGCCCTGGGCTTTAGCAGTCATATGCCCAGCCTCATCGACAAAGAACTGGGCTACAATATTGTCCTGAAGGAACAGTCCCTCGGGGTCTTTCTTGGCCACGGCATACCAGAAACCAGCATACTGCAGTAGGAGCGGAAAAGATCTTGTCAAAGGTGCTTAGAGGATGAGCTTAGGGGATGCAGTACAAGGAAAGGAGATGCATCTTGAATGGGCTTCAGGACTGGCCATATCATTAGACAGAGGGAGGAAATTGCCTAAGCCACAGATATTCTGGCAGCACCATTAACCATTCCTCCCGAGTCCCCTAGACATTCTCCTCTGATGGAGATTGGAACTGGATGCACCACATAGCTTCCCATGCACTCACAAAACTATCCGGCTGCCATCAGGTTTAAAGGAAGCAAAATGCAACTGCCAGCCCACAGCTTCTGTACATAAAATGGTGGGCCACCATTTTGTCCACCTTAGGAAGCCAAAATGGCTTGTGCGGTTCTGACCGATTGTAGCCACAGCTGCTGACTTCTCCCAGATGAAGGTTGCCGCCCAAAATTTTTGCCAAAATAAAATTAGCAGCAAAGGGGAGCAGCTTGAGACATTTCAGCTGAAACACCTGAAGAATTTCAGTAAGGCTAGCTAGAAAAATTGTCTGAATTCTCAGCAAATTTTTCTCAGCTTCAACTTGATGGAAGAAACATTCAAGGAATTCTGAGGAAAGCCCACAGTTTTGATAAAAAACTTAAGGAAATTTCTAAGGGAGTAGAAGTGATTTGTATTTACTATGATGCAATCTCTATGTAGAAATCCATAGCATAATTTGACCCACACATTTAGAGCCCTTCAAGAGCTGAATTCTGTACTCTCCCATAAGAAAAGCCTTTCTTTCTTCCTGAGGGTCATTTGGGCCCCATCCCTGAGATTCCCCACCCCTATTTTATAATGTATTTTAAAGCATTACTATTATTACTACTACTACTACTACTACTACTATTACTACCACCATTGAAATTAGCTAAAATCAGGTTATTGGGTGCTAGAAATTAAAACATGCTACAGTCAAATCAGCAGAGAGACTTCTGCAAGACATTCACAAAACTATCCTTTTTGAAATTCACTAAAAGTAAGCAGGCAAACAGTATCTCTGGTTGTTATATGTGCTTGGGCTTAGTTATATTTCAGACTAAAAATTAACACCAGCAACATCCAGCTTTATAGTGCAACTGTGGTTTAAAAATAAATGCAAGTCAGGCAGCCCATCAGGAGATGTGGGAAACAGGAATCAAAATAGTATTTCTGTTTTCTCTAATACATGAGATAACAAATATAGTCACCTAGCTTTATAGAATGAACTTTGCTGTTTTTAGAAAATCCACTACACTGATCTGCTCAATTACCTTTTTGTTTTTTTGGGTGGGGATTGGAATCCAATACTAAAGAATCTAAGCATAATCCCAAGTCTTTGCTTATACAAGAATCCTACTCTGGTGCATTTCATCCTGTCCTTGGCTGTGTACACCCCATACATTGAAACCATATGCCCCAAAGAATCCTGGGAACTATAGTTTGTTAAGGGTGCTATGAACTGTTGCTCTGTGAGGTAAAACACTGCCCTGGATTGTCAGGGGCAGGGCATAGAATGTGTTAGAAATATGCTTTAAATGTATGTATACGCAGCTTGCTCCCTTGCTGAAGAGCTGGCATTCCTTTCTCTGTAATCATTACAAAATAATTAAAATGATAATTCTAAGTGATCTGTTTTGATTATATTTAAGGGACTGGAACTCAAGTGCAGGTAATTTACAAGCCAACACAGGCAGTATCTTACATGTCAAGGAGCATAAAAGAAGAAAAACAGGCTGAAAAGACCTACTCGGTACTTGTCGAAGTTTTCCTGGACTTTGAAGCTGCTCACTCGACAGTCGCGCTGTGCTTGGCATCTGGTGTCCAACAGCGCCAGGGCTGCAAGCACCATCCAGGCAAGGACAGCTCTCAGGTGAACCATCTTGCTCCTACGCAACAAACAGAACACGCAATTCATCACAGAGAAGAAAGGAAAGCGCCCAACACACACACAACCCAACATTCCTCAGGAAATAGGGACATTCTATTCTACATCAGTAGAATGGATGCCAGATGCTTTGAGGGAAGCTGGAGACAGCTTCATAAATACCACCTCCAAGATCCTAAGAAGCCCCCACCCCTTTTTAAAAAAGTCCTCTGTGTGCAGGGAAAGACGGGGCCTTCCTTCTTTCAGTAATAACAGAGCCATAATCACCAGACAGTGGGGTTGAAAAGCCACTGAAGAGGATATGTCCGTCTGTCAAGGAGCAGCGCAGATCCAAAGAGCCAAGCCTACAATGTATGAGAGGCAAGGCTGGATGCATGTTTTATAGCTCTGGGTAGGGAGGAGGAGCGGGGAGCAGTTCTTTAGTAAACCCAGCAGGCAAAAGATCAATATTGTTAGGGGGAGGTGATGAGCCACACGAGAGCTTGATCGATTCCCGCTGCTGGCCAAGCTGTTTTCACAACACTCTTGCTTAACTCTGCAACGGGAGGCCGATGGAGCTGCAGTGATCTTTGATCCCGGTCCCTGGCTACGCAGGGGGTGTTGCAAACGCATGATCCACCCTGGGTTTCAGACCAGACAACGCTTCTCTAGTTTGTAGAAACAGAACCTAGAAGAAGAAAAGGGCGGGGGGGGGGACCAAGGAGGCAGGAGGGACACAGCAAGATCAACTTGAGGCTCCTGGAGGAGGAGATGCCAACAAGACAAGAAATGCTAACAAGGAAGACTATATGAGGGGAAAGAAGTGTGTTCTTCTTTTCATTATACAATACATAGCGCCCATATTGTTAAGAAAATTACTTGCCGCTATACCTCATGAAAACAGGGACATTTCATTCTAAACCATTTAGAATGCCCCTATTTTCATATGTAATGTTGGAGAGCATCACCTTAAACAATGGTTTAGTACAACAGGGTTTCATGGTTTGTAATTCATTAGCTTCATCATTAGAGCCCACTAGTTTGCTAGTCCACATTGGTCTCCCCATTAGCCAAGAGTGATATTGACAATCTTTTGTAAAGTTTTTCTCTGAGTCTGGAACAAAGGGAGATTCCTCCACTTAAGTGATTACGTAGGTTCCTATTCAGGCAGAGAAGTTGCTACAAGGGGATATCTGTATATTTTTGCAGGCTAGCAGGTGCTTCAACATTCAAGGGGCATGGCTAGGAGGTACAGCCTTCCTGCCACTAACATGTTGATGAGGTCCTTTGTGTGAACAGCTCTATAATCTTTGTCCGTAATGATATGAATGTTTCCCCTCCTTCACTGAGGTTGAGATGAACTGTGGAGTATTAATGTGTGACAACCCTGAAAATGTTTTTCAATGGAGTCTTTCGGATTCAACCCCAGTACTGCGGTCAGAATTCCCATGAAGAAGAATGAGGTGGCAATGTGATAGGAGAGTCCTGATGTGGTAAAATGACGGCAACATCTCATACAGGGTGAGGGCACCATAGAAGAGGAGGGTTTTATTTTGATTTGTTAGATGTGTGAAGAAAGTAATGTCAGGCTTTAATGTGTAGAACCACTAATATAGAGATTAACAAGTTGGCTTTGCTTTTGACTTCCAGACACATGAAAAACATAATAAAGTGTGGTACAAATATACACAGTGATTATGGCCATGGGGTACAATGTTGCGGTTCTTTTCTGTGTGAATCACATTTCATAGAAACATAGAATTGTAAATTTGGAAGGGACCACGAGGGTCATCTAGTCCAACTCCCTGCAATGTAGGTATCAGAATCCTTAGAATTCATGTGTCCCCCCCCCTTGTTGTTGAGCTTCTTTTATTGTTATATAAAATGTTTATTTTCCTCCTCTTTGAGCACATGGTGTTGCGTCGCTGGTCAATATTTGTTCTGTAGTTTCAACATCTCAAGAAGCATTAGAAGAATCCTGTTAAACATTTTCCAGCTATGTTATCTGGAGTAGGACAGGATGACAGAACCAATCAGGCCCAAACTAGATGAGTCCTCATATCTAACACATACAGTGGTACCTCAGGTTACATACGCTTCAGGTTACATATGCTTCAGGTTACAGACTCTGCTAACCCAGAAATAGTACCTCGGGTTAAGAACTTTGCTTCAGGATGAGAACAGAAATCGTGCTCCAGAGGCACGGCGGCAGCAGGAGGCCCCATTAGCTAAAGTGGTGCTTCAGGTTAAGAACAGTTTCAGGTTAAGAATGGACCTCCAGAACAAATTAAGTACTTAACCTGAGGTACTACTGTACAGGTAAAAAAAGCAGCCAGGGGTGATTTTATTTTATTATAAAAATATTTATATACCACTATATAGGTAATTTTAAAAAAACAAGATGGTTTGCCACAACCATATCTATACACAATGAGAACCCTGCAAAAATTTACAAGCAGAGATCATCTGTTATTACAGGAAAATATTTTCTTAATGGCCTGCATAAGCCAAGTGGCAAAGAAAAGTGTTCAGCAGCTGTTTAAAGGTTAAAACAGAAGGCGTTTGCTGAATCTCTGTTAGGAGAGCAAATGGCCAAGAGGTAAAAAAGGCGAAGCTGTTCCGTCCCCAATACTCCACTTAACTCATATGCTGCCGAGATCTTGGTTAAAGTGAGGAAGTAGACATGGAAGTGTCACATCCAGTTTGGCCTGTTTATCCTGTTTTCATAAGGACTCAGTTTCAAATATTGTGATGGGATCCAAATACAAAAAAGAGGGGAGTGCTGCAAGTGTGGAATGGCGGATGGTGGAGTTTGAATGAGTTCAAACTCCATTTGGTTACAAAACGCACTGTGACCTTGGCCCAGTCTCCTCCTCCAGGGCAGCCACACAGAAGAGTCCAGAAGGTTTTGCTTATTTTTAAAAAATAATGGCAGCATGCCATCTTGACTGGACCTGGATGAACTGCTTTAACGGCGATTGGTTGAAACAAATTCGATACGCCTTGGCTAGTGTTCACACTCCTGCTTACTGTGCACTCATTGTGTTTCCAACGCTGGGTTTTTAATCCATGTTCACATAACATTATCCAAAATGCATATGGATCCTGTACTTTCTATAAAACACTCCTGTCTGGTGCTGTGTTTCTCAAACCAGCTTTGCACCGATTGGAGTCCTGATGCTACTGGTTTTCAACTAGTGTGCGGTGGTACCCTGGGGTGCCTTGAATGATAGTCAGGGGTGCCGTGGGCAACACTGGCCTCTGTCCTTCTTTACTTCCCTACCTTCCTCTGATGGCCTCTTTTGTTTCTGCCTCCCAAAGGCTTGCGCAGCAGTTTGTTGCAGCAGGCCTGGCTTCAAGCTGCTCAGGTGAATGGTGCATCTGGGGCTGGCCAGGGGGTGCTTCCCAGGCCCCTGTGGGGCAGTGTGAGGAGGCACCTTTCTTTGGGGCGGCTCAGAGACCAGGACCAGCAGCTGCAGCTGTCCAAAGGACTCTTAAGGAGAGGGGAGAAGAGATGTGGATGAGGGAACACTCCCCAAAGGGTGAGGGGCTGCTGGCTCTGCAAGCAAAGGGTGACATAACTGGGTTCCTGAGCCCCACAGGGGTGCCACAGAAGGAATGTAGTTGGACAAGGGAGCCATGGACCCAAAAAGGTTGAAAACCTCTGCCTTAAGCTATTCCTAATTCTTCTCTAGCATAAGCCCCATGTATCCTGGAAACATCCAATTTCCCCCTGCAAAAGCACTGCAGCCATTTTGGGCACTGCGATCTTACCCGATTTCGTGCCGAGATCTTGCCCTTTTGGGGGGGGCAGCAATCTCATGTGGGTCACGTGACATATGTGGGAGCATGACTGGGAAGACACACATCCTGGTTTGGGGAACTCAACATGTTGGAGGGTATACTGTAGTCAAGGTGTGAACACCTTTGCACAGAGTAAAAACACCCTGCTCTGATATTGCTCCTTGGAGTCTGCACAAAGACAAACAAATCTGACACTAATTAAGCTGTGTTGATGTGAAACGAGGTTGGGATGGGCCGATAGATAGCTGTGAAGTGCATGCAGAAAAGCACTGCATGAAACATACCTCTTCTCCAGCATTTCAAGATTGGTTTTGTTTTGTTTTTTTGTCTTTTTCATTGGACGCTTCTCCTGTTGTGTGTGTAAGCCATGGGTAGGAAAACTAAGGCCAGGGGGCCAAATCCAGCCCATTTGCCTTCTAAATCCGGCCCATGGACAGTCCAGGAATCAGCGTTTTTTTACATGAGTAGAATGTGTCCTTTTATTTAAAATGCATCTCTGGATTATTTGTGGGGCATAGGAATTCGTTCACACACACACCCCCAATATAGTCCAGCCCCCCACAAGGTCTGAGGGACAGTGGACCGGCTCCCTGCTGAAAAAGTTTGCTGACCCCTGAACTCAGCCACTATTTCTCAGCCTAAGCCACTTCACAGGTGTGATATGCGATTAAAAAAGAGGCTGTAGATATATGCTGCCCTGAGCTCCTCTGAGGAATGACGGGATAAAATAATTGCTAGACTCCCTGCTTCAGTAGTTTAAGCCATGTACTGGGAAATCCTCCAGATATAAAAGGCTTTGTACATGTGCTCTAGCCTCAGCTGGGCCAAAAAGGAGGGCACAAGCTGACTGACCCACCCTCCTTTGGTTACAGGGTTACCTCAGGTTTAACCCAACCATTTGTTCAAGAGCCAAGAACGATGTTTTTCATGTTATCATACATCGGCTGAGAGAAAGGATGCTTCCTCCCTTCCTTGGGTTATCTCTTTTGAAATGAATGTTAACAACTAGCTATGAATTTCTGATTTCTTTGTCATAACTTGCAGGATGTTAAGAATGTTCTGTGTGTGACAGAGAGAGATCATGGCCCATTAGAGAGAAGTGAATTGGAATCAAAACAGCCTACCTGTATGAAGGATTGGAGCCCATGACTTTTCTGTTTATACTTTTATGATTTGGTGGTAGGCTAGAATGAGGGATGGAAGAGAAATTTGATTCAATTCCCACTTAAGACAAACTCACCTAATAGACCTATAATATATAAATTTAATAAATAATAAATACAGTAATAATAGTAATTCACATTTTTCAAACCAAACTGAAACACAGCCGAAACACAACTGAAAGCGAAACACAGATTTTTCATATGGAATTTATTTGAAGGATTAAAAAAATTGCTGCGGAAATGTGGGGAACTAAATTTAATATCGGTAAAATGAGAAACTGAAACAAACAAACAAAAAAGAAGAAGAAGATAGACCACTTCATCCCTTTTTGGTACAGTCCACAAACTCTCAATTTCTTTTGAAAATCTCGAAGGATGAGCCACATCTTGAGGAATGAACTCCTGTTGCCATGACTACACTCAGATGTAAACACTAGGCTGAACAAGTGGAACCTTATAAATACCTTTGGCATTTACATGCTACTTGAATCTATTTTGAATAGCCACATGTCTGTCAGTTATCCTTCTTAGGAGTTTCCATGTACTGTAGGAGCTCAAAGATGGTGTATGGCTAAGAAGCATTCCATAAATAGTTGCGTTTGCTGTTGTAACTGCAAGCGTCAACAGTATGTCATGCATGTTAAAATAACAAGACATGTGTATATCAAGATTATTTTGAAACAGCAACACAATAAAGAAAAATACTCTTAGTTCACCACAATCATAAACTCCAAAAGCATTTATATGTAAAACAGAATCAAGCATTTAAAACTAGCTTCTTCTTTTGTGCTGACCTGAAAACAAATACCTGTATACTCAAAGTGAGATTAAATTGTACACTTAAAAACATGTGTTACCGAAATATTTGATCACCACTCATGCTTATTTTATTTATATAACAAGTTTGAGCAATGTAACTGTTGGGTGGATTTGTAGCTTGTTAATCGATCAAATACAGAGTGCTCACTAATGGCTCCTCTTCACCTTGTAAAAAAAAAATGACAAGTGGGATGACGCAGGGTTCTGTCCTGGGCCCATTGATGTTCAACATCTTTATAAATGACTTGGATTAAGGCATTGGGGAGATGCTCATCACATTTGCAGATAACACCAAACTGGGAGGGGTAGCCAATGCTCCAAAAGACAGAATTGGGATTCAAGATGACCTTAACAGAACTGGGCCAAAACCAGACCTTTTTTTTTTTTTAAGGTGCTTGTACTGTGTACCCTTGATGCCAGAGGAAGCCACCAGGGCTTAGGAATTTGCCTCTCCCACCTGCTTAAGTTTGATAAATAAATAGAGTTTATCTAATAAGCTTTTATTAATGTGAGAAAGGATCAAATGTACAAAGACCATTGCATTTCTCTGTGGAAAATAATTTGGGGGGATTTTTTAGAAATATATCATAAACTGCCAGACTAAAAAAAATGTACTGAAATAAATTTTGATTTCTATATTACTTCCATGAGGTGGGATTCACCTGACAAACCCTCTCAACTGATGCTCCGTGCAAGCTGTCTGCTTGCACAACAGGGCTCCCCAATCTTCTCTCCCCCTCCTGAAATTGGCTGGGGGGTGAGTAGGGGAAACCCCAGAAGAGCACATGGGGTGAGAGGAAAGGGGGATTGTTCTGGCTGGCAAGTCGATGTGCTTGTGCAGTTTGAATGTTCAACATAGTGCAGCAATGAATTCCACCCACTATACATAATCATGTGATAAAATTATCATCAGCGTTAACACACAAAAGTTATTGTTATGATTATGACTATATTGTATGTGAAGTAGTTTATTAAGAGTTCATTTTATGATTTCTTTATTCAGTTCTTGCCTAATAATACAATGCATTTTAATAAAAAGAAGATTCTTTTTAAAGCATCATAAATATTTACTAATAATACTTAGGCAAGGATTAAGGTTGGAAATTACCTCATGATTGTTTGAACCAATGGGAAGTTTTTTCCTTAAAAGATGTTGGCCGTTAAAAAAGAAAAGAGAATTAGAGTTTGTTATTTCTTTTACAGAATTATCAATTAAAATCTATATTGTGATTCAAAACTCTTTTGGCTCACTTCTTCCTATACTAAAACAAACTGTACAGCCCACTCCTTTGCATGCCTTGTCTGAAGGGAAATTTATTAAGTTCAATGGCTTGTATTCCTAAGTTACACTCAGAGTACAGCCACTGAAATCAATGGGTCTAAATTAGTCATGGCCATTAATTTTAGGATTGCAGCCTAAAGCATTTTGCCTAGCTGTCTTGGATATTCAGGTTCACTGAGTTAAATCATCCCACCTTTGTGTAAATACTTTTAACGTTTGTTCCATTCTATACATTTGTACTACTGCAGTTATTGTTTCCAGAACTACCCAGTTTCCTAGCAAGAGAAAGCTTTCCCATACAATGAGTGGCTTCCTGGTGTGTTTCGTGTATCCAAGGTACAAGTATCATTTATACTGAAGAGTGTCTGTGCATGTGCACGGGAGTGCACGTGTGGGCATGTGAAGTACTTATTTGCATACCTGTGGGGAGGGAGAGAGGCTTAAGTATTTCCCACGTTGTACACCAAAGGAAATTTCTAATCCATTAAAGAAATAAAGAGCATAAAATACAAGCGTGAATATATGGGCACCCACTTACATGCACTTTTTTTTACACCATTGCACAATCTAGGAACAGTTGGTTTAGTTCATCACTCTAAAATGTCTCCCTTTGGATTTATGAGCTAAGAGTGCTCAAGGGTTTAGTGTCCTGACATCTCTTTAATTAGCAGTCTCCTGGATCCTTCGCTAAGAAGACACTAAGCCAGCGGAGTGCTGTCAAATCTTAAGGATTTCAGAAGGTTGGAAAGCCACAGAGCAAGCCTACAGGTGTATAGCCTATGCCTATATTCTATACAGAATGTGCAATCTACCATTTTCCCCTTAGAAGCAAAGTTCGACTTTTGGCTGTGATTGCTGCTGCTTTGATGGTGATGGAGGTGTGAAGCGGCGAAAAAGCTACCGAGCAAAAATGGGTGAGATAAGTAAAGATGATGTCGAGAAATACCTGGAGAACAACCCACAGTTTGCCAAGGAGTATTATGACAAAAAACTGCGTGCGGAAGTAGTGGGAAGCGTCTTCAAAGTCAACCCTGGGGATGTAAAGGATGGAATCTCCTTCAAGGAAATGACAAAGCTGGAGGAATGTCAGGTGCTTTTTGAGCTGATGATGGAAATCCAGGAAGAAGCCAGCTCTGTGGAAAAGATAGTGCACAAAATCCTGCAAAGGTTGGCACAGTTGCTGGCAGCTGACCGGTGTAGTATGTTTATTCAACGTTCCCGCAATGGTATTCCAGAAGTGGCTAGCAGGCTCATGGATGTCACCCCTACTTCCAAATATGAGAGCAATCTGGTGCCTCCTGAGAAAGAAGTCGTTTTTCCTCTGGACATTGGGATAGTTGGGTGGGTTGCTCATACCAAGAAGGTATTTAACATACCAGATGTAAAAAAGGTAAGTGAGAAAGCTTTTCTGGGTTTGGTGTAGGGCAACCTCTCCCCGCTCCCCTTTATGTGAAAGGCTAGTCAACATTGTGCCCTCCAGACACTGTCAGACTACAACTCCTATCTTCCCTGACACTTTGGCTGAGGTTGTGGTCCAAAACATATGGATGATACCACATTGGCCACCCCAGTTTATAGTTTACGGGGCAAATGAAATGAAGGAATTACAAGACCGTTCCTTCAAGAGCCAAGCCCATATCTAGACATATTGTTGGAAATGTGGAGGGGGGAAGCTTTCAGTCAATTAACAAATTTCCCGTATTTACCCTGTGTGTTAAGAAAAGTAAATGCAAACTTGGGAGTTGAACATCCAAACAGTGGCATTCGCATAGATAGCGAGGGAGAGATTCAGAGCTGATTTCAGCCACATGTGTGAAAACTATAGAGAGTTTTCAGTCTCTCAGGAATAACCACCTTAAAATACCTTAAAAGGGAGAAACGCAGGGCTGTCTGCCTGATCCTCTGCAGAGTTAGACTTAGGTGTGCCTAACTCTGTTTTGGATTGGTCTGTTTAGTGGGTCACAAGTTGTGTAAGCTTAAAGTAGCCACCTCCACTCAACTGCTTTAATCTGGAGCAGTCCCAAAAACTTCAGTAGAGACTGAAATAAATGGGATGCAGACCTGCCAGAGGCGGGGCTAACACGAGGCTCTGCATCCAGTTTCAGGTATTGGGCGCCACTGAGAGCAGTGTCCCAATTTTCCAGGGTCAGTCCTGGAATTACAGAAGCCATCCCACAGAAGAATAGGGTGTCCCTATTTTCATTGGAAAAATGTTGGTGGGTATGCAGTTGGAAACAGGCTGATTGCAACTCCAAGGAACCATTCACTGCTGTGCCCTTATGCAGCTGCCATTTGTTTCAATGGACCTTGCACAAGAGAACTGTCTTGATGCCTTGTAACCTGGATTAAATAATAGTAAGGAGAGGATATACCAGATAGGCCTGTGTTCGATTATAGAATCAGACTGCTTTGGCTACAGGCTCATTATGACCTGTTTTGAAACTACTTTCCACAACCAAAAATATACCCAGATTTGAGGTAGGAAAGCTAATATACTTGTGAAATTTGAAATCATGCCATACAGCACCTGTCTCGGTATTTTGGTTCTGATTGCTGGACCCATTTTCTATGGCAAGCAATATTGTACTTACTGCCTGTTACCATCAGCAGAGGCCTGTGTGGATAATCTTTTTAAATTCATAAAGCAGATTACAGGAGAAAAGATCGACAGGACCAGAGAATATGTGCATCTCATTAGACTAAGCACTGTTATTCTAATATTATTGAGTGACTGTTGCCGCTTGAAATATAGTATGCTCTACATTTTGGTACCAATGATATTTGGATATAATTAAGAAACAAATCAACCTAGGGGCATGGCCCAGTTAGATATCTCCTATTGAATTTAATGGAGCTAAACAGTTTTTTTGTATTTTTATCTTTGACTAGATTGTGCTCAAGTTTCTTTATAAAGCAGGAGAGGGATGAGGTGTGTTTTCTGTGTCATTTACATTTGCTAAGGCAACATTCAGTTTTTCCTTTTTCTTTAGAATATTCTTACAGTAACTGTAAGTTCATAAAAGAGCAAAAAATAAAGTTTTGCTTGTCACTGACATTTTAAAATAAAATGGTAGCTGTATCATTTTATGATGTATCATTTATGATACAATATAATTAAAACATGAAAATAGAGATTTTCATGTATTAATTATCCGTATTCATATTCACAGTGGTTCTCAAACATGGAAAGCCAAATATTAACCCCACCATCCATTACTTGAGGTTTTCTATTTGACTTCCATGTCTGGGAACTCTGCATGTAGTCTTGCATTCACTAGTACTTTAGCCTTACAATTTTGCTAGCTGTTTTTTCCTCAGTGCTATTTTTCTAGAAAAAGAGGTGCCAGAACTCACCACGAATACTTCCCTCCTTCTCTTAGAATAGCAATGGTGCCCACCTGAGAGGTGCCGGAACTGAGTTCTGGCAAGTTCCGGCTGAAAAAAGCCCTGAGATTCAGGGGACTGGTTAAATGAAAGAGTCAAAGGGCAGCCTTGACGGAACGTGGGGCTAAACACTCAAATGGAAACCGATATGGTGAACCTGCTCTGGAGTGGGGCGGGGAGATTCTTCTCAAACACCTCACTCAGAAATCCCATTGATGTCTCTGGGAAGATACCTAAGGGAGGTCTTCAAATATGGGGCTTTAATCAGTAACATATCCATTGCTGTGGTTAATTATATTAGGAGTCCTCAGTGCTTCTACTTGAAATCCTTTAAACATTATTAAAACCCTATAGCATTACCGTCTTTGGAAATCTTTGAGGTTCCAGGTAGGGGATTATGAACTGCAACCAATTCCAAACAGATAAAATGGATGCAAATTCTAAAATGGCTGTCTTTAAAAGTTTCCTGACTAGCTGCCAGGGGTGCAAACTTGAATAAAATATTGCGGGGGCCCATGTAAGCCCTGCCCTGAATAATTGACCACATGCTACAGTGCACACACACCATTTGAATGGGAATACCCATCAACTGTGGGGGAGCCCAGCCCCCTCAAATATTTTATTTTGGGGGCCAAGGCCCCCACAGCCCCTAGGAGTTGGCTCCTATGCTAGCTGCCAAGTCACAAGGAACTGAATCATACTTCTGAGCAGATATGTTGAAGACTGTACTGCAAATGGTCTTGATTACATGCAGCAACATACGTCTGGGTTTTCCTGGACATATCAGGCTGCAAAATGGCGTCTGGGCGGATTTTTGCTGAATTGGCAAAATGTCGAGGAAAACCCATATTTGGGAATATGGCAACCCTAATTAATGTCACTGATGAAATCCTTGGAGGGAACAGTACTGTCACTGCAGTAAATTCTATATTTCAACCAATCAGTTTCAGTACTTTTGCCCAACTTATTTCTTTCTTCTTTCAAATGAGAAGCTTGCAACTGAGCCAGGCGCAATTCCCTGAGGGGCCACTTTTGTTTGCCACTCATCTGCTCCCACAGAGGTGAGAGGTTGCCAGGGCAACTGGCCTTGTCAGAAGGCCAGCTGAAAGGTCTGGATCTGTTGCCCACAACCTCTTCCTCTTCTCATTAATCTAGCAAAACTAGGAGCAAACCAGAGGTGTGAATTGGCACCAGGATAAGAGTAAAAGTTCATTTATGAGGCATTCCTAGGCCTATGTTTCTAAATATTGGTTGCCACACTTGCAATCATTTTCTTCTCTGTCAGAGTTAACAAGAGACTATGCTATTTTTTTCTAGAATTATTTCTCCTGTGGAAAAGGAGAAAAAAAATGCAGTGGGAAAATATTCCTGAAATGTTCTGTCCTTTTCAAGATAGGCATTTTAGAACTTACAACTATTTTATCAGTTTGAATTCGGTTGTTGTTTAAGTAAGCCCCTATTTTTACAAAGAGACTTGTGGCTCCTTTAAGACTAGCCTTCTCTAATTTGGTGCATGCCATGCTTTGGACTACATTTCCCATCATCCCCAACCAGGAGTGGGCTGGGAGTTGTAGTCCAAAACATAATGAGAGCATGGGGCTGAGGAAGACTGATAAAGACTAACATAGATATCGAGGCCTAAACTTTTGTGAGGGAAAGATAATCTCGTCAGAGGCATGAAGATTATCATATATGGCAGGTACCACAGCATTCTTTTGTTGCTTTTGTAGCAACAGACTAGCATGGCTACCACTTCATAATTTCCCTGTTTTAAGAAATTACTTTAAGAAATTACTTTAATGAATTTTAAGTTAATATTTGGGGCAAGAGTTTCAGGGTGTTTGTGCATGGAAGATAGCCTAATGGAGCCTTCCGGAATATGCGCTGCTCAGAAAAAAATAAATAAGCAAGGAAACAAACAATGTGTTGCCATTTCTCACTATACACACAGAGAAAGACACACAGAGTGCATGCATTCCTATTGCAACTGTTACATGAAATGTGAAACAGCAAAGATACACCATTTATTATAGCGTAAACATTTTAAAGGCCACAGTCCGTTTCAGTATGGTTGCCTTCCTCCATGTCATTTTTCCGGCCTTGAAAACAAGCAAATGAAAAGCACAGCTATTTAACTAATTTCACAAGCCTCACTTCCGTATTTCTGCAGGGCGGTTATAGAATACTAATAAACATTTCAAACGTTAAAACTAATATATTAAGGAACCCGATTCAAGCATCTTTAAAGAGCTGAACAAATAAGAAACATAGCTGCAGCAAGATAAAATCCATTCTGAGAACATTTTAAAGGACCCGAGAAAATATAAAGGTAGATAAAGACACAAAAGCAGGCAAACCCCCCTGAGGTAAATGTGAAGGGACAGCAGCATGATTGAAAAGGTCCTTTGCCCAATGGCTACCCATGTTACCTTAGAAGGCAGGCCACTGGAAGAAGCTGACATTATGTCAGGATTGAGCCACAGGAATTTCAAGTGAGACACAGAATTAATTAGATACAGGGTTTTTTTTCCAGCCAGAACTTTTGTCACTTCTCAGGTGGGTGCCTTGGCAGAGAGAACAAGAGAGAACAAGAGAGGTATTCATGGTGAGTTCCAGTACCTCTTTTTCTAGAAAAATAGCACTGCTTAGATGGTTTTTAAAGAAATGTATAAAAAGGAAATATCTACTTGAAATGACACCTTTAGGGTTAAATAATTATTCAGCCATTTAGTTGTTGTTTTTTAAAAAAGAAACATATTCATCATGTTGTGCTTAGAGCGGCTTACAGTGTCATTAAAATGCAAGGAGACCCATAAAATAGAAAAATGGTTACGTAAAACATTGTGTTTTATGGTATTTACAGGTGTGGAGAGCTCTTGTTCAGTGTCATAGCCAATCAGTTAGCCATACCCTTTCCCCGGATATTACATTCCATTCCCACTCTCCCGTTTTCAAAATAGTCTGTGGCCACTGAGCATGCCTAGTCTTCATTGGGCTGCTTTGGGGGATCCACCCTGCCCCCCACTTTTAGGTGGTTATATAATTATTTTCCTATTTCTGAAAACCTTGGGATTCTCCAGAGCCTCCTGGTTCCTCTATATTGTGCACGGATAGTGCTGTTTTGACTTCCTAGGGATAAACAATCAAGAGAATGAATTTGTTTTTAAGACTTGCTGTTGCCAGTTTTATCCTTTCACTTCATGTAAATCCAATACTGTAATATACTTTTGATAGGAGTCTCAAACCATTCTGGCTTTGTTTAATAAGCACAGAATTTCTAACCTTTTCTACTTTCTACCTGAAACTAGTGACTATTAGGCAGCGTTTCCTGGCACCGAAAACTGCACATCCCGTGTTTGCACCCACCATGCAGCTTTTAAGAGGCATGGGCTGCTTCCAGACAGGTGGCTCCTTGGGCTAATAAATCATTGCCCTTACTTTGCAAGCTGCAAGTGATTATATTATAGGGGATATTGCACTTTCCCCTGCATCTTCACCCTGCTATGTTCCATCCACACAAGTTAGCTTGAATAGCTAACTCTGGATAGGTTAGGCAAAGGTCCTATTTACCTGAGTGACCACTTGGAACATTCTGAGTGATCCTTAAAACACACACACAATTCTTTCATTAGCTCTAAGTGGTTATTCATTTAAGAGTGGTCTCCCATTACTACTCATATGTTTCTTCTTCAAACAGTTTAATGTTTCTGGTGGATCATAAAGGTTGATTGGAAATGTTTAATGTGGGGCACTGCTGTAATGCTGGTGACTGGAAAGGTTTTTTTAGTGAGCTTTATGGGGCTGAATGCCTGGGCCTCCTTCTAATTCTTGGAATAGCCACACTGGTTTCCTGGTGAGGTGATAGCCTGGGCAATGGGCCATTAAGGAAACAAAGGAAGGGGTTCTGTGTGATACGGCAAACAGGTGGGATACGGCAAACTAAAAAGATAGAGAGTTGAAAGTTTGGATTGAGGTGAGCTAGAAGCTGTAACATAAACTGTGGGTTGGGAAGCAGGCAGAGAGAGCCATGATTGATTTCTGTTTGAATACAAGACTGCAGTTACAGGGGGAAGCGAGACCCTCTTAGGGTGTTAATGCTGTGACATCCTCTATTGTAGGCACAGGTTGTATATAAGTGCAGTGCTTTTTTTCTGGGGGCGATGCAGGGGTATGCATGCCCCTAAACATTTTGTGAATCTTTGTACTTTTGTCCATTTGCTGTATTTATTTTCCCCAATTTGAACTATAAAATGGTGATTTTCTTGAGTCAAAATGAGAGTACCCCTAAACATTTTTTAAAGAAAAAAAGCACTGTATATGTGTAAATAAACCATATATCATAAAGACAACACAGTCTCTGTTGTAGCTCATTCTGAAGGAAATCTCACACTGCTTGGAGACTGCTATGCAACAATAGCTTTCATTTAAGCAGTATTTTGCTAATATTTTAATATTAGTAAATAATATTTAAATAAAATATTCAAATATATATAGAAAGAAAAGCATTTTAGCACGAATTAAAAGATGGGTTTAAAATAAAAAAAGAGCCGGGCTATAGAATTGTGACCACTGCAAAGATTAAGGTGAATAGGTTTACTTGCCCGATATGTCAAGACCACTTTCTACCTTAAACTAATGACTAATGACCTCTTCAAAAAGACAGAAGGGTAGCACTAAAGGCATGTATATCTGTGAAGATTGTGCTAATCTGCTCAAAAACATTGGACTTCCTCTGGTAAGAAAAAAATATGGAAGAAACACTGGGGAAACATAGGTTTACAAAGAGCTGATAGCAGAGTGTGGACCTCCAGGAAAATGCAAGTGAACAAGGTGTGGAGATTCTATACCAAACATCTAGAATGGAAGCTTTGATAGACCCATGTCAAGATGAAGGCAGGAACTCTAACGGAAAACAAAATATCAATAGAATTTGCCAAGTGGGTTGAAATATCCATTTTTAAAAACTGGAGATACGGTACTCCTTTCTTGGTGTTCATTTATCCTGAGATTATCTCCCTAAAACTTGGACAGTTACCAGTAAATGTGAGGAAGCACCTTGCCCTGACTAATGGTTCAGAGGGTTAAAGGAGAGGGGAAGATCTAGACCTTCATCAGTTAGCTTAGAAACAGCATCTGTTCCCTTCCCCCAACAGGGATTAGTAAGAGAGAGAGAGCGCTGTTGATCACAGGAGCTAATAGTGTTTAATCCTGGATTTAATAGTATCAGGCAAGAAGAAAGCAACCATGCCCACTGACCTAACAAATGGTTAGTCAAATGGGACAAATGAGTTGTTCAATTAGTTGTATTTCATTTCTACTGGAATAGTCCTTGGCTGCAGTTAATGTTATCCTAGTACCTTCACACCAGGACTATTGAAAGAATACAGGTTGTTTAGTACCATTTAAATACAGTAGTACCTCAGGTTAAGTACTTAATTCGTTCCGGAGGTCTGTTCTTAACCTGAAGCACCACTTTAGCTAATGTGGCCTCCCGCTGCTGCTGGAGCACGATTTCTGTTCTCCTTCTGAAGCAAAGTTCTTAACCCGAGGTAATATTTCTGGGTTAGCAGAGTCTGTAACCTGAAGCATATGTAACCTGAAGCGTATGTAACCCAAGGTACCACTGTACAAGTATCTTCTAGCTGGTGATAGCATGCAAATATACAGACATTATATTAATCTGCAAGCAGCTACTCAAGTAATGGGACCTCAATGGAAGATTGTGGTATGCTTTCTCAAAATATGTACAGTTTTTGTAATATCTAGTTAGAAATAAAGAAAAAAAGAAAGGAAAAGAAGCATGAATTTGTCCATGAATGTGGATACCTTCAATGCCTAGTAGGGATGGAAGGATCTGTCAATTTCAGTTCTCACTGTTTTTCATTTTTCCAATCTTAAATTCAGATCTCCACATTTCTGCAGCAGTCCTCTTGAAAATTCATCAACATTTTAGTGCAAATTTCTCCTCATAAACACTTTTCCTTTTTCAGTTTTGACTAATATACACATTTTTGCAAGCAATTCTTCCTAATATAATGCATTTTTTAGTCTTATTTTCACTAATGTATTCATTTTTATGCACACTTTCCCCTAATATATGTGTATATTCTTTGGTTGGAGAACTGCACAGCAAATTCTAGATAAGTGTGAATTTTGAAAGATGCCTGTGCTTTGGTTCTCATATTGTTTCAGAAAGTGCAAAATTGACAGATTCGCCTTTAACTGCAAACTGAATCAAATTCCTCCCCCATCCCTAATGCCTAGTTGTTGTTGTTGTTTTTTAAATCTGCCCCAATATATCCTGTCTTCCTTTCAGGTTTCAGCCTCAATAGGAAGTCATGAGAAGTTATTATATCTGCATATATTTAAACAAATTAATATAATAAGTGTTAAAGAGCCTTTTCTCTCTGTCTCCTTCTGGAGATGCCAATCCTGACCTATACTTCAGTCAAGGAGAAATGAAGTAAGGAAGTTGTATATATACATACCAGGAATGCTTCTCTGTATTAATGCATATTCTGTTATGCAGTTAACAATATGTGGGTTAGTATTTTTCATCTTTAGACTTTTAATCAAGACCTTTTAAAATTAGTTTATTCTGAATTTTGTTAGAATCTGTTGCTTGATAATGGTCTGGTTTGTTTGATAATGATAAGCCAGCTGCAAAACATAAGTCTCCCTGGCTGGCTTGGAAAGAGAAGTTGCCAGGGTAATAGTGGGTGATGCTGTAAGCGGAAAGGCTAGCAGTTGTTTTTGCAAGTGGTTCTGGGAGGGTAAAAGTGGGCAGAGCGCCATGCTGAGGAGAACAAGCTATAACAACGAGGCCCAGGCAGCATAGCTGATACCTCTGCTTGTAGGTTCAAGCTTGTTGCGCTTAGGAGAGCAATAAAGGACTTTCTTGTGAAGTGAAAGCTGGGAACTCTCTCCATCTAGAGTCTAGACTCAGTTTGTAAATATGAGTATATAAACCATATTTCATAAAAACACCACAGCCTCTGCTGTGCCTAATTGTCCAAAAGGAAATACAGCCCTTTGTAAGCCCTGGGAACTCCCTGGAATTTTGTCATCGCTTGGCAGAGATTGGGGGTGGCGTGTAACAATGTATATACCGTATTTCACCACATACTGGTTGCCACTGCGTAATAGTCCCTCCCCCCATTTTCAGACCCCGAAAAATGTCCCAGAGCATTCCCCGCATAATAGTTGCAGGGGTAAGCTGCAGCTCATGCTGCAGGATACCCCAGCCAAGAAGGGGAAGCAGCAGGTGAGCAACCACCTCCACTGCCTGCCTGTGGCCCCTTCCTCCATCTGGTAATTCACTGCATAATGGTCACACTCACCTTTTCGGAAAGGTAAAATTGGCACAAAAAACGCTACCATTACGCAGTGAAATATGGTAAATCCAGTGAAATTAGTATAGTAGTACCTGAAAGACCACCTGCCTCAGAACAAACCTGTAAGATAATTCAGATTATCTGAGGAAATTCTACTCATGGCACCATACACTTCAGAGTATCGCACGGTGATGACCTAAATACAGATTTTATGCTGCTGCCCCTGTCATACCTTGGAAGCAGCAACCATTGTCTCAGACATCTTGTAAAGACTTATATTTGTCTCAGACATCTTGTAAAGCCCTATGTTTTATTTGCCTTTTTATACTGCTGTTTAACTGATTTTAGATTGTATTTTTCTTTTAATGATGCATATATTTAAAATATTGCAAACCACTTGGAGATTTTTAAAAAATATTAAGTGATTTATAAATTCTTTTAGATACCTAAGTCAATGATGTGGCTTAGAGATCGGCACTTCCATTCCAGCTTTTGGCCGCTGGGGAGAGAAAGGCTTGTTGCTTCCCTATTTATCACAGTAATACAGTGGAGGTCTATCTGATGCAGAAGGGTGAAACATAAGCTGATCTTCGGCACCTAGAAGGCTAAGATTAAGAGAACCGTGTTGGGAAGGGAGTTTCCAGTGAACAAGGTCAGGATTGGTAAGCTTAGTGAAGGAGGAGGGATTTATGCCTGCTCCAATATTAGAGCAACTGCATCATCTCGAAAACCAAAGAGCAGATGTGGTGTCAGCCCTTGGCATATGACAGCTGTTGGATCCCACCCTGCCTCCTTCCCTCATGGTGAGCACCACCTGTCAGGTCTCCCCTGATGATGCTACCACTAATCCTCCATTGGCTGGATTTTACTACATAAGACACTATGGGACATTGCATTTTGGGAAATTTTAAATGGTAGCCACTCAACGACGACTAGTGCCAAGCAACTGATTGGCTCCCATTGGAAGTGTGCCAGCTTGACTGCCAAGGTCTGCTGTCGTGCTGCTGTCATGAGGCCTCAGCGGAGTGCTTAAGAGTGGCACTATGCCACTATGCCATTGGTAGCCATAACTATGCTGCAGGCCTGCTCAAACCTGGTGCTGGCCTTGCCTGTGATCAACATAATGGAGGAGTGTTTCTAGGACTTAGGTGAAACTGTGAAGCTTCCTTGTTGCTTTGCTACTGGATGTCACTCCGTATAGTTAAAGCTATGGTTTTCCCAGTAGTGATGTATGGAAGTGAGAGCTGGACCATAAAGAAGGCTGATTGCAGAAGAATTGATGCTTTTGAATTATGGTGCTGGAGGAGACTCTTGAGAGTCCCATGAAGATCAAACCGATCCATTCTGAAGGAAATCAGCCCTGAGTGCTCACTGGAAGGACAGATCCTGAAGCTGAGGCTCCAATACTTTGGCCACCTCATGAGAAGAGAAGACTCCCTGGAAAAGAGCCTGATGTTGGGAAAGATTGAGGGCACAAGGAGAAAGGGACAACAGAGGACGAGATGGTTGGACAGTGTTCTCGAAGCTACGAACATGAGTCTGACCAAACTGCAGGAGGCAGTGGAAGACAGGAGTGCCTGGCGTGCTCTGGTCCATGGGTCACGAAAAGTCGGACACGACTAAATGACTAGACAACAACAATTGGATGTTGCATGCTTTGTAATCTTCTTGCATTTATAGTACTGAAATGTGATTTTTTTTGGTGGGGGGGAGGGACTATGTTTTTATATTTGCTATTGTTTTGCCAGTGACTGATTTAGGGCAGCGCAACCAGTTTTGCCACACTGGGCCGAGGCTAAGGGGTGCTGCAGAGCACTGCAACTATGAAGTAGTGAATTGAGCAGAAGAGAAGGCATGGTGGGTCCTTGCACAGGGTGCCCCTGAAAATATGGAAGACCAAGGTCCACCCCTGGTTTTGCTATGTTATTATGAAAATGTTTTTGCAGTGTTTGTTTGAAATGTATTCCTGTTTTCTTCATTGTAAGCTGCTTTGAGCATGATTTGTTTTTGTGGAAAAGTGACATACAAATCAAGTGAATGAATGAATGAATGAATGAATGAATGAATGAAAATAATGTAGTGGTAGGATCCCATGATCTGCAAACCTGCTGTGAGATCAAGGAGATGATCCAAATCTCTGATGTTGGACCAATAATAATAAAACTGATTTATTTGTACAGTATTCCTCAAATTCCTGATAGCTGAGATGAGGAGTGGTTCTGTATGCATATGTTCTCTAGGTTTAAACTAAATCACACCACTTGCATTCGGCCAAAACGAATTACTTTTAGAGTAAAAAATACCCACTATCTCTGACAATCCTTGTCCCTATGTTTCTGCATCAGTCACTGATTCCTGGTTGAAAGCAGACAAGCACGGAACAGTAATATGCAGAGATGCAAAGCAAAGTCTCAGGGCAAGGTAATTTTGTTCAGTCTGCTGTGGTCACAGAAGTTGTGAAGGCAATCAGAATTCCCTGGTAGAGTCTGATCTAAAGGGAGCTAGGCTGCTACCGTCAACAACATCACCAAGAAATATCATGTCTATAAAAATTTAGAGCATTCAAAGAACTTTGCATTCAGTATCAGGATGAAAAGAGACATTCTAAGTGTGGTGGAAGTATGTACCGTATTTTTTGCACCATAACACTCACTTTTTTCCTCCTAAAAAGTAAGGGGAAATGTCTGTGCGTGTTATGGAGGGAATGCCTACGGGTGGCATGCCTACGGATTTTCCTCCTCTAAAAACTACGTGCGTGTTATGGTCGGGTGCGTGTTATAGAGCGAAAAATACGGTAGTTTGAGCAGTTTCTGCCCTAAAAACAAATGCCTCAGAATGCAATAAATGAGTACAGTAGTTTGTGTAAGGCCACCTAGTGAGTAAATGGCAGAAGTGAGACTGGAACTCTCTAGATCAGTCATGATTACATAGCTGTCAGCCATGTGACCTCCATCGTCACTATTTGGGTCATGTGATTGTTTCATTATAAACATGTCCCTGCTTTATCACAAGTATTGCATTTACTTCAACACTATTCAGCAGCTTCTTAGTGTCAAATCACATAGCTTCTAAATTAGATCACTGCAGTTCCTTGTATAGGAAAGGGTTTTTTTAATGTTTAATGTTTTATTATGTTTTTATGTATGTTGGAAGCTGCCCAAAGTGGCTGGGGCAACATGTGGGGTTTAAATAGTAAAATTATCATTATGGAATGGAACGTCCCTATTTTCATTGGAGAAATGTTGGAGGGTATGTTATACATGGAGCTGCCTTTGAAGACTGTTCAGAAACAGCAGCTGGTACAGAAGTTAGAAATCAGATTGCTTAGTGGGACAGGATGGCTTGAACATGTAACACAAACCTTGGCATGACTACACTGGCTACCAGTTAATTTACTTGCTCAATTCAAAGTGTTGGGTTTTTTACATATAAAGCCTGATTTTTATTTTTATTTACTCTCCTATCCTCTTCCCTCCCTATTCCTTTCCCCTTGTGTGTTATGTTTTGTTTTTGTTTAGATTGCCTGCCTGCCGGTAGGGATTGTTTTGATTGTATGTTCTTTTGAATATATTTTTGGATGAGCGCTTTAGGTGGGTTTTTTATTGCTTTTTAGTATTTGGTTTACTTCTGTTTCATTTTAATATTTCTTGTGATTTTGTATCTTGTAAGTTGCTTTAATATGCTTCAGTGTAAAAAGCAACAGAATCATTTAGGGTGGCTTGCAATGACAACCCAATAGCTGGAGCATTGTGAGGTTGGCATGGGTTTTGCATCCCCACAGATGCCACTCACTGAAATGCTTGTTGCTTATACCGTGCTAAATATCAGTTCAGGAGTTGTGTTGCAGGCTGTTGCAATTAATTAAAAATCATAGAATCATAGAATCATAGAATCATAGAATCATAGAGTTGGAAGAGACCACAAGGGCCATCGAGTCCAACCCCCTGCCAAGCAGGAAACACCATCAGAGCACTCCTGACATATGGTTGTCAAGCCTCTGCTTAAAGACCTCCAAAGTAGGAGACTCCACCACACTCCTTGGCAGCAAATTCCACTGTCGAACAGCTCTTACTGTCAGGAAGTTCTTCCTCATGTTTAGGTGGAATCTTCTTTCTTGTAGTTTGGATCCATTGCTCCGTGTCCGCTTCTCTGGAGCAGCAGAAAACAACCTTTCTCCCTCCTCTATGTGACATCCTTTTATATATTTGAACATGGCTATCATATCACCCCTTAACCTCCTCTTCTCCAGGCTAAACATGCCCAGCTCCCTTAGCCGTTCCTCATAAGGCATCGTTTCCAGGCCTTTGACCATTTTGGTTGCCCTCCTCTGGACACGTTCCAGTTTGTCAGTGTCCTTCTTGAATTGTGGTGCCCAGAACTGGACACAGTACTCCAGGTGTGGTCTGACCAGAGCAGAATACAGTGGCACTATTACTTCCCTTGATCTAGATGCTATACTCCTATTGATGCAGCCCAGAATTGCATTGGCTTTTTTAGCTGCCGCGTCACACTGTTGGCTCATGTCAAGTTTGTGGTCAACCAAGACTCCTAGATCCTTTTCACATGTACTGCTCTCAAGCCAGGTGTCACCCATCTTGTATTTGTGCCTCTCATTTTTTTTTGCCCAAGTGCAATACTTTACATTTCTCCCTGTTAAAATTCATCTTGTTTGTTTTTGCCCAGTTCTCTAATCTGTCAAGGTCGTTTTGAAGTGTGATCCTGTCCTCTGGGGTGTTAGCCACCCCTCCCAGTTTCGTGTCATCTGCAAATTTGATCAGGATGCCCTTGAGTCCATCATCCAAGTCGTTGATAAAGATGTTGAATAAGACCGGGCCCAAGACAGAACCCTGTGGCACCCCACTAGTCACTCTTCTCCAGGATGAAGAGGAACCATTCTCTTCTCCAGGATGAAGAGGAACCATTGATGAGCACCCTTTGGGTTCGGGCAGTCAGCGCAGTGTTTTTCCCCTGTTTATTTTTTACTCCAAATGTTGACACTATATACATGGAATGAGGGTGCTTCCTGACACAAGTTTCCAAGCAACAGTTGTGCAATACCAAGCCCATAAGTGAAACCAAAAGTATGTCAAAAAGGATATGGATGTTTTTATCTTGGGGGTGGTAGCTTTTACTTCTGACTTTGTGCTAAGGCTGTTTGTGATGCTTATGCTGGTTTTGCTAGTCTGTGTGGGGATTACCTGCTTCCTCATAGCTCAGTTGGTTAGAGTGAGGCGCTGATAATGCCAAGGGTGCAAGTTTGATCCCTGTAAAGCACAGCTGCATATTCCTGCATTGCAGGGGGTTCAGCTAGAATAGCTAGATCATGTTGCACATAGAATCAGAGTACATACCATCTTCAAAGTCATTTTGCCAAGCAGAGGATGGTGGCTTTACTAAAGCAGGCAAGGCTACAGTTGTTGGTCAGAATTGCTAAAGAAAATACGTTGGAATTGCATGTCATGTGACAGGGACATTGTTTACATGTTTCATTAATGTTGCATAAAGGTAATGCAAGAACTTGTGCCCACTATGGGCAAAAGTCAGGTTACAAAGACTAGTCCATAATATGCACAGCTGCAGGATTCCATGGAATGTTTTGCTTTAGGAATTTTTCCAGACAATCTGCTTGTTGAGCATTTATCCTGATTTGTTTCAGGGATATTAGATGACACTGGTTAATTCATGAGCATTCACTCTGAGAGGCTAGATGACGTTGCATCAAAGCAATCTTATCCCACACTTTCCCCATTTCTTTCCTTATAGCAAAAAGGGGGATGTGTGTGTTTGGTGCAAAAGCCCCAAATCAATTTTAATTGTGGATCCTAATTTTTTCTGTAGGTGATTGAATCCCACCCAAGAACAGCAATTCTGGAAGCCTGCTAGCTGTTCATGCTTCAGCCAAGAAATAAACTATGTAAAATATGCAGAGCATTAGCAAGGCATTTAGTGCTGAAGCCTTGTCAAACTGTTTGTGTTGGCGGTGCTCTTCCAAATATATTGTTTATAGTATTGTAGGAAGCAAAGAGATATCCCTCTCCTTCTATGTTCCTGTATAGTCTGTTAGTTAATGATGTTAGTTAATGATTAAGTTAATGATGAAGAAAAAAAGGTTTTCTTAATGGAGCAGTAGACTTGTCTTTATCCAAAACACAATATAAATGATGTGTAATGTAACACTTAATTGCAGAATGGGAGCTGAAAAGACTAGTTTGTTCAGGTTGAGTTTGGTCAGAGAACAGGAAAATAGCATGGTTTTCTAGAGCTAAAAGACAGAAACAGTTTTGGGGAAATCTCCCGAGGTTTTGCCATTTTACTCTTGAGAACTCATGCTAGTTTGAACCAAGCAGCACATGCTGTGTCCTTATTTACTTTTCATCCTCTCGTCCTTGGTGTCAGGAAATAAACAACCACTTCAGAAACAAATGCATATCTTATGCTAACTTTTCACTGGAAGAATGCTAGATTAGAGGGATCTTTAGTCTCATAAGGGTTTTCTACACTTTTGAAGCTGTACAAAACTTCCCAGATCCCCTCTGGTTACATATGTCACACAAGCAGTAATTAGGTCTCTACAGATTTCTGCCAAAAGCCATCAGAAGAAGCCATTTTGCTCTTACTGTCAGGTTTCACATAAGATATACTTGGAATTGCAGATGAGGCTACCAGCATTAAGTGTATCAAGCATACAGTGTAATCCTATACATGTCTACTTAGATGCAAGTCCAACTTAGTTTAATGGGGCTTTTAGCATTATCATCATTATTATTATTATTCAAACATGTTGGCTTAAAATGTATTTGATCACTAGAATAAAGTGTTTTCTTATGGCAATTGTTCCATCAGCACAAGCATTTCGACTTGTCCCTCTCCTCTCCCTGTAAGCTGTTCCGGGGTTCTCCTGATTCTCCTAGAGTCTATTGCAGGCATAGGCAAACTCAGCCCTCCAGATGTTTTGGGACTGCAACTCCCATCATCCCTAGCTAACAGGACCACTTGTCAGGGATGATGGGAGTTGTAGTCCGAAAACATCTGGAGGGCCGGTTTTGCCTATGCCTGGTCTATTGGGTGACGGGGGGGGGGGGGGGAGAGAGAGAGAGAGAAGGGAAAGCCTCATTGTACCTAGTGGGACTTGTTAGTTGAATCTGGCCTCATGAGTTCAAACAGAACTGATTCACTCTTCTGTGTCATGGTTATTTTATGTGTTATATCACAGAATTAATTATTAACTTCCTTTGTTTGCTGATGAAGCAATTTATTATGCAAACAATGGCAAACTGAAAATAAGGTACACATAACTCCTACTAAGGGATGCAGGTGGCGCTGTGGGTTAAACCACAGAGCCTAGGACTTGCCGATCAGAAGGTCAGCGGTTTGAATCCCTGCGATGGGGTGAGCTCCCGTTGCTCGGTCCCTGCTCCTGCCAACCTAGCATTTCGAAAGCATGAAGTGCAAGTAGATAAATAGGTACCGCTCCGGCGGGAAGGTAAACAGCGTTTCCGTGCGCTGCTCTGGTTCGCCAGAAGCAGCTTAGTCATGCTGGTCACATGACGCTGTATGCCAGCTCCCTTGGCCAATAAAATGAGATGAGCGTCGCAACCCCAGAGTCGGTCACGACTGGACCTAATGGTCAGGGGTCCCTTTACCTTTACCTTTTTACGCCCACAGTCATTCTTGACTTATTGCAAGTTCCAGGGCTGCTTAAATCTGGTAGTTTCTACATGTGACCTGTGTGAGGTAGGAGATGATTGGTTTAATGGGTGCCGAAGTCACAGAAACTCTGATGGCTCCCAAATGCATGGGAGAGCAGTAATGATGCTGTATACAGTTCCTAGGCATTTGGTGTTCTCTCCTAGATAATAGGCTAATCTCTCTGCACCTTCCTACCAAGTCATCTTTGCAAAGTTTCTCTCCTTGGGATGGAAGGATCTGTTCATTTCAGTACTCTCTGTTTCATATTTTCCCTGTCTTAAATTCAGTTCTCCACATTTTGCAGCAATTTGTGGTTATTATTTTTTTAAGGCCTTGTGAAAATTCACCAGCATTTCAGTGCAAATTTCTCTTGATAAACACATTTTTATTAGCAGTTTGGACTAGTATGCACATTTTTGCAGGCAATTACCCCTAATATAATGCATCTTTGTATGTTATTTTCATAAATGTCCATTTTTATGCACACATTTCCAAAATATATGCATTTCTGTAAACGTTTGGTTGGGGGACTACATCACAACAGTTGAATGAATGCAAATATGGAAGGATAGCTATGTTTTGGAGAGTGCAAATTTGTCAGATTTGGCTTAAAACACTTATGGAATTTGATTTCTCCTCTGCCCCTACTCTCTCCTCCACCTAGACACCAGTTTAGAAGGAGAAGGCAGCCAGACTTTCTTACATTTATATCCTGCTGTTCTTCCATCATGGAAACCAAGTTAGCATTCATGTGGTTTCCATCCAGACATGGACAAGATCCAGACCTGCTTAGCTTCAGTAAGATAGTGGCCTCCTGTGCCTTCAGACCATGCCATGGAAGAGATCTTATCCAGGCTAATCATTGCAGGGTAGGAATTAAAGTAATATACAGCCTGTTAGAGGGCAAAACATTGATTGCTATTTTGAATGCAGGATCCTCTAGAGCTCCATAACGGGGCAACTGAAATTAAAAAACAACAACTCTTAGTTGGCTATTTTAGAAAGCAACATTCACAGAATTTCATTAAACTGTCCAAATTGTTGAGAAAACTGATCAACAACTGATGAAAGGATTTTCACTCTGAAATGTAAGTACAAATTGTTTGTACTAAGGAGCTTGCTGACACAAAGATGCTATACTGTACCAGAAATCTAAATGAACACCCTCTGCTGACACACCCTCTCTCCTGTGGAGCGAGAAGTGTATTATTACTATTATTATTTTAACATTTATACTGTTTTATATAAGTAAGTGATTTACATAAAACACCATAAGATCATTTTTAAAAGAAAAGAAAAAATATAAACACAACACTATAACCAAAATTACATAGCAATAGATCTGTAAAAACAGAAAATCTATCAATAAAACATTCAATTAAATATATATGAATAACAGAACAGTGAGATGAATCTTATGAGCCAGGGAAAGCCTGCTTAAACAGATGGCTTTAAAGGAGGTATTTCAAGCCTGCCACTATTTCTGCTTCACAAACAGCACATGGAAGGGTATGGCAATAATGTCAATGGACCGAAGGCATTGTGAAAATTCAGGGCACAGTTCCAACATGGCAAGGCTTTAAAGCAGAGCTTTCCCAACTTTTCATGTCGGTGACACACTTTTTAGACATGCATCATTTCACAACACAGTAATTCAGTTTTATTAGCAAACCGAACGCGGGGAAAGTTTGTGCAACATGCCTACAGACTGCAGCCGACATACTATCGTGTTGCAACACAAAGTTTGGAAAGCTCTGCTTTAAAGGATGTCAGGGAAAAAATGCATGGCTGTTTTTGGCTCATGCTCTCTGTATGCCTGCCTGCTATTGCTGTCCATGAGCCCCATCTAGAAGATTGTAGCCATTACCTTTTCCTCTGCTGTTAAGAGCTTATTGATTGTATCTTGAATTTTATTTAAATAAGTTTCTTTACCCACTTTAATGAACACTCGGTCTCCTCTAGGTCAGGTAGCAGTTACTGACCAAAATCTTGACCCTACATGGCAAACCTTCCAGTAACTTTATTGTGATCAAAATTAATTTTAGTTAGTAATATCCAACTAAGTCATACTCAGAACATGCCCTCTGTATGAAAAAGAAATGGATTCATTCGTGTTCTAATGCACATAATTTCTGGGTAAATACTATCATTTTCAGCATCCTATCCTATTTAAAATGTGCCATATCATGGATACTTTGAGATTTGTGCATTGCAAGGGTATGGAGCCGATGACCCTCAGGGTGCTCTACAATTCTATGATTCTATAATATTTGTGTTGCAAAACCTATAGAGATGGAATGTAGATCATTTCACATCATTCTGCTTCTCATGAGAACATGCATATTTTTCTGCAGCAAGAGAACATTTCTGCAATATCTCCATTATGTTGAATGAGAAGCTATCTGTGTTTGTATGGATTGTCTGGTTCATTTAATTGACTCTTCCTGGGATCGTTTATTTCAGAGCCATTAATTCAACAAGTTTTAGTGTAACTGATGTCTGTTGCTGTTTCGGTTATTTCCCAGATACTCATTGTTCTGGGCGATTTCAGCATCCATGCCGAGGGTACTTTGTCAGTATGATTTTATGGCAGGAATAGCCAACGTGGTAATTTCCAAATGTTGTTGGGACTACAGCTCCTATCAGCATGGCCAACGATCAGAAATTATGGGAAAGTGGTCCAACAACATATTGAAGACCTTCCTCTTGAGCCAATTGAGTTCTAGAACTTTTCTAAAGGTGTCACTGTTCAATATGATAGTTACTCTGGCTGAGTTCTCCATTCCGAAAGAATAAATGTGAAACCAAGCACAATGAAGATTGTATAAGGTAAAGGTAAAGGGACCCCTGAACATTAGATGCAGTCGTGATTGACTCTGGGGTTGTGGCGCTCATCTCGCTTTATTGGCTGAGGGAGCCGGCGTTTGTCTGCAGACAGCTTCTGGGTCATGTGGCCAGCATGACTAAGCCGCTTCTGGCGAACCAGAGCAGCACACAGAAACGCTGTTTACCTTCCCGCCTGAGCGGTACCAATTTATCTACTTGCACTTTGATGTGCTTTCGAACTGCTAGGTTGGCAGGAGCAGGGACTGAGCAACAGGAGCTCACCCCGTCGCGGGGATTTGAACTGCCAACCTTCTGATCAGCAAGTCCTAGGCTCTGTGGTTTAAGCCACATTGCCACCCACGTCCCAAAGATTGTATAGTCCTTTGCAAATCAAAAGTGACAAATGAATTGCTGATAATATTTGAACGGGCTAATGAACTGGTCCCATTTGTTTCAGAATAATCATTTCTCCGACTTTGTGGATAAACAAACCGGCTATACAACCGTCAACATGCTTGCAGCTCCAATAGTGTCTGGGAAAGAGGTTCTCGCTGTGTTCATGGTTCTTAACAAGCAAAATGCCTCTGAATTCTCTAAAGAAGACGAAGATGTAAGTACTGACATGAAGAATGCTGTGGTCCGTAGAGCAACAAGAAGTAACAAGTTGGGTTCACTGAGTGGCCTGAGCATAGCTGTCAACTTTTCCCTTTTCTTGCGAGGAATCCTATTCGGAGTAAGGGAATTTCCCTTTAAAAAAAGGGAAACGTTGACAGCTATGGGCCTGAGGTCACCTGACAAATGTAGCATTCTACTGTATTTTCTAAATGGATGCTACATCTGACATGAGAAAGGGCAATATCCAGAAATCAGTAGCAAAACATGTCAACCTCCCAGGACACTCTGCTGCTGACTTTAAAGTAGCAATTATTTAACAAAGGAATTTCTACAGACAGCTTCAGTAGGAAACAGCTGAATTACAGTTTGTGAGCCAGTGTGAAGTAATGGTTAGAGCAGGCATAGGCAAACTCGGCCCTCCAGATGTTTTGAGACTACAGTTCCCATCATCCCTGACCACTGGTCCTGTTAGCTAGGGATGATGGGCATTGTAGTCCCAAAACCTCTGGAGGGCCGAGTTTGCCTGTGCCTGGAGTCTTGGAACATGACCTGAGAGACCAGCATTTGAATCCCAACTCAGTCATGAAGCTCACTGGGTGACCTTGGGCCAGTCATCATCTCTTAGCCTAACTTACCTCACAGGGTTGTTGTGAGGATGAAATGGGGAGGAGAACCTTGGCAGATAAAGGTGGCATAGAAATGTAATAAAATAAATAAAGAGAAAACAAATCCAGAAATTCAATTCTATCCCTTGTGGACAGAACTGGGATAATGGGTTTTTATCCCACTACAGGTGTTAATTAACTTTCCAGTGCCAGGTATTTGCATTACCAGCAATACTGTTCTGTGAATAGTCACTATAATGACTTAATGTCATTATAACTTTTTGTACTTGGTTGCGTTTAATTTCTCTCTGATCTCACTGGTTGTAATTCGCCTCTACAATTATGAATATTATATATATATATATATATATATATATATATATATATATATATATGCAGGTTTTGGTGTCTTCGGGTGTCTTCCCGTGTAAGAGTCGGGGTGTCTGTGCGACGTTTCGACGAGGTCTCACTCGTCATCTTCAGGCTGGTGCTAGCATCTTCAGGCTGGTGCTAGCATCTTCAGGCTGGTGTAGCATCTTCAGCACCAGCCTGAAGATGACGAGTGAGACCTCGTCGAAACGTCGCACAGACACCCCGACTCTTACACGGGAAGACACCCGAAGACACCAAAACCTGCATTCCTGTACCCGTGAAAATCTACGAAAGCAAATATATATATATATATATATATATATATATATATATATATACACACACACACATATGCAGGTTTTGGTGTCTTCGGGTGTCTTCCCGTGTAAGAGTCGGGGTGTCTGTGCGACGTTTCGACGAGGTCTCACTCGTCATCTTCAGGCTGGTGCTTTCGGCTTCTTGTTACTGGAACAGAGCAGAATCTGGTGTTTGAGTTCCTATAAATACTGTTGAGGGGTGTGGTGTATAGCCTCCAACGTTCTGGGCAGAGAGGAAGTTCCTAGATTAGTGTGCCTCTTCTTCTTTTGTTCCTTAATTACTTGAGGGATATCTTGAGTGATTTCATGAGTGATATTCTGAATACCACTGGGTGGGTCATTAAGTGTAGATTAGTTGCTAAAGCTTTTGTGTCTTGACCTCTTGAGCTTGTGAAGAGTTTTTCTGAGAAGATGGCTGTGCTGCATTTAGTTGTGCTCTGGCTTGGCTTCGTGTATAGGGGCGAGCTGTGGTTTTGTGCCTTGTGCCAGCCAGATCTGTGTAGGGATTGCAGGGGGGTGCAGCATCCGGAGGTGCCACTATAGTTTGGCTACTGGATGGAGTCTGTAATATGTCTGTGGAGAGGGTCTGGGTTTGGGTCTGGTGTGGTTGATTGGTGACGGCGTTCTGTGTGCCTCTGGTTCTGGTGTCGGTTTTTGTGGGGAGGGCTAATTTCCAGATGTCTGGCAGGCGGGACGTGTCGTCACGCTTGTTCATGTTGTGAGGGTGTTTCTCTATCTCGATGGCTTCCATGATTATTCTCTTGTGGTGATGTTCCATGTTAAAGAGCAATTTGGAATCTGCAAAATTAATTTCGTGTCCTGTTTCTTTCATGTGTTGGAAAAGAGAGGAAGTTTTTTCTTCTTTTTTGACGGCATTCTTGTGTCTTGCGATACGTGCATTTATTCGTCTGTTATACATTGGACAAACAAACAGACGAATAAATGCACGTATCGCAGAACACAAGAATGCCGTCAAAAAAGAAGAAAAAACTTCCTCTCTTTTCCAACACATGAAAGAAACAGGACACGAAATTAATTTTGCAGATTCCAAATTGCTCTTTAACATGGAACATCACCACAAGAGAATAATCATGGAAGCCATCGAGATAGAGAAACACCCTCACAACATGAACAAGCGTGACGACACGTCCCGCCTGCCAGACATCTGGAAATTAGCCCTCCCCACAAAAACCGACACCAGAACCAGAGGCACACAGAACGCCGTCACCAATCAACCACACCAGACCCAAACCCAGACCCTCTCCACAGACATATTACAGACTCCATCCAGTAGCCAAACTATAGTGGCACCTCCGGATGCTGCACCCCCCTGCAATCCCTACACAGATCTGGCTGGCACAAGGCACAAAACCACAGCTCGCCCCTATACACGAAGCCAAGCCAGAGCACAACTAAATGCAGCACAGCCATCTTCTCAGAAAAACTCTTCACAAGCTCAAGAGGTCAAGACACAAAAGCTTTAGCAACTAATCTACACTTAATGACCCACCCAGTGGTATTCAGAATATCACTCATGAAATCACTCAAGATATCCCTCAAGTAATTAAGGAACAAAAGAAGAAGAGGCACACTAATCTAGGAACTTCCTCTCTGCCCAGAACGTTGGAGGCTATACACCACACCCCTCAACAGTATTTATAGGAACTCAAACACCAGATTCTGCTCTGTTCCAGTAACAAGAAGCCGAAAGCACCAGCCTGAAGATGACGAGTGAGACCTCGTCGAAACGTCGCACAGACACCCCGACTCTTACACGGGAAGACACCCGAAGACACCAAAACCTGCATTCCTGTACCCGTGAAAATCTACGAAAGCAAATATACACACATATATATATACAGTCAACGCAGATTAAAACCTGATGCATCGGATAATCTTGTGATCAACACTTATGCCACAGTAAATTTGATTGTTTTTAAAGTGCCACAAGAACCTCTCCAGTTTTTGCTACAACTAACTCACTGGAAATTATAGCATTGTTGGAACTTATGCATGTCGACTCAGAAGTAAGTCCCACTGAGTTCAGTGGGGTTTATTTCCAGCTAAGGGGATATAGGATTTCAGCCTTAGTGGGTAAAGATATGGACAGGAGAAAGTTAGGAGCCTTGTGTAAGCTGTTTGCCTTTCCAAGGAAGAGTGCGGTGCAAGTAAAAAACCCCACACCATTATGAGCCACAATCCCACCAAAGCGCTGTGAAGGCCCATTGACTTCAGTAGCAGTAAGACATATTTGTGCTTAAGTATGTCATTGAAATAAATGGAACTTGAAGCACTTGACTTTGTTTGGATCATGCCCATGATAATTGCTACTCTCTCTCTCTCTCTCTCTCTCTCTCTCTCTTTCCTTTGCAGCTATTTAACAAATACATTAATTTCCTTGCACTTGCTGTAAAGCAGTATCACATGGCATACTTGTACAATATTGAATCCAGAAAAAGTCAGGTAAAGTATTACATCTTACTTAATTAAATGTGAAGTCAGTGAAAGTCCCGTTACTTATATTTCTCGCTGCTGCTTATGCTTTCATAATGTGCCCCAAAATGCAAAAGTATGTACTGATTATGACACATTTCCTCATGATTTGCCAGTGTTGTCGTTTACGCTTCAGCCTGCATCAGTCAGAGTTTTAAATGTTTCCTCATTTTCTCTCTCTCTCTCTTAAATAGATGCTTTTGTGGTCTGCCAACAAAGTATTTGAAGAACTTACAGATATTGAGCGACAGTTTCACAAAGCACTGTACACCATTCGAATATACTTAAACTGTGAAAGATATTCTGTTGGTCTGCTGGACATGACCAAAGAGAAGGTCACTACTATTTCTTATAACTAGCTAATTAACCTAACTAAACTTTTACAAAAGACTAATGAGGTGGTGCCAGAGAAGAGGCATCTTACCCCCCACTTGTCACACTCGTCTTTACTTGAAGGAAAGGCACATACAAATTGTAACTGAATCATCATTAAAATATAGCTGTGGTCTTAAGCATGCTTACTTGAAAGTTAACTCTGTCAGAAATCAATAGGAGTTACTACTTCAGCTAAAATATGTTTTGGATGGGTGCATTATTTCTCTTTCATAAATGTGGAACAAGCATGCCCCTCCTCGAAATGCCTTTTGTTTCCCTCTCCCCACTTCCCAATTGTTGCTGCTGCCGCTACAGGAAGGCTACATGATCTTGTGTATGGTGAGTCTACTTAAATCGAATCCACTTCAGCAGGATTCAAGCAGCCTAACTGGCCACAAGATCAGAGATGAACTCTTGTCCCCCCTCCCCCAATCATTGGTGCCATTTTTCAGGGACATTTTGCTCATTCATATGTTACTATTCCCAGGAATTCTATGATGAATGGCCAATTAAACTGGGAGAAGCAGAGCCTTACAAAGGACCGAAAACACCCGATGGCCGAGTGAGTACAGTTCTTTCATCTCTCCAAATCACAGCCTTCTGGATACTATTGACAGATTCTAACATTTCTTCCTCCCCTTGCATTTAGGAAGTCAACTTTTATAAGATTATTGATTACATCTTACATGGAAAAGAAGAAATCAAAGTCATTCCGTGAGTGTTTCCTGCCAGTTTGTTAGATAGTGATTAGTAGAGTGTGTTTGGAACAGGCCCAGATTGCGTGGGTGGGGGGGAGCACGAGGGGGGAATTGCTCTGGGTGGCAGGCTAGTGGGGTGGCAAAACAGCATCCCACCATAGCTTGGTTTTCCTATTTAGAAGAGGCTGGTGGGCCATAGCCTGCCATGCTGTGTTGTCCTGTTGCCAATGTGGTGTGGCTGTCTATGGCCCACCATGGTGTTCCATCCTTCATTTGCAAGTCAGAGTAGTCTCTGTAGCAAAGAAGACTGTCAGTGAGGCTTTGCATGGTGGATGGAAGTGGAGAGAGACGAGGCAAAAGGAGAGGTATCTACTGCTGCTACTGCTCTGGGGAAATAGTAAGGATGTTGATGATGGTGATGATAATAATAATTATATTTATACCCTGCCCTTCTGGCTGGGTTTCCCCAGCCACTCTGGGCGGCTTACAGTACATATAAAAACATGGACACTGCTTTGCTTTGCTCTGCTCTGTTACCTTTTGCTCTTCCTTCCTTCTCCCCCAGGCTCCAGAATTTAGCAAATGGCTTCCTCTGGTGACTTACGCTTCACTAAGCCCTTATGCAACATCCACTTGAGGAAGGGAGGGAAGTGGGCAGAGGCTAGGGGTCCAGCCAGAGTCCAAGATGTTTCTTCCTTTCAGTGCCTGCTTTTGCCCTAAGATCTGGGGAGGGGGATTGAGGTGAGGGCAGCTGTGGGCACCATGCAATACCTTTCTGGTGTTTCTGTTTAAATGAAACAAGGCACCTTTTCTCTCTCTTTGACACTGACCACAAGAGCAGCTTCTCTCTTGGTGATAAGGGTAGAGGGGTGGGACAGACAGACCAGAATACACAGAGGATGTAATTATTTGAGACAAACCTGAGAACAAGAATATGTGAGGGGGCGCTTTCCACATATTTTTATTAATGCCAATCTTGCTCCCAAACGCTCGGATTCATTACCCACAACATTTTTTTTTAAAAAAACCCTCTAAAGCCCACCCACCCACACCAACACCACAGTCTTAAGAGCTTAATGGGTCTCACTGGTCACCTTTCAGTTTGTAGATCTGGTACTGGGTTTGGAAGTGCTCAATTTTATCTCATTCTCTTCTTTAAAGATCACCTCCTCCAGATCACTGGTGTCTTGCTAGCGGATTGCCAACTTACGTTGCTGAAAATGGATTTGTAAGTTTCAGGGTTTTTTTTTATACAGCTCCATATGTATAGGTGTATTTTGTTTTAATCTTTATATCAGTATGTTTCACAATAATCAAACCTTTATTGCATTAGCATACAGCCATAGCAAAATAAGACAATACAAAAATGCTAGAGACAAGCAACCAAGCAAAATTCAAGGCGATATTGCTGGCGTAATGACATTTAAATTACCCTAAGACAATAATCCAAAGATTTAGTTGCCAGCGCCAGAAAACTAATATGCGGATATATATAAAGCATAAAATGGCCCCAGAATAAGCTCGGCACATTGAGTTAAAAAAAAGAAAAGAAAAAAAGAATGTAATAAAAAGAATTAAAACAGGTGCAGGTCTAGGACACACTGCCCTGTCAGAGTAGCCCTGAGTTTCAGAGCCTGCACTATGAAGATTGCCACCCCACGTGAAATATTTGGGGATTTGCTTCCACAAGAAGCGATTTCAAACAGTCTTCCTTAGATGTAATGGTGGACGGGATCAAGAGGAGGAGCTTAGATCTTATTGGCTCATAAATAGGGCAGTAGAAAAAGAAATGTATGAAGTCCTCTACTTCATTCATTGTGCATGGACATAGACGCTGAGTAATAGGGGTCTTAGAGTAAACCCCCTGCAGGAAGGCCGTGGGTATAGAATGGAAACGGGCCATAGTAAACGCTCTTCTCAAATTGGGCTCCGTCAGTTCTATCAAGTAGTTGGCAAGTGATCTTACCACTTTCACTTTAGGGAGCCACATGGAGAGGCGGGCTGTGGTGGACTGTGCCCGGTCCATGGCCTCGTCTCTTGTAAGAATCCAGGCCCGGATTTTATGTTGGTCCCAAGATGACAGCGTGTCTAGATCTGGGAGGGAGTAGCGAGCAGTAATAGTCTCCATGGCCTTGGACCATTTGTTGCTATGAGAACAAATAATCTAAATATATGTGTAAGGGCTCCTCCCAGTGACCTCCTTATTTGGCATTCATCCGGATTTCCTTGCACAAATTTCACCCAAAGTTTAGATTATATCTGGTATTTATTTTAGGTTTACTTTACCCAGGATCAGTGTATGTGAAGAAGTCTGTAGCCATAACAGCAGGAGCCCCCACTCTGTAGAAGCATCATCTAGAAGTGCCCCCAAGAAGATACAAGCAAAAATACTCTACTTGGCCTGTCTCCTGTAACAGCTGACATCTGACATTTAAATGACACGGCTTCTTTTCATTGTATTTCTCTCCCTCTCTCTCTAGATTTGTAATATGATGAATGCACCAGCAGATGAATACTTCACTTTTCAGGTAGTGTCTTTTCGTTTATTGCATTAACAAGTAAATAATGCTAAGATAATACATCAGCACTAGAGATGGATGAGACAATTCTTGGTCTGCTTTTTCAAGTGAATTGACCTAATTTGCCAGTCTTAGATTATATGTGGGTTGGAATGTAGCAACCAATCAGATCTAAAACATGTATCTTATGTGTTTATAATTGCCCAGAAGAAATAGTATTTTAAGGTAAAATGCATTGAATAGCACAGTAAAAAGTGTGGCATTTACATTTATTGATTGATTAAATTTATATCTTCTGCCCAAAGGAGTCCAGAGTAGCAAGTAATAAAAACATCTCAATGTCAATCTTCTCTCTCTGTGTGTGTGTTTAATTTGCAAAAAACAGGGCACCCGACATGCAAAACTGACAGGGGATGAAAGTTGACTGATCTATCCATCCATCGTGTTCACACAGGCATTATAGTGCTTTAATACGTGTGTGGTAATGTAATTTCTTTTCTTTTTCTCTTCTGCAGAAAGAAGCTTTCGATGAGACAGGGTGGATTATTAAAAATGTCTTATCTTTACCTATTGTCAACAAGAAGGAAGAAATTGTCGGTGTAGCTACATTTTACAACAGGAAAGATGGCAAACCCTTTGACGAGCATGATGAACAGCTTACTGAAGTATGCTCCAAGTTGCTTGACATTGTCAGGCTACAATCAGACACTGGAGGGAGGGTGTTTTACCATAATTGGAAATTTAAAAGCAAAATACTAACATCTTACACGACACTTCAGTATCTTGGGAAAGTAGTTGGTATGTATACAACCTATCCTGAGCATCTAATATATTGTCATAGTAAGTGTGAGGACTTGGATGTCACTGTTGCTTTTATCAACAGAAATTTCCTATAAAAAGTAATAATTTTCTATAAAAGATAATGCCAATGGGTTTGATCCACCAAAGTAGTGGATAAATAACTTGTTCACTAATTAGTGGTGCTCAAGTGCTAGTGGAAGACGTGTCTGTAAAAGACAGGTGTTTTGCATTATCACAGTGTGTGTGCCTTCCCAGCTGTGCAGAGCAGATGGAAATACCTAAATGTTTATATTTATTTACTCTGTTTCAGATGCTTACACAGTTCCTGGGATGGTCTGTTCTAAATACCGACACCTATGACAAAATGAATAAGCTTGAAAACAGAAAAGACATTGCTCAGGAAATGCTGATGTATCAGACAAAAGCAACAGCGGCTGAAATTCAGACCATATTGGTGAGTGTGAGTTCACTTGTACAAAAATGAAGTTTGGACATTTTTGTGAGATCAGCTGAACTCAATGGTTTTATTTGCTTTTTTCCCCATGTTAGAAATACAAAGAAAAACTGAATTTAGATGTTATAGATGAGAACTGTGATGAGAAACAACTTATCAAAATTTTGGTAAGTAACTAAAGGCATACTTATATTTGATATGGGACACGGTGTTCGTTGTTTGTTTGGGATGGTGTTAGACTGTCCCCAAAGGATCAGGTACAGAGTCTGAGGATACTCCTATTCTGTCTTTCCTCTGAAGGCTGAGGTAGTTGGAGGCATGAAATGCCTGTTGCAGTTCCACCTGCTTCACCATGTACAGGAATAGCCTGGCCACAGTAACCCGCGCCCACATTTACTACTGTATTGACTACTGTATTGCACTCTATGTGCATCCTGAAGATGGTTCAAAGATGATGCAGCATGGGTACCAACAAATGGGAGCATGGAACACTGTCACCGAGTCCCATTCAAGGTGTTGACTCTGATATATAAAACCCTAAATGGCTTGGTGCGGGGGGACAGACACCTGATTATATGAAAGAACGCCTCTCCCAATACTATCCTGTCCATGATCCTAGCTCGGCTGTGGAAGTGCTATTAGCTGTACTATCATCAAGGGAGATCCAATTAAGTGGAACTGGGCTACAGCTTTCTAATGAGCTTTCTGCTGAGATCAGGCAGGCTACTGCACTGAGTTCCAGCAACAGCAGAAAACACCATTATTTCGCTGAGTCTTTATGCATTAGTTGTACGTGTTAATTTATATTGCTATTCAGAGATGATAAATATTATGAGCGTTGGGTACTGGTTCTAGAGGTTTTAGTGATTTAATTTTGTTTATGTTATTTGTTTAGAGTTATGTGATTTGATGTTGCAACAAGACTGTAACCTTAGGGTGAAGCATGGGATATGAAGTCTAACGAATAAACAAGCAGATAATAGCTCTTGCTCACACTGGGCTTTGCTGCAGTTTTGTGAACTCTGGTGTAGAGGGAAGGAACCATGCCCAAGAAAGCATTTGCAGGGGAGTTTGATGAATTCATTGGAACTACCATATCTGCATGGATCTACATGCTAGGGTACATGACCTTAAAGCAGTACCCTATGCAATATACCTAATAAAGTTAGAGAATCTACAAGGCAAAAAAAAAAAAAAAAAAAGCATTTGGAATGATTTTTCTAAAATGTACTTGGTCAGATATTTACATGGCAAATTCTCGGTGAATTAGCAAGAAATTCTGGGGTGGGTTTTTTCCTTCTGTTTTTCTTTTGTATAACTAGACTCCTTTGATAGAGTCACATGGAATGGCTTTTTTAGCAGGGAACATTCTTTGGTATTCCTGCTCTCTGCTTGTATCACTATTTAGTCTGGATTAGCAGAGGCTGGGGTTGGAAAGGATGAGAGAATGTGGGTGATCCCCACCCTTTGGCTTGTGATTGGAAAAAATAGCTTTAATTACTTCTACTGCTACTATTTGGTGATGTTACCTACCAGGGACGCGGGTGGCGCTGTGGGCTAAAGCCTCAACGCCTAGGGCTTGCCGATCGAAAGGTCGGCGGTTCGAATCCCCGCGGCGGGGTGCGCTCCCGCTGCTCGGTCCCAGCGCCTGCCCACCTAGCAGTTCGAAAGCACCCCCGGGGGCAAGTAGATAAATAGGTACCGCTTACCAGCGGGAAGGTAAACGGCGTTCCGTGTGCGGCTCTGGCTCGCCAGAGCAGCGATGTCACGCTGGCCACGTGACCCGGAAGTGTCCCCGGACAGCGCTGGCCCCCGGCCAATAGATGTGAGATGGGCGCACAAACCCCACAGTCTGTCAAGACTGGCCCGTTCGGGCAGGGGTACCTTTACCTTTACCTTTACCTACCAGGGAACTAGTTACGTCTCTGCAATTCTCCATCCCCGGTAGAAGTCTACAGCTTTTGCAACTGATGTACTGCACAGCATGGCAGAATCAGCCCTCTCTTGTCCTCATCTGCTTGCTACTACAGCTGTGTGCCTCTCTGTGACTTCATATAGTATATGCTTTGGTAGGACTGTATTGCAGGGAGACACAGGGTTATTGAAAATGGAATCCACATGTTGAGTATTTGTTATGTATATATGTCAGATTTCCATGGCATCATGTGCTTCTGCACCACTGCCAACTACATATGTACAGTAGAGGTGATGAAATGCACAGCATCCTATCATGGCATAGGGAGAAGAAAAATTAACGGAATAGACTTGACACAGAATGCCATTTTCACTAGGAGTCTTCTATAACAAAGAGTTGTGCCCTGAGATTCATTAAGCCATTGGAGGGAATCCTCAGGGGCCAGTTGAATTACAGACCTTTTTATCTGGCCTTCAGGATTCTCCCCAGTTCACACCCCTCCCTGGCATTGATCTGTGTTCTCCTTGTGTTATTTTGCCTGAGCCCTTGAATTGTGGTAATACCTCTTGTTTGCCTGGATAGTGAGGTGTGCGTGTTGAAAACTAAAAATCAAGGTCCCATGTTTCCCCCCACTGAGCTTGTATGTGAGTGAAACATTGGGCTGAAAAACTCTTGAAAATAATGCAGCCAAATTCCTGATAGAGAAGGGAACCTAAATGTAAGGTCTGATCTCCCGTGCACTGCCAAATACAACGGCTTTATCCTATTAGAAAGCTTGGAATCCCAGCTGGCTAATGGGATAAAGCAGGTGTTGCATCTTAAAACTGTCATTGCTCCAGAAGTGACTGGCTCTTGCCCTTGACCTGGGATCAGAATAAATAGAAGAGGGAACCTGCTTACTTTGAAAAGAATGATAATAAAAAGGGAGGCATGTTGAGATACTTTTCGTCATTGAGTTTTGCACTCAATATCCTGAGTGGTAAATAGCAGTTCCATTGGCCACAGTAGAATATAAGTAGATTCTGCATTTGGTACAGAAACAACTTTGGTCACCCTGACCCATGACCAGTGCCAGGAGAGGGATTCCCCTGGACTTCTCAATGACTTTTCATACTATGGAGCAGTGGCAGAGCTTCATGCTTTGGCACCAGGGGGGTGGAGAGCAAGCGGGGGCGGCGCTGGCGTGCATCCTGGAGGCGTGGCACCCAGTGCAGGCGGGGGGGCAGCCGTGATGGCACCCCACCGGGATTGCGCTGCTGAGGGCAGTGCGCTCCCCCCGCACTCCTCTTCCTCCGCCAGTACTATGGAGTGGACCATGATATCCTTCTGGCTAGGCTATCTGGATTGAGAACTATAATTTTACAGTTCTGTTCCTACCTGAACAGGCAATTTCAGATGATGACGCTGGGGGACCACTGGTCAGCTCAACAACATTTATACTGTGGTGTTACATGGGACTAAGTCTTGTTCTTTGCTTTTTTATTACCTACCATGAAACCACTGAGTTAGATCACCCAGAGATTGGGCTGAGATGCCATCAGTATAAGTGCTACGTTGGTGCTTGAGTACAGTAACGGACTATATGAGGGCCAACAAACCAAGTCTCCATTCATATAAGACAGAGGGGCTTTCTGTAGCATGTTTGTCTATTCAAATGTCCCCCCCGTTCTGGATGGGGTTGTAGTCCCTCTGAAGGTACAGGTTTGCAGTATGAGGATGCTCCTTCCACAGTCTCTGTCACTAGAGGTGCAAGTTTCCACTGTGGCATGAATCCCCTTTTACCAGCTTAGGCTGATTTTCCAGCTCTTGCTCTGGTAACCTTTCACTTAGATTACTGTATGTGTGCAGCTGCAACCACACACATCACCGCAACTCGGGAAGTGCCCACTCCACCAACATGCATGGCGGCCAGGTACATAACCCCCACGCAAAACAATAGTTGACTGTAGTTGATAATACGGCTGTTAGACTGCTAAGTGAGACTGGACATTATGATCATGTTGTGCTGGTGTTTTGATAACTGTGCTGGCTCCTAGTCTGTTTTGGGGTGCAGTTCAAAGTGCAGAGTCTTGATCTTTAAAACCATTAATGGATTGAGCCCAGACTGCCTGAAATATTGTTTATTTCCTGCCCACACTTTGAGATTGTCCTCATCTGAGGCCCCTTGTTTAGGTTCTTCCAGCATCTGACATGTGGTGTGTAACTCTTGGGGGACAAAGCATTTTCAGAGGTGGTGACTCAGCTTAGAATGTTCTCCCCAGAAAAATGCTCTGACAGTTTTCTCGCAGCACATGAAGATTTCTAATTTACTTTTTTTCCTTTATATTTTTTGTTAAATTGTTTTATTTGAATATTGTTTTTATAGAGTTGCCGCTTTTGGATTATTTTAATGTACAAATGCTTTTACAAAGCATTGTCCTCTATATCTTTTAGGCTATGCACCGCTCTCCAAATAATACCTGACAGTCTAAGGCAGGCATCCCCAACCTTCAGCCCTCCAGATGTTTTGGATTACAATTCCTATCATCCCTGACCACTGGTCCTGTTAGCTAGGGATTGTAGGCCAAAACATCTGGAGGGCCACAGCTTGGGGATGCCTGGTCTAAGGCTAGAGACATACAATAGTTTGAAAGAACATTCAAAGTGGTGCAAAAGTTAAAAAAAAATTCTACAACATACACTCATGCACATGTATTTTGGCCTACTGTTGACTTTCATCATCAGACAGGTTTTTTAAACAATTCTGTTTTGAAAACCTGCAAAACCTGTTGAGCCAGAGGGGGAAGTGGGATCATTATACACACCGGAATCATGTCACCTTCAACTCTTTAGGGGGAAAAAATAATATTCTCCAGAACAAGGCCTGCCCAACCTGTGACCCACCAAGCTGAACATAGCCCACCAGTGGCCATTAGCAGCCCATTCAAGAGAAAAGCAGGGTGGCTGGGGTGGGTAGAAGTCAAGCACCTGGCAGCCACAATGCATTTTTTTTGGTGAGCTATGTTCAGTCTGATGGGTCACAATTTGGGTCAGTCTGATCTAAACAATATATACCTTGTGATCTACCGTAAGTGCATCTAACTGGGTGGCAAATCTAACTGGATCTAACCAATGCATAAACATACGCCTCCCCACCTTAAAAATAATTTGGAGATATTAAGCAACTTAGTATGCAATGCTAATTTTTCTAGAACTGTTGCTTGAAACATGAGAGATCTGTATATTCAAGGTGGTTTTGATTCCAAAGTGTTGGCATGGCAACCCTCCCACGGAAGCTGAAGACAGAAAAACTATCTCCGCCTAATCCCTTGTGACATGTCAAACTGATGGGGTTTTGTTTGGTTTTCCCAACAGAAAGAGGAATTGCCTGAACCAAAGGATGTAGAACTTTATGAATTTCGCTTCAGTGACTTCCCCGTTACAGAACATGAGTTGATCAAGTGTGGGATACGGATGTTCTTTGAGATAAATGTTGTGGAAAAGTTCAAAGTACCAGCAGAGGTCAGATATATTTTGCCTTGTTTCCCTAAGCCTGTGCCATATGAAACAAAGTACATAGCATTACCTTTGCAGACCTAGCGTGCCATTAATAGTCCTAAATATGAGGCAGAACTGCTCTTGTATATATATTCAGCTGTGGTGTGCCAGGATGCACCATTTCATCATGCAAACTAAGCCAGGGAATAGGCGGTGACACAACACAGAAGAGTCAATATGGAGTGTAGGCCTGACTCTATGTCATAAGCAAGCCCACAGGCACCCTCCATCTTATGCAGCTCCTCCTCCTAACTGGCATCAGTCAGTCACCAAACAGGATTGCCCTCCCTTTGCATCAGCTGGGTGTCTGGTGCTTTGGAAACTACCGTATTTTTCTCTCTATAACACTCACATTTTTTCTCCTAAAAAGTAAGGGGAAATGTCCGTGCGTGTTATTGAGCGAATGTGTGGTCCCTGGAGCCGACTGGCCCGAGTGCAGAGGCAAAAATCAGATCGCGCGCTGCAGAGAGGAGGCTGCTGCTTTCCTGCATTCTGCCTCAGGGTCTTATTGCCCACCCTCTTCTGTTTTCGGTTGCTTTGTTGACAAAGTTGTAAAAGCTGTTTTCGGTTGCTGTGGTTACAAAGCACAGATCCACATGGATTCTCAGAATTTTTGCATTGGCCTACCCCAAACTCACCGTCCAATCACATGTCTGTGGCCACAGCATGAAGCACCAAAATGATACATCCACTGTTTCATTCAGAATTTTTTTTCTTGTTTTCCTCCTCTATAAACTATGTGTGTGTTATGGTCAGGTGCGTGTTATAGAGCGAAAAATATGGTACTTAAGTTGGCTTTGACAAATCCCTACTCTTTCTGATGATGATGATGATGATTTGTATATTAGCAAATATAAAGCACAATAAAACACCAAACATTTAAAACTTCCCTATAAAGCCCTGTCTTCTAAAAGTTGTGTAATTCTTTATTTCCTTGACATCTGATGGGAGGGCGTTCCACAAGGAGGGTGCCACTACCAAGAAGGCCCTCTGCCTGGTTCCCTGTAACTTCATTTCTCACAGTGAGGGAACCACCAGACGGCCCTCAGAGGAGGACCTCGGTGTCCTGGCTGAATGATGGGGGTGGAGACACTCCTTCAGGTATACTGGGCTGAGGCTGTTTAGGCCCAACCTTTACCTATATCATGTCAGGCGTAGGGTGGGTTGAGGCGGATTACCCAAAATGGTCTTGCAGGCCAAGATGAGCTGAGAGGGGATTTGACCCTTGGTCTCCCAGGTCACAGTCCCAGACCCTCCAAGTGCCCCTATTTTCCAGGGGTGTCCCTGATTTAGAGATGCCGTACCAGTTTCTGATTTGATCCTGGAATGTCCCACTTTTCCTTAGGATGTCCCTGTTTTCATTGGAGAAATGTTGGAGGGTATGGAATTATCTGACCCCTGAGCCATCTGAAGGCAATCCTGTATAGGGAAGCTTTTTAAAAAATGTGTAATGTTTTATTATGTTATTATATATGTTGGAAGCTGCCCAGAATGGCTGGGGCAACCATGCGTGGGGTATAAATTATCACTATGGCATGGGACGTCCCTATTTTCATTGGAGAAATGTTGGAGGGTATGTAGTCTAGTATTCTGTTAACGCTACGCTGACACAAAATCAGGATTAATCTCAACTTTATTATAGTACAACCAATTTTATAGCTGTGGCAAAATAGCTTCGTATTTTGTTTACAAGACTTAAAAGTACAGAGAATCAAGTGTGTTTAATTTGCCACAGGTGCTTACAAGGTGGATGTACACTGTGAGAAAAGGCTATCGCGATATCACTTACCACAACTGGCGGCATGGATTCAACGTTGGGCAGACCATGTTCACCCTTTTGATGGTATCTTTTGCTTCTCTGGATCTATGCCTAAATTTGTTTTTCATTTGTAACACACCTGCAGAGATGCGTTATTTATTTATTTATTTTTAAAAAACCCTTCTCTTTCTATAGACAGGTAGAATAAAGAAATATTATACGGACCTAGAAGCCTTTGCTATGGTATCTGCAGCTTTTTGCCATGACATTGATCACAGAGGGACCAACAACTTGTATCAAATGAAGTAAGTGGTGTCTGTTGACATATACATCTGGAACAACTGTCTTAAAAGTAGGGAACGTGATTGGATGGTGGTGAAAAGAAATTGCAATTATCTAAAGCAGCCAGTTCAACTTAGTGCCTAATGGATCAGACCATATATGCATCTAGGCTAGAATCCTCTTTTCTGCAGTGGCCAACCAGGCACGTTCTTATGTAGTGGATAAATTTGCTGTAGTGGGAGCAACATGCATCATTTATTGGTCCTCTTGTTCAGATAGCCACTTATTGCAAAAACAAAACACAACCCAAAGAACCCGCCACCCACACTTCTATTCCTCCTTTATATCTACAACATGGGTAGGCAACCTAAGGCCTGTGGACTGGATGTGGCCCAATCGCCTTCTAAATCCGGCCCGGGAATCAGCGTGTTTTTACATGAGTAGAACGTGTCCATTTATTTAAAATGCATCTCTGGGTTATTTGTGGGGCATAGGAATTCGTTCATTTTTTTATTTTTATTTTTCAAAATGTAGTCCGGCCCCCCACAAGGTCTGAGGGACAGTGGACCAGCCCCCTGCTGAAAAGGTTTGCTGACCCCTGATCTACACAGTTAGTTGTCTGCCACTTCATGGTGGTCAGCTAGATCAGTCAAGGAGGGACAGCTGAACTCTGGGCTCAGCTTATCTCTTTCATGCACGGAAGTTGAGGTCAATAACTATATTACAACAGGATGGACCAGCAGGAAGACATGATGTTGGTACTCTATGAATGAGAAGAGTTTCCTATTAATTAAAAGCAAATTAGTGTGGATAAGCTCTACAGTATGTAAGTTCATGGTTCAGAAATACACCCTGTGGATTATTTTAAACTATATAATTGTGTTTCATCAGGTCAGCATCTCCACTGGCAAGACTTCATGGCTCTTCCATTTTAGAAAGACACCATCTAGAGTACAGTAAAACCTTGCTACAAGATGAGGTCTGTGTCTGTGTTCAGGTTATTTATTTGTACTTATTTTGCCCAGAACTTTTATACACAACACTACTGCTATCCCTAGTTTTTGTTTTTATTTTGGATGACTAGGAAATACTAAGACAGTTTACTTTAAGTAGATGCATTATTATATAGTAGCATATACACATGGAATAATTTTGTAAGCTGTATTGATTTGCCAAAATCTCAATCTTGCAGAGTTTAAACATCTTCCAGAACCTAAATAAGCGCCAGTATGAAACTGTTCTACATTTATTTGAAGTTGCAATCATAGCAACTGACTTGGCTTTATATTTCAAGTAAGTGCTAAATTCTTTTCTACTATAATGCTTCCTTCTTAGGGAAATAATTTAAAATGCAGCTACTGTGGCCATTTTATAATTTTTAAAAACTTTTTTTCTGGGTAGTTTTTTATGTTTTGAGCCTACTAGACTAAAAATGTTTTTAAGTATTAAAGGTAAAGGTACCCTGACCATCAGGTGCAGTCGTGACTGACTCTGGGGTTGCGGCGCTCATCTCGCTTTATTGGCGTACAGCTTCCAGGTCATGTGGCCAGCGTGACTAAGCCGCTTCTGGCAGACCAGAGCAGCACACGGAAACGCCGTTTACCTTCCCGCCGGAGAGCGGTCCCTATTTATCTACTCGCACTCGAGGTGCTTTTGAACTGCTAGGTTGACAGGAGCTGGGACCGAACAACGGGAGCACACCCCGTTGCAGGGATTCGAACCGCTGACCTTCCTATCAGCAAGTCCTAGGCTCCGTGGTTTTACCCACAGCGCCACCCGCGGTCCCTGTTAAGTATTTAAGTATTACTTTAACATAAAAGGAAAAACATAAACAATGTCCAAATTACATGCATTTATGTATGGAATGATTTTTTGTCTGTGTCTCATCATGTGAAAAAAAAACTAGTCAGATACCCTGTACAGTACACTGTGTACATGTTGGTGCATATTTAAACTAAAGGATACCTGAAAAGTGATGATAATGTGATTCCATTGTTAATCTTAGCAAAGGTTTACTTGACAGGGTTAGTCCATTAGGTCATTACTGCAATTACAAACCCAACGTAATTAACTTTAGTGCCTAATATCCATCAGGGTTTCTTGCTGTTGGGCCTCATAATTCCATTTCAGAGGCCCATGTTGGGCTCCAGGACAGTAAAATTCCCAAGTAGGCTGTAAAAGGGACCATGCATGCATTGTAAAAGTCACCATATTTCCACAGGAAAAGGACTATGTTTCAAAAGATTGTGGATGCAATTGAAAAGATGGAAAAAGAAGAGGAAGCAATTAAATATATATCTATGGACCCGACCAAAAAGGAAGTAATAATGTAGGTCAATTTCATTTTACCCTTCCTCCACTAAAGCTAGTACTGTTTTTCCTCCTGCTATAAATCTATTATCTTTATTTAAAGGGCGATGATGATGACTGGCTGTGACTTGTCTGCTATCACTAAACCTTGGGAGGTGCAAAGTAAGGTGAGCATCTTCAGAATCAAGTTTGACGTAATTCTTATTGAGAGAAAATACACAAGGCTTTTATTTCAGTAATATCTAGATATACGTTTGATGCTGAAGCATGTGAAGATGTTTATTGATTTCCAGATTTGTTCCCTATTCTTTTTCCAAAACGAGCTTACCATAACAATAATAAAACAGGAATTCAACAGCTTTAAGAAGTTTTGAAGAGCAGATCCTGCTGATCAGACCAAGGGTCCGTCTGGCCCAAGCACTCTGCAAAGCCCTCAAGCAGATGGTCTTTGCGATCCCAAGCAACTGGTGTTCAGACAGATGTAGGCTCTGGCTCTGAGCTAAGAGCTAAGGCCAATCATTCAGGTTTGATCATATTTTAAAGCCATCTAAACCATTGGCCATAACCATCTCTTGCAGCCGTGAATGCCATCTGTTAGTGAGTTCCAGAGGGCAGTGAGTAGACAACATACCATTCATTTCCAGCTATAGATACTGGAGTAACATATTAAATACTTGTAGAATGCATTCCCACCTTCTTCGCTGTGATACATTTCAATTCAGAGTTGGATTCAGGACATGTTTGTGGTATTCCAAAACGATCAGAATGTGTGGCAAATATATCTTATTGGTCATTTTTAAAGAGTTATGACTATGATGGCAAAAACACATTCTTCTGCTACTTTTTCTGTGGAACAGGTTGAATACTGTTTTAGGTTACAATTGCTGTTTAATCTTGGATCTTTCAATAGAAGCCATTATTCATTCCTAGGTTGCCATCATGGTTGCAAATGAATTCTGGGAGCAAGGTGATCTTGAACGAACTGTCCTACAGCAACAGCCAATTGTAAGTGTTTCATTGTAATTATATTATCTATTATATTGTTTTGTTTTAAAAACAAAGACTTCCAAGTATTTCAACTGACTATATCTGCTTCATTCATTTTTTTAGCCTATGATGGACAGGAACAAAGGTGAAGAACTGCCCAAGCTTCAAGTTGGTTTCATTGATTTTGTGTGTACTTTTGTATACAAGGTAAGACGAATAATTTGAGTGTCAGATTATTCCGTTTTTACAATGTATACCTAAATTTTGAGACATAAGGAATTATAAGAGTCAAATATGTATGTTAAATGGTTACAACTGTGCATGTTTTGAACTGTTGAGTCTCCTAAAACATCTCCTACTGGTATTACTCAGAGCTTTTCATATCAGGATGTCTGATCCTCCCTACTTTTAAAAGTTTCCTTTCAATGTAAATAGCACCATTTTTATCGTATACATACACTAAGGACAGAATTAGATTTTCATCAGCAAGTGCATGATTTCTAATCACAAATTTGCCTCTTGGGGCATTTACAGGGGAGAACCCAACACTTTCCCTCATTTGACTGGGAAATCAAGTTTCTAAGCCAGGCTGGGGGAATTAAACCCCTTCTGCCCATCACCCACTTATTTTTGACAAATGTTACCTTATCCTGGCATTGCGCATCAGAAACCTCCCTGCTAGCCAACTTACTTCTGCCCTTTGATAAATATGTTTGTCACCGCAGCTTGCCAGCTAATGGCCATCTTTAGTATGCACATGACAGAAATGTCTGTTACCACTGTAGATGCACCATTTCACCATGAAAGGTCAGTTTACAGTTCTGCACTATTTACTTAGGAATTCTCGAGGTTCCACAAGGAAATTACGCCTATGTTTGATGGTCTTCAAAACAACCGGGTGGAATGGAAGTCGCGAGCTGACGTGTATGAAGAAAAGATGAAGAAGATTGAGGAAGAAAAGAAAAGGCAGGAGGAAGAAGCTGCCAAGAAAGGTTAGGCATATAAAAATGTGTTCCTACATGCATGCACATGCTTGTGCAATTTGGGTAACTTTGCCTGGATTTGGCATTCAAGGCTAAAGTCTGCTGATCAGCACTTAGTGGTAAGTAGGGATGGAATGGGCTGGATTAAGAGATTCCATGAGCTGAGCTCTGCAAATGAAACCTTTGACTCACAGAAGGGGAGAGAGGCAATTTTCAATGGTTCCCCTTTCTGCTTGCTACCCCTCCTTCCACCCTACAAAATGTGTTCCAGAGTGCGTTGGGGGCTCTGGAACACCATGGAAGGTGGCAGAAGGAAGGTAGACTTGGTTGAAAGTCATCTCCTCTGCAGCTTTCATGAGCAGCAGCCATTAGTGGGACCCTAACCCTTCTGTGAATAGAAGAAACCTCTGGTTTTGCTGCTGGAACACCAAGTTGTCTGGTGCTTACTCTTACCATCTTAGCTCAGTACACCTTTTGCTCAGAGTTCGTCTTCCAGGAAGCACAATCGCAAGTCAAACACCTGTGTTACATGTGCCCCAGTCTCTGAGTGGTAAGAGATTTCAGGAGTGCCAGGCAAACCTCAGGTTTGATTTCCTGAGAATGGAGGTCACTGGAAACTGTGGTGCCACTGCAAATGCTAGATGAGCACTCTGTTGTAGAGAGAGTATACCGGACCAGTCCTGTCAAATGTAGTGTGCAGGAGGAAGCCAGCAGAGAAAGCCCGCAGTGCAGGGGCAAAGGTAGTACACTCTCCCTCCCACCATGAGTTCCCCCAAGCCTTTCAGCAGAGAAAAAAGCACCTGCGTGGAGAAGGAAGAGAATTGTCCAAGGTACGGTGTGTGTGTGTGTGTGTGTGTGTGTGTGTGTGTGGTCAATCTATTTTACCTGCTCAGAGGTTGCCTAAGTGCCTCTGCCCTACCAGGTCATCAGCTGCTGTATAGGCTGCAATCTGATATCCACTTACCTCAGAGGAAGCCCCACTGAACTCAGTGGAACTTACCTCTCCGAGCGGATATGTACATGACTGAGCTGTCAGTGGGGAAAGTGGAAGAGTCACAGTAGCATTAATTGCCAGTTTGAAAATCCTTAGCAAAATCTCCCTTTACACACTAGAGAAATCAACTGGTGTTGTTATCTGTTGAACTAGACATCTATTTCTAGCCTAAGTTTAAGAAGTGAGTCTTGGCAGAAGGAAAAGGAAAATGGCATGAGCAACTGAATCGACTTCATCTTGTGATGCTTTCATAACTTTTTTCCAAATGCCTTGTTCCCTATGAGGATACAATACTTTATTTTCATGCTGTTCCTTGCACAAACCTGAGTCCAAAACAAATAGTATCCTTGCCAAAAACAATAGAAAATGCTGTTGTATCTGTTACTCCAGCTGCAACGACAAGTTCACGTTCATGTTTGCCTTCTGGACTTGATATTTCCCAAGTTATTAGCAAGACTCAGAAAAACGCAGTCAGCCCAATCCTGCTAAGGAGATCTGCATAAATAAACAGGCTTACCACTTACTAGATTTGGAACTAAGAGTATAGGATGAGGTGCAAGTAAAAAAGTCTATTCATCTGTACTTGACTGCCTTGAATAAGATGCATATTCCAAAGTGCATTCCATTGTGCATGTCCATATTCTCATGCAACAAGGTATGTGGTAATACCTTGTGGATACACAGCTAGGGCTACATCAGGGCCAACAGCTAAGCTGGTTTGTAAGAACATAGAAATTGGCACCCTACACAATTCATTTTTTCTTTTAAATGATGAGATGCTTTTGCCTTTTCTCTTCCTGTGAAAAATGTGGGTGTGTTTGGGAAAGTGCTTTGGGGCTTTGGTCCTCTGGTCTGCTAATTTTAATTTCAAAAAGAAAAACTGCCTTTAAAAAGCATCTTTTAAAAGTAGGTGAAGACAAGATAACATGGAAAGATTGCTCCTCTAAAAGCTATGAAAATATTATTTTTGGCAGGATGTATTTAAAATACTCTGTACAATATTCAAGGATTATTATTAGTCATTACAGTGTTACAGTGAAACAGTAAGCTCACAAAATCAGGGTGTTTATAGAAAGAGATCAATGGTCTAAAAATTATAGAGTAGTAGAAACCCTTCAGTTTTGTATATAGGCATGTAAGGACCATTCAGATACTTCACTGATACAACAGTGCAATCCTGAAACATTAGGTAGGCTTACTATCGGAGTTCAATACAGTGGTACCTCAGGTTAAGTACTTAATTCGTTCTGGAGGTCCGTTCTTAACCTGAAAATGTTCTTAACCTGAAGCACCACTTTAGCTAATGGGGCCTCCTGCTGCCGCCGCGCCTCCGGAGCCCGATTTCTGTTCTTATCCTGAAGCAAAGTTCTTAACCTGAAGCACTATTTCTGGGTTAGCGGAGTGTGTAACCTGAAGCATATGTAACCTGAAGCATATGTAACCCGAGGTACCACTGTATATGATTTGGATTACACTCATATCTTTGGACCACCTGGTTGTGATGCTGCATTGAATGCTTGCCTTTCAAAATAAAAACAAATTTTATTTGCTGAACCACTACAGTGGAAAGTTCAGAACAGAAAATAAACAGGATGATATGAGATATTACAAAAATTAAGATCAATATTTTGAATATCATGCTGTTAATTATAGGTAAACATTCTAGAGGCTAGGCCACTGATCATGTGACGTGTTTCAATGCAGGTGGAAAGGGTCGAAAATAACCTAGTAGCATGGTGATCCACAGCTTTCAAATGTAAGTTTTCATTCTAATGTTGCTATGTTAATTTACATGAACCAGAAAGCAACAATTTGCTTTACTACAAAGAGAAAAACTATGAAAAATTAAAACCTGTGGAATCATTTGAAAGACGTTGGAAGCAATAGAAAAAGTAGTTTTAGGGTTTGATTTTGAGATTCAATAAAAGTTCTTGGGTCCCCCCCCCCATGTCATCTGTATTTAGGATAAAAAAGTCCACATTTTTTCCTCCCAAAGAGTTTGGAGGATTATATCGACCTATGATTTAATTTTCTGTCCGAAGACCTTTCATCCGCTACAGTTTTGTCAATGCAGTTAAGTATACCTAGTTGCTGAAACTTTCCAGGAAGAGTGGTTCAGTGTGTGTTTGTCCTTTGAAAAGTTTTCATATTTTGTGCCATACCTTAGGTGAATAATATTTGGTTATTAGTCATCAAGTTGCTAAATGGTTATTCATCAAATGGCACAATTGCTGATAATGTGTTGAGCTTTAAAATGGCCAAACACACGTGCTTTTCATGCCACAAAGTAAACACCTGTAAAATATCTAATGAACACTATTAAAACACACACACATCACCTCAATAACCCTTTGCTTTCTGCTTTTTATTAGCTGAAGCAGCAGCAGCAGGAGGCGGCGGCGGCGGCGGCGGTGGTGGAGGAGGAGGTGGAGGAGAAGAGGGCAAATCAAAAACATGTACAATTTTATAACTGACTTCAATGGCACTAAAAAAACATCAAGGACAATATTTCTGCTACAGTGGAAGAAATCTAGGAAGATCTTCAGTGAGCCTGGGGATTTCTCTGAAACATAAAGTAGCATACAGTCCAGTCCTTACTTGTCTGCCATTTCCAGTGGAATCAACAGTGACAGCATTGGGAGGAAACTGAAAAAAAATCATGACGAATGGATGAAATATAATCAGAGATTAATTTGTACAAGTGGATTATGGGTTCATTTCTTGGGTTGCTGTCATCCTCAATTTATACAGAATGTTTTTTATTAAATGAATTAAAGCTGCGAACTGTCAGGATTTTTACACTATTTTCTGTCAATTTCATATAAGCATCTCTACATTGCACACCTTGTAATCCCATAATTAGTAATGGAGAACAATAGGTTTTATATTATGTTTAGCCCTTTCATCTGGAATTATTTATCTTCTTTTCCCTGTACTGTTACAAATAAAGTTGCAGCAGATGTCATGTTAGTAGCTGTAATTCCAGCATCAGATTTGTGCCTATAAACAGACCTATTGCACATGCATATATACACCTTGATCCAGAGAGTTTCAATGGGTGCAGGAGCTGTAGTGCAGAGGTGAGCAGTCTTAAGGCCCGCAGGATCGACTTTGCTTTTTTTACTAGCATGCCAAGGTTCACCAACCAGAGCCAGATGCAAAATAGTGGTTCAAGAGGGAGGACGAGTGCTCAGAAATAATGACAAGGCACCTCTGTTCACTCTTGGTCTCCCACCCAGGCTTTGCTTCAGAAGCTTAACTTAGGTGTTGCAGAGGGGGGGAGCCTGTTAGTTACTGCTATCAGTTATCTGAGAATCAGACAACCTTGCCAATTTCCCAGAGATCACAACCAGCCTTCAGCCCACTCCAGAGCAGACAGGGAGAAATCCCATCCACAAAAGCTGCCCTATTCTTAAAAGAAGGTAGTAAATCTTTGCCCATTATTTTGCATATGTGGATCTGTTGGATCCACTGAAATGAATGGAAGGTTCATGTACACACAAACTCTTGTGTTCTGCTAATCACCTCTGCAGTGTGGGAGCTACTGTAGTGTGGCTCTTTCCCACACTGAAAAGATACAGTCTGAAACCTGAGACCACGTTGGTGGAACCCGTGCTGTATTCTCGTATTCTCATTTCCATACCCTTCCCACATAACTTGGCACTTCCCATGATAGCTTTGTGGTACAAAATGAATCGTGCGGTAAAAAGTATGTGAGAAGCCAGGCTATCTGTTAACAAATCACACAAACACAGCAATTTTACTGGTCATGACACTAGAACTTGGGGCCATTCAGTGATGCTGAATGTTGAGAGATTCAAGATAGACAAGAGAAAGTACTTTTTCACTTAGTGCATATGGAATTCATTTCCCCACAATGTATGATGACCATCCACTTAGCTGGAGGATAAGGCTATCAATGGCTATTAGCCGAGATGTCTATGTTCTGCCTCCCCTGTTGGAGCCATTATGCCTCTGTATACCAGTGGCTGGACCTGCTTGTGGGCTTCTTACAGGCATCTGGTTGGCTACTGTGAGACCAGGCTGTTAGACTAGATGGGCCTTTGCCTGATTTGCCAAGCCTCTTTTGTTCAAATCAGCAAGGGTAGTTTATAAATGGACATCTGTCTTGAAAGCAACCCCCCACCAAAACCCAAGTTCAGTCCTTGAATAGGCACTAATTCTCACTCAGTAAGCAATGCAAAACCCTTCTCAACCCAGTTGTAAATACTTTGGCCAAAAAGCCTGAATGCAGCTCACAGGCATTTGTTTTGGAGTTTTCCCTGTCGCCAGCATTTCTTTCTGAAAAGCTTCAACCACCATGCAAGTTAAGCTAACAGTTTTAACTCCATGTGCATATACAGATGTTGTATATGGAAAACTCTGGCCATTACATAGCATTGAGCATCCAGGCCACATCTATTTATCTTTTCAGAGTATGCTTGATCACTATGGACAAAGGAAGTATCTTTCATTGATAAATCTTTATCTGCTGTGCACTAGGTTACTGAAATTAAAACACAACTGCAACAATTTTTTCAAATGTGCTATGACTATGATCCTCAAATCATTTTAGTATCAGATGTTTCGCTAAGCCAGCCATTTTGTTTTTATACGTCCAAATAGTGGCAAATACCTTAGGGGCAGAAATGCAAATACAGCTGTGCAGCACCTGCTTCTATAAACTTCTAAACATGCTACAAAAATGTTTCCGAAAAGGGTCAAAGATATACAAAATACAAGAGTAACCCAATGATACAGTGCTTCATTAAAATTTATCATTTGTTTGATTATTGATTACTGGGCCAAATATTTTATGCGGACTTTTACAATGCCATAAAAATATATAACTATATTATTTTTCTGTATTAAATATAGATACAAGAAAGAGATACTAAGGTTGCTGTTGATCATATACTTTGTATTAAAACAAAAAACAGCATATTAAATATGTACTGACCATTTTTTATAACTGCACTGGAAAGACCTACAAGAAAAACTGGACCTCGACAATGGACACTTTATAGTGTTTGAAGCAGCAGATATCGTAGTGGACTCTTCCAAAGCCCTGAGAGACATGTTACACAGATGCAAGCTGATTGTTGCTTATTGGATTTGGCTCCCAACCAAACTTACAAGAAGGCAAAGATTTAACCTTTAAATCCACCTTCTTACCTAAAGAAGCCTTCACACACAGACAGCTACCTTTCTTTGCTATTCAAGGACACCCTTAATGATTTATCTTCCTTCTGTGTGCATGAATGCTGAAAAATATAATGAAATAACATTAAATGTGTGTAGAGATGTTCCAATATTCACTCAAGCTGTACACCAGGGTAAAAACATGTTCATGAATATATTGTGAATATGTTCAATTAGCGTTATTTTTTTAAAAACCTCTGGTCTTTTATTACCTGGCATATTTAATTGTCTACTGTCAAAATGATAAGCACACTACTTTAAATATAATTGTTCCACGCACCCCCTCAAAAATTAAATGTAAATGTCATGCAAAAATATGCTAATTTCTTTTTAAACCTTTTTTCACATTGCTCAGGGACCAAACAAGATAGTTATTTTCGAGCATATTATTTATTAGAAGCATATGGTAAAATGGATTTAAGATATGTTGTACTTTGAACAGGGGAGAAAGAACCAGGCTGAAAGGTTGTGTGTTCTCGTCTTGCTGTATGCTCAGGATTACATTCTAAAGGAAGATTACTGTTCGTGCACTGCTAAGGGGATCAGAAATCATGGATAATGCTTAAGCCGCATGTACCTTTGCCCAAGGCAAGCTATCTCCCTCGTTCATTAAAACAAAATGTGACAGTTAACTTAGTTCCCAGTCTTACGTATCTATCATTCAGAAATAGCTAGCCATACAAGCACTCATGCTAGTCTCACCTTTGATCACCAAACCTAAGCATTCCCTCTAACAGCAAACTTTAATAGCAAACTGACTGCTAATAAGATTGGAGTCAAAACAGAAGCGCTGAGGAAGAAGAGGAAGGTATCAGTGACGCTGGGTAAGTTCTGAGGAATGCAGAACTACAAAGCAATAAAAGGCCCCAAAATTGCCTCTGCATATTCGTTTGGTGTTTGTTTGTTTTTAAAAAGTGAACATTAATCAGCTGCTCTGTTCATCAGAGAATGCTGACTCTTATCATAGTTTTTGAATGTAGTATATCACATGGAAATAATCTCTTAAACTACTGCAAAAAAACCACAATCTTATGCCAGATATCTAAGTGAGCCTGTGGAGAAATGTTGTGCTGGATAATTCTTATGCAATTAAAACCATATTTAAAGAAAAGTCAGGTATGAAATTGGAAGCTTGATGTTTATTTACGGATTTTGATGATCCACGAAGTTCCAGATTTCCACATTACATTTCAGAGAAATAAGTCTTGAAAATACTCATCAAATTCTTCTTCCCTGTAAAACAATAGCAAATGGTATTAAGAAGCTCGGGGGGGGGGGGGACGGGACGACGACGACATGCATGCAGTCATTTTCATTTACTCACAAGGACATTTTTCAGTCTAAGGTGTGGTACACATTTTAGGTGTGCTGGCAGGGTCTGTGCTGACAAAAACATTGCACTATTGGGGCATATTGTTAAGCAAACATATGCTTACAAAAATGCTTACAACTTACGGTGGCATGGCAGAGGTGCTGTACCAATCTTGCAAATAGATAACACGTGCGCAAACAGTAATGCCAGGGTTGTTAGATCATTCAAATGTGTGAAATGGCTGAAACAAAACTGAGAAACCTATGGGAAGATTGAAATCGAAGGGGAATGTTCCCAAAGGATGGTGCTGCCTGCAGTGAGGCCCAAACTGCATCCTCGCCCACATGTAAAATGTCTTCCTGAACCTCCCAGACACCAATTGTTACCTTCCTTCTAAGGCTGGTGCTGTCTGTCTTCACTCTGTTGTATGATTGGCCCTGGCTGATAGATTGACTACGCGATTTGCCCGCCACTTTCCCTCTTTTAGAGGCAGAGCAAATTTTATTTTACAAAGTCTCCAAATAAGTCTGCAATTTACAGAGAGGAGTTCTCTTCTCTGTTTCGTTTACTGAAGGAGGACATCTGCCCATAAAGGTTAACTGTAATTGTTACAAATTTGAGGAAAAATGACGTAATTATATTTATTTTAAATAAGCACCATTGTTTTAAAACAAACAGCTACTCATCAAAAAACTGACCGTGTTTTCTCTTCAGTTTCTTGTGGTGGACCCTTCCAAAAATCAGCATCTGAGGGACCATCTTGCTCGTCATTATTGACAGAATCTGTGAATGAAAGAGTAGTATTTAAAATGATTTTAGGAATGTCACATTTTAAACTATGTTTGTAAGCTGCCCAAAGTGGCTGGGGAAACCCAGCCAGATGGGTGGGGTGTAAATATAACAACAACAACAACAACAACAACAACAACAACAACAACAACAACAACAACAAAAATAATCTCAAAGCATTTTCTTTAATAACAAGTCTTTCACAATCCAATGAAGGTAACATTCTCAATCTATTTTTTGTAAATATTAAAACAGGAGAAGAATTAGGAACAACAGGCTTATGGATAAGCTGCAACTATATTTAGCTAGCTTATATTCCAATATCAACATTGTGAAAAAGACTGACCAAGCCTTTCCTCTTTAAAATCCATCCCTTTGTAATCATGGTGTGCTTTTCTTCCTAAACAGGTAATTTTGGCATGTGATTTTGTGCGCTACAGCCCAACTGCATGAAGGCATGAGAGGAACAAATATTGTTGCAGGTTTAAATGACTTGTGTTTATCACCTCTTTTCCTAATCCCAAAGAAAGTATCTTTTTTAAACAAGGCAAAAGATGCAATGCAACTAAATAGCCAATGTGGTTTGGGTCCCAACAGCCTATCGGCTGCTGGATTACAAACTGTAATTTTCTGCACTTCTACATTAGCATCAGAATGTACTTTCTTGCCACCTATCAACTCTGCATTGCGTTCAGTGGAATGGACATTTGAATGTGTATTCAAAATGCAGCCCCCAATCCACATCTTTGTACATCTGGCAGCACCTAAGTACTTTTTTTAAAAAAAGAAAAGAATTTGGAGCACGGCACTTAATGCTTACTTGGGGTAGAAAATCTCCTGGTAACATGAGCTTCTTGCCGGCATTTTACAGAACGGGCAACATGTGTCTATCTGGGTCACAAGCGTTTAGGAGGCCAGACTCCAGGCTGGCCCAGGGACCTGCCTGCCTCTCCTCCACTGTGACTGACATGCTCAACAGGAATATGGCTGCAGTAATGGGCCCACCACTCCTTTAAACCAAAAATCAAGATTTCACCTGCAATTTAGTTACCTTTGTCAGAATCGTCTGATTCTTCTAAGAATGCCTGATCTGAAAAGAGACATTTTTAGAATTTTATGTTAGTTACACGTCTGGTTATTAAAATTCACGTACAAATATCATGTTAGAAACTCAACATCTACCTAGCAATTCCTGGCATTTGATAAGGCCAGAGAGAAATGCTAAAAAATAATAATTATGGTTTTTAACTAGTAAGTCTCAAATATATAACAAATGCTTTTGGTTAATACCTAAATGTCAGTTTTCAGCAAATGAGTTTACCATGAAATGTTGCTAAATGTCCAACATAAACATAGTGACCCAGGACGACATAAAGGCTAGTTCATCGGACAACAGGCTGCTTCTTCCACCAGGCCTCCTGTGCACAAATTCTCCTTCTACCCTCAGCCGTAATTTGCAAACCACATGAAACACAGATAATCTTAATTTAGCACCTGAAACCAAGGTTTGGCTTGAAATGTCAGGTTAGAAGCACCCCAGGACAGAGAGATTTGCTTTCAAACCTACTTGGGAAACCTTCCCACCTGTAGGAAATAGACCAGGCATTTTCCCAGTTCCCCTCTTCCTCCCACATTTGTCCTTTCCTCTCACAACCGGATGTGATCTGCAATCCCACAGGCACACAAATCCTCCTGAGTCGAATCGGCTAGCGGTTTTCCAAACCACGAAATGTACATGTAGAGTCAAACATTCAACTATGAATGTTAACATTTTAAAACAACCTTGCTTTAAGCATAAAGGTTTCTTTTACCTTCATGGCTCTTTCTTTTCTTTGGCTTGTGTCTGTGAGGTGAAGATAATCTTGTTTTCTTTGAAGCTTTGGAGCTTTGTTCTGTGCTTGCTCTCTTTTTCGTTGGTGTGACTTCCTTCCTCCTTTATAAAAGGGAGTGGGTGTTAAAAGTTCTGTCAATGTGTTTATCCAGCAACAAAAATATTACAGAAATATATAGTGGGTGGGGAAGGGCTCTTTATAATTCCTGAACAGCCAACCCTGAAAAAATCAGTAAATTTGATGTTTTGAAACTGATCAATTTGAACATAGCATGGATGTTTTTTGTGTAAGAAAAGATGTTTCCTGTATGCTCTAATAAAAGAGAAAAGGTTTGAGCTAACTCAGCTGCTTCCAAAAAAGGGCCACATCTTAGTTGAACATAAAGGTGCAGAGTGTAACCTGAATCAAAGCTTAACCCCAGAACTGTGTAATGCTATCAATCAGTTCTTGAATCAGGAAAGTAGAAGAAGTGTCAATAAACATGCATACACATTTCCCCAATCTAATAATAATAATAATAATAATAATAATAATAATAATAATAATAATTTATGCCCCGCCCTAATAATAATAATAATAATAATAATAATAATAATAATAATAATAATAATTTATGCCCCGCCCTCCCTGGCCAGATCTGGGCTCAGGGCGGATAACACCAATAAAATCACAGTAAAAACATAATCGGGGGGGGGGGGGCAATTTAAAATGCAGGTTAAAATGCAATTTAAAATGCAGCCTCATTTTAAAAGTAGACGATAAATCAAGACCATAAGGGGAGGGAAACATAATGGTCAGACTGAGTCCAAACCAAAGGCCAGGCGGAACAGCTCTGTTTTGCAGACCTTGCGGAAAGATGTCAAGTCCCGCAGGGCCCTAGTTGTGACAGAGCATTCCACCAAGTCGGGGCCAGTACTGAAAAGGCCCTGGCCCTAGTTGAGACCAATCTAACCACCTTGCGGCTCGGGACCTCCAAAATGTTGTCATTTGTGGACCTTAAGGTCCTCCGCAGGGCATACCAGGAGAGGCAGTCCCGTAGGTATGTGGGTCCTAGACGGCATAGGGCATGAGGGGACTTTACGCATACACAAGCAGATTTCCATATGTGTATATTCCTAGCTGGACTAGCAAAGAGGTGCTTCAAGGCTCTGCTCCCCAATCCAACAGCTGAGATTTCAGTTTTGGAAAAGCTGGAAACAGTTGCTTGGGAGAGGAAGATAATTTCAGGTTGTGGCAAACATCTGTTGGGGAACTCACTGGAGCAGATCATGGAATCATAGAATTGTAAAATTGGGCGTGACCCCAAAGGTCATCAAGTTCGATCCCCTGCAATGTTGCAAATACACCAAGGGGAGGAGACGAAACATAACCCCACCGACATAGCATTGTGCATACAACTCAGTATACCCATATATATATATATATACAAAGACTGTACTTTCGTTACCTGTGGTGAAAGTTTAATTTGTAAGAGCATTCGGGACAAAGCCCTTAAAAAAGAGGGGAAAAAGAAGAATTAAATGTAGAGGAATTAAATTATCCCCATAAATTTTACATCTAACATCAATTATACCCATATCCTCAGTTTTTGTAAGATTGCCATGTCTAGCATGTCACACATGCTGCACACTAATCAAAACCGTCAGCACTAATTCTGCCTTTTAATAAATAAATCGGAAAAGCATTATTAAAAAACACTCATGGTGGTTTTCAACTAAGTTGTTGTGTGTGCGTGTGGAATGAGGTCTGCCCGCACAGAAGGAATTTTCTCACTCTCCTGCCATCCGCACTGCCCAAATGTCCTCTGGAGCGTTGCTGGGACCCCCAGGACAGGTTTAGGGCACACGGGGGAGTCGCACAGGGGGAGGAGAGAGTGGGAAAGTCTCATAGAAAGAGCAGACCTTGTTCCTTGTGTGAATGCCCCACTTAGTGCTACGCTGGGGTAAGCATAACCAAACTCAATGGGACTTACTTTTGAGTAGATATGTGTTGGACTACCCTGTTGTTCAACCAAAGAAATCTTTGGTGGCCTTGGAACACAACACTAAGACATAATTTAACCACTAGAGGGATGAGCCTGAGCAAAGGGTTGGGCTCATTTGCTCCCTGCTCACCTCTTTTGCCGCAGAAGGTGGTTTTCAGCAAAGCCAAACAACCCACATTCTACAGAAATCAGCTGGTTTGGAATGGATCCAGACTGCACTCCCCTTTTGTGAACTCTGTACTTTAAAAAATCCTGTAATGGGGTTTATAAAAGTCTTAATGTAATTTTCTAGCCCGAGTGAGCATCAACAGTAATAATTCAGCTGGCCAGATCCATTTATAATTAGCCGACTAAACCACTTTGAAGTTTTCTTAAAAGTAAGCAGTGTATTGTTAAATAAAAATAAAAATCAAAGCTCACTGTTAGAACTCACTTAATTTAACAAGTGCGTTTTTCTTTTCGCCATGCTCAACGTAACCAAAATTCACTTCCCAACTCTTCAAGCCTTCTTTCTCATCACAGTGCTTACTTCCACAGGAAAACTGACCTAGAAAGCAGGCAAAACAGAAAACAGCACTAAATTTATCTCTCCCCAGGTAAGTTGCTAACAATTAAGTTAACTGTTAAGGATACTACTACTAGGTTTATTTAACAAGAGGGCCTTCTCAGTAGTGGCACCCTCCCTGTGGAACACTCTCCCTTCAGATGTCAAGGAAATAAACAACTATCTGACTTTTAGAAGACATCTGAAGGCAGCCCTGTATCAGGAAGTTTTTAATGTTTAAGGTTTCAATATGTTTCGATATATGCTGTAAGCCGCCCAGAGTGGCTGGGGAAATGTTATTATTATTATAACATCATGCGGTATTTACAACAAAGATTAGGTTAGTGTAAATCAGATACACTCTCCAGCACTTTGCATAGGCAAGGGAAGAAAAATAATATATTGCAAGAGCAAGCAAGTGCAATAACACTGTTTCCTTGGTTCTACATAATTATTTGATGGTCCTGGAATGCCATACCCATACAGTTCTATGGTCCAAAATCTAAGACATTGAGAAATATGAGTAATATATTGAAATCATTCCATTAGTGCACAATCCTAAACCAGCATGCCTATTTCAATGGCTGGAGGGGTGTTAGAAAAGAACTCTGCCCCGTGTGGGGGGGGGGGCTGCCCCATGACAGAAGCCCTTGCTATGCCTAGGAAGGAGTCAAGTTCCCACCAGTGACAAACCCCAAACTGGAACATTATAAAGCATAGGGAGGTGGATCCCCAGGGGGCCTAACCCCAGGGGAAGAATAACAAAAAGAAAGGGAACCTGCCCTCCCACCTTCTGCTCGGGCCAGTGTGAGCCAGTGCAGCTTCAGACGTGGTGGTAGCTGGAGCAGTAGTGGACTGTGGGGTCTCAAATTTCAGTGGCGTCCTGTGCAACACCCTGTTTTTCATCCTGCATTCTAAACCATGGTTGCAGCGGCCCCGAGGCTCCATGCCCAGTGCAACTGAACCAGTTGTGTTGCCCTAAACCCACTTCTGGGAGAGCTTCCACTCTAGCTTCTCCATGCCGCTTATTACTGGGATGGATACTGGCAGAGCCAGCCCACTGATGAGGCGGGGTGAAGCAGCTACCCCAGGGGGTGTTCCCACAGTCACCCAGTCCACCCCACTGCCACCAGAGAAGCACCCCAGGCAAGGGAGGCTTTGGTGGGGCCATGGCGGAACCACGTTCTGCTGTCCAGCTTTGCCGCTGGTCTCCCCCACCCCTAGGAGTGGAGAAGGGTGGGTGGCCCAGCTGAACAGAATGCTTCACCTCTCACCCAGCAGGGTGGGGAGGATTTGCAAGGGCTTTTCCTTGAGGGGAAGCCCCTTGCAGACCCACATGCCCTTCTCGGCACCACGGGGGTAACAGCAGTGTGCCAACTCATCCCAGACCTCCCCTGGGTACTGGCACTGATGTTCCTGATCCTGGTGACTCCTTTGTGTGTTTTAAATTATCTTTGTTAATTCTTCCCACCTCTCCAACCCCACTTTATGCCACGTTTTAACCTGTTGAAACTTCCCCAGGTTTTCCAAAAGCAGGTCGCCACAGAATCATAGAACTGCAAGGCACACCCGAGAGTCACCTAGCGGAATCTCAGCTAAGGCGCCCATGACAGCTGGCCATTAAAACAGCCTCTGCTTAAAAACCTCCAATGAAGGGGAGTGTTGTGTTGGAGTGAAGGTTGTGCTGCAATTCAGAACAAACCATTTAAAACCCCTGATAGGGATGCATAGCTGGACTCTGTACTGTGCACGTCTTTCTTAGGATGCTGAACTTCAGTAACAAAACGGGCACAGCATGTGGCAGCCTTGTTTCGGCATGTCCCACGAATGAAAGCCCAACATCTCGTTTGATTTCACTGGCTCTGTTGTGTTCCTAACCCCGTGTGTAGTACCAGCGACATACAGCCTCTCGGAAAATGAGACATCCCCTTGCCTAGCGAGTGGTAACTATCTGTATTAATAGGCTCACCTCCAGAACTGTTTTTGAAAGATTAACCTCAGAATGTTCTGCCTAAGCTGCTAACCAATGGATTGACAGTGTCCTCAGATACTTCACTTCTGCTGTGCAAAACCAACCGTAATGCTAAAGCAGGAACCAAAGAGCACAGAATGCTGCTGCTCATTTACTTCTACAAATGAATTAAGAGACACGCAGTCAACCCTGGTTAAAAGAACATTTGAATATTTATACAAAACACACAAACGGGAAGCATCAGGGTTTGTTTGTTTGTTTGTTTAATCAATACGGTGTATTTTGTTTTAATTTACACTTACAGCAATCTGATGCCAGCATTAAAACTCTGGCTGATGGTGATGGGTTGGGATTGTAGCCCATGCTTCAAGACATATGCACAAAGGAGACAAAGGATGTGCCTGATTAATAGGCTGATTTTTAGACACAACAGAGCTCTTAATCTAAGAGGGGAGGAATCAAAATATATTTAAGGACCCTCAAAGGCTTGAGCTGCTGTGGCACAAAACAGCCGTTGGGGAACCTTGGAAGAGGGGATTTAAGTCACTTAAGGGTTAGGCTGATCACTTTGTTTAGTGGTATGGAGGAATCTTCTCTGACAGCTGATTGGCAAGTATCTCTGGATGCTTCACCCTCAGCCGTACTGTATCTCTTAACTCACTTGCTGGAGTCATTGCGCTCTATCTACGTCCTAGTGGTTTGGCGCAATATTTCCTGTTTGTGGTTGGTATAACTATTTATTTATTAAATCTGTATGCCACCCTTCATCTGAAGATCACAGGGTGTTTCACAACATAAAAATGTGAAATGCAAAAACAAATTACATAATAAAACAAAAACAAACCAATAATCCCCCTCCCACAAACACATTTAAAGGCCATATAATGTTTAATCAGCCAAAGGCCTGGTTACAGAGAAGTGTTTTCATCTGGTGCCTAAGGATAAGTAATGAAGGCGCCAGGCGAGCCTCCCTGGGGTGAGCATTGCACAAACAGGCAGCTACTACAGGAAAGGCTCTTCCTTGTGTTGCTGCCCTCCAGACCTCTCACGGAGGAGGCACAGGAATAAGGGCCTTGGATGACGATTGCAGGGTCTGGGTATTCATTTGGGGAGAGGTGGTCCTTGAAATAATGTGGTCCTGAGCTGTTTAAGGATTATCGGTAGAAAACATCACTTTGAATTGGCAGCCAGTGCAGTTGGGCCCGGATCAGTGTAATATGCTCAAACTGCTTTGCCCTGGTGAGCAACCTGGGTGCTGAATTCTGCACCAGCCAAAGTTTCCAAACCATCTTCAGAGGCAGCCCTACGTATAACGTGCTGCAGTAATCTAACCTAGAGGATACCAGAGCATAGGCAATAGTAGTTATCTGGGGCGTAGCTGAACCACCAGCTGTAGCTGATGGAAGGCACTCTGCGCCACCGAGGCCACCTGAGCCTCAAAGGATCCAGAAGTAGCCCCATGCTGTGTACCTGTTCCTTCAGAGGGAGTATAACCCCATCAAGAGCAGGCAACCTCCCATCCATCTCGGAACCTCCCATAACAATGCCTCAGTCTTATCTGGATTGAGCTTCAGTTTGTTGGCTCTAATCCAGTCCATTACTGATGTAAGGCAGTGGTCCAGCACATCCACTGCCACACCTGCAGATAGAAAGGAGGAGGAGTGCTGTGTGTCGTCAGCTCTTTGCTCACAACATACTCCAAACCTCCAGATAGCCCTACTCAGCAGCTTTATGTAAATATTAAACAGCATGGAGGATAAAAACGAACCCTGAAGGAACCCCATATTGAAGGCTCCCTGGGTCTGAAGATGGGTCTTGGTACTTCCCAAGCGTCACCCTCTGGAAACGACCACCCAAGTAGGAAGGGAATCACCATAAAGGAGTGCCACCACCCTAACTTCGACAGCCATGGTAGAAGGATGGTCAATGGTATTGAAAGCCACTGAGAGGTCAAGGAAAACGGTCTTTCTCCCAACAGAGTTCATCATACAGGGTGACCAAAGCTCTTTCTGTGCCAAAAGCAGACCTAGACCCTGATTGAAATGGATCTGCAAAATCAGTTTCCTCCAAGAAAGTCTGGCATCAAAATAACTACAATGAAAATGTTTGATATGAACCTCAACCTGGTTATGGAAGGAAAACACAACTTGTTTCGTTAAATGATAGCTAGGAAGCCAAACCAGAATTCAGAAGAAAATGTCATTTTAAAATTAATGTCACTGCTGCTTGTTTTTCTTACATACTGGGCTGGGAGAAGCTTTAAGCAGCTTCTATTGCCATGCTGAGATGTATGCAAAATCAGAAGAATGTTTGATTTGAGAATGCTAATAAAATAATATACAAAACATGTTTTGCAAGAGTAGGTTCTGCAAAACAGATTACACAACTGCATCTAGAAATGTTTACAAAACTGCTGAATGCTTGCGCCCCTTAGTGGTGAACTATATTATTGATCTATGCTAATAGCTGCCGGTAACTGCAGCTGTCTTTGTGAAGACAGCCTGCGGTTTCAGAAATAATAATTGAGAAACAATAAATAAATGCAGAATATATATTAGCGGACTACTGCATTGCTAGAACAAGAAACTGTCACAAGAAGCTAGCCATAGCACAGCTGTGCTTCCTATACATTGTTTATTGGAACTTGATCAGATATATTTATATCTTCAAACTTTCTATAAATTACGAAGTATCTATGGTTCCAAGCCAGCAGAAGCTCCCACTGGTGAAAATTGCATTCGCGGCTTCTACCAATCTCTCCTCACCCCTGCAGCTCCAATGCCACCACCTACACAGCTCCAGAGGATGGCCCAATTTAGTGGTGGGGGCACAGGGAGCTGCAGCAGGAAAGGGAAACTCTACCAGCCAAAGCCTGCATCAATAGGCAGGCATGAGAAAAGATTGAATGGACTGCCAAGGAGTGAGACATACAAAAAAAGTCATGTTGGTATCAACAGTCCTCTTGCCCTGTCTACTTTACTACCTATGGTTGCATTAGCAAATGCTTCTGGAAACAATACATACTACAGTGGTACCTCAGGTTACATACGCTTCAGGTTACAGACTCCGCTAACCCAGAAATATTGCTTCAGGTTAAGAACTTTGCTTCAGGATGAGAACAGAAATCGTGCTCCAGCAGCAGGAGGGCCCATTAGCTAAAGTGGTGCTTCAGGTTAAGAACAATTTCAGACCTCCGAAACGAATTAAGTTCTTAACCTGAGGTACCACTGTAAATGAAATTAAGCTTGTTTCTCAGCTATTCTCCACCCAGATCATTAAAGCACTCTAGAGATAGTAACTGACAGTACGATATAAGCTAATTTCATGTTATTGTGTGTATCTTGAAAAAAATAGTCATTATGTGACAATGTAATAAGAGAGAGCAAGTAAAAACATTCATCAAAAAGGCTTAGATCTCAAAGTTTCCTATGTGAGCATAAAGAACAAGGGAGAATCCCCTCCTAGCTGCACCCTTCCACACTAAGTCTCATAATGTTACAAAAGGTTTATCAGCTGGCAAACAACAATTGGGGGCAGGGGCTGCAGCGGGAAGCCCTATTCTCTGAACAGAACTTTGCTCATAGAAGTTACAATTCAAACCACAATAAGAAAAAGAAAAAAAACAACTTGCCTTTTCCTGACACAACCTCTTTCTCATGTCTCCATCTAAATCCAAACTGTTAGAAGAATAAAAGACATGCAGTAAGTATTTTGCACTTACAGATTCAGTGCATCCAGTGCAACTGCGATATTTCTCTTATGCCTCAGGTATTGCAATTTTATTTTTCTAGATCACTATCACTGAATTATTATATTGAGCTACGTGTTCCACAGACAATGGAAAGAATGCATTTCATAGACTCTGATAACTGCTAGTAGGCAAGAAATAGGAATGATTAAAATATGAATTGGTAAGATCCACCCTCGCCTGGAATTGCTTCTGGTGTCACTATAGGTTGCTCTTCCTCCACTTTATAAGTTCAAAGTGTTTACTTTAATCCAACTTTCCGTACTTCCTCTGTACCATTTAAATCTTGCTGCTAGTTGCAGGATAACCTTTTATTTGTTCAGGAGACACTGTCCATTCCAACTTTTTCAGAATGTCTTGTCTCAGAGGTCAACAACTTGTTCATGGTCCCAGGAGAAGAGCAGGTAATGAGGTGATCATGAGCTTCAGGGGTGCCAGTGAAATACCCAGCTAGATGCATGACACTAACTGGGAGCAGGGGAAACCTGTGAAGGTGACTGCTGGGATCAAGGCCTATCTGAGAGCCTCCAACTCCTACAGGAACCCCAGGCTCCTTTGTATGGGTAGCCATGTCAGATCTGTACCTGCAAGCCTCTCCAGAACCAGCAAAACAGACAGTAACAAATATAGATGGTATAAATTGTCTGTGCAGGTAGGGGACAGAGAGGTGAAAAGAGCACTCTGGGGAAGCAATACAGGATATATACATTCCTGGGGTCAACCACCTCTTCGCCCTGCCATCCCCTCTCACAATACCCCATTTAAAAAGCTGTGTAATGAATAAGACTACGATGTGTACTTTCATTCAAGGGCATTCCCTCTCCAAAAAACCCTGCTTTGAAAAAAAAAGACTGCAAATAACACTGTACAGAAAAGTTGGTAGTTCCAATTGGCTGATCTAGATCCAACATACTGGCCACTTAGCTATACTCCCTTTTTATCATCAAATGACAAGGAATAGACAAAGCACTGTTATGTATAACAGTCTGTGCCAAAGTGTTATGCATATGTCTGTGCCAAAGTCCTGTTCAGCCTCTGCATTTTCAGCAAGGTGCAAGCAGGTAAAAATTGTAACCCACAGCAAGAGCCATTGTGGGTAGTAGCCACTGATAGCATTATTCCACATGAATTTATCTATTCCTGTTTTAAAGCCATCCAATTTGTTGGCTATCACTACAGCTTCTAAGAGTGAATTCCATTGTGTCTCCCTGCACTGTGTGAAGAAGTACAGTGGTACTTCCGGTTACAGATGCTTCAGGTTACAGACACTTCAGGTTACAGACTCCGCTAACCCAGAAATAGTACCTCGGGTTAAGAACTTTGCTTCAGGATGAGAACCGAAATCGTGCTCCGGCAGCAGGAGGCCCCATTAGCTAAATTGGTACCTCAGGTTAAGAACAGTTTCAGATTAAGAACAGACCTCCAGAACGAATTGAGTTCTTAACCAGAGGTATCACTATACGTAATTTCTTCTGTCTGTTCTGAATCTTGCAACATTCAGCTTCATAGGATGTCCATGAGTTCTAATACTATAAAACAGCCACAGTCACCTCCATGAGACCTGCATTCTTGTGTGTTCACACTAGGCTATACTTTGGCTTATGATTACATGCAAACCAAGACATTCTCTCTACAGTACCTATTATTGGCCACAGGTGTTAAGATACTGGCTATGTTTCTACCTATAGTCTCTGCAATAGAATACATTGCCTTAAGAGAGATTACATTCACTTGGATGAACATAGACAGCCCCCGAGTTACAAAATCTGTCCAGCATGTACCTTGTTCTCTTTGTATTTAGTCAGATCTGCTATGCAGTACTCCTTGAATAATTTATCGTAGTATTTCTTGCTGAGCCTCTTCTCCCTGAAAGATGGAGGTATTATTATGGGTTAGTTGGTTAGATAACGCAAATAAGGGCAAAAGACAGAAGTTTTTTTCTATCTTTTTATCTTATATTAAAAAGGCAGGAATATTAGCAAGGTAGTTTTATAAATGTACAGCTGTCACAGAAAATTAAAGAAAAAGCACAATTCAATGGCCTTTTCTTTAAATACATCCTATGCATTTATGCAGAAACCACCCTGTGTTTAAATGGGGATAGTGAATATAGAGGTGAAGAGAATTGGTGGGCCAGTTGGACAACTCCCATCAGTCCTGGCTAGCATGATAAGGGATAGCCAATGGTAAAGAATGAGAGAAGCTACAGCCCAACAACATCTAGAGAGCCACAAGTTTTGCACATCTGGTGTATAGAATTGCAGCCTAACACACAGCTGAGAAACAGCTTTGAAAATGCCTTGTTTTGTAGCATTAAAAACAAATCACTAGATTGCTTTTAACTGGCAATGCACAACAATAATTCCCACTCACTCGCATCATGAGTCTATTAGCCACAATGGTGTACAATTAGACTCCTTAAGTTTATCAAGCCATTTTACATAAAAAGAATATGTATGAATTAACGTATTTATACAAGAGAGAAATAAATGAGATCAATCCCAGCCCAAGTTACCAGTTCATGTCAGCTTCATCTTCCTCTCTCCACAAGAATCTGTGGTTTTCTCTTATAATGTCAAGGTCAGTCTTGTCATTTTCTCTGTTAAAAAAATCAATAAAAATCAATCAGATATCAAATGATTATTTTTTTTAAAAAAAGATTACCTCTATTCATTTGTTGCATTTCCTTTCAGAATCTCTAACACATTCAGTTTCATTTTACAGCTCACTTTTCCGGAAAAATCGGTTTCCAAAGTGGCACATAATGCATACAAAATACACAATGAGCAATGTTTGTCCCTGCCCTTATGCAGCATTTGAAAGGGTGGAACACTTTGCAATTCAGCAAGGAGGAGATGGAGGCAGGAAAGACATAAGAAACTTCTGCGCCTGAGCCAATGGGGAGGGAGGTTTGGCTGGCTGTAAAATGCCTTAAGTCTGCCTCCCAACTGAGTTGGGGAAAACATGGAACCCATCCATCCTGCCACTCTTCTGTACAGGGCTCACTGGTCTCTTCAAGACCAAATGAGATGTTCTGCCCTTCATCTTACATGGCTGTGGGATGGGACCCCCCCCCCCACTCTGCACTGTATCACTGTGTTGCTTTTCCCCAACACAAACAACAACATGGTCTGGATGAAAGTAAATTGTAACATGTGAAGCACTTCTGAATTATCCGGAGTTTACTTCCGCACGGCCCACTCCTATTTACTCAAAAGTACGCCCTCAGTGATTTCACTTTAACTTGCTCTCTATTATTTATGCATAAGATTACAGACTTAGTAACTGCTGAAAGCAGACAGACTTCTGTAATTATTTTGTACTCACCCTGAACGTTTGAAATCTTCTTTCTTGCCACCGTAGTACAAAATATAGTCATTGACCATTTTCTTATGTCTTGCATACTGACAAAAATTAAGGAATTTGCTGACAGCATTTTCCTGCTTTCCAAAAAAGAAATAAGATAACTGGAAATCTATTGTTCCTTTGCTGAAAGAACTCTGCCTACACCTAGCAAATTTGGAAATGGCTCACACAGCATATGAAGGACCACTCAAGGAACAAGACAAAGATTTCTGCAAGAGAGAAGTTGGGGAGACTGGCAAATCTAGTGACAAAATTTTACCATTCCAAAATAAAATCTACACTGGAAGGTTCCAATTTGGGCCATTTCATACAAGTGCCAACCACAGTGCAATTGGCAAAATTAGCACTATGACCACATGATGTAGTTATCTGATGAAAACACTGAACAAGGAAAATACTCATAATATGGTAATTCCCGATATAATGTCTTACAATTTTTTTTGACACAGGCTACTTCTGTGCTGGTTATTTTTAACCAAGGACAACACAATAAATACAGGCAAGTAACTGCAGGGGTGGGGGCAGAATATTTAGTTATTTTAGAATTGCCCCAGAACTGGTTACATAAAAGCCGCCTAGAAGTGTTGCTTCCTTTGTCAATAAAGCAACAGGCTTTCAGCCATGCTATCATGGTATCATAAATCGTTTATCAAGCTTCTAACTTACACAGCACGTATACAAATATAGACAGAGAGCTCTGCCCCTAGGATATAGCACTAAATATTACAAGACAAGGCATAGACAGTTGAACTTTGTACACTATTGCTGACACAGGCCTAATATATATGAAGCTGAACTAAGGACACCATGTAAATAGAGAAAGCAATCCACCCATCAGCTGGATTCATGACAGACAAGGAATGCTATCCAAAAAAAAAAGAGGTAAAGCAAAACAATGGAATATCCTTCCGAGAAAGGACACAAACTATTCAACTATTAACACTGCATTTCATTGAAGAGGTATCAGGAGTGAAGTGGTCACTGCCTGTATATTATTGACTAGAATCCACCTTTGGAGTCATACCTCTCTTCCACCCACACGTTTGTTGTCTTAAAAGACAGCAAGAACAGAAATAGGAGTGTCCAAGTTAGTTCTTCTAATCAATTGAGGAAGGCGTTATGTCATACTCAATAGCACTTTTGGTGGTGGTGTAGTGGCACTGCTCACCTGGTTCCCCAATGCAAAGTGTGGCTGTGGGCATAATGGCATCAGAGTGGCTCCACCACTGTGCCCACACTGAGCTCTCCTCCTGGCAACTGGCAGAGATGCTCACTGTTTAGAAGCCAGGTGAGCGATGCTACCCCACCTGCCCTACTGACTGCAACTGGTACTGTTCAACCTGCTGCAGTAGCTACACCTGCTGAATTCTCCTTGTAACAAGAAAAGGGCACTGAGGCTCACTAGAAGGAGCTGCAATCCATTTGCCTCCTCTTTTGTTCTTTCCGACAGCCTTCAGGCACCTTCCTGGGGAAGAAAAGCAGCACACCTATTACTAAAGAGCTCAATCTCACTCAATGACTCCCTCTCAGGTCATCATATTGTCAGTTCTGCTCCAGATCATACTGTGTTGTGACAAGTCAAGTTGGTGTTTCTGTTGGGAGTTCAGAAGGAAGGAATTGTTCTAGCAGGTGGTATAGGCAAGGGCCCTGATTGGCAGGCTGTAGCAATGAGATCCACACTGTGCCACAAGAGCGCTCCCTAGAAAAACTTACATATAACCAAGATTATATATGTGGCAAATTTAATGGCTGGTACTTAATTATGCTCAGCAAAAATTCCTCTCTTAGATCATGAGAAATGAAATCCTATACCCTATCCCTAAGGAAGCAACCTCTCAAACAAAGGTCTCTTTCATGAAGTTTCCTCCTCTTCTCAAAATATAGATGAACTGTTTCTTCATCAACGCAAATTTAAAGGATACAGCATCCAATGCTAGGAAATGAAATCTTTGATTTCTTGCTTCTTCCCTGGTAAAAACAACAATGTTATTCTAGTTGTCTACAAGCCATGTGCTTAATGCTGTTCTGAAAACATTCCACAAGTATGGCAATGTACCTGTCCCATTCATCTGTCACCACCTGTCTGTGGGCCACCTTGCTCTGTTTTTCTTTCTGGAAGGGCTTTTTGAGTAATGCATCTTCATTCCTTATCATGCAGGAGGGGAAACACACAGAATTGGTTATTAGATGAAAATACATATAAACAGAGCAGCAACTTAGTGTTAAAAGAAAAGCTTACCCCCTGTCAATAATTAGTTGGACCACTTGGAGAAGGGATGGGAAGTAGGAGGTTGATCTCCACCACCACTCATTCGCCCCCCACCCCCCACGGCATAGAGCAGGGCCAGCAACTCCCACTGCTACAGCATGAGCTTCCTCTACACCCCTCTCTTGCTTCTGGATTAGCAATTGGAAGGCCAATGGATCATCCTCAGGAGTCAGACTTGACCCTGGATTTTCCAGGCACTGATCTCTAACTTATTGGGTAAAGGAAGCTGTGTTGGCCCATGAGAAAAACCCCAAAGTCCTCATTCCTAAATAACAATAAGTAGTACTCGGACATCTGGGATCAGGAACAGGGGCTTACAGATTGGAACATGCAGCTTTCATATGGGTTTAAACTCCAGCATATCTCTAGATATTTAGCACTGAGTGTTAGTTCTCCATAGGAATCGCTCCTAAAGGACTACCATGCAAAGAAAGCTCACTAAGGTTTCTTTTCTGCAAATCAAATTGCATCCCTCTCTTGACATCTGAGCAACATTACAAGAGTTAACTAGGAAACTACTTTCTTATTTTCAAGTTTAATGTCTGTCACTTCTTTACATCTACATGTTTACAACTCTTCTGATGCTTTGAGCAGCTGATAGAGATGAAAGATCTATCCCTGGAATGCAACCCAATGAATTGCTTAGCTGCCTTTGTGCATGTCTTCTAAACAGGGAAGCTCTAGTTCTTTCTCCAAGACATTTATACAGCTGAGACAGGAAGTCTGGCACTCTATGCAATGCACTGGTGTCATCTACAGTTAGGCCAGCCCAGTGTGTAGAAAATGTTGCACTAGAACTGACATTCAGCCAAGGCTGGGGCAAGGAAGTTATATTCTTTGATCTACTCTCCTGAAGTTAAGCAGACAGCCCCAGCTGGTTTTGGTGTTGTTGTTTTTGCTCTTGAATGCTGTCTTCAGCACAGGAAAGGCAACTAACCATTAGGTTAATAAATAATCCACATAAATAAATTATTTAGGCATGTTTAGGGATTTACTCCCAGGTAAGTGTGCATAGGACTGCACCCTTAGTTGCCACAAAAACGAATAATAGGATATAATAATCAAGCAGCAAGAGCACTCCATTCCCTTCCAGCAGGTGTCTTATTCTTTCATAGCCTGCTGCCACCTGGCTTTGACTGCTTTGATCTCTCATTCAGTAGCTTGATTAATCCTGCTGAGATGTGGCAGAGGGAAAATCAAACTAAAGGACCAACTAGGCCTCAGTGCTGTTCTTGTAGAGATGAAGCGCAGAACTGCAAGAAATGAGATGGCACAGAGACACTAGATGAGGACAGCAGTTCTCCCCTACCCCGCTCCTCATTGGAGACAGCACTCTCTGTCAAGCCTGAGAGAAAGAAGATGAAGGAGTCTGTTGTTTACACTCCTAGGAAGGACCTTATAATACTACTAGTAAAAAGCATTACCTATTTTTCTGCTGGTCCGATTTCTCTCCTGTTTCATCATCACTAAAATCAGAGTCATATCCTCCATGGCCAAGGATCTGGGAGAGGAATTTCAAGACAAAGAATCTAGTAAATTTAAGGATCACAAGACACTGATTTAAAATAGAATTGCCATCATTTCCCACTAAGTTTAAAGGAACAAGAAGCATGTTTTGATAGATGATCCAAACTACTTATTGGCTTCATAAGCAGAGAGAAGATGAGAGGAAGTAAACAGATTTCTGCATGCCCCCTCTGCTTAGAAAACCACACCCCATAAGAACAGCACTTCATCAATTGCCTCTGACTCCAGAGACTACTGAAGAGGACTGTCACAACAGCAGCAGCCACACATCATTGCATGTCTCTTCCAATGAAGTTTCACTGCAGGAGCACATAAGAGGTGATGTGGGAAAGCTCCAACTTACCTCTCACCTAGGAGCAGAAGATGTAAAGAGGCTCTCTGCACACATATAAGATCCTAGTATCATCTACAGGTTATTGCCCATCTTTCAGTGGCTAGCCCATCTCTGACTTTCTCAGGTCTTTGCACAACACCCTGCCAGCACCATGGAAAAACCAGGAGTTGCTAACATGGTGACTTCCAGAGGCTGCTGGACTACAACTCCCATCATTCCTGACTACTGGCTATGCTATGGTTTTAGAGTGGAATCCAAAAGTCTCTGGAAGGTACATAATTGGCTACTCATGCCCTGACTGACAGGTCCTAACACCTTTTCAACCAAGTCCTCCACGTAAACTCTACAATGAACTAGATTCTACTTCTGTCTTATCTAGGAAATGATTCAGAGATGATGGAACAAGGCAACACCATAACCCAGGCACTGAAGCATCTAGGACTGGTTCACAGAGTCCTATTTCCAGTTTTTCTCTTCACACAATCAGCAATAGTGGCTCTCCAGTGAAGCATATGTCCATGATTATAAATTTACAGGGAAAAAATATGTCAGCATGAAAATCTGGAATTTATTAAGTAGGATGGATCCATAATGTCCTTTTAAAGGTTGCATAATACTTCTTCCTTACACACAATGCACACCAGCATTCGGTCTCAATTTAGGAGAAAGTGAACTTTTCCCCTTTCAGTAAGTCACTCTCTAATATCTAAATTGCATGTCTGGTTTAGAAAATGTCATACACTGATCAAAGAGCAGTAAAAGGATATAATGATCCCCAACTTTCATTTTGGCTTATGAGTAAAAAGGAGGGATTCTAATCTGTAATAGTGAGACAGCGCAAAATCAAGGTGTGATAATTATTCTGCATGAAAAAGTATGGCATGCAAGAGTGCCATCTTATGTACGTGGCATCACCAGAGTAACTAGGACAGACACTTACTATGAAGTAGCCCCACAGCATTCATTGTTATGAGAGTAACTACCTGGAAATACCTTTCTGCTCTGAGAGGCCAGAGTTCAAATCCCTACTCTGGTATGAAGCCCACTGTGTGACCTTGGGCCACAGGGTTGTTATGATGTTAAACTGAAAGCAAGAGAGGCATGTACTCCACCTTGAACTCCTTGGAGGAAAGGTGGGTTATAAATGCAGTAATAAATAAATAAATAAAACCTCTGGCAGTGACAGCTTATTTCTGTTGTCATTCTTTATCTGCAGCTCTAGGAATTAACATGTTCTTGCAGTTTAGTGCAGATTATTCTTAAAAACAACTGCATGTGTTTCTACAGTATACAGTGGTACCTCGGGATGCAAATGGGATCCGTTCTGGAGCCCCGTTCGCATCCTGAATGGAACGTAAGACGCGACGGCCGTTTCCACGCATGCGCGTGACATCATTTTGAGCGTCTGCGCATACGCGAGTGGCGAAACCCGGAAGTAATGCACTCCGAAAGCGCTCAACCTGAAGCACATTCAACTCAAGGTGTGACTGTATATACAATATATAAATACAGGTTTTGGTGTCTTCGGGTGTCTTCCCGTGTAAGAGTCGGGGTGTCTGTGCGACGTTTCGACGAGGTCTCACTCGTCATCTTCAAGATGACGAGTGAGACCTCGTCGAAACGTCGCACAGACACCCCGACTCTTACACGGGAAGACACCCGAAGACACCAAAACCTGCATTCCTGTACCCGTGAAAATCTACGAAAGCAAATATATAAATACATATATACACAAATATTCTATTTGTATATATACAAAATATATACAAATTGTAAAAAGACTAGAGTAGGTATGCAATAAGGCACCCTTTAACATTTTTCAGTGACAATGTGTTTAGCATAGTGTTTCAAAGTGGCAAAAAAAGAATGTTTTCCCATCCTTTCAAAATATGTATATGGATGAAACAGTTCTTCTAATCTGCAGTAGCAGTTGTGAATACTGAGAGGAAAATAGTTATTTAGGATTAAAATGGAGTACAAACGTTTCATCATACATGTGTGTTTTTTGACTGGCCTGGGATCACTAGATAAAGAGCAGTATGTAAATAATCTTTAAAAAAACAACCCAAAAGCAAGCATGTTTACATAACACTTATGATAATTAGTGAGGCTGATAAACACAAGGCTGAGGTTGCAATCCTAGACATTAGGGGTGGAAAGCCGGTGGCACCCTGGCTGTTCTTGGACTCCCATCAGCCAGAGCCAGGATGCCCAAAAGCCAGGGATGGGGGGAGCCACATTTTACAACATCTGGAGGGTCCATTCGGTTCTCCCTCTCCGCTGTGCCATTTCCCTGTGCGTGACCTCATCTGTCAGCAGCAGCAAAACATTGCACCGCAAATGTTGCTGAATCAGTACAGAAAACAGGATTAGAGCCATTTTAAAATAAAGCCAGATTTTTTTATTTATTTTTTTGCATTTGCATTTTGCCCTTCTTTCAAGAAGCTGGCTGGGAGGCACCCACGACTTTATTCCCAAATTAAACTTCGTGAGATAAGACTGATGAGAAATAAGTTGCTTTCCCACGGAATCAAACTTCAGGCCTCCTCGGTCCAAGTGCGACCCTGTGCCCATCAACCCACACCACATCCATTGCTAGCCAGTGCAGAATTTACCCCCTATATATAAACCGCGTTAAAAAACAACAACAAAAAAACCGTTTAAGTGCTAAGCCTCCTGCCTTCAAACTTTAAATGCGGGGAGTCCGTGGGCGTCTGCATGCAAGCTTCGGGGTCGGAACTGCCTTGAGAGATGCGATCCCCTCCTGCCTCCTCTCCCCGAACCCCCAGGAGAGTCTTCGGGACCATTATCCTTATTTTCATTTTTGCTGCCCTTCCCAGCCGGGCACTGAGGCGACGGGCTCCGGCCCTCCCTTTCCTCCTCCCTCCCCCCGGGGGCCAGGGGCTCCGACTCACCGCACTCGAGAGATCCATCTCCGGCGGCCGCCCCGGCTCCCAGCCCGCTCGCTTTGCCTGGGAGGGAGAAGCGCGGCGCTTAGGCCTCTCCTCCTCCTCCTCCCCCCGCGGAGGAGTCCCTCGGAGAGAAAGGCCCCGTCGGGAACCGCGCCCGCAGCCCCAGGGGGGCCGGGCGGAGAAAGCTCGGGCCGCGCTGGGCGGCGACTCTGCGGGGCCGGATCCTTGCTCGCTCGCTGCCCCCCCCCCCTGGCTTGGGAGTCGTCGGCGGGCGGCTGTCTTCGCTCCCTCTCCGAGCAGAAGGACAGGCCTGCAAATCTCCGCCCGCCCCAGCTGAGGGGGGGGGGGCGGCCGCCTTCTCGCCGAGCACAGCGCCTCCCTTGCGGCCCTGCGAGAAGGCGCCATGCGTGGCATCAGGCGCCCCCCCCCCCAGGTGTGGCGGTGGTCATTAGCGAAGGGCAGACACTTCATGATCATAAGCATCGCCCCTTCTGAGGTTAGGCAGAAAAAGAAGACACAAGATTTACCCACGCTGGAAGAATGGCATACGCAATTGATGGACTACATGTTGGCGGAAATGATTGGCAGAATCCGTGACCGGGGAGAAGAGACAACAGAAGAGGACTGGAGAAAATTTAAGGACTATTTACAAAAATACTATAAGCTATATGAATGTTGAGAATTTGCTAAGCTTTGGAGAAAATTAGCTTCAGTAAAAATGTTTGAAGGAAACTAGGTAAAACTATGAAAGTATTAAAGTTTAGAGTAATTTTTGGACTCAGTATATGGTATTAAATCGATTTAATAATAGGTACTCTAAACTGAAAACATGGTTAGTGGAAGATACAAAAAACACATGAAACAAGGTAACAATTTGCTGTTATTTTTATTGTAAAGAATGCAGGGTTCGGAGGATGTGGGGAAGTCCGATGGTTTTTGAAAATTGGGACAGAAAAATGGAAAATTTCTTTCTTTAATCTTCTTTCTTTCCTTCTGTAAAAATGCTTTTGACGTATATTTGATTATACACTTGTACCTGGAAAAAAGCAATAAAAAATATTACAAAAAAAAATAAGATTAGGCAGAAAAAATAATAATGAATTTCTGCTCATTATGGATTCCCTCATATTCGCAGTTAAGGTAGTGAAGAACCCCTGAACACCTTGAGGAGTAAGGGGAAATTTCACTGAATTCGATGCAAGTTTTAAGGGCTCGCCCACCACTTCTGTTTGTCCCGTGATTTCTAGGCCTGAGAGGTTTTTCTTTCAAATTATTTTTATTAGTTTTCCAAATTATTGCCAATCAAACCAAATTACTTTAATTCAACACAATTAAAAAACAACAACAAACAGGTTTCCCACTCCTGTTGCGAACAGGTTTTTCCACTTACCCTGGAAAACCGGCTGTTTACTGCTGAATTGGAACAGACATCCTGCAGAAAACCCGATCGATGTTTGTTCCCATTCAGCAGTAAACAATTCTAAATGTTTCAAAAACTTGTGATCCAAAAAAGGCCAGACACACAGAAGCCACATTTTATTCAGCTATAGTCTTGTTAAAGTATATTCTCAAGTAAATGGAATGTTTTCAAGGATGGATCATAGACGTCTCTTAATGAAATAATTCTGTATGTTTATATATATTAAGGGTGTGCTGCAACCACAATATTTGCCTTGTGTCTGTATCTGTAGTTTTTCGAAGCAGCCTGATCTGTTTTGGATCTGCTCTGTCATTCCAGTTCAATTCAGGTTCATTTCTGTTCATCCAAATCTCTGTTTTGCTCCCTTTGACTATAATGGGGAACCTAAAGATGGTGGTCATGTTCCCCCCCTTTTTTTACCTAAGTGGGTGGAATTTGCAGGCAAATGAGCCCCTTTGACTTGGATGGAGCTTGCCAAGTTCCATGCATACCCATTCAGGGAACTTTTACAATTTTTTGTAAAAAAATGTTATCTGCCAGAATTGGATGCACATTTTAGGCATGGTCCAGCATACTAAAGGGATGAAGTCTGTCGAATTTCAGAAATAAAGGTGCATTGGTTGTTCTGAAATGAAAAGCTTTGCTATTTTCGGGTGTGCATTCCCCTTTGGAAACTGTAGACATGAGGGAGGTGCCCCTGGGTAGAAAACCTGTCAAATTTCAGACAAATAGGTGCAGACTGGATGATGTTACCTTCATTATATCTTAAAAAGCAACAACTGGGAGAATGATTTTTTCTCACTGCTCCCCCGCCCTTCCTGGAAGCATCCTCCATGAAAAAAGGAGAGCGCTATGTTTTTTATGGAAACAGCTATGTGAGAAAGAAGCAGGCTACCTCAGTCTCTTACCTCTGTCTCATGCCCTGCTGTCATAGCCAAAACTCAAAGGGGAATGACAATCCACATCCTTCCCCCTCTCTGTCAAAATGGGGACAGGGAAGGGGGCACAATTCCACTTCTTTCTCCTCTCAAGCTCTGGGTGTTTTCCCAGACATCTTGATTTCATTTCTCAGCAAAGGGGAGGAGGAAAAGGCTGTGTGTTTGTTGAAAAGCTACTTGGAAGGTTGGGAATTCCCTAATCCACCTTGAGATCTCTTGCTTTGGTGTAACCCAACTCAGTAACATGAAAGACTACCCTGAATCACCCTGATGTGCCTTGTTATTTGGGTATACACACAGCTAATGCACACCCCTAATATATATTCCACTATATAATGGATGTGATTTTCCTTTAAAGGAACTCAACTTAGTGCTTGCAAAAGTGGCATCACGTGAATTATTCAAATAACTCAAAATAAATAATTTATACATACCAGGCGATAAAAGCCAGTCCCTCCCTCCCCTCTTTTGTCATCCCACTCCCAAGGAACTAAAAGTCTATTTTTGTATGAATGAATCTTGATATAAGTCTAGCAACTGGGCCAACATAATCACATTTTGTGCACGTAAAAGGAGAGAAGATTTATAATTCTTCATTATACTTGTTATACAAGACATATGTAGGCAAGAGGTAACTTCCAAGATAGTGAAATTCTAGACAGTGACAATTTCAGCTGCTGAGAAATAAGATTTTTGTGTGTGTGTTTGTGAAAACCATGTTTAAAAAGCCAGTAGTGCTGGATAAATAATAAGGTATGCTATCTATCGGACTGGTAACGGAGAACCATTTAGGGTTTCCTTTTTATTTTCTTGTTTATACTCTGTGATCTCAGATATCTATAAATTAAAACTGGTCCCAAGATTTCCATGAAGAAGAGGTTGATGAGTCACTTTTCAGGAAAATGCAAGCATGCCCAGGGTGCTGTCTCATATCTATTCCCTTTAAAGGCAGTGCATTTCCCACATACTGCTGATAAAACAGGTAGTTGGAAACCCCAAAGAGTCTTGTGGCAACTTAAAAGATAACACATTTAATAAACTTGTTAGTCTTTAAGGTGCCGCAAGACTCCCTGTTTTCTGCTGCAAGAGACTAACATAGCTACCCTTCTGGAAATAGCTGAGTGGAGATAGTGAATGTTCATCTCTGTCTCAACAGTTGTTCCTTGTATCTTTCACTAAGGCGAGCTTTAACAACTAACATCCCCATCGATTGGTCTTAAATCTGCATGTAGGACAGCCTCAATGGCCATGAATCTTACATCCAAATCCCGTGTCCAAAAGTCATGGGTCTGGATGGTTCTTCTTATTCTAATCTAAATGTGTCTTAGAATGACTTCAGCAAAATATTTCCATAGAACCAAAATAGAGAACACTATATTCTGCTATTGATTTTTGTTCCTAAGTTGTCTCTTTCTTGAACTTTTTCCAGTACAGGTACGACCTTGAGCAAAGATTCTGCAAACAAAGCTGCTGGATTCTGGTGAAATAAGATAGTGATGGCACAGGTGATCAACAGCCAGTTACCATGGCCCTGTAAGTTCCAACTGTTGGTTCTCCAGGATTTAAAAATCACATCACACACCCCAGACACTTCAAATGGCACCTGATGATCTACCTCATTTCTAGGTGAAATAAAAGTCCTAAAGGAGATACCAGAGACCCCATGGCACTTTGAAAGAAAAGATTTCAGTTAACTAGCAAGGATCTTTTAAAGGTTCTGTTTGGAAATATCCAGGAATGGGGCCTGCCTAATATTGTATAGGTTAATACTCCACAATCATGGGGCCACCACCCAAAAAGCACAGTATCATATCAGACACTTTAATTATACTAACTGCAATATTAGATTACTTATGGCATTGTTTTTGTGTTGTTCCTCTGGAATGTTCTGACATCTTCAATTTATTGAATTTTATTGGGAAATCATATTTGAGCTTTGTATTGTGTTTTCAGTGGCTCCATTTTTTACACTTTCATCAGTAAGGTGATGCACATGTCCTGCAAACAATACACTCATAATAGGTGAGACAAATGGTTGAATAGATCCTAGATTTCTTAGGTTATTCAGTTATAGAGGGACTATGTTACAATTTTGTTATTTTTCAAGAAGTTAATTTGAAAACAACCAGCATAAACAAAATGCTGAAATATTGTCTTCTGTTTCCTTAAAAAAAAAGTCATTCATGAATCTGTGACTTAAGAATGTGCAAAAGAATTTTCTGTTGTTTTGTTTTATATTAAAGATGGTCTGTGGCCCCAGATTGACAGTGTTGTGTTTGCCCATCTCTAGACCAATCTGTTCCAAAAATAAGTCTTCATGGGTTTTATCCTTCCTTGGGTCCAGGGCTTTTTTTCAGCTGGAACTCTCCAGAACGGCATTCCAGCACCTCTGAGCTGACCTTGGAAGTTTGAGGAGAGATTGACCAGCCTCAGCAAAGCCTCGCTGTGCTTCCAGCTCACGAGGAGACCCTCCCCAGAGCCTGAAGGGGACATCCTCTGTGAGCTTTTTGTGAGCCAGAGGCACAGTGAGCCTTTGCTGAGGCGTTTCAGCCTCCCGGCTAATAGCTGACACATGAGAAAGCTGTGCCTCAGCTGAGCAAGCCCCCAGCTGCTCCGGAGCCAGAGAGGCCTGGGGTGGGGGCTCCTTAAGCTGCTGTGCTGAGGCACGGAAGCTTCTCCATGCCCCATGCTCTGGCTCACACAAGGCATAGGAATGGGGGGAGGTTGCTAGGCTGATCAGCTGCAGTGCAGCCTCAAAAAGCCTCTGGCTGGCAAGGGAACTACCCCCCTCAGCTCAAAGAGATCCTCGTTGGGCTCTGTGGTGGGTCTTTTGCATTCCAGCACCCTTTTCTCTAAGGAAAAAAATCACTGCTTGGGAATATCAAAGGAAAGGCCACTGTTTGGATATACAGTGGTGCCCCGCAAGACGAATGCCTCGCAAGACGAAAAACTCGCTAGACGAAAGGGTTTTTCGGTTTTGCGTTGCTTCGCTAGACGAATTTCCCTATGGGCTTGCTTCGCAAGACGAAAACGTCTTGTGCTTTTTTCTTAAAGCCGCCTGAAGAGGCGCAGTTGCGATGGACCGTGCTTCGCAAGACAAAAAACATCGCAAGACGAAAAGACTCGCGGAACGAATTAATTTCGTCTTGCGAGGCACCACTGTATATTCCCTGCTCCAATATGTCGTATCTTTTATCCAAAGATCATGTCAAGTCAGCTTGCCACAGCCTGTTTTTCCTGCAAGTGAGAAAGATACAAAAAAATTACAGAAGATTTAGTTGTTCCATAGTTGGCATTAAGTATGTGTCACAGCCCCCTTCATGGATCACTGCCTTGCCGTGGCGAAGGGGCTTGAAGAACTCAGAGAAGCTATGAACTACGCCGAGCAGGGCACCCAAGATGAACAGGTCATAGTGGAGAGTTTTGACCAAACGTGATCCACCTGGAGTAGGAATCGGCAAGCCACTCCAGTATCCCTGCCAAGAAAACTCCATGGACAAAGACAACAGGCATATAAAAGTTATGACACTGGAAGATGAGCCCCTCAGGTCGGGAGGTGTCCAACATGCTACTGGGGAAGAGCGGAGGACAAGTACAAGTAGATCCAGAGCTGATGAAGCGGCTGGGCCAAAGCCGAAAGGACGCTCAGTTGTGGATATGCATGGAAGCGAAAGGAAAGTCCAATGCTGTAAAGAAAAATATTGCATAGGAACCTGGAATGTAAGAACCATGAACCTGGGTAAGTTGGATGTGGTCAAAAATGAGATGGCAAGAATAAATATTGACATCCTGGGCATCAGTGAGCTAAAATGGACGGGAATGGGCGAATTCAGTTCGGATGACTACCATATCTACTACTGTGGGCAAGAAACCCGTAAGAGAAATGGAGTGGCCCTCATAGTCAACAAAAGAGTGGCGAAAGCTGTACTGGGATGCAGTCTCAAAAATGATAGAATGATCTCGATACGAATCCAAGGCAGACCTTTTAACATCACAGTAATCCAAGTTTATGCACCAACTACTGGTGCTGAAGAAACTGAAATTGACCAGTTCTATGAAGACTTACAAAACCTTATCGAAGTGACACCAAAGAAGGATGTTCTGCTCATTATAGGGGATTGGAATGCTAAAGTAGGGAATCAAGAGATAAAAGGAACAACTGGCAAATTTGGCCTTGGAGATCAAAACGAAGCAGGGCAAAGGCTAATAGAGTTCTGTCAAGAGAACAAGCTGGTCATCACAAACACGCTTTTCCAACAACACAAGAGACGACTCTACACATGGACATCCCCAGATGGGCAACATCGAAATCAGATTGATTATATTCTCTGCAGCCAAAGATGGAGAAGCTCTATACAGTCAGCAAAAACAAGACCTGGAGCCGACTGTGGCTCAGATCATCAGCTCCTTATAGCAAAATTCAAGCTTAAACTGAAGAAAGTAGGAAAAACCACTGGACAGGTAAGATACAATCTAAGTCAAATCCCTTATGAATACACAGTGGAAGTGAGGAACAGGTTTAAGGATTTAGATTTGCTGGACAGAGTGCCTGAAGAACTATGGATGGAGGCTCGCAACATTATACAGGAGGCAGCAACTAAAACCATCCCAATGAAAAAGAAATGCAAGAAAGCAAAGTGGCTGTCCAACGAGGCCTTACAAATAGCGGGGGAGAGAAGGCAAGCAAAATGCGAGGGAGATAGTGAAAGATACAGGAAATTGAATGCAGATTTCCAAAGAACAGCAAGGAGAGACAAGAAGGCCTTCTTAAACGAGCAATGCAAAGAAATAGAGGAAAGCAACAGAATGGGAAGAACCAGAGATCTGTTCAAGAAAATCGGAAATATGAAAGGAACATTTCGTACAAAGATTACCATAATAAAGGACAAAAATGGTAAAGATCTAACTGAAGCAGAAGACATCAAGAAGAGGTGGCAAGAATACACAGAGGAATTATACCAGAAAGATATGGATGTCTCGTACACCCCAGGTAGTGTGGTTGCTGACCTTGAGCCAGACATCCTGGAGAGTGAAGTCAAATGGGCCTTAGAAAGCACTGCAAATAACAAGGCCAGTGGAAGTGATGGTATTCCAGCTGAACTGTTTAAAATTTTAAAAGATGATGCTGTTAAGGTGCTACACTCAATATGCCAGCAAGTTTGGAAAACTCAGCAGTGGCCAGAGGACTGGAGAAGATCAGTCTACATTCCAATCCCAAAGAAAGGCAGTGCCAAAGAATGCTCCAACTACCGCACAATTTCACTCATTTCACATGCTAGCAAGGTTATGCTTAAAATTCTACAAGGAAGGCTCAAGCAGTATGTGGACCGAGAACTCCCAGAAGTGCAAGCTGGATTTAGAAGAGGCAGAGGAACCAGAGACCAAATTGCAAACATGCGCTGGATTATGGAGAAAGCTAGAGAGTTCCAGAAAGACATCTACTTCTGCTTCATTGACTATGCAAAAGCCTTTGACTGTGTTGACCACAGCAAACTATGGCAAGTTCTTAAAGAAATGGGAGTGCCTGATCACCTCATCTGTCTCCTGCGAAATCTCTATGTGGGACAAGAAGCTACAGTTAGAACTGGATATGGAACAACTGACTGGTTCCAAATTGGGAAAGGAGTACGGCAAGGCTGTATATTGTCTCCCTGCTTATTTAACTTATATGCAGAATTCATCATGCGAAAGGCTGGGCTGGATGAATCCCAAGCCGGAATTAAGATTGCCGGAAGAAATATCAACAACCTCAGATATGCAGATGACACAACCTTGATGGCAGAAAGTGAAGAGGAATTAAAGAACCTTTTAATGAGGGTGAAAGAGGAGAGCGCAAAATATGGTCTGAAGCTCAACATCAAAAAAACGAAGATCATGGCCACTGGGCCCATCACCTCCTGGCAAATAGATGGGGAAGAAATGGAGGCAGTGAGAGATTTTACTTTCTTGGGCTCCATGATCAGTGCAGATGGTGACAGCAGTCACGAAATTAAAAGACGCCTGCTCCTTGGGAGAAAGGCGATGGCAAACCTAGACAACATCTTAAAAAGCAGAGACATCACCTTGCCAACAAAGGTCCGTATAGTAAAAGCCATGGTTTTCCCAGTAGTGATGTATGGAAGTGAGAGCTGGACCATAAAGAAGGCTGATCGCCGAAGAATTGATGCTTTTGAATTATGGTGCTGGAGAAGACTCTTGAGAGTCCCATGGACTGCAAGAAGATCAAACCTCTCCATTCTGAAGGAAATCAGCCCTGAGTGCTCACTGGAAGGACAGATCGTGAAACTGAGGCTCCAATACTTTGGCCACCTCATGAGAAGAGAGGACTCCCTGGAAAAGACCCTGATGTTGGGAAAGATGGAGGGCACAAGGAGAAGGGGACGACAGAGAATGAGATGGTTGGATGGTGTTCTTGAAGCTACTAGCTTGAGTTTGATCAAACTGCGGGAGGCAGTGGAGGACAGAAGTGCCTGGCGTGCTCTGGTCCATGGGGTCACGAAGAGTCGGACACGACTAAACGACTAAACAACAACATGTGTCACAGCAAAGATAGATTTCTAATACCCGGGAATTTGAACAATTCACATCAAATAGCCAGTGAGGATCATCCATAGTACAAATGTCTAATTTAAACATTAGATGTGACCTGCACCACCCTAATGGATGTTAAGCCTCAGGAGAGCTCCAGGCTATGTTCCCCTCGCCTCCCCAATTAATCTGGCAAGAAGTCGAAATGTTCTTCTGGCAGTGGATCTTAGTGGTTGCGCCAGTAGGAAGGGTAATCCCTTTCAAAAGGGTTTATTTTGTTTATTGTGGCTGAGGTAAAACAGAGCCTCAGTTGGTCTGAATTTGGCATTTGCAACAGAACACTTCACAAGAGCATCACTAGGAATGTAAACTCAGAATTCCAGCAGAGGTTCACAGGGAGAATTTCTGATCTCAAAAATCTTTGCTGTGTAACGGTTTTTACAGCCTAGCAATGGCAATCAGCTTCTGAGTTGAAACATCTAAGGCCTCAGTGCTGAACACTGTGAAGCAGTTCCCACAGGGCCCAGTTTAACTCACCCCTTCCCTCACCAGTAGCCTTGACGCATGGTGCAGCATTGTTATTCCATGTGAACCCTGAGGCTCAGGTAGAACGATCAGGTTCAGCAGAATCTCTCCATGCTTTTCCTTCAAATGTTCCAGCAGCTGGTTTTACCTGGGTCCTTGGCATGCAGAAGCTGGGGAGAAAGTTGCACTGGTGAGGGTTGGCACCAGCGCATAGCACCCTCAGACAGTTGTGAGCGCCCCAACAAAGTCCACTGCTGATGCTTACCTTTGGCCACTCTTTAGCTCTTGTTTTCAGACCTGGAATGCCAGGCAGTCTAGCCATCCTATGAATTTCCCCCAGTGCCCTGGGGCAACAGTACAGCTGGGCCATTGCATGGCATTTAAAGGAAGCCTAGCTCTGCAGCCTGGCCCTACTTTGGAGTTCTGCCACCTCCAGGAAAATTCATAGGGACTTGCTGATGGAGGGTGTCAGGAGCTGGAGCCAGCGATAAAACATTAAAGCACCCAATGTCAGTGACATTAACTCTTTATTCAAAGAAACAAAACAGTGCAGTCCTAGTGGTCGCAGCAACCCTTCCCAGTAGGTCTTGCCCCAGTGAAGCAGTTGTGAGGACTGAAGGTCCCCATTTTTCCACCACTCTCTAAGGCTCCATCCCTGGTTCCTTCCCCAGTAGCCTAAGGCTTCCACATCTTGCCTCTTGTTGCCTTGCCCTCTTCATTTCTCTACATGTTTTGGGAAACCGGGGGGGGGGAGAGGATCTTGTCACAGCAGCAGGGGGAGACTCCCTAGATTCTTCAGCCACCTTCCTTATCACTGTCTCCTGTCCCCACTCCTCTCCTGCCTCTGAGTCTGGACTGCTCTCTGCCATAGTCTCTTCTTGCTCACTAAACCCTGTTTCCTCTTCAGCTTCCGACACCTTCTCCTCCCAGTGTGCCTCCTCTTCTACCTTCTGAGCATTCATTGTCGTCACACCACCTATCGCCAGGCTCTGAGCCTTCTTCGTCTGGGGGTTCCCTTGGAGGTTCCCCAGCTGGTGCCTCCTCCCACTCCTTGGCATCTGGCTAGTCCATGACAAAGAGGAGCCTTGTTGGGGGAGGTAGACCACCAAAGGGCTGTGATACAGGTTTCAGGTTGGGAGCTCGCCATGATACTGAAGGACTCTAGGAGCCATTCTGCTCTCTGTGCACTCAGGATGGTAGATTGAAACACTAGGCATGTGCCTTGATTTTCGCAAAAGCAACTCTGTGGCACCTTAAAGACTATCATGAGGTAGCCAATATGGCACCCTCCAGGTGTTTTGGACCACAACTCCCTTAATTGCACACCACCAGCCATGATGGCTGCCCTGATGGAAGTCCTAGTCCACAATATCTAGAGAGCACCATGTTGCCTACGCTTGGACTGTCACATTTACAGCCACAGGCACTTTTGCTGAATGGCACTCACTTCATCTGAGAAAATAGGCATTAGCTTCATTAGCACCAGTTTAATCGGCAGATTAATCAATGGTGGGCAATTTTAATCTCTGAGGATACAATTTGAGTGCAATTTAAGGACATGCCAATTTATTTTCCAAGGCTATTTTGTTCTGTTATTATACCGTGATGGAACATGGAAAAAGCAAGATATTAAATATCACCTTTCCTCCTACTAATGGGTGGTAGCTTTTATTTCTAATTCTAAGTTATCTCACACTTTTTTTCCTATCTCAAAAATGACCCAATGCCCTTCTGTCAAATTTTTGATACTATGCAAATTTATGTATATAGTGTTAGCCAATCAGTTAATTGGTTAAAAGACAGATGAATCCACAACAGCACTTTTAAAATAAGTTCGAACACCTAGAAAATACCCCTAACAAAGTGAATTGAAACGTTCTTATATACAAAGAGGAAGGTTTGGCTGGGTTTCTTGCTTTGATGTGTTTATTCCTCCATTAGTGTTGTAAATAGTTCATCTGGCAGAGCAGTTGCCAAAAGCAATTATATTAACTCTCAGATGCACGTAACACCTAATTCCAAACAGCACTGGGATAGCCAATAATACTGTGTGACAGGTTTGGCCAATCAGAATCTTCTAATGTCTTCTGGATACTATTCATCATTATTTTAATTTAAGACATGCCAGACAAGTACGAATAAAGTAAAACCATTTAAAATAATGCAAATGTAACAGTCCATCTCTTACACCGTAGTATAAAGAGGGAATAGTGAAGAGGGCACATAACTTGAAGCAAGCTATATTGGGACATGAAATGGGTCTCACGTTATATAGGATCTTTTCAGTTTTGAGCAATTGTATGTACTCAAGGTGGTAAATGAAAAGCCGTATGCCAGCTTGCTGGGAAGCATAGTGAAGGCAACAGGATCTTTGCTTTCTGCCTAAAAGCATATTCGTCCCTTGAGTTCTGCTGGCCAGGAGGAATGAATTGAAGGCATGTGATTCTGTCTAGCTACTGCTGATTAGGTAGCAGCAACACAGCTTCTGAGCTGACTCACTGTAGAGCACCACATATCAGGAGCAGTCTATCTGTGCTGTGTCAGTTTAGAATTTCAGCAGCAGTACTTACTGCCCATAAAGGAATACATTCGTTTTGGGCTTAGCCCAGATTTTACCAATCATTTCGCAAGTGGAACTGTTCTGGGATAATTGCTATTTTATACATTTGGAAACTTACCTATTTGGGAACTTGCCTTGGGCCCGGAAATTACTAGTTTACAGGATTGCTTTTGGGTGGGCGGGAGGAAATCTTTCCTTTCTTCCGGGCAAAGAGGTGAATTGGAATACTGAAAGGAGCGAGCTAACGTCTCCAAGGAGTCGCCTGGCATCACTCCACCTTCTTTTGTTTCTAATGGCTGTTTCAGACCACCCTGCTGCAAGAAGTAACCAAGGTATGCCTCGTCAGGATTTGTACATCAAAGAGGCTGTATGGCAAACGCTCAAATTCATGATGAGAGGTGGAATCTTAAGTCTTAATAGGTTTTGCAGAATGTACATGACGGCATTCTTCTTGTTGCCAGGCTACAGTAGCCACCTAGCTATTACAATAAGAGCAGCAGAAGGCAAAATGAATACAGTAAAATTCAAATTGAGGAAATACAGTGATGAGTGGCTTTTTCAAGGGGATTGCACTCCAGAAGCTCAGGTGCACTACCATTATTCTTAGCCTGGGTTTAAGGGGTCTTGATTTAATGCATTGGCTGAACTCCACCTACAATATCAGAATGGACTGGAGGATGAAAATATCAGACTGGCCTGGAGAATAAGCAGGGCTCATTTCAGTTTGGTGAAAATCCTGGCTGTCGGTATGCTGTTCCACAAAAGAAAAAGCCACTGCTTTCCAAAGTGCTGAAGAGATCGTCCCTAATCAACCCTAGAATTTGCCAGAACCTGGCCCTGCTCCATGGATTGCTATCAGCTTGAAATGATGATGGAGCAAGATAAAGTCCAGGCTATGAGGAACCTCTGTGCAAGCACCTTTTTTGAGCTGTTGCTGTTATATCTGACACACCCACCCACCCACCCCACGAAAAGGTATTAAAGGGAACAGGTACTTACACAAGCTGTAGAAATTAGAACGGGATCATACTGGTTTACTGAAAATGTGTGCAAGGAATGGTCCACGCAGGAAGCATCCTTCTTTTCCTGACCTGTCATCAGGCATGGAAATCAACAGCAAAGGGAAGCTGGGTGAGTCTGACCCCTCGCTACCAGATTCAGGAGAGGACAAACAACCCAGAAAGGCAGCTGAATGCCTACCTGCTTGTGAGCTTCCCATAGTCATCTTGACAGCTAGTGTTGCAAGCCAAATGCTGGCCTGTCAAACAGCCCCTTTGTCTGATCCAGCAGGTCTCATGTTATATTTCTTCAACCAGTCCTAGAGGAGAAACAGGCACCACTGGGGCTGGGACTGAATAGATCTGGGTGCTGCTTTCCTTTCTGTTCCTCCATCCTTTGCGGCCAAGGTATGGTCTGAAGTTCCATTCAGCATAAACACAGGACAATTTTCAGAACCCTTGATGCATTTTACTCTTCCGTATGCTGGAACTTTGGGTTTCTGTATTAATGGAGTGATGCTTGGTGCTGGCAGGGTTCCACAGTGATGCAACGGTCCTGCAATGATGCATGCCCAGCTGCTGGTTCCCTTTTCTCCTCATAGCCATTCTGGTCCTTTGTAGGTGAAGCTGTACCTCTCAGTCCACGCCTAGCCAGTGTTGTGGCCTTTAGAAGCCAACGCCTTCACTATTGGCCATGTTGCTCTAGGGCTGCTCTAAAGGGCATCAGGTTCCCCATCCCTGTCTCTAGGCCAAGCCCTGCTGCGAGCCTCTGACCACATTCTGCCCATCCCCAAATAAATCCACTCTAAAGGAATAAAGCAACATTCCCTGTTCAGCTTTGTACCTCCGCTACTGTTTATCTGCTACTCTCCTGTCCTCGAGATTCCAGTCTCCCTGGCAACAGTTGCCTGGAGCTCCATATGTTCACCTGGCCCCTCTTGTCCATCACCTTCCATCCAGGTGAAGCTTCCCTCCTCTACCACACTTGACTCACCACTGGTGGGGATGTTCAGGGGAAATTTGATTCAGTTCACATTCAAAGACAAATGCACCTAATACACATTTCTGAAACATTGTGGGAGCTGCAAAACAGCCATCCTTTGAAATTCGCAATTCTCCAAATTTTGCAATGCGATTCTTCAGGCAAGCAATGTGTGCAAAACCCCCTGCATAAACCAGGTAAAGGGTGCATAAAAAAGCATATATTGGTGAAAATAACACACACCACTGTGTTATATTAGGTGAAATGTTCTTTGCAAAAAATATGTACATTAGACCAAAATGGATACAAAGCTGTAATTCCTGAACTGTCCAGCTGAGCAGGTGGCGACCCTCTATGACAGTGAGCCTGGCAGTAGATCCTTAGCACTCACAAGGGATTCCTGTGTAAACTGCTGCCAGTGTGACCTGTGCCTAGGCCCATTCAATCCAATCCATACCTGTTTCTCCAGCAGAAAGAGGAAAGGAGAGGAAATCTAGGAGGAAATCAACCAGGCATCTTGACATGGGCCTCAACAGAAAGGTTGTCTTCCCCCAAAGATTTGGAGAGGTCACAGTGATTGAACTGACAATTGGGAAACCAGATTTCCACAGCTGAAGCTTGAGTGAGCCATTAAAAAAAAATATCCATACAACCCACATAATCTTATAAACAGATTGATGAGAATACAAAGCAGATACCCGGCTTGGCAGGAATGGGAATATAAGTTCATTTTTTATTGCCCTGTAATAAAAATAAACCATTGCAATGTTTAGACTTGTGGTTAAACCAGATTGTGAGAAGTAATCTTTTGGGCTTTGTGGTGCTGGGCTGGAAAATATGAACAAAGGCATTGCGTTCTACTGCATAATGCATGGGTATAGGGAGATGTGTGCAGAAGCTGGACACGTGGGGCAGGGGTTAAATGAGGAAAAGTTGCAGCATCTCATTGTCCTAAGACTCAGACAACAGACTTAAAGGGAATCCAGAGCCACTGGGAGCTGAGCAGAGTTTGCAGTTTTTAAAAATAGGCCATTAGTACCACGACAAATCTATTGTCCTGGCTCTTATTTTCATTAGAGACACATTTTCAGTTTGAAAACAGACATTGGCTGATGCATTTACATGTCAGGCACTAAAGTAATCAAGCAGGGAGTCCCATGGATCAGTGTTTGCAGTAAAGGGGAGCTCAGCATTGTCAGGGGGTGGTGTTTCGTTAAAGCCCCTCAGCAATAATTTGAGCACTGCACTTATTACTCTGTTCCTTGCATCAGAAATGACTGTTGGTCAGTTTAGTGGACTTCAGGTAGTTTGGCAGATCCAGTGACAGCAGAAGGCCATTCCTGGGCCACTTCCTGTTACTGAGTTTCCAGAATGGTTGCACGCTTTCTCTGGGCAACATTCTACAGTGGGAGATTATTTATATCCTGGTCATTTCTCTCTGCTCAACTACTAGTTGCTTGCTACCTCACTGTCTTCCTAAAGGAACTTGCCTGCCCTTGGCCATGAATGACTGACAGGTTCACTTTCAGCACCTCAATTCTATACAAGTCCCAACCTCCAAAAAAGATGGCAAGAGCCTGACTACCTACCTGCCATAGTGTTGGACTTGCTTCCATCATGTGTTGTTGTACTCAAGTCAATGGATTGTGCAACCACTGCTTAACAACCCCGTAGTGATACATGGGATGTCTGTGTGTTCTGAACCACAGCCCCAGCAGAGGGCTCATGGGAGTAGTTGGGTGCAGAGATCCCAAAGGAGGAGGCCAAAAATACCAGAGTGATCCGTTCTAGTGCCTTATTTAAAAAAGGTGTAGACTTACAGCCTGACAGCTCTCCTCACTGAACCCAGGATGGACACCACAGCTAGGAGATGGCTTGTCCATACCCAAGCAGAAGTGCCTATGTTCGTCATCCACTAAACAGCATACGTAACATGGCCTAGGGTTTCCCATCGCTCCACCTGCCCAGATGAGGGCATGGGTGGCAAATACCCAACTCTTCCAGCTAGTTCCCCTTTCTGGGCTCAGAGCCCAGCACCCAAAGCCCACTGATAAGGATAACATCAAAGCAAGCCAATCAGCTTATATCAAAGCAAGTGAATATAAGCATATATGAGCTCATTGCTACAACAACTACCAATTAATTGTGGGATTGTCTTGACTACCAAGATGGTGTTAGCAAAGCTCCCAGAACAGTTCACCTTTGGATCAACACGCTACAAAAGGTGTTTTGGCCCTTTTCTACATAGGACTACCCCCTAGCCTCAATCTCAAGAGGGGAAATGAGGTTCATCAGCATGAGATCCACTTAATACAGGCCTACAGATACTAGATGTTCAGCTTGATAATAGCACTTCATGTACCATTCTCTGTTGGTGATGTACATTCCTCTCAAATTTTGTGCCTCTACAACACTTCTAATCATAACCATATACTTTATTCTTAAAAAGGAAAATAATTATATTGATGCCTGCTTACCGGCTATGGTATTCTATGAACCAATATTTTCCCTTAGCACCTGAAATAATGGAGTTATACTAAAGGCAAAATTGATCCATTCATTTTCTCTTGTCGTTATTATGCACCTGAAGTTCGGACTGACAAGAGGATTATTTAAGTGCTTTCAATATCATCCTCATCATCCTCATCATCATCACCCATAAGTGTGCACAATGCTTTAGAGTATGCAAGGGGACAGGTCCCTGCCCCAAAGAGCTTACAGTCTAAAAATTGGCACAGGTGAAACAACAGAGCAAAAGGATAGGCTGGGGCAAATACTGTGCAATTATTTGAGTTGCATGTGCTTTGGCTTGGTTACAGGCTTAGTTACAGCAGCAGCTGTTCCACTGGACCAAATGGCAAATGGTGGGCAATTTCGTAATTGTTTCTCCCAGCCTGTTTTTCTTAAAGAAGTGCAGCTGTAGGTGGCTGAAATCAGGAGCAGAGGAGCAGCAGCAATTGTCTGCTCAAAATCATGATCTTTTCACTTTGCGGGGGGGGGGGAATACAGGGAAAGGAAAGGGTTAAGCACCCTACCTTACTCTCTCTGATGCTCCACTTTTGATTTTTAGCCTTTCATGGCTGCTTGTAATTTTTTTTTTATTATTATTTTTAAAACCCACTATCAGTAGGAAGAATCATGGAACTGTACAACACATATCATTTGTCCCTTTCTCTGACAGAGAAGACTCTACTAGTCCCAGTGACAGCTTCATTTTATGCAGTACTCAGTTCATCAGATTCTGTCACCTGGCCAGCAGGTTAGCTATGCTCCACTTGCCTAATCTGTAAAAATGATCCCTGTGTCAAAAGATCAAAAATACTTCTAATGAATGATGCAGTGCCCAGGGAAAGAACCATCTCCAAAGGACTGATGTTCTGCTTTTTTGGTTTTGAATTTTAAATTAAGGGATGTTAAGTTTAAGTACATTTATTATTGATCTGCAGCTCCTTGCACATAGAATGTTCTAAAGTCCAATAGTGCTTTAAATATCTTCTACTTATAAGAGCAATGATAGGATAATGGTGAAGATAAGAACTTAGTCCTAATTGGGGGGTGGGGGTGGACATTGCCTTTTCTTAAACTGTGATGTAGCAAATGTAAGTTTTAAGCAGCCAACGTCACAGTGCTTAATTCCCAGTAAAAGTAAGACAAGGGCTCAAGCCTTGGATAAAACATCCTTGAGAAACCTCTCCAACCCCCAGTGCTGAAGGCTCCTTCTTCAGTGGTTGGGCAAATGCACACCCAACATGCTCAGGGGCACTGGCATATATTCAGATGTCCTAGGCTAGGGCGAAGCCTTGGCTTCAGAAACAGATGCTGAGGCAGCGACTTTACGTAGATTAAGCCCCACTCCTTTGCCTCTTTCTAAGGATGACACAGCCTACCGCAGCAAATAAACAAGTTTTCAAAATAATATGCAAATTGGTTTGCTTCAAAGGCTGGCTGCTGTACATTAGCAAGACAAAGATGCCAGGGAGGTTTAAAAAAGGATTTTGTCTGAGAGCAAAAGAGCATTTTCTTTCTCAAATGACAGTTGTAGGCATTCTTGGTAATAGGCTCCATGTGTGCCTGTTTGTCTAGCTGTGACCCGAGCTTGTGCGAGAAAAGCAAACCCATAAGACAACTGTTCCTCTTGCTGTGATGGCTTTGGACCGTGTCACTCAATTTCCTCTTTTTGCTGTCACTTGGCATATGCAAAGCAGAAACGAGGGAAGGGAGCCCCAATTCCCAAAGGACATTTTTACACAGGTGGAGGGATCCAGTCAAAGATGATGACCGATCTCCCCACCACACACACTCACACACACACAATCCACCTCACGCCCACGCACCCACCCACCAGCAAAGCATAATGTTGTGCTATTTTTGGTAACAAGAAGAGGGCCTCCCCTCAGACGAGAGAGAAAGGGAGAGTGCCGTGTATTTTCTCAGTTGCGTCACTTTGCAACCTAAAGCTGTGTTGTGCTCAGTGTTTCTTTGCGGTGATGCAAGCCCTCTTCTGCTTCTACAGCTGGTTGGATTTTCCTCCTCCCTGCCTTCACAGCACCTCGCAGGTTCCCTCTCTGAGAGCGCTACGCTGCTTGAGTGAATAGAAAGAAACATACAGCTCAGCTGCAGGTTTTCCAGCTACAAAAAGAGAAAGAGAGAGAGAGAGGAAACATTCAGAGGGAAAGAGACAGAAAAGAGCTGGAGAAAGAGAGAGAGAGAGAAATATATTGCTGTGTCTTAACAAGAAAGACATTCAACGGCTGAATAAAAAGGTGCGGGGGGAAAACCCTGTTCATGTTTTGGGATATCATTCTTTCAACTGGCTGGAACCAGAGTGGATCAAAAGAATGGGAAATGCCAGCAAACCCTTTAGAAGAACTGCTTCTTTCCTATGCTTTTTCTCTGTACTGTTGCTGACTGGAGGGAGCAAGACAGGGAAGACAACATGTCCAGCTTGGTGTATTTGTACCAAAGATAATGCTTTATGTGAAAATGCCAGAGCTATTCCGCGCAGCGTTCCACCTGACGTTACCTCACTGTAAGGGCTGTAAGCATTTGGTTCTTTTAATTTCTGTTTAAAAATTGAGCCAGCATGTGTGGTGTTTTCAGTGCAGACTGAGGGGTGTCTGCAGTCGTGAATACCTACAGCATTCAAAACCCGGGAGCCAGGCGTTGAGGGGGGATGTGCTTAATGTTGTTCTCTCTGAATGCAGCTAGAACATCTAATTTATTTCAAATTTATTTGAAACTTGTAGCATCCATTTCCCCTTTTTGTGGAAATAATGTAAATCCTTGTGATGATGACAAGAAATGGTCCTTTGAAGTGGTAAATAACTATTCCGGGAGCTCACGTTAATGTAAGGTCTGTTTTCTTTTCCTTCTAGTTCCTTTGTGAGATCGGCTTTTACTAAAATCCCAGAAAGGAGTTTTGTCTTCTCACCATCTCTGCAACTTCTGTGAGAAAGATTTATATCATTGTTACTTGTTATGAAACATGTGTATCTAAAGTAACGGGGCTTTAGTACTTGTTCTATAAGAAATAGTGCAGATCAGTTATGTAACAAAATGCACCCTAGCGCTTCCAGTAAAGGTAATTAAAGGTGTGTCATGCCTAGTTGGATATATAGATATATATATATATATATAACTTTATCTTCCTCTTTAATATTTGTTAATTGCTGTTATCTTTATCATTATTATCTTCATTGTGCTTACTTGGCAATATTATTTGGCTAGGCTAAATTTAGATGCCTGATTATAATTATGTTCCCACATTGTGTTCCTAAATCACATGTATTGTACTTCAAAGGCCTGACTATACTAATGGGTCGTAATTATTAATTCCCTGCACTTTTAAAATTTGGTACTGGTGGATGTTAAAGTCTAAGAGTTGTTGCTGACTAAATAGGCTGGCTGTTTTCAGAATCGAGACCTGAATTTCAATGGGACAATTCTGCAAGCAAAACCCGTAATGTTTGCTTCGGTAGAGGTTTAGCATTTCCCACAGATATTTCTTTAGGTAGGGACTGGATTTGTCCCCTGTTCTCCATCACAACAGAGACCTGGAGAAAAACTGAAGTCAGTTGATGTTTTGTGCAGTAGGGATAGCTCAGAAATATGTCTGTTTTGAATGTATACTTGGTGTGAAATAGAGACACCTATAAAGGATGGCGCTTACATATGACTGATTTGGTTCAGAAACCTGTCGAGAAATCTTCTCACTCATTTTTTAAAAAAGAAAATTGTGTGTGTGTACATGATGGTAGCATAAACAAGATGAGTCAGCCCAGGGCATAATTTTGTTTGGCTACTAAGCATTACCTTCTGTTGGAACATTACATCTATTCAGTTCAAATGCTGATGCCCTGATAGTTGACGCTATGACCCTTCCTGTTCTTGTCTACTGTCAAGGGAGCTGATAAGAAGGCATGCGCACAGCGAGTAAGGTTTTGAATCCAGGACAAATGAGTAAATATAGTTACCATGGAAACCTTTATGTTGCCCCTGTACACATTATCCCACACAAGCTTTTTTGGAGTAAGAGCATATTACAAAAAGAGAGAGAGAGAGGCAAAATTCACACATCATCTGTGCTGGGGGAAAGAGACGGTTATGGTTTTTGTATTTGGTCGTTTGTGTGCCCATAAAGGGAAAGGCACACCATGAGTTTGCCATTTAGCTGTGAGCCACCACCTGCACTGCCATCCGGTGCAAAGAACATGCGAGGTGGCCCATCTCAGCAGGCTTTTCAGCGAGGCGGCATGTTTCCTTGGCTCACAGTGTACTTGCTCTGAAGGCCTCTTTGCAGGTGGAAAAGCAGCATATACATTTCAGTATAAACAAACCTACTCCATGCTTTTGAAACACCAAGAGTCCAGGCGCTCACTTACAAACCTAGGAGTGCAGATTTCAGCTCCAGGTGTATGTGCATTGTAATAATGTGGGGCTAGAGCAATGCAAGATAACTGTAATACTCTTAATCTCAAGGCCATGGGTTTGAGCCCCGCCTTGGGCAAAAGATTCCTGCATTGCAGGGGATTGGATGAGATGACCCTCGTGGTCCCTTCCAACTCTACACTTCTAGGATTCTAGGAGTCACCAACCTTTCGGGGCTAGTGAGCATATTTGCATACCAGAGAAACTGTTCTGGGCATCACACTGCAACCTCGTTTAGAATGTTTATTTCACGTCTAATTTCAGCTGGGGAGGGAACCAGGTGTGTACCAGAGAAGGCCAAACATGTGACCCCCAGTTACACATCAATTCTCATCAACTATTTTTTCTTCTTCTAGCGCTTATTCCATACAGGTCTTCTTGCCTAAAATTATTTCTGTTCAGTTAGACCATTACCTGTTGGAGTTTTTTTGGAAGGCCAGGTCACTGGTCAAAAGAGAATAGGTTTAGGTCCTTTACAGGTAACATAAACATTGTGGCTTTCAAATCCTATAGTATACAGTATAGAGAAATGTCATGATACCTTACAGAGATTGTAGCTTGAAGTCTGCCAAGTGGGATGCATTTCCAGAGTAATAGGTTGAAGATATAGCCAGGAGGATAGGAAGCACACTGCCAAGGGCTGCGCTGGAAGTACGTAATGCAACATACATAGACTGCATTCTTAGTAGCATTTGCTCTATGATCTCCTGACAGAGCCCAAAGGACACATAGAGCTGGAAGGATTCCAAAAGATTGTCAGAACTAACCTCCCATTGTAAGATTAGACCATCTGCATACCAACCCTGCACAGATCACCCCACACAACCCATGGGTGAACACAGAAGGGTCCCCACAGAACAGGCCGCTCCAGAATGTGATCCAAACAGTGAGCCCAGACTACAATCAAGCTAAACTGGTAGGCAGAACACGGCTTCTCCTGCAACATGTTCAGAACAGAAATGGTGACAAGGATTCAGGGAGTTTCTTAGAGCATAGTGGAGCTTCACTGAGCCCATTCCTCTTCCACTCTGCATTGCTTAGTTAGCTGCTCATGAAATGTAGGAGGCCTTTCGGTTTGGTCTCCAATGCAGAGCAAGGACCTGTTTATTTGATCCTGATCGGTTTGCTGGGAGGCTAGATGATGTTGCATCAAGCTAGTGTTATCCCACACTTTCTAGTGTTTTCCCTTATCACTTTCCTTATTGTGTAAAGTCCAGTTTTGCAGGGGAGGCAGGCTTGTCACACAAGAGGTCCAAAACAGTTTTAACTGTGCAAGCTGAACTTGCTGAAATGTGATTGAATCCCACCCCAATATACCAATAATCTGGAAGCAAACAGGAAACAAGGGAAGGCCTAGCCAGTGCACCCATAGAAGGGTTTGGGCACATGAATAGTGGTCTTTCAGTCCCAGCAAGGCTTTCCAAATGGAAAAAAGGGGCTGAGTCAGGCATGTATTACTCTCAGGATATAGGCATACAAATCATTCCAGCTGGAAAAATGGACATTTCCCTCTGTTTTTACTTGTTTCCTTGCCCCTCTGGTTCTACTGCCCTCAAGAGGTCTAGTCATCTTGCTCTTTCTGCTCCAGCATCGGTAGAGACATCATAATAATTATATCTGTGGGATTCCTCAGTCAGAATGAATTATAGAAATTAGTCATACACGTTACATAATTTTGACCCATTGTGAGCCTAGAATATATACAAATCCCCATACAGAATGTCCCCTACTATCTAATCTATTGAATCATGAGCCCTATTCCTGTGTTCCTCACATGCAAATCCAGTTGTAGACTGTGCTCCATAGCCCCTCCTGTCACTGGCTTCTTTGCCTCTCACACACAGAGGGCTGAATGTCTGCAGTGAGGTCCCTTTTCGACTTGTGTAGGGGCTCACTTTGTGATTGAGAACCCTGGAAGGTCAGTGTTCTAGATCATGCGATGACCCTACCTGAGAAGAGAAGGCTCCCTACTGCAGAAGTTCTGACCCCAACCCATGGTGGCTGACAAAGTTAGCCATAGCAACAAGGCAGAAGGCATGGGGCCAGGGAGCATGCCTCTGCTGCACAATTCAGATTGCATGTGTGGCAGCGCCTGAATAGGGCTACAGAATCATATGCTGTGCATATTCTTTCCTTCAAAGAATTCTGGGTACTGTAGTTTACTCATCAAAGTTACAATTCCCAGCATCCCTTAACTAACTACAGTGCCCAGAATTCTTTGAGGGAAAGAATGTGTTTTAGAGGTATAAAGGTAAAGGTACCCCTGCCCGTACGGGCCAGTCTTGACAGACTCTAGGGTTGTGCACTCATCTCACTCTAGAGGCCAGGAGCCGGCGCTGTCCGCAGACACTTCCGGGTCACGTGGCCAGCGTGACGAATAGGTAAAAGAACAAATAAACAAAACATGTCCCCCAAATATTCTATAAATGTCTCTAAAATACTCATGGCTGTTTGACAGCAAGAATTGTTGCTAGTAGCTGTCGGTTGACTACTAGTAGTTGATTTGCCTTTCTCCAATCTACTGCAGTCATAGATGATTAACAGTTAGGGCAAAATCCTACCTGAGAGTAGGGATAGAAGAACATGCCCATTTTGGTTTGCTTAGTTTCTCATTTTTCTAGTCTTAAATTCAGTTCTCTACAGTGCTGAAACAGCTTGCATTTTTTATTTAAAAATCCTCATGAAAATTCTTCAGCATTCTGGCATGAATTTCCCTTAATAAACATATTTTTAACTAATGTTCACATTTTTGCAAACATTTTATTCCAATTTAATATGCTTTTGCATTTTACTTTCACTAATATAGTCATTTTTTATGTGCACTGTGCCCTAATATATGCATTTTTGCAAAATTCAAGTGCATGTTGATTTTGAAGGATGGATATGTTTCAGTTCTTATATTTCCTCAGAAAGTGTGAATTTTGATAGATTCAGCTTTAAATGCAAACAGAATCAAATTTCTGTCTCATCCCTATCTGGGAAGGAAGTTACTTGAAAGTAAACACTCATTCATTGCTAGTCTTGGGAACAGACGACCCTTTGGCCATGACACCTTCCTCTTCCTGGAATAATTTTTGCTGAGGAGTGTAGGGAGTAGTATTAGGCTTGCCATATGTCCGCAAAATTCTGGACATGTACAGAAATCAGATGTCTAAAATGGCGTACGGAATTTCCAGAACATATGGCAACCTGAGGGTTTTTTTCAGTTTTCTGTGTCCCCCCCTTTTTTAAATATTCCAGGGGAGGCTGCGCCCCAGCATCAGTGGAAGTGACAAGAGGTCACTTCCCTTGGCTGGAGAGGGACAGAGGGAGGGGGAGGGAGGAAGGCGGTCCAGCAGCCTAGCTGCCCATAGTTTTTTGAAAAAGGGACCCTGTACCAGGGGTGTCCCCATGGGCGACTCTGTCGCAGTGGCGGAGGAGGCAGTGAGAGAGGGTCTGTAGCTGGGCAGTTGGGAGCTGCTAGCACAGCCACCTTGCCCAAGGGGTACATGGACACAAGGGGTACCACCTCCTTGTGTTGCCAGGGCGGCCTGCAGCTGCTCTGGGCCACCATCCCATTCTAGCTGCTGCACTATAGGGGCAGAGATGGGGGCCAGGCAGGTAACGGGGGGGGGGAGCGTGATACCGCAGGAAAGTGTTTAAACAAGACTTGGATAGCAAGGGCAACAAACTGTGAGGAAGGGGGACAAAACCAGCTGTGGTACCTGGGCAGGTTTGTGGGGGTGTGGTTTAGAGGAAGGTTAGGTGGGGGGCATGTTGGAGAAAGGGGTGCATTAGGGCCTGGCTGTTTTCATTGGGGGGGGGTTCCAGTATCTAATAATCTTCCTCTTGGAGATGCTGTGGAGGGTGGTTTTTTGTTTTTAGGGGTTTCCTGAAAAAAGCTCAACAACTTTGGGGGTGTCAGGAATTCTACTACTTGAAATATGGCAGTCCCAAGTAGTATAAGCTTTCAGGTGCTGTCGGTCCCCCAACTGGCACATGGGGCCAAGTTTCACTTCCTCCAAGTCCAGTAGAAGATGCCATGTCAATCATATCAGACAAGGTGTTCTCCAAATAAGAGCAATTAGTAAATACTTGTGCTCCAAGAAATTTTTAAAGGTAGAATGAATTAATCATTCCAAACCATATAGATCAATTTTAATTTCGGAATTTTTTTTATGCATGTTGAAGCTCCATTGCATTAAATTACATAAATTACATTATGTTGTTGTTGTTTAGTCATTTAGTCGTGTCCAACTCTTCGTGACCCCATGGACCAGAGCACGCCAGGCACTTCTGTCCTCCACTGCCTCCCGCAGTTTGATCAAACTCATGCTGGTAGCTTCAAGAACACCATCCAACCATCTCATCCTCTGTCGTCCCCTTCTCCTTGTGCCCTCCATCTTTCCCAACATCAGGGTCTTTTCCAGGGAGTCTTCTCTTCTCATGAGGTGGCCAAAGTATTGGAGCCTCAGCTTCACGATCTGTCCTTCCAGTGAGCACTCAGGGCTGATTTCCTTAAGAATGGATACGTTTGATCTTCTTGCACTCCATGGGACTCTCAAGAGTCTCCTCCAGCACCATAATTCAAAAGCATCAATTCTTTGGCGATCAGCCTTCTTTATGGTCCAGCTCTCACTTCCATACATCATTACTGGGAAAACCATAGCTTTTACTATACGGACCTAAATTACATTATATTGTCATGTAATGTTTGCATTTTATCACATTGCTAAATGTATGTTAAGCATAAAAACAATGTTTAAGCTGCAGTTTTAAAGACTGAACCGTACATTGAGTTGCTTCTAACGGTTACCCAAGTGGAAGGCAGCTTATACAAGAAACTTTTCTCATTCTGTCCTGCCCCCTAAAAAGCCTTTCAAGAGAGTTGGAGGGGCTCCCTGAACAGCCACATGGAACTGTCATGCAAGAGGGGAACCACCTGGAAGCTTGCATGAACAGAGATATTTCATTAAGCCTCACCTACACAGCCACGTGGACCACTGCTGCAGATAACATGAAAAATATTTACCATAGTAGCCATATTTACCATTGAGAAACAGTTAAATTACAGTGGTGCCTCGCAAGACGAAAATAATTCGTTCCGCGAGTCTTTTCGTCTTGCGATGTTTTTCGTCTTGCGAAGCACGGTCCGTCGCAACTGTGCCTCTTCAAGCGGCTTTAAGAAAAAAGCGCAAGACGTTTTCGTCTTGCGAAGCAAGCCCATAGGGAAATTCGTCTAGCGAAGCAACGCAAAACCGAAAAACTCTTTCGTCTAGCGAGTTTTTCGTCTTGCGAGGCATTCGTCTTGCGGGGCACCACTGTACACACTGATCTCTTGATTCCTTGTGGGTTCAGAAACATATGTGGATCTGAAAGAGTTTCTCTATTCATTTTATGGTGCAGTACTCAGAAGTAGGCCTCATTGAAAAGGGCATTGAATAGGGCATCCTTTATGGAAAGTGAGCATAGGATAGCAGCTTACTTAGGGCTGCCATAAGTCTGCGGACTTTTGCCAAAGTGGACATATGACAAGCAGGGTGATAATTTTTCTGGGGGAGATGTTGTTCTTTGAGGAATATGACAAGTAAATTGGAAATCCTGTCAATTGAAAAGCTCCCATGTGCAGCTGAGAGCACAGATGAAGCTCTGGAATTGGGGCCACTTATGCAGACTTCAGGGGGACGCGGGTGGCGCTGTGGGTTAAAGCCTCAGCACCTAGGGCTTGCCGATCGAAAGGTCGGCAGTTCGAATCCCCGCGGCGGGGGTGCGCTCCCGTCGTTCGGTCCCAGCGCCTGCCAACCTAGCAGTTCGAAAGCACCCCCGGGTGCAAGTAGATAAATAGGTACCGCTTACCAGCGGGAAGGTAAACGGCGTTCCGTGTGCTGCGCTGGCTCGCCAGATGCAGCTTTGTCACGCTGGCCACGTGACCCGGAAGTGTCTCCGGACAGCGCTGGCCCCCGGCCAATAGATGTGAGATGGGCGCACAAACCCCAGAGTCTGTCAAGACTGGCCCGCTCGGGCAGGGGTACCTTTACCTTTACCTTTACCTTTTATGCAGACTTCACATGCCAGAATCAAAACTTTGAACATCCAAGCAAGGCCACAGTATATTTTTGAATGCACAGGTAATGATATCAAATGCACAATGAGCAATAGTAAGAAACCATAGGGAAACGCCATCATTTCAAATAGCCACACATTTAAAGATTACTATTAGCCTATTTCCCAAAGGTTCTAATGAACTTATGTCAGTTTTCCAGCTTAGGATCTGGCGTTGTCTCCTTTTGTATTACAATATTTCCCTTGGGTTGTTCTTATGCAGGAGATGGAATATGCCTCCTGAGATCTGTGGTTCTTCATCTTTAACTTTAACCAAGAACCAGCAAGGTGGCTTTTAAACATCTGTTCCAACAGCATGTCACTGTTTAGTTATTTTTTGCTTTATATTTCTTTATACAGGTTATTTACAGCAAATACATTTGATGTCATTAGCAGTGATGCCTTCATGGGCCTTCCTCATCTAGAATATTTGTGAGTTGAAAAAATAATGTGAAAGATTTCCTGAGAGTGGTTGTGTGCTTGAGATAGAGAGATTCCTTTGACCAAGCTGCCTTTATGACCCATTGCAGGTTTATAGAGAACAACAACATCAAGTCTCTTTCAAACACTTCTTTCCGAGGACTGAAATCTTTAATTCACTTGTAAGTAAAAGTGTTCGTTTTATTCCTTGCCATCTTTACAGAACTATGTCAATGACATATTTCTTTTGAAGATGTTAACCAGCTAAAGGTTTCGGGGGTTGATTACCTGTTTTGCCATTAATCAATTGATTATACAATTAAACAGGCAATTGCCTAATGTATCATTTAATATTTCAAATCCTTTTTTGCGAGTAGTGTTAGTATCTGCAGCTTGGATCCAAGGAATCAAGAAACTGCTTTGCATATACAAGGAAGCTTTGAGCTTGACTTTTGTTTCACCCCCTGAACTGCCCTTCATGGGAAGATTTTAAACTTAAAGAAGGTTCAAAAGCAATTTGTGATATTGTGGAGGTGTGCCATGCAGTGGGGGAAATTAAACAGTTCCACTGGGTATGCCCAAATCCTTGGGTAATCCTAAAGTAACTCTTTGGATCTCAGCCAGTGTGATCCAGGCATTAAAGTTTATGCATAAGGTCTTTTGCATACATGAATGAAACTATCAATCTCTTGGCATGCTTCATGGTGTGCAATTCGGAGAAAAGTGAATAACACACAATAAAATAGCACATTTTCTTCTTCTCCATCCACCAGCAACTTAGCCACAGAAATACTGTTAAAACTTCACCCTAAAATGAAAATTGTGCAAGTCAACAAGCGTGGGGTGTCAGTGTTTGCATGGGGTTCATATCTTTTGGATTGAATCTAAAGGGAGAAGGTGCTAGTACAAAACAATGTTTCACAGTCAAATTACCAACATTAGCAAAAACCAAATTTATCTATACTGTAAATCATATGTGAAAAATGCTTTCTCCAAATAAGGTTACTTTCAAAATATGGGAATGCACTAGAACTACCACCCCCATCCCCAAAGTCTTTTTTTATTTATTTGAATCATGCATAAGTAATATAAAATAATGGAAAATGTTGATATGAAAACAATATTATTTATTTAAGACATTTATATACTGCTTAGTTATTCACATTTCTAAGTGGTGTACATAAAATCAATCCACAGAAAATGGGACAGTAAAACAATATATACCATCATAAAATGAAAATTTTTATTGTAGTTGTTAAATTTATAACTACATCACATACATACATTCAGTGATCACAGGGTAGTGTATGATTTAAAACCAGCAATAATAATACTGTGTGTGTAAACATCATAAAATTAGGCTCATATTGGTCAATGAAACTAATTGGCACAGTCCAAGAAGCTAAAAAAATAGGCATATCCTGATGCCTCATCTTCTTTCAAACGTTCAAGTGAAAAAAAATCATCTTTAAAAGATCCAAAAAAGACAGTATTGAGAAGGGGGAATCACATTTCCAGTGGGATGACATTTGATTATGGAACAGGACTTGTGGTCAGTTCAATCCCTGCTTCATCCCATAAATATATTATCAGATATATCATGTTCAAGTACAATGTATATAGATGTAATCAGTAATCCTGTGGTCCTCCAGATGTTGTTGGCCTCCAGTTCTCATCAGCCCCAGCCAGCATAGCCAATCAGCTGGGACAATGGACATTGTAGCTGAAAAACATCTGGAAGGCCACATATTCTCCATCCCTGTCTTCATACTACTAAGCGGGGGGTGGAATCCTTGGGCCCCTCCTTTCCTTCTTTTCCAGCATAGTCACAACAAAGAGATCAGAAGCTTTCACTTCCACCAAACGAGGTTCTTTATTACGTTGACTAAAACTATGGTGTGCTCAAAGAAGCCAAGATTAAACAAACCATAGTTTAACAAGTATCTTCATTCATTTCAGACATAAAGAGTAACTCTAGCTACCGGTAATTTAAAAGTAGCAGCAGAGATTTCTGATCTCTTCTTCAGTGTGGTGTAGTGGTTAAGAGCGGTAGTCACATAATCTGGGAAACCGGGTTCGTGTCTCCGCTCCTCCACATGCAGCTGCTGGGTGACCTTGGGCCAGTCACACTTCTGTGAAGTCTCTCAGCCCCACTCACCTCACAGAGTGTTTGTTGTGGGGGAGGAAGGGAAAGGAGAATGTTAGCCGCTTTGAGACTCCTGAAGGGGAGTGAAAGGCGGGATATCAAATCATGTGAGAAGCACATGAGTTTGGGGCTCATTGCAGTTTGTGCATGTAACACTAATCCATAGTTTAGCATTAGGTCTGAACTGGGCCATTATATTCCTATACAGCACAGCAAATAAATTTGTGATAATGTTCTGTGAAATTACAGCAGCTGATTAATTTAGTTCCTGACACACTAGTTTCATTCAAATGAACTTTTACATAGAAGTATAATGATTCAAGCAGCTATTAAAAATATAATTATAAATTGGCTTCTTGACAGCAGAGAGCCATTTAATACTAAATATGCTTCAGACAATTTGTTTTCAACAGAAATGGATTTTTTTTAAAGTGTAGCAGCTTTGATTTGTTGAATATCACTTGGAGGGCAGCAGGGGGGCAGAAATTTGTATTTATGCATGGGATGAAAACTCTTTCTTGACATTTGTTGTTGATAGTTTTTGCTTAATATTGTGCAAGTCACCCTGGCTTGTTTTGTGTTGTTGTTTCTCAATTGAGGGGTGGGATATATTAAATAAGCTAAATAAAATAACTTTGCATCTTTGAAAGTCTTCAGAACAATTAAAAGAAAGCAAAAAGTCACAGAGTTTGTCAAAATATTGACAAGGCATGGGAAATCTTCACATTCAACAATTGTTTTGGAGAGCAATCGGAAGTGCAGACATGATATTTTAACAAAGAACTGTTAAATAAGTTGCTCTGACAAATAATCCTTTAAAGAAAAACACTTCTTGGCATTCGCATAGCACTCCTTAATTGTTTGCCATAGAAGTATTTGATGAAACAGATTAGAAATGAATGAAAGGATGATCTTGTGCTAAGAATAAAATATTTTCTTTTGCAGGAGTCTTGCAAACAATAATCTCCAAACCCTCCCAAAAGACATATTCAAAGGCTTGGATTCTTTAACAAATGTGTAAGAAAGCTTCTTCATTTTAACACTATGATTTGAAAGACAAGAGATCAATACTCACTAGTAATTATTACAGAATAAGTACAGGTCTGGCCACTTATTAGGTGGGCGTGGTATGACAGATGCATTAAAACCATTGCTGCCAGTTGCACTGTCAATTTACATTCAGGCACCAACTGGTTCCATTAGGAGATATATTTTGCCTGTTACCAAACATCTCTCCAACCTACCAATTTTTTTAAAGCTTCAAAAATGTATAACAAGATAGAAACGCAGCAAGCGCCAGCAAGGACGAGGCTGCTGCCTAAGTGTTCAATTGGCTGCATAGCAAGCAAATTACTTTGTTTTGAACCAAACCTTTCCAGTAGATGAAGACAGTGATTGGAACACTGTCAAGGGTATTAACATCGTTTGTGTAATTCCACAGCCGAAAGTTGACATTTGAGACACAGTCGAAAACACCCTGATTATATACAGGGAAAGTTGAAAAATGGGATAGACTGTGTGCCATCAAATCTCCCTTTTCAGAGAATAATAAAATCATATAGAGCTGGAAGGGACCCTGAGGGTCATCTAGTCCAAACCCCTGCATTGCTAGAATCCCAACATGCAGTCCTCCATCCATTTTTTTTAAAGTTTATTTTTATTAAAAGATTTTCATGTATAACAAAGATACATATGTAACATCTGTTTTCAGTTAATAAAGTCCTTTCTGCACGTCAGTTACATTCAGTATGAGACATTACTGTCCTAGGCATTGTGAGGTTGGCTTACAGTGTACCCCATCCAATTTGAAACCAGACCAGACCCTGCTTAGCTTTGCAAATGTGCTGGCAGTTTTATTGCTGCACTATTAGGAGGGCATAGTCACCAGTGTTTTAGTGGAGAGCATACCTGCAGGAGAGATGAGGCTTGGAGAGGGGAGGACATTTTCAGTGGCAGCCAGGAGCATCCCTGTGCTTGCAGAGTATAAGCTACGTTTACTAGGATCTATAATGTGGTGGCACCTACACTTTGGAACTCCTTGCCTGTTGATATCAAGCAGATGCCTTCACTATACTATTTTCAGCACCTGCTAAAAGCATTTTTGTTTAGATAAGCCCACCCAGGTTTCAAGAATAGAGAATGTTTTAACTCTTTTAACTAATTATTTTATTCCTTTTATTCTACTTTGAAGATTTTTTTGCAATCAAGCTGTGTATAAATTTTACGGATTAAATAAAATAATAGTTATGAGTGGAATAAAATGGGAAAGTAAAGCATCAAGAGCCCATCCTGAGAGCAGTGAGACTTAACTGGATGAAAAGGGGGTTGCAATATTTGAACACACTTACAACCATATCTGCAAATAAGTAAGAAATGCTCCCTCCTTATGCTGCTCTACGACCATAATAAAGTGTTGACTGATTGATAAGTAAGAAATGGAAAACTAATGTTTCAAAAGCACTTGTACTGCACCTACAACCCCCGCCCCTCCTTTCTCCTTCCGACAGGGACCTTAGAGGTAATGCATTCAAATGTGACTGCAAATTAAAGTGGTTGGTTGCGTGGGTGAGCAGAACAAATGCAACAGTAGAGGACATTTATTGTGAAAGTCCTCCGGAATATAAGAAGCGAAAAATCAACAGCCTCTCTCCCAATGAGTTTGATTGCATTATTACAGGTGAGTGTTCTAACTGCCTTCCGTTTACTGCATTGATGGCATATTTTACAAGTCACTCTCGCCGTATGCTATAGAATGGGGATGTATAGCACACCCCATGGGACATGTGTCCCAGCTCTACTAACCCTCTTCAAGCCTCACCTTTAGATTCTGGGGCATGCCTAACACCTAATAGGGAATTGGATGTACAGTGGTACCTCAGTTCTCAAACTTAATCCCCTCTGGGAGTCCATTCGAATCCAGAAACCATTTGAAAACCAAGGTGCGACTTCCAATTGGCTGCAGGAGCTTCCTATACTCAAGCAGAAGCTGTGGAAGCCACGTCAGACCTTTGGCTTCTGAAAAATGTTTGCAAACCGGAACACCTACTTCCAGGTTTGGGAGCCGATTTATTCAACAACTACGCTGTTCAGGAACCAAGGTACTACTGTAGTTAGAATGATTCCTTCCCTCCCCATGCCCATTCCCTGCCTTCAGAACACCTCATTTTGGGCCATATGTTGGTGGACATATCACATGCCTGCTGAGCTGCCCACTGGCATGTGGACACGGTTCTGCTAGCATGCAGGTTTTCTGCCGGCGTGACACCTTGTCCACCAGACTGTGTGTTAACTGCCCCCACCCAGCTGCTCCCAGGTACTTTGGATTGCTCTGGTAATTCTTCAGTTCTTGAGCTTTTTTAAAACAACAACAACTAAACACCCATGAAGCTTTGCTTCCACTCAACAACCATTCATTCCAGTAAAGAACTGAGTAACAGCGTTGAAACTTCCTGCGTTATGTACTTTGCCCAGGTTAACAGAAATAAGGGGCTTTAGAAAGTAACCACTGTCTGGGAACAGGAGTGCCAGCTTGGCTCCGTGACTGTGGGTGCCAAGCAGTGTGCATGGCCCTGGTGTGAAAATTTGTTGGTGCCCAGTCCCTTCATGGATAATTTTGTGGGACCCAGAGAGCCGGCACCTATGTCTGGAAACCATTTTTAATAATAATAATAATAATAATAATAATAATAATAATAATAATAATAATAAATGAGCATGTCTCCTTTTGGTGTGCCTTTTTTGCAGAATTTGTTGTTTTTCGGAAGCTGCCTTATCAGTCACTATCGGTGGACACATTCTCGTTTGAGAATGATGAATTTGTTGTCATTGCCCAGCCTTTTACTGGAAAGTGTATCTTCCTTCAATGGGACCACGTGGAAGGGACTTTTAGAAATTTTGACAACATTACAGGTATGAATGATTTGTCTCCACAGACATTGTGTTGCTACCTGATCTAAATGCCAGTTGATGATGAAGCAATCTTTTATCTCTTTTATACTTTTTTTATCCAGGGACGTCAGTGGTTGTATGCAAGCCTGTCATTGTCGAGAGAAACCTGTACATCATAGTTGCCCAACTCTTCGGCGGCTCCCATATATACAAAAGAGACGTTAATGCGAATAAATTCACTAAAATTCAGGATATTGAGATTCTCAAAATCAGAAAGCCTAATGACATTGAAATATTCACGATGGCGAAAGAATGGTATTTTGCAATTGCAGACAGTTCAAAAGCTGGAATCACCACTGTTTACAAATGGAATGGAATCGGATTTTATTCTGACCAGTCTTTGCATGAATGGTATAGAGATACTGATGTGGAGTACCTTGAAATAGCTGGCAAACCTCACTTGATCCTGTCCAGTAGTTCTCAGCACCCTGTCATCTATCAGTGGAACAAAGGAACAAACAAATTTGTTGACCCTGTTGACATTCCAGATATGGAGGATGTTTATGCTGTAAAGCACTTCACTGTGAAAGATGACATTTACGTTTGTCTAACAAGGTTCATTGGTGATTCCAAAGTAATGAAATGGGGTGGTTCAAAATTTCTGGATTTACAAAGGATGCCATCAAGAGGGTCAATGGTATTCCAGCCACTTCAGATAAAAAATTATCAATATGCTATTCTTGGAAGTGATTATTCATTTACTCAAGTCTATTTCTGGGAGGCAGGAAAGGCCAAATTTGTGAAGTTTCAGGAATTAAATATACAAGCTCCAAGATCTTTCACACACGTTTTTGTCGACAAGCAAGATTTTCTCTTTGCCTCAAGCTTTAAAGGGAATACAGTGATTTATAAACATATCATAGTGGACCTAAGTGCGTGACACACAGAGATTTTTGGAATCTGTTGTGAGGCTTCCTCCAATGATAACAAGGACCTAATGAACTAAATGCATGATGATGATTCTCTTTACTTCCAGTCTGCGGAATGCCTTTAACGGATCAGATTGCTAGAATCAAATACTACAAGTATCTTCATCCGTAAATGTCACGTCTAGTGCTGTTGGGAATTGCTTTTTTTTTTTTTTAAGAAAAGACAAATTAAATCATTAATTATTCTTTGCAGTCACAATGGCTTGGATCCAAATTTAGTCATGCTTAAAGTAGACCCGTTGATATCAATGGTACATAGTACAGTGATGAGTAACTCAAGTCCCACTGATTCCAGTGGGTCTAGTCTAAACATGACTAAGGCTGCATACACACCATACATTTAGAGCACATTTAAAGCACATTCCCCTCACCCAAGAATCCTGGGAACTGCAGTTTATCTTTCACCGAGCTACAATTCCCAGCATCCTTAACAAACTACAGCTCACAGGATTCTTTGCCCGGGGGTGGGGGTCCTTAAAATATATCGTGTGTATGCAGGTAGTCTGGATCCAGTGCTCTGTAAATATGTAGTGAAACTCCATCTTTCTTGGGGGGGGGGCGGCGGGAGATCCAATAAGATGTAATTTTCCATTCTTCACCTATTTGAAAACTGCCAAATAAAACGTTTACATTTTCTTTCATATTCCAAATGGTATTTTGTTTCAGAATGATGTCATTTTTTAATGTACTTTTGCACCAATTCAGCAGTTTCCTAGGGACATTGAGGTCCACTGTGAGGATGCCGCAAATGTAACACTGGACCTGGACCTATGTGGTTTGCTTGTTTTTGAGTTTGAAGAGCTGTTTTTTTATAATTTTTTAAATTATTTTTCAAAATTACGCAAATCAAGTCTAATTACATTACTTTAATACAGTTTCTTAAAATCGGGTTTCCTGCTCCTGTTTCAAACATGTCAATCATTTCTTTCCGTAGATGCATCATTTCTTATTTAGTGTCCCGTTGTCATCCTTCGCTTGCCGTTAAACCATTCTTACAGCTGACTGCTTTCCCCCCGTTACAAACAGCATCTCTGCTACATCTTTTTACATACATATACATTTTTGTTCCAGACCTGGTGTGCTGGGAGAGTTCATTACTATCTTCCATTGTTCAGTCCTTTGCAGTGTTTATCTGGATGGTACAAAGTCACATCCCATTCCTTCCGCTGTTTACAGACTAGCGTATGGGCCGTAGCCATTAATAACTCACAGGGTGTACATCCAGGCTCTGCCATTAAATTCCGCTCTGGAGTTCTTTCTCGGCACACAGTTAAGAGCAAGATCTTTCCTCAAATTCAGTTTCTTTACCACATCTGTTCAACTGCAGTTCACCCCCCCCCCCCCGGCATTCCTCCGACAATACTCCAGTCCAGAAATAGTTGCAGATAAAGTCCATTCAGCCTCGACTGAGGGGGGAGGGCATACCAAAAGCTTATTAAATTCCTTAGCATAAATCAAAAGCCTCCCCCCCTCTTTTTCAAAGTATCAGACAGAATAACAAAGCAGTGGCTACACACATCTCTTTCATTATGCAGGGGAGGTCAAGGAAAGGAAGGACCATTTGAAAACCGTAAGAAAGCACAAAGCACCTTGTCCTCCCCCTTCCTTTCCCAGTTGTTGTAGGGGTTCTCAAGCTTCAGAAAAACATTCAAATACATTCAGAGAGCCAAGCCCAGTCCTTTTGGCAGCTGATTGATTGCAGCCCATTAGCATATGTCAGTCCAGGAGCGCTTCTTGATTAAAGCCAATTGTCCAGATTAAGGAGGAGCCAACCACAAATCACGCCGGTAACAGAGGCTCATCCAAGGCAGGGAAACACTTCCAGGTCGTTCCCACTCTGCCATTCAAGTTGGCAGACACAGGATTTCATGGTACTGTGGGATGCAGTGAACTCCCCAGACCCTACTGTGGAGCATTGCGAGGATTTATGCTTCACAAGTCCTCGCTTTCCCCTGCCTGAACTTCCTTGCAGCTTGTGGAGAGCTGCGAAGAACAACTGCCATTGACTCGTGAAGTAGCTGGAAATGAACCTGGACGTGTGTTATGACACTGTTGGACTTTTCTAGCCACTTGAAGTGCATAGCTCCCAAACTCTAAATGTGGATATCTTTGGGTACAACACAGCTCCATAGAAATGGAGAAAATGAGTGTGTGGCACCCCACTTTCCATGACTTACATAGGAAAAAAAATCCTGTTGAATTCTGCTCTTTTTGCTTCCAATAATTCCTTACATATCCATACTGTGGGTGGAGCTCAAGATACTGCGGGTGAAGCTCAAGCAAATACTACTGTTGCACAGAACTTCTTGGTAAATTGCTAGTTAAATATTTATCATTAATCAGTATTTCTAAGGCTTTTCATTTTAATGGAAAATATGCAGCGTTTACTCAGAAGCAAGTCCCGCTGTCATAGGATTGCCAGGTCAGGAGCATTGCAGACCCTGAAATTTCTCGGCCTAAACCTGAGACTTAGGGACAGCCCCTGGTGATGTCATAGGAGTGGGCCCTGATCTTTCTTCTTCTGTGCTCCCTCCCTCTGTTTAACCCTGGAGATGGAGGTTAATTGGGAGACAGCAGAGAAGGGCAGTTCCCACCACCAGCAAAAAAAAGTATATGCAATAATTTGCAGCCAGCTCCTGCCAGGCTGAAATGTGCAAGCTGCGTGCAGAAATGTCTTAATTAAAAATAAATAAAGGCATTCTCACACACCTGGAGATTCAAGACTTCCCTTTGCTACCTGGAGGGAGCCAGGCAAACCTGGAGACTTTGGGTCAGCCCCGAAGGTCTGGCAACCCTATATAAACTGCCCTTCCTTCCTTCCAAACAGCAGCACTCAGTGATACTATTTCAGAATATACTGGGATGTTATTTTGGGATATCCTGAGATGCCGTTCCTATTTGCCCAGTTTACGTGGCTAGTTAACACAGTCTTTAATCAAGATGCTGAGGATGCAACTGTTCTTTCAACAGAGAGAAAGAGAAATCATAAATCTAACATGAAATGAAATGTCCCCGGTCATGTACCGAGAAGGACTGAACTTGACAATATGCCAGCTACAGTTGGGAGTGTCTGATGCACCCTGAATTAAAGCAGAGCGACAGTTCTGGAGAAGAAAACCTGTCACCTTGCTAATTAGCAGGAATGCAGCATGAGCCACTCACTAAACAGTTATCAGATGTTTTGTCCCACAGTGCTGTCACTGCGACAGTTCTTTTCACAGAACTGTGCTTCAAAGACAGCCCTCCAAATTCCTGGCACGGTATTGATGCAAACATATTCTCAAGCGAATAGTTCCTGGAATAACATGGCAGACATTACAGGGTCTCCTGGAGCTCTCTCTCTTTCCCCTCCCTCCCTGCTGTGTTTAAGTCATGAGAAAATCAGAAAGCAGACACAGGACACACAACACCAAATCCTGGTTTTAAAATGGAGACTCTTGGATGTCAATTTACAAGTATACACTTGCTTAATGGCTGCAGTTTCAAAAAAAAAAAAAAAAAAAAAAGGAATTAAGAACCAGCAAGGGTATTGCTTTGCACACAGCCACAGATGGATTCAGTATAATACTATGCACATCTATTAGGAAGTCAGTCCCACTAAGTTCAGTGGGGCTTACTCCTTGGTAAGTGGGTACAGAATCACACCCTTGCTCAATGTTTAAGTGTACCTGTTGGGGGAAATACAGTGCAACAGAATGATTTTGCCACCTCAAGACTGCCCCCCCCCCCGACTGTGCTTTCTCTGACTGTTTTTCAACAGGCAGCAATGTCATTAATCCCATCACCTAAAAAAGAATTCAGCACCTCCTTTTGGGGCAGATTCTTGAAGGGTCTTCTAGACTAAAAAAGTATGAAATAACTAGTTGCTACAAATGGCCCCTAATTGGACCCCCATCAAATTTGGGTGCAAGGTCTGTTACCACCAGTTTCTGTGGATGTTGTCATCTCAGCACCATTAAGAGTAACATCATACAAGCACCTAGACGTGCAGTTATATTTGAGCTTATAGTCATATGAGTCTTTAACTCACCCCACTCCCAGAAATGTTTATTATTAGAGCACACAAATGAAGATGCAGAGATAAATGCAGGAAATTTAGGAAACAAAAGAAGAATATTATTCTAACTTTTCTGTTCTGACCCTTGATTGGTTGCGGAGCCTTCCCTGTGGTTTTTAGAAAACCATGAGGCCAAAAATCACCGTCCCTATCCTTACAGCTGGATCATAGCCATGATAGACAGCATTTCCTCTAGATGACTGATTTCTGGCTGACTTTCCCTCCAGTAGCTGCCGCTCCACGTGTTCTGTAAATGGGGTCCCTTTGGCAACACAGGGGTTCCAGAATGGTTGAGTGGGGGTGGAGCTTCTGCTTCCCTACTTATAGTAGCCCCTTGTGAGATCTTGCACAAGGCTGAAGGGTTTAATGGGACCTTGTGAGGGTTGGAAATCCCAGAACATATGTAGGGGGACACGGGAGGGCTGCAGTGAGAGGAGAGGGAGGTGAAATGCCAAAAGTCCTTGCACTATTTAGTTGGATGCTACGGTGGCACTGTGGGTTAAACCACAGAGACTAGGACTTGCCGATCAGAAGGTCAGCGGTTCGAATCCCCGCGATGGGGTGAGCTCCCGTTGTTCTGTCCCAGCTTCTGCCAACCTAGCAGTTCGAAAGCATGACAAATTGCAAGTAGATAAATAGGTACCACTCCGGCGGGAAGGTAAACGGTGTTTCCGTGTGCTGCTCTGGTTTGCCAGAAGCGGCTTAGTCATGCTGGCCACATGACCCAGAAGCTGTACACCGGCTCCCTTGGCCAATAAATCGAGATGAGCGCCGCAACCCCAGAGTTGGCCATGACTGGACCTAATGGTCAGGGGCCCCTTTACCTTTGAACACTGAAGTAAATATACAGGAATTTTAGGGGCAATGGAATGACACGGCTGTGGCCACAATTTTCTCTGCACACTTGCTATTTCCTGGGTTCCACTGTGGTTACTGATTCAGCATGCTCCTGGGATTCTTGGGATCAGTTTTGAATGTATACGTAAATTGGACATCAAATTGTATCTTCAAAGGGGTTTCTCAGCCTCAAGCAGTTTTAATCAGAAGCTAAAAATTGGGATATTGTGTTATCACTGAGAATTTCCAGTGATCTCCAGATATAGTGCAAAATTCAAACTGAAATTTTCAGCATTAAAAGATCTCTACAGATATTCCCAGTTCAGAAAGTACCACATAGAGATAGCTTTTCAGTGAGCAACACAAGGAATGGGATATTTTTAGCACAGGATTCATGATAGGTGAGCTATCTTTAAAGTGCAGGAGAGTAAAGGTTGAATAGGCAGCTTTCTACATTGACTTTGAGAAAGATAATAATTTCACTGTTCATTATGGATACTGAACCACATTCTTTCATAGGCCTCTGGAGAATCATCACTTATTTTTATGGACTGGATCGTGGTTAAATATAACATGGTTAATCATTATTATGTTAATAATTTCCTCCAAAGTAATACTTAAGAGAAGCAACAACAGATTTTTCTGCTAGTGCAGTATATGTTATTTTTTTGCTTCCACACTGATGTTTGAAGCTGTAATGGCTTTTTGGTGCTCCCTGGTGGTTTTGCTTTTGATTGACAGATCACATGCTAGGACCAAATGTTCCTGAAATGATAAGCAATGCAGAAAGTTATTAATGGATGCAAACTACAGATCAATTTTTTTTAATGTAGCATCTTCACTTTGATATGCCTCACTTTAATGTCTTAGCCATAATAGTCCTATTGATGGAATTTTATCATATACCCATAGCTCTCTTATCTATTGCTGTATTAATTTTTAAATGATATGTGTGCATAAGGTTAGTGAATTCCACATGCCTTTGTTTACTCCCATAAAGGAGCTAAGATTTTACCCATCTGTTCCAAATAATTTGATATCAGTGTATTTAAGAAATGAATTTTTTACAAGATAGGAGAGATTAAACACAGAACCCCATTCAACTTTTTCTGGAGATATTAAATACATTTGCATCAATTCATAGTTAAGGGATAGTGGCAGTGGCGGAGCTTCATGTTCCAGCACCAGGAGGCGGAGAGCAGGCGGGGGCGGGGCTGGCGCATGTCCTGGGGGCGTGGCACACTGTTTGCAGGGGCATGGCGTGCAGCGCGGGCAGGGGGACAGCCGCAATGGCACCCTACCAGGATCGCGCTGCCAGGGGCGATGGGCTCCCCCCGCACTCCTCTTCCTTCACCAGTGGATAGTGGCTTCTCAGCCATGAGCTATGATGAGTCAGGAAGTTCCTAAGCTCAAATAGATGATGTTAAGCAAGGTCTCCTCTCTCCATATCAGTCTCCCAACAAAAGGTCCATCTAGTCTTACATACAATTCCCAGTGTCAGATGCCTCTGCAAATCCTTTTTTATGGGGAGGATAGGTAGAATATCTAGAAACTTCAACCCAGACTTAACAGTGCCACATTTTGTTGTGTCCAATAGCCACTGGTTGACCTATGCTCTCTGAATTTGTCTAATCACCTTTTAAAACAATGTGAGCCAGTGCATAATTATTTTATTTATAAAAATACGACACACCAGACCACAAGACGCACCTAGTTTTTGGGGGAGGAAAACAAGAAAAAAAATATTCTGAATCTCAGAATCCAGAACAGCAAGAGGGATCGCTGCGCAGTGAAAGCAGCAATCCCTCTTGCTGTTCTGGCTTCTGGGATAGCTGCGCAGCCTGCATTCGCTCCTTAAGACGCACACACATTTCCCCTTACCTTTTAGGAGGGAAAAAGTGAATCTTATAGAGCAAAAAATATGGTATATGCCGCTGTATTACAGTGTTTTGCAGCAATATGAAAACATAAAACCAAACAATAAAATTGTAAAAAGTTAAAAGCAAAAAGAAGTTAAAAACAACACATCTTGGGGCTGCAAATTCCATGCATTAATTATTTGTCTGAAAAAGTATTTTATTTTGTCTCCCCTGTTGATCGGTTCTGCTGGTGTTATGAGGGATGGAGAATGTTGTATCTTTCTGTCTACTTTCTCCAAACCTCACATAACTTCTATTTGCTTCTCTTCCCTTCCCTATGTCATCTTTTTTTTATCTAAGCTATAAAAATACAATTTTTTGCTTTTCCTTACGGGGAAGATGGTCCAGTCTTTTCATCATCTGAGTTGTTTTTTCCTACAGTCTGTGAATCCAATCAACTTAAGTATGCTACCGCCATAAAAGAGAGCCTTCCCTAAATTAATTGTGTTAATTGAGATTTGCTCCATTGTGCTATGGTAATTTATGATGCTCTTTTAATCTGAAACACAAATTAAGTAACACAGGACAAATTCATCCCTGGTGAGATACTGTTAATTTACCTGAAGCTACACCAAAGGTTACTATAACTCATCACGTACTCACAGTCTTTATACCATTACCTAAGGATGAGAGAGTGGAGAAGGGCAACTGGTGCCTCCAGGTATTTTTTGAAGGTTTGGAACAGAGGTAGTGCAATTCCGATGCCGTCACCACCCCTCCCTAGGGATGGGAAAGCAATTTGATTCAGTCTGCTTTTAAATGTGAATTTACCTTTAAATGCAAAGTGAATTGAACCAAATCCCAGCCATTCTTCAAAAATTTGCACTTATCTATAGCCTAGAAGCAAGCCAAATGTATTGTCAAACAGAGACTAACGGCAATTGACCTACAAGAGTGTATGGCATGCAGCCAAGGAGCCTTGTTCCTCTCAGTTGCTGGGTTTGCCAAATTCCACTTCTAAGAATGGGATGCCTTATCTGAAATGGTTATCTGTTCCTAAACACAGGAAAGCCTTTTATCTGGCACCCTTAAATGCCTAACCCTCAAAAGCTTTTATGGGGGACATATATCCAAGTTCCTATAAATAACGAATACTGCCCTTGTCATCACAAGATGGTGGAGTTGGTGCCAAATTGTGTTTATATATGTGTTTTTAAACAAAAAACAGGGAACCACAGAAAATTTGATATACTGCTTTACTTGGGATGGATGGAAGCATTAAAGCCACATTTGGCTTGCTTATAAGCTATAGATAATTAAGAAGGTGAGAACGGTGGTACCTTGGTTCTCAAACGCCTTGGTACTCAAGCGACTTGGAACCCAAACACTGCAAACCCAGAAGTAAGTGTTCCAGTTTGTGAACTTTTTTGGAAGCCGAACATGCTCTGTTTTGAGTGTTATGCTTCCGATTTGAGTGCCACACTTCTGTTTCGAGTGTTACGCTGAGGTCTGTCTGTTTTTGCTATTTATTTTGCATCTTTGTGGCTCCTTTGTTTTTGTTTTTGTGACTGTGTGGAACCCAGTTCAGCTACAGATTGATTGATTGTGTGACTGCAGTACATTGTTTATTTTATCGATCAGTGGTCTTGTTAGATAGTAAAATTCATGTTAAATTGCTTTTTAGGGGTTGTTTTTAAAACTCTGTAATTGATTAATCCATTTTGCATTACTTTATATGGGAAAGCGTGCCTTGGTTTTGGAACGCTTTGGTTTTGGAACGGACTTCCGGAACGGATTTAGTTTGAGAACCAAGGTACCACTGTGACAACATTTTGCAGCAATTCCTTCATCTAGGCAGCCTTATGAGAGTCTCTCATCACCTGGAAAACGAAGGAACTGGGAGGAAGCAAAAGAGCAGTGGAGCCAAAAGTGAATGGAATACATCCAAGCTAAGGTCAAAGAATTTAGTTCAGTTTCCAAAAACAGCATCGGCAACACATATTGATGTGCCAAATATAAATCTAAGAAAACAGGACTGAACTCCTTCTAAGTTAAAACTTAAGACATGGAGACCCAGTAGGTGCTCCAAAAAGAATCTGTGATACGGATATAGCATGGAAATAAGCAGTGACTTGGCGAGGGCTACACAGTGAGCTTAGTAGCTGGAGAGGGATCTGAACTCACATACGGTAGCCTCTGCCAAGCTCAGTACAGTTGTACCTCGGGTTACATACGCTTCAGGTTACATACGCTTCAGGTTACACACTCCACTAAGCCAGAAATAGCGCTTCAGGATAAGTATAGAAATCGGGCTCCAGCGGCGCAGTGGCAGCAGGAGGCCCCATTAGCTAAAGTGGTGCTTCAGGTTAAGAACAGTTTCAGGTTAAGAACAGACCTCCGGAACGAATTAAGTACTTAACCTGAGGTACCACTGTACTCTACTGACTACATGACACCAGTTGGCTTTTCAAAATGCTTCTCTTATCTGACTGCCTTCTGTTAACAATCTATTGGGTTTCTCCAGGTTCTTCTTCATACTGATCTTCGATATCAAGGACATAAAATATCTTCAATAAAAAATGATAATTTCCTTAAAAGTTACTAAAACAGATCTGGTAAAGAACAACCTTCAAAGATCTGCCACCGCTCCAATCCAGTTTGCAGGAACAGCAGAGTTTTCAACTAGCCCCTAATTGATGCTGTGATGTTCTGAATAAAGAGGACAGGTCTGCTCTACTAATGCCTGTTATTTGTCAAATGTTGCACAATCCAGAGGCAGGTTCAAGTTTTGAAAGAAAACACCCAGAGGAGTCTGGGAGGTGCTAGGAAATGGTTTTAGAGAGGCCAATGATTTTAACATTTTGGCTAATGCGTTCAAACATCCTGCAAACCAAGTTAAACAAGAACTTCAGCTGAATTCAGCTACAGAAGTTTTGACAGACAAGTAATCCCACTGGAACAGATGAATAAGGCATCTTTTCTGGTGCTGTTAGCTATGGATAATTATTCTCAGCTGCTCAGAAGACACCAAGATCTTGTCTCTGGAGGAAGTCATTAAGACGAAAGTTGACATCATCATACTGGTGAACTCATTTGAGGAGCATGGAGTGCATAACCCCAAACCCAAACCCATTCCCAAACACACAGGGAAAGCACAATATTGTAGGCTGTTTGACAAACATCTACTTGTGCCAGCTTTGCACCAGGAATTAGGAAACCATAATAATTCCCTCTCTGTCTCTCCCTTGTATAAACTCCTTAGAGTAACCCGATTCAAAGCAAGCTTTACTCAGCCTCTTCTTCTGCTTCTCATCTTGGCCAATACATAATCACCACCACCATCATCATCATCATCATCATAATTTTTTATTTATATCCTGCCATCCCCAGCCGAAGCCGGGCTCAGGGTGGCTAACAATAAAATAATACAACATTCTAAAATCATTTCATTATAAAATTAATTCAAATCAAATTGATGGCAACCATTGGGCTAGAGTTCTGTGAAGATTGCCAAAGGAGGGAGTCAGGCTGTGCCCTGGCCAAAGGCCTGGTGGAACAGCTGTTTTGCAGGCCCTGTGGAAAGATGTCAAGGCCCGCAGGGCCCTAGTCTCTTGTGACAGAGCGTTCCACCAGATCGGAGCCACAGCCGAAAAAGCCCTGGCTCTAGTTGAGGCCAGCCTAACCTCTCTGTGGCCTGGGACCTTCAAGATGTTTTTGTTTGAAGACCGTAAATTCCTCTGTGGGACATGAGGCTTAAATTACCTTGGGGCCAGTTTCATGCTATTTAAGTCATCCATCATATTACAGGAAATAAAATGAGGGTGGCTGATATTTATAAGATGAGTGAGAATCACAGCCAATGTCATTTTTACATTGCCAAAGAGATTTTTGAGTAATATCATTTTTAAACCCCTCTCTACTGGCAGAAACATCAACATTGCTGCAGAGGATTGAGAACCCTACCTCTGCCCTTAAAAGATTTGCACAGGCTTTCCCCTGGTCAACCAAGTAAATCAGAGGGGAGAGTATTTGCAACCTGAGAGGAATCCTCTCTCATCACTGCCATGGCTTAGTAATTTAGAAGGACCAAAAACACTGTTTTGTCTCAACAAGCAGCAGTAGCAATGTTAATGGGCTGACCAAGATGAGAACAAATGGTGAAAGAGGGTGAAAATCCAATGAAACACCAAATAGAATTACAAGCTTTTAATTCTTTTTAAAGAATCTTTTTTCATAATGACATAGCAGATATATGCATGGTTTAATCTAAATAATCTATCATTTTACTTGTATACCACTTAGAGAGTTTTTGGATTCAGCAGTTTATTATTATTTTAAATAAATGAATGAATAATCTACTCCATTTCTGCTTGCTACAAACAAACAAACAAACAAACAAACAAATGGAAATGAAAACCTGACTGTTACTTCTCGTGCACTGAGAAGAACAAGATGTCATGTCCCAGCGCTAACAAAGATATTAGAATTAGATGTGTATTGTCAAGGAACACTTTTGCATACCTATAGATCCCTGGGAATGGGAAGGCTTTTTCTTCCAGTTGCCTCTTGTGAAATCTGAAACTCATTGAAAGTTTTCTTTTGAAATCAGTCCAACAGCAGCACAGGGAGGGGAAACAGACCAGGGAACTGAGCTTGATTTAATCTAGAAACTCCCGACCCCCTGCAGTTTCCCCCTTGCCTACTATGCTGACAGATAGAATTACAAGGGACAAAGTGACTAACTGAACTATGGGAAGTGGTAACAAGACATTTGGGGAGCAGGCCAGTGAAGTCGCCAAGAACATTTTAGATCGCCCTGTTCTTGATGCAATCGCACACAATGTCCACTGTGTGCAAGGCATCTTTGACAACAACAGCAACCAGCATGCAACTCATTTCAAGGTGCCGTGGGACATGCACCCAGAACATGCCAGATGCAGAATGGAACTGGCAGAAGCAAGCAGGCAAAAGAGTTGCAGGAATAAAAGTTAGGGTGGCATTAACAAGGGAGAGGGAAAGTCAGTAGCAAAGGTTGAAATGCAGGTTACCAGTCCAGTAAAAATCCCAAAGACATAAGACAGCAGCAGCAGGATACCTTAAACATCTCTTGCTATGTCCAGTACAAAGCTAGTTTCTGTACAATGAGTCACTTTCATGCTGCTGGAAGGTTGGAAGGGCCTGAAAAAATTCTAATTAATAATCTTCAGTGTCCAGATTATGGAATGGCGCCCATTGATGGACTTGCAGGGCGAAAGGCAGGGAGACCAACCGTAAGTAGAGGCAGAGACAATGGCAGGCAAGGCCAGCTAATTCTAGTCTGTCTCCATCCTCCTCCCTGCTGAATTCTACAAGGGATAACATGGAGACTAAGGAGAAGGAAGCTAATAGGCATTAGACTTGTAGTAAGCAAGAAGGCAGGCAGCTGGGGGCCAGCTGAGGGCAGACTGAGGCTGGTGGGGCAGGAATCCATTTGCCCATATGGACCAGCATCCACTGTCCAATAGATTAAGCTGCTTACTACAAATTAGGCTGGTGGGACCAGTCAATTGACTGGTCAGTTGGTGGCAATGGCATACCCTCCAACACTTTTGAGAAGAAAACTGGGACACTGTCTTTTGGTGCCGCGTTGCTGCATGGGTCAGGTAGCTTGTGCAGAAATGTGCACCAAACTGCCACTGTTTACCAGGGTTGGAGAAAGATAACAGAAAGTGAGAGGGGAATAAACATTTCGCGCCTCGGCTACATGTCCACACCTCCCTCTCAGGGCCCTCGGTTTACCCCAGCAGCACAAGCGAAGCCTCTCCTGAAGTCCCTTCCTAGCGCCCAGATAAGGAGGCATATCTCTAAGTCCCACTTGCAACACCCAGGCTGTCCATTCCCAAGTGCAGATTCCTCACGAGATTGGTCCACATGACATGCATACTTTAAGCCCCTGAGGTAGGAATTCCCTCAGTGGTGCTTCCTGCCAATACTAATAGCCCTTGTGGCCTAGTCCACTAGGGCTGGGATAGCTGGAAACTGGCAGCATGGGAGGCAATTCCTCATCTCTGTGAAAAGTGCCACCACAGATCGGTCAGCTCACCACACTTGGCCTGAGTGGATGAAAAGAAACAGCATGCCACCTTCCCAACACCACTGCCGCCTCAGGAGCTGCTTCTGTGGCCCTTGTCCGCCGGCAGGGAGAAATCTGAGCACCCCAGGATTAGCTCAGAAACCGTGGTGGCTTTTCTAATTCCATGGCTGCCCCCCCCCCCGTAGAATCGGGACAGTTGAACAGTATGCAATGACAAGTTTTCATTTTGCTAAATGCAACTCAGAGGGGGCTCTTTGCATTTGGATCTCTGCTGGAGAGGAAGGGATACAACTTTAAATATCAGTCAATCGTATGTTAATGCGACGTTGCTATAATAACTTACCCAGGCTGTTATCTTTCCAAATGATAAAAGCATAAGAAGAGCCCTGCAGGCGCAGTCAGGCCAATGGCACAGCTAACACAGCCTCCTCTTCTCACAGTGGCCAACCAGTTGCCTGTAGGAAATCTGCAAACTCGCAATAACACCGTGTCACATCTTCTAAGTACACAGAACATTGGAAGAATGTTCATTTTCTCAGATATTTCATGAGTAAGCAGTAAACATTTAGTGGGAATAATTCCTTGATCCAAGAACCAACTATAATTTGTTACCAGCTGGAAGTATCTGTGCCACCCTAACAGATAGCAACACCACACCAGTGTCAACAGTGCATGTGAGTATCTTGTGACTATCATGTTTTCCTTGCTTGTTTTACATCAGCAATGTGCAGCTGCCTACCTCTTTGTGGGCCGTGAGCAAAGTCAAGGAAATTCCCATTGTGGTGCTGCACTAAGTACCTGCTTCTCTTCTGTGACAAGTTTCTTATTTGCCTCATTAAATGACTAGATAAGTGCCTTTTAGAGAAAGATGGATAACTCTCATGTGTTACCATCTACATGAGGCAAGTCCTGTCAGTTTCCTGGTACAGATGCAGTCCTTTGAAATTACAACTGTATAATTGTTCAAGGTTGTCTTGGTGGTTTTCAGGATTTTATGAAGGATGGCCATATCTTTTCATATACAGTGGTACCTCTGGATACAAACGAGATCCGTTCCAGAGCCCTGTTCACATCCTGAAGCGAACACAACCTGTGTCTGCGCATCTGCGTGTGCGTGGGTTGCGATTCGCCACTTCTGCGCATGCGCATGGGCAAGCGGCGAAACCCGGAAGAAACGCCTTCCGTTACTTCCGGGTTGCTGTGGAGCGCAACCCAAAAACGCTTAACCTGAAGCAACTTCAACCCGAGGTATGACTGTATCAGTTACCGTGACTTATGCCATGTTCACATAGAATCAGTTAGCTGTGTTTGCACACACATGTAATACCACATCCCCCAGTTGCTATATATTAGTTGACAAATAGTGTAGGTTTGTTGCTTTTCTGGAAAGTGCACGTTTGTCACACAGATCTTTGTAACACAAAAAATGCAACACTGAGGAAGGAGGCAGAAGCTCTCTTTAATGGCCTCTTCTTAATTCCCTTATTAGTTTGTAGCTCCTTCTTGTAAACAGCAGATGGCACTGGCTGTTCTCTGTTTTTCCACATGATTGTTCTGTGCAAAAGACCGCAGGTTAAGAATGCCAACTAAATTTATATCCCATCCATCTCCAGTTACATATTAAAGGTTTGTAGCATCACAGTTACCTAGCGTGGCAGTTTATCTCGTACATATGGTCATCCTCAAAGCACAATTAAAATTCTGTGGTACACCACACTTTGGAACGTTAGATGACATCATATATATCATATATTATATTGCATCAGATATAATAGCCTTTTTGTAGACATAGCCTGTGGGGTTTACTTCAGTTGTTTCATTAGGTATTCATTCGTAGTCAAAACATTTGATTTCTGGTAAAAGGGCAGAGCCAGGCAACTGTTTAAACTCCCTTTCAGTATACTTTTTATATAACCAATGCCTTCCAGGCCTTGTTTTTGCTCTGCACTGTAGTATTCAAATCAATCTATCTTCTAGAAAGCCCTCTCTACAACTGAAGGCTGTCTAGTACTATAGACCTCATCAAGGATTTAAAGAAAGACATTCTTCTTTCCTATCAAGACTCACCATGACCCCAACCCTAGAGTGAGGGCAATGCCTAAGACCTACCAGTCACTGAACTGGAACTTTCCAAAGTGTGTTGCCGATGTACAATAGCCCTGCGTTGGTCGTACCATCTTTTCCGGAGGCCTTTCCCCACAGTTCTGGTGTGGCAAAGCACCAACCCATGAGTTTGGTATGTTCCCATGCAGATCTGCTCTAGACTACCGGTGTTTCCAGATAAAGGTCTGTAGTCATCTACTCAGAGTAGATCCATTCAAATGAATGAACCTAAGTTAGTCATGTTTATTAATTTAAATGAGCTGTCTTCAATGCCGTCCTAAGTAGCACTTTGTATGACTTCCTCACCCCACCTTCTCTCCCTGTGTGCTCCTTAAATCTCTTCTGGGAGTTCTTGCTACCCTTTGGAGCAAATCTGGGCGTGGTGGGATGTGCATGGAGGAAGGAGAGGGGGAGGGAAAGTCCTGTTGCACAAACAGAAGTTTTTCCACTCATGCATTTATTTAGTTTAATACCACCCTATTCTGAGTAGCATTGAATACCCAGAACATTTGTCAAGTATCAAGCACACTGAATGAGCACATCTGAAACTCACAACCCACACCAGAGCAATGCTGGTTCCTAAGCTGATTGCTGCTAGTTCACATGGGCAGCACATGAATATAGGAAGCTATTTTATACTCCGTAAGAACATTGCTCTAATGGTCCACCTATCTGGGTATTGTCTACAGTGACAGTTGGTGAGTTCTCCTCAGGGCTTCCCTATTGGTGACAATAGAAACGTTTTGATCAACACTATGTGAGAGTGATGCTGTAAAGTCATTGTGGCAAATTGAAAAAGTGGCTCTCAGATGCAGCTGGGGTGGGTATGCATCCACACATCATAAACCCTGGCTGTTGCTTGAGGCTTTCCAGGGTTTCAAATGGGAGCCTTCTCCATCCCAATCTGGAGATGTTGGGGATTGAATTTGGGACCTTCTGCACACAAAAAACCACATACTCTGATACCACTAAGCTACAGCCCTTTCTAGCCATAATCTGTATGTGTGGCATAGCCCACTGCAGCCGCTGAGCACAAAATCTGATGCAGTCTAGATGAAATTATATGCATTATTAGGCAATCAGTTTATTTTTTTTTTCTTTTGAAACCCAAATAATAGGGTGGGGTGGAAGAGCAAAGCATAAGCAGACCAAAATCAAATATTTTAAATGCCTGAGCAAACAAGTTTTAACCTGGCCCTGAAAAGATGTAACATTGACATCCTGTTCCACTTCAGTAGGGAGAGTGTTCCAAAGTTAAGGCCTCTCTACAGAAAAATGCCCTCTCCTTTGTGCAAGTTTAACATGCTTCAGGAAATGAAGGCGCTCGACCTCTGGTTGACCACTGTGAGAACAGAATACTGCACTGGATGAGCCTTTGGTCTGATCCAACAGGGCTCTTGTAATGTTCTTACTCTCAATATCAGGTGATGGGGGCAATGTAGGGCCTTTGTGACATACTTGTAAGCCCCCTTTGAAGCAGCTATCTGGGTACTACCAAAGGAAACCAAATTCTGGATTAGATTGACCTTGGCCAGTCCAACAGGAATCTTCCTAAATGTTTTGTTTGACGAATACCTTTCTTTTGCCTATTTGTATGTGATGATATGCTGCAGATCAATGGTGGGGAACCTGTTGCCCTCCAGATGTTGTTGGACTATGCCATCCCTGGTCATTGGGCATGGTGGTTGAAGCCAATAGGTGCTGGAGTCCAATAATCTCTGGAGGGCCAAAGGTTCTCAACCCTACTTGATGTACTGGATTAGAACCTAAGATAGTTGACTCCAGGCAGTTCACAGAAGTTCCCCATTCCCTTTCCCCCATCCTTATGGCCATCTGCACACACATCCCAAAGTCCCTATGGAGGGTTGGGAGTCCCTTATTCAAAACATATGCATATCTTAGGATCTAAGTCTGATTTGGAGTGATATCCCCCTTCCCCAGAAGCCCTCCCTTGCCCATGCCTCATCACACATGGTTAAGGAACCATCTCCCAAACTCCAAAAAAAGCTTTGCTGAAGGTGCTTGTGACTGGAGGGAACAGGGACAAGATGAGAAACTTCCCATGGGCTTCCTTAACTTATATGAGGATCCAGACTATTGCAACTAAGCTGTTCAATAAGCATGTAACAAACCTCACAGTGTCATAGTGACCCAATTAATAATAAAGAGAAATTGTATCCACATGTATAGTAGAAGAGGAACAGCACTGTGCGTGGCTCTCCATTTAATTAACCCCTATAAACAAAGATAGGGAAATAGTTTCTGGGAGACAGTTGTTACAGCAGAAGGCAGGGAACCCTAATCATTACAAACTGATTTCATAAAACCCCTTATGAAGGTTTAAGATATCCACAGCCAACCAGAGTGAGCAAAGTCTCTCCATAAAACACCTCCCATATTTCTTGTGCCAGAAAATATAATTACTCTCCTTATGTAATTGTACACCAGGTCAAGGTTAATAGTGAAATAAATAAGCAAAGCAATTGCCTGAACAATGTCCCTGGGAGATTTATACCACATATGTCATCAAAAATCAAATAAAAGAATGTGGCAGTCTTTGCTGGAAAGTAGGCTTTGTACCTCAATGTCTGTCCGATACTATCAGGACATATCATGTGCCAACCTTTCCAGGGCTCCAGAATTTCCTTTGCTTAAATTGGCTTGCACTCATTTAGTCATAAGCGCTTTAACTTTTTTTGTATGGAGCTTTCAACTATAACAAACTGGATTATCTCATTGCTCTTGTGACTCCTACACCCAAAATCTCAGTCATATGATCTTGACATCTTGAGGGCTGAGTCACATATTTAGTAGAGTTGGCATTTCAGCAGAGAATATCCACATTTCTATGTTCTCATCCATGTGAACATGTACTATGAATATGAGCATGGCACTTACATGTTCAGATTTGTAATTACATATGCTAAACATGAACACTGTTCATTTTTGTGTGGATGGTTTTTTTAAACAAAAAAATTAATACATTTATTCAAAAGTTACACGTCAGTTGCTGTTGGACTACAACTTCCATTATCCCCAGCTATCAGGACTTGTGGTCAGGGATGATGGGAGTTGTAGTCCAACAGCATCTGGGGACCCAAGGTTGAAAAAGGCTGGTCTGGACACTCTCTCAGTCTATCCAACCTCACAGGGTTATTGTGTGGTTGTTGTGAGAGGAAGTGAGCGATAAATAAGCAACATACATCTCCTTTCATACTCTGTTATTTTTTGGTTCTATAAATAAGTCTCTAGTGCATGTGTGCAAATTGTCGAAGCAGCATTCACTAAATTGCTACTAGAAGGGCAAAGGATAGTGGAATGTGAAAATCCATGTGCCCATGCGATCTGTGTCTAGTTCTAATCAGATTTCTTCCCCGGTTTATGCTCAGTCAATTGAATATTTCATCTATCCATACATGTAAACAAAGTATGCAATGGTAGGTCCATTAACATGCTCCAAGTTCAATAATGTACATTTGTTCAGGTCATTAACGGTTCCAAGATTGCACCAGTTTCTTTTAGTGTCCTTTCTATAGAACAGAATTTTAATTTCAATTGTTGAAGGTCATTGAGGGCATTACACGACAAAGTGATAAGAACGGTTATGTGTGAGAACAGCTACGCTTCAAGCTCAGGCGTGACCATCCACCTGACCGGGATATTGCCAAGTCACAGCAGGAAATATGTTTGAAACTGCTGTAAACAGGAAACTGGCTGGCAGAAGTAGGTACAAGGAGCACTTTACCATCGCCTGGTAACGTGATAGTTCATTGTTACGTATATAGGAGATCTACTGGTACAACATGACTTCTGTTTCCTCTCCTTCCAACATTCAGCTCCATTGGATGGTCTGAGGTCCTAGAATAATGAGAAAGGGAGAAAATTTCTCCCCTGCCACACCACGTACAACTTTGCACACATTATGCCTCTCCTACTCACCCGTGTGTCCTAAACCAAGAAATCCCAAATGTTGTAGCCTTTCCTCATAGCTAAGACCAGCTTAAGGGTTCAGGGAGGGCGGCCCTCAAGGCAGGGAAGTGGTGGGTGGTGGGGGTGGAGAAGACAGTGATGTACAGAGCGAAGACCAAGGTAATCCATTTTCATTTCCACTTCAAGAAATGCAGGGTCAAGGTTCAAGGCCGCTGAGCCACAGAGGGGAGTTGGGGTGGGACTAGGGGGAAAGAGGCAGCCCAGGAAGAACAGAAAAGTGGGGGTGTAGGCGAAGAAACAGCATCTCAAACCTAGAGGGGGGAGGACTTAGTGCTTGAGATGCATTGCTGCCCATCCCCGCTGCCCACAGAAGAGTTTCTATTACAAAAGGAAAGAGGGATGGGAGAGGATAGAATCATACCTCCAGAGCTGGAAATATCAAGGCAGCATCTAACCTCCGGTTGATACTGTGCTACGGATAAAGAGAATGCAAGGCAGCTGAAGATGACTCACAATAGGAGTTGGGGAGGGGGACCTGAGTCATTGTGAATCTGACCTGATAGGTCAGATGGGGAAATCTGCTGCCCACATCAAACATGGCAATCAGCCATGGCCAAACTAGATGAGATTAGTGTGTGCATGAATGGCTTTTAAATAGTACATAGGAGGTGTGGGGGCCCCAAACCAATCGAGATTGAGACTCAGGGGAGGCAGTGGGGTTTAACCATTTGCCCTCCTGCTGCAGTCCTGATACTGTCCGGCTCTCCTGCCTGCTGTTTGCATTGGAAGAAAAGTTCTCTTCCAATGCAAACAGCAAGCGTAAACCCTCAGATGCATCTGAATCCACGGGGGCGGGGGGGGGGACGGGACTCGCAGGTGTGAGTTGCCCACTATCAGGAGTTGCATTCTATGTGGCATATGTACATATATGAGTGTATGCGTGTGTGTGTTTGCTTCAAGAAATATTGGAACTACACATTATACCATAAAAACGAGATCAGATTTTCTGCAATGTACTTATAACTAGCTATAACTAGCTGAATGGAGCTAACTACTTAGTTGTACAACTAACTTCTCAGTACTATTGTTTATATGTTCATGTAATCCAGGGTAAAAGAGAAGCAGCTCTAAAGCCTCTTTTCTAGCCAGGATGTGTTTAAAACTCATTTTAAACTTTGATTCATTCCTGGAATAAAGCAGTTCAGGGACTGGTATAACTCACCTTGTAAATACCGTAAGTGGAAATGGACAATGCTTGCATTTGTTTTTCACATGTTAATGAGATGGTCACCTTTTCACAATTTATTAAAGCTGCTGATACGCTCAGATATTAAATGTGACTCAGAGGCTTGCATTTCCAATCCAAAGTCCAAATCCTGAACTGTTGCCTTGCCACATTCCAAGCGGCAGGCACCCTGAAAATATTGACTCAGATTCGATCCTTTATTCCAGGGTATAGGGCAAAGGGGGGGGGAGAGAAAAGAGAGTGCATCACCTCCTCACAAAAACCTACCTTCACTTTTACTGTCAAATGCCTATTGCCACAGAAAAAATATTCAGGTGTAGGCAAATGCAAATATATGTATTTCTGTGAAGAAACTCAGAAACATTGGTACCTTACTGCCATAAACTTGTTCAAGGGATCCTGTGAGTTGTATTTATGTAAGGGGAATTAGGGGTGGCTAACAGTGAATTTGCAGTGTCTATAAATTACCAGGATCTTTTGTGGAAAGCCATGGCAGGAAGACATGAAGAACATAGGAAGCTGCCTTATAATGAGTCAGAGCCTTGGTCTATCAAGCTTTGTATTGTCTACTCTACACAGATTGGCAGCAGCTCTCCAGCATTTCAAATAACAGTCTTGACCTACCTGGAGAAGGCAGGTTTGAACCTGGGACCTCCTGCAAAGCTGATTCTCTACCACCAAGCCACGGCATTTCCTCATTATTTGCTCTGTTTTTGATGCTCAGGCTGTGCCGGTGCTTATGTAGCCAAAATGCCACTCCCTTGCACAAATGAGGGGTGAAAGCTTTCCAGAACTACAAATCAGGGGCGCCGACTTATAAAAAATATTGGGGGGGGGGAGCCATACCGGGGTCCTGCCCCGGGAAGTTTTCTAAATTTTAGATGAAAATTAGTGAGTTTTAAAGTATTTCGGCGGAGCCGGAGCGATTTGGGAGGAGGGGGCTTGTTGCTGGATTCTTCAGCTGGGCCAGAGATCCCCTACTGGGGGGTCCCTGGGCCGAGTTGTGAGCACGGCCTGCTGAAGGGAGATCCAGCCGATTGCGCGACGGGGACGGCCGGGGCTCTCCGGCTAGGGCGCGCGGCTGGCTGGCTGGCGAGGGAGCAGGTGGGGAGGAGGCGGGGGATGGCGGTGGCGCTCTGCTGGAGGGGCGCCTGAGATTATTGGGAGGCAGAGGGGGCTCGGGCCCCCTCAGGCCCCATGGAGTCGGCCCCATGGAGTCGGCGCCTATGCTACAAATACACATTTATTTTCTTAAAATAAACCCCACCTTTCTTTCATCATGGAACCCAGGATGGTATACATCTGATTACCAGGCAGTCATCCATCCAGGCTCTGATGAGCCCCAGACCTACCAAGCTTCGACAAGATGGTGGACTCGTGCTTTCAGACCATACACTAAACCAGAGGTCGGCAGCCTAAGGCCTATGGGCCTCAAGCGGCCCATGGGGGGTCGTTTAACCGGCCCATGGACCCCCGCCGCCTGCTCGGGGAACCCCGCCACCCGCTCGGTCAGCTCCCGTGTGCCGTGCTAAACCAGCGTGGAGCAGAGCCAGGACCACCTTCCGTGACACTGGCAGGATTCCCATTGGCTGCAGGAAGCTCCATGCTGGAAATAGTGTTTGCGCACTCTGGCCCACCTCTGTCTGCGGGACAGTGAACCGGCCCAAGCCACAAAAACCTTGCCGACCCCTGCACTAAACAGCCCAATGAGAACTGAGTATGCTCAGTGGCAATAGAACACTATTGCTGTATGTGGAGGGTGAATGGAATTAAACCAGAACACCAGAGTTTTTTGCAGATCCAGCTCTATATACAGTGGTACCTCGGGTTAAGAACTTAATTCGTTCTGAAGGTCCGTTCTTAACCTGAAACGGTTCTTAACCTGAAGCACCACTGTAGCTAATGGGGCCTCCCTCTACTGCTGCTGCTGCACCACCGCACCACGATTTCTGTTCTCATCCTGAAGCAAAGCTCTTAACCTGAGGTACTATTTCTGGGTTAATGGAGTCTATAACCTGAAGCGTCTGTAACCCAAAGTGTCTGTAACCCGAGGTACCACTGTACTAATAGTGACCTCAATTTTCTGAGTGCCAGTCTTTTTAGAAGCAATATGACAAAACATTAGTTATCAGCAGACTTAGGGGAACCACGAGGTTTTTCAGAAGTACAAAAGTATTTACAGGGATTGGGGGAAGCTTCCCAAGGGAAAAAAACCAAATTGAGTCCAGTGATAATTGGTATGCTCAGTGGGCATCTATTGCTTATTACTGGAAAACCAGAAAACCAGAAGGAGGGGAAATGGAGTGGTTGGATTCCACATGGCAACATTTTGTTACAGGTCCAACTTGTAAAATTAGTTGGGTGCAGCACTCCCCCCCCCCTTTTTAATATAAAATATATTTTATGTTAATTTGTCATTAGAGTAAATATTTGTTTGTAAAAAGCACATCTACATTTTCTGAAGGTCTAACCGTATTGTCCAAAAAATAGGATCAAAGTGGACAAGTGTTTCTGAACTTTGTGACATGACACATCTTTGGCAGTTTTATTGGCTGCTTGGCCAGTATGAAATTGGATGCTTTGTATATCTTGGCAAAAACAAGCACAGCCCTGAAATGGCTCAGCCCTTTTCACATTGGCCTAGGGTTATGAAACAGATCCTATTCCTCAAGAGCACAGTACCTGGTGTCAGCAGAAGCAACCCAATATTTTTTAGAAGACTGCAGTTCGATAGACACTTTCCTGGGAGTAAGCTCCATTGGGGCTTACATCTGAGTAGATGTGCTGGACATTACCTCCTAAGTAATAACAAGGTTATAAAGTAAATATGTTATTGTCTTTTTATAGGTATGCATAATTAAAATTACGATGTCTAGAAAATGGAAGTTTATGTTGTCAATAAATGGGAGAAGGGTTGTGGTTCGACATAGACAACACTGAGGAATATGGACCTATGGTCTAATTCAGCATAAGGCAGCTTCCGGTGTTTCTAACAAGACTGTGAAAAGTTTAAAACAAACAAAACAAAACAGATTCCTTTACATCACAAGCAGAAAATCCAGGAAGGCTGCTGAATCGTTAGTCAATATGTAGGATGATTGTTGAAGGAAGACAGGGAGACCATAGAGAAGCTACAAGAATTCTTTGTTTTGCTCTTCAGTGTGGAAGATGTTTGACAGATGTTCACACCTGAACCACTTTTCAGGGAGAATATCTGATGAGACAAGTCAAGCAGAGACGATGAGATGTTCTAGGACTTGTCAACAAAATGCACATGAAAAAGTTACTAAGTCTGGCTGGCATGCTTCTGAGAGTCTTCGTGTGTACGCAAAACACATTCAGAACAGATGAGTTCCCTCAAAGAACTCTGGGGACTGTAGTTTACACCTCACAGAGTTACAGTTTCCAGCAACCCTTAACAAACTATTGTGCTTGGTATTCTTTGAGATCTGAAGATCTCAGGACAGTTCACAGCATAAAAATGCAAGATAAAAACACAATATACACAATAAAAATGCGGGGGGGACCAATAGCCCCCTCCCCACTACCCTCACAGTTGGGTGGTATGTAAATAAAATAAATACGGAAACAGAAATAAAATAAAAGGGAAGCAGAGATATCATTAGGAAATATATGAGCCACAAATCGATCGTGTGGTAGAACTTTCTGGTTTCTTTTGAAACTATTTCTTTCTCTTTGTCAGAGCAAAAGGGATACCTACCCTTAAAAATAAGAGATCGAGTATTTTAGAGTGTGATTAGACAGCAGTATGCCCCCTTTTCAAGAACAAAAACAAAAAAAATCAACATAGCATCAAAGATAGGAATACATGTGCTTTCTAACTCATGTCTTATTTTGTGTTGAAAGTTTACAATGAATATGCAACTTTAGGCTGCTTGGGTTTGAGGAACTGGAATACAGCAACCCTACTAACCCACTTTTTCTTTAAAAGTGATCCAGAGGGCAGTGCATTAAATTATAAATACCTAATGTATGTCCTTGGATAGTTTTGAGGCAACATTATTAAAACAGAATTATTAAACAAATATGCCTTGCTGCCCAAAAAATCAGCACAATTTCTCCTGAGGGGTGTCCTGCTTCATTAAACATTTCAATTCCCCTGAGTTTGTCAACAAACATGTAGATGGGAGTAACATCTACCAAAAATACAAATTCCCATCAGTTTTAAACCAGTTTTCCTCTCATGGCATTCCTCCTGCCCCAAAGAATCCTGTAATTTGATGAGAGTGTTGAGAATACTCTGTTAATAATCGCTAGTCCCCTCTCATAGTTATCATCTCAGACTTCCCTAGGAAGTGGAAGACTATTGTAATGTGTTTGTGGGGGTAGTTTGAAAAAATTCTCAAGGACACCCTCCATGGACTATAAAAAACAGATTAGAGGATTGGCAAAGGTATAGGAACTGGCCTGGCAAGTTCTTTACTTGTGCATGCTCTTTTGTTATCAGCTCACCTTCCTGAATGAGCAAGAAGGTGGAGGATTGCCCATCTTTTTGTTCTCTGCCTGGGCAGGGGGAGAAGGAAAGCTAACCTGCTTTTTGGGTCTTTCTTGAACCTGGGCCCACCTGCAAAGCTAAATACGAGAACATGATATGTTGAAGTGTTAATGCTGCAAGCCTTTTGTATTATGCTCAATGTATGCATGTGTAAATAAGTCTTAAATCACACAAATGACAGAAGTTTCCAATAACCATTATTCCAAGAAACCCAAACCTAAGGTATGTGTGGGGACCCCTGAAACCTCTCACCACTGAGGGGTGTAGGTAACACTATTCAGCTAGTTGAAATTGTACTGTTGCTTTGTTTTTAAAATGAAGGGGCAACCCATTGCTTATTTAGTAGAGCATTCGTTTCCCACTCTCCAGCCAAAAAGGCTCCTGGAGCCGCTGACATATAAGCAATTAAAATGAGACTGTGCAGGGGTTGGACTGACAAGCCCTGCACCTTCTAGGTCCCTGGTGTCACTGTTCAGAGCATAGACTCTGTACAAGTACAGACTTGTTATGGAAATAAAGGGGGGCACTTATTGGAAATCAGTTTTGTCACCTCTTGCCCCCCAAACCCCGAGACAATGAAGCCAGCCAGCTTTTATTCACAGTCGCATAAGCACTACACTACAGCATGGCCATAAACTTGTACGTTCAACTGCTGAAATATACACACAATGGCCTGCCCATATTCAGCAATATCAAGTTACAGTATAGGAAAACTGGAGCTATTAACAGTAATCCTTCTAGTTGGTTAATTGGTTCGGCCACTTCCATGCACATGACGTGTGATGCTAATTATTTCCTGAAGAAGTGTGCATGCACACGAAAACTCATACCAAGAACTAACTTAGTTGGTCTTTAAGGTGCTACTGGAAGGAATTTTTTTATTTTGACTATGGCAGACCAACACGGCTACCTATCTGTAATTATTTCCTGTGAGAGTTAAATGATAACCAATCAGAGGCAGCTACAGGAGAGCTATGAGATTAAGGGGAGGGTCAGATGCCTTGTCAATCCCAGCAGGTATATAAGAGGACGACCCGGCCTGCCCAGGCCATAGGCAAAAGTTTTTCAGTGTTAATTTTATTCATTTTTTAAAAACACCATGGTATTTAACAATAATATCTTACTGTATGTCCTTTAGAGGAGAAATTGGCTTCACTCGATTTTGTTTATAATACTCTTCCATTTTCTTCTAGTTGTGAGGGTGGGGGGGTGGGGAGGGGCCTCACCAGTGGAGTAGCCTAGGGCCTCTTTTCATCTAAATCCGGCCCTGCTTAAACTGCATAAATACCGTAATACAACTAGTTTTTATGTATACTCATAATACTGAGCAATCAGATCTGCTGTTTAGCAAACAGCACAATAAAGTACTGGTAAATAGCTGATTGCCTACCACAGGAACTTTTGTTTCCCCAGTAACTGGATTAGTGCACCTAACATTTTATAATTTCCTATTTGGGTTTCCACCCCTGTGCAAGGAGCTATATCAGCACCTCTCCCCCTTCCCTTATGTGACTGGATTCCTCTGTTGAGGCGCACAGAGGAGCCTGGCTGCCCAGTGCAGTGTCGCCAGTGTTAAATTGTGGGTGAACATATCAGACGACACAGTGATTCTTCAAACAGCTCTTGTTTATTCAGAGGCCAGAACAGAACTGAATTGAAGAGCTCAGTCAGCCTGCTTATATAGAGTTCCAGTACGTTACTGTAGCAACTTTCTAAAACTATCCAATCACTGAACGTCACTTTCGATCCTTCATTTGCATACAAACTATCCAATCACTGAACATCACTTTTGATCCTTCATTTGCATAACTATCTACAGTATCCCCCTGCTGGCCCAGGGTGAGAGCAGTACATGTGAAAAGGATCTAGGAGTCTTGGTTGATCACAAACTTGACATGAGCCAACAGTGTGACGCGGCAGCTAAAAAAGCCAATGCAATTCTGGGCTGCATCAATAGGAGTATAGCATCTAGATCAAGGGAAGTAATAGTGCCACTGTATTCTGCTCTGGTCAGACCTCACCTGGAGTACTGTGTCCAGTTCTGGGCACCACAGTTCAAGAAGGACACCGACAAACTGGAACGTGTCCAGAGGAGGGCAACCAAAATGGTCAAAGGCCTGGAAACGATGCCTTATGAGGAACGGCTAAGGGAGCTGGGCATGTTTAGCCTGGAGAAGAGGAGGTTAAGGGGTGATATGATAGCCATGTTCAAATATATAAAAGGATGTCACATAGAGGAGGGAGAAAGGTTGTTTTCTGCTGCTCTAGAGAAGCGGACACGGAGCAATGGATCCAAACTACAAGAAAGAAGATTCCACCTAAACATTAGGAAGAACTTCCTGACAGTAAGAGCTGTTCGACAGTGGAATTTGCTGCCAAGGAGTGTGGTGGAGTCTCCTCTTTTGGAGGTCTTTAAGCAGAGGCTTGACAACCATATGTCAGGAGTGCTCTGATGGTGTTTCCTGCTTGGCAGGGGGTTGGACTCGATGGCCCTTGTGGTCTCTTCCAACTCTATGATTCAATGATTCTTCGTGACCCCATGGACCAGAGCACGCCAGGCATTATTTCATACGTTATTTCATAGGTAAAGGTAAAGGTACCCCTGCCCGACGGGCCAGTCTTGCCAGACTCTGGGGTTTGTGCGCCCATCTCACATTTATTGGCCGGGGGCCAGCGCTGTCCGGAGACACTTCCGGGTCACGTGGCCAGCGTGACAACGCTGCTCTGGCGAGCCAGAGCCGCACACGGAACGCCGTTTACCTTCCCGCTGGTAAGCGGTACCTATTTATCTACTTGCCCCCGGGGGTGCTTTCGAACTGCTAGGTTGGCAGGCGCTGGGACCGAGCAACGGGAGCGCACCCCGCCGCGGGGATTCGAACCGCCGACCTTTCGATCGGCAAGCCCTAGGCGCTGAGGCTTTAGCCCACAGCGCCACCCGCGTCCCCTACGTTATTTCATACCTCCGTACAATTCTTTTAAAAGCAAGTGGCTATTAGTATGTATTTCATTACTTATTTATTTATTGAATTTATATTCCGCCCTATACCTGGAGGTCTTAAGAGGACTGAGGTGGCTTGCCTAAGGTCACCAACTGAGATAAGGGCAGAAGCGAGACTTAAACCGCAGGAAGCCTAGCTTCTCTTGGCTAAGCACACGAAGGAATATTTCGGTAATCCAGGAACAACCTCAACACATGATTTCTGGCATGCGTTTCTCCCTCCACCAAAATATTATTTGAGGGGAAGCTTGGGAAGAGCTGTATTTATCGCGCGGCTCTCGACAGAGCGGGGGAAATGGGGCAGAGGGGGCTTCGCGCCGCGGCCCGACGGAGCCTTCGCGGCTGCCACCTTCCCCGCGGAGGTCGCCGCAGTTCACGCCGGGACATGTAAACATCCCCCTCGGCGGGGAAGCAGGCCGCCCGGCCGGCGCAGAGCAGGCAGGCAGGCAAGCCGGCGGGGGGCGGCGTCACGGCCGGCATGCCGCGCACGCGCACCGAAGTTGCCGGCTCCTCGCCGGACAGAGCCGGCGAGCAGTTTGTGTTCAAGCCGGAGCCGGAGGAGCGGTCCTCATGGTGCAGCGCCAGGGCGGCGAGGAGGATGCCGCCGCCGCCGGAGGGCGGTGGGAGGCAGAAGATTCCCCTCCTCCCGGGGGCCACGACAGGAACGGCGAGGATGGCGGGCTCTGCCAGGTGCACGACCTGGAAGCGGCAGCGGGCTCTGCCAGCCTCGGCGACGGCGGCTGCTTCCGAGGAAGTTTCCCTTGGAGACGCGGGACGCCCGGTGGGTGAGGGCAGGCGGGAGGGCACGCGGGGCGGGGAGAGAGGAGGCTGGCCAGCTGGCAGCAGGCAGGGCGAAGAGGCGCAACGCCGCGCGCCTTGCGCGCCTCTTCTCGGCCTCGGGCGGAGGCTCCGACCGGCGGGCGTCTCAGTGCCCTGGTGCGCCCTAGGGTGAGCCGGCGCTCCCTCGCCGCTTGGCCTCGTGGCAAGGCCGGCTGCATCTTGCCTCTCTCCACGCGAGGTGCCCGCGAGCTGCTCCTTTTAGGCTCTGCCCAAATCCTTGCCAACCTTGAATACATCCGCTTAAGGTAGTCACAACAGCAGCAACAACAACAACAACAATTCTTGTTCTCTCTCGGCCCTCCTTGGTTCTTTGATTTGTGGTTCTGTTTATATACAGTGCCATGCACGTGCGGCTCTCTTTCAAAAAAAGGTGCATGTTTTGGGATTCCGTTTCTCCTTTGTTTTAAAACTTTTAAGAGTTAGGGCGCATGGGCTTAACCTAGAATTTCCCAGCGCCTGTCAAGGCAGGTTAGTGCTTTTACCGAACATATCATGGTGGCAAGTTGAAAAGGTAAAGAGAAACCTTTCCCATCGCTGGTCTCTAACACTTTTGCCCTCCTAAAATCACTTAGCACAGGTTATCTATTCCTTAATAAGCTTTACTTTTCTTCCAATTTTTAAAATCTTGTGCTTATGTGTAAAAATCGATGTGTATGATATCGAGTAAGGAATTGGGGAATTGCATTTTAATTATTATAGAGTACTAGGGGCTGTGTCTCTGCTTTCTGTGGTGGCAACTCCCTCATCATTTGATTTTGTGTTTTAAAGTATTATATATTTGGTGTTAGCTGCCCTGAGCCCAGTTCTGGCTGGGGAGGGAGGGGTATTATTATTATTATTATTATTATTATTATTATTATTATTATTCCCCCACACTTTAAGAGAGAACGTCCCCTTCCCCGTGCAAGGACAAACATGCTTTTCACCTTCCCAACCCCATTTCTCCCTTCTCGCTGTACTTAGACTTCTCCTTCTTCCATTCCTCAGCTGCCTCATGTGAGAGAGATAAAGGATGCGGAACCCTCACATATTCCATTGTATGAAGGTACTTAATTCAAACCTCTGCTGTTGTTTAAAACCACAATTTCGCTCTTCCTTCCATCCCTGCTTTACTCTGACTTCTGCCATGATTTGAAATCACCAATCCCCCACTCTCAGTATCCCTCTCTTCTCTCTCTCATGCCATGGCCACTGCTGTTGTGCAACCTGCCTTGTTTTTAGCTCCCCTACTGCATCCTCACTTCATGTAAATCCAGGGTTGGTTGTGATGGGGTACAACAAATCCACCAAAGTAGGGTGCATGTATAGATAGCCTGGCGTTTTTATGTATATAGGAAGGTGTGTAGCTTGTGTATGAAAGCATAAGGGTGGTTATATTTTGTAAAGGGGTAACTAAACTGTTGGTGGTCCTATACTATGCGTCTTTCTCTCTTGACCTGAAGTACTGTAGTATGAAATATATTCTGCAACAAAGGACATTTTGTTCTACAGCATAATTTGTACTTGCACACTCTCTTGCTAACGTACACAATAATTACATCAACATATGTAACTATCATGTTTAATCAGGCTGGCAATGGAAAAGCCATCTAATATTGTTTATTTTAATCATACATTGAAAAGCTATGTTAATATTTAATTATCTAATCATCTACCCCTTGGAGCCATAAGGGAGGCACTCAGAACATAACCATTTTTGTTTTAAAGAGTGGTGATTTGTCAACCTAGCATTTTGTGAGCTGCTAGTAACAGTGCTTTCAGCAAGAGCAGTCATAGTGTGTAGGATTAAGCTTGCGGAGAAATCTGCTGTGTAGAAGTTTTATTCCAAGTTTATATGAGTTTGCGAAACGTTACAAAGCAAAGGATTGTCCAGAGACCTAGATAACACATGAACTATTTTGTTTTCCCCCTGCTGCCGCCACAACCACTTTTCCAAATCAAGAGAGTCTTTAATATTATTTTGCATTTCTAGTGGTAAGTTCCTGTGACAGTCAGAGACACTGGTCTTGCACACAGTGTATTGAAGCGTCTGTCGATAATGTAAAGGATTAGACAAATTCAGGGAGGTAAAGGCTATCAGTGGCTATAAGTCCGGATGGCTATACAGTACTCTTTTTCCATAGTTGGAGGCAATATTTTTGAATACCAGCTGCTGGAAATTGCAGGAGAGGAGAGTGCTGTTGTGTTTAGGTCCCACTTACAGGTTTCCCATAGGCATCAGGTTGGTCACTGTGACAACAGGATGCTGGACTAAATGGGACACTGGCCTGATCCAGCATGGGTGCTGCTACATTCTGGAAGCCATTGAGTAGGTTGTAGGATCGTTCCATTTTGGGGACCTACATATTTTGGATGTTGTCTGGATTGTGCCACTTCAAACTTAAGGTGGATGAGGATTCGTGTGGCTGAATGCTCCTCCATATAGAATACCTGTTTATTGTAATTTCAGTTCTCCATTTTGATCCTTCTCTTGAGAGCGGAGCTAGCCATAAAACAACATTAGGCAAATGGAATACTGAAAGAATAACGCTGTCTCTTAAAACTTTATATACCCAGCAGAGAAATTGTGGGTGTCACTGTTTGCTGTGCTTTGGCACTGAACACCTTTTTGTCGCTGTTTTCTCAGTGCTGAATGGAAACCTACTGTGCTTCGAGAACATAGGGACATGGGAAGCTGCTTTATACAAAGTCAGACCATTGATCCATCTAGCTCAGTATTGTTGGCACTGACTGGCAGCAGTTCCCCGGGGTTTCAGCAGGCATATTTCCGAGATCTACCTGGAGGCACCTTTGCATGCAAGATAAGTTCTCTGCTACTGAGTTGGAGACATTCCCCAAGAGAGCCATTGTGTGACGAAGGATAGCGCTTGAAGAAGAGAGGAAGGTTATCTTATTCCGTTCTTGAAGTTTACATTGAAAGGACAGATGCTCTAAAACCTATAATATTTTTCTTTCTTTTTAATTGCAGTAAGAAGGTCATTCGTTTCTACAGTGTTTGCTTTGCTAGTCTGGAATACCAGCCCAGCTTTTTTTTTTTTTTTTTAAGAGAAAGAAAGTACAATTGACTATGATACCTTCCCTTTATAATATGAAAGTTTGGTGTTTTGTTAATAATGCAGAGGTTCGCTTTTCCAGCATCCCTAAACATCCTTTTATACAGCAACAACTTCAGAGAATTAGTGTCATATAAAAAGTCTGTGCAGAAGTCTGGCACTTTTATCTTTTAGGTAATCAAAGTAGACTGCTACACCAAAACTTGATATTTTGTTCTTATTCTTCATTCTGTAGATCAGCATGGCTTTTTTTCCTTCTTCAGCTTCAGTCCATTCTGAGTCTCCTTATTTTAATCCAATATTTCAGAGAAAAATTTCCATTAATGTGGGTCTGTATTGGACAAGAAGAGCAAATTGGGGCAATAATGTAATTAAGGGATCAAATCTACATCGGTCTGTATTGGCTAATGTTGTGAAGCTCTGCCAACAGCTACACTGTAGGTTCAGAGAGAGAATGGCACGTTTGTTCTTCTAATAACACTTTAGATTAAAACCCATTATGATTAAATAGAGATGTGTGTGCTTTACCTCAAGCAGTAATATGCCTTGAGATTTAGCATCCTTTGAAATCTATTCTTTTCTGTTCCAATATGTCGCAGAGGCCCCTGCTCTGGAGCTTTTCTGAAAGAGAGTGGGCAGCCCTGTTTAGTTCATTGTTTGCTTATATACCTGCCATAGATGATATTTTGAAACCAACCCCCCTCCCTAAATGTGTTCTTCAGATTTTGCCTCTTCCTGTACAGGTGTCTCCCCACTTGTGCACCATCAGCACATGCGCTCCCACTGACACGCGCACCATTTGCAGGGCCGAAAGGGGGTTGGGTAGGGGCAGAACGGGGGAACCCTCACTTACACATATCCCAGTGATCCATGCGGTGGCCAGGAACAGAACCCTCACATAACTGGGGATTCTCCTGTATTAAGGCTGCAGTCTTATTAAACACACTTACATGGGAGTAAGTGCCATTCAGCTCAGTGGGATTTAAATCTGAATAGACATGCATAAGATTATGCACAAATTAGAGGCCCAGGTGTTCTTTGTTACTCACTACTGCCCAGGTGCTTCAAGTACAGTGGTACCTCGGGTTAAGTACTTAATTCGTTCCGGAGGTCTGTACTTAACCTGAAACTGTTCTTAACCTGAAGCACCACTTTGGCTAATGGGGCCTCCCGCTTGCCACCGCTGCATGATTTCTGTTCTCATCCTGAAGCAAAGTTCTTAACCTGAAGCACTATTTCTCGGTTAGCGGAGTCTGTAACCTGAAGCGTATGCAACCTGAAACGTATGTAACCCAAGGTACCACTGTACTGGTCTGATAGAAAGCCAGTGAAATGCAGTGAAAGTTAAGCCCATGTAGATGTAACTTTCATTTCATTTCATTTATTGGTTGCCTTTCCACCACAACAGTATGTGGTCACATTAAATCGCCATATTAAGAACTCCTGGGGATTTTGAAGACAAATGTGTTGTGAAGAACCTATACGTTGTGCCAAGTTTGCCCATGGTAGTCTAGAATTTTGGAGTAGACTGAAAGCAAACAGAAAGTTCTGAACATGAGCTAGAACTGGTGCTTAGGAATATGTGGAGGTGAAGGAGGACATATCCACAGATAAACAGGAAGAAAAAGGGCAAGAAAATGAAAGGGGTTTTCGAGATAGATTAGGAAGATAGGAAGAGAATCTGAGATAGGTAGATTGCGAGAGGAGATGGTGGATTTTGCAAGATGAGAATATGCAACGTCATAGGATGAACCCCAAGCTATCTGTATTGATTTCAGTCAATTTTTTAAATATCTTGGTTGGATCCTTTTTACATCCTGTTGCTACATGATCCAGTGTTGTAATCGTGTGGCCAAGTCTCCAGAAAGCTTTAGCATCACTTCTGAGTAAACTGGAATTTTAAATATGCTTTAGTACAGCCTTCACTAACCTAGTGACCTCCAGATGTTTTGGACTACAACTCCATTCAACACAACTGACAGGCTGATGGGAGTTGTAGTCCAAAGCATCTTGAGGGGACCAGGTAGGTGAAGACTGCTTTAGTATGTAAGAATATAGGAAGAGTTATGCCATAACAGACCCATTGCGCATAAGGATGGAAGGATTGTTGGTTTCAGTTCTCTCAGTTCTCTACATTTCTATAGCAATTTGTGAAAATTCTTCAGCATTTAGTGTGAATTTTTGCACATTTTTATGTGCAGTTTTGACTAGTGAGCACATTTTTGCAATCAATTTCTCCTAATGTTATGAATTTTTGCATGATATTTTCACTAATATATTCATTTGTTATGCACACTTTCCCCCCTAATATATGCATAAGCATTCTTTGGTTGGCAAATTCTGGATGAGTGTGAATTCTGGAGGATGCCAATGTTTCGATTCTTTCATTGTTTTAGGAAGTGCAAATTTGATACAATTTGCCTGTAGATGCAAATTGAACCAAATTTCTCCCCTTTTGCTCCACGGAATGCCTCCAGAGAATTCCATAAGTAGATTCCTCTTTTAGGACAAAACGAGGAAAGTGTTGTGTTAAGTGGGAAACTTAACCAGATGACTTTTAGATTTGGATCGGCTAAGAGTAGAAGTGCTCAGGTTTAATTTCCAGGAATTGATTTTATCGAGAAGAGAGTTGTTTGCACCTTCATGCAGGCAGACTGGTAAAAGGACCCTGTCGACTTAACTGTGGTAAAATCCATGTCCAACTCCTCATACCAAATAAAAAAAATTTCCCCGTAACACCTTAGAGACCAACTTAGTTTGTTGTTGGTATGAGCAGGCTTCCTCAAAGTCGGCCCTCCAGATGTTTTTGGCCTACAACTCCCATGATCCCTAGCTAGCAGGACCAGTGGTCAGGGACGATGGGAAATGTAGTTTCAAAACATTTGGAGGGCCGAGTTTGAGGACGCCTGGGTATGAGCTTTGAGTTGGTCTCTAAGGTGCTACTGCAAAAAAAAAAAAAATCTTTTGTTTTGACTACGGCAGACCAACACTACCTGTAACTACTCCTCATACCAAGTACATTCTCACATTAAGCCTAACCTTAGTGTGTCCAGCGCTTGAAGATTTCAGCCCTTTCAAAACAGAGACAGCTGCTGCTCAGAAGTTGACTTTACCAGTTGAAATCCTGGGACCAAGGCAGCCAAAGCATGTCTGTGCATATTCTGTCACCTTGGATTCACAGCAGCTGAATGTTAGAAAACATTGATTCTCAGCTTCCAGGTTGCTTATCAGCTTCCAGGTTGCGATTCCAAGTTGCTTAGCAACCGACAGAAATGCCCTGCCAAACCACTGCTTTCTTCTGAAGATAACTCTGTTGCCTCTCTAATCTTCTTAGATGGTATCCCTACACAGCTAACAGTTCCAGGATTCAAGGTTCTTTTTATATTTTTTTTAACAAAACATCATTATATTTGTTTTGGGTGTAAATAAGTTGTGGGAAAGAAACTCCAATGGCATTCTACCACCTCTACCCAGAATTATGTTCATATTATTGGGATACTAAAGTTAAGATATTTGCACAACAGGATAACTTCCTCTAAGTAGCCAGCTCATTGTAAAATAATAGGGTATCACACTATATATAATGAAACAAGTAGAAATAACCATATTTAGTGGGTGTAAGTTATATTGTTATTCATTACAGTTAGATAAGAAAACTAATATTTTACATTTGCTTTAAAAACTCAAGATTTTTCCTAATACAAATAAGATGTAAGGTTGATTTCTTAAATATTACCCAACAATGCTTGGGGAAACACTGGGATAGATGCTTGAGCCTGCAGTAATTTTCATTCATATAGCCTCGGGAACGCAGGTTCATATTTCTTGATGCTAAAATTTATCAGAATGGTTGGTTGGGCTATGTAATGAATGTGGCAAATGGACCTATTTTGCAAACATGGTGCATGGATTTATACACCCCACACTGAGACTACTTTAAAAAAAAAGTTGAAAAAATGCAACATGCAGATAAACATAGAACTTTTTGAAAGAGTAAAATTACAGTCCATACCATCATGTCAAAAATTTCTGTTATCTTTTTTTAAAAAAACCAACCGTATACCTTCAGTTGCACTAAATGTATTTCTTTTGTTTCTTTCCCTCCTCATAGTAGACATATTTTTTTAAAGAACCGTTTCAAATTCAGTTGAAGAAATTATAGCTAAATTGTTAATTGCTAACTGGAAACTGTTTTGTTCCAGGAATAAAGGGGAAAAGGACCTGTCCAGGGCTTGGCCTGTTCTATACGCTGCTGTCTGCCTTTCTCTTCTCTGTGGCATCTTTATTCCTCAAGAAAATTGAAGGTGTTCATTCAGTGGAAGTCAGTGCCATTAGATGTGTTTTCCAAATGACATTTGTCCTTCCTGGTTTAATATACTACAGGTGAGTATTATGCCTCCTTTGTATGAGGCAAAGCTAAGAAAAAATGCACTTTGGATTATTTATTATTTATTATTATTATTGCCATTTATTTATACAGTCAAACCACGGAAGTCGAACATAATCTGTTCTGGAAGTCTGTTTGACTTCCGAAACGTTCAGAAACCAAAGCGCAGCTTCTGATTGGTTCCTGCAGCCAATCAGAAACCACAAAAGCCTCGTCAGACGTTCGGCTTCCAAAAGAACATTTGAAAACTGGAACACTCCCGGTTTTCAATTGTTCAGGAGCCAGAACATTTGACTTTCAAGGTGTTCGGGAGCTGAGGTACAACTGTATACCGCTTTTTGGAGCAAGTATACAGTAAGAATTAAACAAAATGCCATAAATCAGCAAGGGAAACAATATAAGGAGGGGCAGAGAAAAGCCTTCCCTGGGCGGAAGACTAATGAGCTCACCAACCTTGCCTTCCACACTCTGTGAAGCTAGAGGCCTGAAGAGATTATGAGAAATGCTTATGCCAACAAAAATAATTAAGGCTGCTCTCACCACCACCCATTCTAATTATTCAGGGATTCAAGGCAAGCAGGTAGGTCTTCAATCTGTGGGTCGCAATGCTGCTTCTGCCATTTTGGACTCCAGCTACAGCTGGCCAAACCAAAAGAGCACTGCATGCAGTGTTTGGGCTAGAACACATCATGATGATGGGACACTCATTTTATCAATTTCAATAAGTGCTGCAAAGTGGCAGGACAAAAGCAAGAGGAAGATATTTCTAGCCAAATGTAGCTGTGCCCATAGTAAGGGAACTCTCTGGAATGGGGGCTCCATCCACGTTCCGATCTATTCCTGTGGCTTTCTAGACTTCTTGCACAATCGATGTTTGCTGGGGACCAGAATGCAGAAGTGTCTATTGCAGTGATTAGAATGCAGAAGTATCTTCAGTTCTCCAGAACATAAGCCGCAGTGATTTCCTCAAATACCCTAAAATCTAGCCTACAGCACACAAACGTAGAGTTCAGCACAGCAGTCTTCGCTTTTGTAGTTCACCAGAAAACAAGCTAATAAGCAGATTTTAAGGGTGTGAGGGTGTACAGTGAATATAGTTGTCATCCACTGTAGAGTCACTGGAATATCTATTATTATGATATCTAGAAAAACAAACATGCCCAGGTGCTTCACTGAAATTGTGAGTCTTTAAAAAAGAAACCCCACTGGTTTTCAATAGCTTATCAACCTTTTGGCTCAGAACAAGTGTAAAAATCACTGGTTTTCATATAGTTCTAATGCTAAGGTAGCACTATGTATATTGCTCTATGAATTGCCATTTTTAGGTTTAATAATGTACCTTTTTAGCACTATTAGTATGTCAAAAGTGAATACTGTATGTGAAAGTTGGTCTCATGGTACAGGTTAGAAGTCAGAGGTGAGTCTTGTGTCTGGACTAGTTGAAGACCATGGAAACTGCCAAAAACATTCTAAAAAGGATAATAAAAACAGGAATACTTAGAATACTGATAGTTGCTCCAAAAATGAAAAGCCCAACACGCTGCCCCATGCAACTACAAGCTTAAAATTCATAGTCTTCCTGCCACCCAATAAAATGACCCAAAGGAGCCTTTGATAACAACCTTCCCTGATGTCTGCTGGTGCCCTTTCACATGCTGGCTGGCTGGTCTCCATGTGTCCTGGAAATAACAAGTTGTTCCTCAAGTCACCCAGCTGCTGCATCTCAGGCTTCAAGCTACAAACTAAGAGCGGAATGCCAAAGAGTTTTTATAACCATTTGATCAAAATGCATCAAAGTTGGGGACACTATTGGAATGTGAAAGTGTCCTAGTAGTGTCAGCGTTGGAAAAATCACAGTGTTATTTAACTTTCTGTGATCTGAAATTCACTGCAAAGTCCTATTGATGCATGAACATGGAAACCTTAAGCCATGAGTTAAATTATACACATCTCTCTTTCTTTCATTTTAGAACAGGATTTCTGGGACCAGAAGGCAAACGACTCGTTCTTTTCTTTCGAGGATTGCTTGGCTCTGGTGCAATGATTCTTCTCTACTATGCTTTCCAAGTGATGCCTCTTGCTGACGCTACAGTCATTACTTTCAGCAGCCCAGTTTTTACGTCACTACTGGCCTGGATATTTCTCAAGGAGAAGTATAGTCCTTGGGATATTCTTTTCACTCTGTTTACAATCACCGGAGTGGTGCTTATTGCAAGACCACCTTTTTTATTTGGATCCAGAGTTGCTGGAATAGAAGAAGAGTACAGAGATCGCCTGAAAGGGACAATAGCAGCTGTTTCAAGTGCCGTAGCTGCCGCGTCAACTTTTGTTATACTAAGGAAGGTGGGGAAATCAGTGCATTATTTTTTGTCCATTTGGTATTATGCAGTAATTGGGTTAATAGTTTGTCTAATAGCACTTTTCGTAATGGGTGAGTGGAGTTTACCCAACTGTGGCATAGATAGATTTCTCTTGGTATTAATTGGAGTGTTGGGTCTAGGTGGCCAAATATTCCTTACAAAAGCACTACAGATAGAGAAAGCTGGTCCTGTTGCTATAATGAAAACAATGGACGTGGTGTTTGCTTTTATCTTCCAAATTCTTTTCCTCAATCATTTGCCTACGTGGTGGACAGTCGGAGGTGCCCTTTGCGTAGTAGCTAGCAGTTCCGGAACGGTCATTCGGAAGTGGCATCAAAACTCGAAAAAAAGTACAGGAAATGAAATTTGACAGGTGGGGTGTTATTTCACTGCTGAAAGAGAGCAAAGCACTTGAGTATTAAATAATTCGCCGCCACCTTTCCTTTTCGTGGAGATGGTGCTCCCATGTGCCAACTCTGGCACCAGGCACTTCTCTCTGGCAAAGAGGGAGACTTGCGCCTGCACAGGTAGGGCTGAAGTGTGTGCCCAGTTCACGTTTCAATCTGGTAATGTTCCCATTTTGTTTTGTTATTTCTACTAGTTGTTGCTTTGGCATAGTTATTTTTCTATATTTTGGTGAAGCAGATCTTAAAATGTATTTATAGCAATATATATCTTTTATATTATTACATTGTGCCTGAGTAGATGGAGCAAAGGCCATATTGGCTGCCACTATTCAGCTGCTACGATTCAAAGAAAAGAAAAGACAATGGCCAAGACAATGGCACCCATGCTCAGTACTATGCAAAATGTTTTGAATGTCTGTCTGTTTAACTATGCAATTAAAGTAGCACCTACTTGTCAGTTTTGCCAGAATTTTGGGTTTAAGGATGGTGGACAGTTTAAGCCCCTATATACTAAGAGTGGGATGCGCCAGAAGCTACTGCATTCCAGAGACCCACAATAAGCTGGTACGCTGATGATGCATCAACACTGCCCCATGCCATTGCAAGTTATGTTAGTATATATTCTCAGGATTGATGTGTCTATCAACTTAAATCCAAGAATTTTGGCATAAGTGGTTTTTGCCTATCATAATAATTCTGGAACAGTGTTTACATATACTGTAGCAACACAAAACAACAAGCCGCCTGATCTATTGCGGCCTGGATTTGTGGGCTTGTCATAGACATCCCATTCACTATGGTGGAGAAGTCAGGGGCAGCAGGTCTTTGCATAGAGATCTTTCTTGGTACAGTCATACCTTGGTGGACGAATGCCTTGCGACTTGAACGTTTTGGCTCCCAAACACCACAAACCCGGAAGTGAGTGTTCTGGTTTGTGAACGTCCTTTGGAACCCTAACATCTGATGTGGCTTCCGCCGCTTCCAATTGGCTGCAGGAGCTTCCTGCAGCCAATTGGAAGCTGCACCTTGGTTTCCGAACGTTTTGGAAGTCGAATGGACTTCCAGAACGGATTCCGTTCGACTTCTGAGGTACCACTGTATTGGTGCAAAAACAGAAAGCCAAGCCTTGCTCAGACATGAAATGACATTGTATTGCAGTAGTTGCGATGGATGTGTACAACATAACATGAAAATGTCTGAAATGTATGTATAATCATAAAATGTTCACATGAGCTAGAATCTGGATGAATCAGGGTTTTACAACCAACAAGACTTGTTCTGCAGGTGTTGCCCGCACTCACATTTGACTGTGTTAGAGTTGCATTTTTGAGAGCAGCATGTCTGTGTGTAATATGGTCAGCTAAACCACAGAGATGGTATCAGTGTCATCAGCGTTCTGTATCTTTCTTTCTCCTCACTGCTTGTTCATTTGTAACATTTCCTGTTTGGTGTAACCCAAGCCAAGTTCCCATGCATAGTTACATTGGTGTCTTCATCACCAGATATAAAAATAGAACAATGTTCAGGAGATTCCAAATCTCATCCCTCAGAGCCGGTTTTTCTTTAAAACACAAATGGCGTTGTTTTCATGTAGTTTACCCCTAAACCTGGATGCTACCCCATTTCTATTTTTATTTAGAATTCTGTTATTGAAAAGTCAAGATGGAAACATCAGTAAAACCAAGTACAATATGCAACAGATTAGGCTAGCATTTCCCTGTATGCACCTTATTTTCAGCTAGCTAATGTGAAAAGCATATCATGAAGCATTCATTGAAACACAAATCCAGTCACCCCAGAACTTCCTAGTGTCAATGTACTTTAGTATGTGGATTGTATTTTAGTAAGAGCACCAGACGTCACTTTGATTGCGCACATAATTGTGATAAATAAAATTCCTAAGGCATATTCAGTATTCAGAATAAAAACATGTTATACATGTCAGTACTCTCTGAATATACAGTTGTACCTTGGTTTTGGAACAGCTTAGTTCCCGAACGTTTTGGCTCCCAAACACTGCAAACCCAGCAGTGACTGTTCCAGTTTGCTAACTATTTTTGGAAGGCAAACATCCGGCGGGGCTTCCGATTGGCTGCTGGAGTTTCTTGCAGCCAATCAGAAGCCGTGCTTTGGTTTCTGAATGTTTTGGTAGTTGAACAGACTTTCGAAATGGATTCCGTTCTACTTCCAAGGTATGACTGTACAGTAAGAATATTGCACAAAGTTGTTGTTAGTCTATAAAAAAAACAGCTTAGTCACTTGCACTGCACGGCTTCCTCACTTGCAATTGTGGGGAAGTCTGACCAACGAGCCTGGAAATATTTCCAATACGAGAAACCGCTACTTTCCAAAGACACAGTCACTGTGAGCCTAGCTAGGTTTTAAAATGATATGACTTCTTTCCTCCGACAAGGAGCTGTTCTTGTTTATTTTCCTAGAGCTCTTTCTCCTTCTTGAGAGGGTAGAAAAAGAGAAGGGAAAGGTCTCTCCAGCCTTCATTGCCTGTTGTAGGAGGAGGATACTTTGGAATGCTAAAGAAATACTCAGCTTCTCCCATGAGCAGCAGTCCTATGTAGCCAGACTTCTAAACAAGTTGCTCCAAAAACTCAGGTGTCTCTTTTGATGCAGTGTGGTGGGCTGCGCTCAGAGCATGGAAAAGGCATGTGCTTAGAAAAATACTCGCATGAATCTAATCAAGTTCTCAAAATCTCTTTCCCCCCATCCCAACTGCCTTTTTGAGCCATGACCTCCTAAGTACTGTTAAATGCTTCCCAGTTCTCTGAACAGGAAGAGGTATAGGGCTAGTATTGCAGATGGAAGTCCCACAGAGTTCAAGGAGGCTTACTCTGGTAAGCAAAGTGCTACATCTATCAGAGCAAGCCAAAATGGGGCCAAGAAGGAGCAAGTTCACTGCCATATCTGAATACCTGCTTCTCAATCCAGCCAGGGCTGAAGGTCAAGGATATTTTACCCACCAACTCAATCACCCCATTCTTTATTTATTTTTTGCTGCAGCTGATCTTCTTGAGGATTGGGGTCCTTGAGGTATAGGGAGCCAGGAAACTGCTTTGACATCAGTTCAGACTTGTTATCCATCTACTTACCAATGCTGTTTTCTATCTTGGTTAACTGTGTGTGCCTATACATGTCCACATGGAAACAAGCCTTACTGGACTTACTTCCAAGTAAGTGTGCATAGGATTGCAGCCTTAATATTACTTGGAGATGGAGGGAAGAGACATGGGCACATGGCAGCCTCATACTCCTCATAGCATGAATATGCTATTCCTGTTCCAGGTGATCAGGAAATCCATTGGACAGGATAGACATGATTTATTTTCATGTAAAAAAGAAAAGAAAATGTCCATGTTGTCCTCTTTAAGCAATACGGGTAGCTTGAATCCATCTCACTGTTTTTGTTTAATCCCAGTTCAGCACACCTCTGGAATTGTTTCAGTTCATGGGATATACAGAAAATTTGTTTATTGTACCTTAAGTATCAGCCATTGTCTGTAAGTATTATGAAGTGGCACTTCCCTAAAGTATGCCTGCAGTAGAAATAGAACACTTGATACAAGAGTGTAATGTTTAATTTGCACGCTTAGAGTACTAGACTTTTTTATACTATTGAACAGCCTAATCTTTTAAGAGGACAAATCTCAGGACAAGCCCAAGATGTGTAAAAATCTTCCCAATACAAATTTCACATGCTCATGATTCCTTTTGGCCTGATAGTGTTGACCTGTGACTGTTATCACACTAAAAATGAATGGATGGATCCCTTATCTTGAACCTCTATGCTTAATTTAGAGTCCTGTTCGGGTTTAACAGATCCCTTCAGGTAAGGTTTGGGTTCTGTTCTCTTTCAAAGGGTTGGTCTGATTTTTGGTTCATATTTGTTTTGATTTCATGAACCCAGCGTTTCATCCCATTTATGTGAGTTGAAAGTGTCCTTGCTAATTGAATGACCCAATTATATGCATGCTTATTTAGAAGCAAGACCCACTATATTTAGTGGGACTTAATTGCCAAGTAAGTGCACATAGGCACTTTTACTTGAAAATAAGTACTATGTACAGTCAAACCTCAGTTCCCAAACGGCTCCGTTTTTTAACGATTCGGCTCCCGAACACCAAAATGTTCCAGTTTTCGAACATTTTTTGGAAGCCGAACGTCTGATGCAGCTTCTGCTGAGTGCAGGAAGCTCTTGCAACCAATTGGAAGCCGCGATTCGATTGTCGAAAGTTTTGGAAGCCGAACGGGCTTCTGGAACAGATTACGTTCAACAACCGAGGTTTGACTGTATTTAGACAAATGGCACTTTTAAGCTGATTTATTTAGAATCAGGGTGCTACTGTAATGCAGATTTATCTGTGGCACTGCATTATTAGATACCCTTTGGCTTTTAATTACATTTTCATGATTCTCATAAAAGTAACAGTCATAAAAGGGAACCAAATAACCAACAGGAAGAATAGTACAGTGAGACTTCAACATACACAGGAATTACATTTCACAATTGTGCCCAAAGCCAAAATAGTGTATAGTCAAAACACATTGGGTTCAATGGCAGGTGGGATTGCTAGTCATTTTCCCGGACATCACTCCATTTTCACCCCCCTTAAAAAATATTGATTGCCAAGCGCATAAAGCAAAATGTGCACGTAAGTTGCGGGCTTACTGTACTATAGCAAAGCAACAAGGACACAAGGAGCAATAGAAGTAAGAAAAGTCGCAGAAGTAGAAGAATAGGATTATATTAGAGCAATTGTGAAATTCTAAAAGGATAAAATAACTACCCAGAACAACTCATGAGGTTTAGTATCATGCTAATAAGTTGACTGTTTCGTGGCAAGCCTGGGGTCACCAATGCGCTGCCCTGGGCTGGCACCTGTGTGCCCAACTACCTCCTATGGCACCTACAGCAGGTCCTTCAAAAATCTACAGTGCATAAGAAACTGTTTGTTGTTCCTATTTATACTGCCTTGGCCTCTCTTACATTGAACAGGTCCGTATTCACTGGATGCCATCTTTGGGCATTCACATTCCTTTCTGTTCTGAACAGAGGAGAGGTGCAAAGAGCTCTCTCAGTGAATGCCACACTAGCTGGGTGCTTCCTTTCCATCAATGGGCATGACCACACCATTCTGTGGTCTTGTCTCATTTCCTGCCCTTTTTGGTGTGGAAGGCATTTTGTGTTACGTCACATCCCCATGGCAGCCATTTTGTGGCTGATGCCCCCATAGTACTTGCTCTAAATTCCAAAGGTGTCCACTGGCCCCCAAAGGTTGGTGACCCCCTTGCACAAAGCTATGAATGGATACCAGTTCTCAGTTAAATTGTCAGAATGCGTTTGTCCCACGGAGGTGTGCATTTCTTTAGTGAACTGGTCTGTTGAGGCTGCAGTACTGTACACACTAGCCAGGGAGTAATGAATAGGATTCCGCTGTAAAGCTCCCTTACCATTGGTTAAATGGCATATGGTTATTATTCCATTGCAAACATGTTTCCAATATTTCTCTAGGGTGAGTGGGGAACCTGCGACTCTCTAGATGTTGGTGGACTGCAACTCCCATCATTTCTGGCCATTGGTTGTGCTCTTTGGGTCTAATGGGAGGTGAAGTCCAGTAACATCTGGGGTGTGAGTGGGGACAAGTTCCTCAGTGCTGCTGTGGGAAATTAAATCTAGCTAATCCTCAATTACCTAATCCAGGCATAGGCAACCTTCGGCCCTCCAGATGTTTTGGCCTACAACTCCCATGATCCCTAGTTAACAGAACCAGTGGTCAGGGATGATGGGAATCGTAGTCCAAAACATCTGGAGGGCTGAAGGTTGCCTATGCCTGACCTAATCCAAAACTGGCATTACTTAGAAAAGATCTGTTTAGGATGGTGCTAAGCTCCTGAGAAATTAGTTTTTCAAATTATGTTTTCTTTTTTTTTTTCAAACCACCCTGGGATTAATTGAGGGGCAGCATTAAAATACTTCAAACTAAATAAAAAATAGTTCAGGGTAGCTTTCAACTGCCTGATATGCGCACTCCGTATGTAGCACTGTGCTAGTCTTGTAGAAGTCTCTTCAGCCTTTTTAAGTGATAATAATTTTTAATCCTATGTAGCTTTCATTAATGCATACAAATGCCAATGGATTATCTTTAACCTACTATACTTTGCAAAGGGGAAAGTAGATTTGAATTGCACTGTTCCTGTGTCTCCTTCCAGTTTTCCTCAGCAATTACCAAGGTGTTATGGGTTAGTCATAGTATAGTGACCTGCGGTGGCTTGTCCAAAGAGAACGTATCAGAATGAGCAGCACAGTAGATTGTTTATGGTCTGTTCAACATAAGATAGACCTAATAATACAAATATACACAGAAAAGATGGTGTATCTTTTTTGTCTTTTGGAGGTTCTGCTTGATGTACCTAATACCAATATGTTGCTATATTGCCAGTAGACAGTCGTCATGATAAAGCAGCAACTCTTGAATCTGGTTCTTTAAAAAGTGTCTCTGACGTTAAGGAACCACCAGTGTAAAAATGCTTTTGAATACCGTATATGCGATCTCTATTTTTGCAAAATATCAGGGAGCTAAGCTGGATTGCCCTTGCGCTACTTTCATTGACTTTATTGCACCTTCTTAAGCTGTTTTTGTAGCTGCTGCTGTTTGTAGTAGATGCTTATTTTTTTATAGGCAACTTTTTAATTTCCTGGATTTTAAAATGTAAAGTATATTTTAATAAGTTTATATGATTTCATAAATTCTAATAAATACATTGAAAAATACACGCTTGGTTTCATTGATATCAGAAGAGTCTCGCAGCTATTCAAGCTGATACAAAGGAATAAACAATAAGCTGTGGTTTCGTGAGAAGGCCCTTCCTTAATCTATCCAAAGGTGTATCTAAATCCAGCATCCAGTTCTCACATTTTACAACTAGATGCTTATCCTCCAATAATTTTTCTAAACCCCTTTAAAGTCATCCAAGTTGGGGGTCATTACCACATCTTGTGAAGCGCTTCTTTTTGTCTGCCCTGAATCTTCCAAAATGCAGCTTCATTGAATATTCCTGGGTTCTGTTCTTCTGAAAGAACAACATCTCCCTATCTACATTCCCCACACCATGCAAAATGCTATACATCTCTATTATTATTAATAATAATATATTAATTAATTAATTAATTAAATTTGTATATTGTGTCCCCCACACAGCTTTTCCCCAGCTAAAAGCCCTACATTTTGTAACTTTCCCTCATGGGGGAGTTGGTCCAGCCCTGTTATCATTTTAGTTGCCCCTGCTTTTTTAACCTTTTCAATATTCTTTTTTAGATGTGGCCACCAGAACTATGCACTGTGAATACAGCCCCATCATAGGGCCGCATGACAGCATTATGATATTAGCAGCTTCATGTTCAATCTTTTTTCCTAACATGGAATTTGCTTTTTTAAAATGGCTGCCACACACTGGGTTGACATTTTCACTGACGTATCCACCATTACCCAAAAATCATAGATCATATATTAAGATCATATATAACCACAGAAAACAACAAATACCTTAAACCTACCCTCCAACAAGGACTGGAACCCACACAAGGCTGTTCAGAGGCTTAAACAGATACTACGATAACATCCACACCATACATTTGAAGTATATGGCTTTCCCCAATGTACTCTGGAAACTGTAGTTTATCCCTCACAAAGCTACAATTCCTAGCATCCTTAAACTGCAGTTCCCATTATTCTTTCTGGGGGTGGGGGGTGGGGTATCAAACCCAGCTAGATGGGTGGGGTATAAATAATAAAAGTATTATTTTTATTACTCTGTATCCTTTGATCTGAATTTAGAGAGATTCCTGGAGATATTTCAGTGTATCTTCCAGTCTCTGGCCAATCTGCTGCAGCACTCAGCAAATCCCATCCCAAAACTATATTGCTGTGGCCCGGAGATCCATCCATCTCCAGACAGAAAAAACATTTGAAAAACTGTATTTTACTATTGTCTCCTTAACTTTACCTGTTTTGCAAATTCCCCTCCCGTTCTTGTAATTATGGCAATTCAGCCAATCAGGATGCAGGGATTAACATACTGCCTCATTACCACATAAGTAGGGCTGCAGCTGTGGTACACAAATTAGCCTATCAGAATCACTGACAATAGTTCTGAGCGTGTGCACAGCTGTTTCCTTGAAAGCCATACCAACACAGCCAGGCCTCAGGAGAGCATTTGCATCCTGAATAGCCTTGCTATTTGCTTTCCCTTTCCTGACCAGCCTTTTTGAGTGAGCAAGCACCATGGAATTCACTGTAAGTCTCTTGTTTTTAAATTAAACGGGTTCTTTTTTTAGTTATGGGGATTTATATATGAATTTACCTTGTTTATTGGAATATTTATAAACTGCACTTTCATAAATTATATAATAAGGCAGGGTACAACATAAAAACAATACTCTAGCAACAGTAAAAATATCAAGAATGTATCAGTGAAAACTGGTTGGTACAAAATGCCATGCTCTAAATCAAGCTGGTTCTCCCAGTGTTGCTGAACTACAATTCCCATCAGCCCCAGCAAGCATGATCAATGGTCAGGGATGATGGGAGTGGTGGTTCAGCACATCTTGAGGACCAAATTTCCCCCACACCTGTTCTAAAGGCTTATCAAACTTCTATTGGCAAGGAGTTCCTCAGTTTAATTTAACCTATTCTGTAAATATATGTCATGTTTCAGCCCAAACAGGCTTCTTCTGGCTCTTAACAGGACCCAGCACACACACACAAAATCTCTACAGCTGGCTTCTCAAAGCCTGCCCTGAGGGGGAAAATAGTTTCCTGCTGACTTTCCCAGAGACACTTTGAAGTTGCTGTTTTTTGGGTGGGCATCGAGGAACAAGAAACAATATGGGTGTGGGCTGAATTTCACACACCAATTTTGGACCAACCAGCCACATCTTGAGCTGCAGGCTTCTAATTACATGCAATTGGGAACAGGGAACGTGACTGAGCCATAGATCCACTCACTGGGGCCTTTAAGGGTTTTTGTGTGCATTAAGACTGTGAAACAGGAGTGGCATAGCATTACATAAGATTCCTCCAGGAAGCAGCTTTTGTTGGTGTTGGCAATACAAAATCCCTGCTTGCTTCACTTTTAAATAGTTTCGAATCGTTACAGAAATGATCAAATCAATTTTCTCCTGAACAGCAATGATGTGATGAATTTCCTTGAACGGGTAAAATTACCTCATCTCCTGCCATTGCTTCCAAAAAGTATGCCATTTTTGCCAAAGGGATAAAATCTGTTGCTGTGGAGATAGTTCCCAAATACTTAAACCCCACCCCCAATATTCTTGTTTGTAAAGATACCTGTACAGAGTTTTATTGCGTATTTTCTCTTACTTGAATTTCAGTGTTCTAATATTCATACATTACTTTACCATGATCTTTTGTTGTGATGAATGATGATGATTATGTTTTTTTTTATAAAAAAATACACATTGCAGTCTTTGTCATCTATAATGTTCTACTCTGATATTTTGAAATGTTATGTTTCAAGTTTTAAGATGTGCTGTTAAAACACACACACACACACACACACACACACACACAATTCCTCTGCATCTGGCCAGTCCAAGACATTGGCAAGTGCTTGTCTGAAAAATTCATAACATGAATGACATGGAGATTTATTCTTCAGTGGTCTGTGGTAAGAACAGAACCAGGGATTTATTTCGGAAATCTCTCTTCTTTGGAATTTCTTTGACTATAACTCCCACCATCTCTTCCCTGAAAAGAAAGCCCAAAAGAACTTGATTTTTGAAGAACTGCTGAAGACAACAAAAACACAATCTTCCTCCTGCGTATCTGTTTCTTTCCAGTGTAACCATCACTTTTTCATGTCTCACAAGGAGTTGCTGAGCTATTGGCACAGCACCAGGGCATTAAAACTCTCAAACCACTTGAGGAATCTGCCAAAGATTTCCACCAATGTTTATGTGCTTTAAAACTCCAAAGCCACTTGGGAAATCTGCCAAAGATTTCCAGCAATGTTTACGAGCTTTGGATAAAATCTCATATTTTCAGTTTAAGAGGAAAGAAAATGGACAGAATAACTTATGGGCTCATTGTCAGCATTCTGTGATGTGAAGTGAGAAACGGAGCTATTAACCTGAAAATGAATGCCAAGGGAAAGATAGCTTATTTTATCCAGCAGATGTCACTATTGTTCAATAGCACAGTGCCAGTCCTTCAGTTCTAAGCACGGAAGTACTAAGAAACCACATACTCTTGAGAAATAATCTTGCGTGGTGATGGGTGTATTTTCTTGATGGCTTGACAAATAAACTCTGTGTTTTGAGGCACTCCCCTAAAATTGTTTCTATGTCCCAGGGTTTATTAGTGGTGGGTGACACAAAATATTATCAGTTCTTAGAGTTTATAATTAAGTTTCAGTAATTCTCCTACCACCCTAAAAGGGGGCAGAGAGTAGTTTTGCATTATTTATTATTAAAATAGGTGTTTTCTAGTCATTCCTGTTTTGATCTGGCCACATAGTGTCTAACTAGTTTTATGTTGTATTTTCCAAGAAAGATAACAGGGAGAACTAAATCTTCCAGTTAGGATACTACAGTACTATACTTCTCCAGCCACAACCACATTTTGATCAGCAGGCAAGATAATAGCTCTTACATTTTCTAAACATACTGGCAGCTTTATTAATTGCGTGTGTGTTTAAAAAAACTGCTAAATTTTTATTACTGTACTGGATCATTTCAAGGTGGGGGAATAGTAGAAGCTGCTGTTTCTCTGTATTCAGAGTATTTGGTGGAATTAAAACCATGGGCTCGCTCATGATGTTTGCTTAAAAGAGAAAACCCATAAATGAAGATTGCATCTGCATTGTATCAGAATTGCATAGCATACCTATGGAAGATAAGAATGTTTTCTTCCCTTACAGTTAATCAGTAATTCTCTTGCACAATAATATCAAACCACAGTTAGGCAACAACTCACAATATTGCTGCTCAGCAGGAAACTCCTTCGGCTGGTAATTAAATAAAATCATTTTTATAACTGGGAGAATGAGGTTGAGGTTTCACAAGTCCTTGTTGCCTTGTTAGCATTCAAGGTCACATTCTTCTTTGTTTGCTAGAGTGAAGTTTTTTTGGTTGGCTCACATTCTCTTCTATGAAATGTAGCTACTCTTATGGGATCAGGTCCAGCTTGAAACTCAAGAAAAGTGGGTTGCCACATTCTCCTCTGTGATCAAATTCCTTCTACAGGTGCTGGGTGTTTGTTTGTTTGTTTGTTTGTTTGTTTGTTTGTTTGCTCATTCATTCATTCATTCATTCATTCATTCTACTACTTTAAAAAAGGTTTAGGGACATTTTTTTGTCACCAGAAAGAGCCACCTGCTGTTTGGGAGTCCTGGGGGAATTCTAACTCCAGAAGAAAGCCCTCCCCACAAAGGCATTTGACAGCCACCAGTCTGTCAAATTGTGGCATCCTTGTGGGCCCTCATTCATGTCCTGGGTCCCACTTGCAGACACAGTACTTGGACTCTTGGCATGATTATTTTCAAAGGCCTTATTCCAAAGCCCAAACATAGATCGGTGTGCAAAGAAGCACTGAAAGCAGAGTTCCAAGGTTTATGGCTAGCTGTGAGCTAAGATGTTGTCTCAACACTTGACACCATCCCAGGCTCCCCTTTTGAAAAGCAGGGTGGACAGAGTCAATCATGTGGCTCATGTTCTGAGCCAAACGACTGGCCAAATTAGGGGAAACTTCTGTGGGCTGGGTCTGCTCATGCTGATGCCATGTGATTTGAGATGAGTGAACACAGCCAATTCACTGCCCCAACATAAGCCTTTCCAGAGTTGGGAGGGGCCTCACTAACAGGAGGTGGAACCGAGACAGAATCAGTCACCTCTTTTTTTACCATGCTTGGGATGACTGCTGTCACTGAGTTGGGGCTGTCTCTTGACAATCAGCTGAACTTCTCTCCAGAATCCAGATCAGCAGCTCCCGAGGCCATTGGGTTCCTCTCCAGGAACAGGTCCCATACTCTCTCATCCCATTTCTCTTCCCCCATCAAGACACAATTAGTCTGAGAGAAGATAAACCTTAGAGAGTCCTGCAGGCAGCTTTTAACAATAAAAGAATAACTACAGCACTTGAAGTGATGCATTTAATGTTAAGTTTGGTTTGGCTCTTTAGTTTGTTTACTTTTCTATTGAAATTGTAAGTGCTACTTGGACTGGAGGGTGGGATGTCAAATTTTATAAGGAATTAAGAAGATAAACACAGAGAGAAAGACACTCACAAGAAACTATTGTTCAGAATTGGCCCACCCACTATTCACTGCTATTATCTTGCTCCATATCAAAGTCCTGTTTCATGATGATTGACATTACATATAGTCTTTGTTACAGATAGGTAGCCGTGTTGGTCTGCCATAGTCAAAATAAAAAAAATTCCTTCCTGTAGCACCTTAAAGACCAACTAAGTTAGTTCTTGGTATAAGCTTTCGTGTGCATGCACACTTCTTCAGGTACACCTGTGCTACAGGAAGGAATTTTTTTATTTTGAATATAGTCTTTTGATATTTTCTTTCACCAGTCTGAGGATGATTGGATGATATGTTTACAATGTAGTTTTATTTCTCTGTATGCAATCAAAAAAGGGAACTTCCTTTTTGAAGAATTCCGAGACCTGTCAAATAGTCAGATTTGAGTGTCTGTGTGTGAAAGGTGAGCGTCACCCATTCCTTGATATTTCAGTGGAAATAATGGTATTTTTGCTTGCTACATATGGCCTTGTTTAGTTATGAAAGAGAGGAAGAGTGTGACAACACCTTTATACAGAGATGTTTTTATGAGTGTGTTTTCTTCACAGACTGGTCTTTCTTCACAGAGAGATAAGCTTGTCTTGGTCAAACCCATACTGTACTTCCATTTCCTCATAGATGAGATTCTTTACACTTTCTGTCTATGGAATGATTATACATTAGGTTGCTTGTATCTTTTTAACAGTAGCAAGGCAGGTAAACATTCGTCCAGTGATGGATATGCAGTGATGAGAGAGCAGCATCTATCAAATTTCATCCAACTTTGAAAGGCTTTAGTCAAGGCTGTGGAAAATGGCAACTGCAGAGACCATTTAAATTGTTTTGGCTCTCCTGTTTCAGTTGCCATAGCTGTACAAGAAGCTGTTAAAAGAAAAGTTCCTGAGAGAGAAATGTTCCCAAGAGACATGCATGTGGTCATTTTAATATGTGACGATTCTATCTTTCCGAGAGGAGGAAGTGATCCTTTCCTGGAGGCCCAGTGTGACTCCAGGCTGTTTGTTCTGCAGTATATTTTATGTGCTTGTTCCTTTTCACTTCTCCTCTTCCTATCAGATGTAACCCAGCTATATGGGACAGTTGTAAAAGTTATTCCTTAATCTCTATTAACTTGCCTGTAGGCCAAGCCTGCACTGCTCTGATATTATTATACAATTTCCAGCCCAGTTGCATTTAATGCAGCATAATAGGGGGTTTTTAGATTTGTAGGGAGGGAAAGGCTCTTTTCTTCAAGCCATATACTGAAGTCATTTCAGAGTGTTTCAGTCTAAACCACGTCCAGGTTTCTGGAAGAGCAATGACTTCCTCCTTGTTTTTAATCTTGAGTTGTGTCCTGTTGATTTTTTTTTTGTGGTAGTTAAAGGTAAAGGTACCCCTGCCCGTACGGGCCAGTCTTGACAGACTCTAGGGTTGTGCGCTCATCTCACTCTAGAGGCTGGGAGCAAGCGCTGTCCGCAGACACTTCCGGGTCACGTGGCCAGTGTGACAAGCTGCATCTGGCGAGCCAGCGCAGCACACGGAACGCCGTTTACCTTCCCGCTAGTAAGCGGTCCCTATTTATCTACTTGTACCCGAGGGTGCTTTCGAACTGCTAGGTTGGCAGGCGCTGGGACTGAGCGACGGGAGCGCACCCTGCCGCGGGGATTTGAACCGCCGACCTTTTGATCGGCAAGTCCTAGGCGCTGAGGCTTTTACCCACAGCACCACCCGCGTCTCTAGTAGTTATGTGATGGCTTTTTGGAACTTGTGGTAGTTATGTGATGGCTTTTTGGAACTTCTTTGAAATGGCTCGACTTACTTTTACTGACTTTTATTTAATTTATTGCTGTTGTTTTGTACTGTATTTTTACACTGCCTTGGGAGAGCTTTTCCATTGATAGCCTACAAATATTTTAAATAAAGAGGCCAAAATAGGATTGCTTAGGAGGTACACAGCAATTCCATGATATGGAGCAAGGACCTTGACTCTCAGCTTTGTACTGGCAAAGGCAAAAAAGGAACCATGACCTGCTCTCCCACCACCTGTCATTGGGGGACATGTGGCAGTGATTTTTCATACCTACTTTGTAGCACAAAGGTGGCTTGCAAAGGAACATGTGCTGACAGGATCTCAAGTACCCACTTCCTGCTACCTCGATGTGCCCCTTTCCCCTTGTGGAGGCACTGGACACAGTGGACCACTCATCCCACAATGAGCACAAATTAGGAAACCGTTCCATACATATGGGGCAGAACTAACTCACTCCTGTTGGATTCCAGGCACGTCCAACAGGTAGATCGTGATCTACTGGTAGATCACTGGACGTCTGTGGTACATCACTGGTAGAATGTGCCCTTTTATTTAAAACGCATCTCTGAGTTATTTGTGGGGCCTGCCTGGTGTTTTTACATGAGTAGATGTGTGCTTTTATGTGAAATGCATCTCTGGGTTATTTGTGGGGCATAGGAATTCATTCATTCCCCCCCAAAAAAATATATGGTCCCCAAGGTCTGAGGGACAATATATGGTCCCCAAGGTCTGAGGGACAGTGGACTGGCCCCCTGCTGAAAAAGTTTGTGACCCCTGGATTAGACAATATTTTGGCCTTGGTTGAAGCTTGGTTGAAGCTATGCAAATGAAGCTTCACAGCAGCAGTTGAAACAAGTCTGGTGGTTTGTTTTTTTAATTATCTCAGAATGCATAGACATTCTATCTACTTATCTAACTAGTTACCTAGAGCAGAGTAACTAGAGCAGAGTAACTTCGCAACAGCAGTGAAGAGAGCCAGTGTGGTATGGTGGTTACAGAGTTCCAGACTAGAACCTGGGAGATGAGGGTTCAAATCCCCACTCAGTCATGACGCTCACTGGGTGACCTTTGGCCAGTCACCAGCTCTCAACCTAACATACCTCACAGGGTTGCAAGGATAAAATGGAGAGGGGGGAGAACCACATGCACCTTGAACTCCTTGGTGCAGCGTCAGGTAACAGGGCGGCACAGACGGGCGACACTGCTCACCTGGCTTCCCAATGCCTATTTGTTTCTGCTGGTTACTGAAAGGGAGAGCAGCAGTGCGCAGTGGAAGGAGCAGCAGATTGATGTTGGCACCAGGTCAGTAGCACACTGAGCTCCCTATACCTTACCCTTCAAGAAGATCGATCTATCTTTCTATCTCATCTTGGATATATGGTGAAATGGTGAAAATACTTGCTAAAAAGGACAATGGTGTTAATGCGGAATGAAATTTGTTGCTTTTAGACTGAGAGTGCACATGTACATGTGCTCCTAGAGAAAAGTAATGTTTCCCTCTGTTTTCTTTTACCTTTGAAATGTAGTGCTTGGTTTTGTTTGACTAGACTTTGACCATGCTTATTGGCTCATTGGGTGTGTTTGTTTTTGTCAGAAAACCATGAGACAGAGCAATGACGGGATTAAAGTACTAATGAATGGTAGGAAGGACTCTCTTAATTTAAAGAAATGCTGCCTTATTTCTAGGTCTTTCTCTGCATCGTTCTTGTTTCTGCAAATATCAGAAATGTGGAGCAAAAAGACCAGTCTTGCAAATGAGTAAATGCCTTGTTCAAACCGAGTCTCTGATAAGCAAAGGGAAATCAAAGTAGGCAGCTCTAAGAAGTTTGCAGCATATTGGATAGAGAAATTATGTACTGGTTATGGTATTCCAAGGCCATCAAGGCAGCATTCGTGCACTTCCCCAACTTGATTCCCATGACCACTGTGAGATAGGGCCAAATTACATATGACATGAAATAGGACATGATGGAAGAGGAGTTTCACCCCCTTTCCCTCTGCAACAGTTTCTGTGAAAATCACCCTTCTCCAAGCTACTGCTAGCTCTAGGAGGGAGAGACTAGTTGGTACCAAAAAGAGCTTCCTTTCTAGGGCTAACAGCAACTTCGAAACAATTTCTGTTAGGACAACAATTTCTATTAGGACAACAAGGGGAAAACAATTTCTATTAGGACAACAAGGGGAGAGGAAAAATTACAACTCCCTCTTCAAGTTGCCCACCAACCATGATCATACCCTCTGCGCTTGCTATTTACCACTACAAAATTGTGGAGACAGAGTTTTGGGCAGCATGGATCTTACTAGTTTGTCTAAGGCCACACACAATGAGCTTTTTGGCTAAGCAGGGTTTTGAATCAGGTCTTCCTGGTCCAAATCCAAAACTCATATCACTACAATGCACCTTATTTATTCTTTCCCAATATGGTATATAGTATCTCACTTATCCTTGTCCATTCCTCCATCAATGAAAGTCAACTTCACTTCACATGAATTTATTCTATATCAAGTGTGTTCTTTTAGTTTCTGACTAAAATATTTTGCCTGTGGATTGGCTCTCTCCATGATAGGTTTGCCAAAACAATGCTTTCAATCTCTGAGAATCTAATCTTTTTTTTAACTGAAAGGAAATAGGAGACTGGATGTTGAATGCAAAGTTTATTGATCCTAAACAATGAATATGTACATGACTTCAGCCAGCCTATTGGCATGGACATATGTTGAAATGACATTCCCTATCAATTGATTCACAAGGTATTTGTTGTTGTTTAGTCGTTTGGTCATGTCCAACTCTTCATGACCCCATGAACCAGAACACACAGGTACTCCTGTTTTCCACTGCCTCCCGCAGTTTCATCAAATTAATGTTGGTAGTTTCATCCTCTGTCGTCCCCTTCTACTTGTGCCCTCAATCTTTCCCAACATCAGGGTCTTTTCCAGGGAGTATTCTCTTCTCATGATGTGGCCAAGTATCACAAGGTATAAAATCGAATCAAAATTGTTTTGATTTAGATTTAATATTTATACCCCACTCTTCTGTTAAAATAACACCCAAAGCAGCTTGCAATATAAAACAACAATAAATATAAAAGGATAATACAATATAAAATACCAAAATTATATATTCAAAATTAGATTAAACAGGAAGTTTATTCCTGGTCCAGAGATGACCCAATGTGTACAGAGCCCAGGAATGTGTAAGATCTAGGAGAGGGGGAGATTATGCAAGCCCGTTTAGCAGAAGCCATAAATTTTATTGGCAGCTCTGCAGCAATACTGCGTCATCATATGTGACTGTCACATGTAACCAATGGGAACTGGCATGCGCAGCCAATGCAGAATGTAACCCCTCCACTGCCCATCACAGGATGTCATCAGAGTGATGTCAGCTGATTGGCAGGTGGACATGTTATTTTAAAAATGGCTTTGTGGGACAGGATTGGCCTGCAGGCCGGTGGTGCCCTACCCCTGATGTACGGTAAATGATATCCTACTGCCATTGCCAAAAATACTCCTGAGTCTGGCAATAGTGTTTTCCACTGCCCACTTCATCCTAACTCAGCGGCTCACACAACCCCATATATCCATAACATCCAGGTTCCTTTGATCATAGTTCCTGACTCGTTTGTGCTCAGTTTATAGATTCTACTACTCCAGTATGGCAACTTGCTTTTGTTTAGCCTTTCTCTCACACTCCACACTCCATTCATCTCCATCTCTCTTTACCTTTGCTCTGAAACAGCTACCCGTGGGACTTGAGAGCTGGCTGGCTTTGCTAGGCTAAGGCAGACATACTAGAAGAGAGTGGTGCACATTTAATAAGGCCGTCTGCTAGCCACATGGTGAGTCAATTTGTTAGTCAGAATTAGGGTGGTCAGGGCTCCCCTCCCACTGTTGCGGAGCCAATTTTAAAGCGAGGTGGATATGCCTCCTTCACTACGCCAGCACCCGACATCTTAAACTGCTGATTCGCCTCCCTCGGATAGTGTTTTGGTCTATTCAGTATGCATGGCTTTAGCAGTAGGGAGACCCAGATTGGTTGCCAGCTCGAAATGTTGCACAAGATCACATTTCCTGACCATCTCGCCCCACTTTCAGCTGTTCTTCAGATGTAAAAGTAGCAAGCGAATCAGTGTGGGCAGAGGGGAAGGGATTGCTGAGTCATGACCTGTGGGCGACGCACATTCTGGTGACAAGCAGAGTTTCAAAACTTTCTCCAACTGTGAGTTTCCTCCTTTAAAAGATCAGGCTGCTTTTCATAACTCTTGCGAGGACCCTCTTGAATTACTAGGACTGGACTTTTATAGTCATAAAAGCTGACTGCAGTAGGGTTATTCATTTGTTGGTAAATGTGATCAGACTGCCCCAGAGTTTTGCAAGTTTTGCATTTATTGCATTTATTGTCCACGATCCATGTGTTTTTGAGACTGCAACACATTTTGCCATTATCTCAAAAAGACGGTGCTTCATAAGTATTCTGCCTCCCTGAACTGTACCCTGAGAATTCCTCCTGCTATTTTTGAATTTCTGGTTTATATTATAATTCAAAATGGTTAAAAGATCCCTCAGAACAGGAATCTTTGCCTGCCCATTCCTGCTCTCAGCTTATTTCTGTAGTAGTAGTAGTAGTAGTAGTAGTAGTAGTAGTAGTAAAATAAAATAAAATAATAAAATAAAATAAAATAAAATAAAATAAAATATGTGCCTCCCATCTGGCTGAGTTGCCCCAGTCATCAAACATTAGCCCCACCTCTGATGCCACAAGAGTTGTCTTCATGAATTCCTTGAACTTCTGAAGCAAAACATATTCTGCGATCTCAACCTGACTCCTTCATCCATATGGCACACTACAAGCTTTCCTGGTAAAGCACAAGATGTCTGCACACCCTAGCTTCCTATGAATCATTCACAATTCTGAGTCTCTCTGAATTTTGCTGCTATAAACTGCTGGAAAATACTGATAATTTCCCAAGAGACAGCAGTAGGGTTTTACTAGAAATAGTCTAACTCCAGGAGATTTGTCTTAAATCACAATGTTGTCTGTGGTAAGAACTTCTTGATGAAGATAGTTTCTTAACAGCAAACCGCTGGTGGAAAAAGTGTACCTCTCTTCACATGCATAACCATTTTGTACAACAACTATCAAATCCTTTTCTGGATATTCACTAGCCAGTTCAACTAAAAGCACTTCTAGGGCTGGGTTTAAACCAAGGCAAGCAACCCATTAGGTAGAATGAGGCTGCTTCACCAGACAGGTTTTTTAGGATGTCATGAAAGGGCAGCAAATTGTATTATGGTTGTATTTTCACTCCCGGGGAGAGGCGCTTGTGTCTTCATATTGACCTGAGCAGGGGGTACCTGCATGACCACAGTAGTCAAGGCATTGGTCACTTTAAGGCTGGACTACCGCAGAGGACTCTACCTGGGGCACCCCTTGCAGTTGGTTTGGAAATGGCAATTGGTGTCGAATGCTGCAGCATGATTACTGACTGCAGTGAGGTTCTGTCAACATATTACACCTCTGCTTAAAGGTCTGTGCTGGCTGCTGACTTGTTATTGGGCCAAGTTCGAGATTTTACTGGTATATAAAGATCTTGGCACATTGGAGCCAGTTTATTTGAAGGATTAACTCTCCTCTAGGAGCCTGCTCAACCACTTTGATCTGCAGAACTCGCGTAAAGTATGCTTTCTGTATCTCTTAGGAGCTGATCTCTTGCCATGGCAGCACCTAGGCTTTGGAGAGCCCTTAACATTCATCTGGACCCCATGCTATAATGGTTTAGATTAATTTAACATCCATTCTTATGGGATCTGAACTGCTTGAAATTAACCAGGAAAAAGATCTTGAAGTCATGGTGACTAACTCAATTGACTCTAGAGTGCAGCAATAATAATAATAATAATAATAATAATAATAATAATAATAATAATAATACCCTGCCCATCTGGCTGGATTTCTAATTCCATGCAGGGTTAGAAAATAAAGTGGCCTGTATCTCCATGATTTTATATTAAAGCCTCTTTCTGCTTAGTGCCCTATACATTGCTCTGTTACTTCTTATTACATTTTTCCTGGATGTTCACATTTAGTTGTATTGTTTTAAACAATAACTAGTACACAGAAATACTAAAAAAAAAAGTTGTAACTTTCGCTGATATCTGCTGCTTTTAATAAATATTTTATTTATATTTATGAAATGTTATAAACCACTTTATCAAAACAAAATCTCTAAGTGGCGCTATTCTAAAAGACAAAGAAAGAAGACAACAATTCAATAGTATCCAGAAACTAATAATAGAATACAGGATTGCTCAAAACTTTAAATTTAGTAGGCTGCCTGGAGCAAAAGATACCTATGCAGGCCCACTGTGTTGAAACTTTTTAAAAAAAATAGTAATGCTTAATAATCCCCAATAATTAAATAACACATGTGGTGTTTAAACATTCCTTCTCTTTTTTATTGTACTAGCCCAATACAGTACAGCCAATTTCATTTTTCTTTCCTTGCACAGTGATTGGTTGGCAAGCTTCATGGAAAGCTGTGTAAGTACTCTTACATTCAAAACACCTAATCAGACTGCCTGAATCTGAGAAAAGCAATAATGTATTGGAATTTGAATTAAATGTGTCACTGCCTCCTGGAAAATAAAAACTCTGCAGTTATTGTGTTCAGTAGGATGCTTCACTTACTTTTTCTACAGGAGTTTTAAACATAGAAAATGGAGTTAACTGCATATCAGGATGAAATTCTCTTATCAAACTGACAGTCGCTGTTGACATATGAGTTTGAGAGCTCGCATCATATAATGTCACACTTTGAGTATAGATGCTGCACTAAACAGCTTCCCTGGAGAGCAAGGGTTAACCAAGAAAGGGTCCTCTAGATCAGGAAACTTTTTAAGCAGAGGGCCGGTCCACTGTCCCTCAAACCTTGTGGGGGGCCGGACTATATTTTGAAGAAGAAAAAAAATGAATGAATACCTATGCCCCACAAATAACCCAGAGATGCATTTTAAATAAAAGGACACATTCTACTCATGTAAAAACATGCTGATTCCCGGACCATCCATGGGCTGGATTGAGAAGGCGACTGGGCCAGATCCGGCTCCTAGGCCTTAGTTTGCCTACCCCTGCTCTAGGTGTTTTTGGACTCCAACTCCTACTAGCCTTAGTATGGCTGATGTTTGGAGCTGATGGGTGTTCATGGAATCATAGAACTGTAGAGATGGAAGGGACGTTGAGGGTCATCTAGTCCAATCTGCTGCAATGCAATCTCAACTTGGGCCGCAGACTAGCCACCTCTGTTGTATTGGCTTATCTGCATCATGGCTGTAATTTTTTGAAGTGATGACAATGCAAATTATCAACACCACATGGACAGCCTCCAAATTCTTAGTAACACTGCCTTTGGCGATATACCCGTTTCAAATGTAAAGTGTAATGATCCACTTAAAAATAGATTTATGATTATGCCTTAACGCCTTGTTCTGAAAAGCTAATTTGAACCTGGACAATATTCAATAGGTTCCTTTGACATATATTTGCCTTCAATACTTGATTTCAAAGTTTTCCGCTATAATGATATAATATAATCATACTGTCATAGACTTTTGTATGGCTGACAGCTTTCATTGGATCTTTCTTTTTGGATCTTTCTTCACAAACTTAAGGTATTGTCAACTGTTGCAGCCCTCTTCCTGATGAATTCAGGACCTTGGGATCTGCAGCATTTGCCTGAGTTTCTTTTATTGTCTCGTGGATCCACTTCAGGACTGAGTCTTACCTATAAAACTCTAAATGTACTGGGTTTTGACATACATGGGAGATTTGCTTCTAAGCTAAATGGAGGTTTTCCGCTTCAGGCAGCAAATGTCTTGGTCTGGCCCTGTCAGAGGGTATTCACAGTGGCTGTTCCAAAACTGAGCACCACCTTTCCTCTGGAGACACAACAGGCTCAAGTCTTAGAGAAATAGGCTTTGACTCTAAGTTAGTTTTCAGTTGGCTTTTGATGACTAGGAACAAGTGGGCGTGACTATTGAATTTTAAGGTTTATAAGGCTGTTAAATCGTATCCAATGCTCTGTGCATGTAATGCCACTGACTTCTATTTTCTCTCCTCCCTTTGCACAGCCCCCAACTGTCCAGATCTGAATGGGCCTGGGGCTGGGGCTGGGGAAGACAGTAGAAGGAGAGGAAGCTCCCTTATATGCACAGAAGTCTCTTGCGCTAGCAGAGTTGCAGCATCAGATACAGCCCAGTGCTGGAGGATACGATGAATGACAATTTCTGCTCAATAAATAATAGAAGAAAACCCCTCAGGCGACATCTGATCGCTGTCAGCTTTTAAATTTCACATTTTACAACTGATATCCAACAATATTTTATAGGTTATCATGTGGGATGTTTGACTTTCATTCTATATGTAACTTGGGCTGCAGTTCTGCACACACTTTCTTGGAAGTTAGCTCCATTGAACCCAGTGGAACTTACTCATTGAACATGGTGGAGTTTACTTCTGAGTAAAACAGGTTCAGGAATGGGCTGCTGACCTTTGAAATCTGCATGCTAGCATGTGCTATTCTATAAATAATATTTGATTTATTACTAACTCACTACTACGTATGCAGCATACTATATATGTTGGTGTGTGTGTGTGTGTAATAAATAGTTGTCACTGCTTAATTCCTGTGTTTGGAAAACTCTCCCCGTGTAATAGAATCTCTAGCCTCTCCTCTGTGGCAGTCTGGGGGCCAGCTGTGGTTGCTCTTGTTGCTTCCTGTGACAGACATGCTCTCTCTGCAAAGGGTTGGAATGCTCTTTGCTTTATTATTTATTTAAAACTGAAACTAAGAGACTCATGCTATCAGCTTACTGCTGATGACATATCACTAGCACTGAGAAAACTGTTGGATGCACTGCATGATGGATTTACTGATGCACAGACCAAATGAGTTCCCGGAGGTGGCAGGTTTGACCGTTTGCAAAGTAGGAGCTTATGCGTTCAAATAGCCCCATTCGGTAGCAATGTTTATTTAATCCAAGATAAAAATGAAGATAAAGATTGGGCACAAAAGTATATAAATATTTAGGCATTATATAGGCTAAAGATGTGAGACGGCTTAGAAGGAGGAATTTTGGTCAGCAAATAAAGCAGGCAAAAAATTAGTTTACAAGGTGGGAACAGTTGAAGCTTGTCATTATTGGGGATGTTTTAAAATGGTGGTTCTGCTCAAAGTCTTCTTTTGGGCTTTTAGCCTTTGCCTGTTCAACAAGGTAAGGAAAGCATTTGGAGTTGGCAGGGAAAACTGGAAAACTTTTATTCCAGAGGGAAGAGCATTAGGCTGAACAAAAAGGCTTTGTATAGGTAGACAAACAGTAGTTTCCCATACCTATGTCTAGATTATGAGTTGGCCCAAATTAAACAACTAATGTGTGAATAGGAATAACATGGGGATTTATTGGGTCAGTGCAGAGTTTTCAAACGAGGCTTCCTTTTGAAGGGTGATCCCCTTCAAGACAATTGGGGGCAGGGGCCCGAGGAAGATCATACGTTTAAAGCCGATAGCTTTCACCCCAAAATCCCAGGAGCTGTCATTTGTTCAGGGTACAGGGGATCGTAGCTCTTTGAAGGGTAAACGACAGTTCCCAGTTTTGAGTGAAAATGTGTGCTGTCATGTGATCTCTCCTTCCTGAATGTTCTGTTAAAAAATAATGCATGTGACCTATTTACGGCATTAGGAGATTTGAACCTCTGCCTGCAGAGGACTTGCAGCAGTGGGGGTCAATGGACTCATTGCCATCTGCACCACAAGAGTGGGAGATGCTATGGGGTCATTGTGTGTATTGTGAATGCAAGAAGGTGACCTTCTGCAGGGATAGTCCCACCATTGCAAGTTCACTGACTCCCTCTGTGTGGGGGCAAGACTTGGTGGGTGCTTTTGCTGGTATAGCCCCTGATTGGTGAGCTTTGATTGTGATTTCCAGCTGATCATGTATTGAATATGTTGGCCATTGCACAAATGCAGAGGCGGCATCTCTCTCACCCCATGTTCTGAGTTACTGGGTGATAGGATTGCTCTGACAATCATTCCAGGTAAATGTTGCCCTCTAAAACTTTGCAAGGGTAAAGCTTCAAGGATTTGGCCTTGTTGCAGACCAGGATTGAAGAGCTGGTCAGAATCTGAGGATGCTCTCTACTAGTTGCCTTCCCCAACACACTTTGATCCATGCTACACCTCTGCTCAAAATCCATATTCCCACATCTGCTCTTTTTCATTCCAACACGTTTGTGCAAACCATCTAGTTAACCCTGCAGAGGGTTTAGGTTGTATTAATGAGAGCAAGCTACAGCTCTTTCAGTTTTATCTGGAATATGGCACCAGCAATTTTTATGCTTCCTTAATAAAGCCTGCCTGGATTTTTATTATTATTAAGTCGTAATAACCCCTTCAATTATAATAAATCTTGGAAAACCACAGCAGTTCAGCAGTTTTAATTAGAAAAGCACAGTACTGAGTTCTTGTTCATCCATCAGATGACATAGCTAAAGTGGCCCTGTGTTTTTTTCAGTTCTAAATTGTGTAATGGGAGTGGGAACTCCAAAAACCTGTTCATTTACATTCATATCTCAAAACAACAGTGTTTTTTAACACTTGCACAAATACTCTTGTGTGAGCGAGCAGTTTAATAGGTTCTAGAGAAACTGTTTTGCAGTTTTACACAAACTTTCCAGACCTCAGAGTTGGACTAATGGTTTGAATTCTGTGTTTTCTACTGTACTGCAGTTGGTGCCTCACTAGTGCAGGGGCATTTCAAAGCGTTTTTATTGTCATTTGGGAATGACCCAGTTATTGCATAATATCACTTTTCACAAGTTATGCTGTTACCAATTTAAATATCACTGCACAGCTCTGAACATATTTTGGAGGGACCCACCTCCCACCCCCAATGTATGCACTTTACCTTCCCTGGGTGTTGGTTCATAGTGTTCTGCGGTTGGACTTATATGCTTGCTTGATTTATCCATTTCAATATTTTTATTCTGCATTTCATAGAAGGAGGCATCCAAGTTAGTTTTCAACAACTGAAAACCACGCACATGAGGAGAAGCTAATAACAAGGTATAGCAAATCTTGCAGCAGGCAGTCAGCAGCTTAATATACAGCAGCAGGGTTCAGGAGCCAAACCATAAGTCTGCTGGAATGAAAGTGCTTGGAAAGGTATTTGGTCTCATACTTAAAGGTCATGAGCCAAGGGACTAATCTAATCTCCTAGTGCAAGAAATTCCACAGTCAGCCTGGACTCCACAATGGAGGGTGATGCCCTCTTACATGTCTCTTCCAACCATATGTCTGAGGTTGGCAGAACATTTAGCAGAGCCTCCTCTTAAGAGATGGTACAATGCCCCCTAGCACAAAGGACCCAGGATACTCTTTACCTCTTGAGCAACAGCCAGAGGCTGCATCCACAGATGATACCCTACACGATGGCTCTCCAATGGCAGGGGCTCTACTCCCCCTTATCAGGACCCCCACTTCAGCTCTGGAACCCCCTCCCCCTCCATCAGGATTCCAGGCACAGCGGCTCTGAAGGACCCAGGCTGAAGCACATCGCCCATGAAGATCTCCAAAAGGGCCTCGGCTGAAATTCATCTATCTGGTCTCTCAACTACTCAGTCTACTCAGGAGTGAGAGGCAGCAATTCCCACACATGTTCTGGATCCTGGCCCTGAGTAGTTCCAGGCCCTCAAAGATCCAACAGTCTCTAGTTACACAGTGCCGGTACATCTTTCTGACGTAGTTCCTTACTTGCCCTTAAGGTTTCAGCTCCTTGCCTGCAAGTTGCAACCTATAAGTTAGGAACAGGACAGTAGTTCCCCCTTTCCATATTACTGTGTATTCCTGCCTCCTGCTCTGTCCCTAGCCACACAAAGGAATTGCTTTGTATACAAGACATTCATTCATGTTGGCCTCACCTCTACAATACATTGGCAGTGTCTTTTTAACATTAAACACACACACACAACTTAACATGCATGTAATCATAATGTCTATATAAAGAAAGGCTTTGGGACATGTCAGGTGATCAGCTTCAAAGACCAAATCAGCCTTTTAGCACCTTTACTTGAGGGTGACTTCATTGTAAAGATGCATAGAATCAGCTGGCCTGCCTCACACCAGCCGGCAGAGATCCTGCTGTGTTGACAGATGGTCATAATATAGTTGAAGTGAGCCTTGTTCTAGATGCCTGTGTAGCAAGTCTCAAGTGGTAAAATGAACAGCAATCTGATAAATAACATGGACAAGGAGGACTTACAACTTTGGAGTAGCATATTGATCAATAAGTGCTCTTTAGAAATGTCCGTCATGAAAAAAGGGACCTAAAAATAACATAAGAATACTGCCTAACAAGATTAGTAAAGAGACTAATGGAATTATACAAATGGGCTTATTCATATAGGCACACTATCTGAACTAGCTCAGCTTATTTTAAATAGTCCCAGAGAAAATGGACATTTTCTCTTTATAAGATTTCAATCTGCTAGAAAAATTGCAAGCTCCACAGGTCTGCTTTTAAAATTGACGGTGGAAGTTGGAGTAGGGCCAGCTCATCTATTGGACAAAAGGGGCATTTGTGCCTGGAGCAAGGAACACATCTGCAGTTGCCAAAGAAGTATAGTGTCTGTTTGGACTCTCTGAGTATCGATCAAACTTTTGCTAGACGGAACTTGAAACAGGATTTGCCATTCTGAAAATAACGCCTCAAGAGCATGTGGATATAGTTGCTTCAGTTTTTTTAACTGAAGCATGAAACTGGATCTTGTTGTCATTATGTTTACTTTCAGGATGAACTTGTGTTAAAGGTTTATCTAGTGACACAGCTATTTATTGATGGACCGTTATGAAGGGAATTGCATTGGCCACTGATATCTGGACCCACCTAACACATATACAAATCAAGCTCTCATATCTGAATACGGTAAGTCACAGGTTGCTTGGGAGTCCAAGATCCAGAACTGATGCTGCCCAAGTCCTTGGAGGGAGACAGCAATTGTGCTGCCTTAAGTGTGCTAGCTGACAGCTGCCCAACTGACCATTGTATGGTCATGGAAAGTAGGAAATAAAACTGAGGCACATGGAAATTTCCTAAGTCAGAAGCATGGACCAGTCAAAGCATAAATTAAAAAATTAAGGCTGCAATCCTATGCACAACTGGGAGTAAGCCCTGCTGGGTGTCTGGAAACATGCAAAACACCAAATCAACAGCAGTGTTAATACAAAAGCGGTAACCCTTTAATAAAAATATCAAGAAAGGAGCATAGCAATGCTCTTCTGGTATTACGTATGAGCAGCTCTTTGCAATGGTCTGGACACACTTAAGTCCCCTGCTAGTTAGTAGTCCATATGGAAATTATCATTTCCTTTGGTTTCAGTGGGAGTTAAGCATGTGCTTAAATTTACCCTGTTAAAGTCAACACAACTTTAAAAGTGCTTTAACTGTTAAAAGCTGGGCACTGCCCTTTATTTTCCTCCACTTAAATATTATATTAACTTGTAAATGTTATTGCCACAGCACTAATAAAACGCTACTAACCTTTGATTTGTATCCCATCTGTACAACATTTAAGAACTATTCCCAACCCATCTCAGACTAAATGGCTTCATAAGACAGAAAATACTGTAGTTTTGCTCAAACTGCAGTGTAGAGAGGTGCAATATGGTTTCTGAATAAAGTAACCATGCCTAGTGTATTCAGAATATGTTTTGGTATAGGGCTGATGCACAGCAGTAAAAGGGAATTGTAAAAGTTCAGACCCACCCCACTTTTTCTTTTTTTTTTAAGTAGTGATGTGTTCCTGATACTGGAAGAGAATGTAGTAAATTAACTGCAAGTTTTACAGCCCAGTTCTGGGATATGGTCTCCACATACCATAATTATGAAAATTGCCATGCTCTTCGTATATAAAAGTCCGGAATAAAATGGTCCGCTGCCTTCGGCCAACTTTTGCTTCTCAACTTGAGAAATTAATGTTCCAAAAAATTTCCTTGTTTGGCTTGGGGTGTGTGTGTGATCTTTTGCATGCAAAGATGTCCAGTCCAGTCAAATGGTAGTTTTCCAAAAAACAGATGGAAACTTCACAATATCTCTCCCCCCCCCCGCAAACACACACACTGCCCCCTCCCCAAAGAGCCCTTTCAGTTTACTGCCTTTCTTCCCATAGATAATAGCTGGCAGCAGGGTACAGGGCCGAGGCTGCGCGCTCCACTTCTGAACAAAGTCCTGAATCGAGCCATTGTTTCCACTGCGATAGCCTGCATTTTTTCACTGGACAGAGAAAGCAGGGTGTAAAAAAGGCACCTTGTGTAAAACTGTTGGCAGGGCTTGGAAGTGAATTAAGAGCTCCACAAGGTCTGAGCGCGGCAGCTCGGCTCGCTCATTGAGCCCTGGAAGCCCAGTCAGCTCAGACATTCCAATGCAGTGAGGCAGCAGCGGGGACTCACTCGACACACACACGAGAGAGCGAGGCAGCCAACTCCTCGTCCAGAAGCGGCAGATCAGCCGATCTCCTCTCCTCTCCTCTCCTGAGTCCGCATACACAATCGGGGGACGAGGTGGGTTGGGGGTGGGAGGGAGGAGATGAAAGGTGGACGCGATGGCTCGGTACCAGGTCCTTGCCTGCAAAGATGTGGGGATCTGCTCGCCGTTCACTGAGAACGACGGATCGGGACTCCGAAAGGCAAGCCTCCCGCGCCTCGAAGGTAAGAGGATGACTTGGAAACTTGGAGGGGAATCAGCGGTTTCTTTTCTGCTTGGTTTTTTAGCGCCCCGCTCCAAAACAAACAAACAAAAATCTGATCCTCCCCTGTTCTGCAAGTGTTGATTATTGGATTGATTTAACACACAAAAGACACCAGATCTTTTGTGAGTTATCTCGACCACTCTGCTCATTACAGATCCAGGGCATTAAATAACTCGGGACTCCCCGCGCGCGTGCAAACGCACACACGAGACCCAGTTTGCAAGATCCCGGGCAAAATCCGATGAGTGCATCGAAGTGCTGAGCGGTGAGCCCTTCTCCAAAGGTATCCCTGCCACTCTTTTCGAGCCGGAGGGGGCGGGGGAGAGTTGCCTCCCGGAACTGAAACCTTAGAGGGGCACATTGGAATAGACCTGGATGGACCGAGGGAAATACGAGACAAGTCTGCACAGTGCAGACTGGCTGCTGGAGGCTGATGCGTCGGAAGAAACGGCAACAGAGGCAGCGGCGGAGCTTCTGTCTCTGCGGTCCAACGAGGGGAGTACACGTGTATGTGCTTGCACACGTGTAAAAGTTCCCAACGAAGGAAAGCTTTGCGCAGGTGCTTAGCTGCCTGGCCTGGCTCTGCCTGCCGTGGCAGATACTAATCTCCTCCACCACCTGGCAGGTGTGCGGTTGGGCGGAGAAGGGAAATCCCTTCCGTCCCGTGGGAAGGCACTTGATCTCACAATGAAAAGGGCTCGCTCCCAGGCGGTCCCTGCTAGGGAGGCGGAGGTGGGAGGACAGAATGAATGAATGAACGAACGAACTCCCTTTAGAAAGGGCTTCCCGCACTCCCGATTATTCAGTGGCCAAAGTGGAGAACAAGAGGAAGGAAGCCGACTCCTTTCCATCCCTTGGCCTGCAGGGTCGCTTTAAGGGCAGCTCTGTTTGTCTGTTTGAAAGGTTTTGTCACCTTTCAATAGATGTGGAATCGTCGCCTGCAAAAAGGGGGAGAGGGAGGAGGAGCGGCTGTCTCAGGGTAAGGATGCTAATCTTTCCCCACATGGTGTGATAGTCTTTGAAGATTTCCTAAGGGGAGGAGAAAAGGGTTCCTTTGGCAACGCTTCTTTCTTCTTCTTCTTCTTCTTCTTCTTCTTCTTCTTCTTAAATTACACCCACCTCTTCCTGCGCTGAGCGACTGTGTAGGAAAAGAGGGGGAAATGATGAATGGAGGAAGAAAGGATGAAGACGTTTGGCTGCTGGTATGATTTCTCAGCATCAGTTTCTTGCATCATACATTCGTGAATCCCAGGTGTTGCATACAGCCCCCATCTCTTCCCTCAAAGTTGTCCTTCAGGGATGTTCCAATGGGCAATATTTTGCTCATTGGAAGATGTGATACTCTCCTTCTACAAAATAAAAAAATTCCTTCCAGTAGCACCTTAAAGACCAACTAAGTTAGTTCTTGGTATGAGCTTTCGTGTGCATGCACACTTCTTCAGATACACTGAAACAGAAGTTGCCAGATCCTTCTATATAGTGAGAAGGTGGGGAGGGGTATTACTCAGAAGGGTGGTGGGAATGGGAGATTGGCAGATAGCTGAGATGAGCCTGTTGACGACTCTTAACGACTGCAATAGGTCTTACAGGAAAAGGCAAGGGGTGAGAAGGTGAAAAATGGCTTAGTCATGTATAATGAGATAAGAATCCAATGTCTTTGTAGAAGGATGTAGAAGGAGACCAATGTCTCCTTCTACATTAGTTGATACTGTTGGGGTTTGTACTAGGGTAGAATGTGCAGTATTTTAAAATGTGGGAGATGTTGTTGGCTATGAGAGATGCTCAGGTCTTCCCATCTTGCTCACTTACTTTCCGCTAATTTTCAGTATAACCAGGGGGTCCAAAATCCTGTGGTCCACCATAACAAAATTAACAAGCTTAGTCATTAAAGCCAACGTTCACAATGGAATATTGATTTCTGTTTTGAATTGCACAGAACTTTTCCTGTGGCTGGATGTTAAAAAATAAGAGGATTTTAAACACAAGAAATAAATTTATTTTTTATAAATGGGATAGCTCCGAGTGAGGTCATGGTATTAAGTCATTTTAGTTGCATATTGTTTCAGCCTTGAAAATGGAAAGTGTGAGTCTTGAAAATTATTTGAAAACTCTACTGATCTTTCCCACTGTTAGAACTCCAATACTGAAACACATTGTAATTATTAAAAAGCAAATGTCTGGCCTGCACTTTGATAGCCTTATGTAGGTGTTCAGTGCTCATGAAAGGTGATGGTCCATGATTGGATCGGATAGCCCTGCCACCCAGTGCATATCTAGGGGTTGGCAAAATTGGCCCTCACTGTGAGTGGAGTGCAGACCCAGAAGGGGTGCAAAAATCACCCCCAAAATGTTTCCAGTTATCTGTGTAAGGTCTTGAATTTAGACAAGAGCTGGGAGCTGAGCGATAGGAGAAAAGGCAAAACGGTATGAAGGCAGACTACTGGAGTGTATTATGTATATGTGTATGGTGACATGCCACTATTATTGTGAGATCAAACATGGGAGAATCTTTCCATCCTTGCACATAAGATGTGTGGGATTTTTTGCCCTTCCTCCTCCTCACCTTGCCTTGACTCCCGATGCTTTGAGTACTTGGACCTTGTAAAATGTAGTAATTTCTAATGTGGCTATTGCAGTAAAGTGATGGGGGGGCGGCGCATGCTGAAACATCTCCCTTCCGAGGGTGCAAGGGACCCTTGGGTATGCCTCTGCCTAGAGACCCACACATTTCCCACCCCTCAGCTAAAGCCTTACTGGTTTGTGAGTTGCACAAAACCCTTCCTGAGAATGGATGTACAAAAAAAAAAAAAAACCTGTGAAAGTTATTTACCTTTTAATATTATCTTTATGTTCTTGATTAGACACTAAGATTGAAGATACAAATGCCCCCCTGAAAATAAAATTGCTAAATAACTAAAAAATAAAAAAATGCTGCTCTTTTTGGTGTCTTTAGTGTGCAACCAATACAAGCTTGGGACACCTTTTGTGCAGCAATGCCCTTACTGGTGTTAACAATTAATGTTTAGCTTCTATAATGAAAAGTTGTATTGGTTCCACACGTCCTAGAAATCAGAGCGTCTGCCCTAGAAACACCAATTCTATATTGGGTATGTAAATATATTAGTGCTCTGCTCATGGGACTTGTTAAGTGGAAACGCTGCATTGAGGTCCTAGATGGGCTGGGATTCCTGAAGGAGCATCTCTTGCATAAATCTACTTGAATACACTGATGTGAATACACTCCAGATTTCCCTCCAGACTTATGTCTAAGTTACCCAAACTAGTGTGGTGTTTGAGATGGTTTTGGTACTAACAAGGCAAAAAGTGCACACAAAATGGCCCACCCCACCCCCCAGGTATACAACTAAGCATGCTTGGTGCCTCTTTACACTGTCAGTCTGAATAGCTCACTTGGTTAGACTCAGCATGGTGCTGATAACATCAAGGTTGCAGACTTAATCTAAGCAGAGGTTGGATGGCTGTGATATATGATCTAGTTGAGATTCCTGCATTGCAGGGGGTCGGACTAGATGCTCCTCAGGATCCCTTCCAACTCTTATGATTCTATGATCCTGTGTTTACTTAGAAGCAAGCAGAAATGAATGCCCTAGGGCTTCAGGTAGCAAGCAGTTGTGTCAAAATGTCATATTCTGCACCCACATACATGTGAGAAAAAGAGAAGTAAAATCCATTGTGACCCTGAATAGCCTTCACTTTAGAATAGGATTTGGAGCACTAACAGCTTTGTTAGTTGACCTTTGCTTCTGGTCTTTAAGGTTCCCAATAATCAAAGTTTGTTTGTTTTTTGCTGCGAAGCTAAGACCTCCACTTGAATTTGTCACCACACACACACACACACACACACACACACGAAGAAGTAGTTTTAAACTGGTTTTAAACCAGGCCGTTGCTTGCTTTTAGTTTCCCGAAAAATGTTCCTTTTCTTCCCATGCTGAAAACTACCCTCAGCTCTACGAAGTTCCCAGGCCTTTGTGAGAGCTAGTTGTTGTGGGGTTGGCCACCATCTCTTCCTCACACCGCCTCTAAGTTTGTGGCCTGACTAAGCTTTTTCTTCATTTCTGTATGGGAGCATGATGCTTTTTTTGTCCTACTGATCATAAAGAATGAGTCAAAAGTTTCGAAAAAGCTTTCCTTCAGGCTTTTTCAGGAAAAGTAAGAAACTTCTCTCTACTGGATTCGGTCTGGAGAGACCTTGGGTTCAGATCTCCACTTGGATGTGAAAGGCATAATTCTCATCATTAGGCTTTATATACAGTGCAGCCTTTTTGCCAAGGTACCCAAGACAGTTTTCAGTTTTACAATACAGTGGTACCTCAGGTTACATACGCTCCAGGTTACATACGTTTCAGGTTACAGACTCCGCTAACCCAGAAATAGTAACTCGGGTTAAGAACTTTACCTCAGGATGAGAACAGAAATCGTGCGACGGCAGTGGAAGGCCCCATTAGCTAAAGTGGTGCTTCAGGTTAAGAACAGTTTCAGGTTAAGAACAGACCTCCAGAACGAATTAAATACTTAACCCGAGATACCACTGTACTTGCACCTATTCACTCAAAGCTAAGAATGAAACACATAACCACCTACGTTCCCACAACCCTTCTTCTCTCCTCATAGTATAGGCATTGAGACTATATTTCATTTTAGTCTATCTCATAAATCGGCCCACAATACAATGATTTTGAACATGTCACCTTAAATGCCTTGTAAAGAAGATGGTATGATGGTAGTTAATTGTTTTTTATTAGTAGTATTTATTTGTATTCCACCCTTCATTTGTTGATCTTGGGGTGGTTTACAGCACAGAAATGCAAGATAAACTCAAGAACAAAAGACAAGAAACATAAGAACAAAAACAAAATAAACAAGGTAAAAGTGAATTGACATTACAAACAAAGTGTCAATTTTCACATTGGAACTGGAATTTATGTGGTGGTGGTGGGAGGCGGTGATGCAACTTTTGCTTCAGCAATGAAGCAGCACAGACTGTAAGGGCTATAGGAGCTGAAGACTCCATGCTTCCTGGCTCTCAGTCAGGCCCTGATCCGATCAGGAGTTTCTATGTGCTCCTTGTGAGTAGCCTCACACTGGTATCTCTGAAGTTCCTGCCTGACTTGCCATCACCTCTGCTTTTGTGGCCCTGGGGGAGATAGGAAAGTGTATGAGAATTGGCTAGGAACCAAGGTAGCTGCCGTGGGGGCCTTTCGTACTGGGAAAGGGATATTCAGTTTTGATGGCTCACTGAGACCATTAGGAGTTTTGGAGATCTGCTGGAGAGTCCCGGTGCCATTGCTCTTCATCATAGGAGGTTGTTGAACCCCAACACGAGGTCATATACCCATGAATATTGTGATGGTAAATCTGTTCCACGTTCACAGTAATTAAAGTAGATTAGTAACCTCACTTCACCCATATGTTGCAAGGGTGGAAAACTACACACTAAGTCTGAAAGGGTAGTTGGAGTGTATTAAAAATGTAGCTAATCTGCTTTTTGAAAAAAAAAAACATTTAAAGTGTTGAAAAATAGTGGCTATAGTTTGGGTATTTTCTCAAACTTGTGGCTACCACAACATAAGGGGACGTTTTACAGGACTAGTGCCAGGACCACCACTTTGTCCTGTGGTTTTCTGGACAGATCCCCCCCCCCTTGCCCTTCCTTGTTGGTAAACTGCTATGTAATAATGCTTCAGAAAAACTGCTATTTAATTTAACCAGACAAGATTCTGGTGGGACATCATTTCATTTCACTTTCAGTTTGTATACTGTTTTTCCACATTACTACACACAAGGAGGAATTAGTACTTCACACATTCAGTAAAGATATGCTATTAAAACAACAACAAAAACCCCATATACTCATCTTTAGCATTCCTGTTCCACTGGACATACATCTCAAAAGCTAACATAATCTCTCCCCCCCCCCCAGGTGTTGGTCCATCATAAATACAAACCCCACATTGGGGGAAAGATTTCTGCATTGTTGGCTGTTGGACTGGATGACCCTCGTGGTCCCTTCTAACTCTATAGTAGTATGATTGTTTACTTACTATATTGGGCTGCAATTCAGAGAAATGTGAGCTTATTTAAATCCCTTTAATAACTTTATCTGGATTGTGCCCTTTGTTTCACTAATGAGCCTAATGTTTTAAATAAACAGCCCATGAAGACTGAAAGTTTTTCTAGGCACAAAATAGGCAGTAATGTGTATGTTTTTTTCACATTTTAAAAAAATCTGCAATGGTTTCAATGGTTTTCACATTGCTGTATTAAAAGTGTTGGGGTTAGAACACTTATTGTTGCAGAGAGAAATTCTACTTTCAGTTCAAGTTTAGTTCTGTCCTGTACTTGTACTTATGTATGTTAAGGGTGTGACTGACTGAGTACTCGGTATACAAGCGCAAGAGTCGGTGTCATGTGGTGTTTGCTGCAAAAAGCTTGTGCAAATAATATTTCCTAGGTTGGGAATTCACAATACTAATTTTGCCCAGCAATAGACTGTGTTCAGCGGCGGAGGAAGCTGCTCGGGCGCCTGGGGCGGCGCACCCATAGGGGTGGGGCGAACCGCCCATAGGAGTGGGGCAAGGGAGGAGGGAGCCGCCATAGGGGCGAGGCGCACCACAGGGGCAAGGCGCACCAGAGTCTGTCTGCCTCCTTCCACTCTGCCGCCCTACAGCTGGGTGGGGAGGCAGCAGACCGTTTGGGCAGCATGGAGCCACCCAGGAGAGATGTGTGGCTCCGGCACAGTGCAGGCCCCACGGTGAGTGGCACCCAATATTTTGTCACCCATCTCAGTGGTGACACCTGGGGCGGCCCGCACCCACCACACCCCCTTCCTCTACCCCTGACTGTGTTAACCGTCTTTTCTGAGCATAATTTCTTTTTTTACTTCATTACCATTAAAAATAAGTACAATGTGTTGCACTAGAGCAGGGGTCAGCAACCTTTTTCAGCCGTGGGCCAGTCTACCGTCCCTCAGACCATGTGGTGGGCCGGACTATATTTTGAGGGGGGGGGAAGTGAGTGAATTCCTATGCCCCACAAATAACCCAGAGATCCATTTTAAATAAAAGCACACATTCTACCCATGTAAAAACACCAGGCAGGCCCCACAAATAATCCAGAGATGCATTTTAAATAAAAGGATACATTCTACTCATGTAAAAACATGCTGATTCCCAGGCCGTCTTTGGGCCGGATTGAGGAGGCGATTGGGCCGCATCCAGCCCACGGGCCTTAGGTTGCCTACCCCTGCACTAGAGTGTACTGTAGCACTTTAGGCTGCAGGTTACGTTTCGAACAAGTCTCTCTTTTTTCTTTGTAAACACCCCCCCCAATGCAATTAGAAGCTTTGATAGCAAAGAGGTGGGCTAGTACCTTTTACCCTGATGCAGGGTAGTGTTGTTTGCCATCGCCAGGCAGGTACGTGTGCATGGGCAGGGGTGGAGCTCAGAGGGTGACTGAAGCCCACCGTGCCAGCCCAGCCCTCACCACTGGAGCCAAGCAGGTCCACGTTGCGGTGCCTGTGCTGGGGAGATCATTTATTCCCAGATGTAACTCATGTGCGTTGGATTATGCATCCAACTGACTTCCACAGAATTGAAGTAGTTTACATGTAACGACTTGGATTCCAAGATAAATTAACTTAAGGAGGTTTGCAGAAGGAAGTCTTCCTCTCCCCTCTCCTCTACCATGCCTTAAGCTGACTTTTCTTAGGATCCAAAGGTGTGCACTTTACCTTAACAGAGTTGCCAATCATTATGGGTAGTTAATGGACCAAGTTCTTGTTCATTTATTTATTTTGATAGTAAAACATGAATAGTTCCTGTGGTGACATAGAGGTGTATAACTGAATAGTATTTCAAGCATTTATCTTGGAAGAATGTTTTAATTCTACTCCTGTGCACAACTGCTGCATAACTTGCATCTAATAATAGCACCATTTTTTAACAGATGATTCTCCAGTTGCCTGTGACCTTGCTTAATGCTGGAGGACTTTGCTGTTTGTTTCAGACAGGAGCAGTGCTCTGGTGTGTGATGTTTCCTCCCACGATGTTTGTCTTCATCTGTGCTACTGTGGACAGCAAAAATGCTGTTGAAGTGAATTATGTATAGTAATCTTCAGAGTTCTGCTACAGTACAGCACACCATTGACTTAGTTGGCTAACGTCCCCTTCATACCAGGACAGGGCATCAACAGACGGCATTTAAATAATTTTCTGCTTGAATATCATTTTACGGTGTAGAGAATCTTGTTCGGTAGAGCAAAAGGTGAATGTAAAAAAAGCTGATTGCATGAGTCAGATGTGTACTCTGGACTTTCAAAAAGCTGTTTTCAAAAAGCTTAAGGAACTTCTGGGTGGCATCCCATGGTCAGAAATACTCAGAGAAGGGAGTCCACAATAGATGGGAGTTTCTTAAAGGTGAGAAGGCACAACTGAAATGTGCAAACAATTCCAGTAAGAAAGAAAAGTGGGAGGCATCTGAAGAAGTTTTTGTGCCTTGAGCTGAGATTTAAAAGGGGCAGATATAAAAAATGAAAAAGGGGCAAATCATGAAGGAAAAATATAAACAATCATCCAGTATTTGCAGAGAAGGTCAGGTGGGCTAAAGCTCAGAACAAGGTCAGGCTTGCAAGAGAGGTTAGAAATAATAAAATGGGTGGTGGTGGCGTTTTACTATGTTTGAAGCAAGAGGAAGAACAAAAAAAGTTGCCAGACCTCTGTGTGTAGAAGCCAGAATAATGGCATTGGGTGACAGAGAGAAGGAGGAACAGCTTAACACCTGTTTTGCTTCTGTCTTCACTCAAAAGGAATACAGTGCCCAAACTGGTGATAATAGAATAAATGATGTCGAGAGGGAGCTACAGCCCAAGATAGAAAAAGAGGTGGTAAAGGAACATCTAGCAACTTTAAATGAGATCGCCAAGGTCTGAGGAACTACAAGGTTACTAAGGAATTTGCAGATGTAATCTCAGAGCCTCTTATCTATAATCCTGGAGAATTCTTGGAGAACTGGGAACAGGATTCCACAGTTTAGGTATCAGGATTTAATCGCCAGTCATCAGCTGGTGTTGTCAAACAACAGCTCAAGAGCCACAGGTTCTCAACCCCTCATTTCCTGATGAGAAGTTATATTTGGAGATGCCAGCAACTCAGTCTGCAAAATGAGTTGTGTTCCATCCCCTGATTACTCTAATGTTTTCATTGTAGTAGTTAAATGACGAAACAGTAAAACTGAGCCTTTATGGCGTGAGAGCTTAGCCTTGACAATAGATGTAGAAATGCACTTTCAGGAGAGTAAAATCTGTTCTCTTGTTTGGAAAGCCAAAGTCCTTCAAAAGAGCACTGTAAATTCATATAATGAATGCTTGTTATAACAAGCATTTGTATGCCCTTATCTTGGTAGTGGTTGTTTTATTACTAGTCCTCATGTTTCCTATGTATACTTCCACCCAGATGATTCCCTAGTAGCTGTAGAAGATCAGTCTAGGAAATTTGAGTAATCACTTATTGTTCTTCTCTTGGCAAGAGGGTTGTCATCCTTGTGGAATGCTGACATTTCATAAAATCTCATAAAATACATGGACTTCGACTTGAAATTCAGTAGGTCAGGGGAAACTTTCATTCACAAAACAGTAATTGTTTCTGTATTGATGCATTTTTCTATCAACAGTTTTTATTTAAAAGAAAAATGGAAATAATGTGAACATAAATATTTAGAAGAGACAGATAACATAACAACTGACATAGGTAAAGGTAAAGGTACCCCAGTCGTGTCCGACTCTAGGGTTGCGTGCTCATCTCGCTCTAGAGGCCGTGAGCCAGTGCCGTCCGAAGATACTTCCGGGTCACGTGGCCACCGTGATGAAGCTGCATCTGGCGAGCCAGCACCAGCGCCGCACATGGAAACACCGTTTACCTTCCTGCTAGAAAGCAGTACCTATTTATCTACTTGCACTTAGGGGTGCTTTCGAACTGCTAGGTGGGCAGGAGCTGGGACCGAACGATGGGAGCTCACCCCGCCGCGGGGATTCGAACCGCCGACCATACAATCGGCAAGTCCTAGGCACTGAGGTTTTACCCACAGCGCCACCCGCGTCCCTAACAACTGACATACTAGGCTGCAAATATATAGCTCTGCCAAATTTAGGTTTGCGTATATATCTTATAACAAAAACATCTAATGTACATGAGATAACTTGACTGATGGACTGAAATGTAGACACGCATAGTATGGTCTTGTTTTTTTACATGGTGCTTCATTTACATTTCAGTGATATAAAGCATGGCTTTTATTTTGTCTAAAATGAAACTGAGCCAGTTAGGCTGCAATATTATAAACACCTAGCAAGGAGTAAGTACTTTTGAACTCAGCGGTACTTACTTTAAAGTAGACATCTAGAGGATTGCATTGCTAGTCCTATTTGCACCACATCTAAGTTTGTTTGTTCAACAACTACTTTGGGTGGAGTATAGCATTACTTCTATGCTGTAAACCCTGTTCAGTTGATACTACAGAGATTATATTTTGGCTGAAGACAGGTTTATGCAAATGTTTGGAATAATAATACCTGTGGAATGTTGCAGAGAGACCCATGTTTGCCTTGTAATGCAAGGGGCATTCACAGATGACACATGGGAAGGGGCATTTTTAATCTTCCCTGCCAACTGATTCTCCTTTGCAACACTTCCCTACCCCATTTCCCCCAGTCAGCCTTGAGATTTGCCTGAAGGGGAAATTAACTTGATACATCTATTGTAGAGAAGAATTAGTGGGAAGGGTAATCCTTCCCTTCCTCCTGCCTTCTAATTTCCACCCAATCTTGGGAACTAGAGACCCAGGCTGATGCTAGTAAATACAGTGGTACCTTGGGTTACAAACACTTTGGATTACAAACTCCGCTAACCTGGAAGTACGGTAGTACCTTGGGTTGAGAACTTTGCCCCAGGATGAGAATGGAAATCGTGCGGCGGCAGCGGAAGGCCCCATTAGTGAAAGCGCGCCTCAGGTTAAGAACTGTTTCAGGTTAAGAAAGGAACTCCAGAACGAATTAAGTTTGTAACCCGAAGTACCACTGTATGCAAAACAAACCAGCCCTCATATAACTACGGTAAATTCCTTGTTTTAGAAATTCTCTGTTGCTATAATTCTCAACTAGTTAGAAATAGGACTCTGCCCCTATTGTATATTAATTAATTTTGGGTATGGTTGAGACCTTGCTATTTCTTAAATAATAAAACTGTTTCCATTTTCTTCTTCATCCTCTCTTTAAGCCAAGTTTCAACTTTTATGTCATTGCCTCTCAGCCAATATTATTTTTACAATATTACCTAATTTTGTTATTGATTTGTTCAGCTGGTCACTTTATTGCCCGCTCTCAGCAGCTAATCAATATACTGTATTACTGAGACTGCCATTTCAAAAGCTGACGGAACTCTTAGTTCTTTGCTTGCAAGGAATTGTGATACAATTGTTTCTCACATAAAGTAGACATTGGCACTGACTTATTGCCATGAAGATTCTGTTTGACTGTCACTTGAGAGGCCGACTGAATTTTGCTGTGAGAATTATTCTAAAAAATCTGTAGTGATGTCTACTGATCTATAGTGATTAACATCAGTGCCAAGTTACAGTCCTAATTAGAAAGCTGTGACATGTTTTTTCCTGAATAAATATTTTCACTGTAGCGCCGACTCCTCCTTTGGGTCTGGCTTGTATTATTAACCCCCCTGTCCCCTCCCTACAAGATTTATAGAGAGAAACCAATTCTCATCCCCAGTTGCCTTCCCTCTGCACTTCAGAAACCCCCAGCTCTCTCCAGCACTCTTTGCCCTTTTATTAATTTCCCCAGTCCCTTCTCGTATGCATTCTGGAAAATCTGGGAGGGGATAGCTGTGTTAGTTTGTTTAGAACAAAAACAAGAGTTCTATGGCAACTTGAAGGCTGGAAAAATCCAAAATGTCCAGAGCGCAGCTCACAGTGAGTGGTCTTTTCTTTGTGAAAAGTACAGTTACAAAACTGTTCTAAACATGGTGTTTTGTAATCATGTAGATGGGGCATAGTCCAAAAATGTCACCACACTGTGGGCTTCTTTGTCTTGCTAGCTGCAGTCTAGGAACCGCTGAATGGTTGGTTGTTTCCCAGCTGCTTTTCCCCTCTCAAGGTACTCAACCTACCAGGTAGTAAAGTGGTTGTGAAGCAGAATTCCTATGAGAATTGTTTAGTGGAAGAACAGAATTCTGAGGACAGAATTCCAAAGGGGGGCTTTAGCTAGACTCTTGGGTGAAGAAAAAATGGTGACATTTTCGTGCATTGTCCTCAAAACTCCTGACATAGTAACACAGTATTAAAACAAGCTTGAACCACTATGAAATGTCAATGAAGAAACTAAATAACATGTATCATTTATTCATAGCTTGTTCCTACAGTTGCAATTGAAATTATTCGACCCCCATTGCAAATTGGGTTTTTTAATCAAAATTTACAGACTTTCAGCTGTTTTTGTTGCATTGACGAGGTATGTTTCACTTTTGAACTGGGAGTTACAAATTATTCCTCTGAATTCATTATATTGGATTAAAATGTAGGTCACTAACTTTTAAACTCTGTCATTAGCTGATATTTAGGGACAAGTATAAAATAATACGCTTGAAAACAAGGACATTTCTCTTAAATTAAGGAAAACTGTCTAATTACCCATATTGATGAGTAACCAGAAAATATCAGGCAGTAAGAATGATTTAAAAAAAAATAAAAATCCATTTTGACTGTTTTCCTGCTTTAATGTAACAGAGCTTTCAAATGATTTCACACTCTGAACGAGTCAGTTATTGAGGTGGGCTTCTTCCCAGAGACTGATGTAATTGGCAAAGCTAAAGTAAGCACCGTTCTTGTTTGCTGACCAAATATTATTTGTGGCATTCTAAATAGGGTTCCCATTAATACTAAAATACATGAAAAAAGCAGATTTTGACCATATTAAAAGGAATGAAGTTGTCTTTTATGTGTGTGACTCAGAAATTCAGCTGTACTTACTTTATAAATGAAGAAGAATGCTGTTGAATAAATATTCCGTAACAGATATTTAATCAGTTTTGAATATGCAGTAGGATGAGCTCTGCATGTAGATGCTTTGTGGGAATATGAAATAGAGAATAAAAAATAAGAAGATCTCTTAGTCGGTAACTAGCTATCCATTTGCTCTTTTCTGGTGGGGATAATACTCCCTACTTGCTTGAGATGGAGTACTTCAGTGCTCTACAATGCGGTCAATTTAAATTGTAACAGAGTAACAGAGACTGGAATCATCCTTGTAATATTATTTCTATTTTACCTTCAATAGACCAGGTGCAGCTGGGATAGGGAAACAAGAACAAGTAGACTGTAATAGATAGACAGCAATACCAGACCCCAAATAATAAGAGTTTTTTGCAAGCTAGACACAAAGGTGGACTTTGAGAGCTAAGCTTGCCCCCCTGTTTAGTTTGAATTACTTCCATTGGGGATTTCATGACCCTTCAGCCCAAGAAACCGGGGAAGCCAGTTTCACATCTTTCTCCTGTTCTGCAGGTGACTGCAAGCTGACTATTTTAAAAGGTGATGGAGGTGATCTGCTGCCCGAACTGCTCATTAATCAGCATTCATTATTATGACCAAGCTGTGGAAAAACCAAAGTGATGTTTTTTCCTGAGCAAGGACAGGCACAATCCAAAACATTATTCAGATACTTTACACTTTATGGGTTGGATCCTGAGTAAAGTTAGTTGACATTAACTCCCACTGATTTCTAATTGATATATTCCCTTTTTAGGGAAGTTTTAAATATTTAATGCTGTATTGTTTTTAACACTTGATTGGAAGCTGCCCAGAGTGGCTGGGGAAACTCAGCTAGATGGGCGGGGTATAAATAATAAATTATTATTATTATTATATAAGTTAAACAAACATCATCTGGACTGAACCCAGTGAGTTTGGGTACTTATTCAGTGCTCTGCTTAAGTCCGAGTACTTCGCTGTTCAATATGCAGCCATGCAAATAACTCTTCAACTCTATCAATAGACCCCTGACATTTAATACTTAGATTCTCTCTACCAAGATGCTAGCCTCTGGACTTTATAGCCTATCATTCCTTAACACGAGCCAGCTGATAGCCCCCCACCCTCCAGCTCCAGTTCTATTTTGGGGGTCAGAGTTTCCCTGCTGTTGCTCTCTATTATATTATCTACACACTTTGAAATCAATGTCGAGGATATTAACATCCTTCAGCAAAGGCACCTAGAATGTAGTGCTTAGGTATAATAAGACCCAAAGTTCAGGTCAGGAGATCAGGGGAAAGCTTGTCTAAACAGGTATATGTTCAAGGGCCAGCAGAATGCCAGTTTAGATGGGCGCCCTCTTATTTCAGCTGGGAGAGCGTTCCGCAATATTGATGTGCAAAAGCCACAAACCAAGAAGCATTCAGCCTTGGCAAAACTGCATAGGCTTCATTTGCAGTTCTTAATGCCATTACTGGGCAATGGAAAGGAAGTTGTTTTCTTTTTCGGGTTGACAGAGAATGGCTTGCCTAAGGCCAGCGAGTTAGTTCAGCCTCTTACAGGGCAATCCTATGTATGCCTACATACAAGTAAGTTCCAATGTGGTAAATGGGACTCACAATCTAAACTTGAAATCTAAACCTCTAAGTAAGCAAAACAAAACAACTCACCACCACTCCATCATTGATGGGGTGTTTGTGTCAATTGTGTTGACAACCGTAATCTAGTTCTGCCCAGTTTCAGTGAACATGCTGGTCAGGTTATGTGACCTGGTTGTTTCACACATTGATGCATGGAGAGCTTCTTTTAAAGTACAGTAAGTTGGGCAACAAGCTTTCCAAGCTGTAGCTGTCCCCACTTCCCCCATCCTGAGAAAAGTGCCGTCATATTCACAGCTGCTACACCCCAGCATGGGCGTAATCTTACTCCAATAGGTTTCCTGTTTTCCCCTTCTTTCAAACAGCGTGTGCAGCACATGCCACCCCAAAAGCACTTTCCTTGATTTATGTTGATTTATTTGCACCTTTAATTCAATTCAATTTTAGAAATGCCATATTGAATATTACTCTAGATATTTTAAATTCACTTTATGGCTGTATGTTATAATTTTCATTGTAAAGAGTAACATTTTGTGACCATGAATACTGACAGTTTGCCATGATGTATCATTTTATATTGTTTCTGCTGTTTGACCTCTGATCTAATGTGATTTATCCGTGCTGAATCTGTTTCCTCTCAGTCTTTTTTGCTTTGCTGATGGCATGGAACACGTTACATTTTTCTGATGTATCAAAATTAGCCCTTTTGTTATTTACTGGATTAGTGATGGTATTAATGAAAGTAACCTTTGCCTGCACATTGCCTCACATTCATTTCCCATGTACTAACGGGATATTGTGCTTTCAGCTCTAAACAAATCCAGATTATATCTTCTGAATCTTTCATTGTGAAATTATGGGGCTTGATTCAGGCCATGGTGGGTGCAGTACTTGCAGGTGGAGCATAAGACATAACAGAGCCAGTTCTCCCTTACATCCTTTGTGAGCAGACATTTAATGCACCTGATGTTTAGGTGTGATGGCAAGTCTCCATGCTTTGCATTTGTTGCGTGAGCAGAGGTGGCTGATTCCTCACAGTGGCTTGGTTGGGGAAGAAAGAGAGCTTTGTTGTACATACCCTGTAGTGATCCCTCTGTATGTAGTTACTGCAGTGTAGAGGACTGAGTCCTTGGGAAAGTTAGTAGCAGGTACTGCACTAAAATAGATGTTTATATCCATGTGAAAGAGATATGTCCATGCCTTTATCAAAAGGGTTGTTATGTAGCTCCAAGTTCCATTAGTGCAAACCTCCTTTTTGTGCTTATGACAGTTATAATATAAGTAGTTTAAAATGTTAATAATGCTTAAAAAAAAGAAAATCAGGATTCTAATATAAAATCAGGATTCTAACTGATAGTGATTAGGACTGCAGAACCAGAGTACGGTATTTATTTGAGATTAATTAACACAGGCTGTGATATATGTGAGGGACACGGGTGGCGCTGTGGTCTAAACCACTGAGCCTAGGGCTGGCCGATCAGAAGGTTGGTGGTTTGAATCCCCACAACGGGGTGAGCTCCCGTTGCTCGGTCCCAGCTAGCAAACCTGCCAACCTAGCAGTTTGAAAGCATGTCAAAGTACAAGTAGATAAATAGGTACCGCTCCGACGGAAAGGTAAATAGGTACCGCTCCGACGCTGCTTTGGTTTTGCTAGAAGCGGCTTTGTTATGCTGGCCACATGACCTGGAAAAACTGTCTGTGAACAAACGTCGGCTCCCTTGGCCAGTAAAGTGAGATGAGTGCTGCAACTCCAGAGTCATTCGCGACTTGACTTAACTGTCAGGGGTCCTTTTACCTTTTATGATATATGTGTAGCAAAACATTCCATTTATGTTGGTAGAGATCTGTATGTGTACTAAATGCAGACCAGATTCTCCTAACCTTTATGTCTGTTCAATATAATACTTATTTTGATTTGGCTTGGCTCATGGTTTCACCTCTCTAGTGATTACCATGATCCGGGGTGGGGGGAATCAAACCAATGCATTAATTTGGTAGAATATCATTGTTGCTTTGCACATAGAAAGCTGGCTTGATTACCGTAAATAAACAAAGTAATAGAGAGCATCTGGCTTTCCTCTTGTTTCTCATTACAATCTGACACAAACTCTTCTAGTCTGTTGACAAAACTAGATTTAGCTTCTATGGTTGCTGTTTACAAAGCAAACATTCATGCCCCATCCTGGTTTTATATTGATCTTTAGGCAAGTGATCAATTTGATCCAGTCTTCTGTCCATACCTGGTAGTGTTTGCTCTCTGCTTTGCATTCCAGCCCTTAAAATAACAACCTCTGTCCAACTATGAGAGCTTGAGGCAGCTGAGAAGTGGCCAGTGTCTGGTCTGAGTTAAATCCAAGCAGACAGCAAGTAAGAAAAGGATCTTTGATACCTCCATGAGAGGACAGTGCCGGCCAAAGCATTCTCTTCCTGGGGCAGCTACAATAAATGTATCCGAAGGCCTTGGAGGAGCTGGCTGGATGGCTAAAGGACTCTCACCTTATTTTGTAGTCTTAGGCTTCTGTGAATTGTTTGATAGAAGTAATGAAAAAGTTTAATCTGCCATGAGTCCTGCAGTGCTGTCAGGATTGGGATCGGGCTTGGATTGGCAGGCTTTGATGCAAAAGGAAAAGGATGAAACAGAGCAGGACCCTGAATGGTGGGAACTTTGAGTTGGAGGAGGGGATAATCTCACCTGTTCAACCCAAGTTCAGCCAAAGGGGCAGCAGGGATTCTGGGTCTGCCCTCGCAGCTTTCCTATGGAGTGGAGAGCCATTGGGAAGGATGTTGCTGGACTGCAACTCCCACCATGCCTAAGTGTTGGCCATGCTGTCTGGACCTGATATGAACAACACCTGAAGGCTAACCATTTCTGGTTTAGATGGTGAAAGATGTTGCTTTTTAATCCAAATGTCCCATCTGCTGACAGAGTTTTGGATAATGCTGTTTTAATTCCCATTTTGTTTCCTCCACACTTGTCTCAGAAATATATTGTAGAGAAGGGTTTCCTAAAATGGAAGCCTTTGAGGGTAGGGAGATATGGTTGGTGGAAAGTAGGTGGTCTTGGCTACCTTATGGGACTGCAAATTTTTAAAAAAGGTAAAGGACCCCTGACAGTTAAGTCCAGTTGCAGACGACTCTGGGGTTGTGGCGCTCATCTCACTTTCAGGCTGAGGGAGCCGGCGTTTGTCTGCAGACAGCTTTCTGGGTCATGTGGCCAGCATGACTAAGCCGCTTCTGGCTCAATGGAACACCGACACCAGAGCAGTGCACAGAAACACTGTTTATGCTGTTTACCTTCCCGCCGGAGCGGTACCTATTTATCTACTTGCACTTTTGGGTGTGCTTTCGAACTGCTAGGTTGGCAGAAGCTGGGGCCGAGCAATGGGAGCTCACTCCGTCATGGGGATTCGAACTGCCGACCTTCTGATTGGCAAGCCCAAGAGGCTCAGTGGTTTAGACCACAGCGAAACCTGCATCCCTCCCTCCCAATTTAGCTGCAAATAAATGGATGGGATGGTGCCTGATCAGATTCTGTCTGAAGAGGTAAGGTTGGGGTGGTAGATGGCATGTCTCTTTATCCCACATATTCTGAATCTCTCAAAGGGAGCTTGGAGGGAAAACTTCAGCTATAAACAAAAGCACAATGGAATATATTCTTAAGGATGCTCTGCATTTCCATTAAACATCTGTTAATACACTTCATACTCTTTCGTTATGGATATGCAGGTTACACCTGGCACTGTGTATTAAATATGGTTTTGTTTTTTGTTTTGCAGGCTACTGATTAACTGGAAGTTCCATGGCCTAAGGAACAATTAATTACATCTCCCCAACTTACTCTTCCAAGGCATGTAGCAAGAAACAAGGTGGGGTATAGGTATATCCTATGATGGAAGTGTTTGCTTGTGAGAGAAGAAAACTGTGCTATTACAAACAAATACTCAAGCATTATGTGGCAATCTACCATAAACAGCATTCTGAAGGCCATTAATAATACAGCTGTGTTGTATGCTGTAAGTCTGCTGTGAAGATATAGCAGTGTTTTGCTTTTCTTTCAGTGCTATGATGTAATTCATAGTATTTGAGGGAAAGCAGGGTAGTGTCTGAAGCCTGTGTCTCAAGATGCTCTCTGAAGAGAGACGGCAGTGTCTGCATTTGGTCTTTGGCAGAGTTTTCAGTCCACCAGAAAGGAAATGGCGATGAAGATAAAGCACCCTAGATGCCAGTTATGAAAGTACAAAGAAATTGGATGCACACAACTCTCTCTTCCAAAAATGTGAAGAAAAGCTGTTCAGTGTTTTTATTTACCACATGAGAAAGAAATGACTGATAGCAGAAAACCCTGGGAGAGAGGCATTTGTATCCCTGCTTCTGTGGAGTTTCTTAACATAAATTATGACATTATACAGAAAAGCTACAAAAACAACACTATACATAACCACTTATATAAAGCATGTGACTCTTTTGCAAATAAAGACAAATGTTTAGAAACTGGAATTCCTTCTTCACTGGAAAGAACTGTGTATGCTGAAATTCAGTTACAAATGGATGGATCTCAAGTTGAGTTGAAGCCACTAAGAAGCCAGTCCTCAGTAAATAAAAATGAAAATGAAACTGAGAGTGCTGATTTCAAGTATGTTAAAGAGAGAAAGAACATCTCAAAAAGTTTGTGTACCTTGCACAACAGCTTCATTTGGAACGAATGCTTACAGCCAGTACAGGCTTATAATGATTGCACCAATATTTCTGCAGTTTGCACTTGTAAAACAGTGGAACTACCAGTTACCTGTGGGAATAAAACTGGACAACAGTTGTGTGATTCCTATGGCACTACAGTGGATAACTATTTGTATTTGGAAAGAACAACCCCAAAACTCAACATGGCATGCTCAGGTCACAATTTTTCTAGCGGTAATATTACTGGAAGACTGCCTTCAAAGCCCAGTTTGAGCCATTATCAAAACTGCAACGAAGGCCACGGAGAAGAAATGGATGAAGATTCTTCTCGTACTAAGAAAGAGCGCTCCACGTTATTAGTCAGAAGATTTTGCAAAAATGACAAGGAGGTTAAGAAATCGGTCTATACTGGAACAAGAGCTATTGTTAAAACTTTACCGTCGGGGCACATAGGAGCTGTCGCTTGGAGTTGTCTTGACCGGAAGAGAACCCACGATGAATTAAGGCACTCTAGGATTATATCAGAAGAATTAATTGCCTTTCAGATTTCAGTGAGCCAAGCGTTAAGTTCTTGCCTTCTGCAGTCCATATGGCATGGGGTAAGTGTCTTTTTATAACTTTCAGATGCCTTTCTAAACTTAGTGCTTGAGCGAGAGCAGCTGGTTGGGTGCTTCTGTAGAGCCATCTTCATGATGATGCTGTTGCTTCTATGTACCTGGACAGTGCCAGGAGTGGGTCTGGGTTCTGGTGAGATTGGAATTGGAGGGGTGCACCAGTGGAACCAATGCAGCACTTCTGCCAGGGTACCCATGCAGTCCTCCCCCTCCCCACCACTATCCAGGCATCCTCCTCCTGACAGGTGTTAGGAGGACAGCTTTGCACCATCCCCCCCAAAAAAAAATGCCTGTCACATCTGTGCTTGAGAAATTCAAGACTGAAAAATCACATTATGTTTAATGATCTAGTTTGCCTCTAAATTAAAGCAAGAAATTACAATCCATCTCTATCAGTTCTTTTAAAATAAATGTGGCAAGAGCTTTAATACTTAAACATTTATTTTCTTTGTGTGTGTGGATAAAGTATATATTGCTATCAAAACCATCTAGAGTTGACGGCTCTGCTTAAGTGTGTGGTGCATGTTGTTGGTTAGTAGCTATCTCTACTATTCTCAGCAAGAAACCACAACTTCAGATTATGGTTTGTTGGCAGTAAGCATGCCATAGTTAAGCTGTGGGCAGCCTTTACATACAATGCTAAGCCATGGTTTAATAAACCATAGCTTAATAAACCATTGTTTAGAATTATGTGTGAACCAGGCTGTGAGAACAGAAAGCTGGACTAAATAGGACTTTAGTCAGATTCATCCAGGCCCTTCCTGTGCTCTTATTTGCTTCTTCTGTCTTCTTGAGACCGAGAACAAGACTAAATTATTATTGCCTTACTTTATGTGCATTAATATATGAGGGACTGATTTGGTGAGAACTTGCCTTGAGACAAATGGGAGATTTTATGGGCATTAGCTCTTCCAGTTGTGTGATTCTGTGAAAATACATTTATCTGTATGTTAATTCTGGTTCTGGCACATTTTCATTATAGGAAAATACTTCATTTTCAAATCTTGTTATAAACCATGTTTGTGACCAGATTCAAATAGATTACTTTTATGCCTTTAAAAAAATAATTTAAAAATGCATGCTTAAAAAAAATCTTTATTTCTTAGTGGCTGAACACATTGACATCAAAATTTAGTTTTAGTAATTGAGTACTTGGAGGCAATGTCATATGCAATAACATTGATATAATCTTTCTACATGGGCAGGGGAAGTGCATACTAATAGTTGTAAAATGCAGAGCAAGCTTATTTTGCCACAAATGCAAATATTAGTTAACACACAAGGCAGCTGCCCTATTTGTGTACACGTGGTTTTTCCTATACTGAGATGATGGCAGTCAAAAGGCTGGTCTGATATTCTGCTATTGCTGGTATGGTTTTTATGATGCTAATTCTGTTTGGTTAACTTTAGTTGTGGTTTATGTTTTTCCTCATTAACACAGCTTGCATTTTAATTAATTGTAGAAAGGTAGGTTATTATCATTGGAAGACAGAAAACGAATAAAGCTTCTGAGAGAGTTAAAAGATGAAAATATTCAAGCTATTACCTTGGTGTGAAGAAAGACCACAGACTGCCTGACTGACTAATCAACGCTTAAACAGTCTGTTTCTGCTCTCCTACATAGCCTGTCTTGCAAGCCTCACTTGCTTAGTATTTCAGGTTGTATATGTGGTATGTTTTGAAAACTGGCTTGGCTTGTAGTTGTGCTTTCAACTCCTTTTCACTCAAAACGCCTTTCCTTCAAGCACAGACCCCTGACACCAGCACTGGGCACTTCTGTCCTCATCTCCCTCTGGGGATGTTTCTTTGGCAGAAATAATTATTTATGGTATGGTAACTATTTAAGAACTTCCCATATGGTATGCTGAGTTGACTTGCACAATACTGTACGCTACTCAGCTACAGCTTGCGGTTAGTGGGAAAAGAGCTTAACCATGACTCCTGGTTTAAAAGAGTTAAAATTATAATAATTATTTATTGAATTTATATACTGCCCTCTACCCAGAGGTCTCGGGGCGGTTCACAGAATAAAATCCAAAATATAAAACCACAAAATACATAATCAAAATAACAACAACCCAATAACACCCCCCAACCCACCCACCCCCTTTTAAAGGGCAATATTAAAAGTTGGCCTTTCCATCCCCTTCCCTTTTCCTCCTTCTTGTATGTGGTATGACCAGTGCTTTTTTTCTAGAAAAATAGATGCCGGTACTCACCATGTGGTTGTTACAGTAAGTGCCACACCCTTTGTCAACAACAAAAAGAGGTGCTGGTACTGCATGCTCTTGAGTACTCCATGGAAAAAAGCACTGGGTATGACTACATACACTGATATAGTTTCAAGTGCTATATGAATAAAAAATTAATTGTCATAATAATCAAATGATTAGTAGTCAAATGATTCCTGTGGATATAAAAAATATCCATTGCTAGCATTAATATATCATGTGCCCTATCTATCTATCTATCTATCTATCTATCTTGTCTATCTGTCTCTGTCTGTCTATCTATGTATCTATATTATATAAAATCTCTTTTTTAAAGTGTTTTTTGATGGTGAGATTTTTTGCTCTGAAGCTCCGCCGTAATGAGTTTAACATCCATATTAGGAGTTAAAGGCCATACTCATCTGACTTGTTCTAAGCTCCATCAAGATGCCAAAAGCAGTGTCCGAAGAGTGCCAAACTTAGCAGAGATTTAAGGGAAATTCCACATGATTGTGACTCAGTGAATCCAAGGCAGGGAAGTGTGGTGGGTGGGTGGGTCGGTGGAATGCCCTCATCAATGTCCAAACCCCATCAGTTTAATTCAGCAGCATGGAATTGATTTTGCCAGCTGCTTTCAAAAACTATTAAATGAGCAAGTTATAAATAAATAAAGCAAGGTAGCCATTGAAACACCTGATAAAAGAGGGCAGTCTTCTTTAAACTAAGTAAAGTGGCAGGGTGGCAAAAACCTTCCGTTTCATTTCTGTTATTTAAAAGAGAGAATAATGGAATAAAACACAGGGGTTAGAAACAATTTATTCCAGTCACAGGTTGCAAAGGGAGTTGCAGATGTGGGAATCATCCAAATGCCTTAATCAGTGACCAAACTTTCAAGGCCGTCACAGTTTGGTTTCTTTTTCAGCTTGCTGCTCAGCGATGCCTGTAGCATTTATTTTTTAAACCAAATTTATATGCCACTTGATTGTAGTAAAACCTCTAAGCCGCGTCATGCTCTGCCATTGCAGAGTAATACAATTGGTCTGCTTCAACTCTCCAAGGGCCATGTGATAAAGTGGGCGTGGCCAAGTTGGGGAAGTGGGCGTGGCCAAAGCGAGAAATTTAATACCTTTCCTACAACTGCCACAAAGTATATTTATACCAGATGGGTGGGGTATAAATCATAAATTATTATTATTATACTTTACTTCTTCCTTCTTCTTTATATTGATTTTACTTCTTTATGCCAAATCATTGTGCTCATTGATTCAGTTAACTCCCCCAATTCATTCCATTCAATCCACAAATGAACCCCTCCCTTCATTAAGCCCTATAGTATTTTTAACTATTTCCCCATATATATTCCTTCAAAGACCTTCAAAGTTCCTTTCTTCCCACCCAAAATGTCTTCAGATGCATTCAGTTTTCTCACCAATGGGTGCTGATGAATTCATTACCTTGATCCATTTCACTGTAGCTGCATGGTTTCTTCCCCTTTGATGATTTGGATGATATTCAGAATCAGGATGGGGGCCCCCCGCAAAGCTGGATCCCCATCCTGGTCCATCCCATGTGAGTCAGGGGACACCAGAGCCTCTCCCGAGCTCCAAGGAGAGACACATCTGCAAACCCAGAGACTTCACAGGTGGAAACTACATTACCCTGAAGGAGCCAACTGCTACAGTGGCAGGCACCAACCCTTTAACTGGCTAGGAGACAGCCTCAGAGGCTGCTGATTCTGGTAAGCACCTACCTATAAAATTCACCCACTTGCTCTAGGATCTTGCTGAGACTACATGAGGCTTCAACTCCAGGAGCAATACTGGTGGTCCTGAACCCACACCTTGGACTAACTTCAGGGTGCATTTGTCTTTGGAATCAGGAGTTGATCTTCCTTTGCTTGGACCATCACTCCTCCTTAGTGATGGGCATCTCTGTGGATCACAAAAGTTTCAGGGGGGTGAAGATGGATCCTGTTCAGGATGAGTGAACTGGCTATCCCTACAACCTTAAGGTAAAGGTAAAGCGACCCCTGACCATTAGGTCCAGTTGTGACCAACTCTGGGGTTGCGGCGCTCATCTCGCTTTATTGGCCGAGGGAGCCGGCGTACAGCTTCCGGGTCATGTGGCCAGCATGACTAAGCCGCTTCTGGCGAACCAGAGCAGTGCACGGAAATGACGTTTACCTTCCCGCCGGAGTGGTACCTATTTATCTACTTGCACTTTGTGCTTTCGAACTGCTAGGTTGGCAGGAGCAGGGACTGAGCAACGGGAGCTCACCCCATCACGGGGATTCGAACCGCCGACCTTCTGATTGGCAAGTCGTAGGCTCTGTGGTTTAAGCCACAGCGCCACACGCGTCCCTCCCTACAACCTTACTGGGGCCTAATTAAGTGCTTTTTTACAGGTTATTTACAGGCCCAGAAAGTGTCAAACAGCATCAGGTACCAGAGACCTCAATCATCTCAAAGTGCAGCTTGGGGGGCAGGGCATGTGCTCAGTTGTTGCCCCAAAGACTCTGATACATATGATTTGTAAGTCACCGCACATAGGGGAAGGGGAGCCCTTGAAAACACATCCCTCCAGTCTGTCTGGAGGTAAGGCTCTCCCATCACCCTCCGATTCTGAGGTTGACTCCCCTATAGCTTCTCCTGTCGCACAGCCATGCAGGAGCATGGTGACTACCAAATCTGCTATGGACCATTTATGGAGGGTTGTCTAGGAGCTGCCCAGGGTCCTGATTTGCCTTGCTTTCCATGACTCAGGTAACTACTATCACTTCCCCATCAGAGCAGATCATGTGGAATTTTTTAAGGTGAGGGGGGTGGGAGAATACCTGATCTATTTCTATTTTTAGGGAACTTTTGATACCTATGCTACTAATTACTTATGTGGATTTAATTTTAGATAAAATGTGCTATTATTGGTACAGTAGTACTATAACATAACAGTTGTAACAATATGTTAAAGGTAAGTAAACATTTATCAGCTTTAGAGATTAACCCATAAGTAGTAGCAGTTGCCAGGCCATTAGCATGTTCACCTCTACATAGCTCCAGCCTTATTTCAGATACTGTGATATATCAAAATACCATGATGTTTAAGTGGTGATAGCCCAGCCCTACTGTCTAGCCAATGAGGTAAAATTGTCTAATGGGTAAAACCTAAAAGGTGTATGTTGTATGACTCCTATTAAATCTTTTAATTTGAAAGTGAGATGGATATACCCTCTGGTGGAGAAAACTATTACTACAGAACCCTTGCTATACTGGGATAATAAACAGCTTGTTTTCATAGAATTGACATTTTCTGATACAGTGGTACCTCGCAAGACAAATGCCTCGCAAGACGAAAAACGCGCAAGACGAAAGAGTTTTCAGTTTTTTGAGTCGTTCCGCAAGACAATTTTCCCTATGGGCTTGCTTCACAAGACGAAACGTCTTGTGAGTTCTTGCGAGTTTGTTTCCTTTTTCTTAAAGCCGCTAAGCAGCTAAGCTGTTGATGGCCGCTAAGCCGTTAATAGCCGCTAAGCCGCTAAGCCGCTAATAGCCGCTAAACCGCTAATAGCTGTGTTTCGCAAGACGAATAAATCGCAAGACGAAGAGACTCGCAGAACGGATTAATTTCGTCTTGCGAGGCACCACTGTATGCTCTAGTCTTGGTAGATTTAGAGAGAGATTTTATTTTCAGAAGTATGTGGATTGTGAAAAGAGATTGTAAAACAAAGTCATTGTGTTTGTAAGTGCAGCATGTGACTAATTGTTCTGCATAACGTTTAATGTTCTGCTTTTTACAAACACCAGGTATTAGGCTTTTGTTTAATTTGGTATTTGATGACTGAGGACTTCAGATTGCAGCCTCATTTATCCTAAGATTTTCCTAATCTTTTGCATATTAAAAATGGTGAGTTATATTAAAAATATTCCTGAGAGATAGCTGTGTTGTTGTTTGCTGCAAGTGACTTAACACAGCACAAAATATGTGAGACAAGCACACTTGAATTGAACAACAACAAAAATTTACACATATAGACCTTGCACAATAACTATTTTCTTAATTTTGGTCAAATAAATATGAAATGGACTACTTCTGAACTTTGTCCTATTCTCAAAACAAATGCAGCACCAGCTAAATCACAAGACAAAGGTTAATAAAAGGATATGAACGTATGAGGCAAAATCTTGCCTTTGATACCTGCTTCTAAAAACTATAACCACATGAAATGTTTCATGTTTCATATTTTTTGAAGACGTGGAAGCTGTAAAACTCAGAAGTTGCAGTAAGTAAGCATACTACTAAATGACTTTTCTCTTAATGGCTGAACAGATGTGACCCACAACATTCTGTTACAGTGGTGCCTCGCAAGACGAAAATAATTCGTTCCGCGAGTCTTTTCGTCTTGCGATGTTTTTTGTCTTGCGAAGCACGGTCCGTCACAACTGCGCCTCTTCAAGCGGCTTTAAGAAAAAAGCGCAAGACGTTTTCGTCTTGCGAAGCAAGCCCATAGGGAAATTCATCTAGCGAAGCAACACAAAACCGAAAAACCCTTTCGTCTAGCGAGTTTTTCGTCTTGCGAGGCATTCGTCTTGTGGGGCACCACTGTATTAAAGATATAATCAGTAATCTTTTTGGCTAAAAAAATGAGGTGCTAGTACTCATATCTTGATAAAAGTGATATGGGTGTCACATCAGCACAAACTGGTTGTCACAGGCAGCAATCAATCAATTAATAGGTGACAATACTCTTTGCTGATGAGTACTATAAGGAAAAAAAGCACACTGGGCATAATAAGAGCTCACTTTTTCATTATTATTATTATTACTTGTAGCTTCTGAAAAGATGCTAGAGTTAGGCTGTTTCCTAATCCTCCAGTTCTCTGCACTGAATTGCATTTCCGTTTCTATGTTCTTTGCCTGGTTATTTGAGGAAACAACTTCTACTAGAATGTAACTAGCAAGCCAAAAGAGTATAGTGACATTTTCCTAGCATCCCATAGTGACACAAACCCTTGTCCAGATTTAACTAAAGTGGCTTAAATTATAAAACTAAGTTTGAGATACTATAAAAATACTTAACAAACAATGAACACCATATATACAATATGTATGTTACACAGGTATTTCCTTCTCTCTGTGTGGATACCTGAATATTTTCATTAATGGTTATGAACCAATATTCAAATACCTGTTCAGCTTAGGGGATTTTTATTAGTATTTTGAAAATAGTTGGCTGCAGTTGCGGCTGCAGTATTGGAATCCTCAGTTATGCCTTTTTTGCTTTCTTTTAGCAATATACTGGTACACTTCTTATGGTTTTTGTTCTCAGTCTTGGGTTGTTGAAATTTGAATTTCTGGCCAGCAGGTGGAGACTGAATAAAACTTTCAGCATTTATTTTATAGCTGGCTTTATTCTGAGCAAGGGAAGCAAACCTCAAACAACCCGAGCGTTTTCAAAGATATGATAATGAAAATAAAACAGTATTGTTTAATCCCACCACCAGAAATGCACTTTTGCCCAGGTTTCTGGCAATGGCAACACCATCATCACTCCCTTACTCACTCACCCAGCTTCCCAGTCTACCCTCACTGGCGGGAGTTAATTAATGATTTCAGCCCAAGGTCTTTCGTAGGCCTTGGCTTAAAGGTAAAGGTAAAGGGACCCCTGACCATTATTAGGTCCAGTCGTGGCGCTCATCTCGCTTTATTGGCCGAGGGAGCCAGCGTACAGCTTCCGGGTCATGTGGCCAGCATGACTAAGCCGCTTCTGGCGAACCAGAGCAGCGCACGGAAACGCCGTTTACCTTCCTGCCGGAGCAGTACCTATTTATCTATTTGTACTTTGAGGTGCTTTTGAACTGCTAGGTTGGCAGGAGCAGGGACCGAGCAACGGGAGCTCACCCCATCGTGGGGATTCGAACCGCCAACATTCTGATCAGCAAGTCCTAAGTTCTGTGGTGTAACCCACAGCACCACTAAGCATTGAACATTCTATATTCAAAGCATGGTAGGGCTGCCATTTCCCAGACATTACAGGGATTTCAAAGGCAAAATTGACATCCAGCCGGGGGGGGGGGCGGTTTCCAAAATGTGACATTTTGTCCTGGATCTTAAAATTGAAAATCTGCAGGAGTTTTTGTAAAAAACACACACAACAACTCCTAGTTTTTACTTTTTGAAATACAGTGGTACCTTGATTCACGAAGTTAATCCATTCTGGAAGTCTGTTCAACTCCTGAAACCATTCGAAAACCAAGTCGTGGCTTCTGATTGGCTGCAGGAGCCTCCTGTACTCAAGCTACATCGGGTGTTTGGCTTCCGAAAAACTTTCACAAACCAGAACATTTACTTCCGGGTTTGTGGCGTTCGGGAGCCGATTTGTTCATCAATTAAGCTGTTTGAGAATCCAGGTTCTACTGTATAGCACCCCTAAGATATAGTTCCAGCTTTCTATGTATCTGCAAGTTTCTTTAAAACACTTCAAATCTTTCCGAGGCTGGAGAGAGGGAAAGCACACAGTGTCGTTTTACAAGTGTTTTTAAACCATCCATATTTTATTTATTTGCTGCAATATTAGTCTCATATTTTTTTAATGCCAAAGCCTGCTCAAGGCAGTCTGAATAATAAATGATAAAATGGCACAATACAGCCAAAACACAGTTTTCAAAATCTCAACAATACAGTGGTGCCCCGCAAGACGAATGCCTCGCAAGACGAAAAACTCGCTAGACGAAAGGGTTTTGCGGTTTTTGAGCTGCTTCGCAAGATGAATTTCCCTATGGGCTTGCTTCGCAAGACGAAACGTCTTGCGTTTTTTGCAAGTTTGTTTCCTTTTTCTTAACACCCTTAATACAGTTGCGACTTGACTTCGAGGAGCAACTCATAGAACGCAGTGTGGTAGCCTTTTTTGAGGTTTTTGGCGATTTTTGAAGCTTTCCCAAAACTTTTCCGACACCGTGCTTCGCAAGACGAAAAATTCGCTAGACGAAAAAACTCACGGAACGAATTAATTTCATCTTGCGAGGCACCACTGTAGTAGCAGCAATACTAAAACTAGACTGTAAAACACAACAGCAGATGAAACAACAGCAACCTTGCTGTCTCTGCTACTTCTGTTCTTTGTTGTTCTAACTTTCAGCAGTCAATCTCATAATGAAAAGTATTTGGGTTACTTTTTGTCTTTTGAATGAAAACCTTTCACGTTTGTTTTACCTACATCTTGTTGAATGGGGATCTTAATTTGATAAAAAAATGGTATTTCCCAGATAGCATCAGACTTTATAAGTGTGTGTGTGTGTGTTTGTTTGTTTGCTTGCTTGCTTGCTTGCTAAATGTGTTACATTTTGCAGAAAATAATTTTTAATATTCCATCCGTATGTTTCTTTCACTCTGGTGGCAAGATTTCATCTGTATCCAGTGTTGATGGGAAAGACTCAGAGTAATTGGCTACAGTGGCTTCAGGAGATAAAATAATCAATTAGGAGAGTAGAAACCAAGAGAAGCAGAGGGCTCCAAATCATGGTTTGGAGAACTGTCTGATCTAAGCCAGTATTTTCCCATGAGAGAGGGTTCATGACCTTTGCTTTGCAGTTGAAAAACAATACCCTTGAAGGATACACCAGTTAGAATCAAACCATTTAAAAAAATTAAAACTACACACTGATTAACTATTGTTTATTGGTTAATTGTTTGCATAGGCTGGGTGGAATAGAAAAGTTCTCAGCAAGCATTAAAAAGTTGGCACAGAAGGTGCCTGTTGAATCTCTGTTGGCAGAATGTTCTACAGGGACAAGGCTTTGTTTCTTGTTGTTGTCAAATGAGCCTCACCAACTCGAGCAGCAACAAATGATGTTCCTGCAGAGCAGGCTTCCTCACACTCAGCCCTCCAGATGATTTTGGCCTACAATTCCCATGATCCCTAGCCAGCAGGACCAGTGGTCAAGGATGATGGGAATTGTAGTCTCAAAAACATCTGGAGGGCCGAGTTTGAGGAAGCCTGCTGCAGAGGATCTAGGTGATCAAGCTGGGATATATGGGCTTAGTTTGCAGAGAAGATACATAGCACAAACCAAGCACAGCCTTACGCTGGGAATTCACTTTTACCAACAAACAACTGCACCTGCAACAGCCTGCTACATATTCTGCAGAGTTCAAGATTAACCCTTTGGTTACCACATTAAATAAAGAAGGGAACTGGAGTGCATGTAGGGGGTGGGAGAAGGTAGAACCTAAAGCAGTAGGGTTGAGGGCCACATTCTCTGGTGGGTAGTCTCCAGGGGGGCTGCATGGACTGGGCTAGAGGTGCAAGTGGGTCACAATATAGATATGGCTCAGTAGGCTTTATTCCAATTAAGTCAAAGGTTGCTATACCCACCCATATCTCTCCATCCTAAATCCCAAAAATGAGGCGTTATTACAGCACAGTGTCATATACAGCAGGGCAAACGTCCTCAAGGAGGACATGGGGCTGAAGATTGGAGTCACTGATTTTTGTTCATTCTGTCCAGCAGACCTCACCACAACCAACACCATATCACAAACTGTGTATAAATATCCCCTTGGGAGAAACACAGCCCTGGATCCCCCTTGGACACACAGAAATAGGTGCACAGCTCTTTGGATTCTGGCTTCTGTATTTAATTAGGATGATAGGCAGTTTCATTGAAAGAATAGCGTGTTCAGAGCCGTATCTTTAGGGACTAGATGATCTTGAGTACAAGTCACGAGGTCACTCCCACAGCAAACATCAAATTTCATAATGTCTAAATAGCCTGTTACTATCCTCCTGCCCAAGCTGCAAGTTTGCAAAGAAGAAAGGGAATGTCATTGTTTATATGCCAGGAAAGCACTTAAACTGTGTTTGAACAAACCTGATATACTTTTGGTTTCACTAGGGCTGCCAAGAACAGATTGGCTGTATTGTAAGGTGGATCATAGCATATTAAAGGAGCTTAAGAGACTAAAGCAGTCCTCGTGCTAGATGGTATCAGGGTTACTTCCACCAGGGCAAAACTGTGGTATCGTAGGCCAGTTTCCTTATTACCAGTCTTTAAAGGCTGCAGTTATGGTAGTTGGCCCATATGTGAAGCATTGAAACCATAGTATGTTAGATTTTGAAGGTAAACATTTTAAACCTTAATGCACCAGCTCAGTTCACATGACAGAAATGACCGTGGAAACAGCCTTGGGCTTGCACACTGACCTTCCTGTGTGCTCAAAGTAGTTACTTCCTAGGTTTTTTTTGGCAAACCATAGTTTGTTGTTACACCAGAACCAGAAACTATTGTTTGTGTCTGCCTTGTTAAGCTTGTTTGTGCACTTGCATTAAATCCTGGCCATTGTCACTGACAGTTGGGTCTCCTTCTGCCTTTAATGCAGAGATGGGGAACTTCCCCCCCCCCCTTCTGGGCAACATTCCAGAGCTCACAAGCCAGAGGCAAAAGTAACCAAAGTGGCAAATACAAATTTTACCTTTGTGCCAGTTGTCTGCTTTCAGCATACAATCATACACCCGTCTTTATCCTTTAGCTAGTCTGATAAAAACACTCAAGAATAGTATGTATGCTAGTCTGATTAAGGTTGTGGTTGAGGTTTGTGTGTGGCTTGGAAGAGGCCTTAGAGTCAGATAGAGAGGCCTGGAGGGCTGACATTCCCCAGACTTGCTCTAGTGCTTATGTGAGCTGAAGAATTATGGATAGGAACTGGAAATCTGGCAAAGCAAAGCAAATTAAACTTCTTAAACTTCTAGTTCCTTAACCTTTAGATGTGGCAGTATGCAAGTGAACCAGAAAGCAGATAGGTAGGGTGAGAATTTGGTCTGTGCCAGACTGACAAGAAGTCTTTATTGGACTAGGCAGAATCCTTGCGTCACCTGATTGCCTCAAATCTACAAGCTGTTGCACAGAATGAAGCAAGCTAGCAGTTCCATTCTCTGGAAAGCATGGGCATAGCCAGGATTTGTTTTAAGGGGGGCAGGCATTGTATTAGGGGGGCAGAACCGAGTTATTTGTGATGCAGTTGGTCAGTTAAGTATTTTTATTTATTTACTTGATTGAGGGGGGGCAGCTTCTCTCCCACCCCCACCCCCGGGCTACACTCATGCTGGTAAGCTACCAGCAGTAGCAGATAGTATGGCACGTCACCACCTCTCACCTGACAGTCCTTCAGTCTGGCACATCACTGCTGCTTACTGGTGAGCAGAGGGGAAAGGTGGTAGCAAGCTCAGCATGGTACAAATCCACTGGCTGAGCCAATCCAGCACTGTGCCAACATCAACACTGATTCATGCCACAGAAACAAAGGTTACTTGAGTACCACCGTTTGGAGTCCTAAAATGAGACCTCTTGTGCCTTACATCTCCAGCATGCTTGTTTATTTATTTAGCAAGATTTATACACTGCTTAATCAAAATAACAAGAATCTATGAGCTGCTTACAAAACTGAGGCAAAAAAGAACCTTTCCCAGACCGTCATTGTTTTTCAGCCTGAGTCATTCTTCTGAGGGCTCATAAAATGAACTCTTTTTATTCCTCTGCCAAGGCCGAAGTAACCTACATCCAGAAGGAAGTGTCCAGCTGGTTAGATGGAAAATATAAGTGGTGTAGTAAAACTTTTAAGTTAGGAATGCCAGCAAGAATCTTCCTACCCTTACTTCAACTTTTTTTTAACCATGTCCTTATCTCAGAATACTATGTATTCATGAATTCCTTGAATATTTTAGGCTTAAAATGGTTTTTGGAAAGTGGCAGGGAGTTACAATAACAAAAATATTGCTTCCATCCTTTCTTATAATTAGTGTCTTTGGTGCTGGAGATGGGAATGGAGTAAAAACTCTAAGTTGCTGGAATTATGGTTCAGAGTTCCCCACTTCATTTTCTTAATGTAACTCCCTGTCAGTGGTATTTGCCTTAACCCCCCACTCACCCCAAACAAGCAAACAACTCTGCCCAGTTGCCTTTTAAAGTATTAATGTAACAAGCTGAAGGCTTTTCAGGACTGCAGGAATAGGGCAGGAATTCTGGGAGATACTTTCCTTGCTTCCCCTCCCCTTCATGTGAAAGCTATCAGACTTAACAGGGCCATCTAGGCCCTGCTTCTAAGCCACCTGCACCCCTGATTGGCTCTCCCACAGCTGCAGTAATTTTCTTGCTCTAGGGCTGGTGCGTTGCCGATCATATCTCCTCTGCAAAGGGCTGCAAAGGGTAGGTTGTTGTGCTACTTGCATGATGAATAATTCCTCCCTCATACTGTGGAACCTTGGTTCTCAAACACCTTGGTACTCAAACAACTTGGAACCCAAACACTGGAATACCCGGAAGTAAGTGTTCTGGTCTGCAAACTTTTTTTGGAAGCTGAACAGTGAGTGTTACACTGAGGTCTGTCTGTTTTTGCTATTTATTTTGTGTTTTTGTTTTTGTGGCCCTTTTTTCTGTGTGACTGTGTGGAACTCGGTTCAGCTACTGATTGATTGTGTGGGTGCAGTACATTGTTTATTGCTTTCATTTTATGGACCCATGATCTCATTAGATAGTAAAATTCATGTTAAATTGCTGTTTTAGGGGTTGTTTTTAATAGTCTGGAACAGATTGATCCATTTTGCATGACTTTCTATGGGAAAGCGCGCCTGGGTTTTGGAACACTTTGGTTTTGGAATGGATTAAGTTTGAGAACCAAGGTACCACTGTATATTTAGGGCATAGGGAAAATAGCTTAGTATGCATGTTACCTATCTAAAAACATATTTGCTTGCCCTGGAAAACTTCACACCGAACCTTCTTCAGCTTCCAGCACAGGGCGGCTGCTATAGACAGTATACATAAATCAATAGAAATCACTAGCACATTTCCCCACTAACATAGGCTATCAACATTAGTGGCTTAAAACACAGTGCTGCATTTCTTGTATTTGCATGCTTCTGTACACACCAGAGAAGGGAACAGGATGTCTTCACCTGTATAGTTTCCCTGTGCCCGTAGACTCTTCAACTCGTATTAATGAATCTGTCGTCTGCGCATGTGCCACAGCTGCCTCGAGTGTGCACACCTCAGCGTAATTTCAAAGTGAGTGTGGCTTGTTTTCCAAACCACGTGGAAGTTGTTTTGAGGGGACATGCATCTATCGGCAGTATTTCTGATAGTAGTTAATGCCATGTGCTTCAAACACCAGGGTTGGGGAGTGCTTTGGAGCCAGAGTAAATGGTAATGTGTACACAACCATAGATTATTCTGCCCCTTGTGACCAAAAAAGATTTCTCTAGGTTTGGATGCAATACCACTGCAAAGTTGCCTGGACGTCACTCCCATCTTTCCATCGGGCCCATGGTTGCATACAAGCAGTCTGGGAAGTACTTATGGTCAAAAAGTGACTAATACCATTTCTTGTTAGTTTGTGCAGAGCCTTAAAACCTGGAGTACCATGTCCAGTTCTGGGCACCACATATTGACAAGCTGGAATATGTGTAGAAGAGGGCAACCAAGATGATAAAAGGGTCTTGAAACCAAGCCTTATGAGGAACGGCTGAGGGAACTGAGCATGCTTAGCCTGGTAAAGAGGTGACTGAGAAGAGGTATGGTAGCCATCTCTAAAGATCTGAAGGGCTGTCACATGGAGGTTGAAGGAAGCTTGTTTTCTCCGGCTCTCGAGGCTAGAACTGGAACCAATGGCTTCAAGTTACAAGAAAAGGAGATTCCAACTAAACATCAAGAAGAATTTTCTGACAGTAAGAGCTGTTTCAGAGTGAAACAGACTCTCACGAGAGGTGGTGGACTCTCCTTCCTTGGAGGTTTTCAAGCAGAGGTTGGATGGCCGTCTGTCATGTATGATCTAGTTGAGATTCCTGCACTGCAAGAAGTTAGTTAGACTAGATGACTCTTGGAATCCCTTCCAACTCTACAATTCTATGATAATGGATTGTTCTTATGGATCTCAGTTCTAATTTTACTAACACATAATAGGTTTTGAAGTGTTTATTATATCCCACCTTTTAAAAAAAAATGAAAAAACCGATTTGTAAAATCTTGGGGCTACCAGTCATGCACTCGGATCCGCACTCACTTAGCTTCAACAATGCTTCAGTATAATTCCTCAAAGTTTTTTTTAAGAAACCTTAGTCTCTATTACTGTAGAAGGTTTGTACTCCAATATGCCTTTGTATGTTGCGGCTCCTGACACTGTATCCCTTCAAGTGCAGATTTATTTATGTAGCAAAATTTATATACTGTTTGATTGTAGGAAAACCTCTAAGTGGTTTACAAAAGATATCCTGTATCTTTACAGACTAGCCATTTAAGAAGTGTTTGATTGCATGTTCCCAAATTTTTCATCCTTTATTTATTGCAGCTAATGGATCACTGCAGACCACCTTTTTTTCTTACACTTTGGCTGCAGTCCTTTGCACATTTACCTGATATTTAGACCCATTGAGCTCAATGGACTTACTTCTGAGTAAACATGTATAGGGTTGCTGTATTAACTCTAAGCTTACATATGATTAATAGGGTCATTGTTAAGTAATTAAAAGACTGGGAGCATACTACCATGTCACAAATTTATATAAGATTTGCCTCTACTAATGTATATGTATAGATGCTTCTGGCAAATTAAGGTGGCGGCTGGGTGGGATCTCAATAGCTTGGTGCTTTGCAGTGCTCCCAGCTGCCCTAGAATAAACAAAGGTTTATTTAAGTTTTAAAAGAGGAGAAGGGGGCAGGAGGCCCAGAACCCACCACAAAAGAGCCATAGCTTAGCCCCCCCCCCCGGTCAATCCCCACCCTCACCCCCAAACAATGCCTGACATTTATTGGATACCATTCAAAAGGCTTATCTGTGCTACTTTTCTCTGGAACTCTACTTGGTTTCTTTTGTTACAAGCAGCAGTTATTACTCATGCATATCAGTCTCTCTCTTAGTCATTCCGCTGTAACTGCAAGGTCAGTTTTAATGAAGTAGCTTCATATTGCTAAATATTTTGGAACAGGGTTGCAGTCTAGATTTCTCTCATGGGGTAAAAAAAGTGACGTTGGTTGAAAAAGCAAAGGAAGATAACATCATAAAGGTGAACTTGTGCAATTCTTGTGTCCTCTGGATTATGGACTGATGAGTGAGGTTGTTCATATCTCTCTGCCTAAACAGAAACCCTGAATGTGCAGTGTTGTGTGTTAAGCAGAGTCCCACTTCCCTGTCTGACCTGCCCAAATTCATGTCCATCTGGCTGTTAAACCAGATGGTTGGTGGTTCAAGTCCACCTAGGGGTGGCTGTGGACAGGATTCCTGCATTGCAGGGGGTTAGACTAGATGACCCCCTGGGTTCCTTCCTTCTTGTAATTCTATGATTCTAGACTGTCATGGGCCTTGGAGGGTCACTGCCTTTTGCCACGATTCTTCACATTGCTTGTGCTGAGGAAGTTTGTCCTCAGAAGTAGGCAGAAGTATCACTATATTTTTAGGATTTGGGGAACTTGGGCATTGGGAATAGCCTCCACTGTTTTATTTTAAACCTTTACTTCCCTTGAGGACACCTAAAAACATATCAGTTATAGGTCTTGTAAACTATTACTAGTTAAAATAACTCAATGAGATCAAGTATTAAGTCTCTTGAGAAGATTGTGCTTTGCAGGAATTCATGCTATACTATAATTGTATCTGAATTGGCATTTTCAGTTTTATTTTTAAAAATTATTCAATTTGCAAAAATTAAAATAGCACCAGATATGCAAGGTCCAGAAATGTCTCAGCAAGTGACATGATCCAGATTTTCTTTCTCTGTGTGGCTCTTACAGGTTTGTTTGTGGGTGTGTTTTTTTTAAAAATGGGACTGTTGAGAAAGTAGGAACTGAAGAGGTGAAGCAGCAGCATGTGAAATTCAGCAAAAGGATTAGATTTGGCGCTACACATTAGTTTCTGTACAGGCTCTTAGACATAGCCTCTTGAGACGAGAGCAGACTGTCATCCTGTATAGCTGAATACAGTTGGCTTGTTTGGGCTGCTTGGCGTGTGTGTGTTTGCTCTTGCATTCCATATCCAATGTAGCTTTTGCTTCAAGTGGATGTGATTTGGTTCAGCAGACTGTGGATACTTAGACTGCAGAAGGTATGGTTCATTCATTGTAACCAAAGGTTTTGTTTCATAGTACGAATTACAGAACTGCCTTTAAAGAGCAGAAGAGTGTGTTTTCTAAGACCTTTTGCAGTAATAAGCAGGATGCTGTTTTCATTGAAACATGCTTTGTGTTTATATCAAGATTTATTAATGTGTGCAAAAGTAATAAACAGCTCTTTCTTAAAGAAGGTTCTTCCTTTCTAACTAATTGCTAAACTCTGTACACAGAAATGCTTTTATTGTTTCCTAGTTCATTGCTGGCCTTAAAGCCAGTTTGTGTTTGAGTTTATATTATCTTTATGTCGTTTGTTGCCAATTTTAAATATGTTTGCTGCAAGTATCTGGTTACTGGTTCTCATTCTGGCTGTATAATCATAGTACAATTGCAGAATTAAACTTCTTGCATTAGAAACCTTTTTAATGAGGCATGGTTTTAAAATGCTAGCAATTTGAACAACCAATCTATTCATTAAAATTTAATATTAAGTAAGCTGCATGTAATAATAGACTTGTGTTTACTTGGAGGATAAAATGGATTTCTGCTGTGAGTCTAACATGATAGCTGAAAATCTGTGTATGATTTTGAGGTTTCATACTGCAGTTGTATTGAAACATTTTTACAGAATCAGATTTAGATTACTTTTGAAAGATTTTGTTCATGTTTCCTCATCAAACATTTGTGTATTCCATATAAAATGTCTAGGTACTTTCTGTTATATATATGATAGAAATCCTAATAAAGTTATTTGCTTACTTTATGTTGCATACTGTTGTAGTTAAAATAGCTCAGTTTGATTTTTTTTAATGGTTATGTCAGTGTACTTTACTGGAACTTACAATATGTACTGTATTTTAGGAATTTAAGCAATCAAGACTACATGACTAACATAGTAACTTACCCATTCTGATAAATTGAACTGTTTACTATCTTAAACATTATGGCAGTTCTGAAAAATTACAGTAACTGTGACAAGTTGTCCTATTCTAAGTAGCGAAAGCAAAGTTCTTACACTGTGACTTAAACTTGAATGACAGCTTTACTGAATCTGCTCACTTCAGAGTTGATAGAAAACTAAGCCTCAATGCATTAATGACTTAATTGGATGGTTTGATAATATACTCTCTCTCTATCCCTGTTCTCTACCATATAAGCATGAAGGCAAGTGTATCCCTAAAGGAGCATTTTGCTATATTTCTACATTTATTTTTATCACTTTATATAATTAAAAATATTTTTTTACTATTACATTGCAAAGGATTTCCAGACTCTAACTTAACTTGTATTGTTGAAGATATGCATGGAAGAGACTGTTTACGTTGCTATGGTTTCACAGACTGATATTTATGATATGAATTAAGAACAGGTAAACTTATTGAAAAATATCACCCTAAACTGGTAATAATATAATATTTCTGTACTTTTTCATCGGTGACTATTTTATGTTGCCTCGAAAAGAGGGGGAGGGGGAATCTTAAAGATGGTGATAAGGAGCTAATACAATAGTATGGGAGTTTCTAAACATCTGCCTTTATTGTGTGTGTTTTTGTGTGTGTTCTGTAAACTATTTGGCTGTTACAGCACTAGACTGAATGAGACCCGTTCTTCACACAGAGGCTTGAAGGTCCCTAATTGGTGGGATTCTGCCAGTTTTCCTCACTCCCCAGTACTTGGGACTGTATGAATCTTTATATGTTAAGAAGGAGGATCAGAGATGAACTGTACTGTTTTAGTATTGGGCATAAGCTGTTGCTCTAGTAAGAGAAGAAAAGGCAGAGACGATTAATGTCGGTACCCAGCACTAATACTGAATTTCTCCTCCTCCTCTGTAAATATTGATTTCATACACTCACCCTAACAGTCCTCTTCAACTATCAAATCTGATATATTGTTGAGGTGATTAATATGTACTGCTTCAGACTGCAGGTTCAAGTGATTGATTGATTGATTGATTGATTGATTGACTGATTGATTAAATAAATACTCTTTCATGCAAACACATCTGCACATAGAGAACTAGTATGTAAGGAGAAAAGCTTCTCTCTGACATGCTCGTTTTCTGTATGCAATTGTCTCTTTGTAAAAGATCCAGTCATGTGAGCTCCCAGTCTGAAATTGTACAGCTGAGACGCAGATTTACCACCCCCGTACAAATAACAAAACATGCTTGAAATATTTAGTTTTCTTTTGTGCTTTTGTCCATTTGAAATGAGGAAAGTAAAAAAAAAATTGCCTCTGATTGGAAGTCCCAGATTAGTAAATATTGGTGATCTGTCGGCTTAAACACTGGGAGTTGTCTCTCTGGGGACTATAGGTGGTGGTGTCCATGTGGTGTCCTACGTGATGGGAAATAGTAAGAAGTGCCAACATTAGGGGAACAGTTAAAGCACTCAACAGCAATTTGGGGTTTATTTTGTGGTTCATTGTGCTCCTCGGGCTCCAGCACTCAGAAAAACAATTTGCCTTGTCTACTTGGGTTGCACAGATAATATTTGGCAGCACTATATAAATATTTGGCAGTAATATATAAAGCAGGGTGCCAAACTCAAATGTGTTGGAGGACTGAATTGTGGGCCCAGTGGAGGCACAAGGGGCAACGCCCAGAATCTCTAACTGAATCACCAGTTTTGCTTCCCTACATCATTCGAATTCAGTTTGCAGCCTGTCTGCATCTTGCTTGCCAACATTCTTTTAGCATGCGGGTGGGGGGACACTGGTGGCCCCCTCCAGAGGTTGCTGGACTATGATTTCCACCATCCTAGACTGTTGGCCACGCTGGCTGGGGCCGGATGTAAATTCAACAACATACGGAGTGCTACTGGATCCCTGTCATTGTTTTAGCAGCAGCGCCATCCCACTTTCCTGCTCCCTCCTTCTGCCCACCATCTTAGACATTCTTTGCCTTGCCCTTAAAAATCTACTCTCATGCTAAAGCAGAGGTCACTAACATGGTTATCAGCTACAGCTCTCATCAGCCCCAGCCAGTATGGCCTGTGATCAGGATGGATGAATCTTGTACTCCACAATATGCAGAAGACACCACCTTAGCTAACACGGCAATAAAGCAACTGGTATTGCCCATCCTGCTAATTTAAATAGAAGAAGCTGATGCTAAGGCATTCAGTGGCCATCCTTGATAGATCATCTCCTTTTCCCTACTAAGTATGTTGGCTTTATAGTCCTGCAAATGTTTTAGGGACAATTTATGTGGGTGTAGTGGTAGATTGAGGTGAGCTGTAGTTATGGGTCTGTGCAAGCCACCAGACTTCGTTTGCTCATTCAGATGTATAATATAAGGCAGTCAACCAGTTTTTATCACGTAATTAATTCTAAAGAAAGCTTAAACCCTTCTCTTGTATCTCATGGCAGTTCAACTCAATCACTTCATATTTTTGAGGAGTTATCATAGTAGTGGCATATACCACTGACCATAACATTACAAATTAAAGGAGCATAACTGCACATCAATTTTTGCAAGCAAGTTGTAATATACAAAGAATTTCAGTTGAAACTAACACATATATAACAAAATAAATCTAATGGATGCCTGAACTACAGTTCCTGTCTCTGTGTTAGTCTCCAGAGGATAAGAGAAGTTAATATAAAGTATTTTTGTTTTTCTGGTCCTAAGCCAAATGTTTTCAATTCAGATGTCTCGTGTGACATTGAACTCCAGCAGGAAAAGACAGAAAAGCTTTATCCTAGACCTTTAATATATTACTGGCTTAAGTATACTTTTACACAGTGACCGTGTTCTCACATCATCCTAAACCATGGTTTAGTGCTACGTGGATGAGCTGAACAAGCCAGGAGCAGGACTTTGACTGAGTTTTGTTTGGCTTTTAAAGAAACCTTGTTTTCCATCAATAGATTTCATAACAAGCCAATTTAAAATGGTGGGTTATGCACCTGGCTTCTTAAACCAATATCCCTGGTTCAAACATAATGCTAAGGCAGCAGGACTCTTTAAAAAGTGAAACTAAAATCTCCCAGTTGCACTGGAAGAGGAGTGGGGAATGTGTGAACCCAATACTTTGTTCGGTCAAATCCAGACGTGCCCATGTAGTACTGAACTATAGTTTACTGTTACTTGTGAAAATGATCTTCCTTTACTGACTCTTACTTGGCCTGGTTTGAGTTATAGATTTATCCACTAGATGGGCAAGATTAGTTGGCTTCTTCTTCCCATTCTTCCCCTCCCCCGTGCAAAATAAATTCAATCCGGGCTGATTAAACTTCACATTTTAAGGCTGCAATCTTAGATCTACTTACCTGGGAGTAAGTACCATTGAGCTCAATGGAATTTCCTCCTGAGTAGATGTATATAGGATTGTGCCCATATGTAGCTTTCCTATCTAGTACTTTAAAGGTACAGTGGGACGCGGGTGGCGCTGTGGGTTAAAGCCTCAGCGCCTAGGGCTTGCCGATCGAAAGGTCGGCAGTTCGAATCCCCGCGGCGGGGTGCGCTCCCGCTGCTCGGTCCCAGCGCCTGCCAACCTAGCAGTTCGAAAGCATCCCTGGGTGCAAGTAGATAAATAGGTACCGCTTACCAGCGGGAAGGTAAACGGCGTTCCGTGTGCTGCGCTGGCTCGCCAGATGCAGCTTGTCACGCTGGCCACGTGACCCGGAAGTGTCTCCGGACAGCGCTGGCCCCCGGCCTCTTGAGTGAGATGGGCGCACAAACCCCAGAGTCTGTCAAGACTGGCCCGTTCGGGCAGGGGTACCTTTACCTTTACCTTTTACTTTAAAGGTACATGCAACTGTTTCACAAATCCTTTTTACCACCTCCCAGTGTTGTAAAATTAAAGATTATGGAAACTATCTAGCATATAAGGAAAACATACTGCAATATATATTTGTGCTAGAATTCTTTTCACAGCTTTCGGGGTAAGACAATGACTTCATTTTTCAAGTCATTTTTGTACATTTTCAAAGTCTGCATGTGAGCCATAGAACGCTTTGAGGAGAGAGGACAGCTTTGCTTGGATTTACTGCTCATTGGACAAAAAGTATGTCTTGAAGTTCTGACACACTTCGTAGGGAGAGAATATTCTTGTTTGTGTGAGATGAGAGTTTCCAGAACATACCTGTGTGTCATTCAGAAACAAGACTTGCTGTTTTCAAGTGTTATGACGAATACAGGGTGCTCCCAGGACAATGGATTTTATTATCTCACGTTTTTGCTTATTACACATGTAGAAACTCAACCTTTGCTCCATAAAAATTATTCCAAAATCCATTTTTGGGCAATACCTTTGTGAGCCTAACTAAAATATCACAAAATAGTGTGCATGCTTTTGAGTTCTGCAGAACTCTTTGTCAGGCTAGATGGTAAGCGAAGGTTGGGAAGGGGGAAATTGCCTGTGAGTCTACATCTGATCACACACAGTCTCAAAATGTAAAGTGAGAAGATGTAGCAGGCATTTAAATAGGCTGTGTTAAGTGCTATGTAGGTTTTGGGTTCCATCAAATGGCTGCTGGGAAGAAGGAACATGACATGATTCTCTGAGAACAAAAAAACCCAGCTGTTATTCAGTCTGTCTATGTCTTCAGGTGAAACACACAGGTTCCTTCATAGGAGGAAAACAGTAATAAAAAGGAACCAGGCAGGTTTCATATTATTGCATATAATATAATATAATATATAATATAATATAATATAATTATGGTTCCTATCTGCATATTGGCACAGTATGAGAAAAAAATCTGCTTTCCATTGCAGTGTTTATGCTGTTAGTTTTTAAGGTATTATAATGCCAAACTACTTTTGACAACTCAGGAAGCGTTTTAATCTTTACACCTGAAAAAGGGTTTCAGTACGGTAATTAAATTTTCAGGACCATTCTGTTTCCAACCACCATAGTTCAGTCAGAACACTGAAACCTCCATTGTATAATTGTTACATAAAGGTTTTGTTCTGAGTTGTATATATATGTGTGTGTGATTTGCAACACCTTCTTGAGTTATGGCCTGTTTATATAGAGTTACAGGCCAGCTATATCTCCAGTCTTGTTCTTCCACAAGTTATTTATGATTGTTTACCTTTTACAACTGAGATAGTTTACAGATCCAAGAATGGCTTGTCCATTGTCTTGAGTGTGTCATCTTTGAAACCTATCACTGCAGAACATTTGACAGTAAATAATTACTGTGATACTGCTGAAATTGTATGGATAAAAATTAGTTTCAAACCACCCCAATTTCTGAACTGTGTGAGGTTCCAGGGGTTCCAGATGCTCATCCAGGGTCTGTGTTTTGGGAATGAGGCACAGCGGAGACTGTGGTTTCTTTACGATGTATGGTTTATTTACACATATATACAACCCGATTCTATGATGGAGGCGTTCATAGCATTAACACCCCAAGAGGGTCTAGTTTCTCCCATCACCGCAGCCTTAGATTCAACCAGAAACCAACCATTCAGCTTGCTGTCTATACCAGCCTGCAACCTTTTTCCAGTCTAGGTCACATCAAAGCCAACTATAAACACTAAACTCTGGCTTTGTCCTCTAAGAGCTGAAAGAGGAGCCCCATCCATTTGCTGCCTTGCACAGAACCCCTTTTCCTTAGCTTTCTTAGTAGGCCAGCACATTTCTTAATGGCTCATCATCTCGGCAATTATCTCATCAGGAAACTAGCCTGGCTTATATTCTTTTTAAAATAGTTTTTATTGAGTTTTACAATTTTATATTCAACACAGCAACATCATCTCAAATAAAAAGCTCCCCCCCCCCCGACTTCCCTCAACTTCCTCTTCTGGTTTTTTACATATTAACTTCTCCTGCATATTTTATTATACCTTAAAATTGCATTCTTTAAATTGAATATTGTTATGTTCTTATCGTTTTAACACCATATTTGTTTTCAATTTACGTCTTATACTCTGTTATTTTCCAATTACTATATCTTAATCTCTATGTTTATTTTGTTAATTGTGTGTTTACACAAACCCTGCTAATGAGTCCACTTCTTTATAATGTTTCTGTAGGTACAACATAAACGGTTCCCAGTCTTTTTAAAAGTCTCTATTGTCCTTGTCTCTAAGTCTTTCAGTTAACTTCACCATTTCTGCATATTCCATCCATTTTTATTGCCATTTTTCTTTAGTTGGTATCTCGTCATCCTTCCATTTTTGGGCTAGCAATATCCTAGCCGCTGTTGTAGCATACATAAAAAGTTTCCTCTCCTGTTTTGGCAGATCTTGACCTGTAATGCCTAGCAAAAAGGCTTCTGGTCTTTTAACAAAGGTTGTCTTAAACATTCATTTCATTTCATTATAAATCATTTCCCAATGATTTTTAATTATTTTACAATTCCGCCCCATATGAAAAAATGTGCCTTCTTTTTCTTTACACTTCCAACACTTACAGCAGCCAGCCTGGCTTATATTCTAACACTTGCTAAATCCATAGGTTCAGTGTCTGGCACCCTGCTTAATACTCCAAACCTTAATTAAATTCTAACACTTACTGGACCCAGGAATTTAGGGGAATCTGGCACCCACAAACCTATAACAATATTTTCATTTGCAATACCTTATAAGAAAGGTTTTTTATTTTGTTTTGTTTAAAGATGAAATAAAGTTCCTTAAGAATAATGACATTCAGGTTGACTTAAATAGAGCCTAACAAACTACATGTTGCATGTGAATGCATGTAGTTAAATCCATTGTCCCTCTTTTATTCCAGGAAAACCTTTAATGGGGCCGAGCAATTTGAAGATAAGCAGCAATAGTGATAATGGGGACTTGATGCTATTCCTTTTCCAAATCCGCTCCAACCTACTTTCATCCTGCATGGGGTTCAAAACATATGGGAGAGGAAGGAATTTGATGAAATGTCTTGAAGCAAGGAGAGGATGATTATTATTTTTTGCTGTTGTTTTGTTAGATAATCCCATCTGAAAGTGTGTTTTTGTGGTGAAGGTGGGTTTCATTTTGTTTAAACATGTCTGCATGAAATGTGCAGCTAGATCTCTGGAGAATATATCCTTATTCTATATCTTTTGCTCCCTAGCCAGATACTGTATGGAAAGATTTTGTATTTTTCTCTCTAATGAAACTAGCCCCCTTGCCCATCGTTTGCAATTCCTTCCAGAATTCTAGCATTAACTCTCATCTGGTGACTCTTATCTTTATTCTTGGCATTTATGTAGCACTTTAGATTCTTGGCTCATAGCTGACACTGTCAACCACTATTCTGTCCCAGTTCCTTATAGTTTTTCTTACAGTAACGGAGAGTGATGTCTGCATGTGTGCTGAAGTTGGACTGGAAACATGCCAGGCAACAGTTTATTGAAATATATATATAATCTCTCCTCTGAAATTCACAGGGCTATATGGTTAAACATTGTCAAGTAAAATATACCGGTACTTTTCTTTCTTTACTTACACTTGCCAATTTCTTTGAACATCAGGTTCCAGAAGAGCATATGTTTCATTTACCTGTCTCTAACCTACATCTCTGCATATAATTGAGCAGAGTTCTTGTACACTGCAGAAAACCAGACACTATTTTGAAAACAGTTGGTGAAATGCGCATTTTTTGGAGACAGTTAAGTGCCCCAATGTCTCCTTCCATGCACTAGAGATTAACATTATTATTCTTTATATCATCTTTGCAGCAAGCCACTGTCGCCTCTCTCTACAAACAAAAGGTTTCTTTGTTTTAGCAGTTAAGAAAAACTTGAATGCAGCGTAAGCAACTGATATCAACTTCATTAAAAGGTTTTGGAAAGCAACTACCGCGGTTAGAATTTATTTTTGCTAGCCAAATACTTTCAGAGAAAAGAAGACTTCTTATGCAAGTAACAGAGGTGTACTAGGGATGACTGACTGAATGTAAATACAGCAAAAAGGATGGTGAGATGAAGACTGCTGCATAGTTAAATGCTGGGGCATTTTGCATACTTTCACCACTGTTTGCCATTGTGCAGCTTAGTTACTAATAATGGGAAAGATACCATCCCCCCCATGCATTTCAGATTTTTTAAAAACGTACTTGTCAGCTTTACTGCTGCTGCTTTCTGAGCATAATCTGGAGTACTGGTATTTTTCTTTGTTTTTTACTCGTAGGAACCTTGGTGCCTTTTCCTGACACGTATTAAGATCTTCCTCTGCCTTCTATACCCCTGAAAGTGAGGTGGAATGTGACTGGATTTAGTGCTCTCCTCTTTTTTTTGGTAGTGGCACACCAGCTTTGGAATGCCCTTCCCAGGATGGCTTTCCTGGTCCTGAATCTGTTGTCTTTTCAACCCCAGCTGAACTACACACTTTTATTTCTCTGGGTCTTTTGTTTTATTGAGGTGTTTAGTTTGGTTCTGATTTTATTTCCATGGTTTTACCCTTTAAAATGATGATTTTATGATTTGTTCTATTTTCTTTTAAAACCATATGCCACATTGAGCATTTAGATTGGTTGGCATCTGTCTGTCTTGGGAGACAATGGAGTGCACCTTTGGGGGTGAAGTCAAACTGTTGGAAGCTTGCAGCGCCAGCTGTGGCTGTGGAGACCGATATGGGAGAGACATTTTTTGTTGCAGCTGGGGCAGATGAAGGCGTCCAGTCATGCTGTTCCAGATACACCATGGCATTTCTTCTCTCTGTGCTCCTCCCAACAGTCATTCCTCCTCATTTGAATGGGGCTGGGACAAGAGCAAGAGCTAGATCAGAAGGGAGGAATTGAATACAGTCAATGGGCTGGATCTTTCCCTCTATCCACAGGTCATTGTGGGGTCACTATGTTGTCATATGTGACCCTGTTTTCTTTTGCCCACATGGTTTCAAACTATAGTGGGAAAGGCTCAGCATTTTTCAGGCACCACCAACAAGAATGTCATACTTGCAAAGCCAAGACCCTTTGCAAGTGCTGCTGTGGTCATCAATGCTTGCAAAGGCATGGGTTTGGAAGCACCAACAGTCACAGCACAGGGCTTGTCGCAAGTCACAGAGATTTGCAAGAGCCACCTATCAGCTGACTGGCAGGCCCTGCAAACACTGTAGGAGCTGCGTCACACCTGATGTCACAATGCTTGCAGGGATGGAGGACCAATTGCTATGGTCTGCCCTTAAAGGCTGATGAATCCAGAAGGTTCCCTGAGGTCTCTAGGGACTTTTTCTACAGGTTTAGCTGGCCATTTTGTGGAAGCTTTAGTCACAGTCAGGGATAGGCTTAGTTTGTTGGTGCAATCCTCCTGAAACATCTTCGACCCAATTGTAAAGTCAGCTGCCTGATATTCTGGAAAGCTGATGACAACTGGGCTACAGTGCAGGGAGTGGAAAGGGAATAGGGAAAACTTGTAATGAGTGCTACCAGAGACAAATAAAAAACAATTATAGCGATTCCGTGGTGATCGTGGCAATGAAAAATAAACTTACTTCCCTGCCAGCAGAACACTTCTGAGCAATGAAGAACTTTTTGTATAAAGGTCTAGAGATAACCAAGTGTTAAGAGTCCTCAGAGGATCACTGCGACCAGTTTTCATTGCATTTTGCAGATAAATCACTCATATTGGCTCCAACTTGGATGCCACAGTTTTGGCAGAGTCAGAGATGGATGTAGGCATGGGTGTAGTTTGTGCAGCCTTACGATGTGGACAAGCTGCTTGGAGCCTTCAGCTTGTTCTCTTAATTCTTTTTCTTATACCTGTATGGCTGTGCTATATTAAAAAGAAGTAAGTGAAATATAAGTGTTTAGAACTACTTTTCTTAGTATTGTGATTACTTTGTATGTAGTTCTAAATTATTTAAAATGTTGGAAGCCACCATGGGAAAATATTGTTGACTTACAGAACAAAATTAAATATTATGAAAATACAGTAGTGTAAATTTTAGAAAGTAGATGAGTTCTGATGTGGCTTTTCAGCATTCTGTTATTCAAAGGTTTCCAAATCCATGTGGCAAGTCCACCCCTATATATTATCTTGTAGTAATTAAGAATATGATTAATTCTGCTGGTTGACCAGAGACCTTACTTTCTGCTCTGCAGAAAAAAGATAATCTTTAAAGGTCAGGTTGTCTCAGCCTTATGTGTCACAAATGCTGTCTTCCGGCTTACTAAATAACAGTATCTAGGGATGACTTTGCAAATACATTCTGAATTATTTATTTTATAAAGAATGAAGGGTCTTGTGGCTCCTTGAAGACTAAAAATATATACGGTATACTGTGGGCTTTAGTGGGCCACAGCCCATTTAAACAAAATACACAAAATGCCATCCTTAGTTGGCAAATCAATTCTGTCCGTCAGACAATGGAAGGAAGCAGAACTTACAGAAATTGTTGACTTTATACATTAACAAATGCACTAATTATCAGTTCTTGAAATATACCATAAATGATATTTTATATAAACCAGTATGTTGAAATGCACAATTTAAAGGAATAGCACTCCTCTGTTGTGAAACCCTTCTATCGGAAGTGATTTAGGATTTTAGGTTTTGTTTTTTAAGCCTAGGGTTTTTGAGACACTAGGAGGAGTTCAGGCCTCTAGATTCAACAAGAGCATGATGTGTCATTTTAGAGACTACACCCATAAAAACGCCCAGTGCCATTAAGTCCCATGACAGCTAGCTGTGTTAAAAAGGACAAAACAAGTGGCCATTCATTCAAGTCCCCAGAATCCTGTCGCTAAAATCATTTACCTGGCTTGTTACTTAGTCAATGTGAAGCCCTTCCTCAGATCCCTGCACAGGTTTCCTGTTCCCTCCTGCACTCTTCCAAACTCCTTGTAGCTACTTTCAGAAGTCTCCACAGGTCTGTCACATCCTGTTTTTCTGTTCTTACCTCTTGTAACCTCTGCTCCTCCTACTCAACTCTTCTCAGCATCTCACAGGTATGTTCAGAGAGACTACTTCCTCAAACAACTCGTATCTGTTCTCTCCTGATGTTTGTTTATGCTGGGATTTTTTCCTTCCGCCGCCTCTCCCTTTCTTCAAATCCTCCTTTAAAACCCACCATTTGCTACAGAGAGACCACTTCAGTCTATTGTTTCTGCAACAGTTCTTTTCATTTAATTTCATTTACAGCTGTGATCAGATAACCTTTGATTCAAATAATGTTTTAGTGCAATACATAAGATCAGCATTTTAATAGATTATTTGTTCTTCTACCAAGTGTTAAATTAATTTCTCTCTCTCTTTTTGTGTTTCACAGATCTTCAAGTCAGCAAAAGGAACAGAAGACTCTTCAGAATATTTTTGCTACCCTTTGAGGGAACCACTAACACCTCAACACCATGCAGATTGCTGCTGCAGAGGCAACTGCCCTTGCGTAACACCATGTTTTCAAAGAGCTCCTGAATACCGTGCTACTTTACGCAGGACTTCCCTTTCCAATTTTATCACTGGAGCTCTACTAGAAGCAACCACGTCACTGGGAGCTAGAAGTGGTACTCTAAATATTTTAGGAGGATCAACTGGAAAGACCATGCTAAAAGGTAATTAAAGGAGGTTAAATCATCTTTGACAGTGTGGCAATGGGGGGCTCCTACGGCCTCAAATTCTTCTCCAAATTGGAGATGATAAACGTATTGGATTGATTGTATGCTATCCCCAAGTTCTAAGAATTCAAAATAACATTGTATATATTTAAATAAATCCATGTGTGTTAAATCAGTGGGTCAGATCCGGACTTAGTCATGCTTAGAGTAATCCCATTGATTTCAATGAGTCTACTCTTAATCAGTAGATCCAAAGTTTTTATTTCGCTTACATGGGAGCCAAAGGCTTTCACATTCCAGAATTAAGATTGTATAATTCTCTGCTTACAAAGATTCTACTTTTTTTGTAGTTTTATTTTATTTTAATTGGATACTTGAAGTGGGGTTTTTTTTTGGGGGGGGGACAAGAAATGCTCAGAACACTAGCATAAGCATTGCATGCAAAGGCTGAGTTGACATAATCAGATAATGTCCATTGATTACCGTTTAGCAGGCAGCTTGATTTTGGTTTTTTGCTTTTATGCTCTGCAGTCAGTTCCTTAATGACCCCAAACGTATTGCACATGCATTAAGCTAAAAGTCCATGGGTGAACTATCCTGGTTTCTATATAGGGCAAGTCATGCCATTGCATTGTTGAGTAGGTTAGAAGTGCATAGATGCACATCTAGAATTTCTTGCTTTTAAAGGATTGTAAAACACTTTAGATTATAATGTCAACACACCACTATATAAAGATACTGTGTTTCAAATATGCTTACATTAGGTGAAGTAGTGGGGTTAGAGCAGGCCTTAATGAGTTTGGAGTTAAAGAACAGAGCAGGTCATAACTGTTTTGGATACACTCAAAATATATTTCTGTCTCTGTATCAAATAGCCAAGATTGTTTATGTTCCTGAATGTTAACGGGTCTTTTGTCAAAAGATTTATAAAAACAGGGATCAAATAAATACATTTTCCATTTTTAGTGCATAGATTGTTAACAGGAAGCTGTGATGGATAAATATTGTTATATTTAAGTACCTCTGTTGTAGATGGCTGAATGCATTGATGTGCAAAATGACCTAGATATACTTTGCTCTTCACCCTTTGTTTTGTGGAAGAAATATGTAGCTTACTAAGGCCTGAACTACACATTACATGGCTAAGCTATGTTTCCATACCTTGACTGCAGCTTTTGCACTGCAAAGGAGGTTGTAAGGAGGCAATCTGTGGGGAAAACTGCACCTTCTCTCCCCCGCCCTCCTGCCCTGATTTTGCAGGTCTAGAACCCTGGAAGTGCAAGAGAGGCAGGGGAATTGTTAAGCCATCCTTTCCTGCTGTTTATTGCACACAAATTGCCCCCCTTCTGACAGAATTTTTGCGGCAGATAAGCAGGATCTGGGCTCTGGCAACATTGACTGTCATCTGTTTCTGAGCTTCTATCTGCCCTTCCGTTTCACTTTCCATACTCAAATCTCCTTTCTTAATATTGGCTCTACAAATCTATGATTCTGCAACCTCAAACATCTATTATGCACTTGTTAAGCATATTAAAAATTGAAGATATAACTTAATAAATATTTCTTATGTAGTGATATGCTTGTTTGCTGTTTCCTAACCTTATGATCAAAGGAGGTGATTATCTCTTTCTAGATATGGGGATAATCTGATAAGGAGGGAAATCAGGCTCCAAACTGCTGGATTCAGGGCAGCATATCATTTATTTCAGTATTTTGGGGTGGCTGGCTTCAATCACCACTTTCTGTTACTTCCATTTTAATGGCTACTAATTCCTCGGTGTTCTCATTTGTTTTCCAGCCATGCTCATAACTACCATATTTTTCACTCTATAAGATGCAGCAGACCACAAGACGCACCCAGTTTTTGGAGGAGTAAAACAAGAAAAAAAAATATTCTGAATCTCAGAAGCCAGAACAGCAAGAGGGATCGCTGTGCAGTGAAAGCAGCAATCCCTCTTGCTGTTCTGGCTTCTGGGATAGCTGCGCAGCCTGCATTCACTCCATAAGACGCACACACATTTCCCCTTACTTTTTAGGAGGGAAAAAGTGAGTCTTATAGAGCAAAAAATACGGTATTTCCGGTGTGCTCCTGAATGGAGGAATGGATATATGCACACAAGTATTTGCATGAATGCCCTGTCAGTACTTAATTGGTGTAATAGAATCAACAAATTAGAAAGGGAACACCTACTAGTATGAATGGAAAAGACTGAAGTTGCTTCTTATATACAGATTCAAATATGTGCAGATGTGCACTCCTCTGGTCTAATTCAAAAGGGGGGTGGGAATGCATTAACAGTTAAATAATATCCTATGTGGACAAGCCCTAAAATTAATGATGTATTGTGTGAACCTCTGCAACTCTCCTTTATGAGACTTTATGTTCATCTTCATATGTTTTTAAAGCTTTTTTTCATAAACCAATAATGGAATACTTGATAAAACAACTCTGCACTCATGGAAAATAGCTGCCTTTTTTCAAACACAGAAATAACATTATGAATGCTGATTTAAACCAATTTACCAGTATGTATTAGATGTGAAGTACCGTATTTTTCGCTCTATAACACGCACCCGACCATAACACGCACATAGTTTTTAAAGGAGGAAAATCCGTAGGCATGCCACCCGTAGGCATTCCCTCCATAACACACACAGACATTTCCCCTTACTTTTTAGGAGGAAAAAAGTGAGTGTTATGGTGCAAAAAAATACGGTAATTATTTTGACTGAGGGTTGGATAAGCTGTGTCCAGTGGTGAACAGCCAGAGATGGTGGAAGCTGTAATTAAGCAACATATTGAGGTCTACAGGTTAGGATACCCCCAGCTTAAAAAAATTATATTACCTGTATGTTAAGATCAATTTAGTATTATTGATTACAAGGTGTGCACTTCCAAGACATGCTCTGGAGCACAATCCTATACATGTTTACTCAGAAGTATGTCCCATTCAATTCAGTGACTTACTCCCAGGTAAGTGGATACTCTATAAGATGCAGCCTAAGTCCCATTGATTTCCATGAGATGTCAGTGTTCTTATTTTGTGTGTGTGACTAAGACTCTAATCTGACACACACTTACTTGGGAGTAGCCTCATTCTAGTAACTGGAGCATGCTTCTGATTGGGCATGTATATACAATCGTACTGTCAAACAGGTTTACAAATACTTTGACTTGGATTTCTTGTAGATTGGATTGCTACTCTTAGTAGGAATGTCTACCTGTCCTTAAATGTAAAATACCTCCCGTTGGATTCTTAGCGTTTCAGTTTTTATCTGGGAAGTGAGTAACCTGACCTTTCCGCATGTCTTCTTTGTGGCTTAAACAAAGCATGCTAGTTGTGCATTTTGACAGTTCGTAGTTTCAGACTGAGCAGCTGTTCCTGACAGCTAGGACAAACAAGTGCAGTGTGTGATATTCTTCTGCTTTTGAAAGTATCGGTCCTTCTGGAATTTTAGAAGGAAATCAAAAGAGCAACTCTGTTTACTGGTAAGCTTAATGTTCCTATGGCCTATAAGCCGCTGACTTTTAAATTTAAAATGAAAAAAATTAATGTTTCTGAGATGGAGATAAGAAGAGTTTGTTTTTACTGTCATGTACAGGTTTCCATTACTAACCATGGAAAGGAACACCTGATATATAGATACAGTATTTGCTTTTTCTTAGTTGTCTATTAGCGAATTCATGGTTTTCTGATCACAGCCTTTATGCTTAAACAACAAGCAAACCTGTGACACTTGCACCTAATATAGGTAAACATTGACATGCATGAGCCTAAACATTCCTCTACTGTAAGTGCAATGTTGTTTAGCCATTTTCTACGGGTGTCGCTAACTCTCATTGGATGTTTCGTTCAGAAAATCAAGTTAACTGATAAAACATGTTCTCTCTGCTAACAAACAAATGTTATTTGGAATAATTTGCAAGTATTTAATCCCAGGGGCTGACTTGTACAGTTGCAGTTGACTTCAAAACTAGGGAAGGGTGATTTTGTCAATTTCAGTTTGTTTTTCTGATCTGAACTTCAGTTCTCCATGTTTCCATATCAATTTGCAAATTCTTTTTCTAAGAAGTTCTCATATAAATCCTTCACCATTTTAGCATGAATTTCTCCTAATATGCACATTTTTTTCCTGTGCAGTTTTGGCCTAGCATATACATTTGCAAGCAATTTTCTCTAATATAATGCATTTTATGCACACTTTACTTTGTATATGCATTTTGGTACATATTGCTTGGTTGGAGAACAACATTGCAATATTCAGAGAACTGCAAATTTGAAAGCTTCAGTTTCAGTCCACATATGGTTTCAGGAAGTGAGAATTGGATATATTTGCCTTAAGTATGAACTGAATCAAATTTCTCTCTATTTCACACTGCTGCAATTCTTAGTGACACATTTCCACTCCCTTAATATCTTGTTTGTTGCGGTGTGGGCACAAATGTTAACATTTGTGAGTAATGCAAGCCTTAAGAATAATGGGTTTAGATATCACTTGAAGCATTCCTTCTGTTACAATCGCTGCCCAGTTCAGATGTTTCCAGTCCTTCAAGTCATGTTTCAAGGTAGTCTCATGGAGCCACGAATTCTCCCACATGCCGGATAATTTCTGATTGGCTCTAACCATAATTTGCTCCATTTGTCAAAATAAAAAAAAATCCTTCCAGTAGACTGGAAAGAGAAGCTGCTGAATTGCAACTCATTACCAAACCTAAAACCATGGAAAGACCTGGTTTGAACAAAGACATTGGATTCTTATCCCATTATACATGACTAAGCCATTTCTCACCTTCTCACCCCTTGCCTTTTCCTGTAAGACCTATTACAGTCGTTAAGAGTCGTCAACAGGCTCATCTCAGCTATCTGCCATTCTCCCATTCCCACCACCCTTCTGAGTAATACCCCTCCCCACCTTCTCACTATATAGAAGGATCTGGCAACTTCTGTTTCAGTGTTTCTGAAGAAGTGTGCATGCACACGAAAGCTCATAACAAGAACTAACTTAGTTGGTCTTTAAGGTGCTACTGGAAGGATTTTTTTTTATTTTGACTATGGCAGACCAACACGGCTACCTATCTAACTTGCTCCATTTGGACATCATTGGTTATGTAAGCTGTGGAAGGGGGAAGGGAAGGGAAGCAGGAGTGAATGGGGGAAGATGTGATCCTGAAGCATGTTCTTGAACATCCAAACCATGCCCTGGAGGATCAGGATCAAGATGACTGTATTGAGTCGCTAAGCTCAATTACATAGCTGTTGTATTACAGAATTACTGGCACTGTCTTTGGGATTCCAGAAAGATGGCTAATAATAGCTGTCCGGTTTTAATACTTGAATGGCATGATATAATACTTATATAATATCACAAACAGATGTCATTGTGATAGGAGATCAAAAAAGTTAGGCTAATTTTAATTGCCCTATGGTTTGTGATAGTTTTTCACATTTGTGTGCACAGGAAACATCATCTTAAATGGGAAGGCTAAATGCTATTTATTATTTTCTTTTCGCTAGTGCAATAATAATCTTAGTAGTAACCTACTTCCATTAGAAACATTTGAAAACATTTTATTGTATGTTTACTCTATTTAAACTTTGTGAATTGCCCTGATAATTTTATATTGGAAGGCAGTATAAAAATCTGATAAATAAAACAAAACTAAAGCATTTTGTTTTCCAGTAAAATAGTCCCCACATCATTTGAAATGCCAATATAATATTCCACTTTACTCAGCGGGGCAAGCTCACATTGCGTATTACATTGCTTGTAATGGTGCCCCAACATTTTTCTTAAAGTAAAATAACATTATGAGAAGAGGATGTACAGGAGAAATGTGGTAGAGGAGTCTGTCCAAACCCACTGTTTCTCTGCTTCAAGTGCCGCATGCAACAAGCATTTATTTACCCTTGCAGGATTCAGAATGAGTAGCAGTCAAACTTCTTCAGTATAAAAGTTTTGATTCCATTCAAGGAATAGACCTAAATCAGCAGTGAACAGATCTGAGGAAGCAGGAACAAAACAAGGAAGAGCTTGTGGGCCCGCAGCCGTTTAAATGTGACTAAACCATGCCCCTCACCCAGCCGGATTGGCTGGCTTGGGGGGCATGATGGGGGCCCAGGACTCCAGTGACACAGGGGGCCTGGCCATGCCCCCCCTGTGAGCGTGGGAAGCGATTCCCGCTCACAATCCTTCCCCTCTGGGAAGAGGAGAGGCTCTGTAAACAGAAGCACTGCTGAATTAATAAGGAAGTTGTAACTCTCCCTTCCCACCCATTCCGTTTTGTGGAACACCTTGCAAATGACAGAAAATCACCAACTATTGAAAATTACCTTTGTTTTGGCACTGATGAAGTCAGTAAAATTAACAAAAGGAAGCTACACTGTTTGGTTTCTGTACAACAGCCTCTTAAAATACACCATGCACATGCAGAGCAGGTACACGTTTGTGGTTGCTCCAAATTGGTGCCATGACAAAGGAAATAGGTGGTGGAGAAGAGACAACATAAGTTAGTAGAAAAAGCTAGTGGAAATAGGTTTTTGCGAAGGGAGACTTCAATTCCTAAATTTGTTTTGTATGTTCAAAGACTTGAAGCAGGTAGAACACACCTTCGTCTAGTTAGTTCTTTTTGAGTGATATATATTGACTGGCTGTGGGACCAGATCTTGAATTCTAGCCCTGGTGAGCCCCTGGACTGATGTACTCTCCACATCCTGTTAGGAGATGAACAAAAATTCAGGATATAAGGATGAAGTTGCTGGAGGGTGGGGTGTTCAGCTTTCTGCATCCTAGAGCCCTATAGAAACAGAGACACTGTTGAAACAGATACACAATTATTATTAACATTAATTTTTGGTGAGGTAAGTTGTTGCAGCACCTTTCAGAACACCTTATAAATCAGAGTTGACTAATCTCCAGTTTAGGGGCCATAACCGTAAGCCAATGCCAAGTGACCTTTTTTTTTTTTTTGCAAGTAAATTTTTATTCAGAATTTGTAAAAGAAAAAGAAAGAAAAGAAAAAAGGGCAAACAGATACAAAAATAAACATTTTAACATAAATTATTCATCCTATTTTCATGCTATACAAAAAGTAAGCGTACAATCATACAAAAAGATAATATAAACATTAAGCTCTACTTAGCCTTTGACTTCCCTTCACCCTTTTGGTAAGTATCAAATAAATCCCGGATTGCGTAATTAGTTTATTAAAGTTTATAATTATTAGCTGATAAAGTTTTTCTAATACCGCCAGTTCCTCCTATATATCCATTCCAATATATTTCCAAAATTTACTCCAGTTTTTTTGAAATTTCTGGTTGTCTTGGTCTCGTATTCTGCCTGTTAATCTATCTAGCTCGGCATATCATTTTGACCTGCCAGTCACTTACGTTAGGTATAGTTTCTGTTTTCCAATTTTGTGACCTTCAAAGAAAGTGCAGGATTGCCTTTCCAGCTTTGTATTATATCACTAAGTTTTCCCAAGATGTTTTGTTCATATAATAGGCACTATATCACATCATTTATAAAATGGGGTCACAAAACAATTTAGCAAAGCAATTTTCAACTCTGCAGGAAGAGCCTGACTTTTACCATTACTTGTTTTTTTAGAGTGCGATTGCTATTACCACACTGCTGTGCCTCATTATCTCTGACTGTTATATTGAGCAATTTTTAAATAATTGAAAAATGTTAAATCGGGGTCACAATTCTACAAGCTTCATCTGCACTGCTTTGGTTTAAAATTAGAAGCAATTATGTTGAGAACATCTAGGTTAGAGTTATTATAGCAGGCAACAATGCTGAAACCAAAGTTCCGGTTAAATATACTAGCTTTCTGAAAATGCTATTACAATTTCTTGAAATGTCCAACTCTCATGATCTGAAACGTGTGACCAATTTACTTCACTAAATACAATGGTAACACATGGTGATGTGTTCAGGGTAAAAAGAAAAGAAAAAACAACCATTGATGTACTAGATTTTTTAATGTAAAGATTGTAAGAAATAGTGAATTCCTCTGTTGATATATAGGGCAGCCTTTGCCAATCTGGCTGGTGTTCATCAATGCCAGCCAGCAACTGGAGGCCACCAGCCAAGTTTATGAAGACTAATGTATAGGAATAAGTAAAACCCTGATATGCAGTCATTATTAGCAAACACAGACATGAAGTAGGAGGGGAAATGACAGAACAGAGATGCAGTACAGTGGTGCCCCGCAAGATGAATGCCTCGCAAGACAAAAAACTCGCTAGACGAAAGGGTTTTGCGGTTTTTGAGCTGCTTCGCAAGACGAATTTCCCTATGGGCTTGCTTCGCAAGACGAAAACGTCTTGCAAGTTTGTTTCCTTTTTCTTAACACCGTTAATACAGTTGCGACTTGACTTCAAGGAGCAACTCATAGAACACGGTGTGGTAGCCTTTTTTGAGGTTTTTGGTGATTTTTGAAGCTTTTCCAAAACTTTTCCGACACCGTGCTTCGCAAGACGAAAAATTCGCTAGACGAAAAAACTCGCGGAACGAATTAATTTCGTCTTGCGAGGCACCACTGTATTGAGAACCTAGCTTACAATAAAAAAGACAAGAAAAATGAAAAAAAAGATCTTGGCTCGCACTCCCTTGTGTGTTTTTAAAAAAATTCCCAGGCTTTCATACAGAGGGAAACATATAAATTACATACAAATTCTCCAGCCACAAAAATGACAAGAGAGCTGGACTAAAGAATGAGGCCAGCCAAAAAAGGGTTTTTTTTAATCCCCCATTGTGCCTTTTTTTTGGGGGGGGGTAACTAGCAATTATAAGCCAGAGACACATTCATCCTATGGGATTTCTCAGATAACATGATAATGTGTAAGTTATGTGGGTACTTTAAAAAGGCAAGGACATTAAACCATTGCTTTCTGACTGAGGGTTAGGCAAGCATGGACTAATTGCAACTTGCTGGCCGACTGATTCAGAACAGTTCAAGCGACAACTTATCTGAGGTACATTTTCTTTGTTTTTAGATGGCATGATTAGACCTAAGAGTTAGTTATGAGAGCAAATATCCCTCCCTCCCTACAGTCCTCACTTGAGAGAAGTTATTTTATAGTGTATCAGACTGGAACAACCTGTTTGTCCCCAGTATGCCTATGCAGACTTGACTAACATTAAAAACAAGCAAAATCCTGGCTTTCTTAATACAAAACATCAGGCTGTTCTTGGAGAGATTACTTTCTTATGCATTTCATTCAGAATTAGTCTTTTTTAATCTTCGCACAGCCTGCAAAGCAGAAGTAATTTTTTTTAAAAAAATTGCAGTAGCATCTTGAAGAACATAACTTTAAAGCATGAAAACGAAAGGTGGTGTACCCTCAGTTCTGCTGGCATGCCAGGACTTCCATGTCCTCTCCTCTGGCAACCGTGGAACTGATTTGGAGGGCATGTTGTGGGTTGGAGGAGATGAGAGTCTATAGCATGCACAGAAGTCCATTGTACCAGCAGAGCTATAGCACAGCCTGCAAAGCAGAAGTAATTTTTTTTAAAAAAAATTGCAGTAGCATCTTGAAGAACATAACTTTTATTTTTTTTTTTTTATAATAATTTTTATTACATTTTTTACAGAAATAACAAAGAGATCAAAAAGTAAGAAGAAAAAAAAAAGACCAGAAAAAAAGGAAAAAGAAAAACACGACCATTTCGATAACTCATTTCAAATTTCCATTGGACTTCCCCCATCCCTCGCAGAATGCATTTCTTAACAATAAATTTATCAGCAAATTATATCCTTATTTCATATGTTTCTTTCTATTTTCAATTACAGTTTAAATTTAAATCTCTTGATCAATATATACTCTGAGCAATATACCATAATATCGTTTTTACCCATTTAAACCTTAATTCTTTCATAAATCTTGTCAAATTTCATAAATGATTAAGTTTTGTTACTGGGGCTAGATTCCCAATCACACGACATCTTATGTTTCATATAACTTATAATACTTTTGCAAATAGTCTTTAAATTTTTTCCAGTCCTCCTCCATTGCTTCTTCTCCCAAGTCTCGAATCCTTGCAGTCATCTCGGCTAATTCCATGTAGTTCATCAGTTGCGTGTGCCAGTCCTCCAGTGTGGGCAAATCTTGGGTCTTCCAATGCTTAGCGATAAGAATTCTTGCTGCTGTTGTAGCGTACATAAAAAAAGTTCTATCCTTTTTAGACACCTTCTGGCCGACAATGCCCAGAAGGAAGGCCTCTGGTTTCTTGGGAAAAGTGTACTTAAACACCTTTTTTAACTCATTATAGATCATTTCCCAGAAGGCCTTCAGTCTTGGGCAGGTCCACCAGAGGTGAAAGAATGTTCCCTCAGCTTCCTTACATTTCCAACATTTGTTATCGGACAAATGGTAAATCTTAGCTAGCTTAACCGGGGTCATGTACCACCTGTATACCATTTTCATAATGTTTTCTTTCAAAGCATTACATGCAGTAAACTTCATACCGGTGGTCCATAACCTTTCCCAGTCATCAGACATAATATTATAACCAATGTCCTGAGCCCATTTTATCATTGCTGATTTAACTGTCTCATCTTGAGTGTTCCATTTAAGCAGCAAGTTATACATTCTCGATAATAACTTGGTCTTTGGTTCAAGCAACTCTGTCTCAAGTTTCGATTTTTCCACCTGGAAACCTGTTTTTTTGTCTAGCTTAAAAACCTCATTAATTTGGGCATAATGCAGCCAATTTTGCACCTTATCCTTTAGTTTTTCAAAGCTCTGCAATCTCCAGTTACCTTCAATATTTTCTATTATTTCCCAATATTTCGGCCAATAAGCCTCCATATTGGTTGTTTTCCGAGCTTTGGCCTCTATTGGTGAGATCCACCTCGGAGTTTTGCTTTCCAATAAGTCTTTGTATTTTTTCCAGACCATATATATTGCTTTTCTAACAATATGGTTTTTAAACATTCCATATGATTTACCCTTGTCATACCACAAATACGCATGCCAACCTAACGAATTGTTGAAGCCTTCCAGATCTAGGACATCAGTGTTTTCTAATAGAATCCAATCTTTCATCCAGCAGAAGGCTGCCGCTTCATAGTATAGCCTTAGGTCCGGCAGGGCAAACCCCCCTCTCTCTTTTGCATCAGTTAATATCTTAAACTTTATTCGGGGCTTTTTGCCCTGCCAGACAAACCTAGAAATGTCCTTCTGCCACTTTCCAAAGCATTCCACTCTGTCCACAATCTGCAAGGCTTGAAACAAAAACAACATCTTTGGCAAAACGTTCATCTTTATAGCTGCAATTCGGCCTAACAAGGATAATTTCAGTCTTGACCAAATTTCTAAATCTTTTTTGACTTCTAACCAACATTTCTCATAATTATCTTTAAATAGATTCAAATTCTTGGAAGACAGATTGACCCCCAGGTATTTCACTTTCTTAACAATATTTAGTTCTGTCTCTTTCTGAAACCCTTCTGTTTCCATGGCCGTCAAGTTTTTCCCTAAGACTTTAGTTTTTTGCTTGTTCAACTTAAAACCCGCCACCCGACCAAATTTCTGGATCAGTTCTAAAACTCTTTTTGTACTGGGTTCTGGCTCCTGTAGTGTTAAAACCAGGTCATCTGCAAATGCTTTCAGTTTATATTGTTTCGCTCCGACCCGTATTCCTTGTACCTGCCGATCCTCCCTTATCATGTTCAGCAAAACCTCCAGGACTGAAATAAACAATAAGGGGGATAGGGGGCACCCCTGTCGTGTTCCTTTTTCAATATGAAGTTCTTCTGTCACCACATTGTGGTACACCACATTGTTCTTTTATGTTTAAAAGAACATAACTTTTAAAGCATGAAAACGAAAGGTGGTGTACCCTCAGTTCTGCTGGCATGCCAGGACTTCCATGTCCTCTCCTCTGGCAACCGTGGAACTGATTTCGAGGGCATGTTGTGGGTTGGAGGAGATGAGAGTCTATAGCATGCACAGAAGTCCATTGTACCAGCAGAGCTATAGCACTGGGTTCCAGCAACAAAGCTTGCTTTTCTCATATTTTCAACAGATTAATACAGTGTCTTGTTAATGATAAACATTGCAGATTGTGAGAAGTATAAAGGAAGATCTTACTGGAAGATTTAGGCAGACAAATCAGATGTGGCATAGAACAATTCAGGGAAGAATAGTGTTACAGGGCCATGAACCCATATCTTACAGGTATATCACTAGTATTAGGATCTTTACTGGACAGTTTTGTAAAATAGACTATATTGCAGTGAACCAAATTGCCTTATTGGTGTTGCGGAATTCAGCAATGACCCAGAAAGGTCAATATGAGTGTGCTTGGTCTGGAGAATTAACAAAAGTCACACAGTTTGTATAAGTTGAATGCTTATTTATAAAATTAGCTTAAAAGAAAAATGAAGGGCTTTGCAGCTTGACATGCAAATATGAAAGTATGTAATGCAAAAAATATGAGCAGTGTCAAGAGGCAAGTGAGATTTGAAAAATAAGAGAGGCAGAAAAAGTCATAGCAGCTAAAGAGCACAGAAATTGTAGCTAGCCTTTATCAAAACCAACCAAGATTTCACAAAGTTGGGAGCAAGATGTTGAGCAACAATGTAGAAAAAGCTATGGATGATGTGGTTGCCAAAATGGAGTGCAGAATTAATTCGTTATGAAAATGTCATTAGATTAGCCCCTCTAGATACCCTAAATACAGGTGTTTTTTTGGGAGGGGTATCATTTAAGCATGGTAATGGTTTCTCAGTGACTGTGAGCATTTATCTTGACCCCGTGGCACAAGTGGTGCCGGTTAGTTGTATGGGTACCACTTTGGTGAAGGACATCGGTTGCCTCCAATTTAGTTTTTCAACCAGAAATGTTCCTATTGTAAAAGCAAACACTAATCCTTTAAATGGAAGCAGCCATAATACAGATTAAAAGGCCTATTATAAAATAAAAGCCTAGGGGGAACAAACTGGTGTTCTAGGTCTGTCTAGTGGTCTAGATGAGGGCAGAGGATTCTAGTGAAGTTCAGGTGTGGCCTGACACCAATACTGTAGAGCCCTTTAGCTTGCTTCTGTGAGCTGCTGTGCAAGCTCTTGTCTAAACTTGCAATGAGACAGGCATATAACCACTTCCAATGTTATGATTTTCATCACAGGAATGAATTGAAGGTGCAGTCGTGTGAGGACAAGGAGTACCATTTGGAGACCAAGATAAAAGCTTTGTTTTCAAAGATCTTCAGAATTCTTTGGCCTGTTTGTTCTCAAACTGTAGAGTTTTGATTTTGTCCTCACAACGTGTGAGGTAAGAGAGGCTGAGAGAGAGAGAGAGAGTGATTTGCTCAGGAGGAAGGATTTCAATAGGTTTGTTACTGAGGAAGACTTTGGAACAAGCTAAACCTGTGCGAAAGGAATAGGCTGCACTTGAATCGAATGGAATTAATTGAAAGCAAGCAGAAAAGGGAAAGTTAGGAGTGTTGAATCTACACCAGCCTGCAAGATATCATTTTCAGAGGCCCTCCTTTGGGTTGAGAAGGTGGATAATCTTGCAATAATCAAACATGAATGTGAGTGAGCTGTGCTGCAGCTTGCTTGCTTGCTTGCTTGCTTGCTTGCTTGCTTGCTTGTTTACCAGGCAAGCCAGTTAGCATACCTGTGCTAGTGACCTTGATCAACACCGATATATTTTTTAAGTACTGGCAACATAAACGGTAGTACTCTTTTTGAACACAATACTTATTTGACAGTGATTTCCTATTTGGAGTTTCCATTACATCAGATGTGCTGAGTTGTGTATTCCATTGAACTCTGTCTTATTGAGATGATGATGGTAGCCATTAAAATTCATTGTTATGTTTCCTATTTTGTCTCCCTACCTATATTGCTTTCCATTGCATGATTCTGTGCATCTGGGAGTGGGGGTATGTCTTATTGTAGTATGTTTCATGGTAGTAACTTTATAAGTACACAAGCAAATAAATTGTAAAAGGAAGAATGATTGACTTAGCTTCTCAGAGCCACAGTCTCATACACTGCTGTACAAAAATTCTGTTAGTTTCACTATGCAGATTTACTAAGGAAAAATTCAGCCAGCTCAGTTCACCAAGCCTATTTTTTTGGTTGAGCACACAGAACCCCAGCTATTTACTTTGTGTTCTTCACTGTAGTTTCCTGTTCACTTTGGAATAACTTTACTCACATTCCCCTATTATTCTGATGATGTCATATTGTGGTGTGTTTGTGAGCTTCCTTGACAAAGAAGTGGGGGAATCTTCACTTGGTGCTTCAGAGTGACTGAGTAAATATCAATTATTTATGCCACTTGAGAGTTATCCTAGAGCAAAACAAAAACAAAAAACCTTCCATTTCTGAAGCAGATACAATTATTTTACTGCCCATCTGAAAGTAAGTTCATATTGCTGTTGCAGACATTATAGTTGAACTTACTGTTTGACATCCTTCATATATGACAGGCATAGGCAAACTCCGGCTCTCCAGATGTTTTGGGACCACAATTCCCATCATCCCTGACCACTGGTCCTGTTAGCTAGGGATGATGGGAGTTGTAGTCCCAAAACATGTGGAGGGCCAGAGTTTGCCTATGCCTGATATATGAAATTGCTGGCAACAGCCATCAATTGGTGAGCTGCCATGATTGCTACATTAGCAGGTGATAAAGTGGTTCATCATCCATAGACTGATGCTGTCTACTTGAAAGTGTAATTTGCCTGTGTTACAGGAAATTTTATGGAGCTGTATTGGAGGACAATGATGTACAGATACTGAAAACGGAACTTCGGGTGCTATCCACTTACAATAATAGAATATTTAATATTTTAAAAACCCCCACAAAATATGTCATGCATTTATTGTGAAATTCTGGTTAATAGGTGGAAAGAGGAAATCTACCTCTTTTAAAATTTTGTATTTTCTTTATTTTTAGAACGACAATTGAGTTCATCTATGGCTGGATCAAATGCCCTTGCTTCCACTGTAGCTGGTGTCAGTAAAGAACTTGTAGAACTTCAGCAACTCATTCAGTTTCCAGAGGAGGTTGCTAGTATTCTGACTGAGCAGGAGCAGGATCTCTACAGAAAAGTACTGCCAATCGACTACCTCTGCTTCTTAACCAGAGATTTGGGGAATGCTGAATGCCAGAGCAAACTATCAACTCTTAAGGCTTCTATTTCTGCAACTCTTCTTTCTGCCCCAAATGAGGAACACAATGCTGTTGAAGATTTGGTGACAAGATTCAATGAGGTAGGGTGAGGATTTTTATTACATACGCACATGTTTGGTTTTCTTTTATGTTGTTTGTGGAGTGGGTAAAGGGTACATTTTTTCAGTATTCGAGAGGAACCAGGGCATAGGGCCTACTGATGGGGCCCTTAACCTTTGACAAGAACTGGCAGGTTTACTAGCTGGTGGTAGCAGATGGCAGCAGTGACTGGGTTTAGCAGCGATTTCAATTTCCTCCTAATGTATTGCGCTCCTAATGTATTGTGGCAACGCTCCTAATGTATTGTGGCACTGAGGGTGCCATTTTGTTTTCCACAGTGCCCTACAGCAACACTATGTGATGGGCATTAGGAGCAATTTAAATGTTGGCTAGATCCGGCTGCCAGCTCCGCTCTGAGTGCTGATCTAGAACTAGGGACCTGTCATCTGCCTGAGCATGTTGGGTGCTGCCATCAGGGCCTAGTGGTTTTAATAAATTAGTTTATTTGGTTTCTTATAAACTCATGCTCTTGTGGAAAGCAGCCATGTTGCTTAATTCTCTGAACTGTTTTGTTGCAGGCTAAACATGATCTTCTTAGTGGTCTGCATGAGGCATTATGAAACGGGGGGTATCTAGATTACATTAACAGCTCACATGTATTTATCCATAATCCGCAGAAAACTAATTAAGCACTTTCATATGCTGTGATTGTTCTTCAAGAAGCTGCGCTGTTTTTCTAAGTAGTTTTCTGGTGCAGCAAACCTTAGCCCAGTTTCTTTTTCTCAATTATTTTTCAAGGAGATGCTTAATTGCTTTGAGTGTGACAGAGGGCCTCCTGTACCACTGCAGTGGTATAACTTAACTGTGTTGAGCAGGTGTTCTGAACTGACTCAAGGTGGCGTTCTGTTGCGACAGAGACTCTTTGCTTTGCTAAGTCAACAGTAGCGAGCGCTGCTGTACTAAAGTTTTGTGAATAACAGATATCTTAATCATTGATTTGTTATTTGGTAGCCACTTTCCCCAGTTTTAATGAGAAAAGCTTAGAGTGAGAAAGAGATGAGGGTAGAACACAAAACCCTTGAAGGATCATAACTCACCTTCAGACACTGCAGGAGTTTCCATCATTTGTATGTGTGAGTCATCTGCATTTCCAGCTGGCAATATTCTTTTGAATAGTGTCTAAAAGGGATACCTGCATGGGAGACATGTTCAGTGTCCTTTTGTATGCATGACCTCTTTTTTTTTGCTGAGACATTTATGTTACCTCTCATCCACCACAGCAGCTACTGTAACTTTCCATGAGAAGATTAAGCAAAGCAAAATAAGAAGGGGCAAAGCATCAAAACGACATGGGGAGGGAAATGAAATTTAATACTGTAGCAATAGCAACACTGTAGTAAAATGCCCAAAGTAGTTCTTTAAAGACTTTTGAGGGCACAAAAATACACCTTTCCTAGCAAGGCAGCATTTTTCCTTATAAGGCAACTTGGGAGAGATGTTGCTTTACTGGGAAATCCTGAAGAAAGTCTTTATTGAAATGCATTTGGCATTTTACCATTTGATTAAATTTCATATTTTTCCTGTATATTTTTGAGGCTTTGCCTCTTTTTTCTTCCTCCCCCCTCCACCCCCTGCTTGTTCCTTCTGTTTTGTGATCTCCCCCATTTTTCTCTTATGTTGCTTCCACAATCAAAGGCAATCTCATACCACTGTCTCCGGTTTGTTCAAAGGAGTACAACATTCCCGTTGCTCTAAATATCAGTTTGGAGATGATCCATTCATCACAAAAACCACTCGGTCAATTATACGAGGGGAACATGTTAAAACCATAAAATCAGAAACACTATAGATCTTTTCTTTGAAGTCTTTGTTTTTAGTTTTTATTTTGTTTTTATTTTTGCTTTGGTAGCCTTGTACTCTGAAGTGAAAGATACGTGCTAATGTGTTCAGAGTTCAGTAGAGCTTTGGGTACTATTCTGAAATAAGGCATTCCTTTTCTTCTTAACAACTTCTGATTCGTTTAAAATATGGGACACTTGCCAACTTGGGAGAAAGGTGGGATATAAATATATTAAATAGTAGTAGCAGCAGCAGCAGCAGCAGCAATGCTGTACAGTGGTACCTCGGGTTAAGTACTTAATTCATTCCGGAGGTCTGTTCTTAACCTGAAACTGTTCTTAACCTGAAGCACCACTTTAGCTAATGGGGCCTGCTGTGCTGCTGCTGCACAATTTCTGTTCTCATCCTGAAGCAAAGTTCTTAACCTGAGGCAATATTTCTGGGTTAGCGGAGTCTGTAACCTGAAGCGTATGTAACCTGAAGCGTATGTAACCCGAGGTACCACTGTATATATATTCGCAAATGTTGACTTGAAAATTCTACCGCTTTTAACAGTTCATAGGAGCGTAGAAATTTGATTTTAAAGGTTCTGCTATATTAAGGCCTTTGTTTTCACATATTACTTTTAAGATAAAGTAATTTTCATAGGAAAAAAAAGGAAGGTGCCTTTTACAAAGTCAGACCATTTATCTCAGTATTGTTTAGACTGTGTACTGAATAGCAGCTGCTCTCGAAGACTGGGGAAATTGTTGGTCCTACTTGGAGAGGCCAGCAATTGAACCATCAACGTTCTTCAAGAAAAGCAGGTCCTCTGCCACTGACCTGTGGTCCTTTCTTACTGAGCTATGGACTTCCCCTATATGGTTTGCAATATCTAAGGGTTGTCCATTCATATAGTGAAACTTCCCCTCTGTCTTCTCTCCTCATGCATCTGGATCCTCTGGATCAGATTTGGGGGTGTTGTGAGAGACATGTTGAGGGGGAGAGGAGGCAAATTCCTGTTGCTCTGACAGAAGTTATTCCACTCACGCAATGACTTAGTTGGATTCAACCCTAAGAACCCTGGAAATGGTACTCATTTGTTGCTTCACACAATACTTAGCTAAGGCAAGGCTAGGACTCGAACCAATGGCTTCAAGTTACAAGAAAGGACATTTCGACTAAACGTGTGGAAAGAAATTCTGACAGTAAGAGCTGTTTGTCAGCGGAACGGTCTCCCTCAGGAATTTGTGCTCTCCTTCCCTGGAGGTTTTTAAGCAGTGTTTAGATGGCCGTCTGTCATGGATGCTTTAGCTGAGATTCTAAGCTTATTGCATTGAGACTTCAGTTAATGCAGTAGAAACTTTTTATTTCTATTTATATACTAGATAGTGAAATGTGCTTTTGCTAAATGTAATTTACAATTTTGGTGGAAATTTGATATATCAATTCTTTACATTATTTACAATATTAGCTGCATGTTCAATATGTTTGTCATACATACTCCGTTAGCAACAGGGATTTTCTGTCCATCGCTGTTTATCTATTTGAAAGAAAATTCCTACAGAAAGAGTCATGCTTTGGTTGGCGAAAACCAGTAACTGCTTGCTGACTTCTGGCATTGCCTGCAAAAATAATTCACTATATTTATATTGTGGGAGCCAGAATGAATTTTTAGATGACAGACTCTTGATACTTAATGGGAGACAACTATTTCATACCATTGTCCTTTTTTTCCACTGCGCAATTATTGCATGCAAATGGCATATCATGTAACACTGCTTTTTCATAAATTTTTGATAAATGCTAGTGCTAATTGATATTACTTAATAGTTTTTGCTTCCTGACAAAGGCATTTCATGTTTAATGTAGTTACCCATTCATTTCAGAGGGTTGTCCCTTGGGGTAGAATTTTTAACCAAATTAGTCAGTATAATGCTCTAAACCTCAATTATGGCTGACCAAAAATTCAGAAAGAAAATACTGCATGGCATTTTTTTATATCCTGTGCAGCTGTCTTACAAATTGTATCCTTTTGTACAGAAAAAAAGGATAACTGGTTATCTCCAGGAGCAAATGGCATACATTTCTTTCCAGTTTTTACTGATAGCTTCATATATTTAACTACTAGAAACCTGAAGGCTAACCATTCTGTCAGTACACGTTACCAATTTTAGACTATTTAAAATACATTTTAGCTCTCAGCTGACAGATAAGGTTCAATGCTGTCCAACAGCACTGTAAAAATTATACTTTTTGTGTTGGCCTTCCATTATTCCATGTAGTCCTCAGTTGAGAATTGTTTATAATGTTTTAGCTCTCCCCACATCAATTTAGTGAAAAATCGGTGCTTTTTCTCTTAGCAGCTTGTAAGTTCAATTCTATCCTTATCTGAATGACCGAGAAAACCGGGGGGGGGGGGGTGTGCATTAAAAATGCTAAGAATTAAAGAAAAACCTTTCTTTTTCTTGTAATTTGAACATGTTGGTTTGGTTCCTATTCTTTGAAACAGTAGAAAACAAATTTGGACCACCAGCTATGTACCGTATTTTTCGCTCCATAAGACGCACTAGACCATAAGACGTACCTAATTTTGGGAGGAGGGAAACAAGAAAAAAAATATTCTGAATCCCAGAAGCCAGAACAGCAAGAGGGAACTTCTGGGATAGCCTCTTGCTGTTCTGGCTTATGGGATAGCCACGTACAGCCTCTCCCAGGCAGCAGGATGAAGGCTCCCCCTTCCCGGGAGAGGCTGCGGGATCCCGCTTGCTGTCCCGGCTTCTGGCCTAGCCGTGTGCAGCCTCTCCCAGGCAGTGGGAGGAAGGCTCTCCCAAGAGCCGCGCACCCTTTAAAAAGCTTGCGGAGCGTGTGTGTGGCTCTTGGGGACTTTTCCCCTAGGAGGGAGAAGGGCAGTCCTTTTCCCTCCTTGGGGAAAAGCCCCCATGCTCCACGCGGCTCTTTAAAGGGAGCGCTGAGCAGCGCCTCCTGCCTAGATTCGCTCCATAAGATGCACACACATTCCCCCTTACTTTTTTAGAGCGAAAAATATGGTAATTCCTTTTCAGATATTTGAAGGTGGCTTTCATATCACCTCTTAATCATCTCTTCCCCAGGCTAAGCACACACAACTCCTTCAGCCATTTCTCTTGGTGCTTGGCCTCCACCCCCTCCCACCCCCCAATCTTTGTTGCTTTCCATCTGGGTATGTTCCATAGGTTGCAGTTCTGTACCCCCTTAACTGGGAATTAGACCCAGTCAGCTCAATGGGACTTACTTCTGAGTAGACTGGTATAGCATTGCCACTTTAGTCTTTTAAAAGAAAATAGAGATGTCTTAAAACTATCATTGTGCTTCAGCAGTGGGTGGAATGTAAATAAATATTTCTCTCTGCTAGTTCAGGATTTTTAGAATGCCTAGCTGGCTTTGCAGAAACCTTTTGAAAAGATTATGTTTGTACAAGTATCAAACTGTTTCCAGTCCTTCTTTGGAACAGTACATTTAAAGTGGTGTATAATCATATTAAAATGGCCAAGGTTCTTTGTTAGGATATTCCTTTCCTCCCGAGCAAATTAGCCAGTCAATCTTAATCTAGTACAGGGACAATTACAGCTCTGACAAAAATCCATGTATCAAAATGTTGTAATATTCCTAGTTAGTGTTTGTACTGGATACGTGTCCTAGATAATCTTGGCAAAATAATCTTCATTCACTACAGCATTGTATCAAACTCACAATATGTAGCAACAGCATGAAAGCATTACCTAGGGTTGTATGAGGAAACTGCAGGAGAGCTGTAATAAGGAATAGTCAAATCCATTAGGGAATATTCAGGCTAGGACTAAAAGCAATGGTGCAGGATATTCCCAAGCAATAGATGGCTGTGTTCATGGTTCACCAATGACAGGAGCGGAGAATCTTTTTACACCCGAGTGCTGTGTTGACTTTCACTATCCCCCCCCTCCGCCCATAGCTTTTGTAGTGTTCATATACCCAGGAATGTCCTATATAATTTTATATGTAGAAGCATTACCTCTGTTTCAGCATGAGATGTGTCATTAGGGTAACCTTTTTTGGCCCGAAGGCCGCATTGTCTTCTAGACAACCATTTGAGGGCCACTTGCCCGTGGTGGGCAGGGCCAGAAGCAAAAGGGACAGGGCAACTACTGGACATTTTGCCTTAGGCCAGTTTTTGGCTGTACTAACCCATCTCAAGGACATGTTCCAGCTAGGGGAAAAAAGGGGGGGGCAAAGCAGGACTAGTGAGGGAGGTGGCCTGGGGAGACTTCAGAGGGTTAGATGGGGAAGACTGGCAAGCTGTGCTTGGGCTCTAGGCTTGAGGTCCCATCTCTGACCTATGGCCAAAATCATGCAGAGAGCAGGGGACCAGCTTTACAAATACACAGATGTACCTGGGAACTGACCTACTTAGGCTTTGGAAGGGGGGCAATGTCTTCAGCAACAGTCTAACTACCCCCGGTGTAAATGATTGAACCAGGTGCTGTTGGACTCCAACTCTCATCAGATCTCCAGCCAGCATGGGAGTTGTAGTTCAGGAACACCTGTAGGGGAATCATATTGTCTACCCCTAGTGTATACAACTGGGATTTAACCTTTGGGATTACAAGAGCAAATCTAGGTCTTTGGTTTTAAGTATCAAACCGTCCTTCTAGTGTTTTTAGTTCTTTCTTTGAAATGGCTTTTCTTTCCTGGCTCCACTGCATTCAGCCAGATGTGTTTTACTTACAGAATCATATCCACTGTTCATCTCTGTAGACTGAGTGACAATAAAAGCATGAATATGTGATCTGATCTTATTCAGGAATGTTAAAGAAACAGCTGATGAAAATGTTTACTAGGAACCAAGGTACAGCTCATATAGCAGCCTTTAGCTAAGCTACGTACCTTATGTGCTAATTTTTGCTTAAGTAGAGATATTTTTATGTGATTATCTCAGAAGAGGAACAGGCTATGTCCTATTGACGTCTTGTTCACATTCAAATTGGTCAGAGCATATTATTCCCTACCCAGCTGATATAGAATAATATATTTGAACCAGAGATACAATGACTTTATTTATATATTGTTTATAAAATATTTATGTTTGGGCCTGAGTTTTGAAGATTAAGACCTAGGTCCCATGACAGAGCTGAATGGGGTTTGGAATAGGTGCAAGTCTCTCCTCGCCCTGCCCCGCCACTCCCCTGGAATGTGGTTCATTACAGCATCTTCACTTTTGAAATTTGCTTTTGTATTATAGGTAGAAAAGGTGTATATAAGTAAGTGAATCAGTTGACAGAATGCCATGGTTTGTATTCATTGTAGCACTGAAGTAAATGTTCCATCAGTGCAAAGATTTCTCCTGTGTGTCTCCTAGATTTGATCTGCAGTTTCTCCCAGTCCTCCAGAGCAGATTTGGGGACAATGCAGAGGGAGAAGAGGGGAAAATCTGTACTACCAATAATTATTGCCCTAGCCCAAAAGATTAGCATAAGGGATCCTCAGGTTTTCTCTCTTGAACCACATTTATTTCTACTTGTAATAGGTGTTGTTGTTGTTTTTGTCTAGGACATGTTGCTTCACTTTTCAAAGGCTTTGTTTGCATTCCAGTCCAGTTTTATATTTATCTGTTTACATTGTAAGGTTTAGAAATATATGTACTTTTTGCTGTACTAGTCTCTGCGGATCCCTAATCTCATCCACAGTTTACAGCTATATTTCTCTGTCTTCATGGCTCTGTAAAGAATTTTTCCTCCTGCTTGTGCCAGATCTTTTCTCAGATTAAAAAAAAGTTTTCTTTTACTGATGTGTCTACTCACTTCACAAACAGCAGCTTTAAAATTCTGTCTAGTAATTGAAAAAACAATTACTTGTTCCAATATGCTCATAATGATATTCATAATTAATTAGAAACAAATGCATAATTTTAGAGCACTCAAGTTATTTCACTGTAATCCTTCAAAGCAAGTTTCCTGCCTAAGATATAAATTAAAAGATGTAACACTTTGATCCACTAGATAACATCATTGGGCTTAATGTGACTTTATAAAAGCTGTTACAGCTTAAGCTTGGGGTTTGACTGCACGTTTGCCATTGCTCTGTAAAAGCTTGGCTTTACTAATGTGCATGCAGTTGTTGTTATGCTTGTTCAAGTCTGTCCAGCTTATTATTTTCACCCCCCATGTTGTAGCATGTTATTGACCAAAGGTGTAAGGAGGGAACTGTTCTCAGCAGCTGTTCTACAAACACTGTATGGCCTGCTGTTGTTGGCTTGTCACTCGGTGTCCTCAGCACTGGTTACAACTATATTCTTTTGTTGAGTCTTTGTAAATTATTAAGTGTATTTGAACAAGGTGATATCCAGAGCAATGGTCAAGCTTCTCCAGAGCAAAGTGGTCAAGGGCAGATAACTCTGTCTTGGCCTTACTTGCCTCGCAGTGCCTTTATAGGGTGACAAAATCTAACTTGCCCATTAGGGCCAGCCCAGGACATTTTGCAGCTTCAGGCAAAACAGAGAATGCTGCCTGCCCCAACTCTGCTGCACAGACTGGCATGGAGGCAGCCACAGAGGGAGGCAGGCATGGCAATGGCTCTGGTGCCCCCCACCTTGTAGAGCACATTTAGTGGAAAGACAGAGTAACCTAGAACCATTGGTGAAAGCTGTGTTGTGCTTAGTGAAAAGTTTAAAGGGGGCTCTGTGAATACAGTGGATCCGCTGGATACAAATTAAATTCGTTCCGGGGGTCTGTACTTAACCTGCAAAGTCCGTAACTGGAGGCGCCACTTCTGTGCACGTGCGCGGTGCAATAGAGCGCTTCTGCACATGTGTGCGTGGCGAAACCTGGAAGTATACACTTACGGGTTTGCTGCGTTTGCAACCCAAAAGTTATGTATCCAGGGTGGTACGTAACTCGAGGGTTCACTGTAGTTCCAGTTAGGGTTGTGCATTTTTTCCTCTCATATGAGGAAAAATGTGACAGTGCTTCTCTCATGAGCATGTTAGTTCTGGATTAGAGGGGAGAGTTGAAATGGTTTTTTCTCCTTGTTCCACTGAAATAAGTCTTTCTGTTCACCTGAGGGACACTGTTGGCTACAACCCAAGCTCTTTCATAATAATCACAAGTACTTAAAATGTTTTGAGGGGGAGATTCTGTAGTCTTACAATTCATTCTTTTTATTTTATTTTTGTCTAATGGAGATGCTCCTCCAAATGCACCTCTGAATATTGCCTACTGCTTTAGATGTGAAAGTATGAAACATTTGTATTGCCAAGCTGTTTACAGGTTAAATAGTTAAGCAGTAGCACTTCTAAAGAAATCTGAAACCCTTTTTATAGTTCCATATTCTCTTTTGTGCTTGAGGCTTTCCAACCTTCTGTTTACATTACCAGGACAACTGGCCAAAGCTATGCTGTGCTTAGTGTAGAGTTTAAAGGAGGCTCTATGAATAATTCCAACTGGAGCTATGTATTCTTTCTGCTAGGGGTAAATGTGATCTAGTTCTAGGTTATGCAGTTATCCATCTTACTTTGTTCACTTGCAACAAGTGTAATATAATAAGTAAACAGTCTGAAAGGTCTATTAATTTCCTGATTCACTTATCAACCAGTTTGCTTGTCTTGTTTTTCCTTTGTGGGTTATTCATAGGGCATATGCATAACAGCACAGTCCTATGCCAGTCTGCACAAAAGTAAATCTTACTGTGTCCAATGGAGCTTGCTCCTCTGAAAATGAGCATAGGATAGCAGCCTATGTGTGATTTATTTACTTGAGATTCTGAAAGCATAGTAGTTAATTGGGTGATTCGCTAGCCTTGCAAGTGTCCCTTTTTTTGTTCTGAAATGTTTCTCTGTTTGAGACAAAGAGAACTTTGCAGCTTACATCCTCAGCAGTGTTGTGCACAGCTGAAACGGTGAATAAGATACACATGTTTTTGGATTTTCCCAAAGCATTTAATGGACTAGCATAAGGGAAATTGTTTATTAGCCATTAGCATTTTCCTTTGTATGTTAAGATTAAGGGCCAGATACATATCCTCAAAAATAAAAATAAGAGCATGCTAGCAACACCCCTATACTCAAATATTATTGCCTAACCTTCACCTCCAAACCATTTGCCTGAAGGACACAACCACAAGTTTGAGTGCATACATAATGCTAAGCCTAACCTTGGCTTTCCCCTGGCTAGCATGACAGCAGCAGGAGCAGAGGAGGGACACTGCAACATGATCTTTTTTCTGGAAACTTGCACATTTTCTCCTCCTTGCTCACCCACTGCTTGACTTTGTGCTACATGTGAACTGTCTCATTATGCTCTACTCAAGGCTCTGCTGTGTATATGTTGCGCTCGTTTTGTTCCACCGATTTAAAAACCAAGGAAGTGCTGGCTCATTTACATAAATATACGGTATTATAAAATATAACGGTGCAATAGTATTTTATCAGTGCTTAAAGTATAGTTCAGCATTGGCATTGATAAGATGGCCATAGTACTGGGCAGAGCAATCTTTACCTAGGAAGCAGAAAGGTGGAGCAGTAGGACAGTCACGGCCTCCAAACCCTAGCTGGCTTGCATCAGCCAGGATAGGAAGTGAGGAAGCTTATTTCTTGATGCAAAGATTGGTACAACTCAGGGACTCGAAGAATAGAGATCTGGGGGGCTTTAGACTTCCTGCACCTCCATCACATGTGGAAAAACAATTATCCGCATCATGGCATATCCAACATTTTTTGCATCCCCTCCCATTTATCATTTTATTATTCAGTGAGTTCCATTGCCACTGTACTGCTGTTTTTATGCAGTTATCCTTGTAACTCATTGCTACTGGAAAATGTGAACCCTTTTAAGAATTCTGATAGCTGCTTTGTAATTGTCACTGTGCCATTGATTTTTATGGTGATATTTTGAAGTAGGGTTTGATTGAACTGTGGATTGCTTTTATTGTTGGCCTCTTTGCACCTCCCCCCCCCCCCGAAAAATTATATTATTTTAAAGAAATAATTAAAGTTGTGGGGTTGCCTATGCTGGATTAAATTGAAGCTCTGAGTAAAAGCAGATAAAATTGCCTCTCTCTTGGACTTTGCTGTACAGTATTTGATTTGTTGTTCTATCAGTCAACAATCAGATGGTCAGGAGATGTTATCTAAATTACCGTAAAATAATATACTGTATAATCCATCCGTTTTTTTGTAGATAATTTTAAATTAGTGCAACACATTCTTGTGGTTGACTTTACAAGGTTGGTTTGTGTCTTTAAATTTAGCTGTCAGTAGAAGATGAAATGGTTTTCTGTCTTTGAAGGGAAATGCGTTTTTATCTGTTATGTGAAGCTCTCATCACTGAAGATATCTCTGCAAACATAAATTACAAATCCTTCAGGACTCAAGAAGGAAACTAAATGTAGGAAAAAAATATCACATTTTTATCTCATGTTGATAAGTGTTTACACAATGGGGGAAAAACAAACCCTAGGGAATTTAGTTGTAAAATAGTCCAGTTGGTTTGAATTAGATTTCCATGTGAAATATAGCTTTTACTTACTTACTTTTTTTTTCTTTAATAAAAGTTGTGGGAAAGTAAATGGAACGTTTTCTGAGTGATAAATAGTAGCCATCTATATGTGATCAGGGTTTGAACACACACAAATCTATATATGAAGATGATTGTTCTCACTGAGCCTAATGAAATATGAGAATTGCAAGTACAGTCACAGTGGGAAAATGGGATTTTAGATCAAACTGAAGCTGGGGTTTTTTTGCATGTTAATATTAGTATAGCTCTGAGAACTCAACCTGTAGTCAAAATCTATTTATTCTAAATTATTTTTTGATATTGAACAAGATTTTTTATTTTTTTATTTTTAGTGAAGTACTATGTATATCAAAAAGCTATAGATGGAGGAGCATCATTATACATTTTTACAAGTGACATGATTTTAAATTTCCTTTTGAAAAGAATGTTGCTCAAAAACAAGGGGGTTTGTTAATTTTTCTTTACAGTTATTGCATCCTCAGGACAGTGTTATGGAGAAGATCCCATTATAAAATATTTTTTGATGAATGCTGAGCTGTGCTACTGGGGTTTTCCAACCCCCAAACCATGTAGACCAGGGTTGGTCAATGTGCCTTTTAGATGCTGTTGGCTTCCACTTCTCATCAGCCCCAGCCAGTATGGCCAGTCATCAAGGTTAATGGGAGCTAGAGTTTGTTTGTGTGGTAGGCATATTACACACTCCTCGCCCGGGCCAAAATGAGGGTGCACAATCGATTGGACATGAGTGTGGGTTGGAACAGACCACATATTTATTGGCTGTAGTGCAGTAAGTGAGCTTGGTATGGCATTGGAGCCAAGATCTGTTTGCCCAATAAGACTTCTGATATGAAGTTCAATACACCATTCTAGCACACCCACTGGGGAATTCTGTGGGAGTTAATGAGCATAATGGACCCAGCGCAGCAGAGGTTTCCAATGCAGGTGGAAACCCACTGTCAACCAGAGGTGAGTGGCACCATGCCTGGCCACCTGAGCTCAGGCCAGGAGCTGGTGCATCCTCTCAAAAACCCAGTGCCATCCCTGCCTAATTTGTGACAGGTAAATAGGTTAAATAAATGCTACCGACTGAGAAAAAGGCAAAAGCCTCTTAACCCCAGGGCCAACTGTGATGGAAATTAAAAATTTTTCCTGACTCTACAATCGTACCTTGGACCCCGAACGCCTTGTGACTCAAACATTTTGCCTCCCGAATGCCGCAAACCCGGAAGTGAGTGTTCCGGTTTGTGAACGTTCTTTGGAACCTGAATGTCCGACGTGGCTTCCTTGGCTTCCGATTGGCTGCAGGAGCTTCCTGCAGCCAATCAGAAGCTGCGCTTTGGTTTCCGAACGTTTTGGAAGTCGAATGGACTTCCGGAACAGATTCCATTCAACTTCTGGGGTACCACTGTAGTATAAAAGGAGGGAGGGGTGGGAAATCTGGCCATTGGAGAAGGAGGCTGTACTGGCAGGTGACCTGGCATTTTAAGGCGTCTGATGCCACACTCCCTTCTCAAAGATGCCACAGGACCATGTGAGATTGCGAGGCCCTGCAAGATCTCAGGGAAGATCTGCCCTTCACTTCACTATTTAGAAGCACCAAATCATGTGCAATATCTGGAGGATACCGTTGGCTCTGCCTGATGTGGACTTAAAGTGATTTACGTTTGCAGGAGTTCAGTTTCATCCTGCCCATGTTTACTCTAAAGAAAGTCCTATTGATTTGAGAGGTACTTCCAAGTAAGTTTGCTTAGTCATGCAGCCCTTTCAAGTCAGTTGCTTGAAAACTGAGATAACTTATTTAATAGGTTATTTAATAGGTTATAAAGAATAGGATACAAATATGAGTGATTTGTTTTTTTTTGTATTGTATTATTTTTATTTTTTTAAAGGTGAGCTCTTGGGTGACATGGCTGATTCTGACTGCTGGGTCTATGGAGGAAAAGCGAGAAGTCTTCTCCTATGTGGTACATGTGGCAAAATGCTGCTGGAACATGGGCAACTACAATGCTGTCATGGAGTTCTTGGCAGGCCTAAGGTACTTGCAGCTCATTCTTCAAATGATGGAGACTCATCATAGATTAAACTACAGCTTCTGTTACTTGCAGCTGTCCTTTTAAAAAAATAAACAGTGGACTACACGCCATCAGTCACACTGCTAAATAGTGTTCTGTTGCTAAGTTGCTTCGTTTATCTTGTCCAGGGAGTTTATGACAGGCTGTTTTGGGAAAATTCACTAAGATGGATGACGGAGGTTAAAATTGGTGAAAGACAGGTCTTTTCTCACAATTCTCCAGAGACCACATCATTTATCTTTCTAAACAATAAACATGGAAACTTTAAAATAAAATAAAAACACCAGCTTTCTAAGAGCATAGATAACAGAAAAAGGCATTCTAGAGATTAAAAGGAAGACCACAAAACTTTTGATGGGAATTGTTTCTTACCCAACTCAAAAATGTTTAAAACCCTTCTTACTCCATTTTTCATTAGCATTTTATTGATGTTATTGAAAATCAAAAGTGCATAAATACAAAGCAAGAATTAAAGGTAATGATAAGTCTCTTCCCTAGCATCCTGGAAATGCCAACTGCTGGTGCAGGTCTTAATACACGGTGGCCACTGTGAGAACAGGGGCTAGGCTAGATTAGCCAGGGGTCAGCAAACTTTTTCAGCAGAGGGCCAGTGCACTGTCCCTCAGACCTTGTGGGGGGCTGGACTATATTTTGGGGGGGGGAATGAACGAATTCCTGTGCCCCACAAATAACCCAGAGATGCATTTTAAATAAAAGGGCACATTCTACTCATGTAAAAATACGCTGATTCCCGGACTGTCCGCTGGCCGGATTTAGAAGGTGATTGGGCCGGATCCGGCCCCCGGACCTTAGTTTGCCTACCCAGACCTTTGGCCTGATCAAACAAGCTCTTATTATATTCTTATGAATAAATTGTTAAGCTATAGCAAAAAAGGCCTCTGCCTGTGTGTGTGTGTGTGTGTGTGTGTGTGTGTGTAAAGAAACTGTGCAAGTAACCAAGGCTTTATTTGGATTTTTCAGTACAGCCGCAGTTCTTGCAGCCAACAGGCAAGCCACTCCTCTGCTTTCAAAGCAGCTTGTCTCACTGACAATTTAAAAGACCATCACACAAAATCAGTGATACTTTTTATTATTAACTACATTGCTTAGCATTTGATAATCTCAAATCCTGTGGTTACAAGAGGTGTGTAGCTTTTTTATACAAATTGTCCCAGTTAGGAATTTTAAAGGAACCCTGCTTTTTTATCCATTTTTGCATACATAAGTAACATAAGTAGATGTGAGTTTCATTTTTCAAAAAAACAGCAACAGTGTAAATGAACTATGAACAAAAGCTTTTTAGCATGCAGCAGTCTGATTTGAATTAATAAACTTCAGAATATGATTTGCTTGCTTTTTTCTCAAATAGGTCAAGAAAAGTTTTAAAAATGTGGCAATTCATGGACCAGTCTGATATTGAAACAATGAGAAGTTTGAAAGATGCAATGGCACAACACGAATCATCATCCGAATATAGAAAAGTTGTCAACAGAGCTCTGAATATCCCAGGCTGTAAAGTCGTTCCTTTCTGTGGTGTATTTTTAAAAGAACTCTGTGAAGTTTTGGATGGGACTGCAAGCCTCATCAGACTTTGTCCTCAGTATAACTCTCAGGATGAAACACTGGAGGTAAACTAATGAGAGCATTAATTGCTAAAAGACCAGCAATAATTCCTGCTTTTATTAATAATTGTCCACATATGAAAATGTACATGCATCCATGCAATCCTACAGGAAAGATAGGGGTGGTTTTTGGATAGGTTTTAATTTTAGTGCCTTATCTAATTTGCACTTCCTGAAACTATATGCAGACCAGGGGGAAACATAGCTATTTTTTCAAAATCCACACTCCTCTTAATTTTGCAATGCAGTTCTCTAACCAAAAGAAGTCTGGAGAAATTTATATATTAGGGGAAAGTGCACAAAGATGCATATACTGGTGAAAAGAATGTATAGGAAAAAAATCTTTCAAAATTTGTGTATTAGGCAAAACTGCATGCATTACGAGAAATGAACATTAAAATTCTGGTGATTTTTCATTAAATCATCAGAATTTCATTAAAAAATGCAAACTGATGCAGAAATATGGAGAATTTATGATTGGAAAAAGGGACGCGGGTGGTGCTGTGGGTTAAAACACAGAGCCTAGGACTTGTCGATCAGAAGATTGGCGGTTCAAATCCCCGTGACAGGGTGAGCTCCCGTTGCTCGTTCCCTGCTCCTGCCCACCTAGCAGTTCAAAAGCACGTCAAAGTGCAAGTAGATAAATAGGTACCCTTCCACAGGAAGGTAAACGGCATTTCCGTGCGCTGCTCTGGTTTGCCAGAAGCGGCTTAGTCATGCTGGCCACATGACCCAGAAGCTTTATGCCGGCTCCCTCGACCAGTAAAGTGAGATGAGCGCCGCAACTCCAGAGTCGGTCACGACTGGACCTAATGGTCAGGGGTCCCTTTACCTTTACCAAGGATTGGAAAAACCAGAAAGTGAAATTGGACCTTCCAGGTCTACAGTTCTATGGTTCTGTGACAGAGCCTTCTGTCCCTTTTCTAAAGTAAATGGATGTATAACGTAAAAGCACAACACGAATCATCATCTGAGTATAGAAAAGTCTTCCAATAGCTTTCTCTTGTCTAGCAGCTGAATTGGACTATTCTGGATTAGTTGATGAGAGAATTATAGATCCCCACTTTATAGTGCTGTTTGCTGCCTTTTTCCTTCGCAAAGTTTGTAAATTCCCAATGCCAAATTACAATTAATTAATAAGATTACTACTGTTAATCATAATCTTGTTATCTAACAGTAGTATGTATGTGTTCAGTGTTGGAAATCTAGACTATGATCCAAAAGGTCTTCAAGAGGCTTGTGACCTGTTGTTGTTGTTACTCTTATTCTTTGAAAAGCTGGCACCTGGGATGGGAGTGGGGAGAGACAAAGGACAAAGCTCCCTAAGGCTCATGGAACTAAGTCTATCATTCTTTGGATCTTGTCTGGGGATTTTGAATCAATAAGAATGTTGTAAATTAATTTCCAATATTGCCTCTGTTAAATATTCTGGTTTTACATCTTCAGATTCACATATTACACAGTAATTTCATTGTTAACATAAAGCAAAATTAATGTTTGACACTGTAAGCATGCAGGCTGATTTTGGTCATAAATGGCATGCAATATGTACCTATGAAATAATGTGCAGCTTGCGGCTTAAATGAAATACTCTAAAAGCCTCAGCTTTTATCTTAAATATCAAGGTAGACGCTTGTTATCGTAACGTTAATTTGGAAATGATGTGGGCCTTGGGCATGTAATTGGAACGAGCCCTTGTTTTGGTTAATTAAACTTACTTCCAAATTCGTGTGTTCATAACTACTGCCTAAAATATATATAAAATTATGGTATGAGATATTCAGTGTCACTGTCTTGTAAAACAATCAGTTGGGTATTGTGCCAGCAAATATGTGCATAGAATTGGAGGCAATAAATTCAGTCATTCCAGGGCAAAATTCTTGAGAGAGAGACAGAGACCGAGACCGAGGAATTCAGAGTTCCTACTATGTGTGCTATGCAAACAGCGCTTTGGTCACATAGAGCCAGCATCTGTCTTAAAACGTGGGAGTAATTAAGGTTGCAATCCTATATCCGTTTTCCTGAGAGCAAACCCTATGCAACTCAATGAGACTTGCTGGTCAGCAGGCATGTGTAGACTTCTATTGTATGTAAGTAGATCTAACAGGATTCCAGCTGGCAGGGCACTACAGAATCACCTCCCACATAAAAGATGATGTTGCTGTTATCTTTTGGATTGAAATGCCCATCTGAAGTAATTATGTTTACCGAAACATTGTTGATTTGCATGGATTGTCTTTTAGTTTGTTGCAGAATACAATGGGCAAGACAACTATTTACAACGGATAGGTCCAGATGGCTTACATAATACAGAAAAAGAATCAACAGCTAACTACATCTTTCAAACCATTCGGAGTTGTAATCGTAGCTTGGAATCTGAAGATGGAGAAGATAATTTCATCGACTATGAAAATGGAAATTCCAGAAAAAATTCTTTGAAGGACAGAAACCGCTATCAGTAAGGCTTTATGGTTTGGGTTTGTTGCTGTTGTTGTTTACATTTTTTTATTAATTTTGTTTTGCTAAACAAAACAAAAAACCATTTACAGTATTCTGTATATAACACATCCACTAAAAATTCAAATAACAATATTTAGAAGGGAACAGTCTAATCAAATTGCCTATTGTAATAAATTAAAAGGCTTTTTGCATCTAACCATGCATTTTCCGTACTTCTTAAATGTTACTGTGTTTGCAAAATTGCTTCATAAACTATGATCTGAAGTTGACTTTCCCCCCACTAATCTCATAGTTAAAAGTGACTGCAGTTTGTTGGAGGTGAGATGACATTGTAAACTGGGGTTGATCTTAAATGAAAGCAGAAGCTTCTGAACTCCTCCTCACAACCAGTCCAGAGAAGGACAAGTGTGGCGTGTAATCCCAAGACTATGTGTAAACCACCCCACCGTGTCAGTTTTATATGTGTTTTCCTATTTTAATGTGCTTGCTATATAAAAATAATTAATTTTGGAAATAAGTCATTTTAATGCAGCCTTGCCCGACCTGGTGTTCCCTAGATGTTTCGAGCTCTTCATTCCTGGTTATTGACCATGCTCTCTGGCAGTCATGGAAGCTGAGGGTCCAAACCATCTAATGGGCACCAGGTTGGGGAATGCTGCTTTAAAGTACATATCTGCTATATTGGACTGCTTCCAGTTCCAGATATTTCTCAGAGTTATGGTTGGAATCATGTCACTCAGACGCTTAGAATCCTTCTCATTAAATTTTATGTTCCCTCATGATGTAATTACTTCTAGTCAAAGCTGTTTCATCTTGTGCATGCAGCTTTTAGAAAGCTACAGATGCAACTAGGGCTTGTTCAGTGATGCCAGGAATAGCACGATGGCATCTCTGTTGATCTTAGCTCAGAACATTATATCCTGTTGGAACAGCATTCTGACCCAGTCAAAATAAAGGTTATTTATTATTGTTCCTAATCCCACTACTTTTAAGGGCAAGTTATCTGAGGCTCATAAATAATCTTGGGGAAAGCTTATCAGACTAATAAACTCTTTGAATATTCACAATAGAGTGCAGCCATTCAGCACAGGTGTTGTTTTAATTATGAAAGCTCATGTTCTCTGACCTCAGATCCCCGATTTCTCTCTGTGTTGTGAGAAAACCACTTAAAAGTCCAGAACACGGTGCACTTAAATGCAAATTATATAAGAGCAGTGGAGACTTTATTGGACAATGCTTGAAAGATTTTATTAGATCTGTACTCGCAAGAAGAATTATAATATCTGTTTGTGGTTCTTCATGAAGGATACTTCTTAAAGGTCGGCAGCTGTGATGTATAATGAATAGCATTTTGCAGTTGGCCACACAAGAAGTCCCAGGTCCAAAATCTTGCTCATCTGTAAAGTTCAGTGGGTGGTCCTGGGGAAGGTCACCGTTTCTCAGTCTAGGCTTTTTGAGAAGGTGTTATAATTTGGTTTGGATATATTGCCATCTTCGCTAAGAAGGAAATAAATATTAAATTAATTTTGCTTTCTTGCCCAGTATACATTAAATTCAGGTAGTAAATCTGTTCTGGTTACATGGAACATAGCAATTAATTATCTTAATAGAGGCTATTGGGTCTAAATTATACATTATACTGCAGCTATATGTAGCATAGCTCCTTCTCTGTTGTAAAACCCACTTGGAGCAGAAAGTTGAAAGAGTAGGGAGTGCTTTCCATGCTAGATACTTTCCCCTGGATAATTCATCTCTTCCCGGCATATGGATCCATGTTTGCAGGGTAAACTTGGTTCTGCAACACTGGAGAGAATAAAAATTGTTAGGGACAGGAGCAGCTGACAGGAGAAGGATTAAGTATACTCATGAACTTGCTCCTAAATCAGGCATAGGCAAACTCGGCCCTCCAAGTGTTTTCAGACTACAATTCCCATCATCCCTAGTAACAGGACCAGTGGTCAGGGATGATGGGAATTGCAGTCTCAAAAACATCTGGATGGCCGAGTTTGCCTATGCCTGTCCTAAATCATTGCAAAACACCATCCCAAGGAGGCAGGAGCTGCAATGTAATGAGTACTTTGGCCCTTAGACTTCACATTGCTGAAAGAATCACAGTTGTTCAATTATGTATCATGACTTTTCTTAACAGTCTGATCCTAAGACTTACTGAACCACTAAGACCACACGTCCAGTAAATGCCTTTTTCTGCACGTAGCACCAGCAACATGTTCTAAATGTCCTTATTTCCTTAATATGTGCATGAAGTCATCTTTGCTTCCTGACAAAATAGTTTCTAATAGAATTATTATCATCTGGCAATATTTCTTTCTGGGCAGTTGAGCAACATCTGACGCTGAGCGAGCCTTTCAATTCACCTTTTGACATCTGAAAAGTATTTAGAAAGCCTCATTATACCATTATTTTAATAGTTCATATCTTTTCATTTCTTTTCTTCAATGTTTAATTTCTTTTTTAAAATTCAGATCCTAAAGTTTAAACATTTCCTCTATAATATAATATGTGAATGAGTATAAATCTTCCATTTGTTAGTAGAACAGAAAAGCAGGGCTAATATGCAACCGAATACCAAAGGAAGATTGTTGCCTTTGTGACTTGTTGTGACCTTTCCAAAGGTATCTGACTGACCAATATCAGAAGCAGACTGCTGAAGCAAAGTTTTTAGTTTATAGTTTCATCTCTCAAATCACCACCTTTTAAAAAAAAAAAACCCAATGAGAGTGCTGGTTTGCTTGATTATTTGACAAGTAATAAGAGTAATAAGAAATAAGAGGCGGCTTCTCGCCCCCTCCTTTAGGAGATCACTTGGGTAAAGGAAGGCTAGTCCTAAAGAATCCTTAGAAGTTTTTGAAACTGATTGTGTTTTTGGTTACGTTCTGTGCTCCCATACAGGCAATCCTTGTTTTGCGCAGAGGTTATGTTCCAGTCTCCCATGTAGGTGGAGCATGTGTAAGCTCCACCCACGCTCCTGTTCTACCCTGCCCATTCTGCCCCATTGCAACTCTTTTTGTGACGTCATTATGATGTTTTGGGGCTACTTTGAGGTTCAGCGTCATGTTTGTGTGTGGGCAATCGCATTTAGATGCGCCTAAATCGGTCTGGCCTGTACTATATCTTGCTGTTACGTAAATATTGCTGTTTTAAAGTAAACTTAAGCTTTTATTTATCTCAAGTAATGTGATTCATATTTAATGATTATACTATACCCCTTAGGGCCCAAATGAAACACAGGGGTACTTTTTTAATGGATAATCTCACACGTATTTACTTGAGTCTAATGCGCCATTGAATCTAATGCACACCTCAATTTTCAGAACCTTGAAACCTTGCTGGCGAATGTAAATGGGCCATCGAATCTAATGTGCACCTTAATTTTCACAAAGTAATTTAGCCAAAAAAGATGATTCATTAGATTCAAGTAAATACGGTAGTTAACACAAGTAACTTAAGAGTTTGCTTAGCTATGGGGTTGTGCGAACTGATCTGAAAGGAGCATTCAGTGACAGCTGCCTTCTGCATAGTGAGCAGTGGGGGTGGGGAGAGACACCACTCATATATCTTGGCCTTTGCAATAAGTTCCTGAAGAATATACTGACAATTGATTGTGCCAAGGAACTATTATCTATAAACTGCCTATAGTTCATTCTTTAGTGATAGTAATACCCTTTTATGGTAAATGAAACTTCTCTAATATGACAGTGGGGAGTTTCAGTGACATAATGTTTTCCATGTCATGTTTTTCCCCTCAAGCTAAATTTCACATTCTTTCACTTTTGATCAGAGCTTTTCATCAAGCAACTTGATTTGTACGATAGCATTTTTGGGGGATAGCTTTAACACTTGGAAGAATTTATGCTGTTTCATTCCAAAGAAGCTTGCAGTATTTTTTTGTACTTGCCGCTGATAAGGGACTAGACCTCTGTGAAGCCACTCTTTTTCCTTAACAGACTTGCATCTAGACATATATAGAGAGTGTGCTGATAATTATTGTGTGTGTGGATGTATAAAGTGAGTGATATCAGCAGAAGAATAGGACTACATTCTTTGTTCTTATTTGATTGTTGAAAAACCGAATTACAGATTGGTATATTGCTACACTGTAATTTTGGTTTAGGAATGCACTGAACAATTTGTAATGTGCATGCAGTTATTGTCTAGATTAGCAACTGGGTACAGATCGTTGTCAAACCTTTTCAGTCTGCCCATTCTGGAAGCTGTCACAGGGGCTACCTCTCTCCTCTTGCTTTTGCATACCCACCTTTTGTGCTTTCATTTTTTATCCTTTCCCCGCCCTTCATGGGCCAACTTGGGGGAAGACCACCATCATGACATCAGGTGATAATTTCAAAGAGTCTGGCTCCGAGAGCTCACTTTTGAGAGGATTGCTTTCTGATTGGTGTAGAGAGCCCTCTCCTCTGAGATCCCTTTGTAAGCAATTTGAATACAAACCACCCACAAAAAAAAGAATTCACAGGGCTGGCTCTCTGTACCCATCAGCTGATAGGCAAGGAAGGCCATCCCCTCTGAAATCCTTTTGTCCAAACCACTTGAAAACTCAGATCACAGGGCTGGTTTCCTGCATTAATTAGCAGGAAGAGCCATCCTCTCTGGAGCATGTTTGTAAATGCCAGCAGAGTTCAAAGAGCTGGCTTTCCGTGCTGATCAGTTGATGGGTGCAGAGAGCTGGCCGTTTAAAGTCTGCTTGCCAGTGACCATTAACAAACAGTCCCACCAGGAACTCCCTAACGTAGCTAATCCCCCAGTGGAGCTCCCCATTAACACTTAGGCACCGTTTCTCAAACTTGGGTCTCCAGCTGCTGTTGGACTACCATTCCCATCATCCCTGACCAGTGGTCCTGCTGTAGTCCAACAACAGCTGGAGATCGAAGTTTGAGGAAATACTGATAGAGGAGGCCCTACTTGGAAAGGAACAATGTAAGGAACAATAACCTAGGACATCAGGTGTGGGTAAAGAGGGTGTAGCTGGACGGAAATAGCCTCAGGGGCCAAATTAGGACCCCTGCTGTGACTAATTGGGCTCACAGGCTGGGAGTTTGCCAGCCCTATTTTGGAAACTTAGAGGGAGACCAGTAGGGCATAAGCAGGCTAGAGGAAGCGAGACCTCCATAGTCTTGGGCATGAATGTGTTATTGGAGCTGCTTTGCCTCCATGGATATAATATTCACTTGTCTGAAATAAGGGTAACTTATGTCATTTATGCCAATACTGTCCACCTGTGTGGCATGTTTGCTCCAGTCCTTCCTCCTTCTGACAGAATAAAGTCATTCTTGAGATTCAGGTTAGGAATGGTTTAGTTTTATTCACAAATAAGAAAGAATGCAGTTGTATGCTCACAGAAATTTCATGATGAAATGGCTTGTTCTGTGATCACATATGCTAAAGAAAGACTTGTTGTATCTTTGCTTTTATGCAGGTTTCTAACAGGAGATCTGTCAGATTCTGAAAGTGACATATTTGAGCAATTCAAAGAATGGACTACCCAGGCAGCTGAAGAGCAGCAGCAAGCTTTTAGTCATGGGATAGAACTTATTCCCTGGTATGTGCTGTCAATCAGAGCTGACATCCACCAGTTCATGCTGCAAGGCGCAACAGTCATACATTATGACCAGGAGACACACATTTCAGCACGGTGCTTCCTTCAGCTTCAGCCTGACAGTAGTACGTTGACGTGGGTGAAACCCACCACTGCTTGCACTGCAAATTCTAAAGTGAAACTGAGCATGCTGGGTAGCACGGCTGACCTTGGGAAGTTTCAGTTTCTTGGCAATACTGGATTAAATGGACTTGTGGAGGGTTGCTTAGACTTGTTCTCCGCAAAGGCTGTGTATATGGGGCATTCTGGCATTGATATGCATGCTGTGTGTGTTCAGAACAAACTTTGCAACATGTCCCTTAAAGAAAACGGTGTGACGCTATTATACGGTCTTCAAACTACTGAAAATAAGTTGTTGCACTTCGTTGCTCCAAAATATACTGCTAAAATGCTCTTTGATGGATTGATGGAATTAATGAATGCTATCAGAAAGATGAAGAGATTTCCTGATCAGAGATTGCAGTGGCTGCGGAAACAATATGTCAGCCTCTACCAGGTAAACGGTTGATTTTCCCTGTTCCCTAGCAGGCAGAACACATGCCATAATTTGCCCACTGAACCCCTAGAGCAATCTCTTTTCCATTCTCCTCACTCCTCACTCCATAATTCTATTAACTACTCATGTTAGTCCCTTGGGGCCCTAATCCAGCCTACTCAATGTTCTTCTGCTCCTGTGCAGGTAAAAAAAACCACCACACCATTATATTTCTTTTTAAATTCCATATCTTGTGCACTTTAATAAAGCTGAGGACTTTTATTAGGAGGACGGTCGATATGAAGGCCCAACGTTGGCTCAAGCCGTTGAATTGTTTGGAGGGAGGCGCTGGAGTACAAGAAATACAAGCCCAGGAAGCCTGACCAAAAATGTAGAGAAGCCAGGCGTGCAGAGAAACAACACACTAGGAATCAGCACAGCTAAGAAAAAGAAGAAAGTACTCATGAGGGTAGGACGTTTGTTATTTAATGTTGTTGGAGGCATGATTGAAGCTTCATTGTCCAGGGCTTTCTCCCTTCCTTCCCCCCACATGCCCCCCAAATTGGCTTGCAGAGGGGGGGGGAGTCAGGAGAACCTCCAGAACAGAAAGTGGGGTAGGGGACCGTCCCTCTATTTCAACTTGTTTGCATATCATTTACTTCAAAACAGTGGGTTTCTTTGTTGCATAATAATACAGAGGTTTGCCTATGTTTAAACTGAAATAGAATATTCTGGGTGGTATCTTTTTTACTTCTGAGTAGAGACTTTTTCTTATGGAAAGCAAAGAGAAGGGAAGTATCATGCATCTGAAGCATACATAGTATTTTTGCCTATCCAGAAAGTATAACTCAATGAGAAAAGCACTTGCAGGAAAGGCAAAATCAAGTCAAGTTAAACTTCCGGACCTGCCAATGAACATTCTGTACTGGAGTTGCAAAAAGGAAGGTTGAAACAGGAGGCAGTGGAAGAATCTTAAGTTCAAAAGCGTCTTCTTAATAGATAGTAACACTTGGAGGACAAACACAGGAAGTTCCTTCGGGGAGCCCTGGTGCACCCAGACTCCATGCTATGCAGGATCAGCCCCTCAGCAAGGAGCTCTTTGGCACACTAAACAGGATTGCTCTCCTTTTGCATCAGCCAATGGGCAGCTGGGTCCCACTTAGTGTTGGACTCAGGGGGCTGGAGCGCTCTTGTGCACCCAAACTCTTGTGCACTAAGTAGGATTGTTCTCCCTTTACATTGGCTGTTGGTGAAGAGAGAGCGTTCATGCTTAGTGCTGGGTTCCTGCTTAGCACAGGGCTTCCAAGACTCCCAAAAACCAGCTGGTTAACCATAGGGTCAAACTCCATCCTCACCTGTATGCTGTCACGTGTAGGGCAGGTGAGTGTGGCTTGTCCCAAATGGCCCACTGGCCAGAGGTTTCCCAGCCTTGAATGCCTCCAGTGGAGGACAGAGGAACATACAAGCCCAGGAGAAGGCTTGGTTCATTCATATAGAACTAAGCCACGGTTATTTAGCATTACAGTGGTACCTTGGGTTAAGTACTTAATTCGTTCCGGAGGTCCGTACGTAACCTGAAACTGTTCTTAACCTGAAGCACCACTTTAGCTAATGGGGCCTCCTGCTGCCGCCGCACCACCGGAGCACGATTTCTGTTCTCATCCTGAAGCAAAGTTCTTAACCTGAAGCAATATTTCTGGGTTAGCAGAGTCTTTAACCTGAAGCATATGTAACCCGAGGTACCACTGTACATCTGAACATGGCTAATATGTAGAAAATTTGGTTTCTTAAGTTTTTGCAAGACTCTTAATCAAGGCTTGAACCTGTGGGCAAAGAGTAAGATTTAGTCAAATGTACCTTTATCAATTTGATAGCCTATTCAGCTGGTTTATGACAATGGCATAGGACCAAGCCAGCCAGCTGAAGGGCTTCATAAAATGGTCCGTTTCTGTATAATAAATAAATAAATAAATAAATAAATAAATAAATAAAGTTATTTATACCTCGCCCGGTATATTTATACCGGTTATTTATACCATCTGGCCAGGCCTCCCCAGCCACTCTGGGCGGCTTCCAACAAAATACTAAAATACAGTAATCCATCAAACATTAAAAGCTTCCCTAAACAGGGCTGCTTGCAGATGTCTTCTAAAAGTCTGGTAGTTGTTTTTCTCTTTGACATCTGGTGGGAGGGCGTTCTGCAGGGCGGGTGCCACCACCGATAAGGCCCTCTGCCTGGTTCCCTGTAACTTGGCTTCTCACAGTGAGGGAACCACCAGAAGGCCCTCAGCACTGGACCTCAGTGTCCAGGTAGAATGATGGGGGTGGAGACACTCCTTCAGGGGCATTGCCTGTGGGTTTGCTTGTTTGTGTTTTAAAATGGTCATTAGCAAATATGGAGCCCTTCATTTTGAATCAAGACTGTGGCATTTTTGCAGGGAGGGGAGGCTTTTAAAAAACAACTTTCCCCATCCCCCCCCTTCCTTAGGGAGAAGCCCTCCCAAACTACACTTTGCCCTGTAAGGCTGAGGAAGAATGTACAGGTATCAAATTGGTACCTGTCTGTTTTGCTCCGAGAGGCAAACAGCAGCTTTGGGAAGGACTAATTTCCCTGGCAAAGTGCACAGAGGAAAGGCTTAATCTCCCCATCCCACAAGTATCGCATCTCCAGTTTGGATCATTGCCCTTCCCTCCTTAGGGTTACATTTTTAAACCCCATGGGCTCTCATCCATGGATCTCTGGATGGTTTCATCCATGGATGAAACACCTTGATTGGACCTCAAATGAATACCTAATGATCATTTTCTTTGATGTGCTACCTGCATCCCTTTTGTCTCAGCAAACCGATTATAGCTTGCTTGAATACATGTTCCACATACAGCTTTGCAACTTACAAAATGGATGTTGGTTTTAATATGCAGTGTTTCTAAAGATGTTCATTATGAAGGTCACTGTTTTAAGGGTGAAAGTGGAGATGGCACTGATGATGAAATGGCAACCCGAAAAGCAAGACCTTTTAAGGAAAATCGGAGTAGAAGTGGTTCAGACCCTCAGGATATTGATGAGCAGGAAGAAGCAGGTACGTGCTTTCGGTGTGTGTGTGTGTGTGTGTGTGTGTGTGTGTGTGTTTTGCAAAGGACCTCAAATAATCATTTGGGGATCTCCAAGCAGTGAGTTATCCCTTATTTATTGCTTGATTGTGCTTCTCGAGCTGCTTCCAATGTTTAGGAGCAGCTTTGGGGGCAATGTAGGAGACTACAGTATTTGGAGGGCGGGTCCAAAGCATTGATGTGTGTGTATAGCTATCTTTCTAGGAAGACTATAATTTTGCTTTTTTAAAAAGAAAAGAAAAGAAAGCTCAGTCTGGAGTCCTGCTGGCTGCTGGGCAGCAACATCACTATCCTCTGTACCCAGCCCTGGGTGAAAGCGTAGGAGTTGCAAAGAAAATAAATTAAAAAATCAGTTGCCTTCTCCTTCAGTTTTTCCTGTCTGACAAATGGCTTTGTGCAACATGAAAACTTGGCCACATTTTCATAATCTGGTGATAATTGTAGTAAAATATATTCATTTAGCTATATTTTACACCACTACAGCCAGTGTGGTGTAGTGGTTAAGAGCGGTAGACTCGTAATCTGGTGAACCGGGTTCGCGTCTCTGCTCCTCCACATGCAGCTGTTGGGTGACCTTGAGCTAGTCACACTTCTTTGAAGTCTCTCAGCCTCACTCACTTCACAGAGTATTTGTTGTGAGGGAGGGAGGGAAAGGAGATTGTTAGCCGCTTTGAGACTCCTTAGGGTAGTGACAAAGCGGGATATCAAATCCAAACTCCTCTTCTTCTAATTTCTTGTGAGTTTCATTTTTGCTGCTCTAACAGGGCTCTTTTTCCCCTTCTTTTTTTGAAAGGGGGTATTATAAATGCTATGATACAAATTTGCTTTTCTTCTTAGAACCAACTCTTCTGGTTACTTTTCCTGCTACCAACACTCTGCCTTCCAGAAGAACACAATCCCTGATTACCTCAGTGCCACCTAATGTAACACCTGGGGTCTCGTCACCTGTCAGGCCGGTGTCTTCTCCTGTGATGTCATCATCAATAAAAGGTCAATCCAGGTAAGAGAAAGCATCACTGAACATGTGTGTTTCTGTGTGTCCTGAAATTCTAAAACCTATACTGAGTTCACTCCTTAGTCCATGTTGAGTGTTGGGATTGAGGTGTTTGAAATCTACAGATGCCTCTGGAATTCCTTTATAGTTTTTCCCATTAGCAGTCGATAAGTGGCTTACTTTTAGCTGGCAAACTAATGGACTGCTTTTTTAGTTTTGTGTGTGTGTGTGTGTGTGTGCAGACACAGTGATAGTTTCCATTACATACCTTTATTTTTTTAGCACATGGAGCAGCAGCAGCTGGCATGGAAGAGGAAAAGGGGGGCTGAAGGGCTTCCAAACCTGTATGGTTTCCGATAGCAACATGAGCTTTGTTGAGTTTGTGGAGCTCTTCAAGTCTTTCAGGTAAAATCTCTTTTATTGATTATTACCTGAGAGTTTTTTAAAAAACCAATGTTTTAACAAGAATTGATAATAAAATGCATCATATATGAACAGCGTTCGAAGCCGCAAGGATCTGAAGGAGCTTTTCGACATATACGCCGTGCCCTGCAATCGACTGGGTTCTGATTCCGTTCCACTGTATACCTCTCTGAAGATTGATGAGAACACAAATGGACTTCAGCCAGATTTAGGTAAGATAAATTAATTTGACTTGGTCGTGTGTTGGAGTTGAGCCTGGGAGCTAAGTGTTTGGTGCTGGTCACGTCACCTTCTCTCTCAATTCCATTTCTGTAAGATATGGACAGTGGCATGCCTCACTGAACAGTTGTTGAAAGAAAAATATTTTAAAGTTTTATAAAGCGCTTCACAGATTTAAAAATGTTCTACAAATAATGAATAAATAAAAAGGTGAAGGACCCCCTGGATGGTTAAGTCCAGTCGAATTTGACTGTGGGATGCGGCGCTCATTTCACTTTCAGGCTGAGAGAGCCAGCGATTGACCACAGACAGCTTTCTGGGTCATGTGGCCAGCATGACTAAACCGCTTCTGGCACAACAGAACACCATGATTAGTGTCAGAGTGCACAGAAACAGTTTACCTTCCCACCGCAGCAGTACCTATTTATCAATTTGCGCTGGTATGCTTTTGAACTGCTAGGTTGGCAGGAGCTGGGACAGAGCAACAGGAGCTCACCCCATCGCATGGATTCAAACTGCCAACCTTACAATTGGCAAGCGCCACACACATCTCCAAAGAGAGAGAGAGAGAGAGAGAGAGAGAGAGAGAGAGAGAATGAATCTGCAGTTGTGTTCCTTCAAAGTTCCTTGACCATTTAGGACTTAAAAGTTAAAACTAGTAGTTTGACCATCGTATAAAGTATTTATGTTCATATTTTTATCTTTCAGATTTACTGACTAGGAACATATCTGATTTGGGCTTGTTCATTAAGAGCAGACAGCAGCTATCAGACAACCAGAGACAAATTTCTGACGCTATTGCTGCCGCAAGCATTGTTACTAATGGCACTGGAGTGGAGAGCACATCTCTGGGAATATTTGGAGTGGGCATCCAGCAACTCAATGACTTCTTAGTAAATTGCCAAGGAGAACACTACACATATGATGAAATCCTCAGTATTATTCAGGTGTGTAATGCTAAGCTATTGGAATTCTAATCACAGGGCTTCTCAATTCCTCTCTTAGAACCAGGAGCAACCACCATATTTAAATTGGTGTGGCAGCATCAGTAACATAGAGAACATGGAACACATGCAGCTGCCTTGTACTGAGGACGATTTATTGGCCCATCAGTATTGTTGACTCTGGCTGGCAGTGACATTCCAGGGTTTCAGAATGGGACATTCCCAGCTGTACCCTGAGATATGGAGAGTGAACTATGGCCCTTCCCCAGTCCAATTAAAGTTCAGTGTTTTTAAATCCCATTGTTTTCAGCAATAAAAAGTTGGGCACGTAGCTGAATCATGGCCAAAATTCATACTGGGCACAGAAATAAAAAGCTGCAAGCAAGCCTGTTAGGAAGGGAAGAACTGGTGGACATCTCACCAGTGTACCAATTTAACATAACCTCTTCAGTCAGCTAGCTCCAGGAGGATGCAGACATCACACAGATGTTGGTCTTAAAGACATCTAAGCTGAATTTGGAGTTTTTACTAAGGGATCCCTATAAGCATTAATGGGAGACATGCAATAAATTTGTGAAGTGTTTCTGCACAAGTCAATGTTTGCAAGCTTCTTTCAGAAGCTGACCTTTCCCCACCACTGGCTAGCAGAGAGAAGCTAGCTCGCCCCTGCTGGCAGATTGGCCGATAAACCTCCTGGGCTTGACTTATGGAGGGGTTGGGGCTATGTATTTGTTCCTGGACCGATGTGGGTAGCGTCTCCCCCACCAATATTAGCTGTGGCTTGCTGTATCTTCCTTTCTCATGTGAGAGTGGTCTTTGCCTAGTTATAAACTGGCAGCCAGGAGAGAGCAGGGCAGAGGCATTGCCATAGTTCTGGGAGTTATGGTGTGAGAAGTGGGGCAGGCCAGGTAAGGGGCATGTGGCATGAATAATTAGTGACCGTGTTGTGTGCTGGTTGCCTCTCTGACAGTCGCTTTTGTCTGGGCAAATGGAAGAAAGTTTCAGTATTCTGTCCTGTCTACCATTTGTCATTTCCCCCTGGTCCATGCCTTGCTTTGCAGGTGTTGGGCATGACCTGCATTTGAAGACCTGAATTTGACACCGTCATGCCTAATTCTGCCCCCAGTAATGCATTAGCTGGATACAAATAAATTATGTTGCCAAAACTGTGTATAACATCTAAACGCATTTGTCAGGGGTTTAGGAGCAGAGGCAAGGGCAAGGGAGGAAACAGAGAGCGAAGGGGAGGAGGCAGAAGAAAAGATGAGTGATGACGACGACCCGAGATCTCCGAGTCTTTCCAGTGAATCAGAGGATTCACAGAAAGGAGCACCAGTGGCCAGGGCAAGGGGGGAGTCTAGGGGGGCACCCCAGGAAGATAGAGCCAGAGGGGACTCAGAGGAGAGCAGTTGGAAATCGGGACCAGCGTCACCGCCAGAGAGCAGGGAAGAGGAAGGGAGCCAGGGGGCAAGCGCTGGCAGCTCACCACAGGAGGGAGGGCATGAGTCAGGAGTGGCCACACCTCCATCGGGGAGCGAAGAAACGGTTAAGAGGAAAGTGGAAGGTTGGGCGCGCGCGCCAAGTTCAAATGCAGAGGAAGGCGGCGCAGTAAGCAGCCCGGAAAGGGAGCCAGGTCCTAAAGCCCGGCGCAAGGAGGCAGGAGGGTCCGGGTCAGCGTCAGAAGAATCCCGGAAGGAAGAAGCCCCGGGGGGTAGAGGGACCCAGAGGAGGACAGTCAGGCGGAAAAGGTGGAGCAGGGCTAGGATATTAAGTTGGTGCGCACGGGGCGGAGACTCAGATGGAGCTTCGTCGATCTAGCTACTAGACGTAGAGTTGCGCGCAGCAGCGTGAGAATGGAAACTGTAATTCAATAAAGACTTTTACTAAATGATCGCTGGCTAGCGTGATCCTCTGTGAGCTAGGATCTTCAAGCAGCTCTGACAGTAAGCTCCGTCTCCAAATTGTGGGCATCTACAGCCCCGAGGAGGGGAGAGAAACAGGTGCCTACTAGTGAGCTCACGAACAGCAGACGACATGACGGCTGAGCAGCAGATAGAGGAACTCAGAAAAGCAGTGGCACAACTGAATGCCGAGGCTCTCGCATCCAGGAAGAGAGAGGAGGAGGCAGCTGCCGCCTGCAGGGATCTCCAGATCAGGTTAGACGTGCTGACGAAGCAGACACCCCGGCAGGAGGGAATTGGGTTGGCGAGACGAACAGGCGGGCTGGTCTCTCACTTCGATGGGAACCTGCAACAGTATCCCAACTTTAGAGCAGACGTACTGTGCGCACTGCAACTGCTGCATAAAGACTTTAGAGATGAGCAAGAGAGAGTGGGATTCATCATGGCCCATTTGCATGGGGATGCTAAAGCATGGCTACGCAATTTATGGAGGGATAAGGATCCGGCGCTCCAGAATGCAGATGCCTTTATTAAAGCGATGGATGGGTGTTTTTTATCAAGTATTGACGTGGATCTTGCCCGGAAGGAGGTGCATGGGCTAAGACAAGGGAGGGCCAGCGTCAGACAGTATCATGCACGCTTTTTCGCCTTGGTCAGTGCCCTGGAATGGGACAGAGATTCGGCCCCTGTAAGAGACCTCTTTTGGGAGGGGTTGCACAGCTTGATTAAAGATGAGATCGCGAGGGGGGAGAGACCCCGAACCACCCAGGAGGTCGTTCAGAGGGCACTGGCAGTGGGGGTGAGGCTGGAAGAACGTCCGTGGAGCAGGGACGAAGGGCGTGGAGGGCGCGAATCAGCCAGGGGCCCCTCCTTCCTTCCCAGAGAAGCAGCGCGGGCGCAATCCACGCCTCCGCCAGGAGGAGGAGCCGAACCTATGGAGGTTGGAGGTGCAAGGGCTCAGTCAGCAACCAGAGCCCTAGCACCGGCAGCAGTGAAAGCGAAGCCTCCTAGAGGGAACAGGAAGTGTTACGTCTGTGAGGAGCCAGGGCATATGGCGAAAGAGTGTCCCCAGAGGCTCCACAAGCTCACTGCAGCCTCAGCAATGGTGACTGCAGCAACGCAGCAAGGAGAACCACAGCAGGGAAACGACGATGTCTGGCTGGAGGAAGAGGCACTGGGGCCCAGCCAGACATGTCAGTGAAGCAGTCCCCAGAGATTTTACAGCCCGTGAACCCCCTCCCGCCCAAACCAGTGGTGAGGCTCACCGCATCTCTCCAGCTGCCCAATGGAATCACCATGGACGTGCCAATTACCATCGACTCGGGCAGCAACGCGGACTTTATAGGGCAGGAGTTTGTCGACAAGCACGCTATACAGTTGCTGCCTGCCACACTGCCCCTGCAGGTTGTCACGGTGGATGGAAGGGAGTTGCTAGGGGGGCAAGTGGTGAAGCAGACGCCGCCAATGGTGATGCGACTTGGGAATCACAGGGAAATCATCAGCTTCAACGTCACTCAGCTATCGGACACGCCCATTGTATTGGGCATGAGTTGGCTGGACAAGCACAGCCCGGCGCTGGCTTGGTACCAGAGGCAGCTGACCTTCGGCTCTTCCTTTTGTGCTGAACACTGCATCATGCCCCAGCAGGAAGGGGAGCAAGAGGAGTCACAGCTGCAGCTAGGCACGCTGCAAGCGATTCCCCACAAGTACGCAGAATTTTTGGAAGTTTTCTGCGAGAAGGAGGCGGACAGGCTACCCCCTCACAGACCATATGACTGCAAAATTGACCTGCTGCCAGGGGCCGCGCTGCCCAAAGGGAAGCTGTATTCCATGTCAGAGGACGAGCTGCAGGAACTCAAAGAGTTCTTAGATCATAATTTGGAGCGCGGTTTCATCCGAGAGTCCAAGGCAGCGGGGGGCAGTCCTGTATTCTTTGTTAAAAAGCGAGACACGCCCCAAAAAAGACTGGTCGTGGACTATCGCATTTTAAACAATGGGACCAAGCCGTCGGACTTCCCCATGCCACGAATCGACGACCTCCTGGCGAAGGTGCGGAAGGGAAAAGTGTTCACCAAGTTAGACCTGCGAGGGGCGTACAACCTCATTCGCATGCGGGAGGGAGATGAGTGGAAGACGGCCATGTTCACGCCACTGGGTACCTACGAATACAGAGTTATGCCTTTTGGATTGCAAAATGGCTCCCACGTTTTTCAAGCTTTCATGCATCACGTGTTGGCGGGACTTCTCTACAAGACGTGCGTCTGTTTCTTAGATGACATCCTGATCTTTTCGGAATCGCAGCAGGAGCATGACAGACACGTCAAGGAAGTGCTGACCAGACTAAAGCAACATAGGCTCTACGCCAAGCTGGAGAAGTGCCAATTTGACGTGACGGAGGTGGATTTTCTGGGCTACAAGTTGTCTGACAAGGGGCTCGCCATGGACAGCGCCAAGGTTCGAGCGGTATTGGATTGGAAGAGTCCACGCAACCGAAAAGAGGTCCAAAGGTTTGTCGGCTTTGCGAACTTCTATCGCAAGTTTATCAAGGGCTTCGCTATGCAGACAGCGGCCATCACAGACACGCTTAGCTCCAAGAAAAAGAAGTTCGTTTGGACAGAGGAGGCGGAGCAGTCCTTTCAGGCACTCAAGCGTCTCTTCGCGTCGGAAGAGCAGCTGCTTCACGTCAACCCCAGCAGGCCGATGAGGGTGGAGACAGACGCCTCGGACAGAGCCGTGGGGGCGGTCCTGCTGCAAAAGGACCAGCAGGGGGTGTGGCGGCCGGGAGCGTTTTACTCCAGGAAGCTCAGCAAGTCCGAGCAGAACTACACCATCTGGGACAGGGAGTTGCTGGCCATTCATGCAGCGTTCAAAGCGTGGAGGCACTTCCTGATCGGCGCCAAGCACACGGTGCAGGTTTGCACGGACCACAAGAATCTGGAGCACTGGCGCACGGCACAGTTCCTAAACCAGAGGCAGATACGTTGGGCTGAGTTTTTTGCGAACTTCGACTTCCGCATAGAGCATGTCCCGGGGGACACTAACATCATGGCGGACGCCCTCTCCCGTAAGCCACAGTATCTGGAGGACGCAACGCCAGCGGCCGCCATGCACATCTTCGCACCAACAGTATGGGCGTGCGCCGCGGCCACCGTGGACCTGGAGGCGGTGCGACGAGCGTTGCAGGATGACTCCTTCGCGCAAGCAAAGATGGCAGAGGTGCAAAGGGGCAAGGCTGCGGCCGACGGTTTCCAGCTACGAGATGGATTGCTCATCCGTAAAGGGGCCATCTACGTGCCGGGAGACGACCTTCGCGCCAAGGTGCTGCAGCAGCTGCACGACGCGCCCACGGCCGGGCACTTTGGCAAGGAGAAGACGGTGGAATTAGTAGCCAGGGATTTCTGGTGGCCTGGAATGAGAGGGGAGGTCGCAGACTACGTGGCGAGGTGTGACACCTGCCAGAGGGCCAAACCAGTGCACAGACCGCCGGCAGGACTGTTGGAACCGCTGCAAACTCCGGTCGAACCTTGGGAAAGGGTGGCTCTGGACTTTGTCACAGATCTGCCCAGCTCGAGGGGCAAGACGGCAGTGCTGGTGGTGGTGGACCTGTTTTCCAAGATGGCACATTTCATTCCGTGTGCGAAGGTGGCCACGGCGGAGCAAACCGCCAAACTGTTCATAGACCACGTGTTCAAGGTTCACGGTCTGCCACGGTCTATTCTGTCCGACCGCGGGCGGCAGTTCATCTCGAATTTCTGGCAGAAGCTGATGGGCTTCCTAAACGTCAAGATCAACCTGGCGTCGGCGAGACACCCGCAGACCAACGGGCAAGCGGAGCGGGTCAATGCCATCATGCAGCAGTACCTGAGATGCTATGCGAATCAACAGCCTGCGACGTGGGTGGATTACCTGCCGCTTGCCGAGTTCGCCTACAACAACACGAAGCACGTGTCCACGGGGGTCACGCCGTTCTTCGCCAACAACGGGAGGCACCCCAGAACCTTCCCGGGACTGGAAAGAATGGGGGAGGGGGAGCCGCAGACAGCAGATGCGTTCGCGTCGGAGCTGCAGGAAGTCCACGATCAGCTGAGGCGCCACCTGGAGCTGGCCAAACACGCATACAAGGTACAAGCGGACAGGCACAGAAGGGTTGGCGAAGAGCTCCACGTGGGAGACTGGGTCTGGTTAGCAGCCCACGCAGTGCCGGCCAGGTCGTTGGCCAAGAAGAAACTAGGGCATAAACAACTGGGACCCTACCAAGTCGAAGAGCAGGTCAACCCGGTAGCTTTCAGACTGGCACTTCCGGAGGGTTCCAGAATGCATCCGGTGTTCCACAGATCGGTGCTCACTCCCTACAAGGCACCGCACAGGTTCCAGGAACCCGGAACGGCGCCGAGTCCAGTCAGAGACAGAACGGGGCACGCGGGAGTGGCACAGAAGGAGCGCATCAATGACGTCACGGAGATTTTGGACTCCAGATGGGGGGAAGAGGGGGTAGAATACTTTCTCGCCAAGGAGGGCACCCTGGCCAGTGCGAACAGCTGGGTGCCGGGCTACGCCTTGGACGAACCTCTACTCAAAGACGAGTTTCATGCCCTCTTCCCACATAGACCTATGCCAGCAGACTTTTTCGACGACTGGCTTTTCACGCCCACGCTTTCGGCCAGCACTTTCCGGGGGTTCGACTCGGACGAGGACCCGACACAAGACGTCCGTTCCCCGGAGGGGTCACCCTCGGGATCTGCATCAGAACCCTCGTATTGGTGGGACGATAGACCAGAGGAGCAGTTCCGCAGAAGGTGGCTGGAAGGCCCAGGACGAGCAACGCCGCCAGGAGGAAGTGAGGGAGAGACGGACATGGACGTTTTCGGGGACGACCCTGGTTTCGAGCACGGCGGCACAGAGATGGAAGCGGAGGTGACCGTCGTCGACGAGAGCAGGGAGGAAGACCCGCGAGACTTCAGATGGAGGCCCGCCACGGGAAGCGAACGATATCCGACGTTCGTCCCTTTGCAACAGCACACCCCAGCTCCAGCACCGGAAGGAGGGGAGGGGGGAATGGGGGGCTTCGAGGGGGGGATGGATGTCAGGGGTTTAGGAGCAGAGGCAAGGGCAAGGGAGGAAACAGAGAGCGAAGGGGAGGAGGCAGAAGAAAAGATGAGTGATGACGACGACCCGAGATCTCCGAGTCTTTCCAGTGAATCAGAGGATTCACAGAAAGGAGCACCAGTGGCCAGGGCAAGGGGGGAGTCTAGGGGGGCACCCCAGGAAGATAGAGCCAGAGGGGACTCAGAGGAGAGCAGTTGGAAATCGGGACCAGCGTCACCGCCAGAGAGCAGGGAAGAGGAAGGGAGCCAGGGGGCAAGCGCTGGCAGCTCACCACAGGAGGGAGGGCATGAGTCAGGAGTGGCCACACCTCCATCGGGGAGCGAAGAAACGGTTAAGAGGAAAGTGGAAGGTTGGGCGCGCGCGCCAAGTTCAAATGCAGAGGAAGGCGGCGCAGTAAGCAGCCCGGAAAGGGAGCCAGGTCCTAAAGCCCGGCGCAAGGAGGCAGGAGGGTCCGGGTCAGCGTCAGAAGAATCCCGGAAGGAAGAAGCCCCGGGGGGTAGAGGGACCCAGAGGAGGACAGTCAGGCGGAAAAGGTGGAGCAGGGCTAGGATATTAAGTTGGTGCGCACGGGGCGGAGACTCAGACGGAGCTTCGTCGATCTAGCTACTAGACGTAGAGTTGCGCGCAGCAGCGTGAGAATGGAAACTGTAATTCAATAAAGACTTTTACTAAATGATCGCTGGCTAGCGTGATCCTCTGTGAGCTAGGATCTTCAAGCAGCTCTGACAGCATTTCATTTCTTTAATGCCAATTTATTTTAGTCCATTTATTGACATTTCTGTTCTGCCTCTTACAGAAGTTTGAACCCAGCATCAACATGTGCCAGCAGGGACTGATGTCTTTTGAAGGATTTGCACGGTAATCTCCTGTAAGACCGCCTTGATATTTTCTTAACCTGCCTTGCATATCTTTTTTATGAATTTTAGCCTTCTGTATCTCTAGGTTTTTGATGGACAAAGATAATTTTGCATCCGTGAACAACGAGTCTCAAGAGAATGTTGAAGATTTGCTATTCCCTCTGTCATATTACTACATTGAGTCTTCACACAATACGTATCTCACGGGACACCAGCTTAAAGGAGAATCCTCAGTAGAACTTTACAGCCAGGTGCCTTTTTCGTATTTTTGCAAGAATTTGTTTGTTTGTTTGGAATGTCAAAAAAGCATGACCTTTCCCCTGCTTTCTAAACCTAAATGTCCTGAATACTTGCTTGTAAAGCATAGGAAAAACAAGATCTGTGGGAAAAACTGCTTGTGTGCACAATTGTGCTCAGATGCTTTTTAAAATAATATATTTAAGCTTTGTTCTTAAGGCACAAAAAAGGGTGGGTTGGTTTGAGAGTCACAGCATTTAGACACTAGCCAGTCTGATCTAACCTGCTAAAATTAGACTTTCCCACAGGAAAGACTTGAGCTAATACGTTGGTTCATTTAAATGTCAAAGCACCATTCAGAATAATGCAAGTTCTGCTGAAAGTATGACTTTGAAGCAGCACCATTACTCAGAAAAGTGTTTGTTGCTTCTAGGAATATTACATAATATTTTAGACATTGTTTCTGGGCAGTAACCCACATGAAAATAAGTGCTCCTTTCCATGGGTTGAGTTATATCTTGTGTATGATGGAGTTGCATCATGTTTAAAAGAGTTTACAGAAGCACCACACTTCCATACCTCATCAACAGACAGGAGCATTTAGCACGGGGCCACAGAACCACCTTCCAGAGCCCGACATTTTTGTTTTTAACTTTTTTTTGCTTTTAAATTGTTTTTACCTTTTTGCACTTTCGTTGTATGGTTTTTAAAAATCTTTTTAATGTTGTAAACCACTTGGATATATTTTTTATCATGTAGCAGCATTAAAAATATTGTTTTAAGCCTTTTATGTACAAATAGATGTGCATATTTTGGAGGACAAGAAAACTTTGCTGGTAGCCTGCACAGAATGGCTGCCTTGGAAAGATGCTGCAGATGCACAACTAAGTGTGTGTGTGTTTATGTAACGTTGGTCTTTCTTAACTAAACACAGGTGCAGAGGGATCAATACAGGGCTCAACAGTTAAACATGTAGGAAGGCTGAATTATGTATACAGTAGTTTTACTGGAAGCCTATTTTGTGAGAAGACTGTTCAAACAACACTTGTCAGTGGTGCAGGAATTTGATCAAGTGTTTTTACAGCACTTCACTCTATTCTGTCTCCCTATCCTTTGTATGTCATTTATAGTATGCTCACTGAAAAGTTTGAAACTTCAGCCCTTTAAAGTAATGTATGGTTCTGTAGAAGCAATGCAACACCATGTTGTTGTTGTTGTTTTGTTTCAGGTTCTGTTGCAAGGCTGTCGGAGTGTGGAACTAGACTGCTGGGATGGTGATGATGGAATGCCTGTAATTTATCATGGCCACACACTAACTACGAAGATTCCTTTTAAGGTAGATGTATATTCTTACTAATGTCATTGTAGTAGAAATTATTCTTGTGGAAAAAGACACTCAGGTCCTGCTCAGGTTCATTCCCTGGAAAATGTTCCCTAGGCAAGCGTTCACATAATTTCCATTATTTCCTATGGAAATATTTCTAATGTGAGATTTGTCCGCCCTCTTTCTCTCCTCTCTCCATTTGGCACCACCAAAATGTATGACATGTCGTCAGGAAGAGTCACCATTGGGAAAGCATTCCACAACCGGAATGCCAGAGCTGCAGAGGCCCAGTCCTCAGTCCCTTCTCCCCTCACTTCTGTTGTGGTGGGGACAGAATTTCCTCTGAGGAGAATGTTCATACTGGGGACAAGTTCATCCAAGAATGCATGGTCTCTTAAATATCCAACTGTTTATGGTTTTATGGTTAGAATAACACTGCGAATTAAGCTAGGAAATGGACCCACAGCCAGTGCAGGTTGTTTCAAGACTGGTGAGGTGTATAGCCTACTCCCAATCTATCAACGATATTTTATGTCTATTGAAGTTTCTGAATAGACTTCAGAGATGACCCAACATATACAGTGCACTAAGGTAAAGGTAAAGGTACCCCTGCCCGTACGGGCCAGTCGTGTCCGACTCTAGGGTTGTGCGCCCATCTCACTTAAGAGGCCGGGGGCCAGCGCTGTCCGAAGACACTTCCGGGTCATGTGGCCAGCGTGAAGAAGCTGCTCTGGCGAGCCAGCACCAGCGCAGCACACGGAAACGCCATTTACCTCCCGCTATAAAGCGGTACCTATTTATCTACTTGCACTTAAGGGTGCTTTCGAACTGCTAGGTGGGCAGGAGCTGGGACCGAAAGACGGGAGCTCACCCCGCCACGGGGATTCGAACTGCCGACCATACGATCGGCAAGTCCTAGGCACTGAGGTTTTACCCACAGCGCCACCCGCGTCCTATATACAGTGCACTAAAGTGGCCTAAATCAGAGGTTGCCAATATGTGCTTAGACATGGTCAGGCTATCTCTGTCTGGAACAGGGGTGGAGAACAAGTTCCCTCCCCCCAGCTTCCAAGTGGGCATTGTCACCCACTTGCACATTGCTTTTCCTTCTGTCTGGGGACAGCATGTTTTATGCTAATTTCCTTCAATAATTTGTGGGGCAGAATGGCATGTGCCCTGGATGCCATAGAATAATTAGGTAGTCTTGTTTTGGTTTTCATTCTTACAGGAAGTTGTCGAAGCTATCGATCGCAATGCTTTCACCACCTCAGACATGCCTGTCATCATATCGATTGAGAACCACTGTTCCTTGCCACAGCAGCGAAAGATGGCCGACATTTTCAAGGTAGATTAAGAGAGAGAATAATGCCATTCAGCGTGGCATAGGAATTTTGATCCAATTTATAACTAAACTCATGTTTGTATGATTTTATATCTTAACTTTATATGTTAACTGATGTTTCAGAATACGTTTGAAGAAAAGCTGGTGACTAAATTTTTGTTTGAAAGCGATTTTTCCGACGACCCAATGTTACCTTCTCCCCACCAACTGCGAAGAAAGATCCTGCTTAAAAACAAAAAGCTCAAAGCTCACCAGACTCCAGTGGATATATTAAAACAGAAGGTGTGAATTTTCTTTGAAAAAATATTTGAGAGTTGCCACACTCAGTCCTTTTTTGGATTGCCCTTGGCTACCCAACTCCCTGAATGTTATATATAGTGTGCGGGGATTAGTTATATATCAGGAGGAGGTGACATGGTATATTAAGAAGTTTATTATTATTAAGCAATATATTTTAACCCTAATCCAGAGTTTGGGACTGGCACACTACTTACCTGGCTTGATAATCTCCTTGTCCTCCCCACCACATGTGGATGTATGTGGGGAGGCCCAATTTGTGCAATCTTTTTCTATCTTTATTTTGCTTTGTGTGAGAGAACTATACATATTGGGCCTCTGCATAGAGAAATACTGTGTCATGTTACATTTTTGGTGAAAGGGGGCACAGTTACCATAGAATTGTAGTGTTGGAAGAGACCCTGAGGGTCATCTAGTCCAACCCCCTGCAATGCCCACAACCATCCCAGGGTGGGTTCAAACCACCAACCTTCTGGTTGAGAGTCAGATGCACTGTCCCATTTGGCCTTATCTTAATTGGTCCCATTAATTTTATTAGAGACAGCCAGGTTCTGGGCGGCTAGGGGAGGAAGCATCTCAGCTCACTCAATGAAAAACAAATAGGGAAGTCATTCTGTGGGGAGAACTCTGGATCCATATTGTGAGGTAGCTGGTAGCTCAGTGGGAAAGAGCAATGTGTTGGAAAATAAGAGATGGTGTTTTGTCAGGTCCAGGAAGATGGACATGTAATTTCTACAGGGGAGGAAACCCCTATTACTTCTTATGAAGGACCATATTCAGTGATGGAGTTAGGCAAGGACCCTGCACATAAAATTAGATATAAGTCTGGAACATATAGTCTCATTGTATTTTCCAAATGAATTTTCCATTGTATTTTTCAATGTTATTTTAATATAATAGGCTCATCAGTTGGCATACATGCAAGCTCAGGCGAGCAACGGGGGTAACGTGGGGAACCCCTCCACTGCTAACGAAGAAGAAGAAGATGAAGAAGATGAATATGACTATGACTATGAGTCTCTGTCTGATGGTAAACAAACATACTTATTATAGGGTTGCATTTTTTGGATTTATGGCATGGGTACAGTTTCAACCATAACTACACTTCAAGTTGCCTCCCCTCCCCCCAAAAACCTATTCAGTTACAACTTTTAAACATTTGTCACTACACAACTCTTTTTTTTGTCTTTCATATCCATTCTAAATAGTAAGAAAAGGTTATGATTTATGGGAAGGGATGGGAAAGGAATTATGTTTTATCTTCATAGTGATGTAGCTGTGAGAATATTATTAGGAAACATAGCAATCATTTCTGTTATTGCATAAGGTGGTTGTTTTGATATGTGTACTGAAATAAGGATATTTTAAAGTTGGGTTTCTGTATGTACGATGTCTGCTCTAAACTGTATTCCAGCAACACAAAGCAGCTTTTGTTCTAAGGACTTAGCTTTTCAGAAAGTCTACTCAGTACCATAAATTAAAACACCATGGCTAGGAAGCATGTTTTATATAGTCCAGGAAAATAGTGCCTGTCTTATACTTGATAATCTATATGAATAGGTAGACACACAGCGCAAAACAGAGTAACAGAAGGCACATTTTGTTGTATTATTGGGTTCCTGCCACCTTGAATTATAGTATGTGCCCATTGGCTCATCCAAGTTGGGGCCTTTTTCAGCTAGTTTCATGATATGTACATTGAGTATATATCTATAATATTATGAAATTCTCTGCCAGACCTCAAGCATACTTAGTATCTTGCCTGTTTCCATGAGTTTTCTAAATTCTCACGCTATGAAATCACCTCCATTCTGGGTTAACCTAGATTCAGATGTTTTTATATAAAGTCTGACCTCATCTTTACACTCTGTGTTCTAATAGTTAGCATTTTCAGTTTTATATCCCTGCAGCAATTCTTCAAGTTTTTGTGTCGAAGATGATAGCTCTACACAGTTTGAATGTAATTTTCATTTCTCTGGCTTTATTTCTTAATTTCCTTTACTCTTATTCCCTTTCTGACTCTGTTTTCCTGTAGCTGATGTCCTTAATGCTTCTCCTGCTCCTAACAGCCAGGAAGGTAAAAGGCCACTTGGTCAAGCATAATAACTGCATGAATTTCAACACTGCATTTCCCAACTTAGAAGCATTCTTTGAATTTCACATTTTAGTAAAAACACAATTTTTGCATTTCTATAATTTTCCATTACTTACTTTTGAGGATCGCAATATTTGCATGTTCCACACTAGTTTCTTATTTATACACTTTGGTTATAGCTATATAGATTAGTGAATCACGTTTATGTACATTGACTTAAAATACACAAATATAGTTTTCCATTTGGTTATAATTTTGGGTAGAACAATGAGAATAACTTTTTAGTAAGCACTTCAATCCCCTGTCACCCCCCACTCCCTTATCTGCAAAGTAATGTCTCATGCACAGGGCTGAGGCAGAAAATTTGAGGCAGAAAACTTTTAAAACATTTGCAATTAAATAATGATGATGATGCAGCTTAATTTACAGTGGTGCCTCGCAAGACGAAATTAATCCGTTCCACGAGTCTCTTTGTCTAGCGGTTTTTTCGTCTTGCGAAGCAACCCTATTAGCGGCTTAGTGGATTAGCGCTATTAGCGGTTTAGCGGCTATTAAAGGCTTAGCGGATTAGCGGCTAAAAGGCTGTTAGCGGCTTAGCGGCTTGGCAAAAGGGGGGGAGCGAAAAAAAATCGGAACACTTGCAAGACGTTTTCGTCTTGCAAAGCAAGCCCATAGGGAAAATCGTCTTGCGAAGCAGCTCAAGAACGGAAAACCCTTTCGTCTAGCGGGTTTTCCGTCTTGCGAGGCATTCGTCTTGCGGGGCACCACTGTATTATATCATTCCACAAATGGTTTAAAGTGGAAAACCAGCTTCTGCTTTGCATCTTGAGAGAATACTGGCTGAGCTCAAAAAGGTAGGATAAAAACTGACTCGCACTTAGAAGAGCATTGCATTGAAGGAGAAATTATTTGCCTGTTTAATATTTTGATTATTCAGAATAATACTGGCTGCTTTTACTCAGAGCATTAAGTTGAAGTAAAATTTGCCTTTTCCAACTCTTCAGTCAGATAATGCTTACTTTCCAGATAACATTTTGGAAGACCGACCTGAGAATAAGTTAACCATAGATAAGCTTCAATTTGAATATAGCGAAGAAACTGCAAAGAGAATAAAGAAAACAGAAAGCGCTATATACAACAACAAAGGAAAGGTAGTATTTGTTCATATTTGTTTTCTCAAGCTTCCATACGGGGAGTGGCTTGTAATAATAATAATAATAATAATTTATTATTTGTACCCCGCCCATCTGGCTGGGTTTCCCCAGCCACTCTGGGCGGCTTCCACAGAAACCAAAAAACACTAAAATATCATACATTAAAAGCTTCCCTGAATAGGGCCGCCTTAAGATGTCTTCTGAATGTCAGGTAGTTGTCCATCACCTTGACATCCAATGGGAGGGCATTCCACAGGGCGGGCGCCACCACCGAAAAGGCCCTCTGCCTGGTTCCCTGTAGCTTCGCTTCTCGTAATGAGGGAACCGCCAGAAGGCCCTCGGCGCTGGACCTCAGTGTCCGGGCAGAACGATGGGGGTGGAGACGCTCCTTCAGGTATACTGGGCCGAAGCCGTTTAGGGCTTTAAAGGTCAACACCAGCACTTTGAATTGTGCTCGGAAACGTACTGGGAGCCAATGTAGGTCTTTCAAGACCGGTGTTATGTGGTCTCGGCGGCCGCCCCCAGTCACCAGTCTAGCTGCCGCATTCTGGATTAGCTGTAGTTTCCGAGTCACCTTCAAAGGTAGCCCCACGTAGAGCGCATTGCAGTAGTCCAAGCGGGAGATAACTAGAGCATGCACCACTCTGGCCAGACAGTCCGCGGGCAGGTAGGGTCTCAGCCTGCGTACCAGGTGGAGTTGGTAGACAGCTGCCCTGGATACAGAATTGACCTGCGCCTCCATGGACAGCTGTGAGTCCAAAATGACTCCCAGGCTACGCACCTGGTCCTTCAGGGGCACAGTTACCCTATTCAGGACCAGGGAGTCCTCCACACCAGCCCGCCTCCTGTCCCCCAAAAACAGTACTTCTGTCTTGTCAGGATTCAACTTCAATCCATTAGCCGCCATCCATCCTCCAACCGCCTCCAGGCACTCACACAGGACCTTCACCGCCTTCACTGGTTCTGATTTGAAAGAAAGGTAGAGCTGGGTATCATCTGCATATTGATGGACACCCGGTCCAAACCCTCTGATGATCTCTCCCAGCGGCTTCATATAGATGTTAAAAAGCATGGGGGAGAGGACGGAACCCTGAGGCACCCCACAAGTGAGGGCCCAAGGGTCTGAACACTCATCCCCCACCACCACTTTCTGAACACGGCCCAGGAGGAAGGAGCGAAACCACTGTATAACAGTGCCCCCAGCTCCTAACCCCTCTAGACGGTCCAGAAGGATGTTATGGTCGATTGTATCAAAGGCCGCTGAGAGATCCAGCAGAACTAGGAAACAACTCTCACCTTTGTCCCTAGCTCGCCGGAGATCATCAACCAGTGCGACCAAGGCAGTTTCAGTCCCATGATGAGGCCTGAACCCTGATTGGAAGGGATCCAAATGGTCCGCATCCTCCAGGCGTGCCTGGAGTTGTTCAGCAACCACACGCTCAATCACCTTGCCCAAGAATGGAAGATTTGAGACTGGGCGATAGTTGGCCATACTGGCCGGGTCTAAAGATGGTTTTTTAAGAAGCGGTTTAATGACCGCCTCTTTCAGCGGATCTGGGAATGTTCCCTCACAGAGGGAAGCATTCACCACCCCGCAGAGCCCATCGCCCAGCCCTTCCCGGCTTGCTTTTATTAGCCAGGATGGGCAAGGATCAAGGAGACAGGTGGTTGGTTTCACGCGTCCAAGCAGCCTGTCCACATCCTCGGGGGTAACGGATTGAAATTGATTCCATGCAACTTGACCAGACAGGGCTCTAGCACTCTCCCACCCCGGCCCTGCTCCCACGGTGGTGTCTAGCTCCTTCCGAATATGAGTGATTTTATCTGCAAAAAACTTTGCAAAATCGTTGCAGGAGATCTTGGGGTCTTTACAAGGCCCCGGTGGTAAAGGTGGTTCCGCTAAATTGCGGACCACCTGAAAGAGTCTCCTGCTACTATTTTCTGCAGATGCAATAGAGGCGGTGAAGAAAGTCTTCTTCGCTGTCGCTATCGCCACTTGGTAGGCTCGATGTTGAGCTCTAACCTGTGTCCGGTCAGATTCGGAGTGAGTTTTCTGCCACCGACGCTCTAGCCGTCTCAGCAATTGTTTCATCGCCCTCAGCTCCGAAGAAAACCACGGGGCTGTCCGGGCTCCATGCAATCGGAGAGGGCGCTTCGGAGCCAGACAGTCGATAGCCCTGGTTAACTCCGCATTCCAGCGGGCCACCAGGGAATCAGCTGAAAGGCCATCAACATGGGATAAAGCATCCCCTACCACTCTCTGGAAACCATTTGGATCCATTAAGTGGCGGGGGCGGACCATCCCAATTGGTCCCACCTCCCTGCAGAGGGGAAGGGTCGCGGAGAAGTCCAGTTGCACCAGGAAGTGATCTGACCATGGCACTTCTTTGGTTTCACTTTTACTTAGTGTCAGATCACCCACGTCACTAGAGGTGAATACCAGGTCTAAGGCATGTCCATGACTATGAGTTGGGCCCAACTTATTCAGGGACAGCCCCATGGAGGCCATGCTTTCCACGAAGTCCCGAGTGGCCCCTTGTAAGGTCGTGTCGGCGTGGATGTTAAAATCCCCTAGGACAACCAAACTAGGTGTCTCCAGGAGAACATCCGCCACGACCTGAAGCAGCTCGGACAGGGAATCCTTGGTGCAGCGGGGAGGTCGGTACACCAAAAGGAATCCTGTACTGCCCCTATTGCCCAACTTCCAGAACATGCACTCAGAAAACTGGGTCTTCCCAGTAGGGCGCCTGGTGCAAACTAATGACTTCCTAAAAATCACTGCAACCCCCCCTCCCCGCCCACATGACCTGGGTTGCTGTGCATAAGAGAAACCTGGTGAGCAAGCGGCAGCAAGGACAGGCCCATCTGCCTCATTCAACCAGGTCTCTGTCACACAAGCCAGGTCAAATCCTCCATCCACAATCAGGTCGTGGATGGCAGTGGTTTTATTCATCATTGACCTGGCATTACACAGCAACACCTTCAGGTTATGTGGGTTTCCCCTGTTGATTCCAGTATCCATCTGGTCAAGGCCAGACCCGGAGGCAGGGATAGTCCTCAAACAACGACTAAACCTGCCTCCTCGGTAATGACATGGTCTGGTCTTAGCGTAACTCCGCCTCCTGCCCATGATCACCGAGATCGGATGTCCCAGTGCTTCCCCCCCTGTGGAGCTTGTCCCAGCCATCGTGTTGGCTGGGGCCTCACTCCCAGGCAGCCCTGATCCCACCCCTTAAAAACAAAACACAAACTATACAGAACCAATAAAACAAAAGAAAACAAAAACATAACAATTATACTAAAATTAATCCCCAACCAAATATCCATTACACCCACCCACCCCCAACAAGAGAAAAAAGGGAAAAAAGAAATACAAATTATATTGCCACCGACTGCTTGAGGACATTTTAAAACACATTGGAACAGGGAAGCAATTGCAGAACACTTCCCAGCTTCCCCAAAAGTTTGTTCCCAATAAGGGCCTGGGCCACGCCCCCTGGGCCAGTTGGAGAAGGCCCTGGAAGGGAGCAGGCCCTGCAGTCCTCCCCACAGCCGATGGTCCAAGGCCTCACCGCAGCAGGAGTCCCTTTATAGCTGGGAGAAAGGGCCTGGGCCACGCCCCCTGGGCCAGTTGGAGAAGGCCCTGGAAGGGAGCAGGCCCTGCAGTCCTCACCCAGCCGATGGTTCGAGGCTTCCCTGCAGCAGGAGTCCCCTTATAGCCGGGCGAAAGGGCCTGGGCCACGCCCCCTGGGCCAGTTGGAGAAGGCCCTGGAAGGGAGCAGGCCCTGCAGTCCTCACCCAGCCGATGGTTCGAGGCTTCCCTGCAGCAGGAGTCCCCTTATAGCCGGGCGAAAGGGCCTGGGCCACGCCCCCTGGGCCAGTTGGAGAAGGCCCTGGAAGGGAGCAGGCCCTGCAGTCCTCACCCAGCCGATGGTTCGAGGCTTCCCTGCAGCAGGAGTCCCCTTATAGCCGGGAGAAAGGGCCTGGGCCACGCCCCCTGGGCCAGTTGGAGAAGGCCCTGGAAGGGAGCAGGCCCTGCAGTCCTCACCCAGCCGATGGTTCGAGGCTTCCCTGCAGCAGGAGTCCCCTTATAGCCGGGAGAAAGGGCCTGGGCCACGTCCCCTGGGCCAGTTGGAGAAGGCCCTGGAAGGGAGCAGGCCCTGCAGTCCTCACCCAGCCGATGGTAGTCTAGAACTGAAACTTACAAAGAAATTAAAAAACACACCGGCCTCTTGCAGCATCTAAGATCCACGTTTAAATGCCCTGTTCTACTTCCTTCATGTCTAGTGTGCCATCTATTGCCCCTGAGGAAAAAAGAATGTTTTAGACTGCAAAGCTGTACCTACTAAGCCCCATGGAACATACTTCTGAGTAGACAAATTTGCACCATTGAGTGTTTCTTGTGCACCTCTGAGGTTTTTCCTCTCTTGCTTCATAAAAGATACCTCATAGTTTAAATAAGGGTGGTTCTCTCACCTCAGAAATAAAGTGTACCTCATTTGATGTCCAGCTGTTCTTTTAGCAGTGTTTTGATGGCTCAACAGATGTAGATTTTCTTTAGGTTGAGTATTGGACACTTTCCCCGGTTTTCAAGAGAGCTTCTTTGCCTTCCTAACAAAAGTTTTTCAGTCTCACTTTGTCAAATACCACTTGGCCTTCACTTTGCTCAGCGTATATATTACCTTTCCAATTTACTTCATATGTATGACGAAGTAGATTCTTGCCTAGGAAAGCTCATAGTGGGACTGGCTTTGCTTGCATCTTAAGCTGCTGTTTTCCCCAGTCTGTTTAGTGGTTTATCCATTGAGGCACCGTTACTGTGTTTTACAATATTTCTATGATCTCAGACAGTGAGACCCCTCTCCTTACAAGTCAACTGCTTTCCATTGGCATGATAACATGTGATATTTTGAACATACACTAATGTGTATAGAACACTAGGCTGAGCTGAATTTAAAGCATATGGATCTCCCCCACCCCGAATCCTGGGAAGCATAGTTTGTTAAGTGTGCTAGGAATTGTAGCTCTGTAAGGAGAAGACTACAGTTCCCAGGATTCTTTGGGTGAAGTCATGTGCTTTAGATGGATGGTGCAGATCTGCAGCTGCAAGCCAGATCTCCTGCAAAGAACAGCTACAGAGTGCACCAAGAGGAGGGAGGAACAAAGAGAGTTTGCCTTCATTCTCCTGGAAAGAGCTGTGCTGATAAATGGGCTAAAGCTACCTTGCCTTCTTCCGTGTCTTCACTTTGGACCTTTGTTTAATTTTTAAAAAGTAATGTGGGTGATTGCAAGGCTATTTATAATGCCATGTATTTTTTAAATACTGTGCATTTTCAGGTTGCAAGGCTTATCCACTGCATGTATGTCTTTCATAAAACCCACAAAATTAGCTGCATTTTCCTGTACAATAGTATTTGGAATACAGTTTAGTGGAATACAGTTTGTTGAAGTCTATGAATTCTACCATAGAGACGAGACTACACACACACACACACACACACACACACACACACACACGTGCAGAGAATGTTGGAACTAGCAGAACCTTTTTCCAGGGGAGAATTATAATAGTACTGTGGTTTGTCTGCCAGAATAAACTCACCATTTAAGCCAGATGGTTTGACTTCACGCTGAGATGTCCTGTTTTCTGTGCGCGTGCTGCACTGCACAACACTGCCCTGTTGTACATATATTTAGGCAAGATGGGAATACTGCTGTTAAATATTTTTGAATTTATTTCAATAAAGTGAGCCTAGCCTTTTCTGTTTTGTTTTTAGATCTCAGGCATATGTTTGTGTAGTAATATTTAGTTGCTGCAATGGGGAAAGTACATGTAATTCACGAGGCCGGTGGAAAGGGAGGTATAGCATGTGAGAAGGGAACTGTAGGATCAGGCAGATTGTCCTGTTCCACTAAGGTAATTTCATCCTGTCTTCGGCCGCTAAGAGATTAGAGGCAGTAGTGTTCCTAATCTCTCCCTGCTGGCCTGTGGAAAGCAGATTTAGAGGAAGGGGTGGTGGCTGAATGTGGGGAAGAAGAAATGTTAAAAGATTGGGGACATCTATAAATGCAAATTAACAGTGTTCTACCATATAAGTGATGTTGCTCATGATTAAACTGCATTGTGCACATATATTAAATTTGATGAAATCCTTTCTTTTTTCACTTGACGATATATAGGTTTATGACATGGAATTAGGGGAAGAATTTTATCTTTCTCAAAATAAAAAAGAAAGCAGACAAATAGCACCAGAATTGTCAGATCTTGTCATCTACTGCCAAGCTGTGAAATTTCCTGGTAAGTTACATTGGCCTTAATTATTACCTGTTCGGAAACAAGCCAAGACAAAGGAAAAAAAACCTGGGATCTAGCTTCCCATTTTATGGCAGCTGAGAACTAGCTTTGATTCCGAGTGTTTTCTCCCAAGAGAGGTGTCTTGATAGGAATAAGGAATGGCCTGTGGGAAATCAAACTCCATTTATCTCTTACACACACCCCATATCATTTCTGTGCAGGTTGGGCTACAGTCCGATTAGGGAACCAAAAGAGTGAGTTACATTGGGATAGGAGCACAAACAGTAAATTGGAATGGAGCAAGTATAGAAAATGTGTCGAGAACCAACCATACTACAGTGGACTGGTTATAGGAAAAACCCATGGCAAGAAGGAAGGATTGATTTGCACAAGTACGAGAGAAATACAGTGGTACCTTGAGTTGCAAACGCCTCAGGTTACAAATGTTTCAGGTTACAAACTCCGCTAACCTGGAAGAGTTACCTCGAGTTGAGAACTTTGCCCCAGGATGAGAACAGAAATTGTGTGCCCAGTGGTGCAGTGGCAGCAAGAGGCCCCATTAGCGAAAGCACGCCTCTAGTTAAGAACAGTTTCAGGTTAAGAACGGACCTCTGGAATGAATTAAGTTCGTAACTAGAGGTACCACTATAGGTAGAACAGACATGTCTTGATTTTGTTGTATAGAGGAACACTGGCGGGGGGGAGCACACCGCCCCTGGCACCATCGGGGAGGAGGGTACCATCATGGCCGCTGCCCCCAGATATGCGCTGCGCACACCCCAACTGCGCTGGGTACCATGCCCCCAGGACGCATGGCACGCCCCCAGGATGCCAGCCACACCCCCACGGGCGGCATGCCACGCCCCCACCTGCTCTCTGCCCCCAGTGCTGGAGCATGCAGCTTCGCCATTGTGGAGGAATGAAATACTCCATTATTTAGCTGCTGTGTTATAGTGAAATGCTGCATAAGGCTTAGAAGCAGCAATTTTTTCCCTACTGTAATGCGTTTTTGTCCATTTTCTTTTCATTGGAGAAGTTGATCCCAACAGAAGTATATTGATAAATAGGTATTGCTGCTGACTGTATTTGTGTACAGCCTGTTTCACAGTTCCAGTTCCATGGGCAGGGTTACTTGCATACGGTGTGGTGGGGATGAAAGCACAAGGTCACCTGTCGTCTTGTTTCAGAAATCAATCTGACACAATTGCTGTTCATATACCGTATTTTTCGTCCCATAGGACACTCCGTCCCATAGGACGCACCTAGTTTTTTGGAGGGGAAATAAAGGGAATTTTTTTCCCCTTTATTTCCCCCCCAAAAGCAGGTCGGGGAAACCGAACCAGGTCGAGGAACAGCGGGATGGCGGTGCTGCGCCTCCCTGCTGTCCTCCGAGCTTGTGGGGCTGACCGATGTCTGCCCGGCGCGAGGGGTGCTCTGCTTCAGGGCGCCCCGCCCGCTGGGTGGCAGGCTGCTATCCGCAGCATGGGGAGCCCTGTGGGGAACTCCTGCAGGGCTCCCCATGCTGCGGATGTCTGTCCGGCTCTGCTTCAGGGTGCCTAGGCTGCGGATGTCTTCCTGAAGCCTGGAGAGTGAGAGGGGTCGGTGCACACTGACCCCTCTCGCTCTCCAAGCTTCAGCGAAAGCCTGCATTCGCCCCATAGGACGCACCCAGATTTCCCCTTCATTTTTGGAGGGGGAAAAGTGCGTCCTATAGGGTGAAAAATACGGTACACTTGGGTCCAAAGATACCCCTGTGAGTGGGAAGGCTTTTCCCATCACGCAAAGTTTTCAGCAATTCGCCCTTCCTCCTGCTGCCTCCCCTTGCTGTATGCAGTTCTATTGTAGAAGGTCCGCAAGGGAGGAGGGGAATGAGAAAGTCCATTTCCACAAGTCAAACTCTTGGAAGTTAGGATCCAAGCCCCAGTGTTCTCTTGCCCTAATCAAGATTCCTGTGTTGCTCCAAGAAACAAGCAAGGCGGTTCATACACAAACATAATTTTTCAGCTTGCAAACAGAAGGGAATGAGAAAGCTCTTCAAAGTATGTGCATTGAAGCTCACATGCCTTTGAGAGACATCCATACTGGAACATTGGTTTACGATTTTATACGTTGTCTTGTCTACATATGCAGTACAAACTAGCGTTTTCATGCATAAGACATTAGCATTAGATTATAAAGCTTTCATAATAAACTGATTTTTTAAAAAGGGGGGGAGACATCATGCCCACTCGCTTGTGTTTTTCAGTCCATTTATTTTATTTTGTATGGAATTAGGTCTGTCAACTCTAAATCCATCTGGCTCTAGCAGAGGAAAGGAAAGAAAGAGCAGGAAGTCCATTTTTGGCAACAATCCTGGAAGGCTGAGCCCAGGAGAGCCAGCAATGCTTGCCAAAGCATCTGGAAAAGGTAAAGTCAGCATCTTCCTTTACCAATCACAGGGACTGACTGTGTAATCCAACACATATAGCAGACCTACTAGTTAAAGATCAAACGTATTGCTCCTCACATGCAGCACTCAGGGTTTGAAATAATTTTCCATTAGCAGTGCAACTAGTTACAATGACCTCATTGTAAATAAAAGACCTACTGTAAAGTAATAAACTGTTGGGACAGGGTTTAATTGCAAGAAATATAAATGTAATCATTTAAATGTAATTTAAATTTTACTAATTGGCAAACCATTTTTCTTTCTTTCTTTTTGTAATGCTTACCTCATTACTGTTACCAATATATAGGAATGGAAGAAAATCTCCCCCCCCCCTAAGTTAAGTCACAGAGAAGAAAACTAGACCTCCTGTTGTAGTTTATTTGAAGATTCATCTGCAGTATTTCCAAATTATGAAGCCATAGCTCTTGTTTTTAAACTGGGTTTTCCTCTGAGGAACAGAATTCCCTGCAGAGAAGTCTTTAGAGTTCTGGTGATGCATAAGATTTCCTTACTATTGTGGCCATGCATGCATTTGTTTCCTATTAGTATATTCTTCTTGGGGATGAGGGGAAGACAAGGTGGTGTTACCAGAATGTGCACCTGTAACTTGTATTTGTATTTGTTTTTTTAGGTGCCTTTGATAGCGCACGGCAGATCTGGGAAGAGCCCTTTTCACCTGCTCTTAGCCCAACAACTTCTCTCAGTTCTATAATAAGGACACCTAGGTGTTACCATATCTCCTCTTTGAATGAAAATGCTGCCAAGCGCTTGTGCAGGCGATATTCTCAGAAGCTGATACAACATACCACCTGCCAGCTGCTGAGGACATACCCGGCCGCTACTCGCATTGACTCATCCAATCCTCATCCCCTTCTGTTCTGGTTACATGGGGTACAGCTGGTGGCACTCAACTACCAAACGGATGGTAGGGGCGCACTCATTCCTTAAAAACATATGTGTGCTTGAAACATTACAAGAAAACCATTCCCTTTTTGGTTGTATCTTGCATTTCCTTGCTTGGCATTTTTATAGATGTAAAATGAATATACATTGGAGGTACTCAAATTTCCCAGAAATAATGGTGGCTTCAAACAATGCCACATGCATCCACCAAAATGCAAGCGTCATTCTGTAACCCCAAACAAATAATAATAATTTATTATTTATACCCCGCCCATCTGGCTGAGTTTCCCCAGCCACTTTGGGCGGCTCCCAATCGAGTGTTAAAAACAATACAGCATTAAATATTAAAAACTTCCCTAAACAGGGCTGCCTTCAGATGTCTTTTAAAGATAAGATAGCTGCTTATTTCCTTGACATCTGACAGGAGGGCGTTCCACAGGGCAGGCGCCACTACCGAGAAGGCCCTCTGTCTGGTTCCCTGTAACCTCACTTCTCGCAGGGAGGGAACCGCCAGAAGGCCCTTGGAGCTGGACCTCAGTGTCCGGGCTGAACGATGGGGGTGGAGATGCTCCCTTCAGGTATACAGGACTGATGTTTCTAGATTTTGGAGCAGCCATTGCTGGTTTTAGATACTGCCATATCTATACTGTGTATCACTGCAGCTTCTTGGCCAGCCATGTGAGTGATAATAAGCTGGTTCAAATGTGGCTTAGTGCAAACACGTTTGTTTGTGAGTGCCCAGAGAACAGAATGTGCCTACTGCATTCCTTCCTCAGTCCTCTTGCTGCTGTGAGCTAAGCCATGGTTTGGCTTCGTGTGTTATCCAAAACTGGACTTGTATTTTGTCTTGCCTCGGACAAACCATGTGCTGCTACCAATGCGTTTGCAGCTTGTGGTTTGCCTGAAGGAGACAAACCAGGATCCCAAATTCAGATGACATGTTAAGCCAAACCTCTGCTTAGCTCACAGCAGCAGCAGCAGGACTGGTGGAGGAGTGCAGCAGCAGCAATCTCCTTTTTGGGAATGCTTGCATGCTTTCACTAAGCCATGGTTTTGCTTGATGTTATTGTGAAAAACCTAATTGTGTGAAAGAGCCCTTAACTGCACAGTAATCTGTTTTTGTGAACTATTTCTATTTCTTCAAAGCTCTTATAGTTTGATTAGTTAGTTTTTCAGTTTTACCATTGCCTTTTGGCAATTAATCGAAGCCAACTGTACATGCCCAGAATGAAACGGCACGCTTTGAAATCACCATGTTCTTTTAAAAATTCATTATCTTACATTCAAGTCTTAGCAATGTTAACACTTTGAATGCTTTACCTATAGATCTCCCTCTTCACCTAAATGCAGCAATGTTTGAAGCAAATGGTGGCTGTGGGTATGTTATGAAGCCACCTGTTTTGTGGGATAAGAACTGTCCAATGTATCAACACTTTTGCCCTTTAGAACGAGATTTGGACAATATGGAGCCTGCTATTTATTCACTGACAGTAAGTGAAAACTCATATTAATCTTTTAATAAGCTTAACACAACCAGTTAACTCTATACATGACATAATTTTGTTTAATATGTGGCTTCTCATTTTTATTACTGGTATTGCTAGTAAGATAGCTACAATTAACTGTGGGACCAAGGAGAGGGAAGGAGACAATCGTCAGTTGTTACAAAACTTTCAACTTGAATGCAGCACAGAAAGTGCATGTCAGTTTTTAGACGCATATTTTTGGATTTGATGCTGGGTGGGGGACATCTGGCCTCAAAGAGTGTGGCAGTTTTCCACTTGGGTCCTTGCCCAGAGGCAGCTGCTGTTCTGCATAAGAATAAGCAAGTAGCAATTCCAAGACTGCCATTTCAGTTTTAGTTATGTATATTACTACTTATTGTTACTTCTGAAACCAGTTTTTAATTAATTTGTTCTTTAAAGCATAAGCACTCTTCAGTCTGAGAGAGTTGATTAAAACAACAACAGCCCTGTTTTCATTCTGGGCCTTTGTTTTCCAGATTGTGTCTGGACAGAATGTTTGTCCTAGCAACAGCACAGGAAGCCCCTGCATTGAAGTTGATGTGCTTGGGATTCCGCTGGATAGCTGCCATTTCCGCACTAAGCCCATTCATCGCAATACTCTCAACCCCATGTGGAATGAACAGTTCCTTTTCCGGATTCACTTTGAAGACCTAGTCTTCCTTCGTTTTGCAGTTGTTGAAAACAATTCTTCAGCTGTGATGGCTCAAAGAATCATTCCGCTGAAGGCTTTAAAAAGAGGTAAATTGAAGTTTGTATGCAGGGCCCAGACGGAGCTGCTGAGTACTTAGGGCTGTGATACACAACACACATTTTTGCATGTAGGGCTGACCACACATTGTGGTTAGGAAAATTAGTGTGTGCACCATCTGAGTAACTGTTAACTGCAGCACTCCCTCCTTTGCTCCTCCCTTCCTGCAGCAGGGAAACAAACCACTGAGTGACTTGCTTATGTGCAAACCAATGTGTGTGGTTTGTTTTTTCCGCAAGCAAACCACAGTCAGAAGCCCAGGTTTGTTCTTGGTATCCTGCTCATAGTTCATAGTTTGTTTGATAGAAGCAACCCAACAAGTGCTGGATCATATATAATGCCTACCCAGCTGCTCTCGTGTTTTGTTTCCTCGCTTTAGGGAGGGAGGGGTGAAGCAGGGGCTGCTTGGGCTGCATGCATGCACAACTTGCTAAAACTGACTCTTATTTAAATCATTTATTTCATAAAATTTATATATGGGTTGATTGTAAAAAAAACACCTTCAAAGCAGTTTACAAAAGGACAAAACTAGAAAATGAGGGGGGGAATCATAGCCAGTACTTTAAAACATGCAAAAGTAAAAATACTAAAACAGATTAAAAATTAACTCAACTTTCTAAGCATCTTAATGTATGATGTTTAAAAAATATATGTTGGGTTTTGTTTTCTTAATAATTGCCTACACCTCAGAAAGAGAGGTGTCGGGATCTATTATGGTTTTCCAATGTGTTTCTGTAAGTCTCAAGACACATACCTTAACTCAGACCTTCAGGAGAGCCTAATTGTTTCTAGGTCAGATACACTAGCGCTATGTTTTACTGCTCTAAGATGATAGTCGAAAGCATTGATTGAGGTTGTAAATTACTTTTTATTAAATGTACTGTTTTAACTATTATTTGTGTGCGCTGCCCTGAGGTTCTAACAGATGGAACAGGTGGTTAAGGAAATGAACCCACACCCCTGCTTCAGCAGAAGTGTATTGTTTAAAAAAGAGACCTTCAGCACTAGTGTTTTAGGAGGGACACGGTGTGTTTGTGAATGGACTTCTCAGACTCCAGGCTTTTCTGGTATTACACCTGTTGGTGTATGTGTATAGACAGAACATGCTGAACCTCAGTAAGTGTATGTTGAAATCTTAGCTAACAGGCAATTAGTTCCAAAATATCCTAACAGCTGCCGCTTGTCATCTTTCACCAGGCCTTTGTGCAAGTGGACCCTCTACAGCAGAGGCAGGTGTCTACAATATTTGTGCAATCTTTAGGCAAGTTTTAGCATGTCCAAATAAATATGTATATAAGCTGGTATCCATCTCAAAATCTTCAGTGAAGCAGCGTCGATTGCAATGGCCATTTGAAATACCTTGGTGCTTCTGTAATGTAAGGGGGCAAATGTCTTATGAAGGTAAATCACTCAAAAGAATTTTTATTAGACCAGAAGACCTGTGTTAATATATTTCAGTTTTTCGCCCACCTAATACAGCATGTTTTGAGCAGGTTGATAGTACATTCCAGCAAGCAGGCCCCTATATATGCTACTTGAGTTCTCACAGGAACTGCTACAGTAGCCCTCCATGTGGCTTGGGGAGCTGTGTTTCAAAACAAAATAGCGCAATGTCCTGGTATGCACTCACAAGCCCTTGTCTACTCGCAGAGCTTCTCTGGAGTGTAGCCAATAGATATTTTATGAAAGAGGAAATGACAAGTATCCTTACACTTCAGGGACAGTTAAGTGGCTACTGTTACATTTGTCTCTGCAACGTACGTAACCTATGAACATGTAGTCTATTTGACTGGCTTATTCTCCCACCTCCCAATTTTGTGTTACTATCTTGTTTAAGGATACAGGCATCTGCAGCTACGAAGCCTGCACAATGAAGCACTAGAAATCTCGAGTTTGTTTATTAACAGCCGAAGAATGGAAGAGAATCCTTCTGGAAACATGGTGCCTGCTTCTTTGGTAATTTATTTCTAATAGATTTGTCAGCATGCTCTCCTGGTCAATGTAGAAGATTCTTCCAGGAAGGCAAAGGATGCTTTGGTTCCTGCATTGTGAAAAATGAGAATGCTCTGGTGGGGGGGGGGCAGTATCTCCTGAGGAATAGTGTCCATGTAAATCAGACTACAGTGCTGAATTTCCATGTGTCTTTGAATGCTCAATAATGTTGCACCGATTGAGTAAAAGCTATCAGAATAAATCAACATGCTACCTGTACTGTGCTTCTTCAGAAGGATGACAGCAGCATAGGAGTTGAATATAATTGTACAGCTATAGTATAAGCATAGGAATAGATCTTAATGCAGGATATCATTCAGATAAGCAAGTCCAAAACCCACAAGATATGGAAATGAACTTGCTGCATTTCTCACCCCCATGTTCTTATGGCTTGGAGCAGAAGCTGGATTTACAGTGGTCTGCCTGGCCAGTCTTTACGTCAGTCAGGAAGCCCCTCCTTGTTTTCGAGGGGGCCTGGTTCAATGTCAGTCACAGAGGAAACTCCTCCTCCTGGGAATACCCTCTAGCTCTACAATTCTGTGATGCGATGATCAGTTCAGGAACAATGGTGGGGGAACCAGAGCTGTACAGCCACCCCTTTTTTCAGTTATACAGTGGTACCTCGAGTTACATACGCTTCAGGTTACATACACTTCAGGTTACACACTCCACTAACCCAGAAATAGTGCTTCAGGTTAAGAACTTTGCTTTAGGATGAGAACAGAAATCGTGCTGTGGCAGCAGCAGGAGGCCCCATTAGCTAAAGTGGTGCTTCAGGTTAAGAACAGTTTCAGGTTAAGAACGGACCTCTGGAACGAATTAAGTACTTAACCCGAGGTACCACTGTATTTATATTCAGCTTTAGGCTTCATATTTATTTATTTTGTTGCGTGTAATAAACCTTTGTAAGCTTAACTTGAAATTTATGTTTAAAGAACAGTGGATTCCACTGTTGTCAGGTTGGACAGTTGTACTCATTATGATGTCTGCTTGATAGTTAAGGGCTCAGTTATGGGCAAAGACACACATGCAGTTTTGCAATGGCACGACCCCAATCGACATCTCTTCCCTCTGTGAACTGACCCATCATCTGCACACTGCATTGCACTAATTGTTGCCTAGACTGCCAGGTCTGTAAGTGCCTCCCCTACAGTTGGACCACTGTTGCTATCCTTTATGGAGCTACAGCTCCAAAGTTACTTGACTCCAAGCAGCTGTTATGCCACTGAATCCTCTTTTGGTTTTCCTTACTTGCACATCTGCAAGGTTGGAACATGCCTTCATTCTCCACTTTAATTCAAGTAAGTTAATGAAAACATGAAAGAGCTGGACCAGACATTGTGACCTGTGGAACACTACAAGGTACCTCTGAACTGGCAGTATGATGGTGAGCCGTCTTCTGAATGGGGTTTAGTCCAGCCTCCAAGACCATATTCTTGTTCACACACATATCCTGCGCTTTCTTAAAAGGATGTTCCCTGGCTGAAATCTAGCTATAGCAGGTGTGTTCTGTTTAATCCCAATGTTTCCTCTTCAGCAAAAGAATTGAGAAATGCAGTCTAGCAAAGGAAAGCATTTATAAGTTCAGTTCAGTTGAAGAGTTCAGCATATTCTTTTATTCTAATGGTGAAATCAATGGGCTTTAGTTAAGCATAACTTTGTCTGGATCATGACACAAGTTCTTACGGAAACTCCAATGACTGTGGTCTGTCTGTTTTCCTCTAGCCCTTACTGTTAAGCAGACAATTCTATTTGTTTATCTCCTGTCTCCTGGAACCTTGCCTATTCTCCATGAGTTATCGATATGAGAAATTTATTCAGCTCTACTAATTTGAATTAATTAAGTTTATTTAGCTGTTCTGTCCTTTGTTCATCCTCATTTATTTTTATTACTGCTACTGAGTCATCGCTTATTTTATTTATATAGACAAAATCAAAGTAGCTGTTGTGTATCTCGGTCTTCCTTTTGCCCACTCTTTCTCCATTCAGTAGTACATTGTGTCCAGCACATTGTTTCAGAAGCTTGGCGCAGAGGCTTACCCTCAAGCTTTTCCTGGCTGTGTCTTTAAATTGATATTATTCGAAGACAGGCTATTAGACCACAAGGAAGCTAGCTAATGGCCATCTGTGATCATTTTTCATAACTTATTTCAGTTCAAAGTTTTCTGCATCCATTTGCTATCTTTCTTATTCTTCCTAATGTTTCAGATATCCTGTGGCCATGTTTGTGGTGGATGAACTTGTTACTTACTGCATTGGTTAAATCATGAAATAGTAAATAAGTGTTAAAGATGCATGTTTATTTTAAACAGCGGTTCAGTACTGCAGAGAGGAGAGAGGCTGCAGTGTACAAAGTCACTATACACGGAGTTCCAGGACCAGAACCTTTCACGCTTTTTACGATACGGCAAGGAACCACAGCAGCTCAGCTTCTGCATCAAGTAAGCCTGCACTTTTGAGATGTTCAGGACTCAAATCTTTAGTAACCAACCATGTGCTGTGTAACTCGCTCCCTAAGATTTCTGTTGGATTTGGGCAGCCTAAGCCCCAAAATAACTAAGCCCAATTTACTGATATGGAGACATGCAAAAGCTTACTGACAAACACAGATCCTATCCTAACTTCCTTAGTTACTGGAGCTTTGCAGGCAAAGAGGCTTGTTTGTTGCCAAAAACATTTGTAATGCTGAAACAGTGGAGCTAAAGCATTTCAGGTACAGAATGATCCAGATCCCACAAGCACAGGCTGAAAGTGAATTGCACTGACAGTCATAAAGCTTTTGCTGTTATTATTATGAAGTTTTGCTTGGACAGCATGTTCTATATTAGAAATATGTCTATTAAGGAGGAAGGGGGCTGCTTTCTGAACGATGGGCCAAGCTGGTTGCCCTTGTCATAGGGGCCAGGCTTTTCTGCATAATGTCTTTTGCTCAAACATCATTGAAATGCAGAAGAAAAATTAAAAGGGCTAAGTTCATGAGTGGAAAAACCTCCAGCTGATTATCTCAGCGGAGGCTGTTTTCCAGCAGTGGGAAAATGCTCTACTGTCTTGGGAATTTGAATAAACTGTCTGGCAAGCCAAGCTGGACAGAAATAAGATTAAACAGCAGTTGCCTCTGCTGAAATAGTCAGCTACCCAGATAGTACATAGCCCCAGGAAAGACATTTTCAATGGCTAGCAATACAGTAAAAGCATATTTTGTACACAAGATAAATCGATCATAAAGGGTTTTTTGTTGTCAACACAATCAGCTTACTGAACATGCAACTTCTGCCATTCTAATTATTAACATGTTTTTGCTTAGATTTTGGCGACTACAAAAGGTATTGGACAGTATCCCACAGACTATTTTTTGATGGAGGAGAAATGCTTTATATCTAAAGAAAGAAATGAGTACAGGAAGCCACCATTCCAAAGAGTGCTCAGTCCCGAGGAAGAGATTGTCCAGCTTTTGAACAGCTGGTTCCCAGAAGAAGGCTACGTTGGAAGAATTATCTTTAAAACCCGCGAGGAAGTGAGTCTATTTGCCTTGACATATATTGCTTGCTGATAGTATCAAGAGGGTGACAAAAAGAACATATTCATTGCTTGGCTTCCTGGAACTTGTTCTTGTTGACATAGAGCATTAGGAAAGGAAGTAATACAGAAAAGCCCAGCAGTGTTTAATGGTGTATTATTATTTTTTTACAACGCACCACTGAAAAGATGGCTTGTTGAAACACTTAAATACATGAACTCATCCTAAGGGCAATTATTTATTTATAGGTAGATCTATACAGTAAACTTTACGTATGCTTAATTAGGAAAGACAATGTATAGAAAGGGATCAGCAGCAGCAGGGGGGGAAACCTTGTGAATAGTTGCACATACAGTGGTACCTCGGGTCACATACGCTTCAGGTTACATACGCTTCAGGTTACAGACTCCGCTAACCCAGAAATAGTAACTCGGGTTAAGAACTTTGCTTCAAGATGAGAACAGAAATCGTGCTCCGGTGGCGCAGCAGCAGGAGTCCCCATTAGCTAAAGTGGTGCTTCAGGTTAAGAACAGTTTCAGGTTAAGAATGGACCTCCGGAACGAATTAAGTACTTAACCCGAGGTACCACTGTATTTGTGCTAGCATTGGTGCTTAGGCGTGATTAATTTTGACTGGATTGTGCCCAAAGTGCCATCAAAGCTTGATTAAACAACTGAGATTTATCCAAATTATAAAAGGAATGTGAAAAGAAGAGATCCTCAAATTTCAATGTCAATCTGTGTAGACTTGGAAGCTTTGGCAGGATGAGTGCAACTCACAGACTTTTGTTAACCTTGGTTTAGTGGAGGGCTCGAGAAAATATTGTGTGCCTTTTTAATAATGGCTCTGGTGAAGCGCATTCTAGTCCATGTGCCTTAATGAAATTGATTACCCTTTAAGGTGCTATAATGAGGAGAGATGGATAAGGAACTGGAGAGTGTAGGCAGAGGGCAAGGGTGTGAAACATCAGCCACAAGTCATGCAGTTTGGCAGTCCAAACACATTTTAATAGCATTGTGAACCAATGAACCTGCTGAACTAACCAATACTGAATCCTAGATGTATTGGTTCAGCTAAGGGGAACCTGTGCGGCCCCCACCAGATGATGTTGGACTCCAACTCCCAGTAGCCCCACCCAGCACGGCCAGTGATGCTGACAGCTGGATTCTGACAATATCTGGGGAACCACAGGCTCTCCATCCCTTAAATAAGGCTTACTGCAGGTGTATGTTACTAAATTTAGATACAGTACTAGTAAGGATGTAGAGTATTCTGCTGGCCTAGACAATACTAAAGATTTGCTCGTACACTGATGGATAGAAAGTGGGTTTTTTGCCTGCTGACAATAGGAGTTGAACTGACCTGGATTATGTCGCGCCAGTCTCCCCAGGCTTGCGGAGAGCTGCGCGAAGCCCGGGCGAGCTTTTCAGCACGCCCCAGGCTTTGAAATGCAGACAGCTCTGCGCAGCCCTCGGGAGCCCGCCGTGACTTCCCGCCGGGCTCCCTAGGGTTGCACAGAGCTTCCTGAAGCCTGGAGAGCGAGAGGGATCGGTGTGCACCGACCCCTCTTGCTCTCCAGGCTTCAGCGAAAGCCTGCATTCGCCCCATAGGATGCACACACATTTCCCCTTTATTTTTGGAGGGGGGAAAGTGCGTCCTATAGGGCAAAAAGTACGGTATGCTTTCTGGTGGCATACTGGTTGTGTAGTAAGATCCATTGCAACATAGGCAGACTACAGTGAGGATCAGGCCACCCCACATAAACCACTCCCTCTGTGCAGGTGTGTTTAAACAACAACGGGCCTTCTGAATTTTCTCATTTGGACAGCACAGGGAAGAAGAGTATGCTTTTCAGTGACACAATTGGGAAGAAAGAGAAAAGTCCCTCCAGTTATTTTAGTACTCATGCAACTAGGTGCACAACTGCCATTCCCTTGCCATCAAAGCTTGATTCTTCTTGCTTTTTCACAACACGTTAAGTCTGAAAACAAGGAATGAATACCACAATTTTAGTTTTCAAAGAAGCTACCTCCACATTTCCTTAAGCAACAGGTCTCCTTTTCAGAGCTAGGGAAACCTATGTTTTTGCATGTTTTTGATGTTTTTCTATAGAACTTAAACAACAGAAATCTTTTTCTGGAGGAGAAAGATGATGCAACTGCTAGCTCTGAGGATGACAGCTTTTTTGTTCAAGTTCATGACGTTTCCCCAGAGCAACCTCGTACAGTCATCAAAGCATCTCGCTTCAGTACAGCCCAGGATGTCATCCAACAGGTAGGATGTCCTCATTCATTTTCCCCTCACTTGCTGAGAGTTACACCTGTCTCTTGCAGAAAGAACAGCAGAATATCATGTCAAAAAGATGCATTGTCCCTACTGGCTGTCACTGCTAACACACTTCTGCCCACAGGAGTAGGTTTTAAATGTGTTTTGGCCTGTAAATGATTTAGGTTAGACCAGGGGTCAGGAAACCTTTTCAGCAGGGGACCAGTCCACTGTCCCTCAGACCTTGTGGGGGGCAGACTACTTTTTTGGGGGGGGGAATGAAAGAATTCCTATACCCCACAAATAACCCAGTAAAAGGTAAAGGGACCCCTGACCAGTCCAGTTGTGACCGACTCTGGGGTTGCGGCGCTCATCTCGCTTTATTGGCCGAGGGAGCCGGCGTACAGCTTCCGGGTCATGTGGCCATCATGACTAAGCCGCTTCTGGCGAACCAGAGGAGCGCACCGAAATGCCGTTTACCTTCCCGCCAGAGCGGTACCTATTTATCTACTTGCACTTTGACATGCTTTTGAACTGCTGCATTTTAAATAAAAGCACACATTCTACTCATGTAAAAACAAAAACACGCTGATTCCCGGATCGTCCACGGGCCAGACTGAGAAGGCGATTGGGCCGCATCCTTAGTAGGCAACCTAAAGCCCAGGGGCCGGGTGTGGCTCAATCTCCTTCTCAGTCTGGCCTCTGGGCCTTCGTTTGCCTACCCATGGGTTAGACGAAATGTACATCCAGCAAATGAATGATTTATTCCTTCTGTTTGTGCAAGGTGAGATCTGCCTTAGAAGTGAATGTTAACTAAGTAGCATTTGGCTTTGCATTTTAATTTTCTTTTAACAGACTTTATGCAAGGCTAAGTATTCCTACAGTATTCTGAACCACCCCAACCCAAGTGATTATGTTCTCTTGGAGGAAGTGACAAAGGAGGCAGCAAACAAGAAGTCTTCTACACCCAAAATGTCTCGGAGGATCCTTGCCGACCAAGAGTGTGTGTTTCAAGCTCAAAACAGGTGGAAGGGAGCTGGGAAATTTATCCTTAAGCTTAAAGAACAAGTCCAAGTAAGTGTTCTACTAAATTTGTAAAATTGTTCTACTAAATTTGTATAAACTTTGCTGTTCTATAAAGCTCTGCAAAAATGGCAAAAGGAGTTTTATATTCATTCTTTGGGCAGAAGATTCATAACAAATCCTTTAAATTGGCATTTAATAGCTTTGGATTATCAAGATATTTGTTAGAACTGAAGGCAATTCAATTCTTCAGGATGTAGTTGAATATTCATCTCATTCTGTGGAAGTTTACCCATGGGAAAGTTTCACTATGGAAGGAAGGGGGGGGGGAGGTAGGGCAAAGTCACCATGTCATGACATTTTCCTGCCATAAATGATATAATAGAGGATTGACACGGAACTGTTCTTTTGTGCAGAACTGTTCACCCCACAAGCCAAGCTAACACTGACAATGTTTTTGCAACTTGGTTATTTTGGTTCCCTGGCTTTTTCTTTTCATAGGCAGGCCGAGATGATAAAAGAAAAGGTATTTCATTTGCTAATGAGTTTAAGAAATTAACTAAATCAAGTAAGCAGTACAGGGGCTTTATAACCACATCTCTACAAACGTCTTCAGAGGGTCTGCAAAGTAAAGATGACAAGACTGCATGCAGTTTGACTTACAGCGACACGATGGAATAACCTCCAGAGATTTGTATTCAGGTAGGACATGTTGGCAATGATCTAAATAACATAGTGTACTTATATACCAATTTAAACTACATAAGCATTGCTAAGCTTGCAATAACCCAAGTAATAAACTCCTGATAATTTTTTTAAATGCTGAGAAGCCTTCCTTAAAATAGCCTTGTCTTTTATAATCAGTGATGAAGTAGGGGAATGGTTTAGTTAATAAATTAAGTGATAACACAGATTTCCCTTTCATTTTTGCTGTTCCAGCTAGATACCCTGTAAGAGAGAAGGGAAAAAACTGGTAGACTTTTATTGCCATCAAGTTAAATTTAGGATGCATCCAGATGGCAACTTCTCACGCTCCCAGCTGAGCATAATCCCCAAAAACGGCTTTTCCAGACAATCAGAATATAGAGCAGTCTACGTGTGCTTGCTTCTAATTTGTTGCATGGGATCAAGATACTTTCCGTTGAGCAAGTGCTTCTGGTTCAAGGACAGATCTGCCTGTGTACAGTGTAGTTGTGATTGTCACAGGAACTTTACTGCGCAGGTCACCATGGTTGGTGAGTTTCCTACACCTGTAACAGTAGCATCTTGTACCACCAATGCAGTTTACTAGGTTTACTTGTAGAGGAGCTGAAAGATGGTTTATTGTGAACAAGCTGTGCTGATGCAGGCTGCTTCAAAGTTCCCATGGCACTCCCCCCCCCCCTTTTCTGGTGCTTGGTGAATAAAGCAAGCCAGGCTGCCTTCTTCAAACAAGCAACAATTGTTAACCTTAGTTTGTTTCTTCCATGAGCAATAAGGGAAAAGCAAACAATGAACCAAGGTTTGGAAGATGCAGAGAACTTTTGAGCAGTGTGCATTATTCACACTAAACCATCATGTTAGGCTATCTTTAATGTGACATTAAAATGGGGCAACCAGATATGAAATCTATGAGAGGTTCTCTTTCCTGTTAATCAGTAATTCCAAGGAAATGCTATTTTCTGAACTACCGTATTTTTCGCTCTGTAGGACGCACTTTTCCCCCTCCAAAAATGAAGGGGAAATGTGTGTGCGTCCTATGGGGCGAATGCAGTGCTCACTGACCCCTCTCGCTCTCCAGGCTTCAGGCAGCTATCCGCAAGCCTTCGGAGAGCAGCGGAAGTTCCTGCCGGGCTCAGAAGGCTTGCTGATAGCAGCAAGCTCTGGGACCGAAGGCGAGGTTGCACGCAACCTCGCCACCGCTCCTGGACCCATTCTGGGGGCTGGGGGAAGCTCGGACTTCCCCCGCCCCAGCCCCGCAGCTAAAGAAGAAGCCAAGACAGCCAGTGGGATGGATCCTGCTCGCTGTCTTGGCTTCTTTGCTCTTTGGGGCTGGGGGGGGGGGAATAAATTTTCTTTCTTTCTTCCCCCCCCTAAAAACTAGGTGCGCCCTATGGAGAGAAAAATACGGTAATTTAATGACAACAGCGTAAGAGCTTCCCATTTAAGGGGAAAAATTTAAGCAATTTTGTTCATTCAACAAATGGCAGCAGTATTTAAGTGGTTAATTGCTCAAAATCTTTTTAAAAAATGTATTTAAACCTCTCTGCATTTCCTCCTGATTCTAGGAAATTACAAAGGCCTTAAATACAAAAGACAAAAGCTGCAGTGAAGTTGATAGAAAAGGACGATGGATTCACTCCCTCAGCTTCTTTGCGCAGTCTTGCTTTGGGAGGAGATAGGGGGTGTAACTGGAACGTGTCTAAATAAGAGACAAACCTTCGTACAGTGGAGCAAGTCACTGCTAAGGAACTGGCTGGCCCAGCTGAATCTCTGCTACCAGTGCAGGTGCCGTCTAGTTGCTGCTTCTGCTGGCAAGAGCCAAGTCTGTGAACAGTGGAGGAAGTTATATTTTTGAGGCTTTGGAAGAATACCCTGGAATCATTGGAGACTGTTCCTCCTTTTGTCTTCATATTCACTACCTTTGGACAAGAGGGAAAGTAAGCACCTTATATTGTCCATTGCAAGCAGAAATCTGCCTTTTTAGAAAAAAATAATTTAATTAGGCATCTTAAGGGAAAATGAAAGTTGAGGGTGTTCTGTAGTGTGTTACATAACAATAATGCACTTTTTAAAAGCAGCTTCTAAACACACTTTTAGGTGGTTGTAGGCAGATAAAAAGTACATTGTAATTCATAGATTTCAGTACGGTGAATATAAAAGTTATGATTTGTCAGTGTACAGCTGTAAGTATACCTATTTTAATAGCGATACTGATTAGGAGCAACATTTCTTCATGCAATTTATTCTAGTTTTTGTTTTTTTAAAAAATGATTATTTATTTTAATATTCTAAGGTATGTGCCACTGTATAATGTATTTATCATGCCTTGCTTTACAGAAAATTATATGTATCTCTGTTTAGAGAAGATAAGCATTATAATGAGAAGTACATTCAGGAAACATAATCTGTATGTTCACTATCAATTCACTATTATAAAGGTGTTTTGAGAGAAAGTAACAGCTTGAAGTTTTTTCTATCTGAATTGTTAACGTCAAATATATATTCACTCTTACCATAGCTGGCAGCCTTATTTAAGAAATTTAAACCTAAAGCATACTAGTGTGTTCATTTTCAGTATAAACCTTGCAATCTCTGTTTACATAAAAGTATTTGTAAAGATTTGTATATGTTTGCAAAACCATGGGCTTTTGTTGTTTTTATAAGGCCGTTAGCACCGGCTGTAACTTCCCTTCCTTTTGTTAATAGTACAATTAAAGCAATTTAATACTACCCATATAAAGCATGCAAGAACTGAAATAGTAACTGGTTTTGACTGTCTTTTGATAATGATAGTACAAATTTTAAACTGTTCAAAAACAGGCTTTGTGGAACCTACATCAACACACCTGCTGTTCACCAGGATCATATTGTGAGAGTAAATCAAGAAAAGAGCCTGTTCAGTTAACTGAAGTTCAAAGCAAAATGCTGAAAAACAATTTGAACCTGAATGGAATGCAGAGTCATAATCAGATTGGATGTTCTACAAAGCTTAATACTCATGGCTTGCAAAATGTAGCCATTCACCTCTAATCCCCACAAGGCCCCTTCACCTCAAAGAAGCAGCCAGTAGGAAGCTAACATTAAGGAAAGCCAATTTAACTCCAAAAGTTTTTAAAAATTAGCTAAGGGGGAAGGAAGGTCAGGACTTAAATCCAGAAAAGACTATTGTTTGTTTATGTTTAGTCATAGGGCTTGGTAGAGGAATCATTTGTTATAAACAGAAAATAAATGCCTTACTGGCACAGCAAAAAACAACAACACAGCTGTATGTACATAGTGCCCTCCAGAGGCAAGACTCTAGATTGCAATTGTGTTGATCGGTCCCCACATGCCAGGGGTGGGCAGAACAACTAATGTGACTTCTGTGTTTCTACAGTGAGCAAGTTTCTTAACCCAGCCATCTCTATCCTCCCTCCAGGCAGGCAAAGAGGCCTGGACAGGTAACATTTGTCTCCCATCCCTGCTGTAAGCAGGTCATCCATCTCTTAGCCAAGAAAATGATGATGTTTTGATTACCACACTTTAAAAATGCCACAGTAACACTCATTTACCTTCTCACAGAAAAAGCCAGGAGTAAGCTCCAAGTTCCCCACCACAGTGTGCCCATTCCGTCGAAAAAAAACTAAAGAAAATTCCCACAATGCTAAGCAGGTTCACACTTGAAGCACAGAAGGAAAAAGCAGGTGAACAGTCCAAACCCCATCCCCACTAATTCTCCTGACCCACCACGCAGCCCAAAGCTCCCGAACAGAAACTTGGCAAGCCAAAGGCTTATACTGCCACAACAATGGCAAACCCATACCAACACAAGAAGTATAAGATAAAACTAGGGGACACCCAAATACTCTGGCTGACTCATCACCAGCAACAGCCACTAGGCCTCTGACCACCTTTGAGAAACTTCTGTTGACAAGAGAGGGACACAGCAAGGTGATGGTATACACAATATACAAAATACTATTCCAAGACCCGACAAAATCCCTCACCAAAATCAAAGACTAATGGGAACATGGTACAGGTTGCAAAATCCTACCCAATGGTCTAAACCACTCTTTATAAATGGTACCTAACACCTCGGAAGCTGGTGCTGATACGCCAAGGAACCTCAAATAAATGCTGGAGAGATTGTATCACTACAGGCAAATACCTCCACGTGTGATGGGAATGCCCCCAAATCCAAACCTTTTGGACATCAAGTCCCACAAGAAACCTGGAAAATAACAAAACCGGTACTAGAAGCAACTCTAGAACTGGCCCTATTAAACGTCTTCCAAGGCAACAATGCACACTCACATTACGAAGAACTCATAAGCCACTTACTCTCAGCAGCTAGGAGTGTCATAACTAGACACTGGTGGGATCTGTCAGGAGTGAACATGGACCACTGGAACCAAACTGTTTAGCTTTTCTAGTAGGGCAGTTTCCCAATCAACAAACTGACACTAACACAGGGACAAACAAAAGAAGATGCTTTCATCTCGGTATGGCTCCCTTTTATTACATATACAGCCCAGCAGGACAACATAAACCCCCCAATAGCATACAAATCAATATGGCTAACTTCACTGAACAACCCCTTACAACCTCACACACACAAGCAAAACTCACTGTAATCAACTGAATGCAACCAACCATGCTCTGGGCTCTGCAACCTCTCACACTGCCAAAACACACTAAGCAAAAGAACGAGATCATTCTCCCCTCTTCTCTCCCTCCCTCCAATTCATCCCCCCCCCGCAACCTCACAATATGTATTACAATAGTGTCTTACACTGAATGTAACTGACCTATATAAAGGACTCTTAGGAACTGAGAACAGAAATATATGTACCCTTGTTGTCTATGAAAATCCTTCAATAAAGACAATTTTTTTAAAAAAGCCTCAGTAAATGGAACACAGTGCTATCATATGACTTCTACACACCAACTTGAGTTCATAGCATTTAGACAAGCTCTAAAGCCATGGCTTGCCAGAAAAAACTATGCCTCTGAAAACAGCAGACAGACCTAAACAGTCAATGTGAGATGTTTACCAGTAAGTACCATACATTTAAATTTGAAGCTACATGTTATATAAGGTCCTTTAGAGAGGAGGTGGTGGAATAAATCAAATTTAATCATAGAACTCCTTATGGATGACTAAGAAGGGTCTCTGGCTACCTAGAGCAGTGTTTCCCAACCTTTTTTGGGCAACGGCACACCTGTTTAATGAAAAAAATCTCGCGGCACACCACCATTACAGCCCCATGACGTCAGCGCGCAGCGTCACGCCGGGAGGGACGCACGAAAGTGAAAGTTTTTTCCCTCCCCCTTGCCAGGGAACCTCCAAGCTTTGGGGGTGGGAGGAGGCAGCAGAGCGAGGGACTGAGGGACGGCGGCAACTGAGGCGGCGGCGGCTGTTGTGGTGGTGGCGGCGATAGCGGGCGGAGGAGGGGGCGGCGGCGGGGCTTGAGGAGCCGTCGCCGGGAGTTGCTGCTGCTGTTGTTGCTGCTGCTGCCCGGACATGCCGGCCTCCTCCTCCTCCGCTGTCTCGTGCTCCTCCCTTTTGCACGCGCTGCCCCGCCGCTCGGCACCACCACCGCGGAGCCGCCCCCGGCTCGATGCGGATCCTCGCCGCCGCCGCCTCTCACCGCCCGACTCGCCTGCCTCCCTCCCACGGCACACCAGCCAACGTCTCACGGCACAGTAGTGTGCCGCGGAACAGCGGTTGGGAAACACTGACCTAGAGAATTTCAAAAGGTGTTGCTTTTACTTTTTATTTACTTTTGCACACATTGTGCTTCTATTAGGAACATGATGGAAACTAGAGCCAAAAATCCCATCTAGAAATGCTTGGATAGCAGTACAGCCACCAATGTAAAAATCTGCTCCCAGGTGTTTAGAATAAAAACCAAGAATTATATGTACATCATATTTTTGTTCCCCACCATCACCTTCCACTTGTCTGTGGTACAGTGGCAATTTTTGGGGGTGTGACCAATACGGAGCAGTTGTTGTCAGTATTCCTACCTCCAGCAACAGTGAATTACTATCACAAGAGTACTGCCATCTAAACAAGGTGTCTCAATAAATTAGTAAACATGGACTTCAATAGTTACATTCAAGCAGAGCAATCTAAACCCCTGATCTGCTGTACTGAAGGGAGTGTGGATGAAACAGATGTGACCTACCTGCATTTCCCAAATGATGAGACTGCACTATGTCTACTTGGATGTAAGCCCCAGAAAGTTCAATAGAGCTTGCTCTCAGGTAAGTGTGTGTAGTCTAGGATTGCAGGCTGACACTCAAATTGAGACCTAGATCACCAATATAACAAATGAAGAGCCAAAAGTTGTCAAACTTCTTTCAGCTACAATACAGAGCAACCATAAAACATTTTTACTGAATAGCAAAATATTTCCAGTTATCTGCACATTTCACCACTAGCAAATAAGGAGGGCAGAATGCTTACTTGCTCATTGCTCTTATGCAGGTCAACAACTAGAAAGAAAATGAAGATTAGTTCATAAAGCAATACCAACCCATTAGTAGGAAAAGAGAAAGAGGATGTGCAGAACAAAATGCTTACGTACCTTATCCATCTCTCACTACTCCTTTTGATGCTTGAAATAGATGCACTGTGTTCACACTGCAGCAGGAAAATACTAACTTGGTCTACAATTTAGGGCAAAACTACACATTACACCTAGCTGGGTGCAATTTTTATTTTTCAGTGGGAAGCAGCCTCGGGACACAAAATTTAAAGGAAGAAATGGCAATATTACAGAAAATGTTTCCCTGCTAAAAAGTTGTGTTTTTTCCATCAGCAGGAGTAGGGAGGGAGATTTGAAGCAGGAAAATAGTTGACGGAAAAGAGTTAAGCAGCCTTCCTTGTCCCACGACTTCCCCACTTAACATTTAGCCCACATGTCATTTAAAAAGAAAAAAAGCATCAGGGCAGTTGTTTATAATGTCTGGTTGGGCACTTAGGCCATGCACAGAAATTTTTGGTAGATGTTATGATGAATCCCTATTTGCTTTTGTGATACTAGGCCCAATACAGGAAGAGTAACCTTATAACTGTACAAACTATTGTGGTGTGGGGAATCTCAATGTAGGGGGAGAGGGGCTAAATGTTAATTGCAGTCACATTCTCATAGCCCATTTAATAGAGACATTAAATTAAAATATAAACATAAAAAGGTAGGATTGTGCTCTGTGGGAGTGGATATCCACGCACCACTGTTTTTCAACACCTGCTTATAGTTTATATCATAGGTAGGTGAGATAACAACAGAACGATTGGCCTGAAATCTTTTTTTCTTTTTAAAAAAGGTTTATATATTGATACAATTAAAATAGTTTTCTAGAATCAATTCAAATTCATGCCATTTTAGAAAAATCATCCATTTCCAATGAAAATATTGTACAATATTATACATAAACTCAAAGCTTACAAACTATAATAACTACAGCAATAAATATGGAATCGGGGGTCCTAGAATTCCAAAAGTACAGGCTGTTCATTAATTGCTTCTTCATTCCTGGAAATCCAGCATCCAAAATAAAAAGGCCCACTTTATTTAAATTATTTGTAGACCAGGTGAGTATTTCTTTCATGTATTTAGTTCCTTTAAATAGATTGCAATGGTTTGCAATATACTTAGGAAACTGGTAATCCCTTTAAGTGTTTCGTGAAATCGAGGGCTCCTTGTGGAACTGGCCTTCCAAAATAAACCTTAAATAATTCATTCAAGTCTTCATTCAGAAATGATGCCTCTTGTGAAAATTTACCCTGAAATGAACAAGTGTTACAGTTTTATGAAGTAAAATCAAAATGTTGCATTATCAATCATCGTGTGTGATTTAAGAAGAGAATGGTGCAAGGCGGTACCTTTTTCCTGGGTGCCACTGACGCAACACGAGGATTAAAAGTCATTCCTTTCATACTGTAGGCCTCAAAAAGTTCTGTAGGCAACCTATGATGGATACAGGTTTCATTTTAATATATTATTTGCAAAAAAAAAAAAAAAAATATTGTGTCCTAAAGCAAGACTGGGGAAAAACCAAAGACCCTAAATTTTAGTATTTGTATTGGAGAGTTGAACAGCCCTGCAAAGCACCTTTAAAATATGTCAAAAATTGAGGCAAACAAAGAAATGAACACACATTGAAACATTGAACAGAATAATGGAGCAAGACTGAAGTCTTCTTCTGCATGCAGACATTTCCCTCCTTTCCTATCACTGATACTGGAATCTAGGATTATTGTATAAAACGCTTGACAGTGAACATTACACAGCTACATTTTTTAAAAAATCTGCTCCTTTAGTTCACATTCAAGCTAATATTAAACAGTAGTAATGTACTTTCCACTCAGAAAAAGAACTCGGTAACTGGATCCATCTACCGTGACAATTAGCCATGGTAGCTAAGTATTGCTTCCAGGTTCAGGGGCAACTGGCCACTGAATGCCAGTTGCTGGGGTAAGAGCTATTGTGCACACCATAGGCGCCGACTCCATGGGGCCTGAGGCTGTTCCGGAGCTGATTAATAGGCGCAGCACGCTCTCCCCTATTCGCTCACGAGGAGGAGGCGCCACTTTATTTGCATATTCATGAGCTTATTTATTATTCATGAGCTTTCCCGGCCCCCCCCCAATATTTTTTATAAGTCCGCGTCCCTGGTGCACACCCCATGAGCACCCGACTGGGCACAGAGAGAAAAAGATAATAGATCTTGTCCCATCTTTCTCAGGGGGAAAAGTAGATCCCTCCAGGGAGAAGGACTGCAGCTTCCACTCTTCAGCTGAGGAGCGAAGACTTCAATCCTGCTGCATGCTCACCCCACGGCTCAACTCTGGCAAGACCTATCAGCCATGACCTCATCATCATGACCTCTGGCAACTGATGAGTAGCTGGCACTTCCCCCTGTCAAAGTTGGCCCACAGGGTGTGAGGTGGAGATAAAGATCTGGCCCACCAGGTCAAAAACTTCCCCCACCCCTGTAGACCTACGTAAGCTGCTGAGTCTCTGGTTCTATACCAGAAAAGACTGCAGGGTTTTCTCCGCTAAACTTCATTCATATAATTTATGAATTGCTTCCCATGAAGCATTCCAAAGCAATGTAACGATAAAAACAATTTCAATTCTATACGGATACAGAGCAATACAAAATTCTTCACTTAAAAGGTTTGTGGGGAAAGGAAGGTCTGCAGCAGGCATCAAAAAGAGAATAGACAGGGCCTGTGTGACACATTACGGGAGGGAGTTCTAAGGAGGAGGTACCAGCACACTGAAAGCCTGGCTCCTAAGTTGTTCTTTTGAATCTATGCACAATTTTTTTCAGAGCAAACACCTTTCTCTCACCTCCGACTAAATTCATGCCCAAGAGATTCTGATCCTTCTGCTGGTGCGCCAGCCACAAGGTGAGCTGCAAATTTCTGAACGACTGGGTGATAATGTCTCTGGGGGTCAGGGAGAGAGCACTGGTGAGAAATTGGGAATGTAAACCTTTCTATATTAATGTAATGCATTTGACTATTTGAACTAAAGGTTATCATCAAAATTGTATTCTCTCCGCTTTAGGAACAAAAGCTCGATTGGTTAAACATCCCATGAGATGCAAGACAATTATGACGGGGGAATCTTAAGCCTTTTCCAAGAAGAGAGTTAAAGCATCTAGCAGTGGGGATCAATTAAGTGGAGAAGATGGGAAGATGCTGGGTGGTTCGCATGCATCACTGCTCATTACTTTCTCAGTAAATAAGATGAGGTAGGAAGAAGAAAAGTGCAAAGCAGAATGATGGAGCTAAACAGCCTGATTAAAAGAGTGTAAAGAGTTACTGAAGTTCAAAATCATATTCGCCACTGAAGAAATCTGATTAATTGCATTATAAAAATGTTGTAAATAGAATTAGAATACTCAAGAACATTCATTCCTGCAAATTCTGACTTTAAAAAAGTGTATTCAGAACAGAAAAAGAGCTTCCTAGGTTACTAGTGTTGAATAAGGCAACAAGACATTAGTTTCCGTGACACTCACCCGCAGAGTATGCAGTTCCCACAGTGCTGTGTTCTGAGCATTACAGTACTCTGGTTCTTCCAGCTCAGGAAGGTAAAGTCCACTCCCTTGAGATTCATTGTCTAGGAGAAGATCTGTCTTTGGGAAAGTCTACAATACCATCCAAGAAAAGAAAAGGAAAAAAGAAGAGAGTCCCACGTGAAATGGAATAATAATTACAAAGTTGTTACCATGTTTGCCTCAGAAAACAAAATTGCATCTCCCCGAAAAGATAACTATCGATGTAAGAAACTTAAGATCTCTGAATATGTATATGGCCTGATGGATCATGTTAAAAGTCTCTGCTTTCATTTAAAGCAAAATGAACCAACTCTGGGGAACTCACGTCTGCTGTAATAATTTTCAAAACATGTTAAGAATATTTCACATGTGGACCATTTTGTTCATTGTGTTGGAAGGAGCATTTTATTTGTAGCCTACCTCAGGGTAGGCAGCAAGAAGAAGAGAAACCTACAAAGGTCAAATACAATTCCTGCCTTCTCACCTAATGCTAAAACCACTGCTTAGCATTAAATGGACGAGACTCTACCAGTCGAATCAAATGCAACTGGGAGCAGGACATCTGCCAAACTGAGTATCAGTTTCAAACAAGTATTACATATGTGCTAGAGACCCTGGTTTAAAGCAATGGTTAGTTTCAAAAGCCAGTTTCAAATAGCCCATTGTTTGAATTTGGCTTCTTAAGAAAGCTAGCCACTGTTTGTTTTAAACCAGGGTTGTATGAAATGCAAAGTCAAGATTCTTTGAGAGCTAGGGAAGGGGCACAAGCCCAATGCTTCATTCTTGCTCGGCTACATGGGCGTAAATCATGATTTAGTGCAAACCAGCCAATATGTAAGAAATTCCAATTAACAACCAAACTAGGTCATTTTAAGATCAGAATCCAAACACCATTTTCAAACTGCAGCAATTAAAATACCTGCATCTTAGTAGAAAAAGCAATAATCAGCCTCACCACCCAAGTTCTTGACATACAATTGTCTTTACTGCCATCAGCATACTGAACCTGCCAGTCATCAAGCTTACAGCCCCTGGAGCTATCCTTTATACGAAGTATCTATAACAGACACCCCTCAGACTGTTCTAGGCCAACTCCAGTGAAAAGGTGACCCTGATTCTCTGAGTGACAGCTTGGGCCCCGTGGGCATTTCCCCTCTAAAAACTAAATCCAATGCAATGAAAGAGCTAAGATGTTGATGCCCATAGCAGAAAGAATAACTGAAGAAACAACAAGGCAGGAAAGCTGGAGAATTAGGGTTGCCATATTTCAAAAAGTAAAAACCAGGAAGACCCCAACATTGTTGAGGTTTTTTAAAGGAAACCACTGAAATTGTTGAGATTGGTGTTTTGTTTTGTTTTTTGGAAAACCCAAAAGTTGTTGGGCCTTTTTTTTTTTTTTTTTTACAAAAACACCGCCTTTCAGAAATCCCCCCCCCCCCGGATGTTAATTCCGCCTTTGAAATTCCAGTGATGTCCGGGAAAATCCAGACATATGGCACCCCTAGGAGAATGCTGGAGTGACTCCATCTCTTCTGACAAGAATGAAACTTGGCTTGGCGCAGCTAAAAGTGAAATGGAACGCTCTATGCTGGTCTGTATCTGAACAAATGTGTGTGTAGATTTGTGAAGGTATGACATATTCTAAATATGATGTAGGAGATTCAACAGAATGAGTTTGAAACATCCAACAGTTTTAGATCCCAATAGGACTGTAGCTGAAGGGTCTCATTAGCTATGTTTTTAAGAACTTACATGCATTAATGTTCTGTTGGTTGCCAAGATACCAATGCAGGAGTCTGGAAGGAGATGGAGGGCTACGGTGGAGAGGCGCTTTATGAAAGCAAGAGCTCTCTGCTGGGACACCTGCTTCCTACGTTTGGTGAGCATCACATCAAGGCACTGCAGCACTATCGCCACATCTTCATTTGTAGCACCTTAAAACAACACGTGCGGTTCAAAACCCATTTGAATGCAGGAACATATATCCAAAAGAACACCAGAAAGATTGAAGACACCCGCTATTTCCCGATTCTATTTTTAATTTATTTAAGAAAGATTCACCAATTAAGAATCACACCAGCTATTTAGCAAAAAAAGAAACACTACTGAACACCACTGAAACCCACTGGTGGGTTATTTCTGTAGAGAAAGTACCAAGACATACAATTTCACTCCATCTACCATAGAAGTATATAAAAGACAGTACTTGAGCTTTGTTATTACAAAACCATTGAAATAAGGAGTTACCTGCATGTAGTTTAAGTAGTATCTTGTAAAGGTGTGTGTAGAACTTCAAAGGGTCAATGTTAAGGACATCACCTATCCAAAATAATTCCAGTTAAGTAGGTTTGTTGCTGTAACCGTAAAACAACTTACTTCCTTAAATGACAAGACGTTCAAAGGGAATATTTCAGTGTTTTTCAAACTTGGGTCTCCAGCTGTTGTTGGACTATAACTCCCATCATCCCTGATCACTGGTCCTGCTAGCTAGGGATGATGGGAGTTGTAGTCCAACAACAGCTGGAGACCCAAGTTTGAAAAAACACTGCTCTGGGATTTAGTTTCCTCTGGAGCTAAGTGCGTGCTGGAGACTGGTTGAACCTGTGCAATATATTCCTTTAATTACAAATATACAAGCAAAGTCAACTGGAAGAATTCAGATTCCTTAAAACAAACGGGCAACATTGATCCTGGTTCAGAGCCAAAGCAAAAAGTGTCTTCTCGCGGTCTCTCTAGTCCTTCCTCAAAGTCTATCACATTTCCTTGGATGGAGCTTTTTGTTAAATCTTTGACCACTCAAGGCCATCAGACAACCCTAGCAATGGTCCCATTCAGGCTAATCACAAAAGAAATGCAGTATGAAAATTAAACTGTACCTTGACCAGACAAAATGTGGAAAGCAGAAAGAATACAGTGCAGACTCTCTCTGTGGCTTAACACCTGAAAATAAAGGAAATGCATCAGAAAGATATAGACCAAAAGTCTTATATATCTTTAGACAAAGGATAAACTTACCCCTGAGACCATAAGAGAATGTAGAACAAGCAAAAGGTCATCAAAAAATTCCAAATTTATGAGGTGGGCGAACCTAAAATCAAGGAGTTAGATTTGTGAATTTACAGAAGATTTCTCTGTCAAACTCAAAGCATGCCATTGCAATTATAGTTTGTTTTATAGTGCAACTATCTTAAACAACATTCTTAAGTAGTCTTCTCTTTTGCAGTATGATCATTAATCACACACTACTTGTAATCCAAAAAAAGAACAGCATTCCTCCATCTGCCAGCTATCATTTTGAAAACAAAACAGGATGCTATACAAGCAACGCATGAAACAGATGAAATACATACCAAACTTTTTAGCAATGTTATTTTAGAACTGCATTGAATTTCAATTGCTTTTATTCTTCCGACTTTCTTCTACCCTGATTTTTATTTAATTTTTTCTGAGTAATTTTAAGCGAAGTGTTTAAACAAATTTAAGCAGTGGGTTGCATTTAACTAAGTTCTACCCAGGCCCACTGAAATTAGTGGACATGATCAATTTAGCTCCATTAATTGCAATGAGCCTACTCCAGTAAAACCTTTTCAATGAAACTTTTTATGTTGATATAATGTGCCTTGTTAGGAACTTTTATAAAGAATGGTCACTCAAAAATTGCTTTGAAATTCTTACTTTGCAAGGCCTTCCAACACAGCAGGCAAAAGGGGAGACTTCTGTGCTTTTTTCAGTATTCGGAAGTAAGTTAAAAATACAATATTCAAGGTTTCTGTGTGCTGTAGAGAAAAGACACCCACAAATGAACACATATGGAACATTCCGAGTTCACCGTATTTAAGTTCTGTTCACACTTGCCTGGATTTGAAAGCCATTAATCAAAAACCCCTTTAAATTTCCTAGGATTACTTAATTGCTAGCAAGATCAGTTCCTAATTACTGGTTTACATCATTATGAATCATAGCAGGGATAGCTGTGGATAGACACCACCATTGTAATACATAATGCCCTAAACCAGTAATTATTGAATTGCAAGGAAAAAAACAGACCACTAGTCTGTTATTGCACTATTTATACTCCCTCAACTATTGTGCTGAGTAAAAACAACTACTAATAATAAAGATTACCACAATGAGGGATAAATCCGTGCTTATAGTATCAGTCTTTGTGTTTACTGTGCATACAGCCCACCCACATTTTATGACTAGAAACTCATTTCTAAGGAACCACAGAACCAAAGCAAGAATTTGAAACAAGTATTACAATTGGCAATATCTGGTCTTATTTTACTTGTGCATAATACAAAACTCAGCAGTGCACCACACTCGTGAAAATATACTTACCAGTTTCAGTTTTTTCTCTGTGCTCTCTGAGGCTTCTGCTTCTAAGAGTTCTCTTTCTAGTTTCTCTTCTGCTTTCTTCCACTGAAAATGTACAAGGTTTTTTTGTAAGAAAACACAAGATTCTGGTAGTATTAAGGTAATTCCTTTGCAGTCGTTGGGTCAGTTCAGATGTAACGTCTCTGATCAGGAACATGCCGCATGCTCAGTTCCTCCTCTTATGGACTGTGAGTGGTCAGATAGTTACTTCTTCCTGGTACAGGCAACCTAATTGGCTTTTCATCAAATGCTTGCTCTCCAAACCAGAATTGCAAATTTGGATTGGAAACGCAGGCCATGTTTGAAAAACTTCTAAATCATTGTTAGTTCCTAAAGAAGCTGGCTTGTTTAGAACCTAACCCATAGCTGTCAACTTTTCCCTTTTCTTGCAAGGAATCCTATTCGGAATAAGGGAATTTCCCTTTAAAAAAGGAAAATGTTGACAGCTATGATCTAACCTCCAATTTATACACAATGCTAAGTAGAGACTGAGGAAAACACAACCGAAACCATTATCCCAGATATGTGGGAAGAAGTGAGGTGTGTGCACGAGCCCAATACTTTGCTTTGTCTCATGGAGGTTTGCCCATGTAGCCCTAAACCATGATTTTGATTATATGTGAACTGACCATGATGTTTAAAGCAACATGAGAAACAGGAGTGGGACTATTTTCAGCTGTACTAAAAGCCTCTCAGCAGCAAAAGCATGATGGGATCACTTTAATAAAAAATCTTCCCATACATAACCAGCAAGAAACAATCTGCAGGACTTTTGTTTTGCAGTGTTCACATGGCCGCAAAACAAAAGTCCTGAGACATGAACCCAAGAGCTAATTTAGGGGCACCCAAGAATGTCAGCAAGCTCAGCTGAGATTTATTGTTTTATACTATCTCTCAAACAGCAGTCGCTTCCTCGCCAAATCATAATATAGTTTCAAAAGGAGGACGTCTTGAGGAAGTGTTGTTTCAAAATCTCCTTGGACAATGGAACTCACTGGTTAGTTATTTGGATACAAGCCAGAAACCGTTCCATTTTCTAATGAAATTCAAAATATATGTGTACACTACAGCGTAAGAAGTACCTTTCTTTGCATCCTTGAAAGATTTTTCCGTTTCTCTTGATAAGACATGAACCTCTTCTTTGGCGTGATGTCTTCTGCATCTTTTTTCACTTCTACTTCCTTAATTCTTAGGTGAATTAGTGTCATTAGCACCTAAAGATAATCCAGTAACATTTATTTCTCAAATTCATTAAAAGCACAGATCTTACAAAACATAAAACTGCCTGAGACCATTTCTTTCTCTTTTATATCCATATGCATAAATGCCATCCTTGCCAACAACCCATGAAGAATGGAAAGAGTAACGTTTGGGAAACAACTGGTGTGTTTTTTGTTTGCGATAATATGCCATAGTACAGTGGTGCCCCGCAAGACGAATGCCTCGCAAGACGAAAAATTCGCTAGACGAAAGGGTTTTGCGGTTTTTGAGCTGCTTCGCAAGACGAATTTCCCTATGGGCTTGCTTCGCAAGACGAAAACGTCTTGCAAGTTTGTTTCCTTTTTCTTAACACCGTTAATACAGTTGCGACTTGACTTCGAGCAGCAACTCATAGAACGCGGTGTGGTAGCCTTTTTTGAGGTTTTTGGTGATTTTTGAAGCTTTTCCAAAACTTTTCCGACACTGTGCTTCGCAAGACGAAAAATTCGCTAGACGAAAAAACTCGCAGAACGAATTAATTTCGTCTTGCGAGGCACCACTGTCCATTTTTAACTATTGCTCCACACTGGAGAGGAAGGAAGGAACTTACCTCAGGTCTAACATCATAATTCCTGCTTTTCACAAGGCCAGAAATCACCTTCACCACACCAAGTGAGGCATAGCCAAGTTTATCCTGCTTGAAGAGGGTCTTTACTGCACCACAGCACATTTCAGAAATCTGGAAAGTTGGAAGTTTCGATTATCAGTGTTTATTCAACCAGCACTGCTTTCTGGATGAAAAAATGTAAAATGCCATGAACAAAGATTTTTACCCTTCCAGAAAGTGATTCATAATTTACTTTGAAATGACATACAATATTTCAATATACCAGTAACGGCTGCTGTCACGACTATGGGGTATGCCTACCTGTTTTGAAGCATCATTCATGAGTGGCACGATGAGTACAATAATATTATTGTGGAAGTTGAAGTGAGGCAGGGCCACCAACAGCTCACACAAGCACTTCACAGCAATCTCTGCAAGGCCTTTGTATGCTTTTAGTGAAATCACGTTGCTTTTCTTCAGCTTCCTTTGCTTCCAATCTAAGTGAAATATTGCATAAAAGCCTGAGTATTTTGCCATCCCAGCTTCTGAAATTACTACTATTATTTCCAGGTGGGGGGAAAATATATATTACTTGCATATTTCCTGCCACAATGACACATAGGGCTTAGAATGAAAACACACACACAATGCCATATCCTTAAAAAAAAAAATACTAGGAAAAATACTTTCCTAGCCCTGCAACTCAGGATCAAGAGTTGAGATTCTAGAGTTTAAATCGGGGATCTTCTCCATGCTTTGTGTTAGGGATACTACCAATAGCTGCTTATTTCCAACAACAAAATAATTTTAGCGCTCAACATTTAAGAGCATATCCCCATCCTCAGCCATACACCCTGCCTGCTGTACCTTTCACAGATTGCTCCAGATTTTCTAAATAAAACTTGTACTGGCTGACAATGCCTTCTTCAAATTCTCTTAATTTCTGAGTTTCTTTTCTAACCTGTGGATAAACAAAGAAACAATGTAAAACATCTTGCCATAAATCTACTGTGTGACAACTGCAACACATTTTTTTTTAAGTTTCAGAAGATGTCACCATCTGCAGTATCTATTTTGAAGTCTTTTCAAGAAGTATTTGGGGAAATTTGTTACCCAACAGTTTTGAGAGAAAGGTGTACTCTTCATTTTTGGTACCCCAAATGCCAACATTTCAACAACTAAGCTTAAAAACTGTGGGCTATTTTTACGGAAAGAAATCATTTCATAGATAAAAACTCTTAATTTCTTCCTCCATAAATATAACAAGTTGTATTACCCTCCCAACTTGACATTAAGCTACTCTGAAACATACTACAACCTCACCTTTGTGTTTTTCTCTTTCTCAGTTAAAGGTCTGATTTTGTAAGATGGAGTAATGTCTTTGAAAAGCTCCATCAGAGAAATCATCACCAGCTTTCGCACAATCACGGCCACATTGGGATCCTGTTCCATTAACATCGCACGCAACTCTTTCAGCTTCTTTATCTGCTCAAGCAAGGATGACATAACCATGAAATATAATTGGCAACTACAGGTAAACCAGACAAAATTTATCATTGTAATGTGAGGAGCAACAACTACTGCCATCTTCAGAGAACGTGCACACAGAATTCAAGATCGCAACATATTCTAGATATTCATATGGTGCAAAATATTTTAGTAACACTCTATCTTTATACCATCAATTTCTGTGATATCACCCATTTTTCAAATGAAGCTTTAATGGATTTGTATCAGTGAGGAGGTGCTAGGTTTTCCCAAAACTGAGGTCATGCCCCCACTGATTTTTGTTTTAGCTTGTGTGGTGGGGTTTTAGTTTAATCAAACAACTACACCTTCTGAGACAATATGAAAACTGTCAGATCACATCAATTCTACTTCCCAATGTACCCTGGAAAGACTAAAAGACACAGTCTCACAATTGGCAAGGACCAGTTTGTTTTCATCAGCAATTACAAAAGCAGTAATCACAGTGGCTACCTTTCAAATGGAAAATACCTGGAACCCACGGGCTCTTCCTATCTCTCTAAGCCTTTCAGTTTGCAGTTTCACACTGCCAACTGTTTCACTTCAGATTTTAATCTCCCTCCAGAGATTTTTTTGTGTGTGTGAGTGTGTGACAAGTCAAATTCTTAAATTGAAGTACTGCCTGTGAAGCAGTTACAGAACATTGCTTTTAGGGAACAACTTCTCAAAAGGATGGCAAAAACGTTGAGAGGAAAAAATAAAAGCAAGGTTAATGGTATTCATTTAATTCCATGCATAAAACTGTTTCAACAGCATCCAAGAGAAATACTGTAAAAGGAGCCTAAAGGAAAGGAAACTATCCCTTCCAATCCAGAAGGCAATCACACAAAATCTGTGAGATGAGAGCATGAACAACAGCACATAACCCGTGAGACCTCACTGTGCCAAGCCATTAAAAGCCAACATTTGTTTCCACACTAAATATGATGCATCTGAATCTTTGGCATGTAAAACTCATTCTCTTACTTTTTTATGGCATGGCCAGTTTCAACTCAACTGAAATGTTACTTACGTTATTTTCTGGGTCAGACAAGATGGCAGATGCTAAGGCAGCTATGTGCATCTTTTTCTCTTGTAGCTTCTTTTTCCTATGAACTAGCAGTTCTTCAGCAGTGAGAACAGGTAATGGTTCTTCAAGAGCTGGTGATAAAGAAAAACGCTGTTCAGGTCTTAGAGCAGGCTTCCCTAACCTTGGCCCTCCAGATGTTTTGAGACTACAATTCCCATCATCCCTGACCAGTGGTCCTGCTAGCTAGGGATCATGGGAGCTGTAGGCCAAAAACATCTGGAGGGCCAAGGTTGAGGAAGCCTGTCTTAGAGGGTATGTATGCACGTGTGTGTGCCTCCACACCAGAGCTGGAAAGGGTGGACATTTGAAATAGAGACTAGAAACTTCCATTGGCATTCTCATCAGCCCCTGGTCAAACCTTTATTCAGGTAAACGGACCTTTTAGGAGTTGGTTGGGTTTTTCAGGGGGTGGCATTCAGTTGTATTCAGCCAAGACTTTCAAATAATAGTTTAGGTTTCCATTCTCCTTTGTGAGTTACCCTAGTCAGGTTTCTATTCAATTTAGGTTGACTCCATAAACGCAACATCTGGAAACACTTTAAGAGCAATTCATTTCTTTGGCAGCATTATACTTATTTTACTTGCTCTATCCAGTAACTCAGCAATGAGGACAAACCACAAAATGTTCTCTGAACCAATGAAGTAATTTACACCAGAAGAAGAAGAAGAGTTTGGATTTGATATCCCGCCTTTCACTCCCTTTAAGGAGTCTCAAAGCGGCTAACATTCTCCTTTCCCTTCCTCCCCCACAACAAACACTCTGTGAGGTGGGTGGGGCTGAGAGACTTCAAAGAAGTGTGACTGGCCCAAGGTCACCCAGCAGCTGCATGTGGAGGAGCGGAGACACGAACCCGGTTCCCCAGATTACAAGACTACCGCTCTTAACCACTGCACCACACTGGCTCCACCACACCAATATGTTTCAAGAACAGTAACACCATTTGAATGTCCATTAATATTTAATCTGTACAAAATCTTTTTTTAAAAAGGTCTTAAATACCTTGTGCCTCTTCCATTTCTTCTATTTCATCCTTCTCCTCCTCTTCCTCTTCCTCTTTAACTACAAGAAAGAGCAAGCTCTTTTAAAATTCAGCATTGCGAATGATCCAGTTCTTAAATCAAACTGACAGCTTGCCTGGCAATCTTGATTGTGCCTCACCTGGCTTTTCCATGGTCTGTGGAATAATTCCACGTTTGTCTTTGATGGGAAGCAGATGAATAAGTTCTTTTTCAGGCTCAGTCTGCATGCGCCTTGGCTTCTTCTCATATTTCTCAATCACACTCTCACTCTTACGTTTCTTGGCATGAACAGGTTCACTATAAAGTGAAAGACTTGTCAGACTCTCATATGGATAATTTAGAACTCTTACATATAAAAATATTTTCACAAACAGAACTACAAAGGAATAGTTACAATGAAAACAAACTTACAATTTTCTCTATAATGCCACTTAATCAGACTTTTAAAAAAGATTAAACTGGTCAAACTATCTGCCAACTGAAGGCTTTTCCGAATGCTGTAGTTTACCAATGGGAACAAATGAAATTGTCACTATCCAGACCCTTCTGCCTTATTAAGTGCTTCCATTACATTACATTTTCTACAAACAGCTAGCCCAAGCTAATGCCAAGCAGAGATTCTTTTCACAGCAAGTATAACTACAGCAGGTGCTTAACTGTGGGGTTTGTGATTCCATTAATGTCACAGATGCCCTGAACTTTAAAGAGCAATGGAATACTTCTGCAAACTACCCATGCTACTGTTAATGTACCATCAAACTTCTACCTTTGTCCCTTCCTCCCTCCCATATGGAATATGTGAACTCATTCTCTGCAACACTTGAGCACATACTTCTGACTTTTCTTTTTTAAAACAAAAAACAAAAAACTTATTACACAGAGAAGGGGATATTGCTTGGAATAGTAAAACACTCAAGCAGAGAAGACTTAGTCATGCAGGGAAAAGGCCTATTCTGTTATGGCCTTTTGTATTAAAGGTCTGACACTGAGGGGCAAACTTAGAGTCAACATACGTTGAATAAACTCTCAAAGAACAAATAAAACAACAGAAGTGCTGCAACATCCACTATTCCCTAGTTTGCAAACACCTACTTGGAAGAAAGATCTCGTGTTATAAAAGATGCCCTCTGAGCAAGTTCCTCCATTAATTTCATATCATCTTCATCCATCATATCAAGAGGAAGAGCTTCCTCTTCTTCTTCTTCCCTTTCTGCCAAGGCAAATAAAATCAGAATAACTTCAGAGGCACTAAACACACTACAAAAGGCAGATGGAAATACCTTTTACCTTAATTTTGTTGAATGAGGGGCACAACTGTGGCACATTAGTTTAACGAGGGATGAGAATATAAAAGAACACTTGTGAGTAAACAATTACCTTTATGTACAGGGTGAGTCTTTTAAGAGGCCCTGTGGAACATGTGTACTGTACTCTGTATCCACGGGGCCTCTTTTAAAGGACTCACCCTGTATGTAGAATCCAACTGCATTTTTCTACCTCTATATTGCTCTCTGTAGAGCTCATGTGTGCCTGGTAAAATGCTGGTTTCTAATCATGGCTTCCAGGTAAACTATACTTCAGCTGTTCAGACAACCTGCAAGCTATGGTTTGCCTCAAATCTGAACCAGAGCCTGGGAGGGAATGGCCATGTTCAAGAGGGAGCATGATCTCAATGTTCACTCACAGAATGCCAAAGACTGATTTGGCATTAATCTTTGCTTAGCTCCTGAGTGATCACTTAATCCAAAGACAATGTGGGCTTAGCCATTTCAGTTCTGTATCATCAAGGACACTATCCACTGCAATAGTACTTCACTCCACATAGCATTTCCATATTCCCAAAGCAACAATATTTTGCAGTTTGAATAATGGAAAAGTACAGTCACTGAAACAGAAGCACTCCTTGAGTAAAGACATCTGGATTTCACACAATTAACTGAGCAACTCTCAATTATCATCATCATCATCACCTTTTTTTATTTGTATACCATCTTTCTACCTTACAATACTCAAGGTGGTTTACAAACTGAAGAAACAAAAAATGTACAACTTACAACAATCTAATGCAATACAAAAACGTGATAATAAAACTAAAATAAGCAACCTACATCAAAAAGTAACTTTCAACAATTATTAGAATTATACAAAATAATAATATCAACATATAAAAGTTAAACAGAAATCCACTCAACAGTTACAATAAATAATTTCTAAACTATAATTAATAAAACAATGGCAAGCCACAGTACATAAAATAATACAATACAAATTGAGAAGCAGAGACTGGAGGGTGGGGTAAGGCAGGTGGAAGGAGGGCTTGCCTGATGAAGTCTCTCTGCTCACAGTTCTTCCTCCAAGCACAGCTTCTTTATGAGGATTCCTAGGGCTGGGGGGGGGGGCAAGGCAGGTGGAAAGAGGCCTTGCCTGATGGAGTCTCTCTCCTCACTAAATTTTGTTGCACTAAAAATGGATTGCCTTGAAAAAAAACTATATGAAGACTATCTTTACTTACCTTTAACCACTAATGTGATGACCCCAACTTTTAAATGAATAATTCAAAACATTAGCCAAAAGTGCTGTTATCTACCACAGGCCTTTTGAATTGGATGGGCTAGAAATTTGGGTGGAATTAAATGACTACTAGTCATAATACCTTGAAATGCCAAATACTGGAAGCTAAAAACAACAACCCAGAGAAGAGCTGGTTCCCATCATGCTCTATTTGTAGGTTACCCAGACGTACCCAGCTGTCCAGGTGGAAACAGAATTATGCACTAAATAAAAATCTATACATTAAAGCACAATCCTATACACGTGTATTAAAATTAAGTCCCACTGGACTGACTCCCAATGTAAGTTAGTATAAAATTCCAGCCTTCTCATGGCCCAAGCTTCCGTGGACTCAAGCCCATTTTTTTCAGATGCAATGGATGACCTGTTGTATCAGAATCCCTGTTACTTACATTTATTCTATGGGTAAGGCAGCTTCATTTTGAGAATCACCGCTCAAAAATATAATCAGTCCCTAGAATTAGTTATCAAAATCAAAACATTATGAGAAAATGCTCTAGTGGGGTGGGGAACCCCGAAAGATGGTGCAACTGCTGTAGGCTGCATCCAGCCTATTAACTGCCAAGGTTTACTTCAATAACCTGTATCGCTCACATGCGAACTGCCTGATTTGAGATATGTATAACATTTTACACTATGAAAAGCACTTCACATAAAGGGTCACAATCTAAAAGGGGACCTCATATTCTGTGCCATAGTGAAAACCTCCGGATACCATGGAAGCCTATTACTATTATGTCCTCACCACACACACACACACACCCAGTCTCACCTGGATGTTTTTTCTTGTTATCCTCCAAAGGCATTGGCTTCTTGGATACAGCATCTTTGACAGCTTGTCTGAGCTTCCTTTGTTCTTTTCGGTATTTCTTGGCAGTACTCTGCTGCTTGAACTGTTTGTTTTTTAACTTGTTGTCAAGTTTTATTTTACTTGTTTTCAACAGCTTGCGGAAGCTTGGAACCCGTTTTTTGCTTTTTCTCTGGAGGCGATAAGGGCTGTGTTAGTTGACACGCATCTATCCATAATATTCCTAAGACCTTTTTAACTTAAGCCTTATAACGTTTAAGCAGCAGCAGCATAAATGACGGCCAAGGTTTTCGAAATGCTCGAGATGGAAATATTAAGCTAACATCACACGGGAAAGAAGAAGTGGGATAGATGGAGGACACGCTACTAGTTTGATTAAGGCGCAATATCTACTTTCAAGAACGCAATTGATTGATTTGGATTAAGAGAAATAAAGGCTAAGGAACCCTAAAGTAAAAAGCCAAATTATGCCAGGTGATTTGTAAATGGAAAAATAAATAAATGCTATCGCTGAAAATTCCAGTTTCCAAATCACACGCGCACCCCAGAGGAGCCACTCTGCACACCGATAGGGTGCTGGACTACAACTCCCATCATTCCCTGCCAGCGTTAGCCAGGAGGGACGACGGGAGTTGTAGTCCAACAACATGTGAGGGGGAGATAGGGGTAAGCGTCGCTGTTCACGACGAGGCTGTTCCCGGCCGCGGTCCCTCCGCCAAGCCCACCAGAACGAGCCTCTCCCGCGGCGCCTCGCCATTTATCCCTCCGCTCCACCTCCTGCTGCCCAAGCGCCGCCCAGCAACCCCGTCAGGGTATCCCGAGGCTTCCTCCCCCCACAGCCAAAGCAGCCGCCCGCCCCCCAAATCTCAACCCCCACCCCAATTCTCTCTCTCTCTCTCTCTTTCTCTCACCGGCTTCATGGCAGCGGAAAGCAAGGAAGGCGAACACGCTCGGAGCAAACCAACACGCCTCAGCCACGCGAGGCACCGGAAGTAGCTCTCTCCAGCCAAAGAGAGGGCGGAAAAGCCATCAGGAGGTCAGGCGGATCCTGCTTCCCCACAGCGACCTCTGTCGGAGAGGAGGAGGAAGGCAAAAGGCATCTCTCCCTGCAAGCCCAGCGCCAGGCAGCGACGACTCACTTTCTCAGGGTTTTTTATGAGCCCACAGGAGCGCTTTCGAGGGCGCCCAAAGGGGTGGGTTAGGCTGAAATGGGGCTCGGTCCCAGAATATATAGTCGCAGAGGGGAGAAGAGACATAAAATGAGACCAGGAGGAGCTTTCCGGTTTTTTTGCTCAAATTCCCATGCATGGACCATCGCTGGTTCCCTGGGTGTAGCGGGGGGGGGGGGGGAGGCAGCTTCACAGACACAGACACACACCCATCAAGTAAATAAATAAAAATACTTGAGTAGAAATTGTAGAAAGATTTGGACAGATTTCCCCTCCCCCCGGAGCATTCGGGGTCAAAAGAAATTTAGAACAACTGTTGTCAAGACAGTTGACAACAGTTGATGGGCTGCATCAATAGGAGTATAGCATCTAGATCAAGGGAAGTAATAGTGCCACTGTATTCTGCTCTGGTCAGACCTCACCTAGAGTACTGTGTCCAGTTCTGGGCACCACAGTTCAAGAAGGACATTGACAAACTGGAACGTGTCCAGAGGAGGGCAACCAAAATGGTCAAAGGCCTGGAAACGATGCCTTATGAGGAACGGCTAAGGGAGCTGGGCATGTTTAGCCTGGAGAAGAGGAGGTTAAGGGGTGATATGATAGCCATGTTCAAATATATAAAAGGATGTCACATAGAGGAGGGAGAAAGGTTGTTTTCTGCTGCTCCAGAGAAGCGGACACGGAGCAGTGGATCCAAACTACAAGAAAGAAGATTCCACCTAAACATTAGAAAGAACTTCCTGACAGTAAGAGCTGTTCGACAGTGGAATTTGCTGCCAAGGAGTGTGGTGGAGTCTCCTATTTTGGAGGTCTTTAAGCAGAGGCTTGACAACCATATGTCAGGAGTGCTCTGATGGTGTTTCCTGCTTGGCAGGGGGTTGGACTCGATGGCCCTTGTGGTCTCTTCCAACTCTATGATTCTATGATTCTGAATCTGCTAGACAAGAGCCAGACTGAGGATGGAGGTGTATCCGCATCACCCCCGCACAAAGGCTTTGTTTTTGTAGGGACAAGCTTTAAGATGCCTAAACAAAAAAAGGTTAGGAAAAGATGAGGTTTAACGCCTCCTACCCCACCAGAGATTGTCCACTATTAAGCATTCTCAAATTGTGGCAGTCTTCATTTTTGTGCCTCTGACTTCCCCCACCTGCCAATAAATGGGACAATGAGGAGACTAGCGCCAATACTTTCAGTGGCTGCATCTGAAGGGGACAGAAAACGGTTGCGATTGTGGAGTTGCACATTATCAAGGAACAAAGCAAAGCTTATTTTAGGAGATAGCAGTGCTGTCCAATCTAGTGTTTACCTACATTTGTCCAGACCTATAGCCTGCCTACTATAGCCTGATTGGCCCAGGTACAATATCTCACACGCATTAGAAACCCAAAGATTTGCACATGGGGTTTTAAAACACGAATTTCATTTAACCAAAGATCTTGAGTGCTTCCTTTTTTCCCATAGAAGGGGGTACAAAATAGCAGAGGGTGAGGCACTCGCATGGATCCTATGCAGTCATGAATATATTCTATAGCAACAGTTTTAAGCTTTAAAACAATTATAGCAAATTACTTGCCTGGCATTTTCTAAGACTAGCAAAAACTGCTATAAGCAAGTACGTAGGTTTGATGCAGCTCAGCCAGCTCAGCTCTCCGTGCCAATATCTTGAAAAAGTACATGCTAAACATTTAAGAGAGGTTTAGCCAGAAAGGGACATGTCAAAGTATTCTTCAGAATGCAATTACGTATTACTTCAACCCAGCATCACATAGCAGAAAGGTGGTTTCTAAATGCAGATGGCAACAAATGGAAAAAAATTCTTTAAATTGTTCTGCTCAGGTACCTATCACTGTTTTAAGCCTCAGCCTGCTTCAGGGGAGTCTGTGGCCTAAGTTTTCACAAGAACACTGCTTTGGAATTAATTCACAAGTCTTACACCTATCAGACCTGGCTCGTCTCATGCAACTCACTCGTGCAATGGGTGTACTTATCAAATAACTTATCTCTCGGAATGCTGACCTCAGTTCCGGCTCTAAAGGCATTTGCTGCAGTCCCCACAGCAGCAAAAGGGCCTTTCAACAGAACCACTCCATTTACATAAAACATCATAGAAAATCTATGAAAAAATGTTTTTATTGCATACCCCATGTCTTCTACACTGAGGCTTGCCTTATTCAAGAACCCCAAATCATGGTGCCAGCATTCTCAGTGTATCCCTTGTCAAGGCATCCAGACTCCGATAACCATGGGATAAAAAAACGCAGAAATCAGTATTCTTTCTTAGTCTGTGTGAGGAATCCTGAAAAAATCTGTTCATTTGTAATGATGCTATACATCTATCCTGATTTTTAAAAATTATACTTTACATTTGGTGCTGTTAGGCAGCTGCCTTAGGTTTGTACCAAACTACGACATTTAGGAACTAAATGGGACAGGTATTTGCATATGAAACAGGGATGGGTAAAAAAAACCCTACGGTTTATGTCTGAGCTCTGCTTCTCTGGGTTCTGCTTCTCTGCCAAGACATTCCCTGGCACAGGGCAGCTGCTTAGCCACTCTGTTTAAGAAAAAATAGTTTTGCACAGACTTGTTCCAAACTGAGTTAATGTTTGTGAGAAGGATTGTAATTCCCTGTGAGGTTTCAACCAATCATAACCTTTTACCGAGAACTCTATTTGTAGACTTTAAAATGTCACCCCTTAGAATCCCAGCTTCCATTATAGATGGGGTCATGATGTCTGAAATATAAATCTGTAGAAGCTACTGAAGATTCAGAAGTTTTCAATATAGCTTTGCATCTGAGCGGGAGAATTAAATGAAGAGACATCACTCATTCTGCTTACAAGTTTTATTTACATAGGAATAGTTACTAGTGGTCTTGAATGAAGGCAAAATACCTTCTATTTACAATTTATATACATGTGTATACTTGAAAAGTAAGAAAACTGTACAAGAGAACCCAAACAGAGGACATACACGGGAACCAAGTAAGTAAATACATAAGAAAAGAAAGACATTTTAACTTCAAATTGTATGTTGTAAGTAATATAAAGTGTAGTTTTAAATCTGATAACGATACATAAATATTCCAACATACTGTAACCCAAATCTTTAAAACCGGTTCTGCAACTTCTTTTAACACTTGACAGCTGAAGTAGTCTCTCTTTTCTTTCAATTTTTTAATGCAATGATAAATTTCCACTTCATTTCCACGTACAGGGAACAGGTACAAAAAAAATCATAATGCATTTTTATTTACATTAATACTATCAAAATGGATTTAGAAAGAACAAGCATTAGCTGCTCAGATTTTAAGAGGTATCCTTTCCATCTCCCTCCAGTTCAAATGTCATTTTTAAAATGTTTTGGAGTGTGAAGGAAGTTTAAGAGCTTCCATAGATCACATTTACAGTACAGTGCTGATGTTAGATGTGACTGACAGTATGGATTTAGGGTATTAATTATTGTACACACTGCAATTCAAAACTATTCCATTTTGCATTTAAGTGAGAAAGGTTTTAATATACAGGGACTCAAACTTTCACATTAACATTGCTTAAAATGTGCAAAAGCATTTGTCACTAGCTTATTCATTATACTAGTGTTTATCATCAAGTATAAGTCACTTTGATTTAAAAAATAAATCAAGAACTGATCTGATTTTCGTGGAATAGGAATCCAATTTTTCTGTAATGTAAGCAAGCTACCTACCAAGTACTTCAGGAAGCAAAATTCCAGAAACCCATCAGTTGCTTATACAAGCACACAGTTAAAATAGTTCTCTTAACCACTGCCATCTTTAGGCCAAAAGACTTTTTGCCCATGACTTTGCGGCAAAACTTGACGCAGCATACTCTGTTCCACCTTACGTACATTCATTTAACCAAAGAGTGAAGCTGCAGTTTAAAAGGAGTTTAGCAAGACATATATAAAGCCTCCTATTATCTGGCATGTATACCAAAGCAAAAAAACTTATTTGGTCCTAAGAATTTCACTGGTTAATTTTGGAGGTATTTGTACCAAAATGTTTGGTTCAGGTAGCAGTTTTTGGGCCTTACTTTTTAAACGCCTGCTTTCCTCCCAAAAGTGCCTTTGTGATCATCATAAAAAAGGTATCCCTAAAAATTTAAAGTACCAACAAAAGTTATTACAAATTTTTATTGCATTCAACTTTAAATATTAAATATGCATTAGCCACTTTCTCAGTTTCATAAGTTTTTATTGTTTTGCTTCCTGTGAAAAGGGCTCCTCCCACAAAAAGCTCTTTAATACTGGCAACAGGGTGAACATTTCATCAAATTCCACCACTGTACTCAGTCAAATACTGTCTCTTCCTTAGGTCTTCCCAAGCTGTTTCTTCTTAGTGGTTTTCATTGATAAGATGTTTAAAATCCTTTAACAAGCAAGTGGTTTCTTTATTATTTCCAATAAACTTGAAATTAACTTTTTAGTGCTGGACTATGGTTCTTGTCTCCTTCTTTGCTATCCTTCATTAATGATGCAAACACCTGCAAATTGATTTTTAGGTAAGTGTTAAAAATCAGACACTATTCAATCTCTCATTAACTTTTATCAATACTGATACCTCGTTGCAGGTTCGTTGCATCCATCATTATCACTGAAGATTATTTCATTCCCACTCCATCTCTTTCCCCCCGAGTAACCCAACATACAAAGTGTCAATCCCCAAGTGATTAATAGAAAACAGGGAATGAAAAAGCACCATGACTCTTGAAAATGGTCTGCCTTAGAATCACATGAAGCCCTTCTTTCTGCTCTCCAGTCAACAAGGGTTATCCACAAGTTAAAACAACACAGCTAATTTTCCATTTTAGCCTACAGAAGGGTTTAATATGGAAAGATACACTGCTCATTTTACACCACCTGCTCTTTTGGGACTCTTGTAGAGCAGGAGGCACACAAAGAAGGGCCTTAGATGACGACTGTGGCGTCAAGAATTTACAACAGAAATATTGCTGCACACTGTAGCTGTGTAGTAGTTTGCCATAGGGTTAAAATATAAATGCTTTGAGTTTAAGGAAGTGTAGCTAAAGGTATTTCCCATTTAATAAGAGTTCAGTACACCACCCATGAAGTAGCATCATGACAGCATGCCCCACGCCCTCCTGAAAATGACAGGTAGGCAAGTTGTACTGCCTCCCCATGCAGACACAGCACATCTTGCAGGAACACACCAGGGCCCTCATGAGACCTTCCCAGAACCTGCTAAGCAAGGTGGAAGATTTTTAAGCCCTCTGCCTTGCTTACCAGCCTCTGGTAAGACCCCGCAAGGATCCCGAGATCATGCGTGGGGGGCAAGGCCTACTCAGCACGCCAGCTTTGGACAGATAGAGGTTGGGAGGGGTCCTGTTCCAGGGGCATTCCTGATTTTATGTGATTTTGCCTTTGCAAACAGAACCCCAGAGCCTATTCCCCATGTAAGCTGTGTGCTTACTGTATTTCTGCTGATGGTTTAATATTATTTTATGTGTGTATGGAGAGAGAGAGAAAGCATGTTCATATATTTTAATTGTTTACTGTGTTTATTCTCGCTAAGCTGTCCTAGGCAATGTGTTTTTGAGGGCAGAAAATCAACAGTTAACGTGACCCAATTCATTTATAATAAAAATGAACACTTACCTGAGCCCATTTTTTGTTACTATTCTGCATCTGAATAGATGTAATACAAGTAAAGAGCTTCTCCGACGTGATGTCTTCAGGTAGCTTTGTTAGAAACTGTGCTATATGAATGAAGTCCATCTGCAGGAGGATATCTTCATATAGCCGAAGAATTCCTAATCCAGTTCTGAACAAAAATTCTTCTCCGTCTCTACAAAAGACATCCCAGACGCGACAGGCCAGATCAAGGGGTAGTGACTTGCTGTACAGGGTGAAGATCCTGAGGGGTGGGGGGTTTTTTTTGGAAATCAGAAGTATCAGGAACATGAGGACAAACTACATGCCATCAATTTTGTGCTGTGAACTTTGAGCTCCTTCACTGTCAGTGGTATTTTATTTAGGTAAATGTAAAGGGACTCCTGACCGTTAGGTCCAGTTGTGACCGACTCTGGGGTTGCGGCGCTCATCTCGCTTTATTGGCCGAGGGAGCCGGCGTACTGCTTCCAGGTCATGTGGCCAGCATGACTAAGCCGCTTCTGGCGAACCAGAGCAGCGCACGGAAATGCCATTTACCTTCCTGCCAGAGCGGTACCTATTGATCTACTTGCACTTTGACGTGCTTTGGAACTGCTAGGTTGGCAGGAGGGTATTTTATTTAGAAGTCCATTAATACTTTGGATCTGGGAAAGACACACTGATAGGTATCCCACTCACACAAGCTGACTCTGCAAATTTTCCCTGATCTCCCCCCTCCCAATCCACTGCAGTCCCCCGTACCAAGCTTTTCCTGGTGGAGGGAGAATGGTACAAGAAGCTGCAAGAGAGAAGGAGGGGTGGGAAAGCTATACTGCATGAGCAGACATTCACTTGTGTAAGTTTAGACACCGACAATCACAGCTAGATGGGAATTGTGTTCCCAACTTGCCCCAACAACTGCTCACCCCGCCCCCCTCAACCACACAGAATGGAGAAATTTCTACAGAGTGCCCATTATCTGTATTATCAAACTTCAGCTGCAAGTTTATCCACTTAACACAGAAAGCAAAACAGAACCTATTCAATCAATATTCCAACTTACCAGTCTATCAAGTATATGTCAGGGGTAAGTTTGTAGGATTTAAAATGGTGAAACAATTTGGGGAGGTTTTCCTCAAAAAATACTTCAAATGCTGCAAAGTACTTCAGCATCTGTAAAGAAAAAAAGAGAAAAAACTAATAAAAGTCAGGGGGGGGGGCGCACAGGGTGCCATAACTAATGAAGCCTTCAAGGAAGCTATACCCCTGTCTACAGGACATATTCTGCTGGTTTTAGTGAAGAAAATGCAGCGTACATCATTTAAATAGTAAAACTTCCAGTGCAGTTGCTATGACAACTGTAGTATCTGTACTTCTTCAGCAACAAATTTGGCCAACTACACTTACAGTGTAGACAACAAAAAAATGAGCTAGTCACTTTTTCATTGCTATCTTTCCATCCTGGCAAAAGCAAGAAATTGGCTGTAGGGTAGTCATTAGCCCATTGTTTCCAGAAAATGAATTATAGGAGAGGAAGCTACAAGAACAGAATTCTGAAAAGGGGTGGTAAATTTTAACAAAAGAAATAGTTTCCGATTTCATTCCAGAGACACAAGTACCCCTGCTAGTGGCAAGTATGAATGCAAAGCACTGTTCTTTAGGAAAGCAGAAATTCTACTGGGTGTAGACTGACACCCATTTCCTGCCTGTTAAAAAGATTCTAGTTGTCACAAAATGGTTTAAGTGAAATAGTAAGTTACGAGACACTGGAACTTGTATATACCATGCTGTGATCCACACGGAAAAAGGCCAATTGGCATGGCTTGTTCAGGAGGTTTGCAAAGGCAATGAACGCATCTGCCTCTTCCAGATTGAGAATAAGGACTGCAGCAATGAAGGACATTCCCTGGACCTTCAAAAAACAAAAGCAGTGAAAGTGCATTAAGTAAACTGTCTCATTTTTATATTAAGGTAGTGATCTGTAAGCTACAGTATTAGTAAAGGCTAGAACGTAACCAAATTTATTTACAGTTTTGACCAAAAAAAAAAGGCTAACTTGTTACAGAAATGCTAAATTCAGTACTTAATGAGTTATCATTCAAATGCTCAAGGCAGTAACGTGATTAGGGCAACTTAGACCTGCTTCAATCACTGAAGTTTCCACTCATGGATGTATGGGTAGAGTCTACAGCATCCTGGAGTAAGGCTGCTAATGTATTTTTTTAATAGCTTCAGTAGGAAGAATTGGCAGGTGGTTACCAGACAAATATAAGGTGGTAAAGCCAACACATGAATCATCTACATTCAGGGATTTTCTCCCCTTGCTTTTCTAGGAGCTAATGCCATAGGGAAGGAAAATCTATACAGTGGTACCCCGCAAGACGAATGCCTCGCAAGACGGAAAACCCGCAAGACGAAAGGGTTTTCTGTTTTGGAGGCGCTTCGCAAGACGAATTTCCCTATGGGCTTGCATCGCAAGACGAAAGCCCATAGGGAAATGCTGGCGGTCAGGAGCAAAGACTTTCGCCCACAGCCGGCCTTCAGAAGAGGACCTCTTCTGAAGGCCGGCGGGGGGCAAAAGTCTTTGCTCCCCCCCGCCTGCCTTCCCCCCGCCTGCCCCGGGCGATCTTAAAATGCGGGCGGGCGGGAGCGAAGCGTTCGCTGCCGACCCCCAGCATTTTAAAATCTCCCCGTGTCCTGGGAAGATTTTAAAATGCTGGGGGTCGGGAGCGAAGCGCTGCCGACCCCCAGCATTTTAAAACCTCCCCGGGACACGGGGAGATTTTAAAATGCTGGGGGTCGGCAGCGCTTCGCTCCCCACCCCCAGCATTTTAAAACGCTGTTCCGAAGTGGGGCGGGGGGCGGGAACACCTGGCCCCGCCGCCCCACTTCGGAAAGCTGTTCCGAAGTGGGGAGGGGGGGCGGGGACACCTGGCCCCGCTGCCCCACTTCGGAAAGCTGTTCCGAAGTGGGGAGGGGGGGCGGGGACACCTGGCCCCGCCGCCCCACTTCGGAAAGCTGTTCCGAAGTAGGGCGGGGGGGGCGGGAACACCTGGCCCCGCCGCCCCACTTCGGAAAGCTGTTCCGAAGTGGGGCGGGGGGGGGGGGCGGGGACACCTGGCCCCGCCGCCCCACTTCGGAAAGCTGTTCCGAAGTGGGGCGGGGGGGCGGGGACACCTGGCCCCGCCGCCCCACTTCGGAACAGCTTTCCGAAGTGGGGAGGAGGGGCGGGGACACCTGGCCCCGCCGCCCCACTTTGGAAAGCTCTTCCGAAGTGGGGCGGGGACACCTGGCCCCGCCGCCCCACTTCGGAAAGCTCTTCGGAAGTGGGGAGGGGGGCGGGGACACCTGGCCCCGCCGCCCCACTTCGGAAAGCTCTTCGGAAGTGGGGAGGGGGGGCGGGGACACCTGGCCCCGCCGCCCCACTTCGGAAAGCTGTTCCGAAGTGGGGAGGGGGGGCGGAAACACCTGGCCCCGCCACCCCACTTCAGAAAGCTGTTCCGAAGTGGGCCGGGGGGGCGGGGACACCTGGCCCCGCCGCCCCACTTCGGAAAGCTCTTCCGAAGTGGGGAGGGGGGGCGGGGACACCTGGCCCCGCCGCCCCACTTCGGAAAGCTGTTCCGAAGTGGGGCGGGGGGGGCGGGGACACCTGCCCCATCTGCCCCACTTCGGAAAGCTGTTCCGAAGTGGGGCGGGGGGCGTGAACACCTTCTGAAGGCGGGCAGGGGGCGAAAGTCTTTGTCCCCCCTGCCTGCCTTCCCAGGGGCTTTTAAATCGCCCCGGACAGCGGAGAAGTCCTCCGCTGTCCCAGGGTTTTTTAAAATGCTGGGGGTGGGAAGAAAAGCCCTTGCCCCCCCCCAGCCTTCAGAAGAGGTCCGGGGACAGACTGTCCCCGGACCTGGCCTGAAGGTGGTTTCCCTAGGAACGCATTAATTGATTTTCAATGCATTCCTATGGGAAACCGTGCATCGCAATACGAAAAAACCGCAAGACGAAGAGAATTGTGGAACGAATTAATTTCGTCTTGCGAGGCACCACTGTAGTAGAATCTGGTGCACAATTACTGGGAAGTCCCAATCACATGTCAACAGGATTTACAGACTCATCTCTGCAGGCTACAGTTGAGCCATTACCTCTAGACCAGGGCTGGGAAACATTTTCAGCTCCAGGACAGATTCGTAGCTTCCCCATCCACAACAGGCTACATTACTATGTCAGGTAACATCAAAGGGGCTTGTCATCAGAACCAAGCAGCTAACTGGTACCGGCAGAGAGCTCTGCTTTGCCCATTTGCTGGTGCAGTTTGAATCCAAACCACATCTGCAAACAGACATTCATTCTCTGTGTACCAGCAAAGCTGTCCACACAGTTGGTCAGTAGAGGGAAAACATCCCTTTGCTGATGCAGTTTGAATTTAAACCATAACTGTAAATATACAACTTCAAAGCGCCAATCAGCTAAGCAATGCTATCAACAATACCTCCTTGTCAAAGAGATACTGGAAGTGTACTTCAAGCTCCCGGTTGTTCCTTCACTGCAACACCACATCTGATGTCAGGTGTGGGGCAGGCGGGCGTGTACTGAGGAACATGATCCTGTGAGCCAGAGTAGGACCCCTGCCAGATCCAATTAGGCTCATTGGCTGGTGGTATCCCACCACTCCTCTAAATGCAACAGAGCAACTGGATTATCTATAAAACTATCACCCATACATGAAGTTGCGGGCAGGATTTGAAATATAAGCAATGGATTATTAAAAGAATTAATGGTATTGGGTTTAGATAATAAAAACATATGTGTTTTAAAACAGCTAATAAAAAGAAGTAATAAAATAAACACCAGGAAAGGAGGGGTAGGGAGTCAAAAAGAAGTTATGTATGTATGTATGTATGTATGTATGTATGTATGTATGTATGTATTAAAAAAACTATCGTAAGTGTTTTGCAGTATCTATGGAGACATTATATGTAAATGTATGTGTGTGTGTGTGTGTGCGCGCACACACACACACACACGCACAAATATGAGAGACAGACCAACCTCTTCTATTGGTGCTACACAGGCAAGCTAAATTGAGATAGTTTACTCAGCAAAAACTATTCCTTTAAACATCAAGCTAATATTTGTATGAAACGTCATTATAATGTGAAGAATGGCAATGTTGTAAGGATACTTACATAGCCTACATCTGGTCTGTAACATGTATATGCTCCCAGGACACTGTGCAAAAGATCATGATAAGGGCCACCCTGAAGTGAAAACAACGGAAAAAAGAAACGTATATGTTAACATTTATTTTGTTTTTCTAGCTTTATTTTGAATTCAGAAGACTATTTCCACTGGGTCACAATATATTCAATCTATACAAAGTTAGGCATGCCCAGAAGCTTGGCTATATATGTGTGACAGCAGCACTGAATTTTCTACAAGTCCATTTGTTCCTGACTGCATGGAACTGTAACAGCTCCAAAAGACTAAAAAAACACCTCTACCTATTACCTATGAACACATGTGCAAGCGAGTGCACACTTTCTCCATTCTATTGTACTACCTCCAAGCAAACAAGGGACAGTGAGCTAAAGTGTCAACACTTAGGAACGCTGGCAGTCACCCCAAACTGTACAGACAAAGTGCATTGTTTTCTCCTAATGTTCTCTGGACTATACGTACTGCCAAGAGCTGTTTCAGTGCGACAAAATGTAACTCTGAATTCACAACACTTGTGATCCAGCAAGCGTTTTTTGATGCGGAGAAAGCCTTGCATACAACAAATTGTGTATTTTCTTCCACCACTATCATCCTGTCCCAGATTGTGAAAAAGTAATTTCAGACAGATTCTTGGTTGTTAATAGTTTCCTCCTCCTCCTCCTCCTCCTCCTTTTTTAGTGGAGACATTAGGTCAGAGGTCACCAACATGTTGCCCACTGATAGTGTGCCCACCTGTACCTCCTACAGTACCCACAATGTGTCTCAGTAACTTATCCACTCAAATATCCATGAGACACTGTTTGCTCTTCCTGCTCAGCTCCTGCTTGCACTGACTCAGCTTCCCCTAAACTGAACACACTCCCTTAAACATGTCTACATTTCCCTGGATGCCAGGATTTGACACATACCCTCTCATCCGTTCTGAATAGAGATACAAATAGCTTCTCGTAAGCAACTGCAGCAGTGGTTGATATTTGCATCCCCCCCCCATGAGGTGGCTGATGAGGGGGGGGGCCTGACAGCACCACATTGAGAGCCTGTCCTTTCTTCTGTGCTTTAAAATGTGGCAGCCATTATGCCAAACCCCCGACAGCAGCCACTGCAGCTCAGAAAGGTTGGCGACGCTGCATTAGGTTATCATATAAATGAAAATTACAGAAACTGTTTTGCAATTTAGTAGCAGCAGGGGTGAGGTTAACTAAACAAAACAGAAAGCCTCACACCTGAACATTTGTTATTTCATCATTTAGTAACTCATATTGGAGCTGAAAATTAACTTTCGGGTTTGCAGGCTGTTCATTTAGGAATGCAAACTGGCTAATCAAATAAAGAAGGGAAACTATCTAGACACAAAGTTTCAGGTGAGGCTTGAGCAAGGCAAACTAACTCTGCAATAGACAGCTCTCTGGGGTTTTTTTATTCTGTCTAGTTGGAATGCACTTTCAGTTTCACCAGAAACAAAAGAGGAAGACCACTCAAGTCTCTTGAGTAAACAGATCCTATTTTAACTCTGGGGATTAAAAGCTTCTTTGGGTCAAGGGACCTGCTATTTTGCTTGTTACACTGTAACAGCATACACAGAGATGGAACTATATAAATAACTTTGTATAGGGGCTTCTTCTTACATGGCATTATAGACTGGAATGCCAATACCAAAATTCCAAGTCCACAAATGTTAAAAGGGGCAGGCACTATCGTTTTTCTATTAAAACATATGCAGAGGTCTGACATATATTCGAAAAGGGAGGCGGGTGAGTATATTTTTTCCCCTTATACTACACCATTTGTTTAGTTATTTGATATACTATCAAACAGTTCTCTGAAATCTGTTTTGTAAGTATAGTAAGATGCCATTTTTTCATGTTTTTAAAAAGCCAAACACTTAACACTTGCAGATTTGTACGCTTGTACTTCTGCCAGAATATTGTTATTTGAACAGCCGTGGAACTGGCTTACCTTCCCAGTTGGCAGTGGTGAGCAAGCATAAAGTCTAGCTGACCAGGTGATCTTTTGTTTGCAGTTATGCCCCACCCCCCAGAAACAATGGCTTAAGCCCCGTAAGACCTGCTATGTTTGCTCAGTGAATGAAGGCAACAAGGTTTGCAAGCTGCATTTACATTCTATTGCTTTAGTTGGACACATCAATCAACCTCTCCCCAAACCCCAGCACTCGCCAGCCTGGAAAATGAATTTTAGCTTGCTTGCTATAGCTGCTTTGTTTCCTCCCACACTCCACCCTTGCAAGCACATAAAGCAAGTCAAAGATCTAGCTATTCGACTGCAGGGAAACAGATGCATATACAGAACATTTGCTAACCTGGTCAGATAAAACACTCCCTCTAAGTACCATGCCAAGAAAATGAAGTTATAGAGTTAATACCTGATACACAAGTGCCTTTTCAAATTATTTTTGAGTCACACTACTATTAATGTAGCATGGAATTCTTCAGCTGCATGAATCCATGGCAGAAAATTCCATTTTTTAAAAAAAACAACCTTTCATTGACAGATTTTTATTTTTTTTAAAGAAAATCAGCCACAGCGGGGAAAATGACCTCATGTTTAACATGTTTGTATCTGAAGAAAGTCAAAAACATTTTACCTTCTGAAAAATATAGAGGGATGGAAATGTGCGGGATATATCCAATTTTATTAGCTCCAAACTAGCCTCCCGATCAGCAACTGATACTCCAGCATCTACAGAGATTAAAGCATGCAGATTTTTATATATGTATATGTCTGTAGAGTTATTTATACAGTAACGTAAGACTATGGCCATCTTCTACGTAGTCTGACTATTATTTCCAATCAGAAATTAAGAAAATACTAACTTAATTTAAAGAAAGCAGGAAAAGGTGTAGAGAACAACTATTTCATTCAACTATCATTTTAACCTATGAGTTGTGTTTGGTATACCACTGCAAAAATAAAAAATGGATTAACTCAAGCAGGCACAGATGTGTTGCCACAGTCCTCCCATTTTGTCCCCTCACCTCCATTTTGTCACAGAATTTCCATCCTATAGTTGGTAAGGGCTCGGCAACCCAGGACAAGGATGTCAGACTATCTAGACTGTGCACTACTCTCTCTTGACCTGGGAAAGAGAGTTCCTAACCCTAAATGTCCAGGAGCTACAGACTTCTTGGACTTGCCAAGTCAAAAGCAACTGCATCTTAATTTAAATTTGGACAATGCCCTGCTACTCATTAAACTGGCAATACAAAGATCCCCATGCCCTTTTGACACAATGGAACCACACCATTCATTCCCTGTTTCAGAAAACAGCCAAAGCATATCCACCCTTTTTGTTCCTCTGGAAAACACCTTTCAACAGACTTCCTGTTTCAATTTTACAAAACTAATTGTTTTTAGAATTCTGGGGAAAGGATATCTCCTGAGAGCAGCCGTGCAAGCAGACACAGTGCCCAACTCATTCTGCGCAGTAAAAGCTCTACTGTGTCCTGTATTTTTACTTTACTCCACCAAGGATCCTTCTCACCAGTCCTTCTTCTGTGATAGGGAAAAAACCTCACTTTCATTAATTCTCTTCCTCCCTTTCTGCCTGGTTTTTTTGCTTGCTTCTTCTTCCTCTCTCTCTAATCCTTGCTCTGCCTCTACCTTCTCCCTTCAACTAGAACACAGTTGTGCAATTTGGGCTTGTGGCCACTTGTCCTATTCTTTCTCCATCCTTTCTCAGTAGCCTTCAGCACTTGACTTGAGATTTGGGCATTATCATCATTTATTTTAAAACTCCCCTTTTCAGGGTTACATCCTGAAGTCTCAGTTGTTTTCCACTCCTTATGGAGTGTTCCACTATTCAAGCCAAAGACCTAAGTTACCCAGTTTGTGCTCCTGTTTATTCTGAAAGCATGGTAGTTTCTAGGCCAGCTCTTCCAGGCTGACAGCAGCCTGCTCTCCAGCACAAAGAGCTGGGGCCTATACAGCAAAGAGACTCTTCAGCACAACACTATATTCCCTCATCCATCTATTGTTCCTGAAGGGCTTATTCCCCAAACATGAAATCAGGTTTCAGACCTCTTTAGAGACATACTGTACTTCCCAAGCAAGCATGCTAAGATATCATCACGTCATATGTTTATATTGGAAAAGGGCTTCTCCTTCACCCCTCTAATTTTGTACTGCTCATAAGGTTGGATCACAAATGACCAGACTTACTCTGAACTGATATTGCCAGTTCTGTTTGATAAATTGGTATCCTCCCCACAAAACCTACTTTTATTAAGCTCTTCCAGCTTCAGTATTTATGGCAAATCCACTGGATCATAACAGTATAATATTCTCTGAAGGAAACCCTCATTTCAACAAGCAGACGATTTTAAGGTATCTGCTACTGTGTTCGAATCTCCAAACAAAGAGATGAACAAATTCAGAAATCTGTTTGGGATTCAACTTGCTCAGAACTATACCACATCAAACTGTAGATGTTAGCTGATGATAACGTTAGCTTTCTATGTGCAAGTATCAAACGTTTGATCCTACAATGAAGGATCTAGTCCCAAAAAGCCTGTGCTATATTTCTGAATGTGTCATTTGGCTAATCATGTACATTCTATTTAGAAGAATGTAAAAGCAGTAACGGGTATCGTTGTAACCTACCTTCTGCATCATTCTCAGCACCCATCTCCCCAAAACTCTTCCATCGTTCCTTGGCTCTAGATAAGAAGATTTCATAGAGTTCTGCAAAACAGACAGCAAAATGGAGCCAAAGGGCAAATTTACAGATAAGAACTATACGATTTTCACAGTAATCCTGTTTTTTATTATATGCATTTTAGTTATAAAAACCAGGGAGGGAAATCATACTGTGTAATATCCAGCCACTTGACACGGGACAGCTTCCCTGAATTTAGTTTTAGCTTGAGACATGAACAAGCCTTTAGGCTGCTTGTATATCCCCCGTTGCACACACAAACAAACCACTAGGTACTCCATTAACAAAATTTAACCAACTTCAAACCATGGCTTCATATTCCAGAACTGTTGAACATATATTCCTAGTTAAGATTAACCAGGAAACAATTGTTAATGGAAACTCATGTAAAAGGGCTTCATGCTCAGCTAAAATGCTCCTTCGTGTATCTGGGTATTAATCCAAGACGTGATTGTCCAAACAAGTACATAGAGATCTAGGAATGCTCCATACAAAGATTTGTGAACTGTTAGAATCTTTACATTGTTCCAGTTCTTAAACGAGCTACACTGATCTTTCTTGAAAGAGATGAAACTGAAACATGCTAAAATCTACTAACCAAGTGATCTCTTCCTAAAAAGAGTGAGTCTTCTTGCATATTAAAAACAGTCTCTTGAACTAAAATATTTAGTCAAGTCCCATTATTTAAAGGCTGTCTCCACCCCCACCCAACAAAACCATTAACAAGCTCTAGCTTTTTGAAATGTATTTGACAGCTAGAAAAAGTTGTCCCTTTCATTCTCATCTTTAAATGGCTTCAATTTAAAACTGGTATTGGGAGACTGTGCCAGTTTACCTCTCCTGGGTGAAGCAAAATAGATACATTTTTGAACTTCTGTGGCATAAATTAATCTCTTCTAAAAGCAACTTCTTTCTGTATCAATAAAAGCTATTACAAACTCAGTGGAAGAAATGTTGGGTTATTTCTTGAGACCACCATCCTACTGAGATAAGAGTTTGCATGTTTAGAACACATACCAGGAGTAATATTCAGTTCATTTCCTACAGCAAGACTCCACACTTTCCCACGAACACTTGGAGGCAACCCTTGCCACCACAATTCTCGAACTCTCCTTGTAGAACGCCTAAAAAAAGAGAAGATGGGGTGGTGGTAAGTACAGGTAATTTAGCTGCCATTCCTGGCATTTCCAGGTTGCCCCAGAAGCAAAGAACATCAGCAAGCTTTGGCTCCATATAGTGGAAAGTCAAGTGTTTTCCCTTATGGAAGCCAGATCACCTGAGAGGGCTACTGACACAGCTTTATCCCATTTAAGCCAACAGTGCCTTGTGGTTTCTCCTAGATGCCACACCCAGGGAAACCCCCTGGCCCTGGAAGACTGCAACTTCGCACAGGGTGAGCGTTTAGACAAACTGCTAATGACAACAATTTATTAAAGAGATTACTGAATAGAAAAAGTAATTCTGGACTATCATGAGCCCAAATACATGTTTGAGAACAGAAAGAAAAACATTCAAGGCTTTTGAGGGATATAAAAGCCTGTGAAGCTTATATTTAATGCTTTTTCATCCTGCTCTTCAGTCAAAAGGGCTTCCATAGCAGCTAACAAGCATCAGTAAAAAGGCTCCTGATGTTACAAAGTCATCTATACTTACATGGTCTCCCAATTAGGCAGTATTTCATTGACCCAAATCACCATAGCGCTAGCGATGTTCTCCTCTTGCTTGAAGCGTTCTTTCATTATTTTCTTCCTTCTATGTGCATCCTTAATTTCTATTAAATCCAGAATATTTTTAATTTTAATTTTAAAATCAACATTTCAAAAATGTATCAAGACAGAAAATGTTCTGGGGGTTACATTATCCAGATTAAGTCAACTGCCAAATTTCTTGCATATTGGCGCTGTTGAGATTAGCTCTCGACAGAAATATGAATCTCCCAATATTGTCTATTTCCCCATTTCCTCTTCCAAGTTTGCAAGACACAGTGGATGTCTGCAATTGTGTATATCTAGTAAGAAGAAGTAGGGCTGTACACTGACTAACCAACATCTCAAATAATGTTTGAATAAGCTGTTCTAGAGGAACTTTGTAAGAAACCACTTGTTGTATGAACCATGACAAGCCAAGTTAGGACAGATGTTATTGGATGACTAATTAAATCTCAGAAAGCTGGGAGAGTAATGTAATAGTGAATTCTAAGGGAAATTAGAGAGAGCCAGCAGTTTGGAGCAGAAGCAATATTACTGATTCCAAGCAGAATGACTGGAATAACAAAGATTATCATTTTTTAAGTAAGAGATTACATTTCCAACTCCAACATTTACCCCCCCAAAAAAAAATCCACCTTCTCAGATACCATCAGTATAGAGAGGCAAAGATGAAACACAACAGCAAGTCAGTTGTTTCAGTCTCCAATCCTGTATTTTCCTTTAGCACGTTAGAATTTGTGTTATTTAGTGAATTGTAGAGTTGGAAGAGATCCCAAGGGTGATCTAGTTCAACCCTGTTCAATGCAGGAAGCTCTTAGAAATCTGCCTTGCTTTCAGGACTGTTTCAAATATTACTGGTTTTTGTACACAGACATGAGTGACCTCTATAATTTCTCACCCCAAACCCAATTAAGCCAGAGGGGTTCACTGAAGCCCTTGTGGTGCTACTGCCTGCTTGGGACAGGGAGAATAGGAGGGAGAATAGGAGGGGTAGGTCTTCCAAGTACCCACCACAATACAAGGCTGGTGGGTTGTATTTGGCAAGGCAGGTCATGAGTTCTGCAGGTTTTATGTAAAAAGTGTGTATACCACACTATACAACCTACATGTCACCTGCGTACTTTCCCTTATGTAAAGGGTCCAATTCATGTAAGAAAAAGCAATTCTATTTGATAGGCTGTTAAAACAAATTGTTGACTGCACTGACCAGGCAACGTAAGAAGCAATTTGCCTTTGAGAAAATATTTTAATTGACGCTGGAGTGCTAATCTATTGCTATCATGGGTAAGCACTTGCAAGGGTGTAAGAAAGTTATGCACAAACATTAATAAACACGCACAGCGTTATGGTTTCAACACTGGCACGAGCTCCGAGGGGTAGATAAGCAAATGTATCCTTTGTAAGGTCAAGGCCTAAAGTCTTTTAACTTGCACACAGTCTTGGTGCAGGATGACCACAGGTTTTAGGCTGAGGATAGAATCCACTAAACGCCATCTGCTGAAGGCTGCTGAAGTTGAAAAGGAAGTGATCACCTGCATTTCCATATACACTAACTGCATTGTATACCAGTTCAACAGCGTAACATACACAAATGGTACATATCTAAATTGTGACTCTCTCCAGCGGAACACAAGCTACCAGGCTACTGCTTTGGCTTTTTCTGCCATGTTAAGCTGCAGAGGTGAGTGTAACAGTGAAATAGATGTGTTGTGTGTGTTAGAGAGAAATATCTAGCTGTGCGTGCTGTGCGTGTACACCCACAAAGCATTAATGAATATCTGTCTTCAGAATCCCAAGTACAAAGCAATGTATGAAACAAATGTGAAAGTTTCAGTTCCACACAGAGTGTGCTAAAGTGTTAAAATTGCAGCCATACTTTGAAGGACAAATTAACTTCATTTTAAGACTGTACCTCTGTGTTAAAAGAAAGAAAGAAGAGTTTTCTTTTAGTCCAGGATAATTTGCATTCTATTTTTTATATTCCCACATTTTCGTTTTTAGAAAATAGCATTATGAACAGTAAGACTAGCCATACCTCTCTTTTTTGCTTCTGCCACCATTTCATCATATTCTTGTCTGTGACGTAAAGCCTCTTCTACAGATTTTGCAGGAAGGTTCCTGGGGGGAAAACATAAGCAAGGGTAAGGCTAAATGAATCAAATTAAAAAGTTCTGTTTTGTTTCATTTCCTATACAAGGGAATAAATTATTCCACTCTGCTTACTCCCAATAGGACCCTCCCGTCTGAGCCGTGCAAGATACCATAATTACCTTACTGAAGCAAAGATTTATGCCCAATATCTCAGGAGGCAGGCAGACTATAAATAAGGGAAAAGGTAAGACTGACCCACATTATACAATATTTATAGTACAAACCTTCATCGTTTGTTTCCGGACATAATTCAAGTTGCTGGGATGGATCTAGGAAGTCATTTACAACTTAGGGCAAGGGTATCTGAAGGGCTACCGGAATGAACATTTCTGTGCACCACAAAAACCAACATTAAATTTTGATATGATCTTCAGGAGGAGGTAGGCAAATCCTTCCAGGCATAACTTTGGTCATAACAACCTGCTTTGACATGAAACTGATACTCTGCTTTCAAAAGAACTCATAGCGACTTACGATGGTCGATCCTCCAAAATAAGAGCAGTAGTTGAAAGTGGCTCAAATTCAAAGTGTCTACGTCTTGTCGCTTGGGGTACAGGTTTACATGTTTTTCCTGTTCGTGCTTCATACTCCTAAACAAGATTGAATGATATAATTTTAGTTGATCCACAGATGGGATAAATGGCAACAGTTTAAGCTTCCATCAATGAAGCTATGAGTTGCCTAGGTAACGACAACTTCAGAGTCAGATGAATATTGCTAGCAGCCATGCACAGTATCAGCCTGAGACTCAGGACAGAGCGAAAGGCGCTGCATCTAGTAATCGTGTTGTAACCAACACAAGCTGAAAGAGTAAATGTTCTGCAAATTACAGCGTGTGGAAAATCCATATAAAAGGAGGAAGCAAGACAAGAGAAATAATCTGCTACTTATTGAAAGTTTCTGGTCCCATTCTGATGTAACCTAGTTTTACCTACGGTTTACCGTTATGGTTTGAAGTTCACAAGTTTCAACTAACCATAGTTAAGTTTGTCCTGGTTTAGACATAACACTTAACTGTGATTAGTGTAAAACAGAAGTAAGTGCATTTGAACTGCTCTTCCCAATCACACAGGAAGGACAGAAGGGGGATGGGAAAGTCTAAAAGCACAAGGCTTACTATGGGTTCATTCCTGTAATGATAAACCATGTCTGACAAAGCCACTGTCTTTACTATCTCAGTTGTCAGTAGTATGGTAATCTGAATGTATACCACCACCCTGCTATCAGAGAAAAATGTTGATCAACTTAGGATGATTATACAGAAAATAATTATACAGAAAATAATTATAAAGCATATGTTTCTTCCTCACCAACACACATTCTTGCTGATTGTATTAAAAAGTGAGGTGAAACATTAATTGTGGCCAAACCACAATCTAAAAGCTTTGTATCAAAGAACTGTACCCACAGTGGTTTTGCAGTAACGACTACACTAGAGGTTTGGCCACTCTTTAGTATAAAGGAGATCAGGGCAAAATACTGCTACATACTGAATCAAATCCCCCCCCCTATTAAAAATATCTCAAATACACTGCTAAATTCCACAGACCTAGCCCATTTCAAAACATAAAAAGCAACAAATCAGTTGAACTGAAAAAATATGCTGTTCTAAATGACTGGATTTGCAGCAGCTACAGAGGTAAAAATTATATGCACCAAGAAGTACAAAGCAAGTACACTAATTTTCTCATGAAAACTTTATCTTCGCCTTTAAAATGCATGGCTAGAACGTAAGAGCCCTCCTGGATCAGATCTAAGGTCATTAAGTCCAGCATCCTGTTCTGACTGTGGCCAACCAGATAAAGCTCCTTAATTAATTTGGTACACCTAAAATGTAAAAAAAAAAAACAAAAAAACAACAACCAACCCCCCCCCCAAAACCCCTCAACTATTCAGAAATCCCTTCAGCCAAAATATCAATACTATATGAGGGCCTAACAGAGGATGAGTTTTCATAACATAATAAAAGTTTGGTGCCACCTTTTAAAAGGAGTTTGGCTATTTTGGACACCGTTTGCTAGCATTCAGAATCGGAGCAAGGCACAGGAGGCTTGTGGCTTCGCTTTTGCAAGCGTGTTGGTTGTAGAACAAGAATACCACTTCATTCAAAGCATCCAACTATGGCAAGTTATTGTGGCATCAAATTCATCAGTTATGGTTTGGTCAGACAGCTAAAATAGGGGTTCCCTGCCTGATGCAGCGACAGGGTTGTATAGACTGCAGCACTTATTTGGCATCAACCCACAGCATTATTATTGCTTTAGAGAATGCTGCTGGGACAGCTACAGCATAAATGAAAAGGCCACGCCATTTACATTACTGTGTTTTTGGCACTACGTTGAATCCATTTATGGCAACTGCACAGATGATTTTTCACCCTAACATAAATATTCAGAAATATAATTTACATATTTCAGATGTAGCAGATATCCTAATCTCAATTATTGGGGATGAAATGACTCACTAGAATCAGCAAGATTCAATTCTGCCAAACATGGCTGGCCTTACCAGCCACTACCCATAATATTTCCAAGCTTGTCTTCACAACTACAAGGGCCAGAAGACTTCAACAGACCCATTAATGGGAGCTACTGTCCTCCAGACATGGGAAAGGTAACTGACCTTTGGACATTTTCAGAAGGTCAAATTAAGAGGCTGTGAAAAGCATCTATTCAGAGAATGTTAGAAGCAATAAATACATTTTTATAAGTTATGCAATGGAGTGCAAAAAGATAAATGTTGTGCCAGTGAACACAAAAGTATAGATGCTTGCCAGGCTGATTAGTCAGTTAGGGCTGTGTATACTTTATGCTGGTAAAAGGTTTGTGCCAAGATAATGCAAGATCTGCACCCTGCATAAATTCTGTTTGCTCACTCTGCTTAAATGTCTGCTAATCGTAGATAGTAGCAGGAAACTCTTTAGTACAATAAAGCTTCATCCTGTGACCATTAGAAGCCCTGCCCTAGAAACCCTACCCTGCCTCATCTGTTTTGTTTGTGGTTGTTTTAATTTTTACCAGGCACTACCCAGAATATTTCCAAGTTTATCTTCCCAGCCACAAAGACTATAAACTATCAGGCTACTGAATTCTGGACCCAATACCAGTTTCTGTGCCTGCACAGTGCAAACACCAGCTACACTCAGCCTTTGCTAAAGCACTTTTAGATAGGCTAGCTGAGACAGGTACCTCCTGCACACAGCAATTTATTGACAATTGCTACTGTCTGTTAGAAAATCAATTAAGAATGCCATTTTGGACACAAGTTTCCTTGTGTCAGTACTGAATGCATAAAGGGCAAGGAAGGGATGCAAGAGTCTGAACACTTAACTCCTTGTTTATTTTGTGATGTGACAAACTGAAAGCAAGCTTGTTTGAATGCTCTGCCATTTGAGCAATTGTGTGTATTTCTGACTGTGTAAAATTAAAGTTAACACTATTGCCTTGTGACGTGTTCTTGGCTATAAACACCAGCCAAGGAGATATCAAATATGTTCATGAACCTCAACTGCCTGCATAGCAATCATTTCAAGAGGCTACTTTATGTGCATGGACTAAAAGTAAAAATAAAATAACTATGTTCCTAACACTGAGTTTCTGGATTGCCAATTGACAAACCTTATTTGACATAATGTGAGGTATGGAAGGAATATCAGAGAGATGAAATTCAGTGTTTCTTATGAAGATAACCATGCATGGCAAGAAACTGACTATTCCTACCTTATGCCTCCCTTAGGGGAGCTTTTCCCAACCTGGTGGCCTCTAGATACTTGGACTATAATAGTTCCATCATTCCTGACTTTGGTCATGCTGGTGGGAACTGATGGAGTGGCCCAACATATCTGGAGTGCACCAGTTATTAACCATATCAGACGATTATGACAGCTCCAAAAATATGTAATGCATCGGCTTAAAGCATATCATTCACACGTTATATGTTTTCAGGGAGAAACACTAGTGTAACAGGGTAATCACTGCATAATGTGTGATGCTGCCCCAAATGTTCAGTTGAGAAGCATGTAACAGCATCCTAAGCAGTGTTCCCGAACCTAGTGCCCTCCATATATTTAAAGCTCCCATCAGCCCCAGCTTGCATGACCACTGGTCGGGGGAGGCTGATCTTAAAGCGCCCCGACTCCAATAATACCTTACTGGGTTGGGAATTTTTCTTCATTAGAACTTTAAACATCTGATAGTTCTATACATATTCCCTGCTCCATTGCTTTTTCCTCTGGTGGTATGTCTATTAAAATCATAAGCTTTCAGGCAGCAACACTCTTAAAAAAATGTGTGTGCTTTGTAAGATTCAGATGCCTGATAAAATACTATTCCTGGGCCTTGCACTGAAGAAAAAAATAGATTCCTAGCATCGGATTGCCGATACCCAGCCAACTGAACAGAGTTCTCCAACTCTGTCTAGTCTCTTGATAATTCCGACCATCCACCCAATAAATTGAACCAGGATAATCTATAAATAGAGATCCCAAGATAACTGTGGGAAGCAAAGAAGAAATCCCTTTGTCATAGTGTTATGAAAGTGTATTTTAGACAATCTCTGGTAGGGGCACCATGTCACTCACTCCCCCCCCCCTTGCTGTAAGTAGCATCATTCTCTGGGATATGAAACAAAGACTGTGTTCAAATGAAGTGCAGAATCCACTACATGTTATATTCATCAAACTGAAACCCAAGTATTTCATTGTTCTTGACAAGTCTACCTTGCCACTAACAAATAAGAACTCCAAACCTAAGGATTAGCTTGTTGTTGTTGTTCCAAGGTGGGTTACAATAATAAAAGCACAATGTTTAAAAACAGTTTAAAACAACTTAAAATTACAGAATAACCTTGGTCCTAAAAATGCATCAAGTGTCAAAAGCCAGTGTATAGAGGTGCACCTTTCTAAGTTCAGGAATTTGCATCAGAGAGAGGAGTTGCTGATACATTATAGCAAAGGCAACTCAGAAGATATTAAAAAGCAAGCCTTATAAAGAGGTTTAAAGGAATTTGAAAAAGCAGAGTGTGAATGGCAGTAGATACGGCAACAGACATACAATTACCCCAAGAAAGGGAAATTGGAGAGAATGAAAGATGAGGAAGCAGAGTCAGCCTATCAGCATTTCCACTCTCTCTAAAGAAAACAATATCATTTCAGTGCTACTGATGATCAAGTTCCAATAGATTCAAGTGTCAGGATTCACAAGGCACTGCAACTCAATGCCATCCTTCCTCCCACCCCCACCCCCACCGCAACAAAACACACAGAGGAGGGGGAAAGGGTGCTCCATTTTTTTAGGGTTAACATTTGCGCTTTTTTAACCCTTAAGGCCTTAACAAGCAAATAATAATAATAATAATTCAAAGAAAGGCACTCAAATATTTTAAAGGCAGAAAAGCATGCTTAACATAACCAAGATAAACAGGAAGAAAAGGGAGGAAAAGGACTAGCTCCAACAATCTGAGCTCTCTTACATCTGCCAAAATATTCTTTTATTCTCTCAGCATGTGTCCAATTATGTTACTAACAGATGGGGATCCTGACACTTTGATCTAGTAGTGTATTTGACGAAGAGGAGAAAATAGGACTCCTATCCGACATGACCCCATTCAAATGCCAATATTCTTACTGCAGGCTGTTCCCTATTCAAAGCTACTAACAAATGAATAGTTAGAAACTAGGGGATTAAATGGTTGAAAGAGGAAATAACATCTAAATGACTCATTAGTCAAGATGGCCTGAAAATCGGCTTTTCAAATACATACTACTTTAGACTGGGTTGGGATTAAGGTTCAAGATACTAGGAGAATTTAGTTTAACATGTTAATAAGCAGTGATCTACAGCCACTCTGAGTTTTGCGTGAACAAGAGAATGGAGGGGTACACATTTTTTAAGTGGATCACTCCCTCAATTTAGATGGCGTATTCATTATTTAATCAGTTATCTAGAAAAGCACCAAGGTTTATTGCTCATAGATAATAGTGGCAGAACAGAGAGCAATAGCTGGTCTTAATACAATGGGAAAGTATTGCTCCATGGATAAGAGCTTACTATGAGTACAGCTAGTCAAGAAAAAACCCCGAGTCCTTTGCTTTTAAGGAAGTTTTCCTTGCACTATCATATAGCTGCAGCCTTTGCCAAGCTCAACTCTGGCATATTTTCCCTTCACCAGTCCACTTGGAATGGCGACCTTTAACATTGGAAACTGTTACAATTATTTAATTTCACTATACAGCCAGACGTCAGTGAAGTAGCTGAAAACATTTGTAGACTATTGCTTAAAAATCGCTGAAAGCCACATGCTAAGTGAACAAAAATGAATATTTCATTCAACTGCAACAATTAATCTGGATACATTTTCAAATGAAAGAAACAAAACAAAGAAATTCATATCAAATTTGCAAACTGTGAACAAGGGAAATGAGTAAAACTTGCTTTTCAATAATGGTATTCAGTGACTTGATGAGTTAGTACTGTTAACTCATGCTACAATTATGTGATATGCCATCTAATTCAATGATTGCTAAAAAGATCCCATGCATGGCATATAATGTGATAGAAAAATATTAAATTTCATACCCCTGTGTTTAATAGATTGAGTGTAGATACTGATGCAACACTGCCAGAACTTTCATCCTAATGAGAAAAACAGAAGTAAATCCTTAGAGAAACAATTGACAGTCATTAATATACAGCAACATGCATGCAAACTTTATGTTCTTCTTCACAGTTTATATGGACCACCAGTGTGTACTGCTTTTTCAATCATGCTCATGTTCAATTCCAATGCAGATTGAGATTGAGGAATTGGGGAGATTTAAGACATATACCCATACTCTACATTAAAAGCTAAAATTCAAAGCTTCTATCAAAAAATCACCAAGAGGTTTAAGGCACCGATTGTATAATACGTAAAGAGGACTAAAATAAGAATCCATTACGGCCTTCATAGCCAAGTCATGCCCTAGCCAGCAGTCTTCAGATCTTCTCAATTAGAAAGGCCCGCTCTAAAAGGTTAACATCTGTGGAAACATACATTTGGCTTCTCTCTGGTATTTTTGATAAGCTTATATGTAAATTCTACTAGTTTAAAATCTTTTTAGTGAGGTGCATATGTTTTAGATAGCTAAAATGAATGGTTCCACGAGGACTAAGCAGGGAAGAAAGTCAATTTGGATGTTTAAATTCAGATCTATCTTAGCATTCATTTCTGTTTATGAAGCATTTGGCACAGCAGTAAAGATGCATCAAGGGACCAATGTCCTAAACTAGCAGAGCAATTCAAACCTCCTTTGGGCCAGGCTGGCAGGGGCTGGATTGGGCAAATGCACCTCCAACAAATCAAACCCCTCCCAACAGTGCTGCTGGTCTCTTACCAGCCTTCCACTGGCCACTACCTCTGGAGTAAAAGCAGTAGAGCTCCCCTTTCCCAGGAGTGGGGAAGAGGCTGGGCTGGCCAGGATAAATTACCGTATTTTCCCGTGTATAAGACAAGGTTTTCATATTAAAATTAATTCTTAAAAACTGGGAGTTGTCTTATACACGGATAGTGCAGAGGGGGACGTGTGATTGGTGGCCACAAGCAGTAGATTACAATCAGTGATTCAGTGGGTGGTTGGATAGTGCAGCAAGGCCTGCTGGCGATTGGCGGCTGCTGGCAGCGAGCGGGCAGGCGATCGGTGGCTTCGTAGAGGCGTTTGTTTGGCAGCGACGGTCAGGCGGGTGAACGAACGTTGGCAACCCCCCCATAGAAGCTCAACAACTATGGGCAATCTCCCCCCATTTCCTCAATTTGTAGTCCCCCAAAATAGGGGTTGTGTTATACACGGAAAAATACGGTCTATCCCAAGCCATCCCTGCTGATGCCACATAGTGGCCTTGGGCCCCATTTGGGCCTGGTCACTGCTCCAGCTCCAGACTGGCACAGCAATCTGTCTGCTCTCCCCAATGCACAGCACAGCTGGTCTTGCCACTCCATAAAACCCGTTTGTGCCAGGGAGGAGTTTAGATTGCTCCCTACATAGCTAGCACAAAAACAGACTGCGTCACACCTGAAGCAGTACTGAAAAGGCTGTACAAATTGACTAATATTACATCTTCACGTATCAGGAGGGGCAGAAACAGGGACTACTGAGAATAAGATGTAAACCCTGCCAAACTAATAGCAAGGTGACCAAGCATATACTTCAAACCTAGAGCAGTTCGCCATGCCAGAAAAAGCGAATGACCGCAGTATGAACACTGGTTGGCAAATCAACTAGCAGCCTTCCAGGGCCCAGCAAATTTCTCTCCAGTTCCATTTGTCCTTGGGAGATCTAGTGACAGATCGGCCACCCACTATGGCAACATTATTCCAGAAAGTCTATGAACATGGGATAGGTAGTTTAACTAAGATACCAGGGATCTTGATAGCAAAAGCTCACGCGCCAAGCGCACCAAGTTATCTAGGAATCTTTTCCCATAACCTTGGAAGCACCTCTCTGAAGGGATAAACATTTCCCCACATTGTGTCAGTGTCGTAGTAGGTTGTATTAGCAAGCAAGGAACTTCGTTAACTGGTTTAACATACTTAGTTGCTGGGTTAACATACTTTCGCTGATCTTCATTGTTTGCGGGCAATAAACCATGCTCATTTATGGGTAACAGATGCTACAGAATACCGTAGGTCATAGGATCAATATGACTGTTCCAAACAATTTAATTGGAAAGTGTCAATTAACATCACCTTTGCTGAGCTATTTTAAGACACTCCATGGAGCTTGGACAGAAAGACCGAGTTTTTCTTTAAATAGCAAGCCAATGTGTCCTTATCATATTGCTTTTTAGAAATACCACTATTCAATAAACTAAAGCTCAAACCACCCTTGGACACCCTGCAGTGTTAGAAACTGAGATATGAAAGCTAGGAGCCAAATAGCACCTTAAATTTAGGTTATGGGCGCAACAATGGAATGTCCAGGTATGCTTTTTTATAACAAGAATACAAAGCTGAAAATGAACTACAGCTAAAATACTATGTTCATTTTTCACATGGTCTAGTCCTTCCCCTGCCCACCCCCCTTATATTCTTAAGAGGGTCTCTTCTCCAGTCTTCAGAGAGGAGCTAGAATTGGGGAGGGAGAAAAGGGTCCTCCTTTCCTTCCACTCTGCGGTTTTAATCTGAAATCTCAGGGTGCAGTATTGTGTCCAGAGCTCAAAAACTGCTTGTGCTAATGAAATTCCCTGTCGCAAAATGCACTGAGAACAATGGAAGTTTCGAACACTGACAGACACTCTGTCCAATTTCCTATGACTAGTACCATTCAGCTGCTTTTAAACCAATTTCTAAGGAAGCCTGACACTCTAGAGATTGCTAAAGAACTTTAAAATTTCATACACATGTATAGTGAGAGATTACCAGGACAGTGAGAGAAATAAAAGGAAGTGGTGAGCAAAAAGGAGAGAAAAGTCAAGCTTTTTTTTTTAAAAAAAAGGAAGTAACATTGCTGATTTTAGGAGCTGCAATTATTCCCATCCCAAACAAAAACTGCTAATGAGGCACTTTAAACAATGCAGTCTATCACATAAGTTTTTCAGATAGAGAAAAAAACATGAAATGTTGCTATTCATCACATTATTTCAATCCATGCTGATGCCATGACAAGTATTTAGAAGTAAGTAGTTGTATGCAGAAGAAAAATGTATTCTTTTTTTCTGCCAGATAATATACTGATCGTTTTTTTAAAGGGCACAATCCTATGGACACTGGGAGGGATCTGAGCCCATAAAAATTTCCAGATCTTCCTCTCTGCAGGCAAAGAGAGACTACCCTGTTACAATCAATGAAATCACTGATGCTGTTACTTTTCTGCCTTTGGTTCTCTGGCAGCAGGAGTATGTATTTCAAGGGAGTGTCGGGGAAGCAAAGTGTGCTATACTTGATGTCAGGGGACTGCCATCGCAACAGGGGAGGGGGGCAGGAGAATACAGAGAGCCTCTGACGCTGCTGAGGAGCATCTCCTCCTCCAGCAGCAAGGGAAGCCACACCTCCAGTGGAGCAGAGCGGGAAGTGGATAGCCAGGCGAGGGGAGGGCTCAAAGATGCGACTGAGAGCCCAAGCGCCTCACCTAGCCCGGCTGGCCAGGAAACAGACATGCCATTTCCGTCGCCCAGCTTGCGCAGAAGGGTGAAACGTAAGGAGGGGAGGCGGAGATTTGGGGTGTCTAAGTTCTTATGTTTGGGGGAGAAACCAGAAGGGGCCACTCCCGGAATCTGCAAGTGACTGAGATGGACATGAACTTTGGGGTTCTGCACTGTAAATAGTTTGCACCAATAAAACTTGTAAAAGACAGGTTGGAGTCCTGCCTGGTTACTCGTGAGCAACCACTTCCGACCTGACATTTGTCATCAGGGCATCTTAAGCATATGCGGCACCGGGGTGCAAAGATCCACCCGGCACCCCTAGGTTGTCCAAAGTTGTTGACTTTTTTTAGGGAGAGAACCGCCAAAGTTGTTGACCTTTTTTAAAGAAATAGCTGTTTACCCGGTTGTGGGGCATATGAAGGTGGGTGCGGGTGGGTTCCATGCTGGGGGGGGGGACACAAAATGTTGGGTGGCACAGTCGCAGCGCTGTACACCCGCTGCCTCCCCCCCCGAATGGCGGCTAATTGTTTTGGCCGGACGTGTAGCACGCGTAATGTGGGTACTGCATGACGCATCCCATTGTGTGTGCCAAGCTGAGGGTTCCTTTGCTGGCTTTTCTGCTGTTGGCGCACGCTCCCAGTACCACCCAACGTGGGGTGCCAGCACAGAACAATGGGGAATGCAAGTGGCAGCGGAAGAAAAATCTCCAGATGGGATCCGCGCACTCATATTCATCAGGTTTTGTTGCTGCCATCGGCAGATCCTGCCCGGAGATATTTCCTCTGCTGCTGCTTGCATTCCCTATCATTCCGCACTGCTACCCCACCTTGGGCAGTGCTGGGAGCATGCGCCGACAGCGGAAAAGCCAGCAAAGGAACCTGCAGCTCAGTGCATGCAACAGGATGTGTCATGCAGTGCCCACATTATACGGTGCTCTGGGCACAGTGCCGAAACAGTTAGCCGCCATGCAGCTGGGGCAAGAGCCGACAGCCAAGCAGAGCAGAGCCCGTTGGAGCGCCGCAAGCGGCTCGGTGAGAGTTTGGGGCTGAGCGTTGGAGTCCGGGAAAGAGCCACCCGCAGCAGAAGACCCCGTGGTGCTCCGACAGGCTCTGCTCTGCTGTCAGCAGCTCTTCCCTGGACTCCAACGCTTGACCCTGGACTCTCGGCCTGGTGCCGTGCACCCCTAGCACCAACGGTTAAGGCGGCCCTACCTGTCATGTTGCTGGAGTGAGGGAAAACCAATGGGAAGCAAAGTTTTTAAAAGATGAAAGGTATAGGGGGAAGGAAAATGCAGATTACACACACACACACACACACACACTTATTTTGCTCTGCTGGCACAGGCTTGGCAGTTCTTCTACCTTTGCTCCTTCCTACCCAACCGTAGAATTGCTCTTCCTGATTCTTCAGTGGAGATCAAAATAGCTGCTTAGTCTCATGCAAAGTAGTGAGTGATACAGATGTTCCACTGGGCTTGCATTATTATTTTCTTTGAACAACCTTTCTGACATTCTTGCAAACTGTTCTTTGTTTTAAAAATTGCCATGCAGCACAGATGAGGAAAGGAGAACAGACGAAATAAAAGGAGGAAGTGGGAATGGAGAAGTGATCAAAACTAATTTCATAGCACTCTGGACCCTGACCATTATCCTGAAGCAAAGCAACTGAAACATGACCAGACCTCTGATATAACTGATTTTTCTGTAGCTTTGGTTGTAAACTTACAAAAGTCCAAATCATAAACAGTGTAATCCTAAGAATGCCTTTTTGGAAGTAAGTTCTGTTGAATTCACTGGGGATTACTACCAAGTAAGTGTACCTAAGAATGCAGCCTTAGTCAATGGTAGTATGCTTTTTACCCCCTCACTGACAGCTACTCTACAGGAAATCATTCACATTCCACAGAAGTGTCCTGCATTTTGAGTCACTATTTTCTAAACACCAAACTATTTCTAGAAGTCAGCTGAATGCTTTCCCAGAAACCCTGGAAGTCTCAATGAGTCTGGATTGAAAGAGAATAAGTTACATAAGAACAATTTCTCTGCCTCCAAAAGCAACGACTTTTGAGTTCGTTGTCATTGTGATAAACCACTTTCTAACTATACAAAGCATAAGATACATGCATAACTCTTTCAAGCCATGCATTCAGAAAATGTAATACTCCTGTTTAAAGAAAATATTAGAACAAAAGGAACAATATGCAAGTTAAAACATAAAACTTATTTATTATTTGCTGTTCTTAACTACAAAAAAGGCATTTCACATTTATGGTGCAGGAAAAAAAGTTACTACTACTTTTATTTTTTTTTACCAATGACAGTATATAGCCACATGTGTTGTGCCAGAGATTTAAAAATCCAATTAACAAAATCCATCACAATGATAAATACATCCAACTTCGATATCTGAAATATTAACTTCTACGACTAAAGCACTTCTGCATGTAAGTTAATTTCATAGCGTCTGTATTCAGTTTCAGCTTTTAATTTTAGAATATCTTACTATATATAGATTTACTAGATTTAGGGTTCAAGTGCAAGGTAACAGTAAATGGCTTGTTTATTCACAGAGAAATGAGACCATAGTATGAATAACGTATTGAGGTTAAAACTTCAAACAAAGCTATTAAAAATGGATGGTGGGGAAATGGTTCAGAGTAAGATTCAAGTAAAATCTTCTGGCTTTCTCACAAGTGAAGATGCACTTTACCAATTGCTTTTATTCAGATTTTTTTTTAAAAAAAAAAAAGAACAAAATGAACATTTACAACAGCATAACCATCGCTTTTAACAACCTAGCAGCTGAAAGCAAGTTGCACATCTCAATGGTATGCATCCAATACATAGTTGTTTCACAGTCAGATTTGCCTTAGTGTTGTATGGAAAGTAACACAGCAACACTGGGTCAAAAGTTGAAACACTGACTGGCAGTAGAGATTAAAAACATGAATTTCATTCTCTCCATTTCTGAAGTTCTATGCAAAGGTAAGAGACACCTTGCTTGAACACAATAATGGATTATCTTCCTTTCAGGCATTACAGACAAAGGATTGTATCCAACACTGTCTGAACACAAGTGGGACATCCACTTCCACAACAGAACTTCACTTTCCTCTCCTCCCCCTACAATCCCATGCTTACCCCCAAAATTTGCTACCAGTCACTCTGATGTCACAATGACATCAGGTGACGGACACATCTCAAAGTGCAGTGCTGAAGAACCTGACAATCAACTAGTTGTTGAGGGCTTTGGAACCTCTGGCCCACAGGCCAGATTTGCCCCACCATATCTTCCCATTTGGGCTGCAGAGTCATTTCAGCAATGATCCGCCTTACCAGGGCAGCTGGGCATGGGCTGGTCAAAACAGCCTTGTGGGCCAAAAGGTGGGCCAAATCAGTCCCACAAGCAGATACTCACTACACCAGGACAGAGGAACAATTTTAGTCAACGCTGCAGCCACTAAGTCATGAAGCACTGAATGAACATGGGTATTTGTGCCAAGAGCTTGCATGTGTGAATGGGACATCATAGGCAACAGCGAATAAAACCCATAGAGCAAGGGGTGCTGGACACCAATTCCCATCAACCCCAGCCAGCACGGCCAAAAGTAAGAGACAATGGGAGTTGGGAGTCCAGTGAAATCTGAAAGGGCATGTAGTTTAAAGCCTACATGTAAAAAGCTTGCCACCATTTAGCACAGAGAGAGTGAGAGAGTTAATAGTTGCTTTTCTGTGTAAGAATGAACCATAACGCAAAATGTCTGAGATGAAATACTGTAAATAACAAAGCCATATTTTTGGCTTCCTTCCAGACTGGGATCAGGAAGTTGTCAAGGGCTCTAGGTTCCATGAGAGCCAACTCATAGCTCATCAGTATCATCCACCAAACCCATATAAGAAATCTTGCATTTCTTGTGTGTCCTCTAACTGCTGCTGCAAGGTTAAGCTCACAATTAAACTGCAGTTAAATTTACTGGTTAGCCATTTTATCTTGCACTGCACTGCTGTTTTATTGTTTTGGTAGTTTTGTAATATTTGTAGCAATACCAGCCAGCCAGTGAAGTGTGAGTTACAAGTTTCATAAACAAGCAGACTACTTGAGTTCTGCAACTTGTTCAGCTGCAAATTATGAATATTTAGGACTACCAAACACACACCACAGATATTTACTTCTGCCTAATAACAACCTAATAAGAGATAAAAGGAACAACTGGCAAGTTTGGCCTTGGAGATCAAAACGAAGCAGGGCAAAGGCTAATAGAGTTCTGTCAAGAGAACAAGCTGGTCATCACAAACACGCTTTTCCAACAACACAAGAGACGACTCTACACATGGACATCCCCAGATGGGCAACATCGAAATCAGATTGATTATATTCTCTGCAGCCAAAGATGGAGAAGCTCTATACAGTCAGCAAAAACAAGACCTGGAGCTGACTGTGGCTCAGATCATCAGCTCCTTATAGCAAAATTCAAGCTTAAACTGAAGAAAGTAGGAAAAACCACTGGACAGGTAAGATACAATCTAAACCAAATCCCTTATGAATACACAGTGGAAGTGAGGAACAGGTTTAAGGATTTAGATTTGCTGGACAGAGTGCCTGAAGAACTATGGATGGAGGCTCGCAACATTATACAGGAGGCAGCAACTAAAACCATCCCAATGAAAAAGAAATGCAAGAAAGCAAAGTGGCTGTCCAACGAGGCCTTACAAATAGCGGGGGAGAGAAGGCAAGAAAAATGCGAGGGAGATAGTGAAAGATACAGGAAATTGAATGCAGATTTCCAAAGAACAGCAAGGAGAGACAAGAAGGCCTTCTTAAACGAGCAATGCAAAGAAATAGAGGAAAGCAACAGAACGGGAAGAACCAGAGATCTGTTCAAGAAAATCGGAAATATGAAAGGAACATTTCGTACAAAGATTACCATAGAATCATAGAATCATAGAATCATAGAGTTGGAAGAGACCACAAGGGCCATCGAGTCCAACCCCCTGCCAAGCAGGAAACACCATCAGAGCACTCCTGACATATGGTTGTCAAGCCTCTGCTTAAAGACCTCCAAAGTAGGAGACTCCACCACACTCCTTGGCAGCAAATTCCACTGTCGAACAGCTCTTACTGTCAGGAAGTTCTTCCGAATGTTTAGGTGGAATCTTCTTTCTTGTAGTTTGGATCCATTGCTCCGTGTCCGCTTCTCTGGAGCAGCAGAAAACAACCTTTCTCCCTCCTCTATGTGACATCCTTTTATATATTTGAACATGGCTATCATATCACCCCTTAACCTCCTCTTCTCCAGGCTAAACATGCCCAGCTCCCTTAGCCGTTCCTCATAAGGCATCGTTTCCAGGCCTTTGACCATTTTGGTTGCCCTCCTCTGGACACGTTCCAGCTTGTCAGTGTCCTTCTTGAACTGTGGTGCCCAGAACTGGACACAGTACATAATAAAGGACAAAAGTGGTAAAGATCTAACTGAAGCAGAAGACATCAAGAAGAGGTGGCAAGAATACACAGAGGAATTATACCAGAAAGATATGGATGTCTCGTACACCCCAGGTAGTGTGGTTGCTGACCTTGAGCCAGACATCCTGGAGAGTGAAGTCAAATGGGCCTTAGAAAGCACTGCAAATAACAAGGCCAGTGGAAGTGATGGTATTCCAGCTGAACTGTTTAAAATTTTAAAAGATGATGCTGTTAAGGTGCTACACTCAATATGCCAGCAAGTTTGGAAAACTCAGCAGTGGCCAGAGGATTGGAGAAGATCAGTCTACATTCCAATCCCAAAGAAAGGCAGTGCCAAAGAATGCTCCAACTACCGCACAATTTCACTCATTTCACATGCTAGCAAGGTTATGCTTAAAATTCTACAAGGAAGGCTCAAGCAGTATGTGGACCGAGAACTCCCAGAAGTGCAAGCTGGATTTAGAAGAGGCAGAGGAACCAGAGACCAAATTGCAAACATGCGCTGGATTACGGAGAAAGCTAGAGAGTTCCAGAAAGACATCTACTTCTGCTTCATTGACTATGCAAAAGCCTTTGACTGTGTTGACCACAGCAAACTATGGCAAGTTCTTAAGGAAATGGGAGTGCCTGATCACCTCATCTGTCTCCTGCGAAATCTCTATGTGGGACAAGAAACTACAGTTAGAACTGGATATGGAACAACTGATTGGTTCCAAATTGGGAAAGGAGTACGGCAAGGCTGTATATTGTCTCCCTGCTTATTTAACTTATATGCAGAATTCATCATGCGAAAGGCTGGGCTGGATGAATCCCAAGCCGGAATTAAGATTGCCGGAAGAAATATCAACAACCTCAGATATGCAGATGACACAACCTTGATGGCAGAAAGTGAAGAGGAATTAAAGAACCTTTTAATGAGGGTGAAAGAGGAGAGCGCAAAATATGGTCTGAAGCTCAACATCAAAAAAACGAAGATCATGGCCACTGGGCCCATCACCTCCTGGCAAATAGATGGGGAAGAAATGGAGGCAGTGAGAGATTTTACTTTCTTGGGCTCCATGATCAGTGCAGATGGTGACAGCAGTCACGAAATTAAAAGACGCCTGCTCCTTGGGAGAAAGGCGATGGCAAACCTAGACAACATCTTAAAAAGCAGAGACATCACCTTGCCAACAAAGGTCCGTATAGTAAAAGCCATGGTTTTCCCAGTAGTGATGTATGGAAGTGAGAGCTGGACCATAAAGAAGGCTGATCGCCGAAGAATTGATGCTTTTGAATTATGGTGCTGGAGGAGACTCTTGAGAGTCCCATGGACTGCAAGAAGAGCAAACCTCTCCATTCTGAAGGAAATCAGCCCTGAGTGCTCACTGGAAGGACAGATCGTGAAGCTGAGGCTCCAATACTTTGGCCACCTCATGAGAAGAGAGGACTCCCTGGAAAAGACCCTGATGTTGGGAAAGATGGAGGGCACAAGGAGAAGGGGACGACAGAGAATGAGATGGTTGGATGGTGTTCTTGAAGCTACTAGCATGAGTTTGATCAAACTGCGGGAGGCAGTGGAGGACAGAAGTGCCTGGCGTGCTCTGGTCCATGGGGTCACGAAGAGTCGGACACGACTAAACAACAACAATAACAACCAGCGTACACATCTACAAAATTCCAGACAAAGTTCTTAACAGTCCAATCCCATCCAAAAATCCACTTTGTTCAATGGGATTTGATTCAAGATGACTATAAATGTACCTAGTCTCTAAACCAATACTGTTCTGCAGCGCAAAAAGTATAGATTTTGGATTATGTTTCTAGGTTGCATAAAGACTATGAGTGTCACACTCAGAAGGGGCAACATATTTGATTACAATGGGTCCAAGTATAACTAACGTTGAATAGCATCCTCTGTTCTAGCAACTAGCTAAGATGCATGTTATTTCAGGAAATATATTTATTTCAGAATAGGAAAACTAATTTAAAGCCATTCTTTTCTTGCAGATTTAAATTACTTTGATTTAATATATTCTACCAATAGATCTCTTCAATGGACTACATTCACACAAGCAACTACCAAGCAACAACTGTGCAATTATTTGTACATTTATGCAAGAACTACCCTATCTATTTAAACTTAAATTGAAGCCATAATTTGAACCCCTGCCACATCATTTTATGACTCATCTAATCCAAATTAGTTGTTCCCCACCTCCACAGATACAGAAAGTTTATTATTCTTATGCATGCAGACTAAAATATTTTTTGGGTTCTGAGTAAACTATTCAACTGCAAGTGACTGCCACAAAGCACTAGCAACTTCTGTTTACATTTCCATCCATTTGTCAAGGCAAACATATACTCAAAACTATTCTTGAAAAGTTTCAGCTGCAGTTTCTTTTAATTGTTTTACGCAGTGCTTTTTTCTGGAGGTACACAAACCCCTAAACATTTTGTGAATCTAAGTTTGGCCTTATTCAGGGACAGTATTTCAACATGAGTAGGAAAATGAGAGTACCCCTAAACATTTTCTTTTAGAAAAAAAGCACAGGTTTTAGGTACTGTGGGAACTCTTCAGGGCAGGGTAAAAATGATTATCTTGCTATATAATGTTTTTGTAAGGAAAAAAGTGGCCATGCTGCAAGTCACACGGCAACAGCAGGCAGATTCAGCCAGCAAAGCAGGCAGGCTGAGGGTGTGAGTGGGCTGACCAGCACAGCGAGCAGGCAGGTAGCCCAGGAAGACCTTTCCATGCTCCTTGTGTCACCACCCAGCACCCAATCTTTCCTTTGCACCCACAACAGGGGTCTGAATGTGCAAGCAGCCCAGCTGAGCAAGCAGGCAGGTCTTTCCATGCTCCCCACCCTTGCTGCTGCTGCTGCTGCCACCCACAATTCACTGAAACCTCCCCACTCCACATCCCCAGATAACTTGCTCCAATCTCAAGATCCCACTGCTACTGGCAGAGAAGAGGGGAGGAGAAGAGAACTCTCCTCTTCACCCCGGGCAACCGCACACTTCATCCTGCCGGTGTCACAGAGCATGGGGAGAAAGACTTTCTCCTCTTCATTCCCCTCTCCTCTGCAAGGGGCAGAGCAGCAGGATCTTGAGATTGGGGTGATCTGTGAAAGGGTGGGGAGGAGAGAGTTTCCAGCAGACTGTGGGGGAGAGGAGAGTTTGGGGCAAACCATGGGAGAGGAAGATTGGGGAATGGGGTGGCAGGTGGGGAGCTGAAGTAGCTGGGAGGGGTCTGGGAGGGCTGAAGGACCTGTGAGGGACAGTGGGGTTGGCAGGGTAGGCAAGCAACACTAGCAGGAGTGGAAGTCCCTAGTAAACAAATTAACATTAAGCTGGACTACCTTACAGAAGTCTGCTCTATGTAATTCCAAGGACAAAATGGGAAAAGATTTGCATATCATTTTACAGACGCTCACCTGCTGAATTATCTTGGAGTCTTTCTGTACGTTTTCTTTTGGTGGGACTTTTCCAAACAACTTCCAGCCAGGAGCACTGTGGACAGCAGGTTTGAGTTCCTTTGTCCTTTTAGCAAAGAAGTTCCTGTTAAAAAACGCACAAAGAAGTTTAAAACTGAAGGTGGGTTTGCTGGAGTTGATATCAATTTCTTAAACCTAAATATCAAGATTAACAATTAATCACAGCTACTTTCTACAGAGTGGGACACGGGTGGCGCTGTGGGTTAAACCACAGAGCCTAGGACTTGCCAATCAGAAGGTCGGCAGTTTGAATCCCCGCGACGGGGTGAGCTCCCGTTGTTCGGTCCCTGCTCCTGCGAACCTAGCAGTTCAAAAGCATGTCAAAGTGCAAGTAGATAAATAGGTACCGCTCCGGATGGAAGGTAAATGAAGTTTCCGTGCGCTGCTCTGGTTCACCAGAAGCGGCTTAGTCATGCCACATGACCCGGAAGCTGTACACTGGCTCCCTCGGCCAATAAAGCGAGATGAGCGCCGCAACCCCAGAGTCGGCCACGACTGGACTTAATGGTCAGGGGTCCCTTTACCTTTTACTTTCTACAGATTGTTTTTTGGGGTGGGGGGGTAAGGAGAGGGAAAGAGACTGCTATATCAAAACTTATGAAATTAATATTTTTTTAACTTTCCCTTGGTCAGGCCTAGTTAACAGCACAACACTTAGGAGGAGGTAGGTGACTGGGGGCTCCAGGTAAGCTGTGGAGAAGGAGTCAGGACACGACAAAAGAGCATCACATCAACTATCCTGCTCTGCAGCTGCAGCCCACGTCACACCAATGCCACCACGTCAGAGGAGAGAGGTGGGTGGGTGGCCCAGGCAAGCCATGGAAGAACAAGTCTAAGGGGAGAAGAGTATGGCGTGCTGTAAGGAAAAGGAGTTGGCAAGAAAACTGACCTAAGTCCCATCTCCTAGCCAAGTAATATTGAAGTAAGCAGTTACTCTTACTTTTTGGTCCATGTTTGCAAAATAAAAGAAAGAATGGCCTCCCTGCTAAAGATTTCTGATTTATAGCATCTTGCTGAAGGGAGGCCCTTTATCATTAGAGTGAAGCCTATTATCATTAAACATAAATAGTGAGATTTCAGTGTATTTTTCTTTTTGCTTCAAGGTATACATTCTAGCAGAGAAAGGGCTAGGAAGACATGCACAAGTCAAAAACAAGTACCAGTTTGCCTAACCATCTTTAAATAAGAAATACCGTATTTTGGGGACTAGATTCTGAAATTTGATTGTGGTTTCTGTAAGATTTAAATGTGTGGGCATGGCAGCAAAAATAATCCATGCACAGTCTGGGGGGTGGACAAGTTCCAGGGAGAAACAGTAATCTAATGTTTGGCAAGCATTTAGCACTTGTATCGACATGAAATTGAGCTTGTGTAATCAATGTTATATGGTTATGTATCTTTAGTTGGCTACCTGGTTTTGCAAGGAAGCATTTATGCCTGATGAGCAATTTCTCATTCTGTGTGAGCAGCAACAGCCTTCCCCCAGAATGTCTAGGAGTGCTTTTTTATAGCAAGAATACAAAGCTGAAAATGAATGAACTGCAGCTAAAATATTATGTTGATTTTTCACATGGTCTAGTCCTTCCCTTGCCCACCCCCCTAATATTCTTAAGAGGGTCTCTTCTCCAGTCTTCTGAGAGGAGCTAGAATTGGGGAGGCAGGAAAGGGTCCTCATTTCCTTCCACTGCAGTTTTAATCTGAAATCTTAGGCACGGTATTGAGCCCAGAGCTCAGAAACTGCTCATGCTAATGAAATTCCCTGTCGCAAAATGCGCCAAGAACAATGGGAGTTTCAAATACTGCTTGCTAGTTATTCACAAGGCTGATGTACAAGTACTAATTTTATGAACTATATTTCCTTTCCAACTGAGAACACAGGGCTGTTCTTCTTGCTTCCTTTTTGTTGGCAAAAATTAGGTAACACCTACAGAATAGTAGCATTAGCCTTCCTTGCATAATTTTCTATTGGAAAGTGAAAATACACATTCCAGTTCTGTGGGAGGAGGACGAATGTTGTAATGCAAAGAAGCAACCACAGCAGAGAAGCCTGCCAAGCAAGTCCATGAGAGGACTATCCCTCACTGCAAAAACCCCTAGACAGTGATGGGAAATCTGTCACCTACACAGAATACAAACGATAAACCTTGGTGAATCCATCCAATCTCAGCCTAGCTGTACAGTCCATATATTTTGCTCAGGGCTGGAAGAGCTAAAGTTGATGCAACAAATGCTGTTCTGCTGTCATGAACATTTTATATTTGAATTGTCTCCAATGATTAAGTAGCTTTGATTTAACTATTTTAGTGTTTAATAGTAATTTAACTGGCATTTATACTAGGTAGAAAGAGGTGAACCAAGAAAGCATGGTTTTTTTCACCATCTATGAAAATGTAGGCACACCGTTGCCATTTGTGTAACATCAAAATACTGTCATAGCGTTTAAGAAACTTTCAACTAAAGGTATCCTGCTCTAGCAGACACAGTGTATAACATTTTTAAATTTTATAAAAAGAATTGCCACTGCATTGGCACATTAGTCACCCAACTAAGCAAGCAAACCCCTCCCCCCCCCCAATATTTCAGGTCCAAATAATGCATTTTGTAGCACCTGTAACAGGGTATCGTCACCTATCAAAGTCAACCTGGACACATAAACAGCAACCAGTTGTGGCTTCTCTGCACAGCCTTGGGTGTCAACAGGCCCCTCCCTTTATTTCTCTTGTCACTGGCAGCAGATACGAAGCCAGGGAAGGCGCATGAGTGTGTCTTAGAACATGGGAGGAAAGTGGAAAGGTGAAGAAAGTATGCATAAGCAGCCATTATGGTGCTATACTGCTCTTTCTATGTAGACCAGTACTCCCAGCCGTACCTAAGCTGCCAATCCAGGCACTGGAAAATGGACAGAAATCTTGATAGCACAATGGCAACATGAGGCTTATTTTTCCAGCTCAGTCGTCACCATCTGCCCTGCCCCAAAGCTTCTAAGCCCCACAACACATATTACTTTGTCACTATGCAGATGAGGCAACCCTGGAAAACACTTTGCAGGGAGAAAACCTATGGTTTGATAGGAAAGAATGACGTGTCATGGAGGGGTGAATGAATTGTATCCTGTTTTAACTGACCTACATATGAAATATTTAATGCTGCTCCTATTGTAAACTTCTTCCATTCTGGTTTTGTACTGTGTAAGCCATCTTGAGGGGACTATGTTAAAAAAACCAACTCACTACTTTATAAATGAACAATCAAAATGTACAGGTTGACAATTTCTGCCACATTTAGGTGTTAGTCCCCAGCACCATGGAACTGCTTACATGTTTGTCGTTAAGAAATCAGTAGAGCAAGTCACATCTAAATCTAACCTGAGTTTTGGTTCCAAAGGTACAAGTATTATGTCACACACACACACGGACAGACGGAACAAAGTCACCTTTTACACATAATGAAGCTATTTGAACTTTGTTTCACGAAGCTGAAGTAGTTCAGAGTGTTTTATTCTTGCTGTTAACAAAGCTTCTGCTCCATCTAATCCAAGGTTATGGTCCAGAATTAACCTCCCACTCACTTGCCCTGGCAAGCACCTGCAAAGGAACTGTAGAAACCGGGCACTTAAAATGTGCATTGACCTAGGTTAGAATAAATGAGTGAAGCTGAATCTGCAGCCGTGGTTGTGGTTCTCTGTTATAACATTAACTAGCAGGACCAGGTGTGCAGAACCTTTGGCCCTCCAGAGGTTGCAGAACTGCAACTCCTATCATCCCTGACTATTGACCATGGTTGCTAGGGCTGATGGGAACCATAGTTGAGCAACATCTGGAGGGCCACAGATATCCCACACCTGTAATGAATCGAAGTCAAGAAGAGGAATAAGCAATGTTATATTCTCTGCTTCCAGGTCATAACCTGTGTTTAACAAAACACAGAACTAAATTGCCTGAATGTGCAGTTTAAATGTTAGTTTTTCCTAGTTCCCTGGCCTAGCTCTCAGGAAGGTGGTAAGGCTATGTCTGAATGAACAGTCTGAGTGTGTGTGTGAGTGTGTGTGTGTGTGTGTGTGTGAGAGAGAGAGAGAGAGAGAGAGAGAGAGAGAGAGAGAGAGATGGCAGTATGCTTTCCCATGTAATATGTTTGTCCCACAAAGAAATTAAGTATGGGGGTGGGGGAGAGACTGTAGCCTAGCCCTCTCCAACATGCTGACTTTCTATGTAGAGAGGACGACATCATACAGTTGTGGCATGCAGGGCAGGAGGAGAATATCTCCAAAGACCACAGCAGTTGGGTATCTTCCGGGCAGCTATTGAAGCAGAAGGCGAACCTTCAGGGGAAAAGGAAGAAGATGTAGGGAGTTGAGTCTGCTTTATCGGCTGAATTTCCTTCTCCCTTTGGCACTGATACTCTTTAGACTTGCCAATTAACTTGAAAAGCCCCGGTCTCTCTGCTCCTGCACCTTTAACAACCATAAATTATATTGTGGGGGCGGAAGCAGGGGTAACATTAATAGGGGGTCATGCTGATTCCCGTGCCCTATGTCACCCAATGAGCGGGTTGTTAGATGTAGAAAAGAAAAAGCAGCTGCCACAAGGGTTGGCAACCCTAATTTCACTTAACAGCCTTACAATAGGAATGTTGCAGGTCCATTTGTACCCTCTTAAATGGTGTGTTATTTCTTATTGATGAGGTTATTTCTTCCTCTCTTACTTACTAAGGGCATTTGTACCACGCTCTTCAGTCAGGAAGACTCCTAGAGTGGCTTGCATATACAGTCTGTTTAAATAAGACAGACCCTGCCTGCACTGCGGGCTGACAACCTAAAAGACATGACATACAAGGGAAAGAGGAAAAAAGCAAACTCAGCTGCCAATTCTTAAAATTTAATAGTTCTTATAACCAGATGGAAACAGTTCAGGGGCCTTTCAAAAGAGCTGATAGAATGAGTCCTGCTGCTCATCTCACTGAGTTTTCTCATTTTCAAGTCTGCCCAATAAGAGAATTGTCAACACAGCCTTCTCAAAACATAATAAAATGCAATTAACAAAAAAGGGCCACCTGCTTAACAGATGCATTTAGGCAATATGGGTATGCTATCCTGTGGTTAGTTTTAGCCTCATCACTACATTGGAACTAGACGGCTGTCATTGTCAGAATAGTGGCTCTTGCTCCCAGGTTTATCTGTTCACTGAAAGAGACACATGGAGTCCGTCCAACTTAAGCTACCATTCCACATTACAAGTATCCAACTGGTAACAAATTATTTTATTTCTTTATTTTTAAATAGATGTATGAACTGCTATTCACACGAAGAAACAGCAAAGCGGTTTGCAATAAAATATACATAAAACCAGTGTTTTTTTTCTATAAAAAAATGTTTAGGGGTATTCTCATTTTGACTCAAGAAAATCACCATTTTATAGTTCAAATCAGGAAAAATAAACACAGTAAATGGACAAAAGTACAAAGATTCACAAAATGTTTAGGGGTATGCGTACCCCTGTGCCCCCCCCCGAAAAAAGCACTGCATAAAACCATAGGGTAAAAACCATCACTGGTATTTTACTTTCTATTGTCTAACTCTAAAGGGAAACTTACACTGGTGCTTGTTACATTACTTCTTTAGCACATCAGGAAGAAGCCTAAAAGTAGAAACACAGCAGAGAATTCTGCCCCTGCATTCAAACACTATCACCAAGAATTACTTACAGAGACATTCCGTCAAAGTAAAAAGTGATGAAGAGGTCTTAAGTATGCCCCTAATGCACCTCTAAAGTAATTAAGGTAGAAGCCCTGCGTTTACCAAAGCACATCATAAGGACGCATGGCTGGTTCTTCAGATGCAGTTAAGCTTTATATCACGTTAATAGGCCATCACTGCATCACAAAACAAAATTTTCATTTTGCTAACTTTTCCATGCTACCCTGAAAAAGAAAGTGGATTCATGTCCTTAGATATCTGCAATTGTAAGTGTGGTATCCAACAGTGTTAAGCAATTTTTAGGAGTTTATTCTCCCCACACTGAAGCCTGCCACTTCATCCCCTGTACAGTGGTACCTTGAGTTACAGACGCTTCAGGTTACAAACTCCGCTAACCCAGGTATATTACCTCGGGTTAAGAACTTTGCTTCAGAATGAGAACAAAAATAGCGCGGCGGCAGCAGGAAGCCCCATTAGCCAAAGCGGTACCTCAGGTTAAGAACAGTTTCAAGTTAAGAACGGACCTCCAGAACGACTTAAGTTCTTAACCCAAGGTACCACTGTATCTGCTGCAGCAGGGGCATATGGGGGGGGGGGAGATGGACAAATTGTGGAAGAAGAGTAAATGAGAGGTAGGTGAGCATCACAGGGACAATAAATAGTATAAGACATCTTCAGACACTCCCATTGTTGTACTACAGTCACCAGCTACAGTCCTATGCATTGTTTCTACTTAACTGTGCACAGAACTAAAGACACAAATAACTTGCAGTTCTAGAGAAACAAGTCTCACCAACATGTAACAGAGGTGTAGGGAACTTAGATCCAACAGATACCCGTCCTCTAACTCCCATCAACCTCAGTCAGCATGGCCAATGGCCAGGATAAAGGAAGTTGTGGTTAAACAACATCTGGGGGCCACAGGTGCCCCACACATCCTTTAAAAGTTACACAGAAAATCAAAGTTAGTTTTAAACTAATTAAAGTTTACAGAGTTGGGGGGGGGGCGACCCAGGGTGGGGAAAACATTCATAGCTCCTACTATTCACCCCTACACATAAACTGAATTTCTGGCAGGCCAGGGCATTGTCCAGTTGAAATAAAGATGAAAAGAATACTGTGACAGTAATTCAGCCTCCACATATAGGAAAGAGAAACATTTATACCAGGAGAAAGTTTCATCTATGAGCAATATGAATTTAAATTTCAAAACACTTCATTTCGTCTTTGCTACCAGAACTACACTAACAATGGCAATGTTAGTGTACAATGGCAGGGGACCACCAAGAAAATAAATTGTGGCTTTTAGCCTCTATTTGTGTCATTCTAATTTGTTTTAATTGGAACAGAATTAGATTCCCGAAGAACCACAACTACAAGCTAGAGGCACAGTGAAACATGCCTCTGCACATTATACTACTTCAACATTCAAGTTTAACAACTTCTCAAGTAGGTTATGTGGAGTACTATCCTCATACAAGCCTGTAATTGAATGTGGAAAACAATTTCTCACCCATTCCATTTAAAGCAGGTAAGACTATTTAGAACACATTTCTGTGTATTTCTCTGTTGTCTTAGAGCACTAATAGATATGTTTTTAAAAAGTGAACAATGGGAAATGAAATATTTTGCATGTTGTACTCAGAAGTTCTACCATGTTCAACAGGGTTTGTTCCCTAGTAGGTGTGTTTCAGATTGAAATCATAGTTACAGATTTCACAGTAATACAGGAAAGGTATAATAGCTAGTATAAGAAAAACGTATTTTATATATTATGATATCTTTGTTTGAAACAGTCTTCATAAGATGTCCAAGAAAGCATACTGTAGCTTTTAACACTTATATTTAACAATTTCTGCTTTTCTTTACTCACTGGTCTTTTTTGTTCATAAGCTCAAAATCCCAATGTGCAGCCCTGTGTGATTAATACTGAATGTTCAATAAAAGTATTGAAAAGAAGAAGCTTGATGTCAAATCAGAAAAGTGTAAGCCAATTTAAAAAGTAAAAACACTTGCCCCAATTAGTGCTCACATGGCAGGATACTTTAAGTGCCCCAGCAATGATTTTCAGATTTTTAGATATTCAAAATACAATACTTAACCCTCTAGAAATCAAAATGCAATGTCATTATTGAGACACAGTTGCCCCAAGCTTCTGAGCAAGATTCAATGGCTTTTTAAAATGTCAAATAATGAAATATAACTTATTTCATTGAGTCCTAATTTTAACATCCTAATTGTTATGAGTCTCTGTACCAGGAATCCCAGTGCTTAATTAGTAATAGGGTTGTGGCACAAAGCTCGTGTCCTTGGAACCTGAGACCCCTAAAGTTGCTGTAATGCAATTGCTAGGAAGAATGCTTGAGAGACACTCGCCAGTCAGTCTCCAGTGACAGAGAATTATTATCCACTACTAATACAACGCATGGGTCAGAGATAACCAGCTTCCAATACAGATTCCAGAATTCAGACTCAGCAGAGACAGTATTTGGTAGGTTTGCTCCTCTATTTTCAGCTGTAAAACTGACCTAACCAAATGAATTAACCTAGATATATTGTATCTTCTTTAAAAGCCAGATCACCACTTACATTTACAAAATTCAGCAAGTATCAACATAGCTCCACCCATGCACAAGAGGAAGGTATCAAGGGGCTCAGAAAAACCACACGGTTTGCAGAAGTACAAAACCTTAAAAGAAAAAACGTGGGGAGGGAACCTCACAAACCGCTCAATAAGGACTAAGCACACTCAATGGCCACAAAATGCTGCTTTGACTATTGAGAGGATAGAAAACGGAGGACGAGACAGAATAGAGTGGCTAGAATAATGAAAAGGAGTATTCCACACTACAATTATTTTGTTGCACGTCTCACTTACACAGAAGCACTATCAGTGAATCGCTTAACAAGCTATAACTCAAGCAAATGTATTCCTATTCTACATCATGTTAGTTGTAAGCTTCTGAACTACCATGTCTCCTCTGAGTTGACCAAAAAGCTCCAAAAGGAATGTGGTTGGTTGTAGGAAGAACAGTGATGCGAGTTTTCCCTGAACATTTTGAATTGAAAGATGCTTCCTATACAAATTAGGGTAATTTGGATACAGGAATTTGCATCTGAGAATTACCCTAGCTGCCAAGCTTGCCTAATATTTATCTGTAGCTATGTCAGTTTCATTCTGTCAGTTTCACAAGCATCAAATCATAAATTTGCTCAATTTTTATGGACTTTTTAAAAAACCAAGCCCACAGCATTTATATTGTACAAACCCTGGCTACAGCTCAAGGTTAGACATGGAGTGCAAGTCTTGGTTCAGGTGACGTGTTAAGCCAAACTTTACTTAGCTTGGTGTAGCGCAAAACTGGGGAAGAGCAAAGTGAATATACACCCCTCGCTGGGCATCTGGGCGATCTCAGTAAGCCATAGTTTAGTTTACTGTGACATCTAAACCAAGTCAGCATGTGTCACAAGCATAAAAAGATAGCCATAAGAAAATGCAAAGAGCGTTCCAAGTTATTCCCAGAGATTCAATGGAAGATATCATCTCTTCCTGTTCTATGAACAAAGCTTGAAACTACTTGACATCATCACCTATATTTATAAAAAGTGTTTTTTAAAGTGATGTTTTCCTATTGGAACTCGCCAGACCATGAAATAATTGTTGAATACAAAATGAGGAACGAGAACAGCCAACATTTGCGATGGCTTTAGAATCTTAAAGACCCAATATTTACACAGACTTTTGGTATCTAAGTAATTTCCCCAATAAATTATCATCATAACTTCACTTATACTCAGGAAATGCAATCAGAAAACATCAATGAAGGATACTGAAGGAAGTACTAAAAAGCAGATCAGAACAGAGTTTAGGGATAGCAACAGTACAATCCTACAACCACCTGTTAGGAGATAATGGCATCTAGGGAAATGTGCACTAGCACCTTCTTCTACCACATGAAGTTGTATTATGAAATGGTAAGCAGTTCAGGCAGAGAGGAAAAGTCAAACCAGTAATTAATACTAGAGTAGCTGTTCAAACACATTTGAGGTGTGGTGAGAGCCAAGCCAGAGAGAAACTAGAAAAACTCACCAGTAAATAACAGAATGACATTAATGGTTACACAACACAAGACCGACACACTATGATGCAGCGTCAGTGTGCAACACTTTCACCAATCCTATCAGGGCAATGACATAACTGTTTGTAATCTATGTTATATTCAATTGGGCTTGTCCATTCTAGCACCTCCCAGCCCTTTCAGTCATGCTAAGCTTGAGGGAACTAATTTGCACCCCGTCAGATGCCTCACAAATGTAACACAGAGTCCACAGTATGTGGAAAAAAATAAGGTATCCCTAACATTATTTCACATAGCACTAAATGCTAAAATCAGCATCGAGTATCTGCCATAAACAATCAGTACTAAGACATAGTTTCAATATCCAGGAAGCAAATGATGCTTTTTGAAAACTGGCAGATGAGAGAACTAAAACCCCATCGGAGAAATGAATAATTTAAAATGGTATATTACTTGCATTCCACTATAACAATCCCAATACCCATCAAGTCTTCCATCATTGTGACCAGAGAAACCAGCTATGTATAAAAATGTGTTGATTTTTCAAGTCCAGGCTACAACATAGCCACAAAACCTTACTTCATTCTTGGCTAACAGTTGTTCAACTTGGAACATCTCATTTCTGCTTGCAGAAAAGAAAAGAAAAAAAGAAAAAAAGAATCAAAGCTGGCTTACGAAGGGAACATTATCTTCTCCATTATTGTAAAAATAAAAAAGTTAAGTTTTGAAATTCACATGCAGCAAAGATTATTAAGGGAAAATAATCAATTGCTATACAACGAAGTATGCACAAGGCAGGAAGTTATTAGAATGCCATTAGCATTTTAACTAGACAAAATAAGCATTGCTCCCAGTGGCTACTCAAGTGTTCTTGGATAGTCACTCCAGAAAAATGCAAAGGCACTAGACAAGCCCAATCAACTATGTGCTAGTTATTTGGGCAAAAGATTTCTGCATTTCAGGGGGCTGGACTAGATGACCCTTGTGATCCCTCCCAGCTCTTGTGATTCTATGAGTCTGTTTATCAAGGTATGTCCTTTAAAGATGCCACAAAGAGCAGTGTACATTTGGGCAAGTACATGATACATTCCTCTTTTGTGACACCTGAGAACAATATTTTACTAAACAGCAATATATAAATGTTTGTACAGTATCACTATGCTGAATTGTTTCCCTTTCTCTTCTAACTAGACAATTATTTAATCAAACATAGGAGAAAAGATGCAACAAGAGGCAGCTTTAGTATTCAATATGATATGCGTAGTAAAGCAAACAACTTGAGACTCCACAATTTAGCAGGACATCTTGCACAGAACGCTATCACAATTTCTTGTTGACAGTTCAGAAAATAGATTAGTGAAGCTGAAAAGCATAAAATGCTACTGCATGCTTAGTCAAATAGATTCAACTGAGTAGAGGCAAAAGCATCATAGAAAACGTCATCCTTCATGTATAAGCATTAAATAAGATACCAAAAAAAAAAGGTTTTTTATTACTGCATCTTTACATTCATACCTCACCTTTCCTCCAAAGAGTTCAAGGTGGCATAAACAGTTCTCCCATTTCTCTATTTTATCCTCAACAAGCATGCAGGGTAAGTTAGGCTGAGATGTAGTGACTGGCCCAAGGTCACCCAGTGAGCAGAGGTCACTAGGTGAACAGGGATTTGAACCTGGGTCTCCCCCTTCCTCGTCTAACACTCTAACCACTATGCCAGACTGACCACACTTTGGATTTAGGCTACCCATGAGCTCAGTAAGACAAGGGCAAATTCTCTCTGAAGGTTCTTTACACACACACCCCTCATCTTTAAAATCTTCTCATCAAAAACAGGTCCTTTACAAAGGGTGCTTAAGCATACCTTGGCCACTGCTACTTTCCTCTTCCAAAAGAGTTATCACAACCGTTTTAACTTTTAAAAAGGAGTTCTTGTTGCAGTTCAGCTTCATAAGACTTAACGATACACCAAGCTACAATTCTACTAGCCAGGGGAAGGGGGTGGGCAAAAGAGCACACCTGGGAGAGTACACTGCAGGAAATGGATCTGAAGGGATACAGAGTCAAGACACCTTGACCGTAATGGCCACAACTCTCAAGCAAGAGGTTTAAGGTTTAAAATGACAGCTCCGGCACCGTTTCAAAGCCTGCTTCCAGAGCGGGTGGGGGGGGAGGGGGATTCCGGCTGGTTTCCTCTCCTATTAAGTTACAAGGTTACGCTCTCCTCCCGCATGCGGCAGCCCCTTTTCCCCGCAGGAGTCCCGGGGAGCGGCCGCGTGAGTCACTCACCTCGTGAAGAATTCGGCGAAGCTGGAGCTGGCGAGGCCTCCCAGCCGCTTCGCCCGGTCCCCTTGCTCGGAGCCGGCGGCGGCGGCAGCTGCATTGGCGCCGGAGGCGAGGGCGGGCGGCGGAGGCTGCTGCGGCTGCAAATGCTCCGGGGCGCTGCGTCGGCGGCTCACCTCGAAGGTGTTGCGGGAGTTGAGGTTGATGTCCATGAAAGCCAGCGAGGGCAGGCACGGGAGAGCCCTCGCCGACGGGGAGGCCAGGCTCTCCGCCTCCTCGGAAGCCGGAGAAGGGCTCCCTGAAGCGGACGACGACGACGAAGAGGGCGAGGGAGACATGGCCGGGGCGGCGAGGCCGCAGCTCTTCAGCGACAGAGGCGGCGGCGGCGGCTCCTCCTCGAGAGCAACCGCGCTCTGGGCCACCGGCAGGAAAAAGGCGCAGCCGCCGTTGTGGAGCGTCGTGCTTTGCGAAGCCGGAGGCTCCGAGGGGCTCGACGTGCCCCCCTGAGGCGGCGCAGGCGGCGGCGGCAGGAGGAAGCCGGCGTCCCCGTTGGTCATCCTCCCTGCGCCGCAGGCGTCCCCGTTGGGCGGCCTCTTGCCGGCCAGGTAGCAGCGCAGCCGGGCCCCGGGGCCCTCTCGGCTGCCGTCCGCTTCCGCGTCGTCGTCGTCGCCGCCGCTGCCGCCCTTCGCCTCCTCCTCCGGCGACGCCGCCTCCTCCTTCTCCCGGCCCGAGGGAAGCAAGGATGCGCCGCCCTGAGCTCCGGCATCCTCCGGCCCAACCATTTGCCGACGCAGAACCCCCGGGGAGCCAGCGGCGCGGCTGGGAGCGGGGAAGGGGAGCGGGGAAGGGCAGGGGGAGGAGGAGGAGGCGGCCCGGCCCCTCACGGTGGCGCACAGGGACCGACGGGGCGGGGCGCCGGCTGTTGCTGCTGCTGCGCTCCTCGGCTCCACCAGCCGGTCCTGCTCAACGCAGCCGACTACGGTGATGGTGGCGGCAGGAGCGGCCTAAGGGGGGCCCGGCTCGCGCAGGCGCACGGGGACCTCTCGGCGGTCATCGCCGCCGACCATAGAGACGACGTTGCTGGCGCGGAAGTGGCGCCTTGTAAACATCCGGCCCTCTGACGCCCATGGCTGGCTGATGGAAGGCTCGCAGGTTTACCGTATACCATCTAAGGCTCCCGCCTATAACAAAGGGCGGTACGGTATTGTTACATATCCCTCTTGGTAACCAGCCCGTTGGGGCAGCTCAGCCAGCCTTGCCCTGTTTCCCGTATTCCACTCGCAGTGCGCGTGTGTAGCCGGGAAGGGACACCCGTCATTTTTTTCCCAGTATCCCGGGTGACAGGCAGTGTCAGCTGCTTCTTAGTCTCCCTCTGCAGAGTTCATTATCCAGCCACCGGAGCCCATTGATTTCAGCGTCAGGTATCACGTGCTACGGTATGGGGCTGGATCCAGACTCAGGTTGGCTGAGCTTAAGCTGCCCTCGTAACCCTGCTTAACTCAAGAGGACTTGCTTCTGAGTACAAGCACGGGTAGTTCCCACCCGTGGAGTTTAAGAAATTACTGACTTGCTCCACTAATTTCCCGTGTAGCCTCACCTCAACTAAAAGTGCAAACCAATGCTTGGAAGTACTGCGTGTTCGTAAAACACTGTAAATGATTGCAGGCTTCATCTGCATCCAGCCGAAGGCACGTGTTCAAGCGTCTCCTGCTAACATCAAAAGAACTTTGTCTATGTAGGCAGTGAGGTGGTAAAATGCACTGTACCAGAACTCAAGTTGGGGGTTACAATTTCTGGATGCCCCCAGCCACCCTGTGTAAATCCCCTGCAGTTAGAAACCAAAACTCTTATCCTAAGGATAAATAAAGGTTCTAGCATAACCCTCTCCCTGCCTGTCTGGTTTTCTGCTTACAGGGAATGTTTTGTTTTACACTAGAAGGAATCAAAACATGATCCCTCTTACCTTCATTCTGAATTGCTTCATCCATTCTGTCACATTGGGACAGTGAACTGAGTCCATTTGACCCAATGGGAATTTTAAAGAAGAGGAGGAGGAGGAGGAGGAGTTTGGATTTGATATCCCGCCTTTCACTCCCTTTAAGGAGTCTCAAAGCGGCTAACATTCTCCTTTCCCTCCCTCCCCCACAACTAACACTCTGTGAGGGGAGTGGGGCTGAGAGACTTCAAAGAAGTGTGACTAGCCCAAGGTCACCCACCAGCTGCATGTGGAGGAGCAGAGACACGAACCCGGTTCCCCAGATTACGAGACTACCGCTCTTAACCACTACACCACACTGGCTCTCTTTTGCAATTCAGTCCTCTTTAATATATTTTTTTCCAGAAGAATATTGCATTTGTAGTATAAAAGCAAATACCGGTACTTTGGAGAAAAGGGCATTCTACTCAAGATAACAGGCCAACATACAGTATTCCCCATATAACTTTACACTACAGGGAGTATCCTGTTGCAGAGAGGCCAAAACAAGTTTATCCTGTCTACAACCAATCTTGTGTGACAAACTCAATGTCACCCTTATTATTTTGTTTACACTTCATCTAAGAACTTTTCTTACCCTGTGTTGCATCTCTTACATTGTCATTCAGGAGCCGTTTGGCTTTAATGTTACAGTGCACTGTTTCGACAGGTTCATAACTCAGCCATGAAAGTACATTCCAGAGTGAAACTTGTCATAGTATACCCCCATCTGGAAGTTAAATAGTTCACAGGTAATTTGGAAACATTCAGATAAAACTTCCAAAGGGCTAATTCTATTAAGCTGCAGTCCTTTGCAAACACTTACCTGGGAGTGTGGAAGGCAAAATATGTCAATTTCAGTTTCCTGCAGTTTCGCATTTTCCCAGTTCTCCACATTTCCACATCAGTTCACATTTTTTAAGGTAAGTCCTCAGTTCATCAGCACTTTAGTGCCAATGACACTAACAGCCACACTTTTACAAATCATTTCCCTTAATATGTGTTTTGGTAAGTTATTTTCACTAATGTATGTATTTATAAGCACACTTTAGTATGGATGGAGAACTGTGTTGCAAAATACAGATAAGTGCAAGTTTTTGAAAAATGGTCATGTTTCAGTCTTTGTATTGCTTTGCAAATTTCATAAGTTCACCTTTAAATACAAATTAAATTGAAAATCCACACACACCTCATCCCTATATGGGTGTATCATTAAACTCAGTAGAACTTATATCTGAATGTATATGCATAGGATTCCATTGTTAAGACCCATCTGCACTATACGTATTAAACAATCATGGCTTCCCCCAAATAATCATGGAACCTGTAGTTTGTTAAGGATGCTGAGAATTGTTGAGAGACCCTTATTCTAGCACAGCTGCAATTCCCAGAGAAAGGCTGCTGTGGAGATCAATGAGGATATATGTGAGAGTTTTTAACTGGGAAGTGGTGTTTGTGTAGATCTGATAATGCCAAGTTTGCAAGTTCAACCCCCATATAGGACAGCTGCATATTCCTGCATTGCAGGGGGTTGGACTAGATCAGGCATCCCCAAACTCGGCCCTCCAGATGTTTTGGGAATACAATTCCCAGCATCCCTGACCACTGGTTCTGTTAGCTAGGGATGATGGGAGTTGTAGTCCCAAAACATCTGGAGGGCTGAGTTTGGGGGTGCCTGAACTAGATGATCCTCAATTTTCCTTCTAACTCTACAATTCTATCTTATTTTTACAGATCTGGAAATACCATACTCGGACTGCACATTAAACTGGGAGTGTGTCAAGGAATCTTATTCTCAGTAGACATTCATAGGATTGCACTGTCTACTGAGGATTGCGCTTCTCTCCATCTCCCCGCCCCCCTTACACACACACCCATTTATCCATGATGCACCTTAATACATGCCTACCATTCTACAAATCATTCAAAAAATCATTCATTAACAGGCTAGATACACCTTTAATGCAAAAGGTGCTTGCTGGTGTCTACAGCCATTTGCTGCGGTGCACAACTAAATCTGTATGACGATAGTTAAGATCAAGACCAAATTGCTAACACTGTTACGTATTGCTGGGGAAGAGGCACCTTCCATGATTTCCATGGGCCACAACTAGCAAAGGGAGTCAAAGAAGGTACCAACTTACATTTGGTCAGTTGTATGTCAGACTTCAGTTCAGAAATGTTGCTTCACATTATCTGCTTTCCCCCAGGGCCCAGTACGCTCTTGGCAATAAACCCTTTAGCAGACCTCTTCTTCCAAGGTGGCTACTTCAATGCTGTTCTTACAATGGAGTGTCCCAAGTCTCCCTTTTTTCTTTTCTTTTTTCTTTTTACAGTCAAGTCTCCTCAGAAGTTGGTCCCCAAACCCCCTGGACAGTCAGGATCCTCACAATGCCTCAAGGTTCCAGGGAAAATTCTCTCCCCCAACCCCACCAAAGAAGACAGGTGTAGTCTACTTCAATGCCCTTGGCAGGCTTAAATCTAGGGCTCCTCTACCCAGGGAGTAAGGTGGGTAGATGCTAGGTAATCATAGGCTTTGGGTATGCCGTATCCAGCAGCAAAGCAAAGACTGTGTGGAAGAGCCTTATTTGATCATATTGTTTACCCACACTCATCCCTGGATCTCCACTGAACTTCTGCCCCTTCGTCCCTCTCCCTGAGGCATTTTATAGCCTCCCTGTCTCCCCACCCTTCATTCTGCCTAAGGTACAGCAGTTGAGCTCCTTCCACCCTTCTTCTCCCATAGGTGAAGTCTCCAGGCAATGTCCACCCTTCTTCTCCCATAGGTGAAGTCTCCAGGCAATGTCCAAATGTGTTCTCCTTAGGAGCCATTGCCTGGTTGGTGCCTACCAGGTCCTACTTAGATGGCCAGGTGACAACCCAGGAACCCTAGTGCCCCATCACACACTCAAATAAGAGCTCCTCCATCAAGCTGCCCCTTCTTTCTCACTCAGAGCAGCTTATATTTAAAAGGATACCCTTTGTCTTTCACAAACCTTTCCAAAAACAGTATTTCAGCAAAGCTAGCAGAGATATTGCTAGATGCCCACCTTGAATTACCAAAGCCTATTGAGCTCATTTATTATTGATTGTTTTAATTACAATAGTGTCTGTAAGCAGGATCCAGTCTGCATCGTACAATGATACCACCACACACACAGTTCTTATTTCAAGGCTAGTAAAGTCAACAGTATTAAGTTCTCGCATGAATTTTAATTCCCTTCACGCTGCTCCCCTATGTGGCTTCCCTACTCTTCTTTACCCATTCTTTAAAATGACAATGACCCCAAAGGAAGCTGGTGTTGTCTAGATAGCGGCTGGAACCATTTCTATCAAAGCTGTTTCCACCATGTCCTAAATTAGAAGCTGCCCTGCAGAAAAGGAAACCTCACTGTTTTACTGGTGGTGGCAGCAGCAACTTACAAATATGCAATGCTATTTTTCTAGAAAAAGAGGTGCTGCTCTTCTTTCCATCTCTAGGCTAGTAACATCTGGGAGACTGTTGTTCCATACATAAAAAGAAGACCAAGTCCCTACCAGAGAGGAGTGGCAAACCAAGCTGATGGACTATGCTGGGATGGCAAAACTGACTGGTAAACTCAGAAACCAAGAGGATAAAAACTTTATAAAAGAATGGGGGGAAATTATAAGCTATTTAGGAGACCACTGTAAGCAGATGGAAACGTTAGCAGCATTTTGATTTCATTTATAGTTTAAAAATTACCATGGATAATATGGTCTGATATAAAAGTTGGAGTATAGAGAAAAATATGCAGTATTAAATGTTCATAATGGGACCCCATGGGGGGGGGAGTCCTGAGATTTGGATGAATCTCTTTATATGGATATACTTTTTGATTCTTTGTTTATAACTTTATATTTGTAAAACCAATAAAAATAATTTCCAAAAAAAAGAGGTGTTGAAACTCACCATGAACTCCTCCCTTGCTCTCTTATGATTGCAATGACGACCACCTGAGAGGTGCCAGAATTGAGTCCTGGTGAGTTCCAGCTGGGGGGGAAAGCCCTGCATATATAGTTTCCAGAGGGGTATCCACGTGTTAGTCTGCTGCTGCAAAACCAGCAGAGACCCCCATCTGCACTATACATTTAAAGCAGCAGCATAACACTTTAAACAATCACAGCTTCTGCCAATGACGGGAACTGTAGTTTGCTGAGAACTGTCAGAAGTCTCCCAATCCCCTGACGCAGCTGTAATTCACAGAGTGGTTTAACAACCAATCATTCTGGTAATTGTATCTCTGTGAGATCATTCCACAGCCATGGAGACACCGCTGAGAAACCTCCTCCATGGGGTACACCTCATTCAGAGCAGCAACCACTGAAAGCACCTCCTCTGCCAGTTGGGATGGCCATTCATCCACTTTGCATACATCAGTGTCAACGGCTGCCCCAGCTAGAAGGAGAATTGCCCCGCAACAGCCACATAAAATGTCTGAGCACAGCCTTGAAAGGGAAGACAGACTTCAGTATCTCCAGATGCCAAAGAGTTACAGGAATACCATCATTTCTCAAATAATGTATCATCTGTAAAGGCTATTTGTTATTGTCAGTTTCCTTCAAACCTAGTCTTTGCAGGACTTTTCCAGTACAAATAAAAAGCCCCCCCTTAACATACAGAGACAAGATGAATCAGTCTCAGAGGTTTCATTTCATCTATTTATTCAGAGCAAAATTGTATTAACGTGTAGGCAAGTCTTTAAACTTTGCCAGATCTCCTATACTAATCGCATGCTCCATGCCAAGTAATAAAAGGAAATAAAATTGTTTGCAGACTGGGGTGGGGGGTGGGGATCAAAGAGTTCCTTTGTTCAGATAAAATGACTGCTCTCCATAATGCTCAATTCCGTGCCTCAAAGCACCCTGGAGAACTGCCTGGCTGTGGGCCGGGCTCGATTCCCAGGCCTCTTTCACTATTCCGCATAAACAGCTGGATTGGATTGCTCAGCTCGACAGCAGCCCGGCAAAGCTCTGAACATGTGGATGGCTCTGGAGCAGCACAGTGGCTGAGCAGCACATGACCTGTGAATCAGAAGTTCCCACTTCAAAGCGTGCTCAGCCCCTTAATTCACGTGAGTGCCCTGAAGCAAGCCGTCACAGCTGCTTCCAATCCCTGCCAGCGATCCTGGGGTTGTCATTTTGGTAGTACAATTTTCAAATATATTTTTATTTGATTTGAACACTTTTTTTTTTAAAAAAAAGCACTGTTTCATTACACTTTTACCCCGTCTTTCCTTCAGATAACTTGGTACCAGCTACTAAAGGAACAGAAACCTTAGCAAAATGTTTTGCCCTTTCTTCATCCGTTTGGTGCACTGTGGGGTTTGATTTTGTTTTAGTCCCACCAATTCACAGGCCTTCTCTTTTATTGCCTTCAGCTGAGGAGTGGTTCTGGCACATGAGGAACGATCGCTCTGTTTGCGTTGGGCAATAGGAAGTGCTTCCTTGTTGCAAGAGGCAAAAGGACGCCTTCTTGCAAGATGAGTAGCTCACGAAGGTGTCTTTGAACTATTTCGACAAGGCAGCTGCTGCGTGCAGGAAGCAATTTGGGCCTGCTACTTATACGGCCTCGTGTTTGGTATCTACATCACAGCCAAATGTTCCTGGGGGAAGCATGGCATCCAATCACCTAAAGGGAGCTTAGCTGAGCCACGCAGTGAGGTTGCACATGCACGCAGGCTGAATTAATCCCGCAGCTAAAACGGAAAGGCACTTTCAAGAAATCTGTACAGGCTTATTCACACCTTTCTCACCTGTGGGACACTCCTGTGATGAAACAGGAATGGGCTGGGTCCCCAATGTCCTGCCTCCTGGACTAGCCAATGTCTGTGTGCTGAGTGCTGTCATCAGCAAAGAAACACTTAAGATTCCCCCCCCCCCAGATTAATAATTAGAGCCATGGTTCCCAATGTGGGGCACACACCCCACAGGTGGGCAATTTGATTTTTAAGGGGGGCAATTTGGAAGCTTGCTTAGACCAAGTTAATGGCCTTTTAGACTTCCTCCACATGAACAGGAGTTCACTTTTTGAATAATAAAAATTATATGTCACCGGGGGGGGAGGGGGGCATCAGGATTTTAGAGATGCTTAAGTGGGGCATGGCCAAAAAAAGGTTGGGAACCACTGAGTTAGAGGATGGAGACAGCCCAAGCAATGTGGCACATGTGAGATGGGAAGAGGCAGAAATATGGCCCATTCCTACATCAGTAGAGGAACCACATGCAAGTAGAGGATGAACAGGGCACATATGACAATCTTGTAATGTTGCTTTCTAAAACATGGGTACCACTTCCCAACACAGAGCATGTTGGATGCTGCCTTATAGCAAGTCAAACCATTGGTCCATCTTGCTCAGTATTGTCTACACCAGCAGTGTCATGTGACAGGGTGTCATGTGAACCTCTCCGTTGTTCTCTGTTGTGAAATATAATAAGCTGAGACGACTCAAAATGAGGGGGAATCTCAGGCCCTAGAAATGGGTATGGGTGTGTGGCAGTTTCAAGGGACACTTACTATAGTTTTGTCACTGCAGAATATTTTGTGTCCTTCTATAGCTCTTTGGTGACTCCCTCAGAGGAACAGCCTGTTTACAGTAACTAAGTGAAAAAAGAGAGAAAAAGTGACATAAAGCTTTTAAACAATCTAAAAGCAAAACATCAGTATATGTAGGTATATACTGCAGATATACTAGCCCTGAATATGAACTTCAATAATATGCTTGTGAGGTGGTTTAACTATCTCCATGGGCGTAGCGTGGGGGGGCAGTTGCCTCCCCTAAATAAAGTAAATCAATAAAAATAGTTAACTGACCAACTGTGTCGCCAATAACTCAGTTCTGCCCCCTGCTCCCCAACATAAACCCTGGCTACGCCCATGACAGTCTCATGTTCTTCCACCACCAATGCCCTAAACACTGGACTATTTACCAGATAGGTAAATGTATGTCTGGTAAAACTATGCACTTTAATTTCAATAAACATGCATGGAACAAAAAATTCAATTTTTCTAAATCGTGGAACTGAGGGGTGTATGGGAGAGAGCTAGTTACTTGAGAATAATTTTTTAATTATTTTCTAGGGTGAAACCCTACAGCACAGACATTTACTTCTGCATAGACTTGTCTTTACTTATTATTTCCATTTATTATCTGCCCTTCCTCCCTAACAAGACCACAGAGTAACTCGCAACTTTTAAAAAAATCAGTAAGAGCATATTAAAGCAGCACTTCAACATATTTCAGACAACTGTTTTGAAAAAGCAGTTTAGAAACTTCATGTAAATGGTGGGCCAAATCCTGGATTGTTAAAAAAGAAAGAAAGAAAAGAATTTAAATGTTTCCTAAATATGAGCAAGTATTTATTTATCTAAAAAAAATATTCATTAGGCTATTTTTTTTTTACTATTCCTCCATGCTCAAGCTGGAAACTGCATCCAATATCATATATAATAGCAAGGCTATTTTGCAACATTCTATATTAATGCCTAAAGTCAATTGTATAACTTTTTTTTTTTAAAGAGATTACTCATACCAGATATAGTACTTTTTCTCCTTGCCTCTTGTATTTGTCCAAAATGATTTGCAGCTTCAGTTTGTCTTCTAAGAAGACGAAGAGGAAGCGAGCATTAGCGAGCATTAAAAAGAAAGAAAGAATTATTTTTGCTTAGACTAGAATATTAATTTAACAAGAGGGGAAGTGGTTTTCGAGGGACAACCCTGCCGCCAGAATCGGGAGTTTTTCATAAAGCTGAGCACACCACCTAGTGGTAGCTTTTCAGATTTGCACTTTTCATTTTGTTTGCATTTCCACGTTTTCAACACTGTCAAGGGTGCAGAAGGTATCAAACAGTAAACAGAATAAAAATCAAAATTCGAGAATTTGTGATTGATCCGTTTCCCCTGACACGATCGTTTGGTTGCGGGGACCCCTTGCTCTCGGGATCGCTTCACTCAGCCAAGGCTTAGGAATGGATAAAATGTCAGAGATGCCAGGGCTCAGCTGTGGCTGCTCAGCAGAACTGATGGTTCAGTCCTTCGTCGAACCCCTCCCCGCGCCCCATAGCTTCTTCTCTTGTCCTGCCCGTCGCGCCCTCTGATCTGCCTCCATTCCAGCCTCCCCACTGCGCCCCCCCCACTGCGCCCTGCTGAGCTTCTAACAGGCACAAATTCTGTAGGTGCAATTTTCACTGACACGAAAAAACTGCGAGCAAGGAAGCTTTACCTGTTGAAATTTTGCCTGCTATACAGAATACCGTCGTCAAAATCACAGCTGTAGTCAAAGCACATAGAAATAAAATATGTATTGTTATTTTTTAAAAACCAGTGGCATCATAGACGGTGGTCCTATGCATCATTGATCATGTAGCTTAAGATGCAAAAACAGAGGAAAGTGTTCTGTGTTTTGAGGCAGGGATGAGCACATGCTGTCTGGTGCTGAATTGCAATCAAAAACATCTGGACGGACCAGGTTGGCAAAGGCTGTGGATCAGGATCAGGTTGTTAAATGGTTAATCCTGCCCCCTGTGGCTTCTCCTGACCCATGCAATAGTGGGTTGACTCCTCCATGAGATCCATTCAGAGTAGACCCATTCCAATGGGTGGTCATCACTAGCTTGTGCCCATTAATTTAAATGAGTCTTCTGGGAATAGAGCTTAGATACAACCCTTAGTTTTCTCCCTCCCACGTTCTTGATGGGAGTGGAAAAGGTACTGCAGTTGCTGCAGGAGACCTATGAGTAATGATGAATGGTGAAAGTAGTTACCAGAAAAGGTAGAGACAGTGACCTAATTCTCGCTGAGGTAATAAACCTGTTTCTGTGGTCAGGTTCACTATGAACGCCCTTGGGTAGCTCCAGGGCCCAGCACCTGACGGGACCCACCTGAGCATAGCTGTCAACTTTTCCCTTTTCTTGAGAGGAATCCTATTCGGAATAAGGAAATTTCCCTTAAAAAAGGGGAAAAGTTGACAGCTATGCACCTGAGCTGATGCCAGCTAGGGTCCCTGGCACTAGGTGTTGGAAGGCCATTTTAAATTTCCCACAATGCTCTGGGATGCCCAACATTGCATCACTAGGGAGCATGGTAGGACATTTAAAATAGTAGTTTCTCAGGGGCCCACAGTCAGCGCTAGGTAGTCCACCTAAGTGGGCACCCCCACACTTTGCCAAGGGGCCCCATAACCCCGGAGCTGGTCCTCTCTAGGATGTACCACATCAGACTGCAGATGGTGCCGTATATGATGGAATGCTCTTCCGCCAAATGATGTTTCCTGCATACTGAATTCTAAATCCCACAGAAAGGGTTCAGGCCTAGCTCTCTCCTTGACATGCTCATTTTCTATTTGAAGGGAACTGTTTCGCATGGGGGATCATTCAGTGAGATGTTGTGTCTAATCTGAATTGTTTCTGAGGCACAGGCTTAGGGCATGGTCAGAGGCAGCATGCCCTAGAATGTTTGAGCTAACCCTGTTCTGCAGATTCTGGGCACTTCCAGATTGTCACTATATTTGGCTGGGATTCAATCACATACAAACATGTTTAGGTTGTACAATCAAAAAATCGATTTGGCACTCTTGCACAACAAAACCACTCCTCTCCCCAAATATAGGTCACTTTGCAGTAAGGAAAGTGATGAGAAAATGCATTGGAAAGTGTGGGATAGCAACTGCTTGGCACAATATCATTTAAACTCCCAGCAAACAAATCAGAATATATCCTCAGGTCATCTGGACATGGTCTCTGATCAGTTATAATCAAGCATTCACTTTGCTCTGTGGAAATGACCTTTCTTCACAGAAGAACAATGCTCAGAACTTTCCCAATAGACTTTCCTTGCATCTCCCAGTCCTAAAACAGCGGCACTTAAATCTAAAAGCTTAACTGGGCCATAACAAACCCATTGCTTTGCAAAGTAAATTCTTTGTGATTAAATTTTCCCAGAACAGTGCTGCAGTCTGCATTACAATACTTATTAGTGTTATCAGCAAAGCCTCATTTCCTGCATATTTAATACATTACATTTGTGTTTCTGAGAGTACACAATATATCTAGCCTAACAGAAAACAAAAAACACTATTTTAAGAAACAGTTTATTCTTCTAAATTTGTTTGCTGTGATGTTATAAAAATATTTTATCAGTGGTCTGTGTTTTTTTAAAAAGCTTCTGATTAGATTTCAATAACATCTCTTATGAAATAAAAAGTAAAGGGGTTATAGACCTTAGATTAGGATTGCATATTTAATATTAAAAGAAATTAGGCCTTAGATCTGGAATGCACATTAGATAAACCTCCTGGTTAGATGACTGCAATGCATTGACCTTGGGGCTGTCTTTGCAGATTGTCTGGAAAGCTTAGCTAGGTTAAAAAATGGCAGCGTGAAGTTTGACTGGGACCAGGCACTATGAAGTCAAACCACCAGTTCTTTCTTGCGTTCACTGCTTCCAGCGAATGGTCTCCCTCTTATGTGAAAATCTATTTTTTCCAAGCTTGTTTGGGGAAAATGGCAAGTTTTCTACAAGTCAGATACAAAACATTTTACGGTAATTCATCCAGCAATGCTAGAAAGGTATCCAGTATTCTGATGAGCAGAAATCTAGGAGGTGGAGGGGAGAGAATAATAATTTTCATAGCATTTTACCAGCATCTGTTGACATGGGAAAGACAACACACAAATGGAGATCATGACTAATTTTGGAACACTAAAGCTCAGACAGTGGGACGCAGGTGGCGCTGTGGGTTAAACCACAGAGCCTAGGACTTGCCGATCAGAAGGTCGGCGGTTCACATCCCTGCAACGGGGTGAGCTCCCATTGCTCGGTCCCTGCTCCTGCCAACCTAGCAGTTCAAAAGCACATCAAAGTGCAAGTAGATAAATAGGTACCACTTGGGCAGGAAGGTAAACGGCGTTTCCGTGTGCTGCTCTGGTTCGCCAGAAGCGGCTTAGTCATGCTGGCCACATGACCCGGAAGCTGTACGCCGGCTTCCTCGGCCAATAAAGCGAGATGAGCGCCGCAACCCCAGAGTCGGTCACGACTGGACCTAATGGTCAGGGGTCCCTTTTGTTGTTGTTTAGTCGTTTAGTCGTGTCCGACTCTTCGTGACCCCATGGACCAGAGCACGCCAGGCACTTCTGTCCTCCACTGCCTCCCGCAGTTTGATCAAACTCATGCTAGTAGCTTCAAGAACACCATCCAACCATCTCATTCTCTGTCGTCCCCTTCTCCTTGTGCCCTCCATCTTTCCCAACATCAGGGTCTTTTCCAGGGAGTCCTCTCTTCTCATGAGGTGGCCAAAGTATTGGAGCCTCAGCTTCACGATCTGTCCTTCCAGTGAGCACTCAGGGCTGATTTCCTTCAGAATGGAGAGGTTTGATCTTCTTGCAGTCCATAGGACTCTCAAGAGTCTCCTCCAGCACCATAATTCAAAAGCATCAATTCTTCGGCGATCAGCCTTCTTTATGGTCCAGCTCTCACTTCCATACATCACTACTGGGAAAACCATGGCTTTTACTATACGGACCTTTGTTGGCAAGGTGATGTCTCTGCTTTTTAAGATGTTGTCTAGGTTTGCCATCGCCTTTCTCCCAAGGAGCAGGCGTCTTTTAATTTCGTGACTGCTGTCACCATTTACCTTTACCTTAAAGCTCAAACAAGACTTCCTGCTTTGGATATCAGAGGCTTCTTTTGCATTTTAGAGCCACTGGAAACCAAAGCACAGGCCAGGAGTAGTGCAGCAGAATAGAGCAACGGGTCTACTGCTGCATCTGAAGAACTGCCACTCACAATCAGCCAGGATAAAAGAGCAGATCAAATATTTCCTACTCCCCTTTGTTGTGCCAGCTCTAGGCTGCTGCAGCAGAGGTTCTGGGATCAGTCCCCTCTCCAGAAAATGGCCTCTCATCTCCTAGTCTCTGCCCTCCCCCCGTAATACCCCATTTGGGGTCATCCCATTTTGGTTGGCAGTGGCACTTTCAGCAGACTTTGGAGGGGGCGGAGTTATGAAGCCATGACACCTCTGCCTCATCCTAACTCCCTCCAGCAGCACAAACCAGGGGTCAGGATTGCCCTCCACTATTTGCAACCATTGCAGCACAAAAACAGTGGTTTTTAAATCGTGTTGTTGGCAGTTCCCACTCAGATTAAATCCAGCTGGCTTCTTATTTTAAAGCCAACAGTTTTTCGCAAGATGTCATATCAGTTTCACAGCTCTAACATTTTTTAGAAGTTGTGGCTGTGTCTGCTTTAATCACCAAAAGGGGTGTGCTGGAAGATGATAACTCAGACAGTGTGTCATGCAGTGTTTATTATAAAAGGTAAGGGAACCCTGGATGGCTTTTTGTACTTGTCTGTACCTATCTCCACTTTCCTCCATTTTTGCATCTTAAGCTACATGATCAATGATGCAAAGGACCACCGTCTATGATGCCACTGGTTTTTAAAAAATAACAATACATATTTTATTTCTATGTGCTTTGACTACACCTGTGATTTTGACGACTGTATTCTGTATAGCAGGCAAAATTTCAACAGGTGAAGCTTCCTTGCTCGCAGTTTTTTCGTGTCAGTGAAAATTGCACCTACAGAATTTGTGCCTGTTAGAAGCTCAGCAGGGCGCAGTGGGGGGGGGGCGCAGTGGGGAGGCTGGAATGGAGGCAGATCAGAGGGCGCGACGGGCAGGACAAGAGAAGAAGCTATGGGGCGCGGGGAGGGGTTCGACGAAGGACTGAACCATCAGTTCTGCTGAGCAGCCACAGCTGAGCCCTGGCATCTCTGACATTTTATCCATTCGTAAGCCATGGCTGAGTGAAGCGATCCCGAGCGAGCAGCGCAAGCGACCGCCGATCAATTCACAGGATCGCGCGCACGGATCCCTCTCCACGTGCTTCATTCTCGCCTCCTGCCGTCGCCGCCGCCGCGCACGAGACGTAGGGAACAAGACGTCTCAGTGCCGCCCCGACTGCCAAACCCAAACCGACAGATAGTGCGGAAACCGCCGCGGCTTTCTCTGCCCCACCTTCTCCTCCAGCACCGGAGGATGCCCAGAAGCCCGGGAAGCACAGACGACGCTTGGATCTGGCGGCGAGAGGAAGGCAGCGAGCGAGCGGCGTCGGGGAACTTTCGCTCTCGGATCCGCGTTCATTCCAACCAGCCAGCCTGCCGCTAACCAAGATTTCTCTGTCCCGGTGGCGCCGGCGGCGCTGCGCGAAGCTCTTGATGCGCCCCGTCCAGGCTCAGGACCGAATGCTTCCCCACGATGCCTGCGGGAGCCGCAGCTACGTCTTGGATGCAGGCGAAGGGGCCGCGGGGACCCTGTTCGCTGGGGCGCGCGGGTGGCGGCCATAGGAGACCCTCCTGGACGGCGGTCGGCGCCGGAAGCCCGTGGGCGCCCTCCGATGGAGAACGCCTCCAACGGCAGCCAGGGGCCCCTGGAGCCCCGGGCCCCTGGCGGGAATGGGGTGGTGCTAGGCGTCTGCTTGCTCTGGCTGCTGGTTTTGAGCACCTTGCTGGGCAACGCTCTGGTCTGCCTGGCCATCGTCAGGTTTCGCCACCTGCGCACCAAAGTCACCAACTGGTTCGTGCTGTCACTGGCCTCGTCTGACCTGTGTGTGGCGCTGCTGGTCATGCCCTGGCAGGCAGTCACTGAGGCGGTGTGTGGTGTGTGGCTCTTTGGCACCCGTTTCTGCGACACGTGGGTGGCCGCCGACATCATGTGCTCCACGGCCTCCATCCTCCATCTCTGCATCATAAGCCTCGACCGCTACTGGGCCATCGCCAGCCCCTTCCGCTACGAGCGGCGGATGACCCGGGGCCTGGCCTCTGCCATGATCGCCCTGGCCTGGACCCTCTCTGTCCTCATCTCCTTCATCCCTGTCCAGCTCCATTGGCACAGAGTCGAGGAGCAGGGGGGGACTGACCTACAGTTGCCACGTTGTGACGCCCGGCTCAACCCCACGTATGCCATCACCTCCTCCCTGGTCAGCTTCTACATCCCTGTGTCCATCATGATTGGCACTTACGCAAGGATCTACCGCATCGCCCAGGCTCAGATCCGCCGCATCTCGTCTCTGGAAAAGGCTGGAGGGCTGGGCTTTGCACAGGGGAAAGAGCCCGCCTCTTCGCTGCGCAGCTCGCTCTGCAAGGAAACCAAGGTCCTTCAGACGTTGTCCATCATCGTGGGGGTATTTGTCTGCTGCTGGCTGCCTTTCTTTGTCCTTAACTGCCTGCTACCCTTTTGCGGACCAAGGCCAGGCAGTGGGGTTTCTGGGCAAGCTCTCTGCGTCAGCCAGACGACTTTCCGTGTTTTCATGTGGCTTGGCTGGGCCAACTCCTCGGTCAACCCAGTGATCTATGCTTTCAATGTGGACTTTCGGAAGGCTTTCAGCAGCCTGTTGGGCTGCCACCGCCGCCCTTGTTGGGCTCCAGGCAGGTCCACCGTGGAGAGAGTCAACCTGAGCCACGAGCTGGTCTCCTATCACCATGACTCCTCCTCCCACAAGAGCAGAGGAGAGCCAGTTCCATCACCTCTCCCCACCATTGCTGCCTGGCATCGATCCCTGCCCCACACAGTGAGCTCCCAAGGAGAAGGAGAGAGCAATGGAGGAACCCTGCCAGAGAAAGAGATGTTGTCCTCACATCAGGCCGCTCAGAGGAGCAACAGCAAAAACCTTCACCTGCCAGCTTTGCTCCCCTCTGAATGTGAGGCTGTGGTATCTTTGGAGACTCTTGATCCCTTTGCAGAGATTACTGGGCACTAGAATCTTTACTGCCACATCCCAGCGGTATGTGGATGGGACCATGTAGTGGCCACAAAGGAACACAATCGCATAAGAAGAGTCCTGCTGGCTCAGACTGAAGGCTTATCTAGTCCAGGATTTTCTTTCCCCACAATGGCCGACTAGATGTGAATAGGAAGCCCACAAACAAGACACGAGGCCTTTCGCTGTCTCCTACTGTTGTTCCCCAGTGACTGGTATTCAGAGGTGCACTGGCTCTGATTCTGGAGGTATCACATAGCTGTCAGAACTACTTATTTATTTAGGGATATCTATGCTGTCCAATCAACTGTGAGGATGGCTCACTTGTTGTTGGCATCCGTCTGTCTTAGGAGAGTGCGCCTTCAGGGTAAAGTCAAACAGCTTTACTCAAACAGAGTTACAGCGCCTGCTGTGGCTGTAGATATTGATATAGGAGAGACATGTTTGATTGCAGCTGGGACAGATGAAGGTGTCCAGTTTTGCTTCTACAGGTGCACCTTAGTGTTTCTCCTCTCTGTGCTCCACCCAGTGGTCATTCCTCCTCTGGTCATTGCTATGGCTACATGGCCTGTCTATCTGTCTCCAGGGGTTCACTATTACATGTTTAATAGCCACTGATAGCTCTATCTGCCATGCATGGCTTCTTCACAGTTGGGATCATGACCTAACTAAAATGTAAGGGCCCGATCACTTGGGACCCATCCATTGGCACCCAACTCATATGGTTGGGTCCAATGAAGTTTTGCATGTTTGATCAGAACAGAAGTCCTAGCGTGTGCAGTGGGTCTTATGCCTAGGTAAGTGTGCATTGGTTTGGAGCCTTAGACATTACTCCTGAGTCTGCAACAATCTGCACAAAAGTTCTTTCCTGCATAACTGAGTAGCGATCTACTAGTCTTTCTCTTAGGGTGTATCTAGAGGCAATGGTAAGACTGAAGGTTGATTGTCTAACACAGGCTTCCTCAAACTCGGCCTTCCAGATATTTTGAGACTACAGTTCCTATCATCCCTGACCACTGGTCCTGCTGGCTAGGGATCATGGGAGTTGTAGGCCAAAAACATCTGGAAGGCCGAGTTTGAGCAAGCATGGTCTAACACAAGAACCATGATTCCCAACTCTATGATGTGAGAGAAGCTGAAACAGATATTTAACAAACTGAAGTACAGTGGTACCTCGGGTTAAGAACTTAATTCGTTCTGGAGGTCTGTTCTTAACCTGAAACTGTTCTTAACCTGAAGCACCACTTTAGCTAATGGGGCCTCCTGCTGCCGCTGCGCCTCCGCTGCATGATTTCTGTTCTCATCCTGAAGCAAAGTTCTTAACCCGAGGTAATATTTCTGGGTTAGCGGAGTCTGCAACCTGAAGTGTATGTAACCTGAAGCATATGTAACCCGAGGTACCACTGTATCTTAATGCATTCACCAGTCTTTGGAACATGAAGCCCCAATGTGCAACACTTATCTGCCCCCCCCCCTTTCACTCTGGTGCTGACATCATCCTGATCAGTGGCGGAGGAACCCTCTCCGTCACCCGGGCGGAACGCCAAGGGGAGGGGTGAACCACCCGGTGACGCATGCATGACATCTGTAGGGACTGTGCACGTGTGACGTCCGTACGGGCTGCGCATGCGTGGCAGCCCGTATGGTTACCACGCGAGCAGCAGCCCATACGGATGCCCATAGGGACACTGTGTGCGAGCGGCAGTCCGTGCAGACTGCGCAGACGTAGCAGCCCATACAGACGCCATGCAAATGCGGCATGAGCGGCGCTCACACTGACTGTGTTCACACCCTCCATCACTCTACAGCTGGGGGAGGCGACGGGCCATCTTGTCACACACACACACCCCGGGCGTGCCCGGGGCGACCCACACCCTCCGCTCCCCCTTTGTACACCCCTGATCCTGATTGCCCTAAGCACAGAGTGGAGGACGTGTGACTCTACAGATGTTGCTTTCGAGATTGTTGGACTGCAATTTCCACCCCAAAGCAACCAACTGTCATCCGTGCATGTGCAACAGCTGTCTCAAGTGTACACACCTCAGTTTCACTGCAAAGTGAATGTGGCTCACATTTGCAAATGGGATGGGAGCAAGATAGGTATGGATTTTGGCCAATGTGTACACGGCTTCAAGCACCAGCAGTGGGAGTGTGCTGGAGCTACAGTAAATGTGTACAAGAGCCTAAGGCTTTGATGGCACTGTGAGTTCCTGGTGTTGCAGAGCAGCTGTAGAAGGGTGAACTGGACTGAGAAAAGTATTATCATCTGCTTCATTACCAGGGATGTGAAGACAGATGGTTAATTGCATGTTTCTGTACATATATAAATATGTGCTTTGACATTATGGTAATGAGCTGTGTAAATTATGCCCAGGCGCAGTGTAGTAATTATTTCACATCTTACTGTGCTGCCCACAACTTTTAACAGAGCTGTACCATTTATAATGTTAAATTTTCTTTGATGGTAACTGAATGTATAAAACAATACTCTACAAGTTATGTAAAATACATCATGTGGGGCACAGTTACCTAGCCCCTGTGCTTGTATTTAACAGGGTTTGCTCTGGGCTTAAAATATCATCTATTGCATTGGTATTTAAGCTTGTATAGGCTGCTGCTCTATATTGGGATTATGCTGTTCGAAAGAAATGTGAAGCCAGTGGGGTTGCACAAGTTCTAATGAAGATATGATTATATGGGAAATGTAATTATTTGTTTCTCATTTTTTTATGGTACTGTTTGGCTCTCTGGAAAATGAAATCTTCTAGCAGAAATGTATTTCCATAAGGGGGAAAAAATCCAACTTGGCTATTAAAGAAAGGCTCCTTAAAAGCTTGGTACAATTTTGCCAAAATGAACACTTCTTTCATTTGAATCCAGTGTAATAATACAGCTACATCAAGCAGGCGTACTGTTTTCCTATCCTTTTGTCTCAGTGACAAAAATCATGTTCACAACAACAGCCACAATCTGTATTACCTCTAGATTTTGTAGCATTTGTGCCAGGTCACCAGATCAAGACTCATTACATGGTCCAAACTCTCACACTGGTATGTTGAGGTTTTAAAAAACACTCCTATCTAGCAAGGGAGCTGCTACAGATCTGTTTCTGAATTGGGAAATGCATGTATATAGTTTTCCTAGATGGATTTCAGGCACCTTGGCTATCAAGGCTTGGAGGCAGAAGTCCAAGGTCCCACTCAGGAAAGTGAGTAGGAGATTGCCCAAACAGACCTACCACTTTTTGAATTACCGTAAGTCAGTAATGCACAAGACCAAAGCAGAGGTGGGAAGACTTTGGCCCTCCAGATGTTGTCAATGGCTGTCTCATCCCTGGCTGTTTGCTATGGTGGCTGAGTCTGATGGCAGCTGGAGTCAAACAACATCTGGAGGACCAAAGATGAGCTAACCCCTAGTTAATATGATGGGTACCCCTGTGTGCCCCCCAAATCTGCTCTGAGGACATGCAAGTGGCTGGATGGGGGAAGAGACTAGCTGGAAATCCCCTGCACACATGGATTTCTGTTGCACAAGCAAGCAGACATCATTGGATGTCCCCCATTGTCTGTTGAATGGGCTTGATTTACATTTGCACAAGGAATGTAATATTAGGCCAGCAAAATCTTAACACTTTTTCCTGAGAAGGTTTTATTCAGATGAAACCCAGTCAAGTCATTATGTAAGTAGTCAGTTGGATATATTTCACTAAATGTTTTATATAAATTATAAAGGATTAAAAGTACTTTGCAAAATTATTGCTTACCTCTACAAAAATGGAAAAGATTGCTTTATGCATATTGCCATTTTTTCCATAAAATAAAGTCGTGAATGCTGACTTAGCAACAAAGTTTTATATCTGTTGATTATAATTCTATACAGTTGACTGCAGTCTGAATGTATGATTGTTTTCTCAGAAATGCAAGTAGCAGTCAGATCACCAATATCCATTTTCTTGCAAAACACTTAACTGAGGGTATGTACGCGTTAGTGGCTTAAACACAACGAGGTCACGCACTACATTTCCCATTACTCTTGGGGGAAAGCCATTAAAATTAAAGCAGAATTTGATATGTATACAGTACATTGGTTTGACACAAAATGGCTGAAATATAACAAGGTGAAAGCTAGCATGGGAATACAGAATATTAATCACTACGTAGCTGGGGGAAAATTACAGTTCTTCCTGGATGAATGAAAGTGCCATGAACTTTGCTAGCTTTAGATACAACTGCCAGGCATTTTATATGCTCTCTCGGCCCCAAAGCAGAGATGAGTGATGCACCCCATAATCAAATTCGACTGGACTTAACCGTCCAGGGTCCTTTACCTTTACCTTTTACGTATATTTCTTCCAAATTAGTAGCACTGCAATTTTGAAAGTGAGCTCTACTTTGAGCAGAACTGAACTTACTATTATTATTACAGAAACAGAACTCTAGGAATAATTATCTAGACAGACTTTCAATATGGGCCCCTAGGTTACGTAGCAGTATGGCTCATTATACCGTTCCAAAATAACAGTGATCCTTAAGAAGAAACTGTGATGCATCCATCTGTTTCACTTGAGCTCCAAATGAACCTCTTGTCAAGAAACCTATCAACATTATGCCATCATATCCCAGTATTCCCTCTCTTGGTCCCCAAAGTGCATTTGAACATTAAGCAGATACGTGATATTAATTACTAAACTGGGCACAAAGATGACAACAACTAGGAGTAAAAACAAAAGTATTAAACGGTCCCCCCTGTCTGAGTTTTAGTGAAATGAACTCATTGGCTGGATTATGTGACAACACATCCTCACAGCTAGCAAATCTGTTGGGTAACTTTAGGTCAGTTATTATCTCTTAGTCCATTTTACCCCACAGGCAGAGATTGGGGCTAGCCACCCGTGGTGAGGGGTGAGCGTCCCAGGGGGGCGGGGGGACAATATCACCCCCCCTCAAGGATGGCACCCGGGGCAGACCACACCCACCGCACCCCCCTTCCTCTGCCAGTGTCCACAGGGTCGTTGTGAAGATAACGGGTGAGGAGAACACTACCCCAACCTCTTTTTGGGAGGGGGGAGTGTAGGATAATAGATATTTTTGTGGAGGAAGGGGTAGACCCACACTTGCAGTTTGCACCTCCCCTGCCGAGAGCCTGAGGGTCCTGTTCCTGCTTCTCTCCACCTGGCCTAGGGCGGGGCCTGACTGGCCTCATAAGGACTGCTGCTGAGGCTGCTGCCCAGCATGGACTGGGGTATTGGGGGGAAAGTTTCATTGGGAGATTTTGCTGTTGTTACTGATATTAACTTTTTGTATCGTCGTTTTTATGTGGAAATTGTTCAGTTTGGTTATGTAGTTTTTAATGTGTTTTATTTATTTTCATGACCACTTTGCTATGTTTGTAATCATGCAAATCTTTTCATATTGTAAGTCGTCTTGAGCATTGTTTTAACTGTGGAAAGGTGGCATACACATAAAATGATGATGGTGATTACCAAAAAAGAAAAGAAAAGAAAGTCCAGTGAACGTTACAATGCTCCCTACCCATGATCTGGATCAGGCCCCCATGCTGGCAATTTGAAGAAGAATAGAAGTCACATGTAGCTTCTCCCTCATCACCTTGATTGGGGTCTGATTCTGTGCAAACAGTACAATGGATATTTTGACACATTTTCTCAACTGTGCCACGTTGCACACCCTCAGTGGGATTCACCTGCAACCGTGTAGAACTGCCACACCTTCCATCGCAAGGCACACATTTTTTCAGAGCAGACTTTGTAGTAAGCACTGAAAGAGTTTGCTGGCAGTTCTATTTGTTTTTTGCTAGAACATTTTTACTCCATTAATTTTGGCCTTCATATGAATCCCCACACCATAGCGAGCGTGTTTACATTTTGATCGATATCTTCACAGCTTGCAAGGTCTGTGGGAAGAAAAGAACAGGCTGTGAATATACCTCCACCTCCACATTCATCCCTGTCATTCTCACTGTTCCTGTCTCTTGATTCACCTCCACATATGTTCATCCTGGTCATGCAAATAAACTTCCTAGTTTCTCTACCAACACAGTGTTCCCATGCATTCTGACACTTGTGCATCACTCCAGCAGCTGTCCTGAGCATCTATTTTGGTAGAAGGAAGAACGTGCCTCAGCTGTCTAGATGATGATGATGATATCACCTCGTGTTGGGATGGAGAACCTGTGGCCAGCTGTTGTTGGAGCCAACTCCCATCAGCCACAGTCAGGGATGTCGAGAGTTTGCATCAGAAAATCTGGAGAGCACTAGAGTCCAAGCACATGATTTAACACACAAGCTACAATTCCCAGGATTATCTGAGGGAAGCTATGTCCTTTAAATGTGCATTAAATGTATGCTGTGGACGTGACCTTGGTGACTTTTCTGGTTGAAGTGAGATTGAAGGACAGTGTTCTCAGCTGACAATCTTAGTTCATTTTGGAGCAGTCATACTAGCAGGAAGTGAAAAATGAAATTGTTTGTTAGTCATAGCTCGTTTTTTGAGAACCTCATTAGCCTCCCATTTTGGTTATGTTTACACTAAGGAACTGTGGGTTCTTGGTCACTATCCCATCCTCAGTCCATACCCTCTTCAAAATAGCCTCCTCATATTGTTGGCTGCTTTTGGGGGGCAACATATGGCTTTTAAAAACGTAAGAAGAGTCCAACTGGATTAGGCTAAAGTACCATCTAGTTCAGCATCCTGTCATAGGACCCAGCCAGGGCCCTTTAGGAAGCTCACAAGACCTGAGTGCAATAGCAACTATTTGTCTATTGGAAAGTTGGTCATCTGATTGGTGGCATCTGCAAATCCCCATGCTACGCACAGCACTTTGAAACCCTGTTAATCAGCTGGTCATCGGTGAGGCTTTAAAGCACTGCACAAGGCTGTCTGCATGCACTGACAATCAGTTGGTGGTTAGGACTTCAAAATGCTGCTCACTGCTCTCTGTGAGATCAGTTGAGCATTGGTTCTTGCACAGAATTGTGTGGGGCACATTGAAGCCATGACAACCAGCTGATTGTGTGGACTTCAAAGTGCCACACTAGGTGGGTTTGCACTAAAAAAAAAAGCTGGTCACCTAACATTGTTAGGTGATGTCAGATGATTAAGAGCTGAGCAGCCTCCATGCTGAACTTGGCATTTGGGGCAAAGCCAGCCGCAGTAGTGGATTCTAAGTAGAAATGAGTGTAAAAAGCAACACAATCAAGGTTAGCATTAAAGCCATATGAAAATTAGACTTACAAGGACAGATTTCAGTGAACGGCATTACTTCTTTGCAAAGCTTTGCTTTCATTCTCAGAGAAATCTATCCGTTCCCAGTGGCTGAGCTCCTGAGAGTGTAGCAGAGGTTGTCAGAACAGTGCAGTCCTGCTTTGAAAGCTAACCATAGTTATCGCCCCTGTCATTATGAGCTGCTTCATGTTCAAGCCAGTGTGGTGTGCGAATAAATCCTTTGGTTCAGAAGCTTAAGGTAATTGTCTCAGAGATTTCAGTAACACGCAGGATGATAACTGTGTAGTGTATTTCAGGCTGAAAACGACCTCTCTCTTCCCTAGATCAATGCTTTTTCATTCTATCCAAGTCCTATTTCCACAGTGTGAGGCAGAAGCCGCTCATGTTTTAAATCATTTTTGGTATGCAAGTGATATAAGAAAGTGCAATTTTGCATCCAAATGAAGGCTGAGGTTGCCTACCTTCTGGCTATTACGACTGCCATCAGGGAAGTTGACAGAGGCTTGAGTGCTGGTTTGATAGTGTCATAGATCTAGAGTACCAGAGTCTGTTAGTGAATAGTAGAAATTAATAAACACTAGTATTTACATAATATTTGTGATATGAGGCGAAAATAGAAGCTGCAGAACTGTGCCAGACAATTAGCAAGTGAGCTATTAAGGAACAATGGGGAACCAGTACTTAGCCACTAAGGGTCATTGGCAATGGAAAAGAGCTGTCCCCCTCCCCAGCCAGGAGGTGGTGTGTGTGTGTGTGTGTGTGTGATGTCACAGGAAAATTTGTCCTTTTTGAAATCTAAAGGTATTCCAGAAAGAAGGAGGAAATACGCAAAACCATCTTGCCACTGGCTGGAGGAGGTTGCACTGAGAAATTGGGAGCCATGACTGACCACTTCTTTGGACCCAGCCTTGCTGAAGCTATAAGAGGGGCAAGGAGAGACACCCTTGGGATATAATGTTCTGCACCCCATCCATTGAAGGTACAAAATGAACCATATTTCTTAAAAGACACTAGCCTCCGCTGTGTCTTGATTTTTCCAACAGAAACACAACAGTGGGTGATCTCCCGGAACCCCCAGGAATTTGGCTACCCCCTTGGCAGAGATTAAGGGTGGTGTGCAACCTTCTTAACAGTATGTTTACTCAGAAGTATGTTTCAATGGGATTTTCTCCCAGGTAAGTGGTTCAATCCAATGCACGCACTCCTGGAAGTAAGTAAGCTCCATAGAACATAATAGTGCATTGTCCTTCTGAGTAATCATCCTTAGGGTTTCACTGTAAGGATCTGAAATAGAAAGTTCTTGCTCCAAAACTCGTGTCTGTTGCAGACCCACTAGAGATGTGAGCCACATTTTTTCCTGCCACAGCACTAACTGCAGCATGACTGACCCCTGCCTTTAAGGGAAGCTGTGAGCAATTCTGAAGCTTCTCCCACAGACACTGTATATTAATTATATAGACTCAGTAAATGGAAGGGAATTGGGATCATGACAGAAAACCTCTTCTTGCCCTCCAAACATAAAGCTTATACATGTATAAGCTATTTGTGGAAAGGCTCTGTCTTTGAACAATCTACGAGTCGTCTGGTACTATTCAGTCAGATTGCATGGAGAAATCCTACACAGAGAGTGAATTCTGAGATTACCTTTGCACATTAATCTCATTTATTTATGCTGGTTTATATTTTTAACTGATCAGAGCCTGAACACTTAGAGCAGCGAACAACTTCTCACAACAATTAATTTCAAGTAATCAGAATACTCAGTATTTCACATCTCATGCCCTTTTCAGATGTTCTAAAAAAAAAAAAAAGACTCTTCAAAGAAAAAGGTGTAAGAAACCTCTCAGGATCCACTTTCAGTAGCCCCTGCACTACAGTATTAGAAGAGAAGGCATCCCTGCTTTTTTAAAAAATGGCCACTAGGTGTCTCCTTTATGCTGAAAAATGGATTATTGTCTCTAATTTGCTCTTTTGAATAGCTGATGAGACTATGAAAATAGCTCGTGCAGCCGTTGTATTAAATCTGCTGTGTTGCAAGGGGGGCGGAAATGTAATTATTTAACAATATTTATTTAAAATATGTATGCCTCTCTTTTCCATACACATTCGAAAGAAAATCTACAACTAACCTAAAACACCATAAAATTCCATTATGACTGACTTATAAGTAAACCACCAGTTCAGTCACTTCTACCAAGTATGAAACTTTTAAAATTAAAGAAGAACTCTCCATCTCTCTCAAGCTGTCTCTCCCCCCCCCCTTTCAAGGTCACTGACATGCTACAAATGAGCAACACAGCTATGTATGGGCAGACTAGCACAATGTTTAATCGGCTAGCAACTTCAGCATGCTTATTTACAAGGCTGCATTGTAAAATAATAATAATGATATCAACTGCAGTAGAGATTATTTTTTAAAAAAAACTTTAGCAGTCACTGAGCTTCAAGCTCTGTAGGCTTCCAACAAATTACCTTTGCAACATAAAAGATTAACTGAAAAAGATTGATCTTACATTTTGTGTGACTGTGTTCTGTACTATTTTATTCAATTTGGTTGCAGTCATGTACCAGCAAAACAACATCTTATGTACTGTCTCTCTCTAAAAGTGGTACAAACTTAAAGGGAGAGTTGATTTCATTGCTCCAAACTTTCGGCAGACAGTTGTCATTAAAGTTGTGTAGCTTTGGCTCCTTGACAGTTAAATTCATTTTTGAGGTGTTAGGAAACATTACAAAACAAATGGCTGTAGTCTAAGCAAATGAAATGCTTTTGCCTACAAGGAGCAGAACCTGCCATGGCCATCTTAATAGTAAGAACTATTTGAATGGGTACCGTGAATGATCATTACTTTGCAATAGAGCTAATGCTGTAGAGTGATTAAACTGAACAGAGCAGATAGTGGGGCTAATGTGAGATGAGCAGTAACAAATACTGCCAGTAAGTATTGTGATCATATTTATTTAGCTATTCAGTACGTTGCCTATAAATACATAAAGAACAGAACATGATTGCTCTTTGTCAAGAGGTTTGTTTTTCAGGATTCTCGTGTGTGTGTGTGTGTGTGTGTGTTTGCATGCATAAGACTGGGGAGGGGCCTCGGCTGTGGCTGGCCCCTACTGGACTGTTGATAACACATGCATGCTCTGTACAGTTCTCTAACAGAGACTACAGTTACATGCAAGCTTGCAGTTTTCCTGGAGAGCTCTCTGCCTCTTGCAATGAACTGTAAGTATAACCGCCAGAAGGAGTGGGCGCGGAGGGGGGGGGGGTCAGTACTGGAACTGTTTAATTTAGCTTGGTGAAAAGTTTGGGGATCCTCCCATGCAGTTTCTTTGGTGCTGCAATAAGCAAAAATATTTGTTTTTTGCACTATGCAACCAGTGATCTCACATCCAAATTAACCAACAGATTCATTATGTCTTAAGAGCAGCACCAAACTGGAGAGATGGTTTTGCATTTGGAAAATGCACGAAAGAAAACCTGGAAAGCAGGAAAGAAATTGGGAGTTTGAAATGTCTTTGTTAAAAGCAGGATGAGGGCGTGGAGAAGAGAGGAAGGCAGCAGTAGAAAAGAGCACTTCAATGAAATCTTGCTATCACTTTTCTGGTATCATAGAAAGAAATCTGATAGATTTCTAACAACACAATCTTATATGTGTTTACTCAGACGTAAGCCAATTGAGAACAATGGTGCTTACTCTGAATGCATCTTAAACGAATTTGTGTTTGTTTGTTAATGTTGTCATAATGTTGTCAGGACAATCACTTTAACCACATGGATGGCACTCAAACAGGAATGCAACTCCTCTGTTGAATGTAGACAGGGGTGGCTTTTCTACTTAAGAATGCCAAGTTTTTAGTCTTTCTCTGTGTAAAACAAAAGATGCAGAGGAGTTTTGCTTACTACCAAAATCCAGCACCATTGATATAACTGCATAAAAGCTATTGGGTATCCCAGGGGGTGCTGTTAGGAACACAAAATACCAGGTTGGTACACATGCATAACAAACATAACAAGTGTCTGCTTTGCACAAAGGGTAGGTACTGGAGGCGTTACCCACTGCTGAGGGTCGCACAGTGAGTTAAAAAGAATTTTATGCCAGTGAAGGTTTGAGAATTTGAGATAAGAAGAATGCATTGCTTGCAATGAGCTATCACTGCTCATCTTTATCTGCCCAGTGTGTGTCCACAGCTGACCTATATCTCTCTCCACTATAGGACTTTGGGAATGTAGAGGGCCCCTCACCTGAGATTCTATCACGGATGCTTTTGAATGATAAATGTCAACAGCTCCCCTGACTTCAGGAAATGAGGCTCCCCCAAACCCTTCCGCTCACCCTTCTCTTCCTGAGCTGCCTGGAAGGCACCACTGGCAGGAAGAGCAAAGAGAGCAGCGAAAAAGTGAAGCCCGCTTCCTCGCCATGGGCACAGTCTGGACAGTTCTCCACCCGTGACAAACACCTGTGCAGTTGGCAGGTGATCTCTGGCGAAGAAGCCACCGAACTCCTGCTCAGCTGCCACCAGCCTGGAGAGGAGGGTGGGAAGAGGCAGCAGTGTGTCTACCGGGGCCAGCCAGAGCTATGCGCTGCCTACAGCTCCAAAGGCCGCCAGTTCTGGAAGCAGATCCTGGGCAAACTCCGCAAGAAGCAGCACCCATGCCAGGACAGCAGCCCGCTCAAATCCCGGCTTTGCAGCAGCAAGAAGGGGACTTCTGAAGCGCAGCTACACCTGGTGCCCACCGCTCCCGGCACTGACGCCCCGGGGGCCACTGAGGGGACTGCTAAAGGTAGATCCAAGGGGAAAGGCCGTGCCAAGGATGCGCCAGCCCCGCAGAAGCCACCTCAGGCGCCCAGGAACAGGGCGATCAGCAGCCCAGCCAAGGCGGAGGCCCCAGCCAAGCGAAACAAAGAGGGGAAGAGGAAAGGAGGCCCCAGCTCCTCAGCGGTCCCAACCCAGCCCTCCAGCATGCAACCTACATCGGTCGCAGGAGGCACTGAGCAGCCCACAGAGCTCAATGCAGGCGTGGTCGAGGCCTACTGCGAAGAGAAGTGGCATTCGCTATGTAACTTCTTTGTGAATTTCTGGAACGGCTGAACCTGGAGAATTGGGAGAAGGGTGGGGAACGGGGTGCGGGGGGAGGGTTAAAGGCAAGGGGGGTTAAAGGCAGAGTGTACAGCAGACAGCCTAGGTAGAGATAGTGTTGGAAGGAATGAAGGCAAATGTGGTGGTTTGGGACGAGGGCAAAATGGAGGCAGGGGTGAATAGAGTCAAGTGGGATGGGAGTTTCTGAGCGCCAACAGAGCGTGGGTGAAGATTTGGGGCAGTGAGGAAGGGGAGGCAGGATGCGGCGGTTGTGCTTTTATGGGATGTATAACTTACTCATTCCTACTAATCCTGCAGCAGCTGCTAACAAAGTGGCCGAGGGTGTGCACTAGAAAAAGGTAGGTTAAGATGAAAGGCATATTGTTCCTTCCATGCTAGATGAGCTCCAGCTGTAAAGTAAACTGTCCTGTTGCATCGGGCTGTTTATTCCCTACCCACAATCAAGTAGCTAATTCTCAGCTAATAAAAGATATTTGGGTTTGCCATGTCTAAAAAATAATCGCAAGGTTCTTTCTCTAACACAATAGATGCTACTAGGCGTAATTACATTAATGATAATAATAAATGAAATTATTTTACAGCAACCTGTGCTTGTTATTTCATTACACAGTGTCGAAATCTCTGCTATCAGTATCAATGCTATCACATTTTACAAACTTTTATTTATGTATTTTTTAAATGTGTTTGTATCCCTCCAAAGCAAGATGAAATGCAAGGCAACGTAGCATACATGAAGGTCCCAGGCAGCCTCTCAACCAGCCACTAACCAGTCCAAAACCAGCTTAGCTTCAGTAAATGTGCCCTCATGCCCCAGGAAGCATTAGCATATGAGGGAGGTTTGCTGAGCAGCCAAGTTATTAGCTCCCTACATCTTCACAGGACTTCCCTCAGTCCTGGGGAAACTGTGTATTTTGTGTGTGTGTGTGTGTGCGCGCACACACACACACCAGTTTTAAATTCACTGTTCTAGCCTTCCATCTTAATGAATCTAGCCATTGATACAGAGTGACATGGTTGAATTTATGTACCACCCTATTGTCAAATGCTTGAAATAGCTAAGAGCCAGTATTTATGGGCCAATAGAAGTGTCACCATAATAAGCTATTGCTTTCTGCGTTCCACCTCCCTTGCACTGTGGAGCCTCTGAGAAGTACTGAAGGAGACCTTCGTTCTGTTAGGTAGGGTATGTTTTTTCTCCCACTCTCGGTCAGATTCTTCTTCTTCCACAACATAATCGGTCAAAATGTTCTTGACCCACATAGTTTGTATCACAGTTGCTGGGATTTATGCTTAGAGCCGTGGCAGCAATTTTATCAACAGACTGTTATAACTTTTATCAGAGCTCTTGCTACTTCACATAGCCCATTTCACACTGGTTACATAGAGCACAATAGTTTTGCTTATCATGCAATATATATATATATATATATATATATATATATATATATATATATATAGGACATAGTTCCCGCAGTCTATCCAAAGAATGTCACTTTCTCTCAAGGGAAGCCTAGCAATTACATTTTAAACCTTGCCTTTAAAAAGCTTCTATCCAGTGGCAAATTCCAAGAGAGATCAAGCTCAGAATTTGCTTTCAATATTAAGGTTTATGACTGTTCTGTACATGCAGCTGTAGAACATGGTCAACTTTCCTTGAGACTACAGCATTGAACATTGCAAGCCAGGAGCTACCTAAAAACTTGCCCTGTTTTGATTGGGAGAATGGTGCTTGCATTTACACATATGTGCCAATTCTTCCTTTTCACTTAAGCAGATGCTGAAGAACAAATACGAGGATGATAAATGGGAAGAGGTATTGCTTTCTATAGTAAAAGAACAATTGGGAAAATCTTGGAGGGTAAGAATGTTGATCTTTCTTCTAAAAGCCTTGAAGGGAGACTTAGATTTGCCTTCTTCTACCTGAGGAATTTTAAGAAAAAAACATCTAAGGAGCTTATGTTTCAATGAGAGACAAACACATAAAATAAAGAAAGAATAGCAATAATGAAAGAATAAGGTGATCAGAGAGGTGGGCTTTTTTTAATGAGCTTGACATAACAAATGGGACTTTTTATCTTGGCAGTTTCCACGACATATAAAAGTAGGGGCCCCTTGAGACAAGAAGGGTCCAACTTCACAATCAGGTGATCAGTTTTGATTTTTCAGAAGTGATACAGAAGTGGATAGCATCCGAGCTTGGATAATATGCCATAAGCCAGAGGTTTTCAACCTTTTTGAGTCCTTGACCAACTACATTCTTTCTGCGGCACCTCTGTGGGGATCAGAAGCCCAGTTGTGTCACCCCTTGTCTGCAGATCTGGCAGCCTCTCACCCCTCCCTTGTGGAGGCTCCCATCAACCTCCTCTCTTCTCCCCTCTCCTTGAGAGTCCTCTGGGCAGCCGCAGCTGCTGCCTCTGGTCTCTGAGCTGCCCCCCCCACCCCAAAGAGAGGTGCCTCCTCCCACTGCCCCACAAGGGCCTGGGAAGCATCCCCTGGCCAGCCCCAGAGGCACCATTCACCTGGGGAGCTTGTAGGCAGGGATGCTGCAACAAACAGCTGTGCTAGCCTTTCAGAGGCAGAGATGTGAGAGGGCATCAGAGGAAGGGAGGGAAGGAAAGAGGGGTAGAGGCCAGTGTTGCCCACGGCACCCCTGACCATTGTTCAAGGCACTCCAGGGTGCCACGGCACACTGTTTGAAAACCACTGCCCTAAGCATTTCACCTAGCACATTGTATTTCATGGAAAGTAACACGTTCCAGTACTGCGGAGATACTTGTGCCTGTACAAAATCTTAAATGCTGAAGAATGAAGGCGCTTGGGGGCTTCTGTGGAACAGAAACTATTTCAGCTTCACAGTACTACCACCACAGGCTGTACCCATGGGGGCACCCAGAATGAAGCTCGAAATAGCTAAAAGTTTAGAAACTATCATAAGGAAGCAGCCGCAGGCATGTATAAAGCTATGCAAATGACTGCAGGAAGCTGTTGCTAGGTAACCTGGGCCTCCACATGAATAGTGAAGGATAACTGGGGCCTGTTTGCAGTTTGACGGTTGCAAACCCCAGAGATAGCTGGTCACGTGACACTGTTTAGGCAGCACCCCCCCCCCAAATCTTTGATCTATTTGTTCTTTTGTTCTTGGGAGCAAGAAGCACAATGGGAATGATTGGGCCCAAGGCCCCACACTGGGTGCTGCTGAGGCACCAAAATGTTTGAATCAGAAAAGAGGATGGTGAAGAAGTTGCTGGTGCAGCAGTGGAGAGAGAGATGCTCATGGAAGAAGAAGCTTTTTTCACCTAAGGGAATTTATAGCTCTCATTTAAGTTCCCTTCAGGCTTTTAAACACCTCAACATTTTTCATCTTCTCCACCTCATAAGGCTGACCTTTAGAAAATACTGTTTCGGGAGCTCTGACATGAAATGAGTTTACATGAAATTAAGTGCCATTGTTTCCCCTGCCCCAGCAATGTGGATATTGTTACTTTTGTTTACTCTTGCCCGTTTACTCTTGACCTCAGGGTTGTGGGTTCGAGCCCTATGGGGAACCAAAGATTCCTGCATTGCAGTGGGTTGCACTAGATGACCCTTGTGCAGTGGCGTAGCGTGGGGGGTGCCAGGGGTGCTGGCCGCACCGGGCGCAACTTCTGGGGGGGGGCGCGCTCACTGCCTCCGGAGTCGCCGAAGAGCCTCGGGCGCAGGCTGTAGCAGAGCCCCATATCTTGTGGAACCGACGAGCTGGCAGCGGCTCTCAGCGCTCGCCGCGGTCCCCGCGCGTCAGGGCCATGGAGGGTGCGCCAGGCAGCCCCTCCTCACCGACGGGCAGCGTTCGCCTGCGGGGCTCGGCCAGCGCGCTGGGCTGGCCGCGTGGAGTCGCCGAGAAGCCGCCGCCGCCTGCCATGCCGCCCTGGCTGCTTCAACTGCGTCCGACAGCCGGCTCGAGGCTCCTTCCGGCCGGGTCTCCCGACGGGGCGCTGCGGGCGGAGGCTCCGGCACCAAGCGCCACGCCGCCCAGGCTCGGGTCGCTGTCTGGACGCGCGCAGCCCACCAAACGCACCATCGGCGGCGCTCTAGTGCCTGCGCGCCAAGACCGCCCACCCGCCCCGGCGGGGCCCCCCCACCCACACCGGAGGCCGGCCGACGAACTGGCCCCAGAGCCGCCCCCTCCCCACGCCAGAAAGAAGCCACGTCGGGACTAGCCGGGCCGGGGTGGGAGATCGAGAAGGCTGTGCCGCGACGCCCAAAGACGCGCGTCTTGGCGTATTAATGACCATGGTTAGGTGTTAGGGGGCGCAAATTACTTGCCTTGCCCCGGGTTAGGGGGTGCAAATTACTTGCCTTGCCCCGGGTGCTGATAACCCACGCTACGCCGCTCCCCTTGTGGTCCCTTCCAGCTGTACAATTCCTTGATTCGATGATTTGATACACACTCTAGAGATGTGCTTGGCCATTTGTCTGAACATGGAAACACTATCATGGGTGGGGGAACAGGGACACACACACAAAAAAACCCCTACTGCTTTCAACATCCCTCTCTACATCACATCTCACATTCAGCCCCTGACCTTTCCATGTTGAGCAAGGGGGTTGTGTTTGCTTGACCTCCATGGTATGTCGGGAAGGTCTACAAGGATAGAAACCACCCCCCTCAACCTTCCCTGAACAGCACAACAAAGCATTGGGACTACGATAATGTGAAGATTACTGGAGTGGGGCTTGTGTGAGTGCCTTTGCTCCCGTTAAGCTTTGTTTCAGGATGCACCACAACTTTATGACATCACATTTTCTCTCTCCTTTGTCAAGCAACAGGTGACACCACTGCAAGTTCCTCTATCTGCTAGAATACAGAGAAAGTTGCAAAGTTAATGGCATCACATTACATGGTTTCCCTTACTAAAAGCTCCTGCACAAAAGAAGAGGATGGTGAGACATGAGGCTGTGGTTTTTTGCAGGAGTCGCACAACCAAATATAACATGTTTGGACCAAAGATATAACTCAGACTCACTATGGAAGCCGTTTAGATGAAAGAAACATTTTGAAAACTTGCCCTTAGCTATGTAGTGAAGAACATTAGTTAATAGCTTAAGTATGCTTGATTACCGGAGTTAATTGAAACTGGTTGGAAAGTGATTCTTTTTTTCTTTTTTTTTCAAGCATGTTAAATGACCTGTGATTTTGGAGAAAGATGCGACAAAATCCAACCAACCCTTCAAAAGAAAAAGAGCTTGACATTTGACCATTGATGTATTTTCTTTCTCACTCTTGTAGTAAATAAATTTGATCTGAAGTGCAATAGTTCAAATTCATTTATACCAGTCTGACGGTACCTGCCTGGGCAAAATTGTAAAAAAGTGGATCTCGTTCATTTCATATTTGAAAAGAAACTTTAACTATAATGTTCATGCATATAATTTATTTAAATAATCATTTGCATAGTTATATTACAGTACAAAGAAAACTAAATTAAAATTATATATTGGGTTTTTTCCAAAAACAAAAACAAAACCCAAACCCTGATACAAAAGCAGACCAGAAAGCTGAATTTTTAAATGTACAAGAGATTGCTTCTCATTTAACTTTGCTCTCTATTGCTCTACGGCTGCTTTTCTGAAACACAGAACAGCGGGTGAGGTGGGGGGAGTATAAAACAATAGGCATTTCCATGGCAGGCTTTCCTTACTAAAACAAGTTACTTCATTCATTTTGGATTTCTAAGGATTTTATGTTTAAACACCACCAAGGCTTTTCAGCTGGAAATGCTAGAGGCTGGAGCTAATTCTCTTGCCCCCCACAAACGTTTCATTATTGAAAAGAATCTCCAAAGCAAGATCCTGTATAAAATATTAAACAGCTTTGGAAATAATTTGGCGCCTTAGAGCTTAGCCATTCCCCACCCACCCACCCCACTCTACGTGCCTTACTTGGTGAAAACACAGCACTGTACATCCCAAGCTACCCTCACTTCAGGGCCAATGTTTCGTTTGTATTGCTCTCAAGTGTTCACAAGGTTAATTATGCGTGTACCTTTGGGGGGAAGAGGGAAAGAGGGGCAGGAGAGAGAAGGCTGGGCCACCCTTAACTCAGCCCACTTTCCTGAATAGAGGAAGTGGCGTGATGGGGATGGCGTGATTTTACTCATCAAGAGCCAGCCTTCCCACAGAACAAGACCCTCCCCTCCTGGAATGCACCAAGGCCCTTGTTACAGGCACATTACATTCCACTTCGCTCACATACAGTTTTCAATGCGACAAAGGCCATGAGAATTTCCCAGGGCTGGGAAAAAACTCTAACGGGAAAGGACAAATGCCACGTCAACCGCAATAGCTGCGTAGTACCTAGAAGGGAACATTATTCATGTCAATGCTCTCTATTCAGCAACATTTCTCGCTGTACGTTCTGTACTGGGGTATGTGGACATGAGTACAAGATATATAGATGTCTTGCAGGAGTTGCAAAGCAGGCACATCCATGTAGCTTAAAGCTTTTCTGAACGAAAAAGCTGGATAGCTCAGTTGGTTAGATCGTAGTGCTAAGAACACCAAGGTTGCAGGTTTGAGCCCCATATTGGACAGCTGCAGGGGGTTGGACTAGATGACCCTCAGGATCCCTTTCAACTCTATGATTCTATGAAATACATGGAATCAGAAATCAGGAAAAGACTGGCTTATTATAGCAATCACCAAAGAGATACAGTATATATTGCATTAGTACTTAAATGAATACTCCTGCCCATTGTTATTGCGGTTATGATTATGATTTGGGCTTTCCCTTTGTCTTTCCACACGTTCCCCAAATCTGCTCCAAGGGGTCCCTCTACTCTGTGGGGCATATTTTGAAGGTGTGGAGGAGGCTGCAGGAGAGACAAAGGGGAAGTTTCACTGTGGTAGTGCCAGCCTGTTGCTTGAGCAGAACAGCAACACTGGATAGAGTTGTTTTTTAAATTTTATTATTATTATTATTATTATTATTATTATTATTATTATTATTATTATTAACTATGTAATAGCAAATAAAAGCCCATTCATAATAGTGAATAAAATTGCTGCTCAGATTCTACTGGTAGGAGAGAATTAACAAGAATAAGCAAGAAGGTCACAGAGGAATATTGCTTCATGCTGATAGGCACAAAGATGTCAGAGATTTAGAAGTGAGCCACTGCCTCTGTCCAAGGACGAATGATGTAAAAATTATCTGCCTGCCTCTGCCCAGAGAGCAAAGGCCTCCCGACACCTCGGGCTGAGGGTTAACAGCTCTTTCAGATTCTGTTGTCTAATGTACCTTGACATGAAATCGTAGCTTGCAATTCATCACCCTTTTAACAGGAAAGGCAAGACCACAAGCAACTTTGACGAGAGGGCGGGTGGGGGCGGAGGGAGGGTTTCCTTTATCCCAAGGCAAGTTGTGTTTTCATTGGATCTGAGACCACATAGCAGGAGCATGTTCCCCCCTCCTATGTGGTTCTCCTATTCTTTCGCAGCTATCCGCTGATATTTAGGCAAACCGAAGGACCTATTGAAGATAAGGCATGATGTCATGCCACCCAGAGAGGGACCAATAAGGACCCTGCTTTGGACCATAACAAAGACTGCTGTGCCTATTGACAGCAATTCCGGAGGCTCTAGTGTTTAAAACAGCAACTCCCAAAGGAAATTCAGGAAATTCATGTATCTCCAGCTGGAGATGTAACCAACTCCAGGCTGAAGCCCTGGCGAGAGGCTACCAGTCAGTGTAGACAATACTGAGCTGTTACTGAGACAATACAAGGCATGGCATGGCACACTAGAACCGATGCAAAATTAGGACCAAAAGCAGGAAATGTGAGAGATCAAAGTCCCCAGCTGTTAATTCATTATTCCATCCTTCCTCCAAGCTGTTCAGTGCTGTGTGGAGTTTGGCATCATCTCATTTTAACCTCACAACAGCCGCCCCGTTCCTAGTATGTGACTTGCCCACACATTCTGAGCTAGTGAATTTCATGTTTCAGCAGGGATTCAGACTCAAGTCTTTCTAATCCAAGTATAACAGCCTATACGTTCTACACTACAGCTAGAAGCCCCAACAGTGGTGTATGGTGGTTAGAGTGCCGGACTAGGACCTGGGAGATTACGTTCAAATTCCCTCTGAACCATGAAGCTCACTGGGTGATCATGAGCCAGTCACTAACCTCTCAGCCTAACCTACCTCATAGGATTGTTGGGGCGATTAAATGAGGAGTGGGAAGAACCATGTATGTTACCTTGAGCCAGTGGCGTAGCATGGGTTGTCAGCACCCGGGGCAAGGCAAGTAATTTGCGCCCCCTAACCCGTGGATTTGCGCCCCCTAACCCGTGGATTTGCGCCCCCTAACCCCCAGATGTTGCGCCCGGTGCGGCCAGCCCCCCTGCACCCCCCACGCTACGCCACTGCCTTGAGCTCATTGGAGAAAAAAGGTGGGATATAGACATAATACATAAATATAACAACAACAACAACAACACATAGGGCCCTGCCTGCAGTTACATTATAAGAAGTGAAGCACTGTGAAGGTTCAGACTTCCTGAAACAGACCGATTTATTTTTGACCTGGAAGGTGTTTTTTATGTTAACCCCCCTAGCTGCCTATGAACTGGGTTAAATGTTTCTCCACATGCTTAGAAAACACGTTCGCTTAAACCAGAGATGGGAACAGCTGTGCCCTCCCCCTGCCCTGAACTTGTTGGACTCCAATTCCCATGAGCCCCAGCCAGCATGCTGACCAATGGTCAGGGGTTATGGGAGTTGTCGTCCAACAACATAAGACTCACAGGTTCTTCATCTCCTGGTTGATACATTCCAGTATTCAGCGCCATCAATGAAAAGAGTTATTGGGGGGGCCTGGGCGGAGGTTCAAATTAATTATACCAGAGGGGAAATTGAAAGAGACGCAAACTTGGTATGACCCCGAAGAAAACATGTTTTTTATTAGAAGTGGGCCTGGGGATTTTTTTTTTTTTTAAGCAAGGTTTTATAATATTATTTACCATTTGTACAGCACTTTCCCTGGGTGTTCAGAGCGGCTCACTTCATAGCACTGACTAGTCTCTCAGGCCCTTGCAACAGCAATGACCATCATGTATATAGGGGGAGCATTATGGACCCTCTATTAACAGGCATGTGGTAACATGAAATGGGGCTTTGAAACCGGAATACTTCTGTGAGAATGTAGGGCTTCTTCCTTTTTAATTTGGCAGTTAAGCGAAGATCGGCAGGCTCAACCCCCCCTGGAACTCGAAGGTGGCCTCTCCGTTATTTACTATCTTGGTCGGCCACAAAAGGATGTGAGAGGAGCTGCTGTGAGGAGGGAGTGGGCGAATGGGTGAAGAGGCAGGGAAGTGAGGCTGGGAAGCGTATTAAAATGAGCCAGGAAGACAATGCTCATGTGCTAAGTCAGAGCCATATGCAAATATATGCCGTGCCCTAGAAAGTCTAATCCCATCAAGAATGCCCAGGACTTTAATTTGCCCATCTTTTACAACTCATAAATCTATCCTCCTCCCAAAGCCAGCCTGCCAAATGCCAGGAGGAGGGGGCTGCTTTCAGGCTGGCAGCTTCAGCGTCGCTGCCTGGATCACGCCTCAGTAAAGACTCATAAAGAGCTTGGTGTGGGGAGGACTTGGGAGCAGCTTCTCACATTTTGCCTCAATAGAGCCAAACAGTGGGAAACGTGAATGACGGATTGTCAGAACTGGTGGTCTCTCTTGTGCTGGCTTTGGCATACTGAGCTACGGGCTTCTCGTTTTGCCGCCAGAGTTGTTGGGTTTTTCTGACAAGAATACTTTGGCCTTTGGTATATATATACCTGTGGGTGGAAAACTTACATGCAGTTTAAAGACCTGAGTTTTCAAAAGTTCATGTTAACTGTTAAATTGAAAGCTACTTGGTTTTCTAAGGTTGCAAATTCAAGTGTTTCGCACCAGCATTAAGTGTTTTTAAAGCAAACAGGTGACAAAGAGCAGCCATGTTTTTTCTGAAATTAACTTGCTGTTAAATGAGTCTATGAGGTATATAGCAGACCTCTGGAAGAATAGGCTAATTTCACATTATCCTTCATGTCATGGGGTGCTTATTCTGCTTGAACGGCGATAAGCATTATTTGTTCTGTCACATCATAATCAAATTTTATTTGCCCTTTACAATGAGGCAGCTACCATAAGGTTATAACAATATGCAATTATAAAACAAATGACACAAGTTACAGCCATAAAGCAAAATGTAGAAGCAATTAAAAGCAGTTTCGTATATAAAACATTTAAAAACTATTCCAGATATTTTAAAAAATAAAAATATGAAACACCACACCCATTTATTCTGATTGGGGACGTATATTAATGAATGCAGACATCATCATCATCATTTATTATTTCTACCCCATCCATCTGGCTGGGTTTCCCCAGCCACTCTGGGCGGCTTTCAACAAAACATTAAAAACAGAAGAAAACTTGAAACATTAAAAACTTCCCTAAACATACATTATTATACTTTGTTTCAAGCGGGGATAAGAGTGCAGGTGTCAGAAACAGCTCTACCATTAGGCCATGAGAGGCCACTACGTCAGGCAGCACGTTTGAAACAAATTTCAACGACCAGTCTGGTTGGCTTTTGTAGTTAGAAGTGGGGAGGCGCCATCTTCTCTTTTAGCTCAAGTAGCAACATGTTTTGGGTTAGCTTCATGGGGAAAGTGGGTTTTGACGAAGGGATTTATGGAAGAAAGTGACAGCCCCACCTGAGCTTTTCTGGAAGAGGGTTCCAAAAAGAAGAGGCCAAGAAGGGTAGCAGGATAGATGAAACTGAATGGTGAACTTACCTCAAAATACTATGGATGTTAAAGGTGGGCCACTGTGTCATGTGATAGCATGGGAGCTACAGCAACACTGCTCTTTCTGGCGTCACGGGCAGGGCCAGAATTAGGTATGATGAGGCCCTAAGCTACTGAAGGTAATGGGGCCATATACCGTATTTTTCGCTCTATAACACGCACCCGACCATAACACGCACGCAGTTTTTAGAGGAGGAAAATCCGTAGGCATGCCACCCGTAGGCATTTCCTCCATAACACGCACAGACATTTCCCCTTACTTTCTAGGAGGAAAAAAGTGAGTGTTATGGTGCAAAAAATACAGTATATGTCCAGCTGTCCTTTGTCAACAACACATTGTCACTGTTTTTTGTGTTGAATATATGCTATATTGTAATTTATGGACCTAATAGGTATCTAAAGCTATATGTACATGTCGCTATGCAACCAGTCCATGCAGGATGTAGGCACCCTATATATAGAAATGAGCAAACCAGTGATATTTTAGGGAGCAGGCTAGCAGCTAGGTCCCATTACTTACATCATAGGAGCCTACACAACACAAAACACTGTTGCTGTATGTAGATTTTAGTTTATTCATTTTTTTATCTTATATTTTGGAAATGTACATCCAGGTTCTTTTTCCCTTTAACTTTTTTTGGGGCCCCCAAGAGTGTGGCCCTAAGCTATAGCTTGTTTAGCTTATACATAAATCCGGCACTGGCCGTGGGGTTAGCATGAGGTGCTCTGTGCAAATGCAAGAGCAGATCAGGTGAAACTGTGACTGGGAGCAGGGAAGTCACATCAAGGTCTCACCCTGTTGACACGGGGAAGATCAGCCTTGCTGCAGCTCCCACGTTACTTGGAAAACATGAGTACCCAAAGCCTAACTGACCATTTCCGGTAAACATGGCTGTTCTTCTGTTCTTCCAAACAAGATGCGTCTTTCCTCTTTTGTCTGAGATAAGGTACGCCCTACAAATACGTGACCCGGAAGTGTCTCCGGACAGCGCTGGCCCCCGGCCTCTTGAGTGAGATGGGCGCACAAACCCCAGAGTCTGTCAAGACTGGCCCGTTCGGGCAGGGGTACCTTTACCTTTACCTTTACAAATACAACTACATAGTAAGTAGCAGAGCTCCAGTTAGTCATTAAGAATCCAGTGTGTAGTTAACTTATAATAAATACAGTGGTACCTCGGGTTACATACGCTTCGGGTTACATACGCTTCAGGTTACAGACTCCGCTAACCCAGAACTAGTAGCTCGGGTTACGAACTTTGCTTCAGGATGAGAACAGAAATCGTGCGGCTAAAGTGGTGCTTTAGGTTAAGAACGGACCTCCGGAACGAATTAAGTACTTAACCTGAGGTACCACTGTACAGTGGTCTATTCAGAAGTTAGTCTCCTTGTATTTAATAGGGCTGAGTCCCATATGGGCAGCCTACTAAGTTATTTTATAAAAGATGGGTTTTTAATCTACAATAATTTTAATGTTATTAATTTTTTAAAAATTTAAAAAAATCTTTAGTGTTTAAAAATCTTGTTATGTATCTCAGTTCTGCTGCTTGGGCAGAACACTGTAAAGTGGGAGGTTTTCTTTCTTTTTACTGGACAATTAGGAGAAATGCTGACTCCTTCCTATTTTATCTATTAAAGTAACACAGTAAAAATGAAAGGACATAATTCTTTCTATAGTTCCTCCAGTGACTACAGACCTAAGACAACTTTTATCAGGCGTCAATCCCTGGCACATTTGAATGTTGGGATCTAGTGCCCCCTAGTGCAAAAATACAAAATACAAAGAGCTGTACTATTAGGAAGTGCTGGGCGTAAAATATCTGTAACAATTATGTTTCTCCTGTGTCCGTGTCAGCTTTCCAAAGAAGTGAAATTTTCCACAACCAAGTATTTGCAGGAATGCTACGAAAGCAGCTACTAGGCAAGCACTACTAAAAATCACTTTTTGAGAGAATTGTCAAGCAAGAGTGCCGGGAGTGTGGCAGCATTGCAACAATGCTAACCACTTATTAGAACATTGGGATGACGTTATAGCTGAACTAATGTAAAACTTCCCATTCAGGCCTAAGTGTCTGAGGCTACTTTACATAGGTGAGCCCGGAGAGCAAAGCAAGCTCAACCACACCATCAAGGATATGGAAGCGTGAAGGGGGTTAATTAGAATAATCACAAGATTTAGTGTCTTTTGGCAAAAGTGAGTAACTTCTGAATAGAAATGTCCTTTTGTGTGACTGTGCCTATCCTACATAGCTGCCTTTGTGGTCCAAAGAGCAATTCAAAGATTGGGGAAACATGATTATTCCTTTGTATAGCCAACTTTAGGGGGAGGTCACTTTAAATCTCATTCTGTACAGGGAATCCTGCTACTTGAAGAACAAGGACTTCCAAAAAAACTACTTCACTTGCTCCTGACAGTCCTGTCAGTATTAATTTGGTTTCCCCTCTTCTTCTGCAGAAATATGGGGAGTAGGGCCAGGCCACAGCAATGCAGCCTTCAAGCAAGATAACAGGCAGTGAGTAATTATAATTTGCAAGTGAATTATAGAGTTTAGGGTGGGGGCAATGTCTGGTCGCTGCCCTTTTTGCCACGCTTAATTGTAATGATGCAACCATACCAAAAAGTTTGTGAATGAAGTTTATTTGGGGCTGAACAGAATGGAATGTCGTACAATACAGGTAAGACACTTCAAGATGAGTAAAGCACTAATTGCACAGGAGGCTGGAATTTCACCTCAAGTCAACACAAGCAAAACCATTACTTCAGAAAAAGCAAGGTATGTCATGCAAAATTAAAAACAAAAAACCATTCTAACCAATCTTGTGGTACCATTTAAAATGCTACCCATACCACAATAATTTACATCACATTAAATAATCATTCACAAAGAATGAAGTATTTTCAGCAATGAAATGAATTATCTCAGTGCTTAAATGATAGTTAGCAGATTTTGCATGAACACTCGATCCAGCATTTAATTAAGCTAGCGAGTGGAAAACATGCAGTGATATAGTACCATACAAATCAAGACCCCTTTATATTTTTGTATTGCTTGTAGGAGCAATCACATAAAAGTGATATTTACTATATTTCCCACATGATTTTATAACTATCCATGCACTGACTTCATGTGCAATGCAATTGTTTAGGACTCAAGTCTCAAGTCCCCATATGAATCAGACAGCCCAAGCAGTCTTGGCAATCTCTCTTACACCCTAATGTGACAATGATCCACAATTAAATTACATTATGGGTCACAATGTTGAAGAACTCCCATTGAAATGCTTAATTAATGAAGAGGACAAATGAAATGTGGGATTATTTACATTTACGTAGGAGACTCTGAAACAAATGGGTAATCCTAGATGGAACTAAAATAAGGAAAACAGATGTTAGGAGAGGGTGTGAAAAAAGTTGACAGTGCCTTGAGAAGGTGTGAGTACTTCCTTTTCTGCCTTTTTGCCTCCAGTGACTTTCATGGGGAAACCCAGCTACCGTCTACAATGAGCAAAACAGGAAGTTGGTTAGCTAAACTGTAGACAGCAGACTTCACTCACGGAGTCCTACATGCAAAAAGAAATTTGATTTCATTGCATCTCTACGCTTAGCTTTGTACTGCTAGAGGTATATAGATAGGCTCATTACAAAATATATTGCCTTTGTATGAAATGGGTGCCCAAAGATTTAACTGCACCATGTGTATAAAGTTTATTTACCTCCTCCAATAGACACCCTGTGGAGGATCTGTTGAGGAATTGGAATGTTCTGCTTCTCAGGAATGCATATGACTTAATGACTGCTGGGGCATTTCCTCCACTAAACTCTGCTTACTTAGCTAAAATCATGTGTATGTTTCTATTTGATTGGCAAATTACATGGGGTTCCCAAATCTCATGGATAGTGAAATGCAGATGAGTAATGCAACATTTGGGTGGGGGAATATTTGCATATGTTGTGGCTGTGAAACACTTTATATTACAAAACCGATGTAAATAAATACCAGGCTAGTAGAAAAGCTCTTATTTACAGGTTTTACAAATACAATTTTACTCAGTGTAAATGTAGTGTTTTAAAGAACACAGTATTAGTAAAATGAGTTCCTATATAGCAATACAATTTGTTAAGATTTCACTGTAACAGCAGATAGAAAACAAAGTTCAAGTTAATGTTTTATAATTTAGTACAGACAAACCCAGTATCACCTGGAATGAGATCTGTTAAAGTGCTGAAAAAAGGAAGTTTCTGAAATTTTAGAAAACTTACTATATATTTATTAAAGCTTTACTAAGTCAAAATGTTAGATTTTATTCACATTTTCTACCACAATGCTGTGGGGGTAGGATACATTTTTTCAGCAATTCAGTGTACTCTTCATTTTGATCTCTGCAAAACATCTGGGGTTTCAAGCTTCTGTGGCAGTTTCAGGTTTCATAATCTGGTACGTAATCAAATATTCTGGATAGGCCTGAAATATAAAATTATGTTTATTATTCTCTGTCATCTGTAAACATGTTATGGGAATAATGCATGTGATGAAAAATAACTGCTTATAGTAAGGACAAAATAGCTAAAAGTACCATGCACTTCTGAGCAAGTGAAGAACTCTCACGGCTTCAGGCTGCAATCTATGTGCTTACTTGGGAGTTAAACACTGAAATCAATGGAACCCACTGCGGAGTGGACATGTGCAGGACTTTGTTGTAAAAATCTATTTCTCTTATTAAACAAACTGGAAGGCAAGATATAGAAATCCAAGATGCCTATGAATACCAACCTTCAAATTTAAGGAAAACCGTGTTTAGAAAGTGAAACTAAAAATACACTACCTGCTCTCCTCTGTAAATGACATATTCTGCTAAAGCTAGTCCATTTACACTAGGCCGCCCAGTAACTGAATGGTGTCCTGGAGGAGAATGAGCCATTTTCATTGCACTGAACTGTAGAAAAGACTTGCCCAATGTAACACGACAAAACAGCAACTGCCTATAATAAAGAAAACAAACCCTTTACTTATAAATGTGCAAAAGCAAAAATAAACAAGCAATTCCATTTCTTAATGTGCAAATAAGGTTTACAAAAAGCATTACTTTTACTTGAGTATTATCCATATACTCTTAATATTGAGTTTGATCCGAGAACACCAAGACACCTATTTTTGTTCTCCACACTGTTCTCAGAAATTCTGATCACATAACAAAAATGTGTTAAAGCACATGATTAAAGAACACTATGTAGCTTAAAGGACATTGCCTTAGCTTTTCATAGAATTGTAGAGTTGGAAGGGACCATAAGGGTCACCTAGTCCAACCTCCTGTGATGCAGGAATATTTTTGCCCAGCGTGTGTCTTGAACCCATGAACCTGAGACTAAGAGTCTCATGAATGAAAAGGCAACAAACTGCTAACGATCTGGCCAGGACTCCAACACAGATAAAACTTAAAAAGGGAATGCTTGCTAATATAAAGCTCACAATTTAAGGGCTCACTAAAATCCATAAAAATGTAAATGGGTGGCTAAAAATTCAGACATGATATTCCAGCTACAATTTGGACAGGTGTGAGAAAAGTCGGTACAGTGGTGCCCCGCAAGACGAATGCCTCGCAAGACGAAAAACTCGCTAGACGAAAGGGTTTTGCGTTTTTTGAGTTGCTTCGCAAGACGAATTTCCCTATGGGCTTGCTTCGCAAGACGAAACGTCTTGCGGGTTCTTGCGAGTTTGTTTCCTTTTTCTTAAAGGCGCTAAGCCGTTAATAGCCGCTCAGCCGTTAATAGCCGCTAAGCCGCTAATATCCGTGCTTCGCAAGACGAAAAAACCGCAAGACGAAGAGACTCGCGGAACGGATTAATTTCGTCTTGCGAGGCACCACTGTATCTTTACCCTTACCCCACATAGGTAGCAGGCCACTCTCTCCATGACAATCCAACACTGAACCAGGCATATTTTAAGTCTATTTTTTCCAATGAACTTAAACTAATTTTAACCTTTACAGATTCTGACCAAAATTGGATAATTAAAAGATCACCTATCCAACGTAGAGAAATTAATTTCTTATGCGGAAGCAGACATACAAGATTTTACTGGTCAATACTACTTTTTCCTCATCTGGCAAACATTACTTGGTTGCAAGTAACATAATATGCACCCATTTTTTGGGTTGATAGCTGTGCTGATAGAGACACTAGGGACAAACAAGACAGAAACCTTCTACCTTGATTTTATAGATGTAAATGATGGATTGGATCCTGAGGCTGCACAGGCAGAAGCAACTCAAACAACAGGACTAACCTTCCCTTCTCAGACCCACTGTAACTCTGTATCGTCTCTCCTGAGAGATGTGTCAGAAAAGTGACATATACATTCTCTAAATAAGCAATGATGAGTCTTCTACAAATTTTAGTACAATACATATAGTTCTGTTAGGTTGTTTATTTTATTGCCCGCCCTTCAGTGCAAGGTTCCAGAGTGAGCTACAACAACGTAATCACAAAGATTAAAAACCAGGTCAAGCAACTTTTACTACAACTTACCTATGGCAGACGTAACAAGATCTGTCTTTGTGAATTGGGCAACCAGTGCCACCACCAATACCATACACATACTGGTTGCTTTTGGAGGAATTTTCAGCAAAATAAATTCCTGCTCCAAACATTCCGCCTATGTATGCATGCCTCTCGTCAAAACCTTTATGAATAATTGCATTCACAAAAGGGGAGCCTGCGAGTACATTATAATAAAAAGTGTTAGTCTTTATTACAGTCATACCTCATGTTACATTTGCTTCATGTTATGTTCTTTCAGGTTATGTCCTGCGGCAACCCGGAAGTACTGGAAAGGGCTAGTTCTGGGTTTCGCCACTCGCGCATGCACAGAAGCACAAAATGACGTCAGCGCATGCACAGAAGTGGTGAATATCAACCTGTACGTGCGCAGGCATGCCACTGCAGGTTGCATTCTTTTCATGTTGCGAACAGGCCTCCGGAACGGATCCCGTTCGCAACCAGAGGTACCACTGTAGATATGTTCTTAGCACTGAATATTCTACCATCTTGTAATTAATACTCATCACTATCCAGGGAAATACTGCAGTGACAGTTTTATTACAACAAAATCAGAAGCACTGTCCAACTAAATACATTAGGGGGAGGGGGAAGCAAAAAAAAACGGGGGTGGGGATACAAAATCAGGAGTGCCTTGCTGTTGCTTGCACAAATTTTGGCACCAAGCCTGGTCCATAAATCTCATTAATAGTGTTGCCATAATATCACAGGAGAGGTTTGCTTTAGGCCCGCAAACATATCACCACTGTGCTATCTGGGGATGGTCTGACACTAAAGGAGGCATGACTGGCAACCAAAAATCCTGTTTCAGGTAGGGATGCTGCAGTCAGGAGAAATGACCCTTGAGACTCACAAAGTAGATCTAGGATGCACTGATGTATATCAGGCTGCAACTGTAAATTAACAGGACAGACAGGTGCCTGGCATAGTTGATGACTGGCATACTCATTGTGACAACCATCTTTTGGGGATAAAGTGCTTTTGCCCAGTCTCTTTGCTCACAATAATGGGCCTTTCACAATTACACTTGCTGGAAAACTATATACCCCACCTGCTTCTCCTTATTGCTTTCTGTGTTATCATACTGAGGGAGAATATTTGGGGTGTGTGGGGGTATATAATAAACACACAATTATTAAATACTGGCAAACAAAGACAACTAAAAAGAGCAGAATGAAAAGGCTAAAACAGCTGAGCATTAAAAATCAATATTTTTATGTTCACTCAGCTTTTTAGGCTTTTAAAGCTCAATTGTAATGGAAATCTCAATGAAAGAGATTTAAGCACACAATGCCATTTTTGGAGGTTTTTCGGTTCTCCTCTTTTCCAGGCACTTAATGCTAACAGTATTGTACAAATACCAGTTAAATATTAACAATATGAAATTACATGGTAGCTACTGGTCAATAATATTTATGAGTTTTAAAAGACTTTAATACTAAGCATTATTTGGAGTTGAACTGCAGATCATTTCAAATTTCAGAAATCAGAACATTATAAATAGTAATGACTGGACATGAGAAAAAAAATAATTTGAAATACCATGGAACAACATCCTTTCATTAGCATGATTATGATTCTCTTCAGAAACTTCTTTCCTCCTGTGAGTGTACCTTTCCCAGAGCTTTTTGTTACATACTTTTTGTATCTAAAAGGGCAGAAAATCCAGAATTCACAATTAGTTTTCTTCAGTTGTCTGAAGTATAAGCAACTTCCACAAATCTGTTTAGGGAAAGGAATTACAATTAAGAAATTCAACTTTCTTGATTTTGCCCTGAATATGGAGAATTATTTCTTTTCTCACTATAAATGCTAGTTAATAAAGCCAAGATGCTTGCTTTATCATCTATCATATTGTTGTACATTATCATTGTGCTCCTCTTGCCCATATTCTAACTGAACTGTCACTATCTGTACTTTTTGTATTGAATTTTTCTCTAACCACACTTCCTTACGACCCCCTTGTGTGTCTGCATATGTGTATGTGTGTGTATGCAAGCATGCATTTCAGGATTACACTTTATGCATTTGATGAAACAGGACTGTATCCAGAAAAGAAGTTCCATTAGTGTAAGCAGGGTGGGGTGGGGGGAATCCCCAAGAACAGATTTGGGGATGTGTGTGGAGAGGGAAGAGAAGTTTCATTCACACCCAGAAGTCCTTGGGCTAACATAAGTATTTCACTGGAAATCACCCATGGCCTCTAGACCATGACATCTTAGGTCATAATAACATTTATTAATGCCACAACTCATCTTAGTTTTCTTCCCACTGAAGTGTTTCTACTTCTTTAACAGCCTACTGACAGCATTGTCAATAAACTGAAAGTTGCACATTTGTTTCTAATTCATTACAAATCCAGTTTTTGTTTCCTTGGCACAGTATATATTTCCAGACTGCACAATTAATCCAAGGGCAAGGGCAAGAACTGATAGCACAAACAATGACTTCTTGGTGACAGACACACCAATTAGCTACCTTTAGGATGTTGTATCTGTTGAAAACCCCGCCAGCATGTCCACCATCTCTGTGCTCTCGAACAGTGCTCTGCATCTGAAGTGGAATAAACAAAGACTCTCTAACCATAACTTTTATTAGATTCCATTGTGCTGAATAAAAAATTGCCCATCCACAGCAAATACATGTCAGCACTATATTAGTTCAGGGTATTTGGGAAAGTCACAAGAATTGCTTGGCCTATCTTATCTCAAGTAATGCTGTCTCCTCAGTTGGGGACAATGATTAATAACAAAATTAAAAAACAACATGAGGATGAGACCATGTGTTTAACACTGAATCAGCCAAGGCTGAAAAAATGAATTAAGTTTATTACATCTGATTACACAACTGTGAGTTTTTTTATATGGAATATGAATCGAAAGATATACCTCTTCTTCCACTGACTGAAACTCTTTATCATCAGGGGATAGGTCTATGAGGATTGTTCCACTACCTGAAGTATTCAAAGCTAGGTAGGGGTTAAGACCTATGAGAAAATGCAACCGTTAATATTTAGACACATACAGCTCAATTAAAAATATATAATAGATAAGGTTGTAGTTTTAGAACTAAATGTTCATATCCAACAAAGCTGTTCTTAGTGCAAGGACTTCTGGTTGCACAATTAAACTTTCCCCTCACTCTTCCCTCAATTTGTGCCTGAATCTGTCCTGGGTTTTTTCCCCAACCGTCTGGAACAGGTTTTTGGGGAGTCTGCAAATTCTGTTGTGCAAGCAAGAAGTCCTTGCGCTAATGTAACTATTGGATTCAAGCCACAGAATTCATGTAATACATAATAATTTCTGCTTGCAAGGTTTCCTGGTTCCAATACTATAGAAAAATGAGCTTGCATATCACAAACATGCTCTAAAACCCCCCCAAAAAACTTAGGGTGACATTGAGCGGTATTAAGCCCACACCTCCACATCAATATGTTCCCTTCCTCTTTTCCTCCACAACTTGCAACACAACCCCGAAAATTTCATCTGCAACATACCTTGTTGTCCTGAGATTAGTCTTTCAACTCCCTTTATTATTTTGTGTCTGTGCCCATAAGCGTTAATACCAATTTCCTTTAATTCTTTGTGCCCCATTTCAACCAGTACATCTAATGTTATCTACAAAGAAAAGTAACATAAATGCAGTTTCACATTAAGCTCGATTACAGCACAGATCTTCAGCATGGAAAACTTCAAGTTGCTAAGAACTGAAGCTATTATGTGCGCGCACACACACACACGCGCAATTTAAAATTTCTCATTTTACATTTGCATCATGCAACTTGTTTCCCTAACAATAAAGCTACGCACCTGCTCTCTCTCAAATACGTCAATTAGATGTTCAAGTCCAAGATTTCTCACAAATTGATTTATGCTAAAATCAACACCTGAAACTGTATAAGAAAAGCGGACATTAGTTGCATATTAAAGGGCTAAGTGTATTTTACCTTTTCTGCAGGTTCACGAGAGTATAAATTAGAAACAATCTTCTGGATACAGGTCCAATAACACTTGGGACATGCTGTGGCACACTTTACAAGTTCATGGTAAACCATAGGCACTAGTCTGCAGTAAGCATGCTGATTTTGCCTGCTGTGCTCCTTCCCACAAGAGAAACAAACCCATAATCTGTGGCTTAGTGCTAATATTAAAATTATGATCAGCAAGTCAAGAACAAACTTTGGGTACAAATCATAGTTTGTGTGTAGTGCAACACATCCAAACTAGAATTTTTGTTTAACACAATTAAGCTGGGGACTGTAGCAAAATGGGCAAAATGACCCAATCCCAGTAAACTATTAACTATGGTTGACCTGTGAATGAAGACAATGCGTGTTTTAAGTATAAAATCAAAGTACTTGCTGACCTTATATTCTATACAATCAAATTAAAACATATTTAGCTCGATTTATTCTTAGGGAAATCTTCTCAAACCTGTACATAAATCCAACAAAGTGGAAGTACAAAAAATTATTTCCGAAATAACTACAGGAATGGCACTGGGAGGATGAGGGCATTGTGTGAGAAACCATTCGTAAATTTAACACACATAAGCCTCACATTCAAGTAATCTTTCTACCATACGGCTAATCAAGTTGCCCTGAAAAAAAAATGTATTGGCATATGACTAAGAAACAGAAAAGACCATTTTTGGATATATCTATTTATCTAAAATCCAAATCACACATACATGCCTTTCACTGAATGACCTGCAGAGCACTACTGTGCCTAAAGTTACATCAGATTCTATCTGTCTGCAATAATGAAACTGGTATGGATAGGAATACCACTTGTAGCACCATTGGTATATGTTGCAGTCTTTGATGCATGTGTGGACTGTCCTAATTCTTCATAAATCATCCACCCATCTGAGTAAGCCAATTCATCAGTAAAGGAAGGACTCACCTTCCTTCTTCTCCAAACCAGCGGCCCCATCAGCACTACTTGTACTAACAACTGAAAGTTCAGAAAAGCTACCAGACAAGTTGTCAAGGCTACTGGCAGCAGAAAGATTAGAAGGGCTGGATGGAACAGAAGAAAGTGAATCTGCTGAAGATGCTGTGTTTTGAGATACATTTATAACCTGAGGCTTGTAACAAGATGGCAAGGCGGAAGGTGGCATGGCAGCTGTCAATAATGCACTAACATCATCTGCCTGAAAATAAGAATTTAAAAAATTAGAATATCATTAAGACATTCACAAATTTATTCAAGCATATATGAAGACAAGGTAACATTTACAGTGAGTGGCCTTTTACTTGAGCTATCCTAAGAAGCCAAGTTTTCTTACATTCTGCTATTTACCAGTATCACCAGATATATTATCACTCTTATCCAGAGTCTGCTTGTGTAGAATTACAATGCAATGAAAGGCATGACCCTAGAGACAAATCCTATACAAAAATCACGCACTTGCAGTGTACCCCACCTCACACATTAAAAAGGTAAAAAGACCATTTTTTTTTAATGTGGCAAACACTATTGTAGAAAGATTGGCAATGCAACCCTATACATACCTACTCAGAAGTCCCCTTAAGTTCAAGAGGATTACTTCCAGGAAAGTATGCTTATGATGCTAGGCTAAATATAAACTGCAAGCTCCTAGGGTGCCACAGAGTGCACAATGATGCTATCTTTAACATTATACTAAGTAAGAAATTCTGTGTTGCGAGTTTTGTGCCTGGACATTTTTAGTCACAAGCTGTGAATGGCAGGTCGCTATCAATAGTTTAACTTGAAGACATAAAGTAGCCCAGAAAATACTAGGTAATAACATCAAGCAATATGTTTGTAAATGAGCACAAATTCAATAACATAGTTCATCTCCTCTCTGAAAAATGTACTTCCAAAAGCCACACCTAAACTAAATTCCTTGAGTCCATCTTCAGTCCCGACTTTAGAGAACTGCTTTTTAGCTTCCAGCCCACCATAATAACAACACGTTTTTAATCTCTCAAATTTCATGTCTGGGTCAGGAGCCAGGAACTGAAGCTTAATGCAAACTTCTCAAAAAATCCCATCACTTACGGTGACTAGGTCTAAAGGCGTTTGTCCTTCCTGGTTTTTCAGAGTAGGATCAGCTCCATGTGCCAACAATAAGGCACAAAGCTGTGTCCTTCCTTTCTGGGCTGCTTCATGCAAAGGTGTGAAAGCCCATTTGTCCGTAGCATTTACACACGCATTATACTTTATAAGTAAAGCTGCTACATCTACATGCTGGAAAATAAAATACATTTATGTAGTGCAACCCTTGGGGGGGAAAGTTTGCTGCAATTTTCCTTTGGATTTCCTAAAAAGTGAACGTTGCAAAATACATTCCATCAAAACAAAGAGGGCAGTTCAAGTCTCGGTACTCCGCTATTGCACGCAGGTCAGCTCGCCCCACCCTGTTTTGTGGTTTGTTCAAATAGCCACCCTGTTTTGGAAGCTCTAATATGAGATATGATATTGCTAGAAATGCCTTTCTTATTAAACTGTTTGTCTTCATCTCTATACAGGGAGACTGTGGGGCATTGGGAACAGCCTGCTGGAGAGAGAGACAGCTTCTTGCCCAAGGCCATCAAATGACCTCAATACCAAGTTGAGATTTGAGCAGACAGCTTCTAGTTCATACTCCATGCTCTTAAACCCTAGCCCCATCTACATGTAATCTTTTACCCATGTGTGTAAACAACCAGCATGCTTAACAGCATATCTGTTTTACAATATTGTGAGTAGAACATAGCTATGGAGATTACCTGTTATGATGGTCACTAGAATGGGGAATGTCTGGATAGTGCCTTTCCTAGGGAACATCATGCTGGGTAATCTCCATATCTAGGAAGCCTGTGACAGTCTATACACTCAATGTTTGTACAAAGAACACTTGTTCTGCAAGAAATCAAATGTATTCATACACTTTCTTTATTCAGGGCATTAGCAAAGTGTATAACTTGGTTCACAGAACCACAGAGACGGTTGCCTCTGTGGTATTCTACTTCTAACCATCAGCCTAATTTGGAAACTATTCCTTCGAAGTGTTCTAGGATTAGAGAGCAGATCAGGAAATAAAAGTAAGAAATGGCTTAATCTTGCCTGTAAACTTTAGTTTCTCACAATCTAAACTATCCTGGTTAGATTCCCTTCCTCACTAGAGTTGCGCTTGTAACTAAAAACATTGACCCTCACCCTCCAAAATCATCTGTGGCAGCTGGTTTCGGAAGTACTGCTTCTAGTCTGTTAGCAGTATGCCTCTATCCCATATATTCTTTGGAGTGAGATGGGGGGGGGGAGAGACACACAATCAGAGCAGTAACAACAGAAGTTTTAACTACAAGTTCTCAGTAGATAGGTGTAAAAATCAACAGCTTGAGTTGGAATTCACTGAAAGTAAACATGCAAATACACATGAGTTGAAACAGCATGAGGGACACCTGTGTGTGTGTGTGTATATTACTCAATACTGAGTTACGAAAAAGAACTGTTTTCCACAAATATTATGAAGTTTAGAAAACCCTCATACACCCTGGGCTGTATCCAGGCAAAATACTGGGAGAGTGAACACACAATTTTGTATTTAAGCAAACATCAACAAACATTGATTTGTGCTCAAATAAATTTTAGATCTTCTGGTTCAATCATTCACTTCTTCCCATAGAGTTTATGATATACTTACCCCATAGGATGCTGCATTGTGTAGAGGAATTAGACCCCCTTTATCTTGTGCATTTACATCAGCTCCATGCTGTAACAGATATTCTGCAACCTCCAAATTGTTGTAACCAGCTAGCAAGAGAATAATTTTTTTTACGGATTATCAAAAGGCACCTGAAAAATATTACTATAAATGTATCAACAAACTTCTTTTCCAGCTTACCTGAACCATAAAATTCTGAACTATTTTTTTTTAATTGCCGAGTAAACACGGTTATATGTATACTCTGAGATGGAGAAGCCCAACTCAAAGGCAAAACACAAGCTTCACATACATAGCCTTCCATGTTCAGCCTTGTGTGTGTGCGTCCATTCCCATGAGGTGCTGTTAGCAAGCTTACAAGGCTGAGATACTAGACTTGCACAGTCACCCGTCACTCTTGCTATTTTCTACTATTGAGACAATTTCATTGGGTTGTATCCAATCTCTCTTCCCCTTTCCCGCCCCCCTCCAGAGGTGCAGGGAAGCCCTCCTGAACAGTGTAGGCTGCACTGCACTGAGTGTGAAAGGTTGCCTAAAACCAGGTGGGGTTTTTGTAAGATCTCTCAACCAAAATTCAATTCCCTTGGTACAGAACAATACAGCCCATGTTTTTCCACTGGGCCTCCAATGCTCTGGAGAGATTTCTTTTTTCAGGGTGAAGGGGAGTGTAAAGAAAGAAAAGAGAAAGATTGGATGTAACCCATTGTAACTGTCTAAATAGCAATTTTGGAGGGTACAGAAGACTGCAGGGGGAAGGAAGTAAAAAAGCAAGATTAGCCTGAGGACCTGCCTTTGGCTTTTGGAACTGCTGACTACAATCCAATTACTTTAAATAACCCCTTTACAAGTTCTAGTCCAAGACAGATCCTTAAAAAATGCATTAATATGGCAACACCAACCTGCCAAGTGGAGTGGAGTAGAGTGTCGGCCTTGTGTATCACGGCAATTTACATTATCAGGGGAGCACAATTTCTTCACCCGAGCCAAGCAGCCCTTTTTCGCAGCATCTAGCAAAGCTGCATCTCCTCTAAGGAGATCCTGAATATCTGTGTCACCATCTTTAACAAGGTCTAATGGAGTGTTTCCATCTCTGTTTTTCTTTGTGGGGTCAGCTCCATGCTATGTTGATGATAAGAAAAAAAACCCAACAACACATTCATTAGCGTTCATAACTCAAGTAGAAACATATTTAAGATTTGTATCATTGTCAGCTGATTATTTCTTTCTCTATTAACAAATATTCAAATATACTAAGAATGCTCACCAGCTCTATGTGTACCCCAATTAATGAGGCAAACCAAGGTGATTTGGGTTGGGGTTCCGTGTTGCTGACTTGGGTCCTGCTATTAACAAGGCATCTTCAGGAGGCTAATGGACCCTCCAAGCATCCTCATTTCCCCCCACCCCACAAAAGGTTAAATGCACAACCATTCTCCCACCTTCCCTTTCCTGAGAAATGAAACCAAGCTGATTGGGGAAAAGCAGAGGGTGAGCGAGGTGGTGGGATCTTCCATTTTCATGGATAGGTCTAGCTTTTACTAATGCATTTGACATTTACTGTAGTATTGTGTTTTAAAATTGTAAACAGTCTTGCAGCATTTTATATGAACGTGCAGTATATAAAATAAACAAACACACAAACACTTTTAAAGGTTCCTGCAGAAAGTCTGTCCAACATTTAGCAGGCTTAATCCACTTAATTCCCCATTATAATCCATGGGGATGAAAGACAACTTCAGATTTAAAAGATCAGATTTTAACCCAAATAATGAATTGAATGGGAACAATATGGCACAGAAATGAAACACAGTGGACTGCTTCTAAATACAGCAGACACAAGGTGAATCTTGTGGTAGTTGCTCTAATATAGAACATGGGATAGTTTGAAACATTTCTTTAAAAAACAAATTTAATAGCACTAAATGGAAATAAGCAAACTAATGAAACTGAAACATGCTTCAGTTTTTCATGTGACGCACCTGTAACAGAAGCTTACAAATCTCGTATTTCCCTTTTGCAGCAGCTTCATGTAAAGGAGTGAACTTCCACAAATCAGCTACATTGACAACTGCACCATGTTTAACCAGCAGTTCAGCCACTTCATAGTGTCCATAAGAACAAGCATTGTGCAAAGGGACAAGGCCTCTGAAAATATGAAGGAAAAACATCCATCAGCATCACTGGGCAGGGTGCCTTAATTTTGGCTAACATTTTCAGTATCTTAAAAAATACCTCAATTTTCTAATGACTGACCTAAACATACCGTTAAGTATAGTTGTTATTAAAAACAAAATTATTTCAGAAAGAAGAAGTGCACGAAGAATTATGTGTTCATATGGAGATAAATTGAATACTTTAGTCAACTAGATACATTTAATTCAAATAGCCTCTAGTTACAAAGCAGTCTTCCCCAACCTAGTACCCTCCATATATTTTGAACTACAATTCTGATCAGCATAGGCACCAGATTGGGGAAGATTAATGCAGTGTATATATTTAAGGTCAACACAAAGATCATACAGCCATCATAATTCTGTAATTTGTAAAGTTGACATCAGCTAGAAGCACCAGTTGTTGGGGTTCCAGGCTTTGCAAATGTTAAGCCGCTGAAGGTATAGAGGGGGATTAGAATTCTAAGATTCTTAGACATTTAATATATGCTTGAGGGAACATTTAGCCTTGTGTGGTGGATAATGTGTTATCTATATACTGAAACTAAACTTAGATGACGAAAGGATTATGAGTGGGGGGGGGATAAGCCATGATACCCTATGATACCTATTTTTTCTAGAAAAAAATATTTGAAGCATAGCCCCCACCCAAAGCATTCTTGATCCAATACAGGCACTAACACAAAGAATGGAGAATTGTCCTCCTCCCTCTGCTCCACTCCCTACATTCACTATGAGCTATTTAATGGAATATTTACCCCTTGTCTTTTGCATGAACATCAGCACCATGCTGCAGAAGATACTCAACCACTGATACTCTGTTGTATCCTGCTGCAAAGTGGAGGGGAGTAGACTGGCGGCCTTCAATATCCCGGCAATTCACGCTTTGTACCGTACATAACTTCTAAGGAACACAACAGTTGAGACACACGTTACTTCAGCCAAATATTCAGCCAACTCCCCCCCCCCAAAGCAACTGTCTTGAAATCAGAACTTTTATATGATTTTGTGTTTCAAAGCAATTAAAATAGCTATCTAAATTTTCAATGTTTTCTCATCTCTGAAGACCTGAGAATAATATTCACAAATTAGTCTGCAACACTTATATATGTCATATTTTTGAGAGAAAGAAAAGCCACAATCCGTTTCTAAACTTACTTTTACTGTGTCCACATCACCTGCCTTTGCAGCTTCCAGCAATTGCCGATCTGCTTCTGAGTTGCCTAAAGGGACACCTTCTATAAAATAAATGAGGGTATAAATTACTTAACCAAGTTCAAATAGCACAGATGACAATAATAAATAGTCATTAATACTAACCCTTAGAGCAGTGTTTCCCAACCGGTGTTCCGCGGCACACTAGTGTGCCGTGAGACACCGGCTGGTGTGCCGTGGGAGGGAGGCGGGCGAGTCGGGCGGCGAGAGGCGGCGGCGGCGAGGATCCGCGTCGAGCCGGGGGCGGCTCCGCGGTGGTGGTGCCGAGCGGCGGGGCAGCGCGCGCAAAAGGGAGGAGCGCGAGACAGCGGAGGAGGAGGAGGCCGGCATGTCCGGGCAGCAGCAGCAACAGCAGCAGCAGCAACTCCTGGCGACGGCTCCTCCTCCGCCCGCTATCGCCGCCACCACCACAACAGCCGCCGCCGCCTCAGCTGCCGCCGTCCCTCAGTCCCTCGCTCTGCTGCCTCCTCCCACCCCGGCAAGGGGAAGGGAAAAAACGTTCACTTTTGTGCGTCCCTCCCGGCGTGACGCTGCGCGCTGACGTCACGGGGCGGGGCTTTAATGGTGGTGTGCCGCGAGATTTTTTTCTGGTAAACAGGTGTGCCGTTGCCCAAAAACGTTTGGGAAACACTGCCTTAGAGGAATACCATTTTGAGATCTCATAGTATATAAAAATATAACTATCCTAGACAAAAGGCTTGATTTACAATTTAACTGAACATACCAACTAAACTTTCAATTACCAGTTAGAGAAACTCAGGTACAACAAGTAGCTGCAGAACTATTATTAATGCAAAATTAGACATGCACTGTTGGAACTGAACCTGACATTTTTTACTGAAACATAAGTATTTTTCATAATGAATTACAGTATGCAGTATTAACATACACAAACTGTCAGATAATTACCACCAGCTGAATGACAAAGGTTCATGAAACAGCCAACTAAAGTTGCAACTGCAACACACAATCTTATACTGTAGACATAACTTTAGCAAGACGAAAGAAAGAAGAGAACCAGCAGTCATTACGCTCTTCGTCTCTGAATTGGAAAAGGGAGTCACTTGAAGAAGAGTGACAACACTCCCCCACTTTAACATTGTGCAATAGCCTAGCCTGAAAAAGCAAGGCCAAGCATTTGTACCTATTCTAAGAAAACAGGCCACCATTAATTGCCCATGACATTTTTTCTGTTTTGAAGTTCCTTCAGCATGTTCCTCAGGTGGAGAAGAATCTGTGGGCGCAAGGGATGAAGGTTTCAGAATTAGTTTTAGCTTGTAGTGCAGCAAACATTTGCTGGTACTGCAAATCATACACATCAATTATTTTTCAGTTCCAACAGAAAAAAAATTCTAAAGATTGCTTAAGTAGCTGATACATTGACAAGGCAGAAGTGTTAAAATTATTACCTTGTAATAATTGCTGAACACTCTCATTTCCCATCTGAGAGGCTGTGAAACCCTGCAGTGACACAATTGATGGATCACACCCAGAGCTCAACAACAGGCGGCAGGTCTGCAGATGACCACAGTGTGCTGCTCTATGCAAAGATGTCTGCCCAAGGTTATCCAAAGCATTGACCTAGAGATGACCACAGAATGTTAAAAATATCATTAACATAAAAGTGTGCAGAACACATTTTTCAAGGACAATCTGAAGGAATTCCACTTACAAAAACCAAAAAACTACAGTGTGGAATATTGGTTTGCAAATTTTATTGCCTGCAAAACATCTTTACAGCAAAAATGGACTGTTTATCAAGAGTTCAAACATTCCCAAAAATCTTCATCTTAGTCTCTATATAATGCCAAGAATGTAACAGTTGGGAAAATCACAAAAAGATACATGCCTGAAGGTTATTATTAGGAGTAAGTTACAAAATTTGCAGGTTTGCAATTCTCTACTTTATTATATACGAAAATATGCCTGATTACAATTAAGTGGCTCATACCTTTGCTTCATGTTTCAAGACTACTTCAACAACATCATTATGACCTTTTTCTGCTGCCACATGGAGAGGTGTCAGGAAGCTTGATTTTAAAAAAGTAATGACAGTTTTCACTGAATTTTATTAGACTGATAATTGATAATTAGTATGCAAATACAATGGCTAGAGCATCAGTTTGCAACTGGGGAGGACTCCAATTATGCATTGTTTATTTAAGTATTTATAAACTGCACTTCTCATAAAAATATAGCAAGGTACTATACAGTGATAAAAGCAATATTAAAATAATCTTTGTGTGGCCTTCGACAAGTCAATGGCTACATCTGCATGTCCTGTTAAAGTTTACCATGAAGTCCACAAACCAGAACAAGCTGCAGCCTTCTCCTCCTTCCATGCAACCAAGTAGTTCAGAAGCTTTTGCTTCTGTTTCAAGTTAATTACAATTTGTCATGTTGCCTGCACCTGGAATTACGGCTGACGTTAACTATGGTTTCAACAAGATAGTTTCATAAACCATGGTTTGAAGTTGACTTGTTATGCAGTGAGCACATTCTATGGCAACTAAGTCTGCACACTGGAATGAACCAGAGGCTTCACCTGTCTCCCTAGTTCTCATCTCACATGGCCAGAAGGACTTTGGCAGCATTTAGATTCCCTTTCTTCCAATCTTAACTTGTTCTGTTGTATGCATCTACAATCATGGTGTTTATCACAAACTGGACAATTTCCAAACCACTAATGGAAGGACTGTCCTGAGATGCTTGGAAGCAGGGTGGAATAAAAAAGTGAAATGAAAACTCACTCTTTTGTCTTTTCATTGATGTTGGCTCCTTTTCTTAAAAGCAGTTCACAGATTTGTTTTCTTTTAGGATATGGAGATGCAGCAGCACAGTGCTATTAAAAAGTGAAATCATTATATCATTTGCTTATCAGCTTATGGTGAAACCAAACCATATGAAAATATGTGACTTTTAAACCAAACCACATGGAAATATGGGAGCATTTTTTTCAGGCCTAAGTGCTTGGGAGGAATGATTTTCATGGAGATTACCTCTGGGAAGGGTTAAGCCTCCACCACTGCCATCTCCACAACAGAAAGGTCACACCCCCAACCAGCACTTAGGGTAGAAACAGCCTTGAATTAAAGTCAACTGGGATGCTCTTTCCATGTTGAACTACCTTGAAAATGCTTCCCATGCACCAATTAAGTTTGAAAAAAAGCATAACTGTCATTTGGAGGGGTCATAGTGCTGGAGGTTAACATGCTCTCCCAAACTGTACCCTACCCACCCCATTTGGCAATCAAGACCTGAAAATGCCTTCCATGGGCTCCAATGGGAGGCTGGTTTTAAGACTAACTGCTGCATGCGGGGGGGGGGGGGGGCAGGGGACAAGGAAGGGTAGCTGAGGACCAGATGCAGAAGCCACACAGGCCCTACACCTTTTACTCAGGTCTTAGTTGTTCCCTTCTCCTTAATCAGTATTTTAGAGATGAATGAAATTCAAGGAACTATCAACAAATGGATTTGGATAAACTATGCCTAAAAAACAACAATGCATGTTAAACAGTATGGCCACCAAAGCTGGTTAAAAGGAAAATAGCTGCATGTCAACTTGCCTAGTTTAGCTACCACACAACATAAATATATATTCAACAAATTACCAAGGCAGTTTCGTGAGTCTGGGGATGTTTGAAATTTACAGTCTCAAGAGAAAGGTGCTTTTTTACGCGAGCTGCATCAGATTCCCTTGCAGCATGTAGCAGTGAGTGACCTTTGAATTCGTCTAGAAGAGAAAACAAGATTTCATGATGTATAGGTCTCAAGCCATTATCAAAGGTACATCTTATTGCTGCTAGGATAGAATTACTTTCAAACAAATACACACACTGTTCTGCATTAAGACACATTTGCAGAAATCATTAAGAATGGTTCTTCTAATTTCAAAAAGATAGTAAATTTGTCTTCTCACAGAATAGTCATCATGCCTAGTCTTGAGGGGGGGAAAGATGCCTTTAAATGTCTTGATACTAGAAACTTTTAAAAAAATTGTATGGGAGAGGGGCAGGGCCTTGCCTCTGATTTTGTGCATACTAAAGGACTCAGGGGAGAAGGGTGGTAGGTATCACAAATAATGGCTGGCTACAAAGTGTGGGTCCCTACTGGAAACTGGGGGGGGGGGGTGTTCATGTCCATCAGTTCTTCTCAGTCAATCCCATTTCCTCTATACTCACATGCCAATCGTTCTTTTAACTGAGGTGTTGGGGCCAAGTCGATTGTACTTTTATTATGGCAGTTTAACAGTGTAGGATCAGCACCATAGCTCAGCAAGAGAGAACACACTTCCACTCTGTTCTTAGAAGCTGCTTCATGCAGAGGAGTAAACTGCCACAGATCCATTGCATTCACACATGCTCCATGCTAGGAGAGGAAAGATAACTTATGATTTTATGCTGGATAATACTGAACTAGAACTCTGATGTCATAGGGAAGACATGACCCATCTTAACATGACCCCATAAACACTCATATACAGAAGGTTGAGAACTCTAATGTTAGATTAGTAGTCCTCCTTTCCTTCAAACAGTGACTGTTTAGCTTCATGACAAGACACATGCCTTTATCCATAAATGGTTTGAACTTGAGTTTCCTTAAAAAAAAACAAAAAACCCAAGACCAATACTTCTAGGAACAATCTCAAAACATGCTGGGCAAGTGGTTGTTGCAACCATTATAATTACAGTAATTTCAGAAGCCCAGTATCTTTATCTTGAATCACTCTCCTAATCCCATGTTTCTCTCATGAGACATTTTTATCAAAAGAAAAAGTAGTATTACTTGATCCCATACAGAAACTCAAGTGTAAATTTAGCATTTTCAGACATACAAGCCCTAAACACAATCAGTCCAACATTTTCTTCCATAATTTCTTTTACCTCATGCAATCTAAGATGGGTTACACATTAAATAATATGCATACTTCAATGACCATTTTGAAAAATCTAGGTGACAGGAAGTAATTTTCAAAATACCAAAACAGAAAGAAACAAAATTGCAATAGCCTTCCCATAAAAATTGCACACAATTAAGAAACTAACCTTTACTAGAAGTTCTGTTACTTCGTAATGTCCATAGGAGCAAGCATTATGAAGAGGAACAAGATCTCTGTGGAGGGGAAATCCCAATAACTTAGCACATGAACACTGAAAAATCTCCTTCAACAAATAAAATATTGTCAAACACAGTTCATTATTAGTATCAAACAGAAAGCCCAAACATTCATCTGATAAAATGAAAAACCAAACATTGGCTGGGGGTGGGGGTGGGGAGTTTCTCTGTCATTGGGCTCAATGCTCTTCAAAAGCATAACAACTGGGTGGTCAACTTATAACAATTAAGTCCTACTGAAGTCAACAAATAATATTGTTGTTTTTAACTGGAGACGTTCAATCAAGTTAAATTAGATTACAAAGAAAGTCAGTTGGCATTAGAGACAGCGATGTGGTAAAAAATAAATATTTGCAGATGATCAGCCTGTAATTGAAGATAACAGACTGCAGAATTAACTCACAAAATTTGAAGGAATGCAACAGTTATAAAACCCCTGGATTGACCTAGTACAACATGTTGGAGGAAAGACTCTGCATAGTTCTCATGCAAGTCCATGTTAAAACATGCCTTTTTATTTAATGAAAAGCTTCATGTAATCATCTGATTAAAGCGCCAATCAGTCATTCCCTTCCCACATGATTGGAAATTACACGGGTAAGAATGGAAGCAGTTGGCAAGAAATGCCTCCTCCGGTGCAACACATTTGCCAGTCTTTACACCCCTCTATGTTTAAGAAGACTGTGTTTCAACTCATGAAGGGGTGCACAAACTGGCAAAGATTATATGCCCCCCAAAGTGGGGCTTGCTAAGGCATCCCAACCCTTTCAAATAAAGTTAATGTCCAAGAGGGCTTCTGAATTTAGAATTTCTAAATGCCCGGTTAAGATGGCCTATTCTTTGAACAAAGTGCCACAAGTTGTGGCATGCCCATTTCAGAGATAAATCTAAATAATAATAATAATAATTTTTTATTTATACCCCGCCCTCCCCAGCCAAGGCCGGGCTCAGAGCGGCTTACAAGCAATAATAAAAACAAGATGAATGATTACAACTTAAAAACAAAAATAAAATACAACATTAAAATAATGGAACATTAAAATATTAAAATGTAGCCTCATTGCAGGAGAAGGAAAAGAAAAAAGAAAATGGGGGGGGGGAGGGAATCAAATTGGCTCCAAGCCAAAGGCCAGGCGGAACAACTCTGTCTTACAGGCCCTGCGGAAAGAAATCAGATCCTGCAGGGCCCTGGTCTCATGAGACAGAGCGTTCCACCAAGTTGGGGCCAGTGCTGAAAAGGCCCTGGCTCTGGTTGAAGCCAATCTAACTTCCTTAGGGCCTGGGACCACTAGGGTGTTGTTATTTATGGACCTTGAGGCTCTCCGTGGGGCATACCAGGCGAGGCGGTCCCGTAGGTACGAGGGTCCTAGGCCATGAAGGGCTTTAAAGGTCAAAAGCAGCACCTTAAATCTGACCCTGTACTCCACCGGGAGCCAGTGCAGCTTGTAAAGCACTGGATGAATATGCTCCCATGGCAGAGACCCCGTGAGGAGCCTCGCTGCAGCATTCTGTACCTGCTGGAGTTTCTGGGACAGCTTCAAGGGCAGCCCCGCATAGAGCGAATTACAGTAGTCAAGCCTGGAGATGACTGTCGCATGGATCACTGTGGCCAGGTCGGGGCAGGAAAGGTAAGGGACCAACTGCTTGATGCGGCGAAGGTGGAAAAATGTCGCCTTGGCTGTTGCTGTAACTTGCGCCTCCATGGAAAGGGAGGCGTCAAGGATTACACCCAAACTCTTAACGGAAGGCAATGGCACTAACTGGGCCCCCTCAAGAGAAGGGAGTTGGTCCCTCATCCCCATACCATCCCGACCCAGCCATAGGACCTCTGTCTTCGAAGGATTTAGTTTCAATCAGCTCCCACGAAACCATCCAGCCACAGCTTCCAAGCATCTGGTCAGTGTGTCCGGGGCCGAGTCAGTGTGGCCATCCATCAGCAGATAGAGCTGAGTGTCATCAGCATATTGGTGACAGCCCAGCCCAAAGCTCCGGATAATCTGGGCAAGGGGGCGCATAAAGATGTTAAAAAGCATCGGGGAGAGAATTGCGCCCTGTGGCACTCCACACACCAAGGAGTGGCGTGACGACATTTCCCTCCCTAGTGCCACCCTCTGTCCCCGACCAGAGATAAAAGAGCACAACCAGTTACGGGCTATGCCCTGTATCCCCACGTCTGCGAGGCGATGGTCCAGAAGATCATGATCGACCATGTCAAAGGCTGCTGACAAATCTAAAAGGATCAGCAGCCCTGACCCGCCTCTAATCCATGCTTCAACAGAATCTACAAAATCATACCACAACCTCCCAAGAAAAACTTACCCTTTATCCTTGGCATGTACATCTGCTCCATGCTGTAGCAAGAGCTGCACAATCTTAACACGGTTATAGCCAGCTGCCAAGTGTAATGGAGTTGACTAGAAATAAAATAAATAAATCTAACTGTTTTATAAATAGAAGGAAATTTTCCATTAAAATTATAATAATAAATCAGTTAAAGCATTCTACGTTATCTGTAGCATGACACTGGGGGCTGCAAAGGGAGGAGTATCAGCAAAAACTCACATCCTCTACTACCTGGCAGAAGGATATTTAGGAACATAAAAAGAGCCTGCTGGATCAGATAAGTAGCCCATCTAATCTAGCATCTTCATTTTCTGCTGGATCAAAACCTTCCCTGATTATTCAGAGCTGTTCCGTCAATGGAATGCTACCTCTGGATCCAACCCATAGATTTGGAGGGCCTTTCTCATAATAAGTTACATTTGAGTACAGCACAGTGAGCCAGAGAAAGAATGAGGCTTAATTTCCCACCTCTGTTCAAAGGCAAAAATTACTGCAATCTTTTCTCAAGCTAAACTAGTTACATAAATATATTTAAAGAGGACAGCATAATAAAGGGACAACAGATTTTGATTTCTGTCCACACCCCAGGCAAATATAATTTATAGAAAGTAATTAATGCTACCTAGCACACTAGTAATATTACTGATACAGCAAGCATTTTTGGCAAAGAAAACCAATGCATAATCTCTATATTAGATTCCTTAGTAGCATTTTTTTCTGACTGGCTTTCAAAAGAACAATTTTAATAACAACCAAACAACTGATATTGCCAAGACAGAATATCCATGGCTCTTTTGTTTACACAGCTAGGGAACACACATAGTATCAGATTTTTACCTTAAGTAAACATACCTGAATTAAAATGTAATTCAAAACATTAACCAAAGTATATGTTACCAAATACATTGCCAAATACATTTTAATGTAAAGTGTGTGTGCGTTTTTTTTTAAAAAAGCTAACATTTGAAAGTGGGCATTTGAAAACCAAAATACCTTTCGGCCATCACTTGCATGACAGTTGACATTTAGTGGTGTGAGAAGAGCCATCAGTTTTTCTTCATTTCCACCCCTAAAAGGCAATTAAAGATTCCTGAACATTTGGCATCCATCCTTCTTTATTCAACTTACACAATACTGCAAAGCAACTACAAACAGCTACCTGAATGCTTTGCAATTAAAATTAAAACTTTGGAATAGATTTTATTGGTGCAATGGTACTAGCTTACTGTACTTCATATATCATATACTAATATCCTTAATCACAGTTGCTAGCAACATATCTATTCTTATTTTATTGTAGGAACACTAGCGGTTGCATCCAACGCTTTTAGGAATGGGGCTGAGATTAATATGGTGCCTCAGGCAGGTGGTTTGCATGCTGGTTCCTGGTTTCCTAAAAAGTATTGTTTTATTTGTCCGGGGGCAATGCATTTTAGACGGATTCTATCTTTGTCAAGACAAAATCCCCTGGGTGTATGTGATTAATTTACCTGTTGAGAAGTTTGACCACGGCCAACTTTTTGTTTCGGGCGTGAATTCCAGTACAGTAACCAATGAAAAGAGTCAACTAGAGTAGAGTAGAGAGCAAGGCAGCCTGGCCCTGAGGCCCATGCCAGTATGTGTGTGCAGGTCCTTCCTTGAATGTCATTCATGCACTGTCCCTGCCTCCCCCCACCTCCACACACAGAGTGGATTGCCTGCATTGGAGAAGTATTGCCATTGCATGGAGAATGCCAGACATTAAGATCATGGTAATAATTTCCAATCCATAACTGTACATAAGAATAGCCTTTGTTATGCAGAATATGAAAAAATATTCAAAGTGTAGCCTGTCTCATTTTTCGGGTATTTTTGAAAGAGGCTGGGCAGTAGATCCAGCTCACATCTTTTATTATTTCCTACCTGGCACTTTCCAAGAGTTCATCTTTCTTGTATTCACCTGAAAGTTAGCAAAAATGAGATAGGGTTTTTTTATTTCAAATACAAATGTGTAAAACTTTTATAAAGCAAGTCCCCCCCCCCATGTTTTTTATCCTGTCCTCCCTCCCCAAATAGTATGCTGGCTTGCTAGAAACAAAATCTGATAAAGTGATATTCAATATACAATAATTAAAATTACAGTTATAAAGTCATCTACTTCCAAAGGCCTGGATGAATAAAAATGTACAGTGGTGCCTCGCAAGACGAAATTAATTCGTTCCGCGAGTTTTTTCGTCTAGCGAATTTTTCGTCTTGCGAAGCACGGTGTCGGAAGTTTTGGAAAAGCTTCAAAAATCGCCAAAAACCTCAAAAAAGGCTACCACACCGCGTTCTATGAGTTGCTGCTTGAAGTCAAGTCGCAACTGTATTAACAGTGTTAAGAAAAAGGAAACAAACTTGCAAAAAACGCAAGATGTTTTCGTCTTGCGAAGCAAGCCCATAGGGAAATTCGTCTTGCGAAGCAGCTCAAAAACCGCAAAACCCTTTCTTCTAGCGAGTTTTTTGTCTTGCGAGTTTTTTGTCTTGCGGGGCACCACTGTATTCCTCTTTCTCTGACTGCACACAACACACTGGGACATGTGGAGGAAGTTACTCCTTCAAGTACTTGGGACAAGGTCATTTACAACTTTTATGAGCACCAACACCCTGAACTGGATCCATTTTGATAATTTTAAAATACTGGGTGTGATGTAACTAGGCTTTAGAGTTGACCTGTTGAAATTGATCTACTTAACTTAGTATGGTTTATTAATTTCAGTGGCCCTGCTCTCAGTAAAACTTAGCTGAATATCACCCCACTATTTTTGTATAAAGTCAAAACGTATGGTATATACAAAGTATAATTATGCCAATTTAGATAAATAGCACAGCTGGAATCAAAAGTTTAGCCCTCAAAATGAAACAATCAACTCTGAAGCTAGCTACTAAACTTGCACAAGTAGCACTCTTTTCAAATATTACTTATTTTGCATGATGGTAGGATAAACAAGCCATTGTATTTGCTTTCCCATAGTAGTAGTAAAAAAATAAATGGGCTGTTCTTTTACCAATCTTACAAAGTATTACTGATTTTTTTTCTTAGCAGGTCTTCTCCAGTTAACAAAGAGTATTACTCTCACCAAGCATAATAGAAGCAATACCACCTTAGCAGTAGCCAAAACATAAATCTTACAGATTACAAAAAGACATTTACCTGAGAGTACTGCTTTTGCTGATGGATCCGCCAAGTCCAATGCTGTTCTTCCATCTGTATTTCGGATAGCTGGATCAGCACCATGTTGTAACAGTACTAAAAGGAGAAAAAAATAAAGATTTCATCAGAACTTAACAAGGAAGTAGCTCAGTGGAGATGCTAAGGGATTAGATGCCCTAATCCAAAACTATAAAATAAGAGTTAGAATTATGCTAACCTGATAATGAAACATAACCCTGAACATTTCAGTATAAAAGGCTAGTTTCACTTGGGAAGTGTACACATATTTTCAAAAGCAGTTATACAAACAGCAGAATCAAGGAAAGGTAGTCACAGAACTGGTCCTAAGGATGAAACAGAACAGCTGGAAAATACTCCGCTGTGAAAACACAATTTTCATGCTTTCTTTTTCAGTCACAAGTACAGTCTATGCCTCCCTTTCCTTCCTTGCTGCATGTACATACAGCAGAAAGAATTGGCTAGAACAGAAGGAAAGTGTTTCCTGTGTCTCTATCAGTCTCCCCCCTCTCCAACACAGTGCTCTAGGAGGAAATTAATGTGAGCGCTAAGTAAATCCCTCCTGGAGCCCTAGGGAGGGAAAGGAGAAATGTATGGAAACATTCCAATGCACATATTATTCTGCATCTAGAAGGAGGCAGGCTCCATCGACCTTATAATAACAGCCACATTCACATGTACAGTGGTACCCCGCAAGACGAATGCCTCGCTAAACGAAAAACCCGCAAGACGAAAGGGTTTTCCGATTTTTAGAGGCTTCGCAAGACGAATTTCCCTATGGGCTTGCTTCGCAAGACGAAAGCCCATAGGGAAATCTCCTGGGATAGCGGGGAAGTGCAGCGCACCTTCTCCTCTGTTCCCAGACCTGTCCTGAAGGCTTGTGGTGGGAGGTCCGGGAACAGAGGAGAAGGCGCGCAGCGCTTCGCCTCTGTTCCCGGGACTTGCGTGGGAGGAGGGTTTTTCCTCCCCACCGCCAACATTCAGAACAGCATTCTGAATGTTGGCGGTGGGGAGGAAAGCCCTCCTCCCACCGCAAGCCTTCAGGACAGGTCCGGGAACAGAGGGGAAGGCGCGCAGCGCTTCTCCTCTGTTCCCGGACCTGTTTTGAAGACTTGCGGTGGGAGGAGGGTTTTTCCTCCCCACCGCCAACATTCAGAAAGCTGTTCTGAAGGCTGGCGGTGGGAAGAAAAGCCCTTCTCCCCCGCCAGCCTTCAGAAGAGTTCCCGGAGGGCTGCCTAGGCTGCGGATAGCAGCATGCTGCCCCGCGCAAGGGGCGCTCTTAAGCAGAGCGCCCCTCGCGTGGGGCAGACATTCGCAGCTTGGGGAGCCCTGTAGGAGTTCCCCGCAGGGCTCTCCAAGCTGCAGATAGCAGCCTGCTGCCCCTATCCGCAGCTTGGAGAGCCCTGCGGGGAAGTCCTGCAGGGCTCCCCAAGCTGTGAATGTCTGCCCCGCACAAGGGGCGCTCTGCTTAAGAGCGCCCCTCGTGTGGGGCAGCAGGCTGCTATCCGCAGCTTGCAGAGCCCTGCGGGGAAGTCCTGCAGGGCACCCCAAGCTGCAGATGTCTGCCTCGCACCGGGCAGCAGGCTGCTATCCGCAGCCTAGGCAGCCCTCCGGGAACTCTTCTGAAGGCTGGCGGCGGGAGAAGGGCTTTTCTTCCCACCGCCAGCCTTCAGAAGGCTGTTCTGAAGGCTGGCGGTGGGGAGAAAAGTCCTTCTCCCCCCGCCAGCCTTCAGAAGAGGTCTGGGGACAGACTGTCCCTGGACCTGGTCTGAAGGCGGTCTCCATAGGAACGCATTAATTGATTTTCAATGCATTCCTATGGGAAACCGTGCTTCGCAAGACGAAAAACTCGCAAGAAGAAAAAACTTGCGGAACGAATTAATTTCGTCTTGCGAGGCACCACTGTAATTACAGTTTGACACTACCCAATCAGCCACTATTATCACTATTAGGTCTAGGGCAGGGGTGTCAAACTCAAATTCATCGGGGGCCACATCAGCAGTTTGGTCACCCTCAAAGGGCCGGTTGTATCTGTAGGACTATGTGTCCACTCTTTATTATCATAAATTATTGCCACTGCATTCAATTATTACTGTTTTTTGTAATAATGTAATAATTAAGTAATTCCCGCTTGGATTACTGCAATGTGCTCTACGTGGGGCTACCTTTGAAGGTGACCCGGAAACTGCAACTAATCCAGAATGTGGCAGCTAGACTGGTGACTGGGAGCGACCGCAGAGACCACATAACACCGGTCTTGAAAGACCTACATTGGCTCCCAGTACGTTTCCGAGCACAATTCAAAGTGTTGGTGCTGACCTTTAAAGCCCTAAACGGCGTCTCCACCCCCATCGTTCTACCTGGACACTGAGGTCCAGCACTGAGGGCCTTCTGACAGTTCCCTCACTGCGAGAAGCAAAGCTACAGGGAACCAGGCAGAGGGCCTTCTCGGTAGTGGCGCCTTCCCTGTGGAACACCCTCTCACCAGATGTCAAAGAGAACAACTACTACCAGGCTTTTAGAAGACATCTGAAGGCAGCCCTGTTTAGGGAAGCTTTTAATGTTTGATGTATTTTAATATTCTTTTGGAAGCCGCCCAGAGTGGCTGGGGAAGCCCAGCCAGATGGGCGGGGTATAAATAAATTATTATTATTATTATTATTATTTATTATTTATCCCGTGAGTCCTGTATCTAGCAGTATTTTGCTTTTGTCTTCCCGGTACCCACATGCATCACGCCAATTTTATTCCAGGCAGTAAGTACTGGTACCTTACTCAAGACTCGTTAACATGCTGTAACTACCAAAGCCTGATTTCCAATACGTGCTTTCGCGTGTGTGGGTGGCATTTTAATCCACATTAGTGACTGACAAGGTGAAACTGGAGCAGGGTAGTGATTCCAAATCACCGCCACATTCAGAATAAAGGCTTGCCATCGACTGGTGTATTTGTCTCATCAGTATTGTAACAATTCGATTCGGACCATTGGTCCATCTAGCCCGGCACTGCCAGGCACTGACTAGCAGCGGCTCTGCAAGGGTTAAGGTAAGAGTCTTTCCCGCGCTAAACAGCCTCTCCCCAGCGAGGGGTTGCTCGCAGAGCACAAATGGTCACGTCAAACTCCTTACGTAGCCTGCAAATAGTTTAAACTGCCACTTTTTGAACAATAGACCCTGGGACAGGAGTAACCACTCTATTATGTCGACAAGCAAGGTCGAAGTTCCACTGGGATTTATTTAAGTGTTTGCTCCGGAGGAAGCGGTTTGCGGATCGTGGCCCTAATGCAATTCCCAGCTAGTTTCCCCATCCCAATTTAATTATCCTTATGAGATTTTTATGATTACCAGGAGCTTTCCTCGCCTTGCAACTGCCCCTCTGCAAAAAGTGAACATGTGCCTTGGGAGGAACGAGACTTCTTTAGAAACCAGCGCACTTTTTCGCGTGGTTGCCGCTGGTGCCAACCGGGGAGGCGCGGAGAGAGGAACCTATAACTTGATATCTCTTTCTCTGCAACAACTGCTTTTCGGAGAAAGCTCTGCAGAGCGAGCCGCTAAGCAGGCGTGAATCCAGCGCTCTGATCCCCCAGCTCGGCTGGCGCGCCAAAACGCCACCGCCCGAAAAGGAAAAGTCCTCTGTCACCTCGCCATTGGCTAGCAGGAATGGTCGTGGCTTGCTATTGGGCAGCGTGGAGGTGAGAGCCCTCCGTTAGGAACGTACTATGGCTTGTCTGGCATTTTTCTCTCCTGGGGGGGGGGAGAAAGGGGTGGGACGGCGCGTGCCTCCTTTCCCGCTTTGCTGCTCGGAGCCGGACTCCCGTGCGCTTCGCCTTCTGCGCGCTAAAGCGAAGAGGCGGCACTGCGGCAGCCAGATTTCGTGCGGAGGGAAAGCCCAGCCTTGTTTGCACAACCTCGAGCCAGTCAGTCACATAAAAGCATCAGCCCGCCCCCAGGGCTGGCCTCCTTTTCTCTGAATGTGCAGTGCTGCCACCCCGCCCTGCCCCGGTCTTTCCCTCAATGAATACACACAAGCTTTCTCCTTTAAAAAAAAAGCGAGAATAAAAAAAAGCGCTGGCGGCGGCTACACGGGCCACATGAGGAGGTCTGCCGGGCCGGATTTGGCCCGCGGGCCTTGAGTCTGACACCCTTGGTCTAGGGTATTGTTTAGGGGTTTTTGTTGGGGGGCTTTGTTGCTGTTATTGATTTTTTTTGTATCTTTATTTTATATATTATTGTTATGCTGTAATTATGTAATGAACATGGTCTGAACTATGGAAAGGCAGCATACAAATAAAATTATGGATGAATGGATGTAACAAGAACATACTCTGGCTTAAGGTTGGTTATATTATTGTTAATTAGGTTTGTTATGTGCAAACATAGATAATATCTCTGAATGTATGCAGACAGATCCTGTCCAACCAAGCTGGATATTACCCATAACCAGCTTCTCACAAAAATGAAAAAGAAGAAAATTAATTTACATACTATCTATATAACCACTTATATTTTGAACAACTTGGTATTTCACGGATAGTTGACTAGTTTATATTATTTTAATAAAGAACAATGTATCCTCATTTCTACAAGAAAGCCTCAGATTGTTTGAAAGCTTGTTTTCCAATTTAAAAGATATGCATGATTGTGTCACTTTATATAAAAAAACACTGGAGACACTTTAAAACCAGTGGTTCTCATACTTTTGCCACCCAGCCCCCATCATGCACTACTTAAAAATTGCCTGTGGATCACTTTCAGCTCTGGAACCATTGTCAAAACCAGCACCATATTATGAAAATCACAGGACCTAGGAGCTAGTTCAACAAACACAGCCCTGATGAGAATGGTTTCCATCTCTGTTGTCAGAAAAAAGTAAAAACATCCAGGATCAATTCTTGATTGTTCTGCAACTTCTCCACATATCACCTGAATGGTGATTGAACCACCAATGATCCAGAGACCACAAGTGTTTTCAAAAATTACCTATGCAGACATCAATTTTGCCCTTAATTGCAGCTTCATGAAGGGGAGTGTAGTTCCAATTATCCCGTGCGTTAGGATCTGCACCATGCCGCAAGAGAAGATTGACAACTTCAGCATGACCAAAAGAACAGGCATTATGAAGTGGAATGAGGCCTCCATCGTCTCGTGCATGAACGTTACCACCACTCTGAAGCAAATATTCCACTACATCTCTTCGACCAAAACCTGAAACAAAAAAGTAGTTTTACATAGTCAGTCTTCAAAGGAAGAAAGCTAGAGCTAAGAAACAAAAATCTAACTTGCTAATCTTCCTTATATATACCATGAGTGCTATAACTAGACAAGATGCCAAAGAACTGCTTCTGGCTAACCAAATAAAAGAAAGGCTGAAGAACAGAACAGGAGACAGCTCCTATTTTGGAGATTTTAAATTTCCTTAAGTTTTGAAGTCTCCATATTTTCAAGAAATGGTGGTGTTGGGGAGAGTATACACTGTGTATTTTCTTATCAGTTCTAAGTATACATTCCCTAATTTTATTCAAACAGTATTTGCAAAAACACAATGTGTGCCGATAATAAATAAATAAATAAATTGTCAGTTGGCCGATACCCTATTTAGTTCCAAACATCTGACATTTTGGTGGTTCAAATAAATATTGCCCAACTGTGGATTTTTTAAATGTTACTTTCTGCATTAAACATCATTTTGTATCATTATATAGTAAACAAATGGAAGTTTTATCATTTGGACAGAGAAACAGTTGCCAGAGTCAGCATCATCAGTAAACAATACAGAATCCCTGGCATCTCTTTGAGGGAACCATGGGATAACTATAACTATATCTATACACAATGTCAACCGGGGATGGGTAGCCTTCAGGATATATGTTGCCTGGTGCAACATAGTGGCTATGAGGTGGAGCTAGATTAACAAATGGTGGCACAGGGTGGACAATTGGCACCTGACAATGTTTATATAAAAGATGAAGCCTATATCTGAGTTACTCAGGGATCAGGGATTCTAAGACAAAACTCAAGCAATAGGCAGTAGAGCCACAAAAAAACGAATTAATGCTTCTATTTTACAAGTAGGAAACATAGAAGCTGAGATAAATGATTAACAAAATGTCAGCCATCCCAGAGCTTAATTTTTTTAAAAAAATCAAGTTTGCATACTAATATTCAATTCAGTCAGAAACCCTTCTATATCTATTGCAAATCATGCAGATCTACCTTCTGTCTGCTCCTGCCATAAGCAATGATCCATCTGTTATGCTGCTTCCAATTCTTAAAAAACACTGTGGTCTAACAGAATAGGATTTGAATGCACACATCTGCAGTATACAGTTCAGGAGCCCTCACCCCTAAAGGTAGGTTTGAAGGGGATGCTGGTGGGATGAGGTGAAAGCAAGCAAGTCAACTTTCACCAACCCACATGGGCATGCTTTTCTCTGGAGTATCTATGGAAGATAAGCCATGGAATCCAATTCCAAGTGTTGTATTATACAATACAAAGCCATGAAGAGCTCAGGGCTAAAGTACTTGTTGGGATGTCTTCCCCTCAGTGGGATTTCCCCAGTGAGTATGGGGGTTGGGGAACTGCTGGTCTGTGGGCTAAAGGGATTTGCATCTAGATTCAGCCTATGACCTCCCCTCCTTGGACTTGCCCCTGCCCTAGGAATTAAGTTTCTTCATAAACCTAAATGCCACATGGGGGATTTCTTGATGGGGATTGCAAGGGTTAGCCAGTCTCCCTCTCCTTGCCTGCTGCCCCCTCCTTAAATCACCTGGGGCCTAGTTCGCATGTCACACTTAGTCAAACCACAGTTTTGTGCAAATGCAAACATGCTTCTGGAGAAAACCTTGCACCACTATTGTTCCTCCCTGGTATTTTAGGTTAATGCAGAACAGCTGTTAAGACAAAGTTTGGCTTAGTGTTTCATCCAAACCAGGCAACCTTCTCAACCACTACCTGTAAGTATAAGGGAGCCAGTATATTTGCATGTTTGTTAAAAGCCATAGAATGGCTTGGTGTGATATGCTAATGTGGTCTGTTGCTGGCCTAGACATCATTTGGTGTTTTTTTGATAGGATAAGTTTGCTTGTTCCTATCTGGGCAAATGAATGACAGTTAAGTAGTTCACCGTGTCAGATGGACTAAACAACTTGGGCATTAAGGCTACGTGCAATCCAAAACAAACTTATCTGGAAGCAAGCCAAAATCAGTAGGCTTTGCAAAAACCTGCATCTAAGAAGCTCCAGCCTCCTTTTCTCAGTTTGTCTATTTGGGTCAGCTCTAGCAACCTCAGCGTTGCAAAACACCACCTAAGCCTTGGATCTGAAGAAGGCATCCTTGTGTGCAATTACAAGATGGAATTACAAAATAATTATCAACTCTGATGTGACATCTGCAAACATGCAATTGTGACCAATGATTTCCAGGAACTTCTAAACACACACTTGCCTAATCACAACATCCCATCTATGTGCATGTTTTACACACAATGTGCTTGTTAATCCCCCTTGAGCAACAACATCTTCCTGAAAGCGCCCACAAAGCACAACGTGAACTAATGTTTACAGGATGTGGACCATCACTCGTTTTAGCTCTGAGAGTGGATTGCGAACTTATTAACAAATTCACCACCGACGCGTTTCCTTCTCAAACTGGACACCCTTTGAATGTCAGGACTTGGCCAGGACCGGTTTGCTTCCCCTTTGGACGCCACTTTTCAGGTATGCAGCAGCCCTTCCGAGGAAACTCTGAAAACAATGCATCCCGCCCACGGAGCGGAAGGTCGGCCCACGCCACCACTTGCAGGCCTCCCTCGCTGTATGTGGGGGGAAGGGGGGGGTCAGTCTGGCTGCTCTTGGCTACGGTGGCCATTTAAACACGAGCCCCCACAGGCTGCTTTGAGGGACGGGGATCTCGTGAGTTCCTCCTGCATGGCCAGAGATCAGGGACGAGAAGGGGGTGGGTTTAGAGGCTCCTCTTATTTCCAACGTGCGGTCGTGGGGACACCCGACCACCAACTCCCTGAATGATTCCCCTTAAAGCCCCAAATAAACAAACAGCACCTTCCTCGGCGGAAGGGGCCCAACGCCCCGGCCCTAAAGCCACTATACCCCGAAGCCCCGTTCACATGCAGAGTCAGGGGCGGAGACGCCCGAGGCGGCAGCGGCGGCCTGGCCACCCGCGAGTACCTGCAGCGAAATGGAGAGGGCTGGACTTCCTGCCGGCCGTGTCCCTGCTGTTCACGTTCTCGGGCCTCACCAGCCGCTTCACGCGCTCCACGTCGCCGTTCCGGCAGGCTTCGAAGAGCTCGCGGGCCGGATCCGACGACGACGCCCCCCCGGCGCAGCACGGGGACAGCAGCAACGGCGGCGGCAGCGCTTCCCCCAGGGGACCAGCCGCCGCTCCGCCCCGCCGCCCCGCCATGCCGGGGGCAAGAGCCAACTTCCTCCCGCGTTCGCCCTCAGAGCCCAACACCCGCCATAGGCGGCCCGAGCTCTCTCCGCGGAGAGCGGCGGGGGGAGGCGGCGGCGGTGGCGGCGGCGGCCGCCGCGGGGAGCAATTCGACGCCACAGTCTCCTCCGGCCGAGGCAGCCACTGAGGGGGGGAAAGGAGGCGGAGCAGCTGAGGTGCGCGCGCAACGATGAAAGGGGGGGAGGCGGGACGGGAAGCGCATGCGCGATGTGCGCGAGAGAACTGCCGGCGCGGCGGTTAGAGCGGCGGAGTGACGTCGGGGGAGCCGCGGTGCTCCGGCGGTTGAAGCCCCGCCCCCCAGCCCGGCTTCCTTGGGAGCAGCCGTTCTCAACCTGTGGGTCCCCAGATGTTGTTGGACTACAACTCCCATCATCCCTGAGCTCTGGGCTTGCTAGCAAGGGGTGATGGGAGTTGTAGTTGAACAACATCTGGAGACCCACAGGTTGAGAAAGGCTTCTTGGGAGTCAGCTTCCCGTGGGTACCGCTGCTTGGGCAGACACGTGTTAGGAATAACGCAGTGCGCGGCTGAATACGGGATTGTAGCGTTGGAAGGGGATCCCCGTGGGTCATCTAGTCCAACCCGCCCGCCCCCGCAATGCAGGAATCTCAACTGAAGCATCCTTGATGGGTGGCCATCCAATCTGCTTTAAAAACCCCAGCCTCCTGAGGGAGACGCTGTACTATTGACCAGCTCTTGCTGTCAGAAAGCTCTTCCTGTTGTTTGTTCCTAATCTCCTTTGTTGTAACTTGAATGCATTGGTTCAAGTCCTGCCCTCCAGAGCAGGGGAAAACAAGCTTCCTCCTTTCTCCCTGTGACAGACCTTTAGCTATTCCCTTTCCTCTCAGTTTTTTCCAGGCTAAACATACCCAACTCCCTCAACCGCTCCTCATAAGGCCTGGCTTCCTGTCATGAAGTCAGCACAGTATGGAAGAAAAGCTTCCTAGGCATCGCAGTGGGATTGTTGTTTGGTATTGAGTGCCAGTGTTGGGCATGCCCACTATAGAAATTGGTGGCTTCAGGCACACCTGACAGCAGCACAGTGTAAAGTTGGGCGTCATCCCAGTGTCAGTGTCTTAGGCAAGTAGGATAACTGCTTGTTGGGACTCCCCCTGCCCCATTGCTAATTTCGGTTTTCAAAAACACATGTCTGGTAGAAAAAACAGCAAGCACAATTGATATGGCTGGATTTTCAATTGCAAGATTTTGTAATACAACAATATTTGATTATCTTTCTCAATGCAAACGAAAATGTTTCAGCACAATAAAGCATGACTCTTGTGAACTGTAATGTGAAGATTTAAGTCTCTTAAAAGTTTCAATTAGAGGCACATCAAAATCTCACTTCGTGTGGGTTTTTCCTTTGCAAATAGCTATAGTGTGAATATAATGAAACATGGCTATTACTAAAGGGTTTAGAAAAGCAACAGTTTCTTTAGTCCATAAGAAAAATTCCAAAACCTCAGATTGGGTTATACTTGCATTACAACCTCTGAAAACATAACAAAATAGAACTTGGGCCTGGTATTAAGAAAAAAAGGTGGGGTGAGGGAGTTGAACTTGATGTTGAATCCACAAAGTGTAAATTTAGTCATCATCTTAAAATAGAGCATAAGAGGAGATTTCAGACTTATAGGACAATCCTGAAAATGCTTACTCAGAGGTAAGTCCCATTGAATTTAATGGGGGCTTACTCTTTATGCATCCTTTGCTTGGGAGAAAGCTCCATTGGTAGACAAGCATGGGATTTGGATAACAGTGGCTTAAGTTCTGATGCTATTAAGTTTTCAGGTTGAACTGGAGATTTCTGGCACAAAGAAGCATGCAATAACTGATCCCGCATCTCTGAAAACAAAAAATCTAGCTGCTACCAAGATCTACTTGCAGCCTTAAGCAAAACACACAAGAGTTTTGTGAAGAACAGAAATATATTTCAGCTTTTTAAAATTTACTTTAGGAATTAATTTTCTTTGGATTATAGAGCACAGAAGACTTTGTAATCACTTTATGTATGAATATACAAATAGAGCCTGTGTGAAGAGAGCAGACTCCTAAAAACTGGCAGCAAAACCCAAGAGTGCAACTTGTATAGTATTCCTATATAATATCCCACTTCCAGCTAATGCTAACTGGAAAAACACACACTCCAAACTGCTAGTTGTTTCAGCACATCCCTTCAGGTGAATTACCCATTCAGGCAACTATCCAATTCATTAACATTCTTATTCATATCCATGAGATATGAATAATAGCATAGTGATAGACTCATTTACAGTAATCATGTCTAAACCAAATGATCATTTTGACCACATTTCCTTCTACACACAGCTATTTTCATTTCCAAAGTTGATTTGGCAAATAAAATAGTGCCACAATGTATTACATTTTTGCACACATTCATTCATTCATTCACAGACACACAAACACTTAATCCATTCAGCCCAGTCTTATGTACAGTTAGGATCACCTGGTCAGTGCCTTAGGGGTGTCTAACTCTCATAGACTCATTCTCTGTTTCTTTTTTCTTGGAAAGACACTACTGTGGAGGTCCACACTGCATGCTGCAGTGTGTGGTGCCATCATAATTTTCACCATCCTAAGGGCCTAGTGTGGTAGAGTGGATCCAAAACTGGTTAGTTTCCTGGAAAGGTGCAAAATTTGGGACCCTCTGATGCACTAGCCTAGAACTGGTGCAGCAAAATAATATTAATAACCCATCAGCACCTCCTTCTGCCCTGGCCAGCGTATGCAGCAGCTCTTAGGACAGGGGTTGTCAACTGGTGCCTAACCAGGCCTTTATTGGTGCCCCTGGGCAGTGGCCCCAGAATCTTAAGCTTTCATTTATTTAAAAAGTAAGTCTATAGCCCTCCAAGAAAAATAGGAAACAAAATGTGCTAATGATTTGTGATACTCCTACCTGTTAGTGTTTTTAGCCAATGAGTCAAGTCAGAGCTCTAGTGGATATGTAATGTGTTTGGGCACTAGGCAACAGGATCTCTGGGGTCCCAAAGAGGTGCTCTTTTCCTTCCCACTTGGTGCGCATTTGCTTTTCTAGTCCTTAGACTCTTCCTAGTTAGCTCTTCCTTTTCCCCAAGCATCCAGGATGCATCTTTCCTGTGATGGGTTCATCTGAAAGCAGGTAGTCCATAGATGTTATTTTCTACAAATACTACTACACAATAAGTGTGGGTGGAGGTTAAAGAATCCCCCCTCCCTACAGAAAGACAAATGCGGAAGGAGGCGTAGGCTTGTCTCATGCTATGTAGGAGCTGAAGACCAGGCAGAATTAAGAATTCACTTACAGTGCAATAGCATGTATGTCTACTCAGAAGTAAGTCTCTTAGTGTTTAATAGGGCTTGCTACCAGGTCAGAGGGTATAGGATGGCAGCCTAGGCTTTGGGGCATGGTTGACATTGGGGAAAACAGGGTTCTTGTGCCTTTAGCAGCCATATGACAGGCATAAACTGGTTTCTAGTTTAGAAATGCAGTTATGGGGGGGAAAGCTCACCATGAGGTTACTCTCTCTATTTTTGGGTTATGCCATGGCCATAATGACAGTGATTTTGTGTGATGCCACACACCACACAGCAGCCATTTTGTGACCAGCACTCCCAGCACTCTCTCAAAATTCAACTATGCCCACTGGTCAACAAAAGTTGGAGACCTCTGGCTTAGGACGTAGCTGCAGATCCACTTTGATCTGTTCCAGCCTGCTGCTTCTGACCAGGGCTTCATATTGGTCTTATCATAGTTTTATGCATGTTGACTCAAAGTATTCAAATGAGTTTACTTCAATGTAAGCATGCATAGAAATGCTTTTGCTCTTTGCCTCCAAAAGCCTTTTATTTCCACATTGGCAGAGCAATTCCCTCCTCCCCATTCCTCTAATGCAGGCATGTCTAACAGGTAGGTCATGATCTATCGGTAGATCACAGGCTCTCCCCATAGAAGCTCAACAACTTTGGCTCGCCTAAAAAAAGCTCAACATTTTCTCTCTGCACTCCTAAAAAAACGGGCCCTCCTCCACCCTTAAAAAAATCTCAACAACTTTGACCTGAACCCCACAAAAGGGGGTAGATCACTGCCAGTTTTTAACTCTGTGAGTAGATCGCAGTCACTTGGGAGTTGGCCACCCCTGCTCTAATGGATTCCTACAAGGGAGACAGTCACCCCTGTATACCACCCTAGTCTTCAATATTTTGAGGGAAACAGAATTATATTGATAGCATATTCATATTTTTGTTCTGGACTGAAGATGCCAGTAAATCCACCCCTGGATCATGCTCAGAGGTCTGAGACCCCACTTCTCCAACTGAATTGCCCATTCAGGCAACCGTCCACAGCCATTACGGTAACTCTCTTTTATCAAATCCCTGATCACCATCAAGCAGCAGTCTAGATAAAAGCATATTGATGAATTCATTTACACAGCAATCAGATGCCTAAGCTCACAATACCAAATGATCATTATGACCATTTATTTTTCTACTGGCACTGCCATTCCAGTTTTCAGAATTGGGTTGGCAGACAAAACATTGCCACTATAGATTACATTTCTACACACGCGTGCACCCTCCCTCCCTGTATCCATTCAGCCCAGTTTTTGGCACAGTTAGGTCCTTTTAAACTACTTATTCCCAACTCCATTGAAATTAGTAGGAAAATTCCATTTCATCTCTAGCCACAAGCATTCTTTCAATAATTTCTCATGACTGAGCGACTTCATTAAGAAATAACCCTATGGCACCCGCAACAGGGTTCAGTAAATATCCCCTCAAAAATCCACACTGCTGTTTGCAATGGCGTGCCTTCTTGATGGAACGTGCCCCTTTAAAGCTGCCTGTGTTTGGATGCCAGACACTCTCCCTCTGTTCCATTCTAAACAGAGAGGTGCAAAGAGTTTCTCTTTGTGAACACGTGAGGCAGTGACATAGGCGCCGACTCCATGGGGCTTGAGGGGGCCCGAGCCCCCTCAAAAATTCGTTTGGGGGGGCTCAGCCCCCCCAATAATCTCGGGCGGCGGTGGGCGCGTCCGCGGCTTTTATAGGGCGCCCGGCGCGCACCAGCTCGATAACGGGCACCCGCGCGGCGGGGGGCGCCGGGCCGGGGGCGGGGGGCGGCCGGCCTGTCTCCTTGGCAACCCCATTGAGCAGCGCCGGCTCCCCCGGAAGGGCCATTCCCCCGCGCCGCCGATCGCCAACACCGCCGACGCTGTGGCTGCCCGAGCCCGAGCCCGAGCCTGAGCCTGAGCCCGACCCGGAGCCCGAGCCTGAGCCCGACCCGGAGCCCGAGCCCGAGCCTGAGCCCGAGCCCAAGCCCGTCAGTCAGTCAGTCAGGAAGGAAGGAGAAATGGGGAGGGAGACGAGGGAGGAAAATTGCGCGCAGGGTGAAGAAAGGAGAAGGGCGAACGAGACGAGCTTCCAACCCACAAAAGGGCTGGAAGAATCGGAGGATGAAGGATCGGGAAAGAAAGCGACGCCTTCCCCGCCTGCGACGTCGCCCGCTTGTCATTGGCAGAGGGGCTGGGCACCGGCGCAGGGCCGCTCCGCAGCCGCGGAGGACAGCTGCACGGCTAGCAAGGTGCGCCGCGTAGAGCGCGGCCCTTGTGTGGCCCGGTGGCCAGGCAAGCTCAGGCGGGGACCCCCATGCGAATCTAAGACGGGACAAGAGGGCAGAGCAAAGGGGGTCCCTTCCCCAACCTCCGGCTCTGAGACTTCCCTGCGCCCCAGAAAAGCGAAAGGATTTTCTCTTCTTCTTTTTTTATAAATATTTTATTAAGTTTTCAAATACAAAGTTAGAAACATACACTGAAGAAAAAAGTAAAAGAACAAGAAAAAGAAAAAAAGAAAAAGAAGAAAAGAAAACCAACCATTCAACACATTTTTTATATAACTAACTGGACTTCCTCGCATCTCCCTTACCCTGCATTCTTTATAATAAAGATATCAGCAAATTATTACCTTGTTTCGTACCTTATTTTGTACTTTTCAAATACTATACCTCTAAATTTAACATACTTTTCATCAGTTACTTATATCTTAAATTAAACATAGTATTACCTTAGATTTTGACCTTTTCTTACTTAAAATATAATTTCCTGTTTCCCAAATCTAATTGCTGAAGCTATAGTTTCCGAATTGTGTAAATTTTTAACATTCATACAACTTATATTGTTTTTGTAAATAGTCCTTAAATTTTTTCCAGTCCTCTTCCGTTGTTTCTTCTCCCAAATCTCGGATTCTGCCAGTCATTTCAGCCAGTTCCATGTAGTCCATCAATTGCGTCTGCCACTCTTCCAGTGTGGGCAAATCTTGTGTCTTCCAATATTTTGCGATAAGTATTCTTGCTGCTGTAGTTGCATACATAAAGAAAGTTCTATCCTTCTTTAACACTTTCTGGCCAACAATGCCCAAGAGGAAGGCCTCTGGTTTCTTGGGAAAGGTATACTTAAATACCTTTTTTAACTCATTATAGATCATTTCCCAGAAGGCCTTCACTTTTGGACAAGTCCACCAGAGGTGAAAGAATGTCCCTTCAGCCTCCTTACATTTCCAACATTTATTATCAGACAGGTGATATATTTTTGCAAGCTTGACTGGGGTCATGTACCACCTATAAATCATTTTCATAATATTTTCCTTCAAGGCATTACATGCCGTGAATTTCATTCCGGTGGTCCATAACCTTTCCCAGTCCTCAAACATGATGTTATACCCAATATCCTGAGCCCATTTTATCATGGCTGATTTGACTGTCTCATCCTGAGTGATTTTCTCTTCAACCTGCCCTCCATCCTCTTGCAGAAAACTCTTTGCCTGCCCTGCCCGTATCTCGTTTTTGCTTTTTAATTCCACACACGCACCCTTCGGACTTCGTGGCAATCGGGCACGCGGGTGCGTTTCCTAAGAGAGTGAGGACCCCCGCCTCCTCCCCACCTGCTCCCTCGCCAGCCAGCCAGCCGCGCGCCCTAGCCGGAGAGCCCCGGCCGTCCCCGTCGCGCAATCGGCTGGATCTCCCTTCAGCAGGCCGTGCTCACAACTCGGCCCAGGGACCCCCCAGCAGCGGATCTCTGGCCCAGCTGAAGAATCCGGCAACAAGCCCCCTCCTCCCCAATCGCTCCGCCGAAATACGCTCCAAAACCCCCCAGATAGGCCGCCGGCCGCCAAGTCTAGTGGTGCCCTGAGCGAGGGTCTCTCCCCAACACCGCCACCTCGAACTGCGTTCTCCCGGCTACCCGAGCGAACCAGCGGCAGGACCCCGGTATGGGCCCCCCCAATATTTTTTATAAGTCGGCGCCCCTGGGCAGTGACTAATACTCATTGATGGGGTGCCTGTACAATTTTGTGGCCCTGCCTCTTTTTCTGCTCTTACAGGTGGCACCCATTTGTGCTATGCCACCTTAGCATTGCAGCCATTTTTTATTATGCCACACTGACTGTTGCAGGCTGGGCTGCTGTTTTGAGCCCATGGACTGCCAGGATACACACCACTCTGTGTGGCATGTGGCAGTCCCTCAAAGCATAAGGGACGGAGGGGTAGTGTTTTGTTGTTTTTGTTTTAATTATTTACTTGTGTTTTTATTTTGTGTTCTTATTCATGCTCAATATGCAGTATTATGCCACTGATTCTTATATAGCATGAAGCAACATGGCAGTTAGTGGTAAATTATCAAGCCTAAAATTCCTTACCATTTTTCAAGGATTTGAAGACTTGAAAATACTTTTGCCACCAGGGGGCAGAAAAGCACAAAGAAGGATCGCTACAATGCATAGCTTGGAATTAGTGGGGGATGGAATTAAGGCACACTTTCCTTTGACAGAAACATACATTGTAGATTTTTCTGTGGCTATAAATATCACAAAACTAGACCTAGGTTTGGTCATCATGCTTTTTTTACTTCTTCAGCTGTCATATCTTCAGCTGCAATCCTAAACATTTCTTCTTCTTCTTCTTCTTCTTCTTCTTCTTCTTCTTCTTCTTCCCTGACTTTTTCAAGGCAGCTGACAGATAAAAACAAAAATTGCTGAAAACAGAAAAAACAAAATTTAAAAATTAATAGAATTAAAAACTATATACATATATAAAATCCATTTAAAGTATACAAATAATTACAATAAAAACAGCATGGCACGGCACCAACCCTTCCATTAAAAGCAGTCATTTCCCCAGAGCCTGCTGGAACAAGAAGGTTTAGCTGCCAGCAGAAGGACAATAAAGAGGGAGCCAATCTAGCTTCTCCAGGGAGGGAGTTCCAGAGTCTGGGAGAAGCCACTGAGAAGGCCCTCTCCTGCATCCCCACCAAAAGGGACTGTGAGGGTGGCAGAACCAAGCGCCTCCCCTGAATATCTCAAAAGCTGGCCAGGGTCATATGAGGGGAAACGGATTTTCAGATAGCTTGGACCTAAGCCATGTAGGCCTTTATAGGTCATAACTAGACTCTGAATTGTACCAACTGGATAGCACAACTGGACACTTTCATTTGCCCCATCTGCAACAAAACATGTCTCTTCCACATCGGTCTCCACAGCCACAGCCGGTGCTGCAACCATCCAACAGCTTGACCTCACCCCCAAAGGCGCACTCCTCCTTTGTCTCTTGAGTGAACGCCCAATGGACCCAATGACTTGGTCAATAAGCCCTATCGCTTCATCTCTTTAACACTCCCATTGGACTCAGTTTTGAAGACTCTCCTGAAAATATTGCTCAAGGTACATCTTCTAAACTTCCACAGTGTATAGACCGATGTAAATAATTCAAGGCCTGGGAGATTCTCTCTAAATCTCCTTTAGCATTTCCATCACATATCTGATGCTCCTTAACCAGTTCTTGCTTCTTATGTAATGGGAGAGGAGGCATAGAGAGATTACTAGAGGACACAGCAATCTGTTTGCAAACCCATGTGCTCCAACACCAGTAAATACAAACTGAAATACAAATTTAAAGCTCGTTGTCAGATCCCAAAGTTCACAGGCATGATGCCAGATCACAAATATATCTCACTGAGGACAGATTGGCTGAGCAGGTGCTAAAGAAAACACAAAACACAGCACATGCTGTTCCAGTATTTTTCATTCGTGGACTCTGGTCACATGATGACAAGGTGCTAGCCAATCGTATTCACTTACATAAGGCTAGCCTCCAGCCTTCTGGTAGTGAAAGATTCCCCATCCACCTGCCCACACATACATACTTCCCTAACCTACTGAGATGCTCAGTCTATTTGATGAAGTGGGAGTTGTGAGAGAACAAACTTTCATGACAAGAAACTAGAAATGTCAAAGAAAGGAAAGAAAGAAAGATTTAGGATGCTGTAATCACAGTAGCTATTCCTCAGCTTGAGAAACCCACCCCCTTCTTGGTTCAGCCAGGTCTGGCTGATATTTAACATCCCCCCCCCCCGATTTACTCAATTTGCAGTAAACTGCACCTCCTTTAATTCCCACTTATTAGAAAGATATCTAGGAGAGTTCAAGTATTCCAAGAGAAAGGGGGAATTCTTAAGTTATAAAAAGGTGGGTTTTTTTCTTCCTAAGGAGGGAAGAAAACCCCCAAAGGAAGATACTTTTTGCCCCAAAGAACTCTACAGAATAGACTTTGTGTGAACATGAGCATTTAGCCATAAGACCTGTGATGTTTTCATTGCCAGATTTTTAATCGGGAGAAAGGACATGGAAGGAGAACAAGGAAGCAGCTGAGTTTTAAAAGCCGTTATAATGTGACTTCAGCAGCCCACACATAAAATGACTAAATGTCAGTTCAGGACAAAGCTTAGAAAGGCAGTTTCTCAGCAATTTAGACATCCTTTTCATGGAACAGCTAGTTTCAAGGCATACAAAAGGTGAGCCTGTTCTCAGCCTCATCCCTGTGATTGATTTGGCCTACACAACGCACCATTCTAATTACTAGCAATAGCAACAATGACCTAATATAATTATGTTTAACACCTCAATAATTAGTGAGCTTCTGAGGTATAGAAATAATGAATTGGAAGTGGCAGGAGGGTGAGAATAAAAGGTGGCAGTTCAAAAGGCCTGGCAAATCAAATGCTTTGAAGTGGTTTTCAAGCTTTTTGCCTTCCAAGAACCCTTTCCCCACTGACTTGGCTGCTTTGGAATCCCCGTGCATATGCACAGAGCCCTTGTCTCCTGAAGAGCATTCTGGGACATGTTCTAGGGTGAACTTAAAAAGTTTGCATAAGCCAGGACATGAACTTAGAATATATGCAAAACTCACCAAATGTTGCGCAACTGTATGGGGGAAGATCAACAGTGCGGAACAAATGGTCTTTCATGGCAACCAGCTCATCTTTGCTGGTTTTCTCATTGAAGAACACCAGGGTCCTCCAGAATGTAGTTTGAAAACCATCGAGTGCTATAGAGAGAGTAAAGAGATGCCTCTGATCATGCCATCTTTTCATAGTCAAAGCTTTCTTAAACCCTTTTCAGGCATTAAACACCTGGCGGGGAGAGGGGCAGTAAGGATGGGAACAAGACATTTCCCTCTCCATTGCTATTTCACAGCAGGGAGACTTTGTTTCTATAGAAGATTCTGTGGGAGGAAAAATATGAATTCCTGTGACACGTGTGCACGGCAAATAATAAAAGAATCAGCTGAGTGCTTTGATTCAAAACGTGGGGCTGAATTCTCTCTCCGGCAGGGGAGAGCCACACACTCAAGCAGTACAGTGAAGCATTGGCATGTAGGCTGTTAAACCTTTTGCATATTCCATTTAGTCCACTTGCAAAGTGCTCCCCTCTTTCTACCCCACTTGCACTGGACAGACCACTTACTTTTAAGTAAGCTTAAAATGTGTTACTTACCAAATGTTCCAAATGTTAGATTCATGCATTTACCCAAGCAGCAGAAAGGAGAACACAGGCAGAATACTCTTGTGTAGAAAACACAGAGAAATAGCTTCAAACACATGCTCTAAGCTTGGAGCAAAGCTTAGACACATCTTCCTTGGTTAGTTACATGGCGAGAAGGGAGACAGGAGGAATAAGAAAATTTCACTTCCTCCCTCATCAGAGAAGAGACGGCATGGCCTACCTGAGTCCAGGAACACAGTTCTATGATCTTAATCCCTTCATGCACTCACTAATGTTTATGCATAGTTATGTTTGGGTGCAATTTCCTGTGGCCCCTTGCATAATTAGGGTTCTGTAATGTACAAGAAGACTCCAGGAATACAAAAAAGCTACCCCTTGCAGACTCCACGCAGCTGAGCTTGTGTTTAAGAGGGTTTTAAACTGCTTTTCAACATCTATACCCAACATAGGCAAACTTGGCCAATTTGGGACTACAATTCCCATCATCCCTGACCACTGGTCCTGTTAGCTAGGGATCATGGGAGTTGTAGTCCCAAAACATCTGGAGGGCCGAGTTTGCCTATGCCTGATCTATACTCCCCTTAAGCATATCCTATCTGCTATCAAGGAGCACATGAGTATTATCCTTCCCCTGCTTATTATCCTCTCCCCTAGTCAGGACACCCATCCTGTCCAGAGCACAGATAAGAAACCTATCATGAGTTGGAATCATCCTGTCAATCCCTGACTCATCTGCTTGGAATTCTGATCCCTGTTTCCTGTTTAAGAAAGTGATGGTTGGTTCTTAAGTTCCACACCAGGGTCTGAACCTATGAGAAACATACCCTCCAATACTGAGGCCCGGAGTGGATGAATATGTGACTTAGATCATTCCATTTACAAAAGCAATTCCCTACGTTCAGAGGCAGTATTCCCCTCTGTTATGTACTGAAGTTCTCACCCTGGGCCTGCAGGGGGATACTGTAGATAGTTATGCAAATGAAGGATCGAAAGTGACGTTCAGTTATTGGATAGTTTTAGAAAGTTGCTACAGTAACGTTGTAGTGGAGCTCTATATAAGCAGGCTGACTGAGCCCTTCAGCTCAGTTCTGTTTTGGCCTCTGAATAAACAAGAGCTGTTGAAGAATCGCTGTGTCGTCTGATATGTTCACCCACAACTTAACACCCTCAATGCCAGTTGATGGAAATCACAAGTGGGGCAAGTTCTGTTGTATTTAGGTTCTGCTTGCCAGAAACATCTGGTTGGCCATTGTGAGAACAGGACACTAGCCTAGATGGAACTTTGGCCCTAGCCAGCAGGGCACTTCTCATATTCTTATATTTTTACTCTCCTACCCTGCTGAGAGTCAAAACAAAACTGGCTGATTGAAAAGCAGTGACCTACAATTGACATGGACAGGATTTTGATTCTACTTAACAGACACCCCTACATAACAGATAGTAAGAAAGGACGGTTGTTTTCAAAAGCCACACGTTTTTAGCTCCGTGTCAACACTAATCATCCTTCAGGACCATTTGTTTATAGAGTCGCAACAGGTTCCATTTTGTGTCTAGAAATAATATATTCCAGTAGGAAACCACATTGTGATAATCGCTGCACCAAGGGCAAGATCTCAGAACGTATGCATCTGAAATAATAGTATTAATGACTCATTGGCATCCTGCATTTTGATGTACAAAGAAAGCAACGGGATATTCTACCCCCAAAGGTTACCCTCCCTCCCCAAGCATCATTCCAGCCAATAAATGAATACATCTGCCCCATAGTTTTCCTCTGTCTTTAATATGGGTCTATAATAGTACCGATTAGAAAAGCTCTCACAATGTGAAGCAAATGCATGAGAAAGTAACGTACAAAAGCAGCATTCAAAAATCCAAAGCCTTGTAAAAGGTCAATATTAAAATATAAGGGATGTTGTGAAAATCTGGCCCATTCCATGGAGTTCAATGCACCTTTAGATATTTTGAAATAAAGGGGTAATCAGAACATTTTAAAAATTATAATCAGCACCATTTTTTTTCCTGGGGGTACTCAAGGGCACGCAGTACCAGCACCTTTCCTCCTCAAATTGTTAAAAGTGTGGAACTTACTATAACAACTTCATGATGAGCACTGGCACATTTTTTTTCTAAAAGAAAAAAGAAATAAAAGCACTGATTATAATGAGCTACAAAAAGGGATGAATATTAAAAACAGACCATAAAAGGTTACCTAACAAAACTGAAGGAAGTAAATGTCCCTTTAAATGGAACAAATTTTGTTGAAACATTATGACATCATAGCATTTGTGGGCCAGTGTAGGTATTATATGGGAATGCATAGCCAATGGGGGCGGGGAGTTGTTTGCACTGGCTACTGGTTTCGGATTAAACAAGTCTTCTCCAGCGGTCCATTCAAGCGGCAGCTAGGATTGTCCTCAGCATCACTTGATCCTCTTGCTCTCATTTTGAAAATATATCTATCCATATTCTGCAAAAAAAGAGAGAGAAATATTTTGATACTATACCATACCCTCCAACATTTCTCCAATGAAAATAGGGACATCCCATTCCATAATGGAAATTTTACTATTTATACCCCACACATCTTACTGGGTTGCCCCAGTCACTCTGGGCAGGTTCCACCATATATAAAAACATAATAAAACATTAAACATTAAAAAAAAATCCCTATACAGGATTGCCTTCAGATGGCTGGGGGGGGGGGGTCAGATAACTCCAAACCCTCCAACATTTCTCCAGCGAAAATAGGGACGTCCTAAGGAAAAGCAGGGCATGCTGGGATCAAATAAGAAACCGGGAGGGCTTCTCTAAATCAGGGACGTTCCTGAAAAATAGGGACACTTGGAAAGTCTGCTATACCAAACTGAAATGTTTAAAAGTTTCTTTGATTGTCCTTGAATCTTCCCAGCACACTTGCCATCTGCTCTTGCCACACCAGTGTGGCGAGCCGCAACCTTTGAGAACCACTGTTATACAGCATGCATGCAATAATCTCCTGACATTGTTTTTTTTAATGAAAGGAGTCAGCAAGCTTGAATGAGAGAATGTTAATGGGGAAGGGTTGCTTAACCCTTTGCCCTCCAGCCATTTTGCTGCTCAGAATTCTGCCCCCACCCCAAGTTACTTTTCCATGGTTGGGGGGGGGATCTCATTCTGTAGGTGGAAAGGCATCTTGGAGCAAGAAAATGGCAAACCCACCCATACAGGTATATCTAGTAGAGACGGTTGTCTGCTCAAAAGGTGGGCGAAGTCCTGACAGGAAAATAGGACGTGAAGATCAAAAGCTTCTAGAACTTCCTTGTTACATATGAATTTGCAGAAACTGCTCCAAGCAAGAGAACAATGTTGGAATAAAGTTCCCCTTGATGCTCATGACATTAAAGGTTACCATATATCAGCCGCAGGGCAAAGTGATCCAATACGAAGCATGCAATTTTCAGATGGGCTGGGCTGAAGAAGATAAAGCAGCAATGTCATAGAAAGCAAAAACATTACATAATAGGATATTAGAATCATAGAATCGTAGAGTGAGAAACATGGGCGTGGCTAGGGGGCCCCGGGGGGGGAAGCTGCCCCCGCTAAATCAATAAAAATCAATGAAAATACATAGCAAACTGAGGTTCCTTCCCCCCTATCAAAAGGGGGATACCAAGGATAATCTAGTCCAAGCCCCTGCAATGAAGGAATCTCAGCTAAAGCATCCATGACAGACGGCCATCCAAACATAGCTTAAAAACCTCCAAGGAAGGAGAGTCCACCACCCCATGAGGGAGGCTGTTCCACTGTCGAACAGCTCTTAACCATCTGACAGGTCTTACTGATTTTTAGCTGGCATCTCTTCTGAAGCCAATGGTTTAGGTCCTACCCTCCAGAGCATGAGAAAACAAGCCCGCTCCATCTTCCATGTGACAAACCTTTAGATATTTGAATTATATATAACAACTGAATGGCTATCATATCTCCTCTCAGTCTCCTCATTGCCCTCCTCTGTACACATTCCAGCTTGTGAATATCCTTCTTAAATTGTGGTGCCTAGAACTGGACACAGTACCTCAGGTGTGGTGGCCCCCTGGCTTCTACTCCGGAAGACCCAAGAGCCACCAGCTACCACTGCTAGGTACAGTGTTGCTTTATTTTCAGGTTCCCCCTCTCAAGTTCCCCCTCTGTGTCCCTAAACATTCAAGGGTGCAGCTCAGGGGCTGCCTTCCCACAAAGAATTCTGGGCACTCAGGTTTAACCCTTGCAGAGTTTCAGTTGCCAGCAACCCTTTACAAACTATAGTGCCCAGAATTATTTGAAGGGGGAAATGCGCTTCAAATGTGTTTTAAGGGGTTAGTGTGTATATGCAGCCACTCTTTGCTCTTCCTGCTCAGTTCCTGTTTGCCCTGGCTCCTATTCCCCTATATGGGACACACCATCTTAAGCATGCCAACATTTCATGGGATGCCAAGATTGGACACCCACCTTCTCTTGTGCAAAGAGCATCTCACTGTGAGTGAGTGCAGCAGCAGCTGGTGTAGGTGCCTTTCCGGCACTGATGGTGGTGGTGAAGGAGGGATGTCCATATCTTGTGGTGGTCCTGTCAGCCATTTTGTGCCATACGGTGCCCCTGCACCAGCCACATTTGTGTTACACCATGTTCCCCAGTAGCTATTTTGCGATTCCTCTCACAGATGAACATGAAAAAAGGAGGGAGGTTGGTGGCATAAAAAAAAAAAGAGAGAGGCGAGCCTTGATGTATAGTTGCTGACACCTTTGAAATAAACCATCCTATCTACTTTCTAACTGGCTTGAATATGCATTTTAGTCAAGTCCGGTTCTGGCTGGAGGAAGAGTTTGCCAACAGTTTGAGGTAATGCTTTTGTTCTGTACTCAGTGCCCTTTTTCGGAGCCACCAAAAGTTGTTCCTGGCTGTTTTGTTGCAACTTGCAGCCTGGAAGCCTGTGTCCATGTCATGCTAATAATTGAAGTCAGCAAGAGAAAAAGTATTGCAGGGTGTGGCTGCTAACTGTCTGGCTCAAAAAGTGGACCCAGTCCATGGAGATCTAAGCAGCATCCACACTAGGGTAAGATATACTGCTCCTTAGGTCAATAACAGGCCACAGGCACTGATTGTTTTTTGTAAACGTTTCATGCTTAAAACCTAAGGTATTTAGAAATGTTAAATAACCCTGGCTTCCACTGTTACCTGTATAGTTTTCCCTCTGAGAAAAATTTGGGAGGGATCAATACCAAAAGTACGACACACATGGACACTGAATTTTCACCCTGGTGAATATGAGGCCAGTCCCACCATTAGGCAGAGTGGGACGGCTGCTTCAGGCAGCAGAAGCTTCTGTGAACAGAGTGGCAGCAAGTTTTTGGAGGGCAGCATGGCCAACATTCAGGGATGATAGGAGTTGTAGTCCACCAGGTTCCCTGTCCCCAGTGGATAGGATTGCAACCATGGTTATATAAGGGATCAGACCCATGCTATTATCTTTTCATAACAACCTATGGTTTGATGTTAATTGACTTTCTAATACAAAGACTTGGATAATTTAATTGTCTCCGGAAGCTTGATAGCACTTCAACTAGGTCTGTATTTTGGGATGGAAGAGAACTGCGTCCAGAATCTAGGAACGTAAGTTCTATAAGTCCTGACAAACTGTTCCTTCTTTTCTTAGTGCCAGGAACTCTGTTTATATCTTAGAACACAATCTGCGCCAGTTCCTTCTGCCCACGAACCAGTGAGGGTGGGGGAAACAGACGATAATTGAAGAGAAAGGCAACACAAGCTCAGTGTGCATTATCAAAACCAACAACTTAAAGCAGCGAGAGACCCTCACTGTCAGAGGTGGCTCCATTCCTATTTATATAACAGCTGATTCCATGGAGTTATGGCTCAGATATTTATCCACATTGCCACATGCAGATTGTTTTGTATTGCTCCCTTTCCAAGAAAAGAGAACAAATGCTTAATATCAGAGCTTGAAAGGCCTAGCATGAAACCAATAGCAAAGTAATGAAACAGAGTGTTCCAAATACTTTCATGGAATCACAGTGTAGAAAAGCGACAATTCTGCGGATGCTTCCGGAGAGCAATTTGCATTATACACTGCAGATGGAATTGCTCACATCTGTTCTGACTTGGATGCTGTGGGCTTTTATTTTATGTATTTATTTTAATTTTATTTTATGAATTTAAATTCTTCTCCAAGGAGCTCAAAGTGGCGTACATGATTCTCTCTCTCTCTCCTCATTTAATTACAACGACCCTGTGAGGTAAGTTTAGACTGAGAGGCAGTGCGTGAGCTTCATGGCCAAATGGGGATTCAAACCTTGGCCTCCCAGGTGCTACTCCAGCAGTTTAACTAGTACACCACACAGGACATGGGTAGGCAAACTAGGGGTCAGATCCGGCCCAATAGCCTTCTAAATCCAGCCCGTGGACGGTCCAGGAATCAACATGTTTTTACATGAGTAGAATGTGTGCTTTTATTTAAAATGCATCTCTGAGTTATTTGTGGGGCACAGAAATTTCCCTCAAAAAATATTATCCGGCCCCTAACAAGGTCTGAGGGACAGTGGACTGGCCCCCTGCTGAAAAAGTCTGCTGACCCCTGACACAGGATCTTTAACATAGCTGGATAGAGATGCTCTTTTGGACATGTTTCAGCTTGTGCAAGCTGGTGTTGTAGACAGTGCTTTTTTTCTTAAAAAAATGTTTAGGGGGTAATGCTCTCTTTGACTCAAGAAAATCACCATTTTATAGTTCAAATTGGGGAAAATAAATACAGTAAATGGACAAAAGTACAAGGAACATGTATTACTTCATATTACACAGCTGGCAGTAACTTCCACATTGGCATGAGGTTGTGTGCACTAACATCCACATTCCACACTGCTTCACACATTAAACGCTCACTTCCATCTAAGACTCAGGAAACATTGTAACAGGAAATGAGGCTGCCATTGGGGGTAGAAATGAAACTGACAATTCACTGTGCTAGAGAAGAAACAAAATTTTTAATTTTTTTAGTTTCTTCTTCCGTTAGATTCACAAAATGTTTAGGGGTATGCGTACCCCTGTGTACCCCCCCCCCAAAAAGCACTGGTTGTAGACAAGCTTCTTAAAGGCTTGGGACCTTTCAACTGTTTTTCAAATCCTTGCCCTTTCTGGTTATTAAAATCTGCTTGGCCTGAGCTTACTAAGAGAGGCAAAGGTTAAATCCCCACAGAACAAATTCAAATGTGGACTCTTTCATTTTGTATAAGTCTCACCCAGCATATCACGTGCCGTCCTTGAGGAAGGGCTTGGGAAAGGTATGGGTATCATCCATGTGGTCTTGGATGTTATGAAAAATTTGGATTTAATCTTGGTCTCTCTGGTAGGCAGTATTAAATAAAATTGGGCAATATTAAAAAGAGGGAGAGAGGGAGAGAGAGATACTATTTTAAATGCCGCTTAACATACATGCATGTTGGTTTTAAAGAAATGTTAAATAGTACATTTGTAAATTTGTACTCTTCCTCTAAGGAATTAACACAGAGCCATCAAAAGGCAGTGTGATGCTTAGCAGGGACTCTTGACAGAGGTTTTAAAATGAAGAAATCTAGTTAGAGCAGCTGGCCCCCTCCAATAACAGAGAAGCCAAATGCCGCTTGAGTAATGGCTCCTTTGCAACCCCAATAAGCAATTCCAGGTCCCTTGTCAGTTGGTCGAGCAAGAATGGCTTTCTTGTCAATCTCAGACTCAAGAGAAGTATCATTCTCACCCGCCTAACTCAAAGCTAAGCTGTATGCCAGGCCAGCCTCGACCCTAGAGAAATTGAAGAGGGGAAAAAAAGAAAACACACGGAAGCAAATTGAAGTAAACAGATCAAGCCCCTAATAAACCCCTATTTTAAGGTTCACGCAAGTCAGAATCTAGACTAAATCTGGAGGAGAAAGGCTCCATTCATCTTGGGTCTATTTTACAGAGGACCTTCCTTGTGTAGGAAATCCAAGAAAAACTTGGAAAAAGAATTCTAACTCTGCTAATATATCTGAGCAAAGACTTCGCCTCTGTGAAACACAAAACAAGGAGGACCTTGTAAGAGACACCCCCCGCCAGCACCCTGAATATAGGAATTAACAGTGTCTGATTAAGAAATAAAGAAAAAGAAAGCCAATGTAAGAAAAGGGTTATACTTGCTTGGTGTATAGGAAGGACTCACATCTTTCTCCACAAGGACCACTATGTTTTAGCATGGGTTGCCATATTGTAGAGATCTCAGAATTGCACATAAAAAGTTCCAGGTATAGTAATAATAATAATAATAATAGTATCCTCCCCATCTAACTGGGTTGCACCAGCACACTCTGGGCAGCTTCCAACGTATATAAAAGCACAATAAAACATCAAACATTAAAAACTTGCCTAAACATGGCCGCCTTCAGATGTCTTCTAAAAGTCAGATACAGTGGTACCTTGGGTTAAGTACTTAATTCGTTCCGGAGGTCCGTTCTTAACCTGAAACTGTTCTTAACCTGAAGAACCACTTTAGCTAATGGGGCCTCCTGCAGCTGCCGTGCCGCCGGAGCACAATTTCTGTTCTCATCCTGAAGCAAAGTTCTTAACCTGGGGTACTATTTCTGGGTTAGCGGAATCTGTAACCTGAAGCGTATGTAACCTGAAGTACCACTGTAGTTTATTTCCTTGACATCTGATGGGAGGGCATTCCACAGGGCAGGTGCCACTACCGAGAAGGCCCTCTGCCTGGTTCCCTGTAACTTGGCTTCTCGCAGGGAGGGAACCACCAGAAGACCCTCAGAGCTGGACCCCAGTGTCCAGGCTGAACCCACTGCCTTCCCAGGCAGGGCAGGGAATGTCTCCTATGAAACCCTCAAGAGTCACTGCTGGTCAGGTTGGACAGCATTGTGCTGGATGGACCAATAATTTGACTCAATGTAAGGCCCCTTCCTATATTCTTGTGGTGTTTTATAGTCTTTATTTTATGTCTTTATTTGTATAGTGTGAGACAGTGCTTCAGAGACAGTGTCACTGCAAGGAAAAGTACTTGTAACAAAAGCATTTTCTCCCTTGACTCACAGATCACAAATCATTGTTTAAAACGAACAAACATACAGTACTCAAATAATTAATCTGTCATACTCTGATCAAGCCCAAGAAGAACATGTAATCAAATATTAAAACAAAGTTTGCAGTCATTTGCATGCCACAAATAAAATAAAGTAAGAAAGTATTATGTTTGAAGGGCAAAATTATTTACAATGCAACCTTATATACACCTACTCAAAATGTGGTCAATAGGGCTTGCTCTCAAGAAAGTGGGCCTGTAGCTTTAGGGCTTCATTCAGCTTGGACTCTTATGGTGTAGTGGTTAAGAGCGGTAGTCACGTAATCTGGGGAACCGGGTTCGCGTCTCCGCTCCTCCACATGCAGCTGCTGGGTGACCTTGGGCCAGTCACACTTCTGTGAAGTCTCTCAGCCCCACTCACCTCACAGAGTGTTTGTTGTGGGGGAGGAAGGGAAAGGAGAATGTTAGCCGCTTTGAGACTCCTGAAGGGGAGTGAAAGGCGGGATATCAAATCCAAACTCTTCTTCTTCTTCTTCTTCTTGGTAATTTACCTCATTTTCTCAAAACCTCACCATCCCCATCTGATGGCTTCACCCCCAGCAGTCCAGGGAACTTCAGTGAGCGTATTGAGGAGAGGTCACTGCTCTCGACCACATCAAACTCATGCCCCTGCCAGAGTCCTATCTGAAGCCAGGTCCTACGAAGATGCAGGAAATGAATCCCACTGCAACAAAGAAAAGATGGCAGAACAGGAGGTCTGACACTTGTCAGACACTTGTCTGACAACACGAGAAACATAATTAACCTTTTAGAGAAGCTGCAAGTGAATATTAATACGAAAGCTGTTTTAATTTTTGTAGATGTGGAGAAAGCCTTTGACAATATTTCTTGGAGTTTCATGAAGAAAAATCTTCAGGGGATGGGGGTTGGTCAAGGGCTTGAAAATGGTATAAGTGCAATTTACTCAGAACAAAAGGCTAAATTAATAGTTAACAATGTGGTGACAGAGGAATTTAAGATAGAGAAAGGGACACGACAAGGCTGCCCAATTTCCCCATTGCTCTTTATTTCGGTCCTGGAGGTTCTGCTAAACATGATCAGAAGGGACCATTTGATCAAAGGTATACAGGTCGGAGCTAAACAGTACAAATTGAAAGCTTTTGCAGATGATTTAGTATTGACATTACAGGAGCCAGAATCTAGTACTAAAAGAGTATTAGAATTGATTCAGGAATTTGGTCATGTGGCAGGATTTAAGTTGAACAAGTTAAAAACTAAGGTGCTTGAGAAAAATTTAACACCGATTGAGAAAGAGAGGTTTCAGAAGGAGACAGGTTTAACACTGGTGAAGAAAGTAAAATACCTGGGGGTTAATATGACCGCTAAGAATTTAAACCTATAAAGACAATTATGAGAAATGTTGGTCAGAAGTGAAAAAGGACTTAGAGATATGGTCGAAGCTTTCCTTGTTAGGTCGAATTGCTGTTATAAAGATGAATGTATTGCCAAGAATGTTATTTTTGTTTCAATCATTGCAAATCTTGGACAAGATGGACTGTTTCAAGAAGTGGCAGAGAGACATTTCTAGATTTGTCTGGCAGGGCAAGAAGCCCAGAATAAAATTTAAAATATTAACTGATGCAAAGGACAGAGGTGGATTTGCCCTGCCAGACCTTAAACTCTATTATGAATCAGCGGCATTTTGCTGGCTGAAAGAATGGCTACTTCTTGAGAACACAGACATTTTGGATTTAGAAGGTTTTAATAACGTTTTTGGGTGGCATGCATATTTGTGGTATGACAAGGTTAAAGCACATAAAGCATTTAAAAACCATATTATCAGATAATGGAGGCATATAATTTGGATAAGAAAATTGGCTTCCAGGTGGAAAAATCAAAATTAGAAACAGAACTGTTAGAACCTAAAACTAAGATTTTGTCAAAAATGTATAACTTGCTGTTGAAATGGAATACTCAGGATGAAACGGTGAAATCTGCTATGATTAAATGGGCACAAGACGTTGGGACATAACATTATGTTTGCTGACTGGGAACAGTTGTGGACCACAGGTATGAAATTTACGGCATGTAATGCCCTAAGAGAGAATATTATGAAAATGATATACAGGTGGTACATAACACCAGTCAAGCTTGCAAAAATCTATCACTTGCCCGACAATAAATGTTGGAAATGTAAAGAAACTGAAGGTACATTCTTTCACCTTTGGTGGACGTGCCCAAGGATTAAGGCTTTCTGGGAGATGATATATAATGAAATGAAAAAGGTATTTAAATATACCTTCTTGAAGAAACCAGAGGCCTTTCTCCTGGGCATGGTCGGCCAATTGGTGCCAAAGAAGGATAGAACTTTCTTTATGTATGCCACAACAGCAGCAAGAATACTTATCGCAAAGTATTGGAAGACACAAGATCTACCCAACTTGGAAGAATGGCAGATGAAGGTGATGGACTATATAGAACTGGCAGAAATGACTGGCAGAATCCGAGACCAGGGAGAAGAGTTGGTGGAAGAAGATTGGAAAAAGCTCAAAGACTATTTACAGAAATATTGTAAAATTAATGAATGTTAGAATGATGTTGGATAGAAACTAAGTGGTATATAGCTGTAATGTTATAAGGGAATACGAGAAAATGGACGATTAATAGGTAAAAATCTAATGTTACAATATTTTAAGATTGAAGACCAGGATAAACAAAGAGGGGAGGGATTTGCTGAACTAACTGTTTGAACAGGAATACAGAAAAGGGAGGCGTGAGGAGGTCCGGGAAATAAGCAAATGGAAGATAAGTCATTGAAAGAGCGAATTGTTTTTAACTATTTTTATTTTGTATTTTTCTTTTTTCTTTTTTAATTTTGTAATACTTTGAAAATTTCAATAAATATCTTTTTTAAAAAAAGAAAGAAAAGATGGCGGAGGCACCTTTTCCAGTCTGAGGGCCACATGGCCCACTGGGCAACCTGCTAAGAGCCACATGCCCGTGGTGGGTGGAGCCAGAGGTGAAAGTGGGTGGAGCAACCAATGTTACCTTTGTGCCCTAGCCTTGTCTCTATACACACATACTCCTCCTCTCTGTTCTCCATCCAGGTGAGCAAGAGGTATTATCAGAGTTCAAGAACACACTCCAGCCCAGCAAAAAATCTTGGACTGCGAAGCAGGGCAAGTGAGATGCGTATAACCTTGGGAATGTTCTGAGGATCACTTAAGCCTGGAGGGGCCATATTTGGTATGGACCCTAAGGTTCCCCACCTTGTCGTAAAGTCATCGCCTGTACTGAATGAAATTCATGTCCCGAAAGAGAAATGCACACCTGTGGGGCTGTCAAGCAGTCACTCCAGAAAGTCTTCAGAGAGCAGCATAGCTGTTGCGGCATCCCTTCTGGCACAATACCATGGCCTGTTGCACAACTGCCTGCCCTGCAGTTCACAAGAGTGCAGGTGTCTGCCAGGAACTGGAAGTTAACAACCCCACAGAGGAACAGTTAGGACCACCCCCGTCACTACTAGGCATGAGAGGGAGCTTGTGGTCTGCCTGAAACAGGGCATGGGATGGATCCTGTACCATCTCACAGCCTGTAGAGAGGAAGGAGCATTGAGCTATAGCCAGCAGCCGGGGCACATAGTGCCTGAATCTGGATGCCCAACAGGTGAGGGCATGACAGAGAGAAGAGGGAGAAATGTAGGATACAACTTTTGCTGTGTTTTGTCCATTCTGGTGGCATATCTGGTGTGTTCCCCCAGTGTCTCTTTTGTCTGGCATGTCCCAGGTTCGTTGGCATACCAGAGCTTTTACCAAATCCTAAAGTTCTTCTGCCAATGGAACTCAAATATCGGATTGTGTCCTATGCCACCTAAAGAACCATGAAAGCCCAATTCACTTACAAGCTTGGCCACAGGTTATACAGAATGAAGCTCCTTTTATTTTCCCTGTACAGCAAACTCCTCTCGCAAGAAATGAATAAATAAACAAACTATTAGGCATCCGTTAGCTGACATGAACATACAAACATTTTAATCCTTTAAAAAAGGAAAGAAAGAACGAAATAGTTTAAAAGAAAAAGGAGTTGGTAAAAAGTTATGTGGGTCGATGACAGAACGGGGCTGGGATTACGAGTCTGTAAGACGATTCTTTGTGGAGTTTCAACAACGACATTTTGTCTTTGTCCAGAAAAAAAACAACCTCAAAGCTAATGTGGCTTTATGCCACAGGGTATATTTTGCAACTCTGTGTGCTTCATGCCAGGAGTGACTCTAGACTGGAAACCGCATGGCAGTCTCCAAGAATGAAGCTCTTTTTGCAGGTAACTTTTAAAAATATTTAACATATAAACAATGAAATTCAGAAACATGCAGGGAACAACTCGCTTGCCCTGCATGCACCGCCCTGGTGTGCACAGGCTCTCAAAAAAGGCGACTTCCCTCGTTCCTCAGCTTATGCCTGAAGGCACAGAGAGGAAGACCTGGGTGGAAATGCAGGATATGGGTGCAAGTCTATCATCCCCACTAATATACCTTATGCTGCCTGTGTGCGGGCAGTGGGAGAGGGAAAAGTGGACCCTTAGGTAGATCTTCCACATGCGGGCATGACAACTGCATCATCGTGAAAGGACTGTGTGCCCATTGTATTCATGATGCACAACAAAAATGATCACAAAATGCAGAATACAGTAAGCCTGCAACTTATGCACATTTAGCTTGTGCACATTCAGCTTTACATGCTTGGCAATTAAAATGAAATGAAATGATTAGAATAGAATAGAATAGTGGAAATGGGGGGGGGTCCAGGGGGGAGGGGAAAGCTTTGGCAATCCCACCCTAATGTGCTTTGACTATACATGATTTTGGCTTTAAGCTTGATCCCCATGCAAATTGCAGGCTTAATGTATTTTCTTATAATACTAAGCACTTTCTTATACTACAGGGCCATGGGTTGCTGCAGCAGGAAAGCTGGAACACCAGGGCCCATTGAGATCCACAGCCATTGGGCCCCTCCCTCCCTTCCAAGGTGGTCATTCTAAGAACAATTTTGACTGTGTACACATTACTCAGTGAGGCCACTCCCCCCCCCAATGTATTTGCACATCATTGTACGCATCAGCACAGTTGGATGTGCTTTTGAAAAAAATCGCCGTCTGTTCACACCCGCTGGTGGACTGGGAGTGTGGATGTCTTCAGGCGGCTTACATTTTCAAATCGTTTCAAAGGTGTTTGAGGGAAAACACAATATTTCTCAAGAAACTCCAGGACAGATGTGAATTGTGGCTAGCGTGTTTACACGACTTCCCAAACCGGTCGTGAGAAGACACTGAACTGGAGGCAGAACAAATGGGAGTGTGTCCACAGCCTCTATAACTTGAGGAACTGGTACTTGAGTTTGTTTGTTTTCCTTCTCTATCCATTTTACCTTTTGTGCTATGCCTTTCAGATTTTAAGCCTGTGAGCAGGAAGTTTTCAATCTATGTATGGCATTTATAATATGTTAGATGCTTCATAAATTATACTACTACTACTACTAATAATAATAATAATAAATGGGTGGGGAGGCAATTCAAATGGATTTCCTCCATTTCATAGCTGCTGGGATTATCCTGATGGATCCCTGCCTGTGCAAATGATGTTGCACGTTTCCAGGAAATGAAACTATGTAAGCTGGATCCCTTCAGTTGCCTTTGTGTGTCAGCAGACTCCAGAGGAATCCATCCAAAAACAACCTGATGTAAGAAAATATTACACTGGAAAGAGTCCAGTCTAAAAACAATGCTCATCTGTGTTGTACTATTAGGACAGCATTATACCCTGTGATTTTTTTAAAGTTGACATTCAGATTCTGAGGCTGAAATCCGAGGTCAACGTCAAGAGGTTAATGTTTTGTGAATAATTTCATTTTTGCTAAAAATGTATCGTGAGAGCTGATCAGAGACAACAGGTAATGCAGAGTTGGAAAGGGGCTAATTTGTGTATCATCTATATTGGTCTTCCCAAGTGCTATCAAAGAAATAATTTTATTCCTAAATGGAATTTACTAACTTTTTAACTTAGCTTAAAAGAAAAGAAGGGTGCTTCTTAAATTTGCAGTTGTCACTTCCCCTTTAAAGGAAAAGGTGCCAACATCAAAGCAATGGAACAGAGTCCTCTATTTATAAACAGAACAAGTACATTGCTGGCAGCATCATCCTTGGCAGGCTCATGACCTTGTATCACCTCCTTATTTTGCCTTAAGTGGACTTTGGGAGGGTAGCTTTCCTTATGCTGGGAGTCTGCCAACAAGGATGTGATTGACACCTGTCAACAAGGTAGCAGAAAGAGATCATGTGCCTGAGTCATAAATTCCAGACAGATGTCAAGCTATAAAGGTTCCCATCATGGACTTGGTTTTGATGGCTGGTCCAACATTTTTGGATTACCATCCAGTCCCTCTGTGAATCACTTTGAAAGGTTCTTTATATGTTACTAAAAATAGGATTCATTATTTCATACACTCACACTCAAGGCTGCTACCTTTGGAACACTGAACTTTCCACAATGTTGGTCCCGCTTATGATTTTAATATTAGATTTATGCAAAGATTTAGTCTTTGCATGAGATTTTACTTAGCAAGTGGAAATGTGCAGTTTTGCCCATTTCTCCGTCGGCTGTTCTCTGATCATGTAATGTACAGCAGCGATCCAACTGGAGCCACATTTGAAGGGCTACTTCAAATGCAAAGAAAATACGTAAGGAGGAAGAGAAAATGCATTTCATAAATCATGTGAACAAAAAAAAGGGGGCTTTATTCTAGCATTTTAAAATTGTATCAGTGGAGGGGCAATGCCTGTCAGCCTCGCTTTTTCCACCTCCTAGCCTTCTGGCATTGAGTGGGAAGGTCAGAAGCAAGGATAAACTGAAGCCACTTCTAGTCTTCAAGGATCAACATAGCCAGGACTTGTGCAAGATCAGGGTCTCTGATTGTAGAGAGGGTTGTAAGTTACTGGGTACAGTTTCAGAATGTCCAAATAGGGCTACTGTTTGATCCACCAAATACACCTCTATGATACAAATTTTCAGCTTTGAATTATCCCTCAGCAAATCTGCAGGGTATTGGTCACAATATACATTATGAAACTTGGAGAATATGCAGAGTATGCATCATGAAAGTTGGTGGCCTTGTGAGCAGGGAGGTGCGTGTGTGTTGCCTTTTTTTGCCCTTCTTTGCCTCAATGGGATACTTGGAAACTCAACTGGATCTTTAACCCATAGAAGTAAACTGAAAGGACTCCCTCCATCTCCCAAACACAGGAGACTGGTGCTGCAGTTTGGAGAAAAAAATATCTCTCTTAAAACAACTAAAAGAAAAGAAAAGGAAGCAGGAAATCCATGACACTGTGGTATATCTGTGAGGAGAGCGGGTACACAACATGGCACAGAGATATGTGTTGCATTGTTTATCATTAGTGTATCATTCATGTTGTCCTGGGCACTAGCCAATATGTGAAGATGTCACGTAGCACTCGTAACTACAATAGGTACATTTAGCTTGGGAGCGGAAAAATCATTTTTGTAATAAGACACTATTATACTTTTAATGCTAGGCAAATGTACTGGCGACAGAAGTGCTACGTTGGGAGTAAAACACCTGGCTGCTCTGAAAGAGCTGAAGGACAGCTGTTACAATCGTGACATTAAAAATACATTGTCCAGACTACGAAGAGTTCTTGCGGTAATCTCACCTCAAACACTTGAGACAAAATGCCATTGTCAGGTTTGAGCATAAAATGCAGCAATGTTTAATCAGGGATTATTTATGCCAGAGAAACAAAAACCCAAAGTTAAAAACTTTGGAACTGAAAAACTTTGAAATGGAACAGGTAAGAAACAGACTAGGGAAAGGTGTCCTTGAAGAGCTCTGGTGGAAACAGAGTCACCATTCAGAGAAATCTCATTTCTGTAATGGAGTACTGGTTTACAAGATACAGTATCAGCCTTCATAGGGCAGCTATCTTCAATCACCAAATACCAGCTGTTGATGTTTTTTTTAAAAAAGATACCCACACAAGTTAGGCTGCTACCTGAATGTACCAATTATTTGTTTAAGGAAAAAGTGCTGACATTTGCATACTTTTCTGCAAATGGTTCCAGATCGACTGAGAGGAGAGGATGCTGTTTCCTCTCCTATCTTTGTAGGGCTTGAGGACCAATTTTTGCAGTCCTACTGTCTGATTTTGACACATTGGCATGAGTCGAAAATGAAGAAGGGGGAGATTGTTGCTCTTGCAATGTCCTTTGCCTCTGACATTTCTGCCTTGTACTTTTTATGAGCTTTCCTTGTGCAGCGTGAACGAAGGCACCTCTAGCTTTCAGAGGCCACTTGCAATGTCTGCCAGTGTCAAGCTACCCTCCAGATAACCAAGCATGTTCCTTCCATGCTTCTCAGTCCTAATAAAATATGTGTAATGTCATCCTGCATAACTCATTTAGTACTCAGAGTACTCAAGCTGAACAACTTCTTCTTACTCCTAATAAAATATGTGTAATGTCATCCTGCATAACTCATCTGGTATGCAGAGTACTGAAGTTGGGGCATGTCTGCCCCATAAAGAAAATGATAATCAAATTCTGCACTGAATTCTGCGCTGAAATAAACTTTAGATATATATATATATATTTGCAAGTGGAATAAATGGTCCCAATGACATCCTTAAAAGACAATTCTATACATCTCTAGTCAGACATAAGTCCCATGGAGTTCAGCTGGGCTTAAGTCCAGATAAGTGGTTATGATGGGACTGCAGCCTTATTCACTGGTTTGAGTTTAATTTATATAAGGAGGGACAGAAATGGAGATTGTAAGCAGGGATATGGCATTCCCCTCGGCCCGTGGGAATTTTCTTCCTAAAGTAACACTTCATGCAAGGACAGCCATTTGCCAAGAAAAGTCAGAGAGGGATTGTGGAGCATAATGCAATACCTGTTTGCACGTAGGTTATTTTTGCTTTGCTAACCAGGAGCAAGGTGCTGTGCAGAACACAGAAGCGACACACACAAGCACCTTAGCCCCAGAAGGTGTGCTTCATCCCCATCCCCATTTCATTTTGGTACTTGGCACATGGGGGGGGCATCATTTAGGCTGTATACACACAGCATTTGAAATGAACAGAGGCCAATTATTATTATTTTTTACAGTGGGCTTTTGTACACTGCGGTTTGCAACTATACACACCTTCATGTGATAACATCATCTCAAGTGTGGCATAGTGGTTAGAGTGCTGGACTGGGACTGGGGAAAGGAAGGTGGAAATCCTCACCCAGCAATGAACTTTGCTGGGCTCAATCACTATCTCTCAGCTTAATTTATCTCGTAGGCTTTTTGTGAGGATCAAAACAGAGGGGCGAAGTTATATATTGTTACAGATCTAGGGTAACAGAGGTTGGGGGTGAAAGGTCACCTGTAACTGCTAGAGTTAGGGAATGCTAGAAATTAATAAACAGTATAACTGAGATAATATTGAAGGGAAGGTGCCAGATGTTAGATCTAAAATGCAGGCTAAACCAGGAAATCTCCTTGTGGGAAGGACCATCAAGGTATGGCCAGTCATTGACCTTCTACCTGACTCTGGGTAAATAGCAGAGTTGGGAGGGGGAGTTTACAGGAGGCATGATGTCACATAGGAAAAAGGTGTCCTTTTGAAACTGAGAGGCTGAGGAAGAAGGCAGGGTCAGCAAACCTTTTCAGCAGGGGGCCGGTCCACTGTCCCTCAGACCTTGTGGGGGCTGGACTATTTTTGGGGAGGGGGAGGGGGGAATGAATGAATTCCTATGCCCCACAAATAACCCAGAGATGCATTTTAAATAAAAGGATACATTCTACTCATGTAAAAACATGCTGATTCCTGGACCATCCATGGGCTGGATTTAGAAGGCGCTTGGGCCGGATCCAGGCCTTAGTTTGCCTACCCATGAAGAAGGGGGAGAACTGGATGTGCTGCTGTGAAGGCCAGAACCATCTTGGTGAATTGGCTGAAGAAAGGCTGGGAAAGAGCACAGAGATGTCTGGGAATCCAGTGCTGGGCTGCTGTGAAGGATAGGCTGCTCCTGAGATGCGAATGCTGTGAACTCTCTTCAGAGTAGATCCAGGTGTAAATATGTGTACAAGAAACCATATTTATTGAACACACTAGTTTCCACCGCACCTTGATTCCCCAATGTAAACAGCAGAGATTGGGGGTGGCATGCAACCTTGGAGGAGAGAAGGGGTATAAAAGTAGTAAGTAGCTAAAATGAAGCAGCAGCCTGTGACTAAAGCAGTGTTTCCCAACCGGTGTTCCGCGGCACACTAGTGTGCCGCGAGACGTTGCCTGGTGTGCCGTGGGAGGGAGGCGGGCGAGTCGGGCGGCGAGAGGTGGGGCGGCGGCAGCAAGGAGAGGCCGCCCAGCGCGGGGCTCTCGCCGTCTGCCTGCCTGGCTGCCTGCGTGGCGCTGACGTCACGGGGCTGTAACGTGCCCCACATAGGCGCACGCGGGGCGGCTCCCTCCCTCCCTCCCACATCCCATCGCCGGCTCTGCACCAGGCGGTAGAGCTCGGCGAAGTCGCCGCGCTGGAAGGCCAGCAGCGCGCGCGCCTTGGCCAGGCTCTCGCCCGCCTGCGCCTCCAGGCACGGTGCCTCGGTGTCGGGCGGTAGCGAGCCCAGGAAGCGGCCCAGCCGGCCGGGGTCGCCCGCCTGCAGCAGCGCCTCGCACACGCACGAGACCTGCTCCGCCGAGAAGCGCGGCGAGCGTGGAGGATCGGGTGCGGCGGAGGCCAGCCCCGCGCTTGGAGAGGACGCAGAAGCAGTCGCCAAACCCGATCCTCCTCCTCCTGCTCTGCCGCCGTCCTCTGGCTCTCGGCTAGGAGGAGCCTGCGGCGACGGGGCGGGCGCCGAAGTTGGCAGAAGTTGGTGCGCCTCCTTGGCAGCGCCTTCGTCCTCCTCCTCCTGCCTCTGCTCTCCTCCGGCAGCGGGGGCTCGGCGGGGCCCGCGGGGAAGGAGGCCATGTTCGCGGCGCGCGGGATCGCGGCCCCCCTCGCCCGCCTCCGGCCCGCTCCCCTCCCCCTGCGCGCTGCCCTAGCCGTGCGGGTCTCCTCCCCCTGCGCCGCCGTCCCCTTTCCACATCCTAGGAGCCGCGGTCCGCCTTCCGCCCCCGGGCCGCGGCGCAGCTCCCAGCCCGGGCTGGCCTCCGCCTCCTGGGACGCGCGCCCACCCCCGCGGCCCCCCAAACTTCGGAGCAACTCTCCAGACGCTTCTCCCCCGCCTCGGTCTCCCTCCTTTCCACTTCTCTTCCCCCCTTCCTTCCCTCTTTCTTTCTCTTTCTCTCCCACCCGCCTTTCCTTCTATTAACTTTCCTTTCCCCTTCCCATGTAGAACAGTCCCTGCAAATAAAAACCTAGCATATTTGGAAGAGGGATGCTAGCCTAACCATTACCTTCTATGCTGTTACTATTTTTTTTTTTTTTTTTACATAAGTAAAAAGTGACCTTTCCCCATCTGGCATGGTGGTGTGCCTCGAGATTTTTTTCATGAAACAAGTGTGCCTTTGCCCAAAAAAGGTTGGGAAACACTGGACTAAAGCACTGGTGAAAAAGCTTGCCCAAATTCTGAAGCCGCCTTTCCCCCAAAAGTCATTTGCAATCCTGTTTCCCTGGAGCAGAGAGACAGCGGGTGTTTCCCTGGATTAATGATGTGGGTCATTGCTCAGCTCAAAGGCTGCATTGAAGGAGATGGCTGAAAACTGCTGCAGACAGGTGGGTGACAACCACCCTTCAGAACCTTTTTATAAGTTCCCTGTCGTGGATGGCACACTGAGACTGAAATAAGAAAAGTGTGAACAAGACAAACAAACGGGATACAGTGTGGGAAGATTATTTCTGGTCTGCAGGAGGCTCGAAAAGGTGGCTGCATGCTTGTCACAGTCAAATAATTATAGGCAAGGGTCAGGGGCCTTCCTGGAAAAGCAAAGCATGCCTCCAGGGCAGTGAAACCTTTACACAATGCTCCCGCATAAGTCATTGTTCAACGACAATTATCACAAGATCTGGGAGGCCCAACAGCTTTGTAGCCATAGGGTAGAGGTGGAGGAATAGCCTCGCTGTCATTTGCCCTTTTAAATGCACACACAGCTGGCTCAGGAAAGAAGTAGACAATCGGCAAACAAAACATAATAGTCAACCATAATTAAGGCCATAACAATATATCACAAAATGGCAAGCTATTGCTGGGTGGGTGACCATGAAAAAATATCAATGGCTTATTCTTGCAGCTTGATCCTACTGGTGAAGCTTTGTACAGCTGCAGAAAGTGAAACAAGATCAACGGCTAGTATTTGCATATACAGCCATTATTAATGGCATATCTACAGAGGCCAGGCTAAACAACTGGCAACCCCAATTGTGGGAAGGGAGCACTGCTGATGCTAATTGCTTTTGGCCTTTGTGATGGCTAGTTGGGTGCTCCTCTCCTGCAGCTGTACAACAGGTAAGCTAGGCAATATTCTTCATAGAGAGCATATTAAAGCACATGCACAGAGTAGTGGTACTTGGGGGAATTTATCATGACCTATCACCAGGGTGAACAGACGCAAAGGGGGACAAGGGTCTTGTACTTGTGCAGAGGAAGGAATTTTAGCAGGTGCGGTTTGTCATGCAAGAAAAGGGATTTCCTTCTTTTTACACAACTCACAGGGACTTCGTTTGCCTCTGGGTGCCCTGCTGATAACCCCACAAATGATAGCCAGGTAGAATGCAAAGCATACCTCCCAGCCGGCGTTGTTGTAGATACAAACACACTTTCCCACCTATAAAATTATTTGAATAGGCCTGCTTACTAGAATCATAGAACTGCAGAGTTGGAAGGGATGCCGCAGGTCCGACCCCCTCCAATTGAGGGATCTCAGCTAGATCATACATGACAGCTGGTCATCCAACCTCTGCTTCAAAACCTCAGGCTCCCTGCTTGAGACTTCCCCGCCATCCATTAAGTGGAAGGGGACATGGCTGGGTGATGAGGATGCAGCAGAGGGCTGGGATCAGAAAGGATGTCCCTGCTCTCCTCTCACTTCAATCTAATTGGATAAAATGATTAGATAGGGCTGGAGCATTGCTTTGATTAGGGTAGGAGCTGGACTGGGCCCTGCAAGACCTGTATTCAAATCCCCATTCAGTCACACTAGGTGACCTTTGGCCAGTCACACCGCCTCTCAGCCTAACCCATCTCACAGGGTTGCCATGAATATCAAATGGGGAACATCACCTCAAGCTCATTGCATGAAAGGTTAATATAAATTCTATAATAATAATAATAAAGAATAAGCCGTTCCTTTGCACCATTTCATGCAAGCCCTGAACAGTTTTTGCAGACTCACAGTTGACCTATAAAAAAGCAGCAAGCGTTACCCATGCCTCTTACTTGTTTTATTTGCGTGAAATGATTGAAAGGACTTGGCAGCTGTTTGCTTAGTTGGGTTGAGAAATAACAGCTGCTTTTCATCTCAGTGGCTTTCTCCCGCTTTCTGGAGGTTTGCTGTATTGCATCATGAATCCAAAGAAAAGTGGTCTTGCTTAGCAGACTAATTTACATAAGCTCTTGGCTCCAGAAAAAATAAATGACTTGCCTAGTTTTCTTGTTCTTCTGACACACCTATAGACTAATGCTATTAATAACTATTATTTGGAAGTAAGATTTCATATGAGGAGTACTTAGGATTGTGACCTTAATGGTTCCAGTAATAAGTGGGAGATTGCATTCATATACAACTAGCAAACATAGGGCTAGTTGGTGCATGAAGGGGCTAAGACAATATAGCTGTGTAGGTCATGCCCCGTATTCTCAGATGAGGGAGGAAATGAAGCCCTCTCTTCCTGTCCACCCCACTCTGTACCATGTAGCCAACAAAGGAGGGTGTGTATAAGTTTGTTCCCAAGCTTAGAGCACGTGTTTGGAACAAGATTCTGTATTTTCTGCCCAAAAGCTTTCTTCCTGTGTTCACCTTGCTGTTGCATGGAACAATGCAATCTGTAAGTAAAGTAAGTAAAGTAAAGTATTTTAAACTTACTTAACATAGTGTGGTATGTTCAATGATAAGAGGGGTAGAAAGAGATCCACTGTTTCAGTGAACTAAATGGGATATTTAAACAGATTTAACAGCCTATTTCCACACTTTACTGCTGTACAAGTTGTGACTTGATTTTAAACTCTGCTGGGGCTTTCTATGTGCTAGTCCCATGTTTTGAAACTAGGCACCCAGCCGATTTATTATCCATCCACCCCACACACATGGGTCACAGGGATTCATATATTTCCACTCCCTCAAAATACAAAAACTAAAAGCCTCCTAACTTGTAAGTATGCTTAAATCCAATGTTCTGTAACAGTGGTGCAGGACCTGTGGCCTTCCAGATACTGGAGAATTCCATCAGCCTCAGCCAGCATAGGCAATGGTCAAGGATGATGGGAATTACAGTCCAGCAACATCTGGAGGGCTGAAGGTTCTCCAGGACTGATCTAGAACATGAGATTAATATTGAGGTCACAATCATGCAAATGTCTAGAGCTGCATCATACATTAGGCAGAAAATACGAAATTCCAAAATGTGCTAAGCAGGTAAACATGCTAAGGGCTTGGGTCTAGCTCCTCTTCCTTAATAATAATCTTCCTTAACTATATGCATGCATTGCTGGCAATCCTGTTCACATGCGTAAGGGTCCTTTCCTCATCTGCAGAGTGTCCCATGCCTCTAATTAGAAGAAAGAATTTTGGCAAGCGCAGGGATCTACGCCTTTCTTAAAGACGCAGGAGCATCTTTTTGCCCCTGGGCACCCAAATTACATGGTGTAGTCAGACTGAATCCTGAAATTTGGTAGTAGAGTACTATTAATTTTAATAGGAGTATCAAAGGAATAAAGTTATGGCTCTACATGTCTTTGCAGGACTGAATTCAAGAGATACAAATAAATTCTGGGCCCTTTTCGTTGCTCTATAGGGCCAGGCGTACTTGTCTGGACAGCACACTGTCAGAAGTTATTACTGCATCTTTAAGAGAAGGGATTATACCTGTTGCACTGAAAAGGGTGGTGCTGGTGGTGCATCCTTAGTTAAATAAATCAGATGTGGACAGAACAGTCCTGGACAATGATCACCCAGTGTCTAATTTTTCATCATTAAGTGAAGCTCTGGAAGCACCGCCACTCAAGGCAGTTTGGGATGATACTGATTATTTACATCTATTCCAGTCTGGCTTTTGGCCTGGTTATAGGACAGAAAACACCTTGGGGACTGGGGAATGGATAGGGGGAGCGTGACCCTGTTGGTTTTTCTGGACCTCTCAATGGGTTTCAGTACCACCAACCACTGTCTCCTTCTGGGTTGCCCAACAGGATTGGGTCTCAGAGACACAAATTTATAGTGGCCCCAGTCCTTTCTGGAAGGATGATCCCAGTCAGTGGTGCTGAGAGACTTCTGTTCCTCCCCTTTTGGGCTGCCACAGATGTCCCCTATGTTTTTGAATATGTGAAACTGCTGGTGAAAGTTATCCAGCAAACCTGGGCTGCAATGTCATTAACATTTATTAAATCTGTTAATTGTTTCCTGCAACCAATGGAAGTCTTGAAGTGATTTTGTTGGCATCCGTCTGTCTCAGGAGGCAACGGAAGAGTATGCCTTTGCAGGCGAAGTCAAACTGTTGGAGAGTTAGAGCTGTGGCTGTAGAGACCAAGACCAGGGTTTGAACCAGCCAGCCACAAAAGTCACTGAATGACCTAGGGCCAGTCATCATGTCTCAACCTGACCTCAACCTCACAGGGTTGTTGTGAAGATGGAGTGGGGAGGAGGAGAAAAGGCCTGTTTCCTTGCAGCTGGGGAAGTCCTGCAGTAAGTTACAGAAGAAAAATAAATAAAACAAAATACAGAAAGGTGCGCTATATAATGAAGCATCCATTAAAACAATGCAATATGTACTACAATGTTCAACCCCCCCCCCCCAATTGTCCAAATTCATTCTGGGCCTATTTGGGTATATATTTTGTAAAAACTGCCTTAATTCCTGGGTCGCCGGCAGGGGCTGACCTTGAGCCGAGGGTCTTCCCGCTGGAAGCTGTGTCAACAGAGCCGCATGCTTCGCCCCCATCCCACGGCACCTCCTGGCAGCGGAGCTATCACGCCTCCCCCAGCGCGGGCAGCTCGGCGCTGATTCGCTTGGCAGGCGCCTGGCCTGCGACGCGATTGGCTTCCGCAGCGCTTTCACGTGGAGCAGACGGCGCAGCGTTTGATAAGCAGCAGGAGCGAGGCTGGCGGGGTGCTGAGTCTGCGGGCGAGGATCGGGGGGGACGCACTGGGTGAGTTAAAGCCACAGAGAGAGCAAAAGTCCCAAAGCCTCGTGCGGAAGTTACTCCTCCGTCGAGCCGCACGGAAAAGCCCCGATTGCCGTTTGCACGACCGTCCCTCCATATTTATGGGCTTCTCCTCGGGTCCACTTTCTTCTATTTAACGCAGGTAAGCCTGTTGTGCATACAGATATATAGATATATATAGATATATATATATAGAAAAGGAGGTTCCTTTGCAGCGGGGAAAGGTCATGCCTAGGAATGAACGGGGGCGATTTCAGCAAGGTTGCAATCCTGCACCCACTTGCTTCGGAGCTGAACGCGGCGGGACTTGCTTCCGAGCAAGCCTGGGAAGGATCGGGGTGTTTTATTTTTGCTTCGTCATGAGTCGCGCTGTGGCTGCAACCTTGCGCAGGTTCTCTGACGAAGCGTTTTTGGAAAGCCGCATTTTACAGGAGGGGGTTTCGGATCCTGTACCGTACCTAACTCCTACTTAAGGAAGGTGTTGGCGTGTTTTCTGTCAGCAAAGCAACTTGCTCCTATCACCCCTCGTCTGTTTGAGTTAATCTCTTGGTGTAGAATAAGGGCTTGTTTCAGCATAACGACCAGAAACTTCCTCTTAGCTCTGCAAGAAAATGGTTTCAGGAAAGATACCTGCTTTTCTAATCTTGCAAACGCAGTGGAAAGACAATGGATTGCATGAGAAGGAAGGGAAGGGGTTTGGCTCTGTGGGCTCATTCTCTTCTGCTTCTTACAACCTTGTCAGAATTGGGAGTCATCCTGTCATTGTCCTCCCGGGCCAACAGAGGGGTGGTGTTCATGAAAAGCCACATAAATAGCTATGCTTTGAAACTTTCCTCCCAGGAGTCTAGAAAATTCCAATAGCCTCATCGCTGGACTCCTCATAACGTTGATTTGTACTTGCTTAGGCCTAAACGGTCTCCTCTGAGCTTGTGGGAAAGCTGCAGTAAAATAAGGCTTCTCTCACGCCACAGGCGCCAACTATTGTAGTCTTAAGTGATTCCTCTTATAACCCTCTGCATTACTTTAAGACTCTTATAAGTAACTATAGTTGCCTACAAGAAATGTACTTGGGAGGAATAGCTGGCTTCCTGTATGTAATGTACACAAGAGAAATTAACGAGATCTCTTAATGTATTTAACTATTGAATTGCTTCAGAGATGGATGAATAGGGATGTATCTGATTAAGTCATATTCAGAGCAGACCCAGTACAAACGATTCCTCTCACTGGGTCTACTCTTGAGTATGACTAAAACTGCAGTCATAGCACCACTCACTTGGCAACAAGCCTTACTTATTTCATAGGACTTGCTTCTGAGTAGACATGGGTTAGGATTGTGCTATAAGTTGGATGCCACCTACATATATTTTTAAAAAACAGGGTTGTAGGAAGCATCATGAAAATGTTGTCTGTATGGTACATAAGAGGTTCCATAGAAGGGATTTAAAAAGGAATTATTTCTCATGAATGTTACTTAGATGCTTTTTTATAATTTTAAAAGAGGATAGGCATGCTTTTCTTTCCTTGTGCATTGGGAGCCGTGATTACCTTCCAAGTATGAATCTGCAATCTAAGAACATTATTCTGCGCACTCCTCCTGCTCTGAGCTTTATTGATAAAACAAATACAAAAAGCTTTCATAGGTGCAAAGCAAACATGAATTTAAAAACGTGGCTGACTCAAAATGGCATGTGGAATTCATCCAAGTGTTCTGAATAGGGTGTTATTATTTCATCAGTTCCGCATCTGGCTGCCAGTCACTGTTCTGGCTAATCTTGCTTGTGACTGAATTATTTACAGCCTCCCAGCCAGCGAATGATGAATTATGAACGACGGTGAGTGTAAGCAAAGGGAGCCTTTTGCAGAGGCTTCCCTCCAGCGCATGTCCTCCGGTACAAATGCAAGCCTAATTGATTTTTGTTTACGTTGCAGAATGATAGAAGTCTTGGACCCAAGGCCCCTATCCAGTTCTATTATGCCTGTAGATGTGGCCATGAGAATATGCTTGGCTCGTTCGCCACCTGTGAAGAGCTTTCTCAACCCACTTGACGAATATCAGAGAAGGAACTTTGTGGATCGATTTAAGCCTCTCAGACCGTGCCTAAATGTGAAACGTGAAACTGAGTCCCAAAACAGTGACTGGAAGCGCTCTGCCGGACGAGCCAAGAAGAGAGTCGTCTTTGCAGACTCGAAAGGTCTCTCTCTCACTGCCATTCATGTCTTCTCTGAGTTTCAGGAGAATCCAGGGTGGGATCTTCAGTTTGACCTGCTAGACCTTGAAGACATAACTGCTGGCTTAAAACTACATGAGGAAAAGAACTTGATTCTGGGTTTCGCACAGCCTTCGGCGGATTACTTGGACTTCCGGAACCATTTACAGAAGAACTTTGTGTGTCTTGAGAACTGCACCCTCCAAGAAAGGGCTGTTTCGGGGACTGTGAAAGTGAAAAATGTGAGTTTTGAGAAGAAGGTGCGGATTCGGGTCACCTATGATTCGTGGAAAACCTATTCCGACATAAATTGCGTCTACATGAACAACGTGTATGGAGACTCTGACAACGATACCTTCTCCTTTGCTATTGACTTGCCTCCAGTCATTGCCGCTGAGCAGAACATTGAGTTTTGCGTGTATTACCAAAGCGACGAGCACACATTCTGGGACAATAACGATGGACAGAACTACAAGATTGTCCATGCAGAATGGAAGTCGGATGGAGTCCAAGTGCCGTCTCCCAGGAAAGGCTGTGTGACTCTCAAACCGGCAAGAAAAGGGCACGAGGCAGGCTGTGAACAGCTGGGTAGCCCTCGGATAGCCAATGGCCTCTTCCCTGAATGGCAAAGCTGGAGCAGGATTGAAAGCTTGTCTCCATATTGGTGAATGATAATAAAACTCAGAGGCATCTGTTGCCACCTAACTTTAAACTTCTCAGTAAGCATTAGCAAGCCACCTAGAAGGGTAGGCTGACTACTTTTTTTAAAAGGGAAAATGACTGTGAACATTATGCATTTGCATTTAAAAACAAAAAACTACCAGCCACATCTTGGACTTCAGCAGGGAGGGAGAGAGAACATTAATTTCTGTGAGAACATCTCCTAATGTAGAAAACGAGTGATTGATATACCATTAACTTGCTGTCCACTTGCCTTAACTAGGAGGCAGCAGAGAAGTTTGTGAAGAAGTAATAGTGTGTGTGGTGGCTTTTTGGGAAGCTGTGATTGTGTGAGGAGGATGTTGCAGAGGTAGCCACACAAAAAAACCTCGTGCCTACTTTTTAAGTTGTAGCGGAGATTGTGTGAGAGAGGCGGAACTGCCAAACCTGAGTCAAGACAAAGCAGGTCTTGGCAAGAATACAATTCGGTATTTAGGATTGTGGTGAAAAGGGGCCTTAAGTGGGAATGAAGTGGCGAGAGAGAGAGAGAGAGAGAGAGAGAGAGAGAGAGAGAGGGAAAGGGAAAGGGGTATGGTGTACTGTAGGGGCAAAAGTAAAGCATACAGCAAGAAGCAGTGTGCCTTGTAAGAGCTGTACAGACAGGCAGCACTTCTAACAGACAGCACTTTCCCCATCAGTGAATTACAGCAGTGGGGAAAGCTGCATCTGTTGAATTTCTGACCTTTAGGCTTAGATATGTGTGGAGGGGGTGAGAGGAAGTGTGAAAAGCATAAGGGGCTGGGGAACTGTTCATGTAAATAGGCCCCTGCAAAGCTGTAGACTTGATTTCGGGAATCTTGTCTTTCAACTTGCCAAACAGTAAGCTAATTTTGCAACCGCACTTCACAGGTAGATCTTCATCCTATGTACACAAAGGCTATGCCTTAAAAAAACAAAAATAATCACACAGGGTTTCCTGTGATTGCACGGTTTTGTTTTGAAGAGAGACAGAATGAAATGCCTTAATCCTGTAGACACTGGCTGCTCAACTTGCCTTGTTCAGTGTAGAGACAAACTCTCCTATTATCTTGCTTGTTGTAGAGTTTAGTAATATTTTTCTTCTCCAAGAAATAGCTCTTCACAACAGTAAAATAAAGCTAAGCAATTTAAAAGTCCTTCATATTGAAGGGGTAATAACGTAGCTGCACTTCTCAAGCTAATTGGTCTAAAATAACAGTATGCATCTTGCACATAAATAGAAATAGTTTTCTATACACTTTCTCATACCTCATTTTTTTTGTAGCCGTTACAGACACAGAAAGCTGTTGTTGTGAATGGTAGTCTTTAATCTTCCCCAGATATCTAGCATTTTGTAAATAATAGTGTAATTTTGGCACGGACTGTATACGAAAAAGCCAGCCGGAATAGGAGTGTGTGTACATATCTCTGTGTTCACTTAACCTGTTTTGTAGTGGTGGTGTCTATGGAAAATGCAAATCACATCATTATACTGTTTGTTCCACCAGTACTGACATGGAATTTGTATCGCAAAAAAGGGAAAAGCCTCTTCTCCACCTGGCCCCCCCACTGTACCACACTACTGTGTAAACAGTTCACTTAAAAAAATAAATTGTGTTTTGATAATTGTGGCAATCTCTTTCTTGGGAAGGACTTGAACATCATAGCATGGCCTTAGCTGAGAGAAAGGTATAAGCTGGGATTCACTGGGTTGTTCAGTCATTGGCAGAATCAGGTGGCAAACAAACAAACAAACAAGAAGCCCAGGGGATATATTCCCACCTGCTGTTGGCCATATCTAAGACCTCCCTCTTCCAGAACTCCTAATCATCAGCTAATGACTCTGTGTGCTGCTGAAGAGCAGAGAACAGTTAAAAGCTACTGTTTAACCCACAAAGCTTCCAATACGTCAACACCCCTGGCTGTACCTGCAGTATAATCCCTTCCACAGTTCCCCACATTCAGCGGCAGAGCATATGCTTGCACTGCCCAGGGTGGGCGTGCTCCCAAGGGAGGCGGGGCACGGAGGGAGCCACCAATGGCGGACATTTGGCGCGATGCCCACCCACGACTGCCAAATGTCACCTCCCCCTCAGCGAAGACACCCAGGGTGGTCCGCACCCCCTACCTCTGCCCCTGCCCACATTCTCACTTTGTCATGCTCTTACGTTCTGTCATCTATCCATCTATGATGCTGCATATGAAGATGGCTGCTGGGTATACAGAGGACACACACAAACACACAAGCTCCAGTATCCCCCATGTCCATGCTTTCTCATGTCAGCAAACTTGCTAGATTGGATTCCCTGCTCTAGGGCTGAGAGTATGTGTGTGCCCTCCTATGGGAGTCTCACAGTCTGGTGTTCAATAGCATGTCTGGTGCATCAATGAAATGGCATGCATTGTGTGCATGCCCTGGTAGCTGAGTGTGGGTGGTACATGAATCGTTCTGTTTGCATATATCAGTATCTCTGCACCCTGCCCTTTGCAAATGCAAACAAAGGCTGGATCATTCTTTAATACAGTTTCCCCTCCTCCTTTCTGCTTATATGACTAGGCATATGTCGCCTGGATTTTTAAATTACTAATATAGGTTATTTGATAACTAGGAACTTCAGTCAGCTGCAATAATTGATAAGCAAACAATATCTTGCTTAAGTAGATTAGCCTTGAGATGCTTGGCTACCAAGCCTTTTTTCCAAATAATGTAGAGTTATCTGTTAGATATAGCACTGTTGCAAAGGATCTGGGTAGGTTTTTTGGGCCTTCTCAAAAAACACAAACCTTGCCCCAAAGCACTTTATTCAGGCACTCTTGAAAGAAACTTACCGTATTTTTCCATGTATAAGACTAGTTTTTTCCCCTAAAAAATATTGTGACAAATTAGGGGGTGTCTTATACACGGATAGTGTCTCCCATTTTCTTAAATCTGAGTCCCCCAAAATAAGGGGCGTCTTATACATGGGGAAATACGGTACTTTTTTTGAGATCCATTTCAATGGGGTTTAGGCCCAGTTTGGGTCGCCCTGTAGGATAACCTCTATCAGAAGAGAGAGAGGGAAAATATGTCCCTATTTTTTGTCCTCAACCTCAGTGACTTTCGATATCGACTTCAACTTGCACAACAGAACGTCTTCCCCTCTTCTCTTCCCATCCTCCAAATCTGTTCCAAAGGGTCAAGGAGATCCTCTGGAGCAAATGTTGTGCACCTGCAAGGAAAGGAGAAGAAGGAGAAGTTCTGTTGTGCAAGTGGAACTCTGGACACACAACATTGGCTACAACCCTAAGAAATGTATTATGGCACAATATTTTGTGGACTAGAATCAACCTCCATCATCAGATGCAAAAATATGAACTTCACTTTTGAATGAGGTGAACCCTTGATGTGCATTTATTTGGTAAGCAAATCCAGTATACAGAAGTGAAATGTCTTGTTGCCTTCATAGTAACATTGGTTGTCAACAAATGAAGAAGAAGAAGAAGAAGAAGAAGAAGAAGAAGAAGAAGAAGAAGAAGAAGAAGTTGCTTTCTATTTGTTAGGCTCTAAATGCACAAAGGCAACATGTTATTTTCACAGAAAACGATTAAAAGAGTCCAGGCTATCCTTTGCTGCGTCCCCCCCCCCCCCATTTCAATGGAAAGTTGTTAACAGTCAGGACATTTCATTATCTGCAATGCCCTTACAATTCCTCTCAAAGTCTAAGCTTTTTGTTCAAAGCCTTTTTGTTTACCAAATGTCTTTTCATGCCTCAAGGTAAAACTATTAACAAAATTGCTCTCATGGATTTAAAAATCACACAACCATAAGAACATCTCAGAGGGTGCCTCTCAGACAGAAAGAACCTCTCAAAGTTTTCATTTCATTTTTGTGCTGGCTTTTAAGAGAAGAGAGTTATGCTATTTGTCTGTGCATGCCTTGTGGCTTCAGAAATGCAGGGCTCTTTACCACTGTATTAAAATAAGCTTGTGACAAGTCTTACATTGAAGCAGAGACCTTTTGGAGAAGAATCAAACAAAGACTGGCACTGACTTTTCTAGGAGTCTGTTTCCTCCTGATAATTCTTTCTGCTGCTTTGCATAAGTTGGAGGGACTGTGTGCATGGGCCACACTTTGGGACAGCAATGACATGAGATTATGCATTACGCTTCAAGCAGTTCATTCATTTTTTTAAACAGATGAATAGACTCAGTTGTTAATTATGCTGATTGAAAACAGCTGGAAATAGTAGACCCAAGGATGCATTTCAGAGACTTCACCCCAAACTTGGGCAGCATTGAATGCTGATACTTCATACCATATATCCTCCTGCTGTGACTGTTCTCTATGTAAAATTATCTTCCCTCCTTAGAAATACATTCCAGATTTTCCTCTCCACAGTCTGATTACCTTTTTCCCTTTAACAAGGGGGAGATTTGTACTGTTTGCATTTCTCATACTATATTGAACAAACATAGATATTCCTCTCCCACCCACCCCAGCTTTGCTATACTTGAGTTTTTAGAAATAGGTTCGTTCACACACACACACACACACACACACACACACACACACAAAACTGGCCATCAGCAAGTGCTTTTCACTATTAATGTATGCAAAAGCATAGTGAAGCAAAATTCTTCAGATGCTCAAGGTAACTGTCTGTTAACAAGGTGATGAGCAGAGTAGTTAGGTATGCATTATCTGTGTAGTTTCCTGGGAAAAGCCTGTTTATAGGATTACCCCTGTGAAATCTAAAGGTAAAGGGACCCCTGACTGTTAGGTCCAGTAGGGGATGACTCTAGGGTTGTGGCGCTCATCTCGCTTTATTGGCCGAGGGAGCCGGAGTACAGCTTCCGGGTCATGTGGCCAGCATGATTAAGCCGCTTTTGGCGAACCAGAGCAGCGCACGGAAACGCTGTTTACCTTCCCACCGGAGCGGTACCTATTTATCTACCTGCACTTTGACGTACTTTCAAACTGCTAGGTTGGCAGGAGCAGGGACTGAACAACGGGAGGAGAGGAGAGAAGAAGTAAACAATGCTTTAGGAGTATTAGCCCCAAATTCCCACAGACTTAGAAACATCCAGTGGGAGTAGCTACGTATTTACTTTTATTTCCCATTCCCATTTAAGCTTTAAGCATTTAAAATGATCTTTGACCCTCAACGCCTAATAAAAACCTAGGTGCTACCTATTTTTGTTCAATTCAGTTTGAGTCATGAGGTAAAATTAGTCCTTGTGGGTAATTTGTTATAAAATCAGTGGGGCTCAGCCTTCCCTCCCCCCCAGCAGAGCCTGGCCTAGTGCTTTCAAGCTCCCTTCCCTGAGATTTTGCACAGCAGCTACTTTGGATGCCACAAATCATTCTTTTTTTCTGCCCCTTCTCTCGTGGTCTCTCTCCCTTAGCGGGGAAATTCATTCATGCCGTGGCTTAAATTAAGTGTCTTTGTACCCTCATAAATTGGTGACGTGTGTAGCATGAGACAGAACAATGGGGGAGCGGCAGACAAGAGTCTCTGGATGGTTTCCACAGCGCTGTATTAAAACTCGCCACCAGTTCCAATCTTCCCACGCTGATTGCCAAGCATCAGGCACTTCCTCCGCATTGCGCACATAGCCAGAGAGAGGGAGAAGAACGGGGTAAAAATATGGCAGGCAGAAATCCAAGGGGGTTGGAGTCAAGCCTGGCATGCAGGAAAAGGCATAGCTCACCTCACCTCCTCAATTCAATCTGTTCGCTTCCAACAGGAATGGGGGAAAAAGGAACCGTTTCCTAGTTGAGCGTGTGCTTCTTTTGGACTCAGAAGTTGCTCTCATTTATTGCGATGAAACTTGCTTTCAAGTAAGCATGCTTAGCATTGCAAGCAGCTGTGGTCTTAAGGCTTAAGCAAATGACTCGGAAGTTAAGGTGCAAGGAGAGATGTCTGGGACCGGGATAAAAAAACAGTCTTTCAAGGAGAAGTCTATAATCTAGAACATTACACACACACACACACACACACACACACACACACACACTAGCTAAAACCAGTATTGCTCCTTGAGGCCTGGATCGCGTAGTTGGTTAGGGCCTGGTACTGATAACGCCAAGGTTGCAGATGTGATCCCCATATGGATATAACTGGATATTCCTGCATTGCAGGGGGTTAGATTAGATGATCACCAGGGTCCCTTTCAACTCTACAGTTCTATGATTCTACTTAAGTGCATGTGTTGGGAGGGGGGGAATGGCCAGGGGTGGGCATTTTAGGTGTCAGCTCCTTCATATTTTGTTTCTCATCCAAATGTTGCTCTGAGTAGCAATAATAGTGAACAGGAACCACAACAGAAGCACCTGAATGAAGAAATGAGGCTCATTTGCCAGAATCTTGCTGGGCTGTGTGTAACTATACCCAGACCTTGACCTGGAAGGTGCAAAGAAACTGGAAGCAAAAGTGGGAAGATGGAAAGTGAAGGAAGCACTCTTTGTTGTAAGCTACTTTCAACATGATTTTTGTGTGTGGAAAAGTGACATACAAATTGAATGAATGAATGAATGAATGAACCACTCTTTCTGAGCAGTCTCCAAGAGACAGCCCCATGTAGACTGCACTACAGCAGCCTTGCTTAGGGTGTGTGTGTGTCATGGTGTCTAGATCCCCGTCTCAGCTTGTGAGTCAGCTGAACTTGTCTAAAGTCACCCACAGCAGCCAACTTGTCCATTAAGCTTGTGTGACCTTTCCCAAGTTCATTACTGAATAAGAAGGGATAGGACTCTGGTGGCCAGGATCTTTATGATGACAAGTTTTTCCTACTTGGATGGTAGGTGGATGGTATCTTTAAATAGCCCCTTGTGATATTCCTGTAGCGGGTCCCAATGAAGCTGAGCATAAAATGAGCCAAGTACTCTGCCTTTCTTCCCTGCCAGCAATTTCTGGATCTCAGATGCTTCCCACACCAACAGCAGCTGCAAGGAGAACTCTTCAACCTTCTCACACCAAGCCCCCTTTTCAACATGTTCCACCTACAGAAAGCTCCATTCCTCATCCCCTGTGTTGCCCCGTCACACATGTGGCTAAACTGTAACTTTGCTGCCCAGCGGTGGGAAATAGTTTGACATGTTTTCCAGTGTCACGTTGTTGCAGAAGCCAAATATCAGTGATCTGCTGTGATCTTTCTTTAAAGCTATTTAATGATATCCTACATTCTAGCAACTTGCTAGAATTCTCCAAGTGTGGCTCCTTATATAGGCGAAACAGCAACAATGGTGCAGAAAGAGGAAGATACCAGCAGACTTATGGGAAACCCCCTGGTTCCTTATGCTGATGGTAAGAGGATGTTAAATTCCTTGGTTCCCAATACAGGTTAGGTCCTGTGGTGATGTTCTCTTTCTTCTTTTTAAAGGTCTCATCACACTCAAGGTTTGGACACAGGTCAGTGGGACTCTTGTCTCTCTCGCCAACGTGCTAAAAGGCTGGTGAGGAAAAAGGGACAATATCATCCTTCATTCATTCATCCCTCTGTGTGACAGGCTATATCAGTTCAATGGCAAAGGAAAAACATGAGAGAGCTTCCAAATTAGTCTATGTATCAGAGCCTGTCTAAGTGTTTGGAATGTGTATACCATGCCCATCTCTGCATTTACTCTCATTTATCTCCACATTTACACTCTCACAGTGATAACATTCTGCAGTGGACAGTGAGAAAGTTTTCCATTACATAGGTATGCATCCTTTGAGAAGTACATACAAAGGATTCTGACCTCAAAGATCCATGTGATGTTCTTCCTTCCCCTCTAGGAAGTTAGCGCTGTAAATTCTCTGTGACATGGCAAATCTATTTTGTCTGAAAAACAGAATATCCAGCTTTTCTTTCTTTATTACAGTACGGTACACAGTTAGATATGTTAGCTCTCCAATGAAAAATGTGGACAACTATCTAGATCACCTGCCCCTTCTCACACTACTACGACCATTTAGGCCTTTCTTCACTTAACGAAGAATTATTTATTACAGTGGTACCTCAGGTTACATACGCTTCAGGTTACATACGCTTCAGGTTACAGACTCCGCTAACCCAGAAATATTACCTCAGATTAAGAACTTTGCTTCAGGATGAGAACAGAAATTTTGCTCCGGCGGTGCAGCGGCAGCAGGAGGCCCCGTTAGCTAAAGTGGTGCTTCAGGTTAAGAACAGTTTCAGGTTAAGTACGGACCTCTGGAACGAATTAAGTACTTAACCTGAGGTACCACTGTATACTCATTCTTCACTTTTTATGAAATGTCTCAAAGTGACTTAAAACAAAGAACATCCCAAAACAACGTATATAAAAACATTCATCCATCAACAATACTAAAAGGGCAAACACAAAAAACCAGGCCATAACTCATACCACATTATGATCTAAATTCAGAGCCAAAAGCCTGAGCATACAGCTAGAGAGGAAAGCTTAGATTAAAATCTTATAAAGAATACACACACACACACTCGTAGATTTCACCAACTAAGTGATTCATATTACCAATTGTTGTATTAATGCTTTCATTCAGGCTTATGAAATGCAACTGTATGAAAACACTGGGGAAATATCAGTTTTAATGGTGGTTCTCAGTCCGGAACCATCTCATGGGGGGCTACTGCAGGCAACTGGACTTTAAATCAATCCCAGGGAAAACACCGCAAGTGGCCAGACTCCCTTGCACTTTGGAGAAAGAAGCTGGCAGTGCCTTCACCCCAACCTAGCAAGGGGAGCACAGGCTTCCCTCACAGGTCACCCTGCTGACAGACGATTGTTTTAAAAAGAGGGAAAGCAGACACAGAGACTGCAAAGTGTTAATAGCTGCTGGATTTATTCTGAGCCCTGAGCTGAGTGTCTGTGAGGGGAGTCAGAAAGGAATGCAGAGTCTCTTCCAAGCCAAGTTCTCGGTGGAGCATAGAATTGCAGCAGCAAAGGGGATAAGGCACTTGGACATCATCCAGTTACTATAAGTAGAAAACAATGTCAAGAGCAGGAGCTCATTAGATCTCTAGAGTTTCATGAGCTCAGCAACTTTTCGTGTGGCATGAGCTAAGAGTTCCTATCTCTGAAATTTACCCAACAGGTCTAAAACTTGAGGCTTAAGTGATGACAGCCTTCCCGATTCCTCATGGGTCAGACACACTGATATGAGTTCACTTCACTGATGCTGTCTTTCTCCCCTTCCTTGCAGTTATTTTACAAATGTGGAGTAAAACCAGGAGGCTTGGTTAGGCAACTGCCTCAAGCGGACAGTTGGGAGGGGCTTATTATTACTATTATTAAGGGAAGCGGGTGGCGCTGTGGCCTAAACCACTGAGCCTCTTGGGCTTGCCGATCAGAAAGTTGACGGTTTGAATCTGCATGACGGAGTGAGCTCCTGTTGCTCTGTCCAAGCTCCTGCTAACCTAGCAGTTCGAGAGCACACCAGTGCAAGTAGATAAATAGGAACCACTGCGGTGGGAAGGTAAACAGCATTTCTGTGCACTCTGGTTTCCGTCATGGTGTCCTGTTGTGCCAGAAGTGGTTCAGTCATGCTGACCACATGACCCAGAAAGCTGTCTGTGGACAAACACGGCTCCCTCAGCCTGAAAAGCGAGATGAGCACTGCATCCCATAGTTGCCTTTGATTGGACTTAACCGTCCAGGGGTCCTTTACCTTTTCCTTAACTATTACTATTGCTATTACTATTTTATACCGCCCTTCATCTGTAGAGCTCATGGCAGTTCACAACATAAAATACAATATAACAACAGAAATTATCCATGATTTAGAGGAGACCTATACAGGGGCGTAGCAAGGGGTGTGTGGTAGGTGAGGCCTGTCCCGGGTGTCCCTACTGAGGAGGGGTGACAAAATGGTGGGCAGCACTCACCACGGGGCCTGCAGCGCACCTGAGGCACGAGTCTCTCCTGGGAGTGACACGGTGGCTTGAGTGCCTACAGACTCCACACTGCCCCAAACAGTCCGCCCATTGCCTCCCCCTCAGCTGTAGGGCAGCTGAGTGGGAGGAGGCAGGCAGGCTCCTCGGAGGCCCCGCAGTGCCCCCATGGGCAGCTGGCCCTGACCCATGGCTGGCTGGCCCCGCCCTGGATGCAGGGCATGCGCACCGCCCCAGGCGCCTGATTAACTTGCTCCACCGCTGGACCTATATGGAATTAAGAGTTCCAACACTGCCCTCCTTCAGTGCACTAGACCCAATGATTCTTTGCTTAAGTCGTTGCTCAGAGTTTTACATCATTGCTACAGCTCCCCCTGTTGGGTTGTAAATTGCAATCCCTGTCTGCTAGTGGTGTCTGTTTTCTGCCCTTAATCAGGGAGCTCCATTTTCATGGCAAATTGACCATCTTAAGGGTCCCACCATAAGCAGAGGGTGCGATGTTGTTTACCATCATTCAATTCACATAAGAGGCTGCCACATGCAGGAGAAAAGGTATCCCTCAACACCGAGCCTATATTTGGAACAAGGATATAGTGTGTGTGTGTGTGTGTGTGTGTGTGTGTGTGTGTGTATAAGAACCTTGCAAGGAAGTGATCGTACACATGATTTTTAAATAAAAGTGCGTTGCAGCAGATTGCCATGGAGTTATGCAGCTCCTCAATTTGACAAACATTTCTTTGGTTCTTACCCTGTACATTTACAGTCTAATAATAAAACAACTGAACAGACACGTGCCAGGGGCACAGCTCATTTGACTCCTCCAGTACATGCCACCAGAAAACACTATACTATGCTCACACCACAGAAAGAGCCCACTGCTGAATGTTGCAAGATGGATATGTAAGCAGAAATGTTTAGGATGTTGGAGATTAGCCTATTCCTTGATAATGGGAGAAAGAAGATGTCCTATATTAATTCTGCAGTATTAAGTTGTGATCATTTGTAGCAGTTGCTCTATTGGGGAATTCGTTTGGTGTAGACATGTTATTTCTATGTGCCTAGTATAGTAAAACATTGGTTCTTTTCCTCCTGCATTCTGGGAATTATTTCTATCTTCTCTTTGCTTCTAAAACAGACTATAAGGCCTGTTTATAATCAATCACGCTTCTCTCCCTCTCTTTCACGCACAAGGCTAAAGGTCTGTGCCTGGCACAGATCTTTCTGTATAGCATTCCTTACATACCACACTTGTCTTCTTTAGTTCACCTTTAGTTCACAATGATGTGTAAATCACAATGATGTGTTAATCCTCAATGTATAATTAATTGTGTGAGTTTATATAACAATCTAAACATTAGTAAACACCTTAGTCATAACATTATCAATCTTAGTCATAGGTGGATTAAGAGCTTATATGCCTGTCTAAATACAGCTCTAACATTCTGTCTTTCATGTGCCAAAGATCTATGGAGCTATGTAAGCCCGCCTTACATACAAATGAGCCAATAGGATTTCAGTTTCTTTGTCTTGTATTGAGCCAATCAGCCACTGGCACATTCGTGGCCATGCTTTTTGTAACTTTGAATAAAAGGAGATGCTGTGAGGCTAGAGGAGGAAGAATCTCTCTCTCTCTCTCACTTTCATCTGGCACACACGCAAGCTCTCAGAAAGAAAACATCTCGTTGTCTGTCTTTATTCATCTCTACAAACCCCCAAAATCCACATCTGGTGACCCCGACGTGATCCTGAAGAAGGGTAAGTAATCAGATCCCAATAGAGATCCCTTTAGAGCCAAAAGCATTCCTCATACTAACCCGACTGGGAAAAAGTCTAAAGCGCTTAATTCGTTAGTATGGGAGGGGATTTAAGTAAGGTGCAAAAGGCTCACGCGAAAGAGCTTCTTTCGTTAGTAAGACAGACAATAGACAAGGTTCAAATTTCTCTAAAAGAGATTGAACAGCTACTGCAGGAAATAAATCATCAATGTCCTTTTTATCAAGCAGAAGGCTCATTGCAAATTAGCACATGGGAGAAAATCGGCAAAATTTTATTTTCTGAGCCACGTGCTCAAATCAGCTGCCTACTCACATGGCAAAAGTGTGCTAACGCCATAGCAAAATTAGAACAATCTTCTCTTTCAATTTCTCCATTGCTGGCAACTGCAGAAACCTCCCCCCCGCCATACCCTCTGATTTTGCCTCCTTTGTCTCCTTCATCACCTAGCCAAAATCCCCCTCCCTTTTCTCCTTCCCTTGCTCCTGCGTCGTCTCAGTTTACAAATTCCCCCCCCATCCCCCTCGGCCCCCCTTCTCTGCCTAAACAAGCAAATCAGCATGCCTTTGTCCCTTCCTCTTTGTCTTTAGACCATGCTGCTTTGCCAAAACAATATGGAGCCGTCCGTGCTGGGCTTTTACAGGCTAAGCAAGATGGGCTTTTTTCATTGGAAGAAACAGCTGCATGGGCTGGTGAAATGCCATTAATTTTTCCTCTCACTTATCAAAATGCTCCTGGAGGTCAGCAATTACAAGTTTATCATGAAAAATTGCCTTATGCTGTCATGAAAGATCTCAGGAAAGCCATTAGTGATTCAGGTCTTAAATCTTCTTATGTAATGGGAATTATAGAGGGAATTTCTACCTCTTATTCAATGATTCCGAGTGACTGGAAAGATTTGATGAGGATGATGTTATCTCCAGCGCAATTTTTAGTTTTTGAAAATGAATTTAAACATGCCGCCATAGCTCTGGCTGATCCAACGCATACAGCAAGCCAGCTTTTCGGCGCTCCTCCATTTGAGACCCTGGCTGCCCAAGCCGTGTTGTCACCTTCACACTTTCAGCGCACTGCAACTTGCGTGCAGCGTGCATTTCGTAAAATTCCTGTCTCAGGACAGCCACTGAGTTCTTTTGTAAATGTTAAACAGCAGAATACAGAGCCATACCATCAATTTGTGGATAGACTGAAGGAATCTATCTGTAGACAGATAGATAATGAAACGGCTCAGAATGAGTTGCTAAAAAAATTGGCTTATGAGAACTCTAACACGGACTGTAAAAAAATGCTGCAATCAATCATAAGCCGTTCAACATATTCCCTTGCAGATTTGATAAAAGCGTGTTCGGAAGTAGGGAGTCAATCTCATACAATGTCTTTGTTTGCCAATGCACTTCAGGCTTCCGTGAGACCAACAGGAAACTGTTATAATTGTCACCGTCCTGGTCATTTTGCAAAGCAGTGCAAGGCCCAAGGTGGGACTGCACAGAAGAATAATAATGCAAATACCACGACCAGACCTTCCAAAAAATGTCCAAAGTGTGGGAAAGGCTATCATTGGGCAAATCAATGTAGGTCTCAGGGAAACTTCACTGGGCCCAGTCTCTCGGGCCCCAAAGAATAGAGAGATGTCAGCCTTTGGTTTCTGCTGCTGCAAAAGTTACTAAAAATATGCCTTCTGAATTTGCCATTGATTTGATTAATCAAGAGACCAAAAACACTGCATTGCCTGGTGAAATCATAATCATGGCCAGCCAAATGGCAGGTCCACTTCCTCCTAATATCACAGGTTTAATTTTACCTAAATTTTCTGCTGCAAAACAAGGCATTCATGTCATCCCAGGTGCCTTGCCTCCTGACTATGTGGGCACAATCATGGTTCAATTTTGGAGCCATATGCCCATGCAGTTAACAAAGGGTGAATCCTTTGCTCATTTGGTGATGCTGCCTTCACCACCTGATGTTGTTTGTGCAATTGACACTAATCTGCACAAGCTCTCTTTATCTTTTTCCCCTCAGCTTCTAGCTGTGACCCAACGTATTGGAAGAGAGAAACTCCTTCGTAAGTATAAAATCAATGGAAAAATATTAGAGGGTCTGATAGACACTGGTGCGGATGTTTCGGTCATTTCCAGTAATTTTTGGGAACAAACTTGGCCGCTTGAAACTTCTCCTGAAGTGTGGGGCGTGGGAGGTAATCAGGCTTCTTGCAAAAGCGCACAGTGGCTGCCTGTCTCTTTGCCTGATAGCTCTGAAGTTATTGCATATATTCAGCCCTGTGTGCTCAAAATTCATCTTAATTTGTGGGGAAGAGATTTGTTGCAACAATTACAAGCAACGATTCAAATAAATGAGTAAGTTTGTGCTTCCAATTACTTGGAAGTCCACTGATCCTATATGGATTCCGCAATGGCCTCTTACTACAGAGAAATTGATTGCTTTGAGACAATTGGTCGATCAGCAATTATTAGCTGACCATATAGAACCTTCTGTCAGCCCTTTCAATAGCCCAGTCTTCGTAATTAAGAAGAAAAATGGGAAATATAGATTTTTGCACGATCTGAGGTCCATAAATAGCATCATTGAACCCATGGGGCCTTTGCAATGTGGTATGCCTAATCCAAATATGATTCCACATTCATATCAATTGGCTATAATAGATCTGCAGGATTGCTTCTTCTCTATTCCCCTGCATGAAAAGGATCGCAAATTTTTTGCATTTACAATTCCAGAATTAAATAATTGTAGACCATCTGAGAGATATCACTGGAAGGTTCTGCCACAAGGAATGATAAATTCCCCCACTATGTGCCAATATTTTGTGGATAAGGCACTTCAATCCTTTCGTCTTAAGTACCCACATCTTAAGATTCAGCATTATACGGACGATATACTTTTCTATGCACCAGTCCTTCCCCCTAATTGGAAACATGATTTAATAACCAGTTTGTCTTTGTATGGTTTAAAAATTGCTCCAGAGAAGGTTCAGGAATCTCCCCCCTTTCAGTATCTAGGACATAAAATGATAGCTAGTTACTCTATTCCAATAATCCCAGAACTTCATGTTTCAAAAACAATGAAATATGTACAACTGCAACAATTGCTGGGAAACATTAATTGGATAAGGCCTTATTTTACAATCCCTCTTGAAGTGCTAAAGCCACTGTTTTCAGCCTTAAAAGGCCATCAATCTCCAGGTGAGCAAATCACCTTGAACTCTGATCAACTCAAAACTGTTGCACAGTTGAAAGCACTCATGCGTATTCATTGGGTGGATCGAGCGATTCCTAATGTTATGCCTGATTTGGTCATAATGACGGATTCTGTACAACCCTTTGCTGCAATTATTCAGAAAGGTCCAACAAAAGTTCATATACTAGAATGGCTTTATTTACATCATGCACCAAGAAACACAGTAAACCCTTTAGTGGATCTCCTTGCTCAGCTCATTTGCAAGGGACGACGACGTTGTAAGCATCTTTTTGGTATTGACTGTAATCAAATTATTGTCCCTATGCCTTTAGAACAATGGGAAACAGCTCTCTCCACGAGCATGGATTTACAGTGTGCGTTCGCTGATTTTGTGGGTCAGGTGGATTGTCATATTCCACCCGATACGCGCCTGCAAATGAGCAAGCAATTCCCTATGTCTTTCTCTTCTATCATTTCCCCTGTTCCTTTGAATGCCCTGACTGTTTTCACTGACGGGGCTCCTTCTAGAGGAGTTGTTGCTTGGCAACAGAATGAGGAGTGGCATAGCCTGTACACTCTCCCACAAAAGTCTGCTCAGCGTTCTGAACTTGCAGCTGCTGTAAAAGCTCTGCATTATTTTTCCTCACAACCAATTAACTTGATTGTTGACAGCTTATATGTTTCAAACGTCATATGTAGAATGCAAGGCAGTTATGTAAGTCCTTTATTAGATGATAACTTGTTGAGTCTCTTCCTGTCTTTGCAACTGCTTCTTTCTAATCGTTCTCACCCACTCTTTGTAGTGCACATTCGCTCTCACCAACCTTTTCCAGGTTTCATTTCAGATGGAAATGCAAAAGCAGATTCTTTGCTAAAGATTTTGCCTGTCTCTCCTATAGAAAGTCATGCTTTTCATCATCAAAATGCAAAAGCCCTTAGCCGCCAATTTCAAATTTCATTGGAAGAGGCGCGTGCAATTATTCAGCAGTGTCCTCAATGCTCCAATCAGATTGGCCATCCCAGCCCTGGGGTTAATCCCCGTGGACTGGAAGCAAATCAATTGTGGCAAATGGATGTAACCCATTTTGCCCCTTTCTCACCCTGGAAGTTTTTGCATGTCTGTATTGACACATTCTCAGGCTTCCTTTGGGTTACGCCTCAAAGAGGAGAGCAAGTAAAACATGTTTGCAATCATCTTGTTCGTGCAATGTCAGTTATGGGCAAGCCTCATTCTATAAAAACTGACAATGCCCCAGCGTATTGTGCAAAAGGCTTTGCTAAGTTTTGTGAAACTTGGGATATTCATCATCTGTTTGGCATCCCTTATAATTCTCAAGGTCAAGCTATAGTTGAACGCTCTCATCGTACCCTGAAAACTGCACTGATCAGGCAGGAAAAGAAAGCAGGCATTCCAAACTCACTTTCAGAAAAGGAAAGTTGGTTGTCAAGTGTACTCTTTACTCTTAATCATTTGAATATCTCCATACAGGATCACCAATCTTACACACGTCTTCAAAAGCATTTCCAGCAAAAGGAAATTCTTCCAGCTCCACTGGTGCGCTATAAAATTCTACCCTCCAATGAGTGGAGTGAACCAGTGAAATTGATTACATGGGGTAAGGGTTACGCTGCAGTTTCTACTCCACAGGGTGCTCGGTGGGTTCCTGCACGTTGTATCCGGCTGCACCATGGCGTGGCGACAGGTTCTTCCGGATCCATTGCCTCAATTCAACCACCAACTCCAGATCACCCGCGATGTGACGTCCAGCCCCCCCAGGACTCGTAAGCGGGGACATCGCAATCCCCCAGTGACGTGGGGCCAAATAAAATCGCTCTCTCTACAAGCTGAACAGTATAGGAGAGAACAGCAACTGGAAGCAAGCCCTACTAACCAGCTTCTATCCCTCATTGCTTGTCTTAATATGAATTCCATGATAATTCTCATTTTCAGTATTTTAATTTTGCCTCTCTCTACTTCAGCTCTTCCTACTGGTGATTCCACATCGTTAAATGTATGGGAATCGTTTGCAAGGACGCTCAATGTCTCAGCATTTTGCCTTACTCAGCAAGTAGCCATTGGTGATATCCTTGGCTCTTGTCTCATTCCAGTTTGCCATGATCCTCATGACATACAGAATGATACTTGGTTTTTCTCATTCCTACCTCAAAATGATTCACTTCGTACCCTTGGATATAAAGGCTATCACAATTGGGGCACGCAAATGCGTGAACGCCCACCTTTAGCTATTGATTTGACAACACCATATGTGGCCTCTTATAATGCTATTTGTGCACGTATGGTCAACTGTACGAAACAGAACTGCGTGAAAATGGGCAAAAATAACTTCAATTGCTCTGATTATGTAAACATTTCTTATATATATAAGTACACAGAACTGCCAGCAGGCTGGTTTTGGTCCTGCCCAGGTTACACTTTCAATTACATTCCGGCAAACATTAGTCACGGCACACCTTGTTGTTTAAGCCGTCTGTCTATCATATTGCCTGAAAAACATCATTTCTCTTACTCTAGACATCAGCGTAGTGTTGAATTGTCTGATGACTGTGATGATCTTGTCTCTCTCCCTAGCAGGTCTGAATACATCTCTTTAGCTGTCTCTCTCTTAGGTGTTCCAGGTTTGGCTGTGCGTAATAGCGCAAATATTAATTCTTTAGCTTGCTCTGCAGCAAAATCCCTGAATATTACGTCTAAGGCGCTTCATCTTCTCAACACAGAGCAAGCTGAACTTCGCAACGGTTTATTAAGGTCGAAATCTACTTTGGACTACCTACTCATGGTACATCATTATGGTTGCGAACAATTCAAGGAAATGTGCTGTTTTAACATCACTGACAATTCTAAGGCCGTTCAAAGGCAAATTTCTCATTTGCAAAATCTCACTCATCACATTAAAAAGGATATCGGATTTTCCGGACTCTGGGATTCCTTTTCCTTGTGGTCTACGGCGTGGCTCCCTAATCTCGATTGGCTACGCAATGCCTTTTTTATGTAATTATTATTGTATGTATATTAATTTTGTTTTGTTGCTTTCTCCAATGCATTCCTAGCCTTACAAATCTTTTTTCTCGCCTTCTCTCTCCTCCACCACCACCTAGCGCGCTCCTTGCAGCCTATTGTGCGAAATGGCAACGCCACCAGTAAGAAAAAACAAAAATAAAAGGGGAGATGTGGGTAGGATTATTTTGAGATTCGTTGGCACACCACTAATCTTGAAGTACTTTTGCCCCATCCACCCTAGCAGTATTATTTCCGGCATTTGATGGCAAACCACTAATCCGGAAGTATTGTTGCTTTATTCACCTAGTTGCCTTACCTCGCAAAGAAGAAAAAAAAGGAGGAGATGTAGACATGTTATTTCTATGTGCCTAGTATAGTAAAACATTGGTTCTTTTCCTCCTGCATTCTGGGAATTATTTCTATCTTCTCTTTGCTTCTAAAACAGACTATAAGGCCTGTTTATAATCAATCACGCTTCTCTCCCTCTCTTTCACGCACAAGGCTAAAGGTCTGTGCCTGGCACAGATCTTTCTGTATAGCATTCCTTACATACCACACTTGTCTTCTTTAGTTCACCTTTAGTTCACAATGATGTGTAAATCACAATGATGTGTTAATCCTCAATGTATAATTAATTGTGTGAGTTTATATAACAATCTAAACATTAGTAAACACCTTAGTCATAACATTATCAATCTTAGTCATAGGTGGATTAAGAGCTTATATGCCTGTCTAAATACAGCTCTAACATTCTGTCTTTCATGTGCCAAAGATCTATGGAGCTATGTAAGCCCGCCTTACATACAAATGAGCCAATAGGATTTCAGTTTCTTTGTCTTGTAATGAGCCAATCAGCCACTGGCACATTCGTGGCCATGCTTTTTGTAACTTTGAATAAAAGGAGATGCTGTGAGGCTAGAGGAGGAAGAATCTCTCTCTCTCTCACTTTCATCTGGCACACACGCAAGCTCTCAGAAAGAAAACATCTCGTTGTCTGTCTTTATTCATCTCTACAAACCCCCAAAATCCACAGTTTGGTGCTTCAGTTTAGAGTGCAATATTTGCATGCTATTAAAATATTCATACAAAAATATAAATTACATTCGGATGGCAGAAAATAGCACACATGTCCCTCTGCCCTTACAGTTTGTGTTTCATAAATCTACATTTGGGCACAGACCTTGCATGAATTGCTTCTTCTCCCACCACACGATTATCTCCAGAAATATCTCTGCAGTACATGGAATCTAATTACAGTTTTTGGCAGGCTTTACGCCCCCCCCCCAAGACATATAATTAAATGTTAAATCTACGCACAGGCCTGCATGAGCAGAAATCGATACAAACAAAAAGCTCCATTTCATCTGCATCTTTGTATATAACTGGTCTTGGAAAACTTATTCACATAGAATTTACTTTTTTGCTTCTTTACACAGCTTGCGTCTATTTCCAAAGAGATTTACAAACCTGCCTTTATGAAATCGAAGACTGACTTGACTGCAAGAATGGCACTCACTTCCCAAAGTCAATGTATAATTTATGGAGGATTATACCTGTTGCATTATTGTTGCCTTGTCCCCATTCTTCACCCACATACTCAACTAATTTGCCAAAATTATAAACTGCTAACGCTGGATCTAAAAATATTAGCGGAAGGAAGGAGGGGGGACGTCACCATTGCTACTATTTAGCCCCAGTGACAGAGGCTGAAACCACATATGATGTGCACTGCATTCTTTTGATTAAAAAAAATAAAAGGTGGCATTGGGAGGCTGAAATTGGGAGAGGAATGGTGGGGAGGAAGATGCTCCATTCTTTTCCACTATCTGTTTTCCCTACCTTGAAATTGTCTTCCAGTTTCCCTCCTGTTGAGAATGTTTGCTCTGAGATCTTAGGTTGTGTTGCCCTTTGTTGTGAATACTATGAATGGATTTTATTCTGTTTCATTTATTTGCTATGGGTCTCTAAGGCTGTTACGGTAGTAAATGAGCTTTCCCTTGGCTTTGCCACTGTATGCCCCACTCCAAGAACTTTTATGGTGCAGTAGTACCTTGGTTCTCAAATGCCTTGGTTCTCAAATGCCTTGGTTCTCAAACACATTGGTTCTCAAATGCCTTGATTCCCAAACACCAAAAACCCGAAAGTAAGTGTTTCAATTTTCAAACGCTTTTTGGAAGCTGAACGTCCAATGCGGCTGTCGGCTATGGTTTCCAGAGTGCCTGCACCAATCAGAAGCTGCACCTTGGTTTTCGAACATTTTGGAAGTCAAATGGATTTCCGGAATGGATTAAGTCTGGTGCTTTTGTTTTTGCTATTTATTTTGCGTTTTTGTTTTTGAGGCTTTTTCGGTTAATTTGTTTTTGTGACTATGTGGAACCCTGTTCAGCTACTGATTGTGTGTTTGCGGAAATGGATAAAAGCCTCCCATCCAAACATCGACTATCATCAGTGCAGGTAAGAAGAAATAATAATTTTAATTTTTATCATCTACAATACTGTTTTATTTACTTTATAGTACGGTACATTGATTATTGCTTTCATTTTATGGATCAATGGTCTCGTTAGATAGTAAAATACATGTTAAATTGCTGTTTTAGGGATTGTTTTTAAAAGTCTGGAACAGATTAATCCATTTTGCATTACTTTCTTTTTTTTAAAAAAAATAATTTTTATTAAGTTTCCATTTACCAAATTAAACATATCATACCAATTAGTCCATATTGTATCAATACACATCATAAAGTCCAAATGTTTTCCAAATTAAATTTTTTTGTGGGGGGTACCCATGCTTCGCGATCGTCAGGAGTCCAATCATCCATATTTCTGCTGCTTTCATGTTTACAATGATGTTTTCAGTCCCATCTTCTCAACGCTTTGTCGTTACTCATTTTCCTTTTCAGTCACCTCCGAGTTCTCTCCACAAGTGGATTGAAAGAAACAGTCTTATTTATATCTCTGTGTGGGCTTTGTAATGCTCTCTCGTAGATCTCTCACAGAAATCCAATAGTCCAACATTCGCCATCTTGTCACCCCGATGAAATACAGTCTAAATGTCCGCTCATTAACTTTCCAGACCCGCTGCATCATAATTAGTCTCTCCAGGAGGATAACAGCCCTTTCAAATTTATGATCCCAGCCTGATAACCGATCCACGGCTCTTCCTCCCTAAGACCATCTATCTTGCAGCAAAGGTCTGCCTGTCCATATCGGGTCACATTTCTTGCTGCGTCACAGAGAGCGCCTCCTTTCTTTCCAAATCTTTCACAAAACAAAACCTTTAATTCATGTTATTTTTTTCATTTTGCATTACTTTCTATGGGAGAGAGCGCCTTGGTTTTGGAATGCTTTGGAACAGGCTTCCGGAATGGATTATGTTTGAGAACCAAGGCACCATGATATTTGCATAAAATTAATTTCCCCCTCAGTGTCTAGGTATCTTAAAGGTATGCATTTGTATTGTTGCAGTACATATCATTCTTGAATCGGTGCATAGTTTATTATTATTATTATTATTATTAATATGCAGTCTGCAAGTTCTAGGTATAAATGTGGCAAACTCTAGAAACTTGGGCTGTGCACACTCTATAAAGCACATTTGCAACAGAGTCTTTCCCTCAAGGAATTCTGGGACCTGTAGTCCACCTTTCACAGAGTAATAATTATAAGCGACCCGTAACAAACTACAGTGCCAAGAATTCTTTGAGAGGGAAAGCATGTTTCTAATGTGCATTAGGGATTTAGAGAGCATACCCAGCCTAGTTTGCCCAGTAGGAGGATAGATTCAATTGGAGCAGGTGAGACATTATTATTATACAGAAGCCCCTAAAGCATCAATGAGATTGTTCTGAGAAGCAAGTGTGCAGATCATCTCCTGACACATTTCTGTGGCCTAACCACAGAACTTCCCTTACTCCCTTTAACAGGACTGCAATTACCTCCAAGAATGTGTTGTCGGCTGAACTGTGGTCAGAAGCTGTACGAGAGCCAGAAAGGCAAAAATGACAAAACAAAGGTTGACTCATCCTCTGTAGCTAAATTAGTCTGCCTTGCAGCTGACAACAAGCCTTGTGTCAAAGCGATCAGAGCTGCACAGATCGAGAAACAGAATCCATAGCAATCTGTGCAAAAAAAGTTTGCCTTGCTTTGGCGTAAGTGAAGAACAAACTATCACAGAATTACCTACGCTAAAGTTAAGAAGAGCCAGCTGACCACTGCCACACTAAAAACACCATCGTCTGCTATGAAAGTTGCTAATACATGAAGGAATGCTGAGGAGAAATTGACAATACAATCCAAAATTCTTACCTCAAAGTTAGGCACAATGGGATTAATCATTTACTTCTGAGCAAACAAGCATTGGATTTTGATTAATGACCAGTATACAGTTCTTAAAGCAGTATATCATAATGAGATTGGGGTTGGACTAAATGGGTTTTTGTGGTCCCTCCCCCAACCCAAAAATATTGTGACTCTGGTTGTAAAAAGAGACCAGTGTTACAAAATTTATTTTGGGGGCGGGGGGCAGGGAGGGACCACACACAGAGAGAGACACACACACAGAGAGAGAGAGGTTTTAAAAAGAGACAAAGCAGTTTATGTTGCCAGGTGTCCTTTTGCCCTTGCAGTAAGTAAAGAGATGGCGAAGCACAGGTGATGTGTTGCTGCACATAGCTAGTAGCTGGATATTCTTTTGGAAGGGTGTATTTCTTTCCCCTCCCTTTCCTGGAGACAACATCATCAAGGTTCTCTATGTAGAAGAGAATAAAGACCGGCAGTCCTGGATATGGAGTCTAAAATACAGGCGCAGAGGCTTGCTTTCTGTCAGAAATCTTTCATGACTACCCTAGAAAACTAATGCAGGAGCAGAACATGTTGGAGCGTTAATCCTGAACCTTCTATTTTATGCTCAGCCTGTTGTGCAAAGCTTGTCTTACAGAAATGGTATCAGTTTCTTACAGTCGTACCTTGGATCCCGAACGCCTTGGTACTCGGATGTTTTGGCTCCCGAACGCCGCAAACCAGGAAGTGAGTGTTCCGGTTTGAGAACGTTCTTTGGAAGCCAAATGTCCTACGGGGCTTCCAATTGGCTGCAGGAGCTTCCTGCAGCCAATCGGAAGCCGTGCTTTTGTTTCCGAATGTTTTGGAAGTCGAACGGACCTCCAGAACGGATTCCATTCAACTTCCAAAGTACGACTGTACTTTGCTTCAAGTAGGTGGAGAAAGGAAGAGGCTGAGTCTCCTGAAACCTTAGAGACTGGGGTGTGAACAACAATATCAAGAAACACTAAGGGGTTGCAATCAAACAACAACCCACATTTTAGTCAAAAAGATACAAATTCATATGGGAATTATTTCCAAGTAAAAATGTAGGAGATGGTGCTATAAGGCTATAATGCTAAACCCACTTCCCAGGTAGTAAGGCCAGTTGAATACAGTGCTATTTCCACAGATGGAATTGTACTGTCCATGTGCATTGCAGCCAACACAGGTTTTATGTTCACCACGTGCGTTAACTTAAGCAAACACTAATTTAAACCTCATGTATAAAATTGCCCTACTCCCCCCCCCCCAGTGTTGCAGAATCTAAATTAAGCAACTGCCTCCTCACTGGAGGAGCTGTCACCTGTTTTAATGCCTTTAACAGCAGCTTGATTTGATGTTAGCAGGCGATGATGTGCATCTCTATGTAGTAAAAAGCTTGATTGGCTGATTTCTCCAGACCACACATCTGTTAGAGGCCTAGAAAGGCATTTAAAATGGTTGGGCCTTATTCTTTTTCTGGTTAGTTTACAAAACCTTTCTCTGTCATCAGCAGTGTATATGGAACCTGCTAGTGTTAGCTTGGTGTCTAAATACTTAGGAGGGATACAGTGTGTTTTAATTGTGCTTAATTTACAGGAATGAATTATATCAACAATGCAGGTTGTTATGGTAGTAGGGAACAAACCTGTCTGCAGTTCCTTCTTGGTGCTTTCCCCCTGCAGTCTGCTTACAGTGGTACCTCAGGTTACCGGTACATACGCTTCAGGTTACATACGCTTCAGGTTACAGACTCCACTAACCCAGAAATAGCAGCAGCAGCAGGAGGCCCCATTAGCTAAAGTGGTGCTTCGGGTTAAAAACAGTTTCAGCTTAAGAACGGACCTCCAGAACGAATTAAGTTATTAACCCGAAGTAGCACTGTATTGGAAATGGGAAAACGACTGTTTCCATGAGAGAAGAATGAGAAAATGAATTTAAGTGGGGAAAGTAATAGGGGGAGGTGTGAAATGACAGAATGTGATTCAATGTAACTAGATAAAAAAAAACCCAGTGTTGTTGGGAAACTATGTATGCTGAGCCCCTCAGCTAAACAGGTTAAAACCTTACCAACCCTGTTTGATCAGAGATGACAGTGGGACAAATAAAATATGGATGCAGAAGAAGACACACCTCTTTCAGACCACTTCCAGCTCTCTGAAATTATTGTGTGACTTCAGCCTAAGTACCACATTATGCCGTGACTACTATCTACTCAAATTCAGATGCTGCTGAGCTGGTGCTTCCTCTTCTGTGCCTTGGCTTTCTGTGTCTTATGAATATTTAGACTGTGAGGTCCTGGGAATGGGGATCTTTGCATGCTTTATCTCATAAAACTGCCTTGGAGCCACCTGCTCAAAGCCCTTGGAATACAACTGAATTTAAGTCAGAAAGAAGCAATATATATATATATGAAGTACCACTGAAGAAAAACAACAAAATTCTGTTGACACACTTTCACAGAGGATATAGCAGTCCAAAAGCATCTAGGTCACAGGTGTGGATGCGCAGATGAATTTATGTGCATGAGCTGTGTTAATGTGGTGTGGCTATGAAAGCACGTTGCATGCAGCTTTGCTCCCTGGCATCACCTTTGGTTTGGATCCTGCCCCTTGCTAGCATGTAACACCCCACCTGACCCGCAAAGATTGCCCCAAAGCGATTGCGTCTCTCTTGCTAAAACAAGTTTTCTCACCCTGCTTTATCATAATATTTTAAAGGACACTTTCATCATCTTTATTAAATTACCTTCATTTTAATAAGTACATCCACAGTAAGTAGGAACCCCACCCCAAAAGAAACTCAGTACTTAGCATTCCTCAAGACAAAGTTTCTATGGAATTTTGTTAATTCTTTTAATCCTTACAGTAACTGTGGAGGTTACCAAGATGCAAACAGCAGCTGGAATTTTGCTGGAACCATGTAGGTCTGCATCTACAGCTCAGAGGTCTTTTGATAAGTCTAGACACTGCCTTTCATTCCTCCCCCTCCCCAGAAACTTGAATGCAAAGAGAGTCAAATGGTGGGTGTCTCCAATACCTCCCCATTGCCTGAATTAAGCACACTAGCTGTCTGTTGGAGGCTTCTATATCTGCAAGTAAGATTTAACCTCTCTGAAGTTCTTGTTATTCTTTATAGCCCAGTAATTTCTGCTAAGACCCCTTCCTTTGCCTCTTTCTTATCTCCGGTGCTCTCTGGAATTATTTACTTTGGCAGGGTTTCCTCCCTGGATGGAATCGGGCTGCCAGGCATGAATAATTTTTTTTAAAAAAAATATTATGAACAGAGACTTTCAGCTCTTGTGCTTTGCCATTTTTCTGTGAGCTACTACAGATACTATTTCGGGGGGCACAGAAACACAGTAGCCCTGAATTTCAAAACACCTCCTGCATTTAGCTCTGGCAGATCTGTACTTTAAACATGCCTGCATCATAAAAAAAAAAATTAACCCTCACCCACTCCAGTTATCACTTTACAAGCGCCATGCGCAAAAATAAGTCAGGTTCAAACTGAGGTCAGCTGTCTACAGTTGCAGAGCTGGCAGCCCCTTATTTAAACCCCAGGGCTTACCACATGCCACAAAAAGAAGAGGATATTCATATAGGGATGGCCAGGTATGCAACTATATGCACGCAATGTGTAATTTTATGCTATTCAATTCTTTCTTTCTATTCATATAAACCAAGAATTTTATCATGATGCTTTTGACATTCTTGGGGTGCTCTGTGGAAACTGAGGAACTGTTGAGGTAGTGGTAGGCCTTAACTGGTCATGGAGTCCCTGGAGAATAAGTGAACTTACATATATCCAGACCCAAACCTGTCTTCAGTACATATTCATGGATGAACCTGAGGACTTGAATCCTGGGCAAAGTCTGGGAAAGCTTTTCCCTCCCCTCAGTATCTCATGGAGGTCAGTGAATTTCTAAACAAGAAGCCATATATTTGATATGATGGATGATCTGCATAGACTGTGCACACCTCAAATTTATTTTGCACCCAGCTTTTAAACAAGAAGAAAAGCCACTCTATAACCTGTCAAATGCTTTCTTTACAAGCGAGAGAGCAGTGTGGTTTCAACAGGGGAAGGGACTGCAGGCCGCTTGCCTGTGACAGCCAACAGACCTGGAGATGGCTTTGCCTGTGGGAGAAGCAGCTGTGTGTGGAAACAACCTGAGAAGGGACTGAGGTGCATCATGACAGGGTGTGGGGCAAAGCCCGCAGAACAAAGGAATAAATCTGGCCACACTTGTTCAAGCAAGCAACCGGCAACCTTGCTCAGTAGAGAAGGAGCCACCTCTCGCCAACTGAATGACGAAATGCTCTTGCAGGAAGAGCGTGGATAATTCGCTTTTTGTCAGGCTCTTTCTTTAGGCATGGGAGGGAGTAATTACACCTCATTTTGAAGGAAGCAATTATCTCAGAGCCTATAAGAGAGTAAATGAAGGCTCAGCATCATTTCCAAGTAGGAGCCTGAACCTAGAATGCATTTGCCTAAAACATCTACATGGCTCTGTAGCTATGACATATCTGTCTGTCTATCATCTATCTATCTATCTATCTGTCTGTCTGTCTGTCTGTCTGTCTGTCTATTTTAGGTACTTGACAATCCTTGTGGGATGACATAAACAGATAAAGGACTCCTGATGGGCCACTATATATGGCTGTAGAACTTTTTGTATGGAACACTACCTGTTGCTGTAGCTCCTCTGAGGTAACAATGCTGTGTTCCCACTGGGCCTAACATTTTGTCAAGAAGCCTTGCTGGAGGCATACTTGTCATATGCTTGTACTTATAAATATTTTCAACACACTTAGTTTTTAATCCCCAAAGAGTGCATTTTTCAGTTTCCTCTTTCACGAAAAGCAAAGATCACAAGCTATTTCACCTACACAAATGAGTCTCTAAAATGGAGGTGGGGAAAATGATCTATTTATACTGCACCTCACAAATCTATGCTACAGGGAACACAGGATCTTTAAATATTTTCTTGTTTATCACATGGAATATGTTTGGGGGGTAGACCAATATGCTCAGAGTTAAGCTACCACCCCCAAAATACATATGTCTGTGGATGCTTCCGGTCTGTTTAGCTTAGCATTTTCTACCCTGACTGCGAGTCAGCTCTACAGAGTTTCGGACAAAAAGTCTTTGCAATCCTTACATGTAGATGCCGAGGATTGATACTGGGATATTTTGAATGCAAAGCAGATTCTCTATCACAGAGCTATGGCCCTTCCTCTAGGTCACGCGGGAGATCTTGTTCAACGAACTCACTTCCCCAAAGGATCAGACTTTTTGCTATAAGGGAAGTGACAGGAATAAAGCACTGGGAAGTGAAAGATAACACTTCGACAGAACATCATTTAATCTCCCTGCAAACCAATCAGGATGAATATGCAATAAACAGGTCATCTGGAAGCGCCCTATGATTTATTTATTTTTAAAGTCTTAATTATGTTTATGCCTATGTCAGGTGTCTAAATTCTGATGGCAGGCCGAGGTTCATTGCCTCTGTGGTACATGAGCAGTTTTTTTAAGTTCAAGGCTGTGTAATAGAAAATGATCAAGCACAACCAGCTCTCTCCACGGCACATATTTCCGAGTTCATTGTCCTACTGGGACAGCAGCCAAACTACATGGAAAGTTATGCACATGCAATGTCTTCCGAGAGGCCCAGTTGGGGAGCGCAAATAATTGTTTTGCAGCACGTGAATCATTAGCTTATTTTCTTCAGGGTGTTGAAGTCTGCACGCAGCTAACATCAAAAAGAAATGTATTCGTGCTTGTCCTAATCCACACATACAGAAGCATTTGTTACAGGCTGCATCGGTAGTTGCCTTCGGGTATTGACTTTTAGGAAAGTTGAATTCTGACTTGTGCAGTATCACAAAAATTCCTTTCCCCCTTTTTTTGGCTTTCAGCTAATGAGCCACACCACAATTTATTTCATGTATCTTCTGCCTGATTCAGTAATCTCAGTGCACAAATGGGTTAACACGGAGTTCTGTTCAGAATGATGTATTAGCAATGTATTAGGGTTACCACAGGGTTACTTCTTTCTTTTTGGCCCAAAGTTGTTAAGATTTTTATTTTTTTTGCAAAATCTCCAGGGGTTTTTTTATAGGAAATTCGCCAAAAAGTCAACATTTTCAACATGAGTTGCCATATGCCTGGGTTTCCCCTGACATTTTTACCAAGCTTAGCAAATTCCGCCCAGCCACAATTTCTGACAGATGAATCCCAGATATGTACAGGAAATTCTGGATGTATGGCAGCCCTATGTGTATGAACCTGCCGTAGTCTGACTCAGATTAGGAAAATGCTCCACATAGCCCAGGCAATGCTGTGTTTTCTGATCCAAAGCTTCTGACGGAAGTCTTTCCCATTCCAGTCCTGTCCCTTATATCTGAGTTACTTTTAACCGGTGGTGCTAAGGACTCAACCTGGGATCTCTCGCCCCCGAGGTATGCACATTATCACTGCGCTATGCATGCAGAACTGTAAGCACGATCCTTTTATGGATCCCTTGGCAATGGCCTGCTCTGGGCATGTAGCCATTTTAGTGTACCTCTGAGTTCTGCATTATCTACTTCTTATTATGATCAAAGTCTTCATCGACCTGGACATGTCAAACAGATACCTACATACATAAGCATGTAGTCGGTGCGAAGAAGAGGCCTGTTGTACGCAAGTTGCTAATTACATCATGATGCCTATCCACAGAACAATGGGACATAGAAAACTGATGCATGAGGCAGGCAACTGTGTCCTTTTAGCTGACTACTGCTTACTTTGACTGGAAGGGATTCAGAGAGAGGTCCTTCTCAGCCCTACCTTGGGCTGCTGAAGATTGAACTTGGGCGTTCTGCATGCAAAGCATGTGCTGAACTGAATGGCTGCGCCTCTTGATCTTGTGACAAACCCCAGCATTTTGATGCAGCTCAACAGTGCAACACACGCAGGAAATAATTTTCACAAACACTCACCCATGGCTACACAGGCCACACAGGCAGAAACTGCCCCTTCCACAGTCTTTCAGGAGCAAAACAGTACATGTTGATTGCAAATCCCTTCTTTCTTCTTCTTCTTCTTCTTCTTCTTCTTCTTCTTCTTCTTATTATTATTATTATTATTATTATTTTGGAACTGATCATTATTAATGTTAATGTCTGCACCAGCAGTGGCAGTTCCAAACAAAGTTCAGTCCCAACATGGCTGCCAACTGTCCTTTGCAAAAATAAAAAGTGCCATTGCAGATGTAATGCTGATTATGGTTAACCCCCAAAGTAAAGGAAGAAAGAAATTCAAGCATAATTGGAGAGCAGGGCTGAGGGGGAAAACCAAAGAGAAACCTGTCCACCGCTCACACTTTCCTTTTGATAATTAAGAGATCAGGTACTATTAATTATTCCTGTCTTAGTTAATTTAAGATTACTAATGACCTTGTGGATAATAGAACTATGAAAAGAAGTTTAATACAGTAGAGCAGATATCAGGCTAGTTGGACTATTCTACTAGAGGCAAATACTCCACCCCTCACAAAGTATTGCAAATCAAAGAGATGGGAGTGTTCAGTTGTTTGCTAACATTCACAGCACTAAAAAATAGATATTTCCTTGCTTTTCATAGGGAAACTCAAAAGTCCCTTGAAGGTGAGTTAAAGTTTAACAATTTGTTTTTTACCAGAAGGCTGCAATCTCAGAAGCAATGGCCAGAGTAAAGAAGGAGTTAGCTGGATAGCTCCCCTGATTTGTGAATGGTTAGTCAGTGACCTTCAAAAAATTGCCAATATAAATGGTCTTGCCTGATAAAAGCTGGCTTTGATCTTGATTAAATAGCTTTCTGGATCTGTTTCACATACCGTGGCCTTGTTCAGCATTCACTGGGATAACACGAGCAAAGGAAACCTAAACAAAAATAGCTTTAAAATGGCATGTTGATCCTGGTCAAGAATGAAGGGCTCAGGAATTAAATAGTATGTCAGATGGGTGGCATATAAATAATAGATTATTATTATGCTCGTGTCTTCTTTATTATCGTGTGTGTGTGTGTAAATGTTGGTCATTAATACATTTGTTCAGACATTGCTTCCCTTTTTCTCTGCTGGGTGATCAGCTCTCAGCTTGATTTGGAATTGGGCTTCCCAGAAAACATTGTTAAGACAAGTTCCCAGTTGGAACAACTCGTGGTGCTTCTGATGGTGTCACTGGACAAAGGTATCCAACATCTTGCCCTTCAAATCTTGTTGAACTACAGTCCCTATTAGTCCCAGTGGTCAGGAATGATGAGAGTTGTCGTCAAACATCCAGAGGATACCCTTTTTGCAGGACTTGTGGCATTGGGAGGGAGGAGGTGTTGTATGGAGACCCCCAGAGAGTCCCTGCCATTGCATTTGCCCTGCCCTGCCTGGTAGGTTTTGGAGAAGGGAAGGGTTGGTGGGCAGGGCAGAAGAGCTGGCAAGCTAGCAGAGCTGAACCCCAATACAAGCTGAGTCTGAATTCGAAAGGGTTGGCATCCATCTTGCGTTAGGGTAAAGCTTTGCAAACTGAACTCCCTTAATTCTGATTTTGTTCCTATCACTAGCTGTGTTTACATGCCCGTTTATATGAATAAATGGAACATCCTTGAGGAAAGATGGGCTAAGACATTTTGGTGCCTGAGGTTGTTTTTTTAATTAAAAACCCCCAATTCATATCACATCTTCACCTTGCCTGTGGTACTAAAACTATAATGATAAGCTAAATACCTGTTAGTTTACGGCCTCTTTAATGTGACCCAGATCTAATCAGGTCTTATTTCTGTAATTTATACATCGGAGGTTCAGTGATAGCTACTTCCAGATAAGTCTCAGGTTCAAATTACATGTGACATGCATTTATTGCCCGTGATTTGTTTCTGTGTTATTTGTATTACCAGCCTGGGCAGACTGTACCAGAGCAGAGGAAGAGTGAAGAGAGATCCCTTCTTATTTCTTTCCCTTTGGGACATTTTTCCAGCTCATAGCCCAGCTGCTTTTTCACCTACAGAAATGAAAAAGAAGTCTGCAGATTTTGAGCTAACCCCACCAAGCACTTAGTTTATGTTAGAAACCAGCCTTTAAGTGTTGCAGTTCCCACCCCTTGGAATAAATTACAATGGTACCTCGGGTTACATACACTTCAGGTTACACTTGATCTTAGCCAAAAGGCCGAGAAGCGATCATACACTTCAGGTTACAGATGCTTCAGGTTACAGACTCCGCTAATCCAGAAATAGTACCTCAGGTTAAGAACTTTGCTTCAGGATGAGAACAGAAATCGTGCTCCAGCGGCGCGCAGGAGCAGGAGGCCCCATTAGCTAAAGTGGTGCTTCAGGTTAAGAACAGTTTCAGGTTAAGAACGGACCTCCGGAATGAATTAAGTACTTAACCCGAGGTACCACTGTACCAGCCAATATCAGGCAGGCACCTAGTGTCTTGATGTTTAGGCATCAACTGGAGAAATTTGTTTAAGAAGGCTTTTCCTGAGGTGTGACCCAGTTGTTTATGGAATACTTGCAGAAATTGTTTTGTTGTTTTTATTGGTTTTAGAGTTCTATTATTGGTTGTTTTTTAGAACCTGCATTTTATTCTGTTTTTAATTTGTACACCACTTCCAAGGTGTTATGTTATGAAGTGATCTATAGATTGGTTGGAATTAAATAACCTGGAAGGGAAAGCATTAAGGATTCTCTTCCAGGTCACCCTTTCTTTGATCAAACTTGCAGCCTGTTTGGGCTGCTTTGGGTTTTGTTTTGTTTTTAAATGTGAAGTCTTGAGACTAACCTACCAATTTGCCTAGGTTCTGTAAATTATTAGAAGCATTCAATCAAATCAGATAACATCAAATCTGTGTATCATATATAAATATAAAATGCTACATTCCTTGGAGTTTTACCCATAGAGACAAACCAATGTTGTAGTGACAGTCTTCTACAGAAATTTCCAGTACAATCATATTGTGCATGTCCTGTAGAAACCTTCCCAGTTTCTGTGGCATATCTCAGGGTATTGCGGTGTGTATTTTCTTCTTGTTCATTGCTAGCAGACAGAAAACACTGAGCAAACTTGCGTCATTGGCTATGTACACACTCCAGTTTATTCTGCATCCTGAAGCAACTCCTGATATGTTTAAATCCGATACCGCTGTAGGCTGCATCACTGGATTTTTCTGAGTTAAGTCACACATAAACAATTTGACACATTTCTTTTTCACCTTAGCAGTGGAGTTAGAGGCAGTGGGTAGAATGATATTTGTGCTTCTACCACATAGGTTGATTTGCAGCCCCTGGGCAGAAATGAGAAGAAGTAGAATTCACAACAGCTCTTTTGCGCTTGGCATGGAGAGAATTACGTAACAGCATTAACTCCCACCCTTCCAATGCCATGGACTGGTTGGACGCAGAGGAATGGTGGGGGGAACCACCAAGGGAAGAAGGCTCAGAGCCTGGGGGATGGCGGTGGGACAATGATGAGTTGGTCAGAGGGAGAAGGAGAAGACAGTGGGCAGGAGGTGTCAGAAGCTGAAGAGGTAACAGGGTTTAGTGAGCTTGGAGAGTCTGTGGCAGAGAACAATCTAGAATCTGAGGCGGAAGCTGAACAGGCGAGGGGAAAGTCAGACTGGTGAAGAGTCATAGGTTTCTTCCCCCTCCTGCTTTGACAAGCTCTTCTCCCTCCTGTTCTCCCAGAACCAGAAGAAGCATGAAAAGGGTAGAGGAGCTTCATGCAGTGCTTCATGCAGGCACAGTCTCCGATTGCTTGGAAAAAGCTCTGGAAAGCAGGTGACTTAGATGGTTGTGAGCAGTGCTTTTTTTCTGGGAGGGGGGTACGCAGGGGTATGCATACCCCTAAATATTTTGTGAATCTTTGAACTTTGGTCCATATATTGTATTTATTTTTTTCAATTTGAACGATAAAATGGTGGTTTTCTTGAGTCCAAATGAGAGTACCCCAAAACATTACAGTGGTACCTTGGGTTACAAACTCTTTGGGTTACAAACGCTTCAGGTTACAGACTCCATTAACCTGGAAGTAGTACCTCAGGTTAAGAACTTTACTTCAGGATGAGAACAGAAATCGCGTGGTGGCGGCCCGGCAGCAGCGGGAGGCCCCATTAGCTAAAGTGGTACCTCAGATTAAGAACGGATCTCCGGAACGAATTAAGTTCTTAACCAGAGGTACCACTGTATTTTAGGGGGGAAAGCACTGATTGTGAGGAGAAAGGGACTTTCAGTTTTGGCAACTGATTCATGGGTTGTGGGGGGAGACCCACTGGGGATGAGCTGCTGTGCTTATTAGGCCTGACATTCTGTCAAGTCTGTGAATATCCTGTGAACTCCAGCTTGCAGTAGTGTGATTTACTGCTGGCTCTCTCTTTGACACCCACTCATTTTTACCAAATTGGCAAAGAAACCCTAGCTCCTTGATTTGTTATATGAATATTGATATCAATCACACATACCTTGTACAAAATGAGCATTATTCTCATTTTCATATGGAGTCTGATTTTTAACCAAAAAAATAATAATCTCTCTATCAACTATTGACTTCCAGTATGGCATTTTGAGCATCAGACCCCATCCTGGAAGCAGCATAATCAATATGCCGTCTGCATCTCTTGCAGAGTCAGCAAAACATTAGTGTCTTGTGCCCAAGTAGATAGGATGATCGGATGCAAAGGAAGGTGGGAGTCATGTACCTTTAATATGGAGGAGGAGGAGGAGGAGGAGGAGGAGGAGGAGGAGGAGGAGGAAGAAGAAGAAGAAGAAGAAGAAGAAGAAGAAGAAGAAGAAGAAGAAGAAGAAGAAGAATTTTTGCAGGATCAGCTGTTCAAGCAGAGTTGAGAAAAACAGCATTTGACAAAGTTCCCTCTTCTTACACAACAGTTAAAAAACAGAAGAGCCTTGTCTTTGTATGTGGTCACCTGACTTGGAGACTCACAACTGAAAATACACCAGCTTCCAATGTTTTCGTACCAAGGTCCACATCATCATCATGAAGGACCTTGAAGCCGGCAGGAATCACCCATGGAAATGACCGCTTCTGAATACTGGTGTTTGTTTTTGTTTCTTTACATATGCCTATACTACATCTACATTGGCTCCCAGTACGTTTCTGAGCACAATTCAAAGTGTTGGTGCTGACCTTTAAAGCCCTAAACGGCCTCAGTCCAGTATACCTGAAGGAGCGTCTCCACCCCCATCCTTCTACCCGGACACTGAGGTCCAGCGCTGAGGGCCTTCTGGCGGTTCCCTCACTGCGAGAAGCCAAGTTACAGGGAACCAGGCAGAGGGCCTTCTCAGTAGTGGCTCCCGCCCTTTGGAATGCCCTCTCACCAGATGTCAAAGAGAAGAACAACTACTAGACTTTTAGAAGACATCTGAAGGCAGCCCTGTTTAGGGAAGCTTTTAAAGTTTAACAGACCACTGTATTTTAATATTTTGTTGGAAGCCGCCCAGAGTGGCTGGGGAAACCCAGCCAGATGGGTGGAGTATAAATTTATTATTATTATTATTATTATTATTATTATTATTATTATTATTAAGAGCACAGATTTCCGAAGTGGCTTAAACAGCCAATCCCTCTTCCCAGGGCACTCTGGGAATTGTAGCTCGGTGAGGGAAATTCTCAGCACCTGTAACAAACAACAGTTCCCAGGATTCTTTGGAGTGTATTCAATGTATGGTGCAAATGTAGCCAAAATGGTTGTTGTTGTTGCTGCTGCTGCTGCGGTGACCATGTTTGCAATGGGAAGAGGGAGCTTTAATTCCTAATTTCCTGTATTATTATTATTATTATTATTATTATTATTATTATTATTATTATTTTCTTCTTCTTGTCAGGGTCTAGTGCAAAAACAATAGCAAGAAGGAATTGGAAATCAAAGTCTCTCCTCCCTCATGGGAACAGGAACTGACACAGAGAGGCAATGCACATAAACTGTTTATGGGGAATTAAGCTACTCACAGAAACCTCACTGCCATTCTCAGCAAGAAACAACCAAAACATCAGAAGTTGTGAGGAACCTTTTAATTAGCATTGCAGAGGACCTTTACCAAATGAGACTGAGTTCTAAATAAAATTGCAGAAGGGTCTTTGGCACAGGGATGGATGTTGAAGAATAAAGCAGTATTTTGTGTGTCCTTTCTCTGCAACAGTTTTGGAACTGGGAGCTAAAAGCTAAAATTGTGTAAGACTGGATTTTATAAGATAAAAATAGTGGTGTTTGGAAACTGTGGAAAACAATGGTTCACCAGTGCTAATGGGACCGAGTATGCAAGAAACCCTCTTCTGCTACGTCAGTCTTTTCCCCTATTACATTTGCTATAAATCAAATGTAGATGGAGAGTTTTCAGGTTGACCCACTTATTTACTACAACATAAAAGGTGTTGCCAATGGGAAGGAATCCTTCTGAAGGCGAGGCCTGGAGTTTCATTAACTAAGTGCATGCCAAGACAAGAGGGCGAAGCTGCCTCCCTTGGGATAGAGCCAAAGCAAATATACTGGAATCTTAAAGATAAAAATGAGTTTGAAGGGGTGGGAGAAGACAGATAAAATCTAGTAAATGAGCCAGGAATTGCTGGCACCTGCATATGCTTTTCAAAGGAAGGAAACAGAAAAGTAGGAGTTTATTTCTGCTTCAAGCCATTTTTGCTCAAGCCCAATATGGAGCTTTCTTAGCTCCAAACCACAAATTGAGAATTATCTTAGTCATTGCTTTTACATAAAAAAATTTTAAACAGCCCTGCTCCCCACCATCCTATTTCCCCTTTGGTTGACCCCACTGTCAGGGGAAGGGATAGAATTGTGCCATGCTATATTCTTTTGTGGTATGCGGGTGGCGCTGTGGGTTAAACCACAGAGCCTAGGACTTGCCGATCAGAAGGTCGGCGGTTCGAAACCCCGCGACGGGGTGAGCTCCCGTTGCTCGGTCCCTGCTCCTGCCAACCTAGCAGTTTGAAAGCACGTCAAAGTGCAAGTAGATAAATAGGTACCACTCCGGCGGGAAGGTAAACGGCATTTCCGTGTGCTGCACTGGTTCGCCAGAAGCGGCTTAGTCATGCTGGCCACATGACCCGGAAGCTGTACACCGGCTCCCTCGGCCAATAAAGCGAGATGAGTGCCGCAACCCCAGAGTCCGTCACGACTCGACCTAATGGTCAGGGGTCCCTTTACCTTTACCTATATTCTTTTGTGCACTTCAATTTAGTGAAACAGTCTTAGCAATGTTAGCATTGGGGGAAGCAATTTTAGCAAGCATTGTAAGCCACCGCCTCAATCGAAAGACGGGACAAAAAACTTGGAAAGATGCCTGTCTTCCTTCCATCCAGGCAATGCTAGCAGCGTCTTCCTGGCCTATCCACAAATGAGGGCAGAAAGATGCACATTTGTGTCCTTTTTTGCAGGGTGGGGAGGGCCCAAATGACATGCATAAACTGGAGCCAGAAAATCCTGTTTGCATCTCTGTTTCTTAGTCTCCCTCGACATTCTTTATGTTTCTAACATCTGCCTCTGTGCCAGATCAAACGGTGTATGAGGGGCTGCATCTCAGTTTGCTAACCCCACCTAAGAGATTGCCAAGGAGGAACTGTGGCTCTCTGCATGCTGAGGACTCTGTGTCCTAAACCTCCTGAAGATTGCTCTGAATGGCTTCCTATGGATGTTAATGGGCATTGGAGACAGATTCGTGCCTCAGGGCTCCCCGCAGCTAAGCCCCCAAGTTGTAGGCATGCCTACATGGAGTTCTGAGTCTTATGTCAGTTTTGCAGTTGTTTGTGTGGTCTTGCTTTTTGCTAATGTTTTGATTTATGATTCAGTTGAATTGCGTGTTGTGATTTCCGACTGGTAGCTGCCTCGAATTTGTTTGAAGAATAAAGCGAGATCTAAGCTTCCCAAGCATATGAATGGATGAATAAATAAACAACAAGGCCTGTGTTGAATTGAGGGTGAAAGCTCAAAGAAGACATTGTGCTTCCCATATTCCCAGGGTAAGAGAGATGCAAGTTTGAAATAAAGGAAGAGCAAGTGACTTAACCAGGTACTGTAGATGATTTCCACAGTGTCTGTGGGAGGCTTGTACTATACTAAGCGCATGTACATGACAAAAAAGAAGCAGGGGGAATAACAGCTTTAAAGTGATTTTCAATTCTGGCATGTTAATGGAATCAGACAGCTGATTATATAGACATACACACATTTCCCATGAGAGACTCTGCCAATGCTTCTAAAACTTTTCCATTACGCTGATTACATCTCATAATTGTGTGTCAAGACCAAATCAATTTGCACTAATAAAGAAGTTTGGTTATAAAACCTCTGTTTCCCCAGGTTTTAAACACTTCCCCACCCTTTCAGAGAGAAGCTCAAAATGGCTTTCCTATGGTGGCTGTCCCACACAACCAAAGAAGCCATTGGTGACTACTGCCTTGCCCTGTATACTAGCACCCGCCACATGCTCGGACTCCCCCCTGCTGCGACAGTTGCCGCGTTACAGATCAAGAGGTTTCCCCCCTTTAAAAGTAGGAAATTGCAAGCGAAAATGCAGCCGCAGCTTCACCTGTTCCGTACTCCCACAGTCATGTAATTTGCCTTGGGCTGCAGTAGGTGAAGAGTGGCTGGGAAGAATGGAGAGGCGGACAAGAGCACTCTTGTGCCAGAAATGAAATCATTTTTTGGTGCAAATGTTGTGCCTTTACTTCTGACTTGCGTCTGGGCCAGGTGGCAAGTTCAGAGAGCTGTAATTCTCTCCAAGCAATAGCATCTCTTCACCGTTCAACCACCTCATTCCATGAAATCTAGCTCATCTGGAAGAGGATCTTACCTAAAGTTTTGTTCCTTCTCATACTCCGCATGTTGGCAGTTGAACAAAGACTCTTTGTGATATTAGAAGTGCTCTTTGACACCTGGCATGAAACACTTATGGTTGGAATATGACTGCAGTAGTTACTTTAAAAAAAAAAAAAAAAAACATTGCCAGTTAGTCTACAGTTCCCTGTTCTGAACACTGAGCAGGCTTCATTAAGAGCTGCACTGGCCCTGCCAGGCTCCCCTCACCCCTAGCTTTGGTGACTGTTATGAACTGGTAGGATGATGGAGAGGAGGAAGAGAATCCCAGCAAGGGGTGTAGCTGGGACTGGGACACACAGGGGCAAGCAGGGGACAGGGATGGGACTACTCATAGGGTGACAGAGGATGGTGAGAGGGTCATTGCACAGGATCCAGAGCAGCAGGCCCCATCGCCTGAGCCAGAGGGTCCCTGTCTCCACAAACATGATGGGCTCTGAGGCGTCGGGAGCAGCAGGAGGGGATCTCTAGGAGGCAGAGGCAGGCAAGGGCCCACAACCCAGCTCCCTAGCTGGCCAGGTGGGGCTCACTAGCTCTGGGAGGAGGGGTGTGATTCCTCAGCTGGAGTAGACTTGGAACAGGTGAGGGTCTCATGTCTCATCAAGCCCAGATGCTGCAGTCAGCAGGCAAAGTACAAAAGGGCAGCAGAGCTGAGGTGCCATGTCTGTTCTGTGGGATGTAACATAAGCAGTCAAGTACAACACTTCCTGTTTGCCCAGAGTGGATACGTGGGGTGTGTGTGTGACTCCATCCAGGAGGACTTCCTGTCACACCTGGTCTGGAGCTTCCTCCCCCTGCATCTGACCAGGTAGATGGGCGTGACCCTGGGAGACCCCCTAAAAGAGGCTGGTCATGCAGCCACCTTCTCTTCTTCTTCCTCTTGATGCCGTGCTCCCTTGATACTGATGTATTTTGCTGTCTGCTGGCTCTCAGCCACCAAGACATGGGCTCTTTCCCATATGGGATGAACTCAAACCCTTTACTGTAACTCTTAAGTTGAACCTCCCTTCAGTGATCCAACTGTGAACTGAATGTGAGTAAACTTCTTATTACTTTTAAAAGAAGCTTCTAGTGCAGGGGTCTGCAACCCGCAGCTCCGGAGCTGCATGTGGCTCTTTTACACCTTTGCTGCGGCTCCGGGGCGGATACTAGCGAGGAGAGGAGGCACATTGTACACCCCGACATAGGCGCCGACTCCTTGGGGCTTGAGGGGGCCCGAGCCCCCTCAAAAATTCGTTTGGGGGGGCTCAGCCCCCCCAATAATCTCGGGCGCCCCTCCAGCAGAGCGCCGCCGCCGCGCTGGTTCTGCCTGTCGACGCTTGGCGCGTCCGCGGCTTTTATAGGGCGCCCGGCGCGCACCAGCTCGATAACGGGCACCGGCGCGGCGGGGGGCGCCGGGCCGGGGGCGGCCGGCCTGTCTCCTTGGCAACCCCATTGAGCAGTGCCGGCTCCCCCCGGGAGGGCCATCCCCCCGCGCCGCCGATCGCCAACACCGCCGACGCTGTGGCTGCCCAAGCCCGAGCCAAAGCCTGAGCCCGAGCCAAAGCCCGAGTTCGAGCCAAAGCCCAAGCCAGTCAGGAAGGAAGGAAGGAAGGAAGGAGAGAGAAATGGGGAGGGAGACGAGGGAGGAAAATTGCACGTAGGGTGAAGAAAGGAGAAGAGCGAACGAGACGAGCTTCCAACCCAAAAAAGGGCTGGAAGACTGGGAGGATGAAGGATCGGGAAAGAAAGCGACGCCTTCCCCGCCCGCGACGTCGCCCACTTGTCATTGGCAGCGCAGCGGGCGCCCAGAGGGGCTGGGCACCGGCGCAGGGCCGCTCCGCAGCCGTGGAGGACAGCTGCGCGGCTAGCAAGGTGCGCCGCGTAGAGCGCGGCCCTTGTGTGGCCCGGTGGCCACGCAAGCTCGGGCGGGGACCCCCATGCGAATCTAAGACGGGAGAAGAGGGCAGAGCAAAGGGGGTCCCTTCCCCAACCTCCGGCTCTGAGACTTCCCTGCGCCCCAGAAAAGCGAAAGGATTTTCTCTCTTTTTTTATATATAAATATTTTATTAAGTTTTCAAATACAAAGTTAGAAACATACACTGAAGAAAAAAGTAAAAGAACAAGAAAAAGAAAAAAAGAAAAAGAAGAAAAGAAAACCAACCATTCAACACATTTTTTATATAACTAACTGGACTTCCTCGCATCTCCCTTACCCTGCATTCTTTATAATAAAGATATCAGCAAATTATTACCTTGTTTCGTACCTTATTTTGTACTTTTCAAATACTATACCTCTAAATTTAACATACTTTTCATCAGTTACTTATATCTTAAATTAAACATAGTATTACCTTAGATTTTGACCTTTTCTTACTTAAAATATAATTTCCTGTTTCCCAAATCTAATTGCTGAAGCTATAGCTTCCGAATCGTGTAAATTTTTAACATTCATACAACTTATATTGTTTTTGTAAATAGTCCTTAAATTTTTTCCAGTCCTCTTCCGTTGTTTCTTCTCCCAAATCTCGGATTCTGCCAGTCATTTCAGCCAGTTCCATGTAGTCCATCAATTGCGTCTGCCACTCTTCCAGTGTGGGCAAATCTTGTGTCTTTCAATATTTTGCGATAAGTATTCTTGCTGCTGTAGTTGCATACATAAAGAAAGTTCTATCCTTCTTTAACCCTTTCTGGCCAACAATGCCCAAGAGGAAGGCCTCTGGTTTCTTGGGAAAGGTATACTTAAATACATTTTTTAACTCATTATAGATCATTTCCCAGAAGGCCTTCACTTTTGGACAAGTCCACCGGAGGTGAAAGAATGTCCCTTCAGCCTCCTTACATTTCCAACATTTATTATCAGACAGGTGATATATTTTTACAAGCTTCACTGGGGTCATGTACCACCTATAAATCATTTTCATAATATTTTCCTTCAAGGCATTACATGCCGTGAATTTCATTTCGGTGGTCCATAACCTTTCCCAGTCCTCAAACATGATGTTATACCCAATATCCTGAGCCCATTTTATCATGGCTGATTTGACTGTCTCATCCTGAGTGATTTTCTCTTCAACCTGCCCTCCATCCTCTTGCGGAAAACTCTTTGCCTGCCCTGCCCGTATCTTGTTTTTGCTTTTTAATTCCACACACGCACCCTTCGGACTTCGTGGCAATCAGGCGCGCGGGTGCGTTTCCTAAGAGAGTGAGGACCCCCGCCTCCTCCCCACCTGCTCCCTCGCCAGCCAGCCAGCCAGCCAGCCGCGCGCCCTAGCCGGAGAGCCCCAGCCGTCCCCGTCGCGCAATCGGCTGGATCTCCCTTCAGCAGGCCGGGCTCACAACTCGGCCCAGGGCCCCCCCAGCAGCGGATCTCCGGCCCAGCTGAAGAATCCGGCAACAAGCCCCCTCCTCCCCAATCGCTCCGCCGAAATACGCTCCAAAACCCCCCAGATAGGCCGCCGGCCGCCAAGTCTCGTGGCGCCCTGAGCGAGGGTCTCTCCCCAACACCGCCCCCTCGAATTGCGTTCTCCCGGCTACCCGAGCGAACCAGCGGCAGGACCCCGGTATGGGCCCCCCCAATATTTTTTATAAGTCGGCACCCCTGCACCCCGACATTCCCCACTGTGGCGGGCGCTGTACTGGCTGTGACGTCGCATGGGGGCGGTGCGTGCACCCGCCCGCTACATTGCTGGTCACTGCACTGAAAGGGGGCATGTATGCTGGTCACTGTTTTGAAGGGGAGTGAAGAACACACACACACACACACAAAAAGGTAACTTGTTAATTTAACGTTTATTTCTATGAGGAGGAGTAATTCTGAGGGGTCAAACAAAGAAATAATAAAAAAGTGACAAAAAAGTTATTTTTATAATGACGAGTTTTGCGGCTCCCAGTTTTTTTCCTTCGGAAATGGGTCCAAGTGGCTCTTTTTGTCTTAAAGGTTGCAGACCCCTGTTCTAGTGTCTTTATTCTTTTTAGAAGGGGTGAAAGGGGACTTGCCAGGAACAAAGCCCAATCTGAACAAAGTCAGATTGGATTGCTTAGGTGAAGAGATTCAAACAAATCTACCAACTAACTTCCTTCTATATATTGGGGAATGCACTGACTGGACTGTGGTTCTCCAGGATGTCTGGGGGGGGGGGGGAGTCTTCCCCAGCCTTACCTGCAGGTAGCAGAGGTCCCTTGCATGGGACCATCATTGTATGTTTGCAAAGCAGATGCTCTACCACCACCCATCCCTATCTATGGCCTTTCAAAGTTACAGGAACCTTATTCAAGTCCTTGGTTTGAATGCAAAATATGAAATCTGGAGTCTGCTAATATCTCAAATCTTTTTTAAAAGCACATTTTGTAATTTGAAAACCTTAGTGAATCTGTGCTGCAGTTTCGGAAACCGGGAGGACTTTCCATGCTTAAGAGTCTAGATCTGGGCTGGAATAATTGCTTGAATTCAAAGACATGATTGTCGGCAGACAGTAAAGGTCAGACCTTCCAATGTCCCTATTTTCCAGGGATGTCCCTGATTTAGAGAAGCCATCACAGTTTCTGCTTTGATCCTAGAATGTTTCCTTAGGACATTTTTATTGGAGAAATGTTGGAGGATATGGAGTTATCCAACCCCCAAGCCATCTGAAGGCAATCCTGTATAGGGAAGTTTTTTAATGTTTTATTATGTTTTTATATATGTTGGAAGCTGCCCAGAGTAGCTGGGGCAACCCAGTAAGATGTGTGGGGTCTAAATAGTAATGGGATGTCCCTATTTTCATCGGAGGGTATTAAAGGTTGATGTTGTGCTCTTGGTAGGGGAAGAAACAATGCAAAACTTTTATTTTTAACAGCACTCATTGTCCTCCTTTGGTATCCAGCAAATGGGAAGGACAAATATTAATAGAACTATTTATCCAAAGCCAGCAAGGCAGCTACTGCTAAACTCAGTCCTGCTTCAGTAATCAACAGGATACATACAGGAATCCCAGCATAGGTCTCATGGGAGAAATAACACTAATCAAGAACGGGCAATCTCATATATTGGCAGTTACCATACAATTCTTGTAGAAAATGCTGGATGGGAGTGGTGGAGAGGAGATCATTATTAAATATCAGGCACCATGGAGTCCTCTCAAGAGTCAGGGACAGCTGGGGAGAATGTCAGGTTTTTTGGATTCCAAATACGGTACTTTCAGAAATAGATGGCTTGAGTGTGGGTCAATGTGACCCAGGTTACAGCCCGACACTGTCATTGCTGGAGAGAATGAGATTTCATCAGCTTGAAGATAGTAATTGCAGAGCAGGGTCAATGGAAAAATGAAGCAAGAGAAGTTACCGGAAGAGTAGAGAGCCATATTTTTCTATGTTGGTGGGAAGGGACTGATTTATTGCCTGCCTGATGGACAACATTTGGAGATAACTGCTTTCTGGTCAGAAATATTTTGATTTTAAAAAAGCACACACAAAACTTAAAGCAACAAGGTCATCCCCCCTTTTTTGTATAAAATAATCAACCTGACTCATAATCAACCTGTTTTATAGGAAGAGGGGAGAAATAAGCAGAATGACATCTTTTTGAACTCAGTTAACAAACAAAAAGGTAAGTGCAGGGCCCTATATTACTGCCCGCACTCCTGGCCAAGGGGAACGCTTTTGGACCACCGCTCCGTTCTCAGATTACCTTTATTCAGGGAGGTGGTGAGTCTGTGTGATTTCAGCTCCCATCAACCTAGCAGTGGTCAAGGAAGGTGGCAGCTGTAGTCCAGCAACATCTAGGGGATCACAGGTTCCCCATCTCTGTTTTACCTGCGTGTGAAATCTGCATGTCACAGTCCCGTTAAAGGTGAAAGAGAGGACCTTGGGGCTAAAGCTGCCAACTTTTGCAATGGCTTTCGTGCCTTTCATGACTGCTTGTTCAGCTGAGCTAGGGGGTCATAATGTTCATTGCTGTGCCAATAAAAAGCTTCATGTGATGTTGCTTTTATGGGTGCAGAAGATGACAGGTTGACCCTCCACTCTCATTTAGTTGGTAACCCAACCCATGGGCTTTACAATCTCCCCTGTAACTTTCATGTTATAAGGATGAAATTAGTTCTTTAAACTCAAAGGAATCTCTGGACTCCAGCCCCCTTAAATTTAGTTCTCTGTTTATAGGGTGTGTTGTGCCTGTTTAAGGATACATCTTGCCGATACTTCTCTTTGCATGATGGATTAGCAGATGTATGTTGTCGCTACCTCGACATTTGTGGCAGTTGATGACATCTTATGTTGACTTGATTTGTGATCACCTCCACATGGAGTGTCCAGGTAACAACACATTAACCTTTTATTGTCCAAATGGGAAAGAGGCATACCTGTTTTCACTATGCACAAAGAATCAGCCTGGCAAGCGTGTGATGCATCCATTTCCTCTAGAAAGTTACTAAAACAATTCATGAATGGAATAGGAAAGTAAGAGCAAGGACACCACCTTTTTCTGACAGGTTTGTTTTGACTTTTGCAATGGATAGTTTCCTGGACACAGGGAGCAATGAGGCAGAATGGGTAGAGAAACAGATAGAGAAGATGCTCTATTTGCTAACCTGGTACCCTTCAGATGTTTTGGATTACTACAACTCCCATCTATCCCTGCAAGAATGGCCATGTTGGCTAAAGCTGATGGGAGTCGTAGATCAAAACATCCGGAGGGCACCAGATTGGTAAAGACTGCTCTGGTTTGCTTTCTGCTCGTGGCTAGACTCTTATCTGCTCACTGTTTATCCATGCCAGGAGAAATGGCATGGCAACCCTAACTGGCAGACAGAAAATTAATTTTAAAGGAATAGTGCAATATCATTTGCCTGAGATGAAAAGATCATTTCATCGTTCGTATCTTTTCGTTGAGCAGTTAGACATTTCTCTGAGCAAAAAAATATATATTTCCAGCTCATGCAAAGGAAGGACTCCATGCAGTGGCTGTCGCTGTTACTTAAGTCAGTGCTTTTTTTTCTTTTAAAAAAATGTTTAGGGGTACTCTCATTTTGACTCAAGAAAACCACCATTTTATAGTTCAAATCGGGAAAAATAAATATAGTAAATGGACAAAAGTACAAAGATTCACAAATATTTTAGGGGTATGTTTACCCCTGTGTCCCCCCAGAAAAAAGCACTGATCTAGGTACATGGCCCTGAGAAACTCTCGTGCTAAAATTGGACAGAGGGGGAGGCAGCAGAGGTGGTGAAGAAAGGTACTGCAGGAAAGGCAGGGGCAAGAGTAAGGATGGATATGCAGAACTCTAAACATACATAGGCTTTGTTTCTGTAGGTGAGGAATAAAGGCTGAGCTAAACCCTGTGTTGAAGACATGGCTTTTGAGGAAGGATTTGATGGGAGAGTGGCACCATGTTGGATGCAATTTTGAGAGCACTTAAGATATAACTTCAAAGCAGAGAGTCAGTATATCATGGCTTGCTTTAATTACAAGCGGAAAATGCAAACCTCACTCTCCAAGACTGGGATCCTCTAATCTAATGCACTCTCAAGGAGCAGTGCCTCTGGTGGGTCTATTTATTAGTGCAGAGAGAGCCAAATTGCATGATGGCATGACACGCACTTTACAATGAAAAATGTTCTCCGGCTGCATTGTGCATTTCAAGCCAAGCATTTGACCTTTTTCTGAGCAAGGCAGATGCTTCCTTAAAAAGTAGCATTCCTTGTGCACCAATCAATTGCATTTTAGATCACATAAACTATCATCAAAGGAGATGTAGGATTCTTCTGAGATTTAGATAAATATAGCATACAGTGAGAAATAAGCTCTGTTAGTCTCCCATGTGTTAGGATCTGACATTTGTGAAGTATTGCTAACAAGGTCTTCAGTGTCGTTGACATGAGAAACTGCAATCGCTGCCCCAGTTTTGAGCTCACTTGCACTGTAACTATAAGGAGACATGGCTTAGAGGTATAGGAAGATAACCATGCCCTGGGCTCACAGAAATTCTCTGGATGCCTTCAGCATTAGCCTAGGCATCTGATAATGGTGAAGCTCTACACACTTGCCAGAGTTGATCAGGAAGGCGTTCCAGCAGAAGGGTTTTAAATACTTGCTATGCACAGCTGTGCGACGCAGAACAAGGCAATGTCAAATTTATCCTAACAGATAATATATAAAGATGAACGGCAGTCATTTATCAGTTGCCTCATCCAAATCTTCAATGAGCTTCTGTACTTTCTAAAGTTGCATAGGGCTAAAAGGGGGTCGGAGAATGTCCATGTAAGGCTTCTTCTATCTACAATGGTCTCTCTCTCACACCCCCCCCCACACCCAGCATCCTGCTGTAAAAATCTAGAGTCAAGCTCTAGTTTGGATCTACCATATTTTTTGCTCTATAAGACGCACCAGACCACAAGACGCACCTAGTTTTTGGAGGAGGAAAACAAGAAAAAAATATTCTGAATCTCAGAAGCCAGAACAGCAAGAGGGATCGCTGTGCAGTGAAAGCAGCAATCCCTCTTGCTGTTCTGGCTTCTGGGATAGCTGTGCAGCCTGCATTCGCTCCATAAGACGCACACACATTTCCCCTTACTTTTTAGGAGGGAAAAAGTGAGCCTTATAGAGCAAAAAATACAGTAGCTGGGTTAAGCTGACCCAAGTTTTGAATTACTCAGGACTGGAGCCAGGTGACATGATTTTGACTTGGGTGTTGCTAAGACTTTCAAGCAACCGATGCATTTCATGGGGTTAAAAAAAACCACCCAACCTTCTGATGTCTAAGACCAGCAGTGGTCAACATTCTCTACTCTAGACAGTTAGGAATAATAATAATAATAATAATAATAATAATAATAATAATATTTATACCCCACCCATCTGGCTGAGTGGTTTTAATGGGAAACAGTGCTCTATCTGCTGTGCACGACCTTGTCAAGTTTGCTGATATTGCTATGCTTTTTATTTGAGATGGTTATACTGTTTTTATATTGTCATTTTAATTGATGTAAGAAACTTTGTGTTTTTACATAGATATTAGGGGCTGTGTTCCAGGTTGCTTTTCATACATTCCCCACCCACTAGATATTTCCCTTTCCACCTCATGTTGCCACAGCCAAGCAGGATGGAGAGTTGGTCTGGCTGGAGGAACAGGACCAGAAGAAGGCCAGAAGTCCTGGCTAGCTGACCTGGGGACATGCTCCTGCTGCCACCAACACCTTATCTAGGCTGGCTCTTCAGTCTAATTGGTGGAGGAAGCAGAGGATAAGTACTTCTGATCAACTTCTTCCTTTCCAAGCTACTTCTCCTTTTGGGCCAACTCTTCATCCTAATTGGTGATGGTGGTGGCAGAAGCAACAGATTCCCATGTTGGCCAGAGAAGGAGAAAGGTAGTCAGTAGTAGCACTAGCTAACCTGGGGATCTGGATCCCAAGGGCATGGGCCCCAAGGCTAGCACACACAAGAGTTGGGGAGCAAGGCAGCTTCTGGGGTGCTGTTGCAACTAGTTCAAGCTGTCCCTTCTTGGTTTGATTGGACCACCCATCCCCACCTTTGGTCACAGTGTAGTTTGCAGTGCCACCTGTCTGTGGACAAGCGAAGTGATGACTATTTTACATTTTTAATGTATGTATAGACAGAAATAATGTGACATTCCTCTTGTCATCAGCCCTAATGATGTGGAATGACAGCAGGAGGCATATGCGGTTTCTTTATACGACTGCTAATTATAAATGACAAGACCAGCAACATAGTATAGTATCTGTGTAGCAGTGGAGTACTTTTATTCAATTAATTTGATAGAAAACAGATTATTTCACCCCCCCCATCCTAAAATAGTTTAACAGGCCCAAAACGTTCTTGAAATACATACAGTTTTTGATACAGAATATTTGAAGCAGTGGAGTGGCAACAGAACTGTCAAAACATTAGCAGGTAGCTCTGGACTTGATTGCAGCCTTCTGAGAATGAATATGCCACTCAGGAACCCACTGGCTTCCTGGTGGAGTCCCAGGAGGAATGAACTAGAACCTGAGAGCAAATAGATGTCCTGTGTATCAGCTTGCAAATCTGGGGAAATTAACCTGCTCAGGAAGGGTTTGAGAAGCCAGAAATTGATTTAGAGCCTTCAAATCAAGTTCTCAATCTGGGCAGCAAACTAATGACAAACCTGCGTTAAAATTGAATGGAAACTTTTGCCAAAGACTTTCCATTCTAATGTTTTCTGGCATTTAACTCTGGAAAGGCAGTAACAATTGGGCATAGACAGTGTGACAACAGTCCATTTGGCAGTGACTTTCCACCTTGACATGGTGGGCTCTAGACTTCTGTACTCACGCACCATCTCCCCTTACAATATTAGAGTACCAAAGCATAAAGTAGATTTGCTTTCACTTCTTTAAAAATGAATTAATCTCAAAACAATTCTAATTTAAGCTGTGTCTTACACTGTACTTGTTCTGTCACCCTTCCTTTTCTTTTGTTGCCTTGTTTTCTCTCATATTAGGTTCTTCCCTAATTTAGACAGTGGTCATAATCCATCAAGCGAATAACATTAGCATAGATGGGTATCTCTCACTGCCAGTTATGGAACTTGTTCTTCATAGCTGAAACTTACATATATATACATTTTTTTGTCCCGGGCATGGAAACTATTTGTCCATATGGTTTTGATTTAGTCCAAAGGTCAGTTTCAAGAAAACCTTTTGGATATCACAGTGATTTCTCTTTGTGCCTCTGGGGAGTGCATTTCCCTTAACTCTGAGGTGCTTTAACCCATTCCTATCCAGCCTTTCCTAAAGAAAGAACCCTCAAGAAATATTTCTGAACTTCCAGCTAACTAGACATATTGAATAAACAAAGTTCTGTGTTCAGCAGTAATGCTAATTAAAATTGCTCATCCTATTTCACTAGTTTGTTCTGAAGTTGAGAGGAACAATGTGCAGCTGCTTGGAGGAAGCACGGGAAACAAATATAATAAACAAGTTGGAATTAAATTAATATTTGACTGGATTCTATTGGAAGGAGTATCTAGAGCATAGGGGTTTATGAATAGGTCTTGCTTCCTGATTCAAGGGTTGGTGTTTAGTCAGTGAGTAGAGAATTGCCAGAGAGGGAGTGATTCCATTTATTCTTGAAATGAGCAGGGCTAGCCTAAGAGATCTTTCTGTCTGAATTGGAGCAGCTAATCCTCCCATCTCACTGGACAATGCATTGTATCCATGGCCAATCACATTATTTTGGCACCAGAGGCAGAACCTCCACTCCCAAAAGTCCCTCTTCACCCTCGCTGATAGCAGCAACAGTTTATAATAGATTTAACTCTTTGCTGCCCTTTCATGACCCCTTTTCCTAATGGCAGAGTTGTCTCTAGAATCACAGAATCGAAAGGGACTACAAGAATCAACTAGTCCAACACCCTGCAATGCAGGAATATTTTGCCCACTGTGGGGCTCAGGCCCATGACCCTGAGACTAAGAGACTCATGTGCTACTGATTGGTTTATGTTCCCCATATTATTCCCTTTAATCTGTTTGTCCAAGGCACTGCTCCAGAATTGTCTGTGGTAAGACTCTTCAGTCTATTCTGTAAGACTTTCATTTTTTGAAATTGAGTTCATCAGTTACAGTCACGAGACCAGCACTTTTAATGGATAGAGATCTGCTATAACATTTAAGTATCTGACCTTGCCATTCCCTTGTACTGTATCTTTTAGCTCTTCACTCTCACCAGGAGAGGTAATGACTCAAATTAAAACCAACATATACTGGCTTTTAAGTGGGTACTGGAAGGGAGCCCGGAAACTCAAGCAGAAGCTGTATGACTCTTTTGGTCTACTAGGCAGGGCAGCAGTCCATGTCCTCTGCTACATACTCACAGTAAAAAAAACTGATATGTGGCCTGTGAGCTGGTTCCTTTCAAAACTTCCCCCAGTGTCATATTAACTGTGTCCCTAGAAGCCTATATGGTTGTTGATAAATGCTTCTGGAATGCCGAATATTAGTGCTTCATTTATTGGATATGGGCTTGGGGGAGAACCCTTTAACTTTAAAGTAGTACTAATGAATCAGTTTTCCATGGACCAAACACTCTAGAGAGCTCCAGTTTTTTTATATAATTAATGTAGAAGGGCTCACTTCCTACTACGGATGTACCGTAAATGAGGCAGTCTGAATGCAGAGAAGCCCCATATGCTCACTGAGGGTTATCTGGTCTAAATCTCTCCTAGAAGGGAAGGAAGAAACATGGCTGGATCAAACCACATATCCATCAAGTCCAGCATCCTGGTTTCAACAGTTGTTATCCAGATACCTGCAAAAAATGAAGGCAACAGTTCTTTTCCAGTAGTATCTGGCAGCAGCTGGTAATCAGCACTATGGTGTCTATGGAAACAGAGGATCCATTTATCTCTCACAGCATAGCCATTGATAGATGTGTCATTGATAAGTCTCTCTAATCTGATTTTATCAACATCTAGGCTAGTTGTCATCTCCATTTCTTGTGGCATTGAGATAAATAAAAGCTAGAATATCTGATCCAATTTTATAACATTCACAACTGTATAAAAATTTGCTCAATTTATTTTAAACCTTGTGTAAAAGACAGTATGAAATTCCTAATGAAAAGATGTATAATTTTAAAATATCAAAATTACACCTTTCATTGCTTTGAGAGGTGACTTGTTTACCATCAAATAAATTCAAATGTACATTAAATTTCCTTTTCTTAAAATTACAGTTACAAAAGTACACTAACAGCCAAACTGTCTAGCTTAATATCACAATCATGCAATTGATTTTATACTTAAAGTTGGTCCAAGAATCTAGATAAATTTAAAACAGCAGCTTTTACATTCCTGTACAATCAGCTCTGTTAATCTGTAAAGGCTTAATATATAACATCGGAAACCCTAAAATTTGTAAAAATAAATCTTTAGCTTTATATTGCACTATCAAAATCATATTGGCCTACAGGCAATTATTTACATGCTTTTAAAACAGTTCATTTCTTGAGAATGAAAGCCCAAATATTAACAATATATATTAATACTATATTTGCTCTACCTTAAAACTGTTATTTGCCTCACCACATGCATCAGGTCAATGGCAGCTATAAGCTCTGCTATATTGTGTGTACTGTTTGGAGATCACCTTTCATCAGGTTTAATTAATCAAGATTCCCCCCCCCCCCATTTAGTTTCTTAGATGCCTACTACTAAAATTAGTCTTGAGGCCACTTACAATATAAAAGTATTTTAAAATATATATTATTTGCTGTACTTCCCTGGGGAATATCCATAAGCTAAACCAACAGTGAAGTAGTCTGTAGCTTTTGCCTGTAGCTTGTACAACCTGAGGAGACAGAGGCTGACTTTCTTAAGTCACCTCCCTTTGTGAAGACAGTATGAGACAGTTTCATTTAGACGAAGGCAAATATATACATCCTCAGATCTGACAGTCCTGACATCTTTCCTCTATCGAGTATTGTAAAAACAAATAAACATGAATACTGTACAAAATTGTTTTCCAGCAAGAGAGTATATTTCTATACAGAAAAGAGTGCACTTTTTCTTTAAAAAACAAACAATTCTACACCGTTCTAGGTAAGACTGTTACAGAATTAAAAGCAAAATGAAAAGCTTTAAAGGCACAGTCAGAGGAAAGCGAGTGCTACATTGGCTATACTTTTCAAGTGTTCTTATTCTAAACCAAAGCCTTCTGCATTTGAAATTCCAATTGTCAACTTCTGTTTCAGCTCTTTTTTGGTCTTGTAAGGAGGCAGGCAGAGCTGATTGAAGCAAGTGTGGGCAACAGGTAACCTAAAAATATTGTGAGAGAACACATTTTTAGTAAGAAATAACAACTGACTAAATTTAACTGTTGCTACAATTCACTGTTCCATGTGTGCAAATATGTATCAAGTGCTGGGAGTGAGTCAGATCCCATTCTTTTTAGTAGAGGGACTAGTCTTTGCTGAAAGGAATTCACACAAAATAGCTCTCTGCACTTAAATTAAGAAACAGGTATTCTAGTCAAAGGGACTGTCACACATGAGGAACTGAAAGCCAATATAATTGGGCCTCACAATTACAGCTGCAGCCCAATGTTAAGGGTGTGTCACTTGAATCACATTCTGCTATTATAATGAGAAACAGGGTGAGAGGTATATTTTATATGGTTTATAGTTAGAAAATGGTTCAATGCACTTATTTGAAACTTTCCAGTGTAGGAGAGGTAAGTGTATGGATGGTTTATGCCAAATTTGGGATAGAAATGATAAGAAATTGCTTATTTTTAATGAGTTAAAAAGTTGGACAGACTTTGGGAAGTTGTCAGGCCGTGTGTGCGCTTTTTGGTTACCCCTGGTTTAAGAAATTTCTTAATTCAGCTCCAATCGATGAAGCAGCACAGAGTAAAGTACAATGGTACCTCAAGTGAAGAACTTAATTCGTTCTGGAGGTCCGTTCTTAATCTGAAGCTGTTCTTAACCTGAGGTACCACTTTAGTTAATGCGGCCTCCTGCTGCTGCTGTGCCTCCGGAGCACATTTTCTGTTCTCATCCTGAAGCAAAGTTCTTAACCCGAGGTACTATTTCTGGGTTAACGGTGTCTGTAACCTGAAGCGTTTGTAACCCGAGGGATCACTGTATCTTTATAGCCACTGATTATGGAATCTGGAATAGCCTAGACCGCAGGTGGGAACACAGTACTAAGCCATCATTCTGATGCAATCCATCTACTCTCCCAATGGCTGTAATGCTAAGCCAAGGTTTAGTGCAGGGGTGGGGTACTGCATTTGGCCAGCGGTCCAGATCATTATCATTCCCACCTGTTGTGGGCAAGACTGATGCGCAGGCAGAGCCACCCACCTTTTAATCACCTGATGGCAATAAAAAGGTCATTTGGCATCAACATGGCCACAGGGGTCTTTAGAACCCCCTTTCAAAGTGCTATCTCATGAAGCCCTTTGGGCTTTGCAGGCACTCACAATCAGGCTGATTGATGGTACCTGCAAAAAACCCCTTTTGACTGAGCCAAGTTTGTACCTGTTTTCACTTGTAGGGCAGGTAGGTGGGAATGGCTTGGCCAAAATGGCCTCACAGGCCAAAAGGGAGGCCTGGCAGCCCTAACTTGGTCTGTGGATCAGAGGCTTCCCAACCCTGTTTTAGTGCTCTATGGACAAGCATGAATGAGCCTGAGCAAAGAATTGGACTTGCACATTTCCTTCTTCTTTCTCTTCCCACACAGCTGGGAGGACTTCGGCAAAGTTTAGTGTCACTTTTGTAGAATCTCAGCTTAGCATTATGGGATCCTGTTTCAAATAAACTGCTAAGTTTCAGAACATGTCAGCTGAAAACTATGGCCCATAAAGCTGGCCTATTAAAACAAACAGTGTTAGGATATAGTCTTCAGCAAGCCAACCTTCAAAAGGTTATCTGGTTATTTGGCTTACGTGAGTTAAACCAATTGTGTTTGCTTACAGCTTTAAATCTAGGGGGAATAAGTTTATTATAAAGGAACTCTGGTTTTAAAAAAGCTATGCAACTAACATAACAAAACGATACATTAATGAAAGAAAGTTATCTATTTAAGATACTTATATTCCACATTTCAGAATGATTTTCTCACAAGATGGTAAACCAAAATATATGAACTAAAGCAAATAATAATGTATACACAATTTAAAACAATCAATAACATTAAAATTGTCAGTACATTAAAACAATGGCCCACCCAGTACAGCCATTATAATCAGAATAAAAACAGGAACACAGTTCCACAAATGCAGGGCCACCAATGAGAAGGTTTGCTCCCATATGCCCCTCAATGTATTTAAAGTCAGAATAATGAAAACGGAAACAGAAGTTACCAATTTGTGGATGCTTCACTCTTTGAAATCTTGAAATTCAGGTCGGCCATTCCTCCTACAGGTACTCTGTCACTTCCTGTAGCAAAATGCAGGAGCTTCTTTTGAAGTTCAAGAGGAAATTCAAGTACTACTTCCCAGAAATACCTGCAATAGGCGTAAAATCCAGTTTCAGTCCCCATTGACAATTGGTTTTTATTGGAATTCTGTAGAAATTAGCATTAAGAATCAAGGGGGAAAATATGTCTACCGGACAGTAAGATCAGTTTTCTGGTAACCGTCATATTGCGTGTGCTTCTGAAGAGAATGCATATCCAGTTCAGGACTTCCACAAACTAGAATTTCAACCTCCTCAGGACGAAGCAGCTGCCAAATTATTGAATTTGAAAACTAGATCACACAAACTAGTTAAATAGTTAAGCAGTGGATTTAAATTAATTTAGTCCCATTTATTGTTATGAACTTAAATCATGTCCAGATTGACTGAACAAATTGATCAGCTTGTGAGTTAAGGTATATTACTAAGGTGTCACTAAACCCACTATTACTTTCCTGTACAAAGCAAGAAAAAAGAAAAGCACCTGCACATTGTCGACCATTCAACAATGATCCTTCTATTTATTGCATATATATCCTGCCCTATTTCTGAGGTGCTTATTGCACCCATTTAGCATAGGTTTTCTATGTCTGACTTCTATAGTGAGTTGGAATTTAGAGGTGTGGGGGAGGAAGTCTGCTGCTACAGAAACAATGTGGAAACTCAATGAGCTCACAAAACCTCTTCATATATTAGATGCTTTGATGTCTTGAAACTATTAACTAGTAATTACTCAATAGCATAAGGCATTATATATCTTCACTACTTAGTATTTTGTGGCACAAGGCACTTCAAGTTTATCATTTCTACATTATTATTCATGGGCAAACTCCATGCACATATTACACAATCTCTAGAGAATATAATAAATTCTTCAAACTTTTGTTTAGTACATTTTTCAAATACTTTTTGCTTTTTATTCTTACCATTAATGCATATGAAGCACAGACACTATGAAATCCATAATAAAATGCTGCAAACTGTTTGTAGATTGATTTGTTGAGAAGGAAGTCTACATAAAGTTGAACGTACTCTGAAAAGAAAGGAATTTTCATTTCTTTTGCCACACATTAATTATTAACATTTATTGCCCTGTATCTTAAACTGCACCACACTAAAAATATGCAGAGTTACTATATTATAACCTGGTGTGTTTTTACAAACCAGCTAAAATTAAGAAAATCACCTTAATATTCGCAAGTTTAATTATGAAATCAAATTACCTTTTCTATTCTGATTTGTAACTGCGATTTTATCACCATCAGGCTTTAGGTTGTAACATTTTATGACTCCAAATTCTTCTTGAAATACCTGATTAGAAATAACAGCATCAGTGTGCTACAGTGGTTAGTGTGCCAGTCTAGGACTTAGGAGATCCTGGTTTGAATAATCATTCAGTCATGAAGCTCACCAGGTATTTTGGGGCTACTCAGTATATCTCTCAGCCTAACTTACTACGCAGGCTTGGAGGGGAGTATTGTGTACATTGTCTCCTTGAAGGAAAGGTAGGGTGAGTATGAAATAAAAAACCCCTATATATACATACAGCAGCTGTATGTACACAATAGTCCTAGTGGGGGCTTTCATTCAATGCACACACATAACTGCACAATTAAAACGCTACCAGGATCCCAGTTAAGGAAAGGTTGGGATGGCTCATCAGTAAGATTGGGGGAAAACACCCATTGTTTCTGGGAATAGTATATGTCCTGAGCACTAGAGGGCAAATACTGCACTTCACTTGGGCGCCCACTGTAAAAAAGGAAAATGGATGTATTTTCTTTCTTTCTTTTGACCTGCTATCACAATCCCAAACCTCAGTCCCCTGCCATAATGGGAAAAATGAGAAAGGAAGAGCTTCAGTAACCACATGAGTTACAGAGGCAGATAAACAGAATGCAGATGACAGGAGGACCATGTATTCCAAGCTGCTGAGGGATACAATAAATTAATTGGCTATTCCTGGGCAGGAATATAACCCACTATACGGCTATCCATTAAGAAAGAACAATGAAGATCAAGTGCTGTAAAAGCACATGCTGGTATTTTACATGTCAGATGTCTATTTTACATGAAGTTACTAATTTTCAGAACTATTTTGTAAAGCTAATTTTCAGTATAATTTTGATACTGTTAGAAATAGGACATAGGCTACCTTTTCTATTTTATAATAATTGCTTTTCTATTATACCTGGAAGGTTGAATAAAAGTCTTCTTCAACATTCCCTTCATAGGAAAGAAGTTCATTTAGCCCATGAGCCAATTCCTGAAAGCAGAAAAAAAGGTAACATTTGTAGTATATAAGATGTCCTCCTTTTCACCTAAATCTCAACACAAAAAGTACAGATCAACTGGGAGCGCATACTGATCATACTGTATACTATATGTATGAATTGCTGCTTTCCTCTTTAAAACACAATAGCTTAAAAACCTAAAAGAGCCTGCTGGATCAGGCCAATGGCCGATCTAGTCCAGCATCTTGTTCTCACAGTGAACATCAATGGTATATCACAAACAAGGTGTCATTTGGCTCTCAACTGCAAACCTTCCAAGCATGGCTGAAGTCTAAATTGCAACTTTAGCTTACGATTAAAAAGTCACATGGCCCATTTGTGACAAGCATAAAGCTACTAAAAGACACAAGCAGTAGTTTTAAATATCATCCCTCACCACTGGTATATGTTTCCTAGCATCATAACATGGGCCTTAATACAGTTACAGATAGGTAGCCCTGTTGGTCTGCCATAGTCAAAATAAAAAAATTCCTTCCTGTAGCACCTTAAAGACCAACTAAGTTACTTCTTCACACTGAAGAAGTGTGCATGCACACGAAAGCTTATACCAAGAACTAACTTAGTTGGTCTTTAAGGTGCTACAGGAAGGAATTTTTTATATGGGCCTTAATGTGTGAAATTTCTAATAGCAACCTGGAATTTGTCTATGCTTGCAGAATATAAACTGTATTGCCACTATGTAAATGAAGTCTGAAAATGCAGTCAAAATCAGTGTTGAAGAATATAGACTGTGGCTGGAAGCTTGGGAAACCCAAGAAAATAATAACACAAGAATTACTATTTGCAAGTGTTCTTTTAAAGCATTGTTTTATACTTACCGGCATTACCCGACATAGGTCATCAATAGTAACGCTACCAATTCCTACAGGCGCATTCTGATCACTTGGTACAATGGGAGGACTAAGTAGCTTTTTGTAGCAGCATAGTGGAAATCGAATATCCAGTGTGATACTGTTATAGACAGCTAGTCCCATTAGCTAGGCGCTGGATGTTAAGCTGAAAATCATACTCTTGTCATAAGGTATCACAGTACAGTTTGAGTTGTGTGTGAACAGAAACATTTAAAGAGGACTTGTAAAAACTGAATGCAAAATTATAAGATATAATGTATAGTCTACAGAAAGTATGGCTATTTAATGAATTCAGCCTTGCAATCTGCCATTTGATTTGAAGTAAGCAACAACTGGTTCAGCTGAGTATTTTGGAAGCAAACTGCTGTTCTCTCTCTCTCTCGTTCTTTAGTCACAAAAATATATGTTAACATCCACTGTACATAAACAATATAAGAAAACTTTAATGATTTGCTATGAAAGGAAAAACAACAATTCATTTAAAAGTTCAAATATTTGTGACATGGTTAATCTGCTGTGTACACAGCACCTTCTAGTGGACAGGAAAGGATACAGCACCAACCAATCGGAATTCAGAGTAATTATCACAGTTCAAGCTGCTAAACCAATGACAGTGAGAGTCCTTGTGATATGTAAACATGCCTGTAGAATAGAACAAATATTTTTTTAATTAAAATTATATCACTTGTGCCCCAAATAGAGTGTGATCTTACCATGATCTAGAATTCTTGAAGCCCTGTTGATTTCAAACAGACCTAGAAGTATGCACCTTTAACCGGATTCTGCTTCCAAATTTATTCAAATGTTTGCTTGCATTGACTGTGTTGTCAGGGCGTTAGAAAGCAAATTCCTTAAAACAAATTTCTCTGCCCATTTCAGATATTGTCTTTCCCTTTCATATAATTACTTTTCATCATTATGAAAATTTAAGCCGGAAGTTGAAATGGAAAAAAGAGTGCCATAAATCTAACAAACCATGAAGCTATTAGCAACATACTAATTTACTTTCTATCAGAGCTCTTTTTTGACCCAGACAGGTCCATAAATGGGTTACAAAATGATTAAAAAAAACAATATCAACAACATCTAATAAAAGAAAAAAAGCTATACAGGTTTATACATTATTAATATAAACTGAATGACAAAAAAGAACATTTTTTTCCAAAAACCCCCCCTCAATAATTCAATAGATTCCAACTCCCTCTGTAATAAACCATTCTTACCCATAATCAGAATACTAATAAAGAGAAAGCGAACCTACTTGCAGAATACCATAGCTTCATTATAACCACTGAAAATAGTTTTTCCTGCATTTTCATCCTCCACATTTTCCACAGTAGAGAAATATGTAACAGGGCCTAAGTATGCAGGCTGGTTCATACTGGAAGCGTAGATCTATGAGGTCCCAGATGAGTAAGTTAGTACCAATGAATTCTTGGCACAAAGTTGAGTTAATTTAAATAAAAATCCTCTCCGCTTTGCAATTCTTAATTCTTGTCTGACTAGTGGAAGCGATAGAAGAGCTTCAGTTTAAACACTCACCATAGTCTGGATGAAAAATTTGTCGAATTAGAAGAAGAAACCATTCTTTTGTTAGGCCACCCATGTCAAGACCAGCTTCTCCTACAAATGTAACTTTCAATTTCTTTTTCAAATCTGCTCTTTTCCTTGTCAGCTGTTTAAAAGCACACATATATAAATTAGTAAAAAGAAACATTAAAAAACCTTTTAATGTTATGCCTTTTATTTAACATGTGAAATCAGTTTATTATTTAACTCAGACATCATAAACACATCTTATTAGTCTTTGAGGAATCAATAGTCCATGAATGTGGGACTGCATTTTCTTCCTATGCTGAATCCTTTGATAATATCTGAATGCTATGGGAACAGCATTGTGATAGTTTGTCCTTAGAAGCGTAGGAGAGTGAAGGCAGGAATAGAATGTGTGCATTTTCATATTGTTTCATATTGTTTCTCTTGTTGACTATATAATCTCCAAATGGAAATACAGTGGTATCTCTGGTTACGTACTTAATTTGTTCCGGAGGTCCGTTCTTAACCTGAAACTGTTCTTAACCTAAAGCACCACTTTAGCTAATGGAGCCTCCTCCTGCTGCTGCACCACCGCCGCGTGATTTTTGTTCTCATCCTGAAGCAAAATTCTTAACCCGAGGTACTATTTCTGGGTTAGCGGAGTCTGTAACCTGAAGCGTATGTAAACCGAGGTACCACTGTAAGTGGCTGGTATACGTAAGATTTTTTTGCCACTGCCTGGCTGCAGTGATAGTGTATTAAAACATTTGTCACAGTTGATTGCACAGTACGGTCATCATTTCTGAGTCAGGCCCTATGCACTGAATTAAAAAGAAGCTCTTGCCAATGTTTTGCAAAACTGCAAACATGTTTTATGATTTAGTTATTTATTTAAACTACTTCTACTCTGCCCATAAACAGAAACAAAATATAAAAAACAATTTTTGTAATACAACTTAAAAGCAGTAACAATGTGTGATCTATAAAAGCAGCATAAGATCATTTGGCAGAGATAAACGTCAATATACTGGTTGAAAAGACCATGCACTTTCCCCTCCCCTCCCCAACAACCTTCACTTCAATGCCAGAGCTGAAGATTTGCCAAAACCAGAGTTTCCCTTTACGACTGAAATGGGAAAATGATTTAATACTGAATTACACACCAGGTTATGAAACCAGACAAGTACCTTCAGGTAGATTATATGCATGTGCAGCTTAGAGGCATCTTTCAAGAATTAATATAGAAATAATTCTGTATACCTCATCTAGTGAATCGCTAACTAGGTGCATTCTTCTCACTTTCACATTTAGAAACAACATGTTCATGTCAGGCCTCTGCCTCCGCGAGACTTTGTCCACAAGGCTTTGCTGTTTAGAATCCAAGACAGAAAACAAAAGAATTAAGTACAGTATATTATCATCTATGTCATATGTAGGACTCTGAACTAATGAAACTTCTTTCTGAAACGGTGTGGTTTATACAAAATATTGCAGAATAAACTATGCAATACTTAGAATAATAGTGTTTTCCACTGCCAATTTTAGATTGGGCAATCCTGCAAATTCTAATTTTTCTCATAGTCACTGCCCAATAATATAGAATATTCATTATACTGATTTTAATACAGCTTTGAATTAAAGCATTAGCCTTGTAGCCATAAACAAGTACATGGAATTCTATGTAGGTGAGTGAGTGGGCTGATGGAGAAGCAGAGGAGCCAACTCCTAGGGGCTGAGGTTCCTTTGCGCCCCCCTAAAATATTTGAGGGGGCTGAGCTCCCCCAAAGTTGATGGGCATTGCCATTCAAATGGTGTACGTGTGCCATGTCATGTGATCAATTATGTGGGGCGGTGCTTACCTGGCCCTCCCCATATTTTATTCAAGTTGGCACCCCGTGGAGAAGGGAGGGGAAACTCTGACCCTCCTCTGCACCCAGCATAGAAACAAAGTAGCTTGTCAGAGGGTGGAAGCCTTCTCCATGTCCAGAATAAAAATGCTGCAAGTTGCCTCAGGGGAGATGGAGCTCCGACTCTCTCCTCGATCAGCACCCAGGGGACTACTGAATTTTTTGGTAGCCTAGTAACATTTGTGGGCATATTTATGAACCTGTTTTAATACATTATATATTTTAATAAAAAAAATACTTACCCGTGCAATATTTATCATCTGTTGTTCAGAATCTTTTTGAATAATAACCTTTTTTGCTGCTATAGAAATAATAAATGGATATTGACAGAAGGAAAACCTGAAACAGACAGAGAAGCATTAATTATATTACTTTCAAAGTGATTATATTAAACACTATGAATTAGAGTAGCCAAATACAACAAACAAAAGTCCTAAAGCAAGGCAATAAGGGACTGCCTAAGAACCACCCATATCAAGACCACCTTGTCAAAATATGGAGGCCACAGGTTCTCCAGCCCTGCTTTAAAGTGCTGAGCTGTAGCTTGGATTAAGTCCTGCTGTCTTTTTGGGGGAGGGAACAAGACCAGCTTTTTGAGGAATCCTCTCTCATGGCAGAAAGTTGTCAATCTGAATCTTACCTCCTTCCATCCCAGAAAAACTGAAAACCCATCCACCCAGGCTGTTGCCACAATATTGATTCAGTCTGCAACCCTGCCCCTATATTCCTGTTATTCGTGAAACATGGAATATTAGCTATGAACACACTTTTGTTCGTGTGGAGAGTTTGTTGAAGAAGGCAAAAGGAAGCATAAACAGATTAGCAGAGAATAACTGATATTTTGAATTAAAAAAGAAAAACATTTATTAATAACATGAAAGCAATATGTATGATATACAGGAGCAGCAAATAATATTAGCCATGGAATAGAACTGCAACATGCTGGTTGCATTAGCCCAGCCACTGAAATGAAGTATTGTCAGCCTCAGTATGCAAAATATAGGACTTCGTTGCTCTAATAAGATTTCAGTGTTTGCAGTCTGTTGCACATTGATGTTAATGCTTCAAAGCAGTCCATATTAAGATGAACAATGATGAAGAACAGAACTGCCCGAGGTCTTCTGAAAAGCTGCTGTGAATGGGCATACACATTGCTGAAAAGTATGTCTGAAAAGTACAATATTAGCTACTTAGAAAACATTTGAGTCATAAATGGGTGAAGAACTGCACATTAAAACTGGGGGGAAATGAAAAGTTTTTGTCTAATGTACACGAGTTTGATAACCTAACATTACCTATAAATTATTGGAAGACAATAGTTTTTGAAAAACCATTGTTTTTAAAATATCTTTAATTAAAAATGATAGGATGACCACTATAGATGATGATGATGATGATGACAATAATAATAATAATATATTTATACCCCATCTGGCTGGGTTTCTCCAGCCACTCTAAAATGGATAGAATGGTTCATTTTAGTAAAAATGGAAACCCTGAAAATATTGCAACAAAAATACAGTCAGTGGTTGATAACACACAACCCATGACATTTAGTAGCCTTCAACCATGGTACTAAACTCTTAAAAAATTCTTACCTTTGAGAATTTCCATAACATTGCCAATTATGATATTCTTCCATGAGATCAATATGATCCAGTGTAGAATTATAAAAATCCATATATGGAACAATAGAAGGATTAGCTAGACTATTTGAAGTATCTATAAAGATATATTTAAATATGAGTTTTCAGAAATGACAGCCAGCTTTCTTTAGAGAAATGAAATTAGACTTTTTATTTAAAAAACCACAAAAATAAGCAAAATATACAGTAAACGGCCAGTCAGCCCCTGAAAAAATCTTAACCTATGGAAGTAAAATCATGGCTGCTGGAAAACATAACTAATCTGGGTGCCTTTGGTTTAGCTCTTTTCCCCCTGAGCTTTTAATATCTGTGCATTAGATTTAAAAACTTATTTGTCAAACAAAACATCTACACAAAGATTAATGCAGTTGTCAGTTTTATATTCTTAAACAACAACCAGAAAATTAAATCACTGCAGTAATAGAAGTGATTTACTTATCCTGACATGCATTTTTTATTTCAGATGTATTCTATACAATAGGCTAAGCACTGGCAATCTGTAAATTTTCCAAGCCCTTAACTGACTTGCTACCATAATCATGTAAGGTTCCCAATTTTTGTTCAGATGGAAGGTGTTAGCAATAGAACGTTAAGAACAAGTGCACCTTCTGTGAAGGACGTGAAAAGACAGTTCCAATGCAAAAGTTTCTATCCAACTTCAAAGGGGTGTGTGATTAATGGGTTCAGGGATGCCAGAGCTGCTGCTGCTGCTGGCACAAGGGAGTCCTGCCACAGATGACTGGGCCACTTTTGCGAGAAAGGCCAGAGACATCTATGTAAAACATAGATTTGTCCTAACAGACAGGTAATTGACTGCACATCACTAGTTTTACTGCCTGGTTGGAAAAAACACCACACATTATATAAGAAAAGCATCGTATTAGAAGAAGGAACACAAACTAATTGAGTCTGTGGAAACCTACTAAATAAAGACAACACTTTGGCTGCTGATGGAATCCACCAAGAACACTTTTCCAGAGGAGGCAATTCTTCAGGCTTTGCAGGAAAAAGTCGCAGAGAAATAAACTGTAGCAGCCTGTCCAGCACTTGCTTGAATCTCTTCTGTGATATCCTATAAGAAATATACTGAAGTCATTTTTATGATAGAAAGCAAACTGTAGAATGTTAGTGGAACTCATAGCTTTTTATGAAAAGTATTTAATAGTTGACAAATTTCTATTGAACTGTACTAAAGTGGTATGGGGAATAGTTAGCAGAACTGTTAACTTTTTCTGTGGGCCAGTTCTAGTCTGTTAGTAGGTATCAGATGGAACTCTGGAGTAGATTAGGCATAGAAAAATATAGTATAATTTGTGTATTTTATAGTTGCTACAAATACTGAACCATGTTCCATTGACTGCCAGTAGTCCAAAGGTTTTTTTCAAAAAATTAAAGAGCTGACCTAATCAGAACTAACATATTACAATAAAATCCCATTAGCAATGGAAGCACACACTTTCTAATTGTAAACAATAAAGAATGATTTACTTTTTAAACCAGTGAATTAGGAAGTGATGATCGCCTTCTGTTAAGGCAGCAATCTGTCTTAGCAAGTGAGCATAAATAACAAATGTTGACGTGGTACTAAATAGAGGATTCTGTAAAAGATTAAAAACACTGTGTTAGTATTTTGGTTGTAATTTATTTTTATTACAAAAATCACCATAGTAAGAACTGATTGCTTCTATTTATTTCTTTATTTATTATTTTTATACCACCATAAAATAAAATACATCAAAGCATCGTAATGCAGCTAGCATGATGGTTTGAATGAATGGGTCCAGAGTGTGGCTAATGTTTCATTTAGTGCATGGGTGATCGTTGCTGCCTTGAAGGAGGCAGTGGTGGGGCCTCTCCTAAAGAAACCAGTCCTGGAACCCTTGGCCAGAAAGGACTATTGACCAATCATAAAAACCTCTTTCATGGGGAAAGTGGCAGAAAGAATTATGGTGGGGCAGCTGCAACCATTCTTGGATAATATGGATTTTTTTAGACCTGTTCCAGTCTTGGTTCTGAGCTAGTAATGGCACTGTGCTGGCCTTGATTACTCTGATGGATGACAATTACAGAGAGGGATAAGGGGAGTGCAATATGGGAACTGGGGGCACTGTATTACAGCGTTTTGGGGCCTAGAAATGAGACTGAGTCCATACAGTAGCACTGGGAGAGTGCTTTTCAGCTCCTTGGAAGTTATGCTATGATGTGCCACAGGGCACTATTCTATCCCTAATGCTGTTTAATCAACACAAATTTAATTGACATGAAGCTGTTGGGAGCGGTCATTAGAAGTTTGAGGTCAAGATGCCATCAGCACCCTCATGACACTCAGCTCTTCGCTTTCCCTTTTCCTCCACCCTCCTCACTCTTCTCAACTCTACCTTGCACACATCTCACACATTTTCATATCTTTTCCTCTCTCCTATTGTGCAGCCTGCTTTGCACACATACCCCATTATCACATTTACCCCCTCTTTCCTATCTCCTCTCCACCTGTACACATACCAGCCCCATTTTTATGCCACGTCCTCTTTCCTTTTCTGCAGCTTTTTTGCACACACGTCATGTTAATATATGGTACTTTATCTTTAATATTAATAGACACTTAAGAGCAAGTTTGTCCATTAGCTTATTCAGTTAGAAAATGTTAAGCTCACTTGATGGATGTTGTACATATATGGGTGTACAACATGAAGTTCCAGATTCAGTGTAGTCATTCAGAATAAATACTGTACTAATAAGCAAAGTATGTCTTATGACTGATGGCACTAAATCTGGAACGTCATGTTGAAGACAACACAAGCAGGAGTGAAATATATGACTGTGGGAAGGTACTATGGAATATTTGAGGGTTCCACATCCTTTATCTCTCTCACATGAGGCAGCTGAGGAATGGAAGAGAGAGTCGTTTAAAACGTGCCATTTCCCCCTCTTTCAGTGTTTCACCCTCCTTGCTGAACTCATTCAACAGCAGAAGTTTGAGTAAAGCTGGGGTGGAAGAAAATCGAGATGAAAATTGTAGTTTTAAACAATGGCTGAAGCTTGAGTAAAACAGGAATGGGGAGAAAAAACAAACCAGCTTTAACAAACAGCAGAGATGGGCACAACACAGAAACTAACATCAGAAAGATAACAGATCAAGACTTTCCCAACTCCCTTCTCACTGTACTCACACACTGCTTTCAACAGCTACTTCCCCCCATGTTACCCCTGCTCACGCTTCTCAAACATCTGCTATTGTTAAAATTGTCACATTTCTTCTCTACGTTTGTCTCCATCCATGTTTTACTCAGCCTCTGCTGTTGTTTAAAACTTTTATTTTTCTCTTTGTTCCCACCACCCCTGCTTTACAGGAAGTTCTGCTGCTGTTGTTCCTTGTCAGTATCCCTCCCTTCCCACTCCCATGCCATGGTGACTGGTGTTGTGCAACCTGCTTTCTCTTTTACTCCCCTACCCCATGCAAATCCAGGCTTGTGATAAAGCACTTCAAATCCTCCAATTATTGTTGTTATATATTTATTTATACCCTGCCTTTTCCTCTGATGGGACTCAAGGCAACTTACAGATAAAACAATAACTGTTAAAAACATAGAAAAATCAACCATTAAAATACAATTAAACATTGATAGAGTTAAAACAATATAAACATAGAAAATCTGCTTAAAATGAGGGCTGCACTCTGACTTCCTGCAAATTCAGGTTTGTGATGAGGCACTACAAATCCTCTAATGACAGTGAAATAACTGCCTAACATTTTTATGTAGATAGGAAGAAATGGTTACTTGTAAATAAATTTCACTCACTAGGACACCAATGTGCTAATTCAAGCAATAAAATTCTATGCCTACCCACTTACAAATACCATTACAAGCAGATGTGCTGATATGCCTTTTCAAATAGCAAAATTAACTTGGTTTGTGTTTCCTTGGGTCTCTTGTTCCTCACTGTTGCTGTGCTACATGTTGTGCGTGAGCACTGCAAACATACAAAGAGCCACACAGGAACAATTAGGGGCAAGTCAAAATAGCATAGAACAAAATGAACGTCAACAGAAGGGCTTCAATGGTGCACTTATTCCTTGGTAATAAATAAAGGGTTCTTTTCCTACCTGTATTAGTACAAAATATGCTCTAAGATCATCTTTTGTACGTGGCCTGAAAGCAAATAAACGGTCCTAGAATGAAACATACCATTTCAGCATGTGTGCATGCCATAAATTTATTTAACATGCAATTCCAACTCCTTTTTCACCTGTCAGGATGTATACATGCAAGCACATACACAAAAACTATGTAGTCTTTCCACATTTAAGTGTATAGAGTAGCCTACAGCTTCTAGAATATGACTTCTAAACTGTTAAAGTTTTACTATATCAGCAAAATTAAGGAAAAAAATGTTCCAATTAGTTACATATGAAGAACTCTTTAGAAGACGCAACATTGCTTGCATTTAATTATATGCTAACATAAAGCATAACAGGTTGCTGTTTGAGAAACACAAGTCCCAAAGATAATTGTGTGGTTCTACCTTGCAGAAATTCACTATGTGGAATACCGTAGACTTCTTACAGCGGCTAGATTAAATGTCCTTGACTCTGCGATATTGTGGGGAAGGTACAGGGGAGTACCATAGCCCAGAGAACCTGTCATTGTGCCATGGGTGTGGTTGAGTCCACCGAACACATTCTCTTGACTTGCCCTTCTTATGCAGAGCTTAGACAAAATTTTATAGACCCAGTCCTATGTCAATCTAGCTTCCTACCCGGAGAAAACCAGGTTTTACATTTGCTGAATAACGTCACTAGAGCTATACCTTCCTTGGTGGCCAAATTTCTTTTTTTAGCTTTTAAGCGTCGCAAGACTATAATTGAATGTATTGATACGGGGCTGTCTGTTTAGCCCATTTTAGTGTTGACTAAGTTCTAAAATCTTCCTGGAGTTTTAACTGTGTACTGACAAATGTATTTTTCTTTTTTACTGACGGTCGAATAAAATGATTGATTGATTGGTTGTGTGGTTCTCTCCATTATGACCTATATTTGGAACAAACCTATCTACAAGTGTGCAGATTCATAACTTAAAAGCTCTGTGCACAAAATGCAAACTTGATGGAGATTTCTTGCTTAAGGAAAGTATTTTGTACCCATTTCTGTGAGCTTTCAGTTACTATTCATGCTTGCTTGAAAATAGTACCGTTTATAATCAGTTTGGACACTGTAGCTCAAAAGGCCATGAGAGAACAGGAATAAATCTAATGCCCAATGAATTCTTTGAATCTTTCTTCACAGCAAAAAATGTAGGCCAGATATGTGAAAGATTGTTTTCAAGGACAGTGTCTAAAGAACCAAATCAAACAGTGTCAGGGCTTACTGACAAACATTAACATCAAAAGAAGCAGCAGAGGCTAGTAATAAACAGCAGTTCTCCAAAAGAAACAGAGGGTGCAATTCAACATAAGGTTAAGTGGGATATGTGCAGGCAGAACAAGTCTACTTGTGCAATGGGATTTCCCCCATGTCTGCTCATCCTAAACATCTTCTGGGGTTTCCCCCAACACTTCAGAGCAGATTTAGGGGGTGCAAGGAGAGGATGTGGGGAGGAAGGAGAGCGAGGAATGTCCCTTTGCCTAAGTGGACCTCATTTTGCTTGTGCAACAACTTAGTTGAATCTCACCCAGAATCGTCAAGGTGGGGTATGTATTGAGAGTGGTACCATTTAACATTTGTTATCCTCCTTGAGTTATGGTGTGCAGTCTGAAGATCACACCAAATTAAAGAAGAGCCCCAAAAGGATCTCTCCATACAGTGTGAATGTGTGGCAAAATGGCAAATGAGAATCTATGTTGTGGGAAACAAGGGGGCAAACCCGAGAAGATGTGCCTTAAGGGGCTGAAGGATTTGATAATAATGCCAAGTATAACACACTTTCTAATGGCTGTGAGTTGACACTGGTATCTGTTTCTGCTTTGTTGAGTCCTGGGGACATTTTAGGCATCTGTCTGAGGCCAAGCACACCAACAGCCCCTGGACTAGTATAGAGCTAATTTCATTCCCATTGAGTCATTAGGCATGTAAAACGTGACTGGTTCCTTTAGGAAGCTGGATGCTGTACAAGATGGACCTTTGGTCTGATCTAGCAGAGCTCTTCCTCTGTTTTTAATATTTAAATTGTGATAATACATCATTCTGTAATGGAAGGATATCCTCAATCTCAATTAAGTCCACACAGAACAGAACAAAATTTGCTGATATAGTTTAATTTCTCATTGGAATCTTCATTTGAGGGGCTTGTTTTGTTGTTCTTTATGTCCAAGTTTTTATTTTTAAGCTTCACCTAGTTTAATTAGGCATTTAAAAAAAATGATTGTATGCATGATTGTTTGGATGGAGAATCCAAAGAATTTTGAGGTCAGTAGCAGTATACTGGAATCTAGCATAGCACTATAAAATGATATGAAAAACTATTGACTTGTTTTAAATGGGTCACTTCATTCTTCTATTATATACATATGGATAGTACAAATAAATATGACAGTATATTCTTATGGCAGCATGTTATGCCTTTTCAGTCCTACAATTTACAAACCTTTTTCTGCCCTCATATATATTGTGTGCATCTGGCAAAAGAGTTATTGTTGACAAAACCTAAATGAAGATGTTCAAGCTAGGACTTGGATGTTTGGGCTACAAGTTACTAATTTTCCAAAATTCCATCTCAGCAGAAACTCTAAATGACTTGCACAATTTAAATGTATATAGAAGTTATAATTACCCCTTCCATTCCTGTAATAAACCATTAATTATTCCCTTGAGGACACACTTCTGGATATCTTGAGGCTAGAACAAATGAAGAAAGAGAGAGAAAACCCACAACCAGCATTTTATCACAGAAGCAAATTCTACAGATATCATTATAGTCCTCTAGTTGGATGATGATAAGACAATGCTCTTGTCAAAATAGTTTCCATTCTTACAATAAAACACAAGTCATTATTTTAAAATTCAGGGGAAGAAATCCTCAGTATTTTCAAGCCATTTATCAATTTATTGCTTAAATCTCCTGTTGGTAGTCTCTCTTCTAAGTTGATAATTCCTATTTTTTCTCATATGAACCCCATCAAACTATTTCTTTTGTTTCCATGTCTTTATATCTCTTTCCAACAGGGATTATCAGGGACATGTTTGTCTACTGTACCATTGGGTAATATAGCTCTGAATGTAGTTTCTGGTCTCCCATGTATAGGCTATCACATGACTGGCAACAACAGGCAGCTTTTACCCCTTCTGCTATCTGGTGGTGAATGGTTAGTACATTATTGGTGAATGCAGATAGCATCCTATGTCCATCAACTATGTTTGATTTAAGGTAAAAGCACAGAGGCTGGAACACAAGGACAAGAAAGAGGTGTATATTGCTGCTCCATTGTTTATGCTACACATTTAGACTAACATAAGCATTTTTTATTCAGTGTATGAAAAACACGGATTATATTTGAACTAAAAGTTTGTTGTATATTATAAAAACTACAATTTGTACATGAACACAACTGTATATTCAATGTACAAAATGTGGAAAAAATACACTATCATTTTACTTACTGAACTTAGTAAGGCATCATAAACAGCATTCACAAACTTAGCATCAACTCCACAGTCTTCAATGGAATTAAAAGGGGCATCAATATTTTTCTGCAAATTGTGAAAATATATTAAAGAGCTGTTTCATGAGATTTGTTATGCCAGAGGTATTTTCAAACTTGCATTACAAATGCACATTCTGTAATAGCATCATTTATAAAACAATATAAAACAATTAACATTTAAAATTGATATTTTCATTAGTTCTTTGCATTCTGATACAAACGGCACACCTTACTACACTGACACAACCCTTCTCCTGGAAACCACATCAAATTGCTGGTGCTATGCCAGCTCATAGGCATGTTACAAGCTACATGGCCAATGCCATGTTGGCTGTATGAGAGATCTCCTAACCTTTAATCCACACTGCTGGCAGGAGTTAGTATAAAGCAGGGGCAATCTGCTGCTGCAAGGTTCTAAGAAAGGGTGAATGGGTGATTGTGCTTCTGGATCCAAAGGTGGCCAACTTTCTGCCTGAGAGATGACAGCAAAAAAGAATTACCTGCCCTTCCTCCACTACCACTGACATTGACGAAGAAGGTAACTCCATCAAGCCCAGTCCTTTGATTATTCTTAGTGCCATCAAATCGGCTGAGGGAAGAACTGTGGGGCAGCAGCTGCCTGCCCTCCAGGCCTGGACATTGTCATCCAGCTGTGCTCCTGGATCTGATTTGGTGCTTCAGGGGTGGATCTGCTCTTCATCAAGAGCAAGACTGTCAGAGCTGCCACTAACACTGGCTATGACTGAGTTACAGATACACTGTATCTTCACTGTATCTGAAGAAGTGTGCATGCACACGAAAGCTCATACCAAGAACTAACTTAGTTGGTCTTTAAGGTGCTACTGGAAGGAATTTTTTTTATTTTGGCTATGACTGAGTCTGCTTTCCCCTCCACCTTCCCATTCCTTTTTCTTCATGTGTCATATTTTTTTAAACTGTGAGACTGAAGGAAGAGACCATCTTAGAACTGGTTTTTGTAAGCCACTCTGACAGCTTTTTGGCTAAATGGCAAGGTATAAATGCTGTAAATAAATAATAATAATGCCCTGCCCTGGCCAGCAGAACTGGAAATGTGGCAAGGATCCACTACTCTATGCCCTGCCCCTCTGGTCTTATTTTCTCCCTAACATGGTGTCAAAAGTTAGATAAAGTTCTACAGCTTGTTCAGCAGTATAACAAACTATCCATATGCAATCCTTTTATTTGATTTTTAAAAAATGTATGGTATTTATAGCTTCCATTAGTACTGAAATGCTTTAATTAATTAAAATAGCTTTAATGGGCATAAGACAGATGTTGAAACAGACTGCCTTGATTCCTCTGTCTCACAATTAGTAGATGACCCTTATCCCATAATAAGCCAATGGGAGCCAAGAACTGAGGTTCATAAAGATTAAGGCATTATATCCATAGTTTGTCTTTTCTTTTTTAAATGCACTGGAATGCCACCAGTACTGCCCTTGTGTGGAGACAGCTGCTGATAACAGAATCTGCTAACATAACATCTGGCCAGACTTAAACTGGGTGGTTGCTTGCAAGCATGTTTCATTTTAAAAATGCAATGGAAGTTTGCCTGTAAAAGGGTAGGTGTGATTAGATTAAATCCCACACCAGCTGAACAGATCATTAGCGTTGTCAGACATGACAGCATCAGTGATTCCCCTGACAACTTCTTTTGGCACATGTGAAGACTCTGAGCTTACTGCTCCCTTCTTCATGGAGGTGATGGGGTGGTTACTTTTTTCCTTGAAAAGTATTGTTACAGAATTAGGGGCGGGGGTGGTCATTCTATTCATAGGCCACTTCCAGGCCTGTAATTCTGCATCTGAGAGGTTTAGAATCTAGCAGAACCAGTCAGACCAGCTTCTTTATTAAGCTAATGGCTTTAGCCCACTCAGCTAAATACCATCATCAGCATTTTAAAGTGCGACCCCTGTTGCCATAGAGACAAATGGGTGATTTTTTTCCAACCTCACCTGGCTGGATGCCATGTCATCATAGGACAAAGAACAAAAGGCCAAGTGGGGCTGCACATGTGTGAGTTTTTCAGCTGCCTTGGATGCTGGAGACACAGAGGCTTGACTTTTTCTGTAGGCAGAATACCAAAGCTATGGCTTTGGAGGGACTTCCCTGGAAACCTAAAGCAAGATCTGTTGGAGAATGCTGAGAGCCCTTCCATCCTATGCTCAGGTTGTATACATGTGTAAATAAACCATATACCCTAAAGACACCACGGTCTCCATTGACCTTCATTCCAAGGTAACTAAACCTTGGGTAAGGGCAGGAACCGCTGGGGTCTCTTGCCACTTGGAGACTGGGGTGTATAAAACACTATATAAAATAGGGAGAGTGATGCTCTCTCCTACTCCCACCTTCAGTTCTATGTGCCTTTCAAAACCAGCACATGAGCAGTTGAACAGAAAGTAGAGTGACTGAAAGCATACGAAGAAAAGAGACGCAATCTGGGACACTGGGGAAAATCGGAGAGCTATGGGGGTGAGAGTGAAAGAAGGCATGGGTACATACTCATATCACATCCAATACAATTGATAACTTTTAATTGCCTGATTTTTCATGGGTTTCCCCAAGCCCACATCCGTCAAATCACAGATGTCACCATTGATTGAAGCATAACCATTACAAATCTGGTGCTTTCCAGTGTTGCTGTGTCACAAAAGCAGGGACCCAATACATGGATTATCATAATTTTTATATGAGATCCCCTGAAAATCACCATCAAATCATAGATCACATGTGTCTACAGATGGATTCTGTGATTTGTTAGTTGCTTGGGTTTTTTTCTGAGGTCATTCAATGAAAAAATAAAAATCCATCAGAATCTGTGCCTGCAACACCTTCACTAAAGTTTTCTGTAGTGCTTGACAGAAGCAGGTTTTTTTTTTAACTGTATCAATATAAGCTTTAATTTTATGGTGCATTTTTTGGGGGACCCTGTGTAAAATCATGCAAATTCAAGAGGAACTGTTTTAATTCTGCTGAATTAAACTTTTGCCCAGATCACATTCAAAGGCAAAAAGGGTTTGTGTGTGAACTTTGTTGTTTATCTGGAGTGGGGTGACCCAGAGAGAATCAACCAGAGCAAGCTGTGTTTCCACAACACACATTCCAGATTCTAATTGTGCCTGTAGGCACCCAAAAGATTGGTATCAGCACTATCTAGTGGTGTGGGTACAGTTTTCCAACCTTGTGTGTAGTGTACATGCTGTTTTCATATACATTACTCTTCCTGGATTGCGGTGTTTGTAGGGTTTCAGTAATTTTGTCATAGATGAAAAATGCAGTATAACACTGCTAATCACTGTGAAAATGGTCTAACAATCAGTTTCATGTACCAATATAAAAAGCCAGTTTTACTATTTTTGTATACAAAATTAGATTTTAAACATGCCATTTTCCTTAATTAATCTAGCTTCTACTTTTGGTTGCTTTGTTTTAATTATTTATATTAGATAAAACATATATTTGCATTATTGCTAGTTAATGTTTAAGCGAATTAAGATGTGTTTGTGGTGATAATGGTGGTTTTTACCTTAAACGCAGTATTGATTTCTGGAAAAGAATCAAACGTTTTTGAATAAAAATCATACACTGTTTTCCAGTCTCCTGATAATTTAGCTTTTTCTATGTCTTCCCTAAACAGAAAGCACAAAATGCAACCAATTATACAGCTAGCAGAATATTTTACACAAACAGCTTTCAATACATTTTAGACACCCAGAAATATAAATACTAAGTTGTATCCCATAGTTGTATTTAATTTCTTTTTCAGAAATTTTAAAAATCCAAATTACATTCAAATAGGTATAATTACATTCATGTAAAAATAGCAACCATAAATGCAGTTAAAGGCAGAGAACCTTACATACTTTGGACCATTAGGGCTAGGCATGAAATAATGAGGAACTAAGGAGCTGAGATCCAAAGAAATGCACAGCTTCTTCCACATATTCCAAGGCAGCTTTGTTTTGCTAGAACAAAAGCTCCCCATGTCACATAGCAAGCTGCTTTTATTAGTAAAGGAAATTTCACAAGCAGTTTGTGATTCAACACACGGTCAGCTCTTTAAAAAGAAAAATGGTAAAAGTTAAACTACTGGAAGACCTAAGCTAGTTCTTTAGGTACAAACTGATATGCTCAAAGCAGTGATCCATCTTCTCCAGTGCTCACTCCAGAGTGCTTGGGAGGAGATTGCCATTTCTTTCTCTTTTACCCACCAGCCTGGCACAAGACGTTTCAGGAACACAGCAATTCCTGAACACCATTCCAACCTGAACATAATCCATGTGTAGCAGCAAGATGGCAACTGTGTGCCATGCCATGTCACCTTAGCAAGACAGCAGCAGAGGTTGCATGCCACAGCAGACAGCCACTGAGCAAGTGAGCCAGCCAGCTACCTCATGAACCATCTGCATTAGGAAACAAGATCACAGAAGCAGAGAATGCATGCCAGGCCTCCTGTCCCTAAGTTGCATGCTATCCAGGCAAGGTCATAATGGGTCAGTAGCAGAGGCAGAGTGCCAGACCTGCCTGCCATCCATTGTGATGGGACAAGCCACATGATCACAAAAAGGAGCACAGTCGAGGAAGTAGCATCAACAGCAGGGACCAAACATAGCTAATCCATGAGTAAATGAAGCATTCAATCACAATGTGCCCAAGGTATCTGCCTAATGTAACATTTGAGAAAGGCATGTAATGTCTTTGCTCCCTAGCACCACCTCCATCTGCCACCAGGCTGTGAGAGACAGCAGCAGCCACCCTGGCAGTCATGTCTGAGATGGGATTATTTCCTACTCCACCTGCTGTGGCCCAAAGATTCTCTAGCAAAGTGGCTGCTGGAATCCCTGGGAACTGGGAGGAAGGCATGTAACATATTTGCTCCCTCCTAGCATCTCCTACATCTGCCTCCACTTAAAAATACATTCATTTAAAGGAAATTTTTGAGCTGAATTATTTATTCCTTGGTATGCATTCACAGGTTATATAGTTGCAGGAAATTAGAGTATGAAAAAATATGTATTTTCCAATAGAAGATGACCCATTTGGGAGTTTAGTATAAATATTAGAAGCTTTGTTTGGTTGCTGGATACAACATCTAAATTTTTAATTAGAATAATTAAAAAGAACATATCAATAAATCTATTAGCAGTACATATACACAAAATAATGCTACTTACCGGAAGTCTATTAGAGTTTTTGTTTGGATGGGAAGAGGATGTTCTGGTGGGACTGAAACTTTCATTTCTGCTGTAAGTATATCTACAGAGGTGCGCTGTTTTTGCCTAACATCGTGGCCAAGGGATGGAAGCTCTTTTGCTGATTCAGAAGCAAAAGTTTTAAAAAATCATAAACTGCAACTATAAAAATAATTAATTCGAAAGTAAACTAAAATATAGACACTATGTCTACCTGAACCTACCTGCATATTTGAAAGGAACTACCATTGAAATTCCACATAAACATAGCTAGGATTAGGTTGCAGTGATACCTCATGCCCATACATTTGTGCAAGTCTCTCTCTCTCTCTCTCTCTCTCTCTCTATATATATATATATATAATTTTGTTTGGATCTAGAGGAGCCCAACAGGAAGGGACTGTCTGAATGGGATGGGATGGGAAGGGATGAGCTGAGGAGGAAAGGAAGTCACCAAAAACTACAGTGGTGCCCCGCAAGACGAATGCCTCGCAAGACGAAAAACTCACTAGACGAAAGGGTTTTGCGGTTTTTGAGCTGCTTCGCAAGACGAATTTCCCTATGGGCTTGCTTCACAAGACGAAAACGTCTTGCAAGTTTGTTTCCTTTTTCTTAACACCGTTAATACAGTTGCGACTTGACTTCGAGGAGCAACTCATAGAACGCGGTGTGGTAGCCTTTTTTGAGGTTTTTGGTGATTTTTGAAGCTTTTCCAAAACTTTTCCGACACCGTGCTTCGCAAGACGAAATATTCGCTAGACGAAATAACTCGCGGAACGAATTAATTTCGTCTTGCGAGGCACCACTGTATCAGATGCACTTTCCATGAGCCAGGAACTGTATAAACTGTGCTTCTTGATTCTGGTTTTTCCCCCTAAACCATAGTTAAGACTAATCACAGTTTGTCCCAGTTTTGAAAGAATGACAAGCCACAGAAACAAAAGCTGCCAATATCCTTCTTGTGGCCATATAGGAGGAGAGAGGAGTGAATGAGTCTGAGGCTTGTTCTCATAATGTTAAACCATAGGTTAGTGTTATGTCTAAACCCAGTCATAGAATTAACACTTATGAAGTTCCAGCACCTGAGGCACACAGTAACATTCAAACTCCTTTCAAACTGGAGCTATATTTCATATTCTAAGACCAAGAATGTAAAAGAAACCTTCTACTACACCAATTTAAATGGGAGTTTATGAAAAGTTTGAATAAATCACTAATCTCAGTGGGATTAGATAATTTTAAAAAGGAAAGAAAGGTTTTGTTCATGTGACTTAAAATAATATGTTTCATGATCCTTATGCTTCTGAACATCAGTGTCACTGATTTTAAATACAGCAACACCCTTTCTAGCATTATCTTTGAACAAACCAGAAATAAGCACCAAACAATAACATACTAAATTAATTAGTAACAATTTTAAGAAGCTTTAAATAGCTGTACCAGTCGTGCAGTTTACAACAGCACCTTAAAGAATACTGTAAACACTGAAAACTATTGATTATAAAAATAATTAAAATCCTTCCTGAACTCTGTTCTAAAAATACTTGGAACTGTTTAAGCGATGGTAAGATTTGTAAAGCGTTGTACTGCTGAATAATGGTTTTGAGAATGTTGCTTGGTTACATTATGCAAAAATCACTTAACCAATGTATGAGAGGCAAGAATGTTAATGAAAAATCTGATGAACAAAGCATTTCCGATAAGAGAAGAGAGACTAGATTATTAGAGCATTAACTGGAAATGAATGGGTATGAAACAGTGCCATTTCTTCAATGACTGATACAAATGTCACAACGTGACATGGTACAATTCTAGATCAGAATTCCAAGGGTCAATTTCCAGTTTTGCTCTACACCCAAACCCTTCCAACCATATTCTAGCATATATTCAAATAGGCAAAGCTGTCATAAAACCTGTGATATCATAGATACAGTTGCAATTCCTGTGGCAGTTTTTTCAGCTGTCCTATCCAGCAACAGCAAATACTTATGTATAGTGTTTAACATTAACCAGCAGTACAGATCCTGTTGGATTAAAAAAAAAAAAAGACTTGCCCCCAATGCCAGTCGTATTCACCCATACTGTTCTGATTGTAAATTTAACAGTCCTCTCTGCCAGGGGCAGAGGAAGGGGGTGCGGTGGGTGTGGACCACCCTGGGTGTCACCACTGAGGGGGGTGACAAAATGCCGGGCAGCACTCACCGTGGGGCCTGCAGCGTACCCGAGCCACGTGTCTCTCCTGGGAGCGACATGGTGGCTTGGGGGCGCGTCAGCTCTGCACTGCCCAAATGGTCTGCCCGCTGTCTCCCCCCCAGCTGTAGGGTGGCTGAGTGGGTGGAGGCAGGCAGACTCCAGAGGCCCCACAATGTGCCCTGCCCCTATGGGCACCCAAGCGGCTTCCTCCACCGCTGCTGTCTGCCTGTGATGGCAACTCAACCCTGACTACAGTGGTACCTCGGTTTAAGTACTTAATTCGTTCCGGAGGTCCGTACTTAACCTGAAACTGTTCTTAACCTGAAGCACCACTTTAGCTAATGGGGCCTCCTGCTGCTGCCGCGCCGCCGGAGCCCAATTTCTGTTCTTATCCTGAAGCAAAGTTCTTAACCTGAAGCACTATTTCTGGCTTAGTGGAGTGTGTAACCTGAAGCGTATGTAACCTGAAGCATATGTAACCCGAGGTACCACTGTATTCTTACACCCTTTTTCAAAAAAAGGCCTTCCAAAGCATCCAAACTATCTTTACTCGAGATCTTTACTCTTTCAACAACCCCACTTCTTCTATACTGCCAATAGAAAAAAAATCTTGACATTTAAAAACAGCTAAGCAGGCAGCAGGCTATGATTACTGCCACTGAAAAGCTTACTACATGCACAAAGTGCACACTGTCAATGTTACACTCATTGTAGCTATTTCATCCTAAAACTCCCTACTGACTTATTTATCTGTTCTAACTTGCATTTGTTAGACTGTTAGCGCTTATTGTGCTGTGTCATTTATTATGACTTTAGAGTACTTTGCACGAACACAGTTCTACTAGCAAGCACCAAGGCAGTGTCACAACACAAACAAAAAACAAAACAGCTACTAACAACAGTGCACCAAGTAGCTCCTGCAGTCACAAATGGCTAAATAATGAAACTTTTGTTCTCTTACTGTTTTTTATATCTGCAATAACAAATTCTGTAGGTGAGCTTCCACTTCCAGTATCTTCTTGTTTCTGGCTGATGGTTGAAATGAAACTGCTGAATGGTGAAATATCATTTTTTGGTCCCGCCTCCAAGCTCTGCAATTAGAAAAAAACAATTCAATGCTGTGACATACAAGTTCCATTGATTTCAGTGGAATTTTGGGCTACTTCAAACATTATGAGAGTCAAACACGCATTTTTAATATTGACACAGTGTTGACACGTTTACATTTTTACATTCATACACCTCTCTTTCCAAATTGGTTTGTCTGTCATATTATATTAGTGCATATACACTAAAAATGTAACAAGTGGAGTTGTTAGGTACACCAAATTTTATCCGGATTCTACCCTAAAAAAGTATATGCAGACACTTTTCTCTCTAAAGGTACCGTAGATTCTGGCATATTAGGCGACTGGGCATATTAGACGCCCCCCCAAATTAGCAGCTGCAATTTGGGGATTTGTCTTATAAGCCCAGTCACCTAATACACTGGGCAGCTCTGCACCAGGAGAAAGTCGCCCAGTGCGGAGCCCGCTGCCCGCTGCTGCTGCTTCGGAGCCGCTGCTGCAGCAGTGGAGGGCGGGGGCAGGCTCCGCTCCGCGCCACCCATACCCGGCGTATAAGGCGACCCCCGACTTTTTAACCTCTTTTCTGGGATTAAAAAGTTGCCTTATACGCCGGAATCTACGGTAGATGTTAAAATCGATATGAAAATCTTAAGTCCTCAAACTCATTGAGGACTCTCTGGAGCCTGGATGTGCAAGAGACCACCTATGGAAGAACCCCCGGACCAGAACTCTCCTCCTAAAGGACAGCTAAAGGTGGAACCATGAGAACTAGATGAGCCCAGAGTAATGCCATTTGCAAAAATATTCCACACAACATGCCACTCTCTAAACTTGGATACTTGGCTGACTAGTCCTTTAACCCTTTGCTTTGTTTTAACTAGAAAGGGAGCATATACTTTGAATGACATACTCTAACCATAACTGCTTTGTTCTGTATTGAAGTTGTATTTCCCAAGAACATTCTTTAAATAAAAGTAATTAAAAGTTAAGCAGATAAAAGTTTTAAAATTTCATGGTTTAATAAACACAAACCATTCTTATAATATTCTGCTTTTAACATATAACATTTTGCATAAAGCTTGAATCACAGATATCTCATATTTCAACTTGGAATGTATTTGTAAGGAAAACATTTTTAGAGCTGAATTTTTTTGAAGTATTTCCACGTAGTAAATAACTATGTGAGTTTTTTGATGACAATATTGTCACTATCTAATCAAATAGCCAATGACTCATCCCACCATCTGCTGACAATCTACTTAGAAATAAAATGTTAGTGACTATCATTTATCCTATCGTGTGCTGACAGTATTCTTGATATCCTTTTCCCTTGCCACCAAGGAATCTGGTTAGAATAAAACCATACCATTTGCTGTATGCAACTACTTAAGAATTAGGGCAGATAATTAGTACAGTGATAAAGCATGACAGAAAAAGAATGTAATATACTCAAGATAGCTGTTCTTAGACAGAAAAAAATACCTATACATTGGGCAGAGGGAATACTTGCACAAGCTCTGCAATAACGTCACCCACCATTAAAAATAAATTATTATTTTTTTCTCAAAAACTACAGTGCAGCACCCATCAATTTGATTTCATAACAAATTAAGAACTATTTAGCCAATATTAGTAGGCTGGATTCTCATATACTAACTACAAAAGGATTGCTTTAGTACAAAAATAGAATTGTACCCCACATACTAAAAATGGTTCAGAGCATGCCATATGGCACTTCCCTGTCCTCTCTTAATTCAGTGCCTCTGAGTCAAACAAAACAATATAGGATGCTGGAGTGTGTGGGTCTGGAGTACCTACAGAATGCACAATACATGTTTTTATACTCTTTTGAAAGCTATTCAGGTTCTAGAAGCAGCTTGGTCAAAGCTGTATCTAAAGTTGTTATATCAGGGAAAGGAGAGGGCAGGCAGGGTCAGAGGAAGATGATGAAAAGTAGTGCATCTGGTCCAGTCACCAAAAGAAGGAACTCATGAGAGAGAAATTGTCCTACATATGGTGGCCAAAGTACTTGCAAAGTACAATTAGAACAGGCAAATCCCCATATCCAAACTATTGAAAATCTTATTTAGCCATCTTTACTGCTCCCAAGACTTCAGCAGGCATTGCTGACATATTTTAAGCATACAGTGGTACCTTGGTTTAAGAATAGCTTAGTTTGTGAACAACTTGGATTAAGAACGCTGCAAACCCAAAGTAGGTGTTTTGGTTTGTGAACTTTGCGTTGGAATAAGAACATGTTTCGCTTCCTGTTGAGTGTGTTCCATTTGTAGATTGAGTCCTCCACTGCACACCTTGGTTTAAGAATGCTTTGGTTTAAGAACGGACTTCTGGAGCGGATTAAGTTCGTAAACCAAGGTACCACTGTATTTAGTTACAGGGCTCTCAGGAAGCTCTACTCCAATTCCCCACATATATATCTGCATCCATAAGGGCTAGAAACATGTCTTTTATTTTAAAAAGCAGATTCTCAAGAAACTGATTTTCTACTCATAACCACATTCTATGGTTCTTCTGTGCGTCCACAGAATTATGTCAAATACATTCCTGTCTATTAATTCAGAGATCTACAACTTGAATGCTTGTTGCTATACATTAAACAATTAAGGCATAAATTCTTATTTAGAACACTAAATAAAAACTCCTTTGTGATAAATGGGCTACAGTTCATTAGCTCTTTCTTCTTTTCTCATTTCAAAATGTTTTATAAGCCTTGACGTTTGTTACCAAAATATCATTGTGTTCTTCTCCATCTGTTACTTTCCCTAGATACAATGAAGCATCTCTGTAACATAGTTATATTTAACACATTTTGTACTTCCTTTTTTTTGCTACCTACACCCAAGCCATTCAGATAAATAAATATAGACGTACAATTGTTATTCTTCTAAAATAGATGTGCTCCCTTTCCTTACGTTACAGATATCTGTAACGCACAAAACAAGACGCTCAACAAAGATTTCAGTGTTAAATGCATAGGTAAGCCTTTTAATTATTTGAGCTTCAGCACATAACTTTCATTGTACACAACTGGAAACGATCCCAAGCAGTGCTGTCTTTAGCCGCCGGGGTGCAAAGATGTGCCCAGTGCCCCCAAATTTAGTTTAGCCCCCAGATTAACTTTTATTATGTCAGACACCACGCTTAAGCCTTATCTCCTGTTTACGAAAGAAGGGAGGAAAAGAAACAAACTTTTTTATTTGCTCATTTATTTACAATACACTTATACTTAAGTATACAACAACACCACCACACTTAAATTTATAAGTAATGCTTAGGCACCTACTTAGGAGAAACATCAGTCGTTTCAACGGTGCCACTGACCCCGCTGCCGCAGAGCAGCTCAATACAATACGTAACATAATATTTTGATGTAAGAGTTAATTTCGCGTGCACAGCACCATTGTGAATGACAAGCGCTGCCGCTGGTCTTTGGTAAATGAGCACAAAAAGTTGAAAGTCCTTTAGTGAAACAGCAGGTATACATTTTGGTAATACCTAGGTATATATGTGTTTTGTTTTTCTAGCTTGATCAAAATTATTTATTATTTCATAACAAGTAGATAGTTAAGAGCTTAGGCGGCTTCAGCAATGGGTACTTGGTGCCCCCCAGAATTCAGCACCCGGGTGCCCCGCACCCCTTGCACCCTCAGGTAAAGACGGCCCTGATCCCAAGTACTATTTATGTATTGAATTTGTATCCCTCCTGCCCTCCTGAAGGAATCCCAGGGCAAACACATCCAGAATTTAAAAATGAAACAAAAACAGAGTGAAAACATTCTGAAAACTATTAGCATAAAACATTTTTTAAAAGTTACAGTTGACCTCAAATGTTAAGAATCTAGCCGCAATATTGGCCTCTTGGGATGGTGCAGTTAATTTGGCCTTCAATTAGCGACTGTGAGAACAAGATGCTAGATTAGAAATGCCACTGGCCTGATCTGAGCAGGCAACTTATGTTCTTAATTTTTAGGCACTTAGCTTCAATCTGAGTTTACAAAAGTCTTTCACACAATTAGGACTTGTGTCATCATCCCCACAAATGTGCTTGATTATAATTTTCTACCCTGGTCTACATTTACTGTGAATGTTCTAGAATTATTTGCTAGGAAGAAAAAGGATGCTCAGTATTAGCTGAAGGGCTGGTGAGTGACTCTCACCCCCTGCTGCTTTTTTCTCCAGATGGCAAATTGCACTTTCCACTGGTAGGAGAAGAACAGAAAGCAGGAAGCAGAATGAGATTTGCTGCCTTGCAGCACAGGGGCCATGGATACATGGAATATAGCTTTTCGAATTCTCCTCAAATGAGCCTTTTGGCCTATTAAGATATTTATAACAGGCTCTTCTGCAGTACCATAATGTGCTCAGTTAAATTTGGCAAATACACACTGTCACTCAATTGCTGTGAAGATCCACATGCATTTCCACCTTGTAGGGCATCTGTTGGAAGGAAGTTCTCAGCAATAAACCACAATATTCTGACACTTTAAATACAGGATGTTGTTCCATAAGCTAGTGGTTCTATTGGGATCATAAATCTTCCACAGAACGAGGCTGCCAAAATATCAATGCCCATCATTGGTTAACAACTTTTCTTCATGCATGTGCCATTTTGCACTTCTAAAAAGTTTTGTTTTAGTCATTCTGAAAAAGTTCTAGGTGCTGAAAACTCCCTCCCACTCTACCATTCAAGTGAGGGAGATTCGTGTAGCTTTTTGAATACAAATGAGTGATGCATAATAGAAAGATAACCTTCTCCTTCTCTAAAAAGTGTCTACTTACCTTTCCTCCCCCCCCCCTTTGTTGCTGTTAACATTTTTTGACAGGTGTGCATTTAAGATCCAGTGGATCATGTATTTCTTACCCCAATAAGTATGGGGTGCCTCATTCACTGTTTGTGATGCAGTATAATCAGTCTATGGAAATGTGGTTAGATGTCATTTAATGCATGGAATATCTTGGGGAACATTCCAGGCCCTTCTTAGGCACATTTTTAACCTGGATTTATCAACCCCCCAAGATTTGACCAATGATTTTGTTTCTAGTTAGGCAATTCTAAGCATTCATTTGTTGCTAAACTGTTTACTTTATAATTGCATTCTCCAAAAGCAATCTCCAGTCTCTCAAAACTATCAAACTATGAGAGAAACTATAGCTGAGAAATTAAGGCTAAATGGTGAGAATGCTATAAGCATTAATGCATTCTAAATACAAGTACATACCATAACTGTGTCCCGTTGGAATGATACACACTAGGTCAAAACACAACCCCCTGGAGTTACTTTCAAAGGGTGTTGGGTGCTCCCCCTAATTTGTCCTGCTACCTGATTAATGACCTCAAGCTTTCATTCACAGTGTATTTATATTTAATGTGTATGTATAGCAAAATCCTTGCTCCCCTTAAAGTGTCCCCCCAAACTAGTTTCTCTCAATTATCCCCGGCAGTCCCCTTTCTTCCCAAACAGTCTTGACAAAATCTTCCTTGATACTTATTCACTGGACTTACAGATATTTAAACTATATTCAAGCTAAAAATTTGTTGATACATCAATGTTATAACGGCCTTGATTTAAAATGAAAAACAACGTGTTGGGATCTTATTCTGTGCCAGAACAGAGAAATCCTGGAAACCACGCCTACGCAATCTGTCCCATTCAGCACACTAATTGTTCCGACAATGTAACCAAAAATGGCAGGACCGTTAAATACCAGCTACTTCTGTATGGATAAGTTTATAAGAACCCCCTCCCTCCACCCCCCCAAACCCCATTGGTGCCAATCACTGGGTGCTGTTACATTAGTGAAACCAGTCAACATGTATATTATGTGTACACCTGAGAGGGTGGGAGGAAAAGAAACAAAACCTCCCGTGAATTTCATGCCCTTTGCTTTCCATTATCACCAGGAAAGATTTGGCCTTAAGCTGCTTTTTCAGGGGAATTGAAGCCGAGCCATTCATCCCAGCATCTCCTGGTGAGCCCAGCATCTGTGGACGGGAGAAGCTTTCCAGCATCCCTTAAAAGAGCATCTCAGGCGCTGGTGGTGGTCCATGAAAGCCTTTACTAGCCTTGCCGCAATCAGTCTGCCAGCCTTTATTAAGGAGCCGCTGTTTTGCTGCAGCAGACCGCTAGGAAGAACCAAGGGCAAACATATAATGCATACATACCCCAGAAGCTGCCCTGGGCTCCGTCAGTTTCTTCTCTCCTCCTCCTCCCTCCTCCTCCTCCTCCTCCGCAGCCGCCAGCGCCGCCGCCCTCTCGTCCTGCTCTGATCCCGCCGCCTCCGCCGGGGAACCCGCTCTCTCTCCCTCCTCCGCGCTGCAGCCCAGCAACAGCCGCTTGTCGCCGGCGGCGGGCGAGAGGAGCTCCGAGTTGGCTTCCGAAGGCTGCAGCGACATCCTCTCTCCCTCGCAGGCAGCAGCAGCAGCGCTCCTCTCTGTCAAACCGGCCCCGGGGCTGCTGCTGCCGCCGCCGCCATGTGTCCTGATCGCCTCCGTCTGTCCCCTCCTCCTCGCCGGCTTTTTTTTTTTATTTTTACCTCAGGCAACCTCTTTTACCTCAGAGGCACATCCACGACGAAGACGATGACGCCCCGCTCCTCGCCCGCCTCAAAGCTATGGCTCTCCCCAGTCTGCCCCCTCAGCTTCCCTCCGTATATCGCCGCCTCAGGAGGAATTTGCTGGCTGCCCGCAAGCGGCGCTTCTTCTTCTTCACACGACGCCCCTCGTCCCCCTTTCGCGCCGCCGCCGCTACCCCGCTCCCGCCCACAAGCCGCCGGCTCCCTCTCTCGGCTCGGTCTCCCCTCACTCGGCTCCTGTGCCAGCCGCTCTCAGAGCAACGGCGACCTCTCTAGGCCGCCCCCGGAATCAGCAGAGGCGGCGGTTGGAGGAGCCGGCGCGGAAGAAACAAAAAAGAAAAAGGAAAAAGGAGCGGGGGCCCGCGAGACGTGGCGGCAGCCTGAGGCGCGGACACCCCCGCTCGTTGGTTTCTTTCTCTCCCCACACACACTTCCCTTCAGTTGGCGAGGGAGGAGCCGCAGACGGGAGTTGTGAGGCGGCACAGGCGGAGATTTACCCCCGCCAGGGCGTCTTCGCCACAAAACCCCGCAGAGCCGCTGCGCCGCCTACAGCCCGGGGCCAGAGAGCGAGGCCGCCATGTTGTTTTAGTGGGCGGCATGTTATTATATAGGAAAACGCCGCGCTGGGTGAGTGGGAGGGAGGGGTTGGCCGCGCGGCTGCGAAAACTCCGTAGCGTCAAGGGAAGCTGCAGTGCCCACTCCCTCGTCATTCCTTCACCCGCTTAAGGGAACTGCCTGCCGCGCGCTCTACGCAGACTTAGAGGGATTCTCTAAATGCTGGTTGGGTTACCGGCTGGACGCGAAGGAGGGTTGCGGATGGTCCCCCAGGACATGAAACTTTTTTTGTGTTTAATGTTACTCTAATTATGATGGTGAATAAGAACCGTAAATAGACTGTTCTGTAGCTCCCCTAACTGATTTATTTATGGTTATATAGAAATGTCTAAAAATAAAGTGTTGTAAGCTTTTTTTTTTCCTTTTTGGAAAATATTAGTAAATGATACTTTGGTGGAAGAAATCCCCATCCCTTTCACGTTTCAGAGAGTAGAAGTTGTGGGACCAAAATTGTAGGAACTGAGAGAAATGATAGGTGACAGAAAAGGGTAAAAAGTCCCTGTTACTTTTCTCTTCAGAGATTCTGTCCCCAACGCAGTGGGTTTGTTTTTTTTTAAAAAAAATACTGTTATTTTTTTTACATTTTTATCCAGGAGCATGTATGGTTCTTTCCCAGTTTTATCCTCACAACAGTCCTTTGAGGCTGAGGTATATGGACCGGCCCAATGTCATCTGGTGAGTTTCATGGCTTTAAAACAGTGCTGCGGTGCTATTACACGTATTTGCACTTAATGTCCCTAAGTTCTAAATAAGCTTACTAGGGAGTAAGGCAAACAAATGCTCCTGTGAACATGCATGGAATGGCACTGATTGTGTCATTCTAGAACAGAATATCACTTGGACAGGAGTCGTCATTTTTTTAATGATTTAAAACTTGGGTGGGGTGGGGACCAAAGGTGGACAAACTTCTGCAGAAGAAGCAGGAAGTGTCACTCACCAGAGTTACTACTCCTCCCATAACTAACATGGCAGTATGACTTCAGCCCCAGAGGTGCACTCCACTGTCTATGCAGACAGACGGATGCCAACAACAGTAACTTAGGGGGGGAACCCTCTTCAGCCTGTATTTCATTCTAAGCAACCTTCTGGAGGCCAAACACCAGAGCTTAGCAAGGCCAGAGTGGGCAGAGCAATAAACATGAATTTTAGCTTAGTTTTTATAAACATGCTAACAGCAGCTCTATCTCCCATCCCGGCAAACAAGAAGGATTATCAGAGTTCAAGGACATATTCCAGCTGGGCTGGCGAGGTGCAGCTGAGAAGAGAATATGGCCCGGAGAAAGTCCCAAGGCCTTGAGGGCTGCATCCAGCCCCTGGGCTTGAAATCTGCCATTCCTACTCTAATTAATACAAGGGCCATCATAATAGTGCCATTATGACCCCTGGTGTCCACAGTGTCTTAATCCCTTCCCTCCCTCACTGGCTGCCTTGGTCATGAGGGTGTATGGATGGTTACCCCCCCCCCCCGAAAAGTACATAGTGCTGAAGAAGAAAGTTGGAAGAGTGATTATAATTGTTTTGTGAGCTTTTAGAGACACTGCTCTTTTGGATTTGATATTTATGCTGATTCCCTTGGATAAGTGAAATTGGTGCATGGGTGATTTATCTATGTCTCTTAGGATGAAGAACTGATCTGGTTGGAGGGAGGAGAGAAATTACCACAGTACTTGCTCAAAATCCAGATATGCTCTGAGGGGAAAATCTAAGCCACTAAGTTTTTCATCTCAGCTCCCTCTACAACTGCCACATTAAAGAGGGAGAGTTAGTCCCCCTTACTGTCACCACACTGTAAATGTAGTGTTCAAGGACAAGTCTCCAGGCACATAGCAAATACATTTCCTTTACTTAATAGAACTTAATCAAGCATTACAGAAATTAAGATAAATTAGGTCAATATCATAAGAACCTCATAAAATACTAGCATTACAAATCTAAAATTATGCATGGCGCAGATAAATTGGTTGGTTTAAAACAGGGATGCAGAACCTTTTTGGCTCCACTTGTCTGCCTCATGTGCCAAATTTGACAGAAGGGTGTGGTCACGCACCTGTCCAAATCCCTTCTGCTTCAATCTTAAAAGGGGAGGGGGCAAACATGTGAAGGGTTTTGCAAGCCTTGGGTGCCAGCAATGTTGGTCTCACATTTCCCTGGCACCATCCTGCTCACTTAAAGGAGAATGCAAAGGACTGTAATCTCCACTCATCGGGTGGTTAGCAGAGATTAAATTCTGCTGCCTAGGCTGCCAGATCCTGTTCCCTCATGGGAATGGGGTGGTACAACCAGTGCAGAATTAAACCCTCTCCTTCTATCAGCTGACATCATCAGTGATGTTATTTGATGGGTGGATGGGCATGGTTTGGAGAAAATGGCCTGGTGTGGGCGGAATCTAGATTGGCACACAAGGCGCAGGTTCCCCACTCCTAAAGTCTCAAGTACACAATGTATACCTGATTACTCCTTTTGATGTGTTTGTTGACACTCTCAAATAACTCTAAAGGATTAGTGATACAAGACTTGGTCTGCTGAAGTCATGTTGATGCTCATACAGCAGGACTTATCCTATATTCCTGATAATTTGATCTTTAATAAACTTTCCACGAATTTGTCCAGAAGAGACATTGAGCTAACCAGACTAATTTATTTCCGGGATTCTCCAACCCCCACCCCCCACTTCACCTCACCCCCCAGTTTCCTAGAAAAAAATAATCTCTTCAATCACCACTTTTCATTGTAATCTCTGGTATGGAGGCAGATCCTAGAGACATTTTCTATACTTTTGTTAGATGAACAGCAGTTTCACATTTGAGTCCATTCAGAACTTTCTGATGGATATCAGCTAGACTTGGGTATCAGTTGGGGTTGGGGAAGCAGCAGTCAGGAAGATAAAACTGCAGCAGCCCAGAGAAATAGTGGGGGAATCAACATTTGTACAATCTGTTTTCGTGGTGGGGGTGGGGTGGGCGGAATCTAGATCAGCAAAATGGCTATTTTAAATTTTAAAAAAAGAATCTGGATTACATTTGCCACAGGTATTTGTGTTGGTTTCTGTTCTACAACAAGAACATCAGCATACAAATTACTTACATGTATAAAATAGGTGGATCTTGTCAGCTAATTAACTTTAGCATTTTATTAAATAATTATGTATAGGGATAGATTATACTTGCATATTTTAAACAAGTGTTACAACACAGAAATGCAAGTATATGAATGGCAGTTTAAGTAACGGGATGTTATTCCTCTTCCCATTCTTGCCATCAAGGGGCAGTCATAGACTAGCTGCTTGATTCTACATTATAGAAACTCCAAAATTTTCAATTGGTGATAGGAATTGCATTGTTTTTTCATGTGCATCTAGAAGTGTTGAGTAGTGTAATCAGAGGCTTTTTTTATTTCAAAGTAAATCAACAGGGCATGTTCCTTAGTCGTAAGTGTGTTTGGGATTACAGCCTAAGAAGAACTTTTGAGAATCATGCTTTAACAGCAACCCAGTGTACATGGGAAGTACATGTCAATTGTGCTTACTCTCTCAATAAGCATGTCTAGGATGGTACGCTTTGTAATTTAAGATTATAATCCAAAATTAGTCAGTGATTCTTTCAATTTCTTTCAAAGTCACCTGTTAAGTGATCATGCCATTTCTATTCATACAGAGTTTAGAGGTTGTATGTGTAATAACATTTTAGGTGGCTGATGTTTAGTCTTGTGAAATGGAACACTTAGATCTTGCCAGCATCTAGTAGCGTAGTTGAACTGTTTTGTATTGTGTATGTCAAATGCAATTATGTTGCTCTCAGTCTGAACATTATTTTATCCTGGTTGTTAAAATTTTACAGATTAAGCTGAATGCTGGAATCCAATCTGTCATCCCAGTTTTGTTCTATAAATAGAGCATCAAATCTTTCTTCTCTCTTCTGATAGTTTTTCTCAAGAATCAAGTGGTTTATTTATGCAACAACACTAAGTATACAAAGGCATTACAAATGAAGATCAAAATGCCATATTTCACTTTCTGACAGCTATTGTCCTCAATCAGTCAGTCAGTCAAGAATGGTGGGGTGGGAATAAACATAATATCACAATAGTGAAAACTATCTTCCTAGGGAACTAATACTTATCGCTGGTATGTAACTATTTTTTAAATTTAGGAGATGAGCAGGGACAGCAAAAATTGAAGTTGGGGAAGGCTTGGTGGAGGAAGGGAGAGAAGGGAAATGGGAAAAATACTTTACCTACACCTTCCTCTGTCTCTTACTCCCTCACTGTCACATGCTTCCCTCTGTTCCTCACTCTCAATACCTGTGTCTGATTTCCCCATACCTGATATTTGGCATCTAATGCATTTAAAGAATGTCTTGTGTTGGTCTTTAGGTTTTCAGCCTTGTGCTCCTTGAATTATTTGTTTGCATCTCTTATTAGCTGCTTGCATTTCTTTCACCAAAGCTTGTGTGTTTTGTTTGGACAAGACGTCAGTTTTCCCAAGGAAGACTTATTACCTGTAATAGCTTCCTTGACTCTACAGTCATACCTTGGAAGTCAAATGGAATCTGTTCCGAAAGGCTGTTCGACTTCCAAAACGTTCAAAAACCAAAGCATGGCTTCTGATTGGGTGCAGGAAGCTCCTACAGCCAATTGGAAGCCGTGAAAGCCCTGTCGGATGTTTGGCTTCCAAAAATAGTTCACAAATCGGAACACTCACTTCCAGGTTTGCGGCATTCGGGAGCCAAAACATTCGAGAAATAAGCTGTTTGAAAACCAAGGTATGGCTGTACTTGTATACAGTATAAACATATGCACCCCCCCCAGCTAGCATAAGTCCCCCATTATGTCAGGGTTTAGCTATGCAAGGTATCTGAGCTCATGTCCTAATGTTTCAAGCACATGTTATACAGAGTATTTGGACAAGCTTTGAATCAGTTCCAGGAAAAGTATTATTTGACAACAGTTTTCACAAATCAAGCTTCATCAGGGGGGCCAAACCTTCTTTTTCTTCCTTGTCAATATATGGGAAGCCTGGCATGGATTTGCCTCTCACAACAGGTGTCTGGAATAACTAGAAAAAAATGTTCTCTATCTCATGCATGCCCTTTGGAAGACCTTTTCCTTGTACATTACTTATTTTCTTATTAATTATGAAAATTAGTTATGTAAAACAACTAAACTTGTTGAGTACAAGTAAAAATTGGGGTCAGTACTATGAGCTGAAAAGCAGATACCTTCAAAACTAACACTGTTGATGTTTTCCTCCCTGCCCTCCTCTCCCATCCCAGATCAGCTTATTGACGTGGCCACCATTTGTATATCCGGGCCTGCAGAATTATTATATGCTCCCCTCTTCCAACGGCTTCTTCAGATGACCTGTTCATTGAGGATACATCTTGATTTGTTTTCACAAGTTTACATTAATTCCATCTGGTCTTTACTTGAGCATTCATTTTGATTTGTTTGCTTGGCAACTTTATGACTATGAACATTCACCTTACGTTAATCACTTGCAATGTGTTTGTTTACACATCTTATAATAATTTCTTTGCCCCACATTTTTCAATGTGTTTCCCTATCACTTTTCAACAGCAAAAAGTTGGATTCTTTTTTTAATGTTTAGCGCAAACCTGAAGTTCCAGTATGCTCTTGAAACTCTTCTACAAAATGGTAACCAGACACCTTCAAATGCTCATGATAGTATCAGAGCAGTTATACATGATCCCACTTTCAATACTGTTTATGCCTGCAAAAGTTTTGGGGTGGGCATGCCACCAACTGCTTTATCAATGTTTCTCTGTAAAGCAATTTACAGAAAGTTTTAAATATTTTACAAACAACACCAGCAGTCTATACAAAATTCAATATAATAAAACAGGAAGTCAGTGCAGCAGGAACAGCTAAATGTCAGAGAAGACAAACCATTAAAATACACACAAGCCTGGGAAAATAAAAAGGTCTTCCACCGGAGCCAAAAAGCAGAGGCGGATTTAGGGCAGCACAACCAGTTCCACCACACTGGGCGCTGAGCCTAGGGGGTGCCATGGGTGTTTCAACAAATGACAGTGAATTGAGCAGAATAGAAGAGGAGTTGAATTTTGGCCTCACGCAGGCTGCTGCTGAAATTTGAAAGACCAAAGTCTGCCCCTGCAAAAAGATGTTCAACTTGGCACCAGGTAAACCTCCCTGGTAGTATAGGGGGCTAAGCGACTGAAGTATGAATCAGGGAGTCCCTGATTTGAATCTCCTGTCTGCTGCAAGGTATTCTTAGGCAAGCCTACCTCTTTCAGCTCAGCTTACCTCAGAGAAAATGCGCTGGCTTACTTTACAGAAGAGTTGTGAGGTTCATAATTAGGGGCTTATCTAGACTTCCTTTTCCACAGCATTTCTAGGAACAGTTCTGTGCTTTAAAGCATCCTGTCTGAGGCCTTTTTTTTTTTTTTTTTTTTTTGCCCTGGCACTTTTCCTGCGAAAGCCTGCTCTTTGCTACTAAATCAGAGCAAATGGCAATTTGCAGACAACCCGAATTGCCATTTCTTCCAATTCAGCATTAAAGAATGTGTTTTCATAGGGATGGCACCATGGATGGGGAGAGAGAAAAGAAAAGCATTTGGACATGGCGCTTTAAAGCACATACCTGTGTTGAGAAAGCGTGGGGCAAAAGGTAAGTGTGGATGAGCCCCATATAATGTCCGGGAAATGCTTTGAACATTTGAAAGTGCTATACAAATATGAAGCACTGCTGCTTACTTCCTAGTAAGTGTGTTGAGGATTGTGGTCTTAGTGTGTATCAGATATTCTTGAACTCCTAAACATCAAGTACTCTAGAAGTTAATAATTGAAATTGGAGGCTGAGACCCTATGGACATATGGTCAGCAGCAGCATTAAATCTGTGGATCCCTTTGGAGTTTGAAACAATAGAGCAGGCAGTTCTTGGTACATGACTGTGATTAAAGCAAAAGAAGAACCATCCATTTGTTATTTTGAGAAATAAATGTTCAAAGAAAGGAAAGATGACATACCACTTAGAATGATATAAGAACCTGCAAGTTCTTTCACACAACTCTTCATGTGCTAGTTAAATAATTTATATCATTTTACCTATCTGTTGAAACCAACAAAGGAGCTGCTATATACTGAGGAAAAGAAACAAATGCACATTTAGACCTTGTTGCTGTTGAACCTATCATGCTAACCTTCAAGGGCAAAGTCTCAAGGCCTAGCATTTGGCAAATATAACTAAGGATGCATGACTTAAGTGCCATCTGAATGGCAGTGGTTAGAAATGATACCCCTGGAGTGAGATACGATGTTGTGGTTTTGATTCCCAGCTAGAGAGCTTTAATGCGTGCCTAAAAATACCCTTTGTTGGGTGCATGGGAATTAGTAGTGTTACCCCATGCAGTGCCTAAAGTCAGGGTGTTGGTTGCCGCAGAAGATGAACAAGCACTGAAATCTTAGATTAACATTTTTAAAGGCTAGGAAAACATGTCAATGTTTGCTTGGCTCAAATTGCCTGCTTCCCCTCCTGTATTGAAAATTGATCTATAGTTAGAAATGAGTCATAGGTACTGTATGTTTCATTACCACCATATAAAGTTCTATTTTTATTGTAATACCTGATGTATGCTTCAGCTATTTTATTAATTATGTCTGGTTTATTTTCATGGGAACAACTTTTGCATTATCACTCTTTCACAGAAAATTTTAAGGAAAGAGCACTGATGAATAGATTAAATATTAGCATTAATAACAAAACTTTAAGTTTCTGTAGCTGGATTATTGCTACACGCTCTGTGGAGATGCCGTTAGATTTGGTTTGGAAGCTTCAGCAGGTGCAGAATTCAGCAGCAAGGCTGTTCAGTGGTACACCTCACAAAAAATACTTATCATTGGCACTGAAGGAGCTGCAATTGTCAGCTATACGCTACCAGGCTAAGGTCAAGGTTCTTATATTAACATATAAAGCCTAGTATTCTAGCTGTTTGTCGTAATAATAAACATTCATTCATTTATTCATATAAAGCCCTACACAGCTTAGGACCTAGAAATTTGATAGTCTGCATGTTCTGACAGGTAGCCTGCCCAGAATTTGTGATTGGGGGTGGTGACACACCCTTTTAGTGGTGCTGGATTTGCCTAGGGTGCAATATATGTCAATACACAAGAGGGCATTCTCCCTAACAGGTTTCCAGCTGTTCAGTAGTTGTTGGCATGGTGGGACAGCCTGGGGTGGTGCTACTTATCTGAGAAGGAGAGCAGTGAGGTGCCAGGTAGATCTGCATGGTGTGCACACAGTGTTTGGAGCGTCAGATTGTTATGCTGCTTCACCTGCACTGTGTAGCCTTCCCTTGGCTTCTGGTACTGGTTTTACTGTGCAATGGTGATTTCATATTGTCCCACCTACCCAATGATGTGAAAGACATTGTGTAGCCTTGTAGTCTGTGTAGCCTTGAAAGTTGGTATCTAAATAAATAACTTTTGTATGACGCAAGTAGGCCTGCACTTGAGTAAAAATTTATCTGATGAGCTTTGCTTTACCCTTGGGATCTAATGGATCACTGTAATAAAGTGTCATGTGGCATGTGAGTTAACTCCTGAGTCAGTCCAAGCTCTCTCCCTTGTTATCTGAGCTGATCAGGGATCTAGGGAGAGCACAGGGTCAGATGCCGCTAAGTCTGCTAACCCCTTGGTGTCCTTCATGTCCATGGGACTAAGGATGTGAGGGAGGTGTATCCGATAACCTTTTGAATATTGTAGCCTTATAATTCCATTATACAATGATTGTGTTTGTGATTTTTTTTTTTAAATCGGTTTCCTTCGAAACTTGCTTTAGGTCTCCCACAGAAAACTAGTCAGTAACCAGAAGAAGGCATCTTAGACACCCTCCCACAGTCAGTCAGGAGCAAGGGAAGAGTAGCATCTCAGTCCTTGCTTCTTTGGCTCTTCCATGATTAGTTTAGAAATTTGGATGACTTCAAGTAGTGCTAAACCTCAGCTTAATCGACATAAGTGTCTTTGATTCCAACAGCCACAAGATCACCTTTCTCCTAGAACATTATGCTCTGCATCTTGCACTCCTCAAGTGCCCCCTCCACAGCATATGGGAACTCCTGGATTGTACTATAACAACAGCTACTACTGTATTGTCTTTGAATGGGAACATCTCTTTTGATAAATACTTCCTCCACTATCTGCTGCTTCCATTGTAATTTGACAAAGATACATCATATTGCACATTGATGCATTGAAGGCAAAACATGTGATCTCTATAATGTGAAATGGATAAAGGTGCAGTTTTATAGAGTTCTATTTTAAAGTGTTGCTATGGATATTTAATACAATATACAGCAGTTGTGTTGATGGAAAGTTTCTCCCTACGTCAGAGAGAGCCAGTGAATAGCTGTAATGCTCCAGCCCACTAGTGTTTTCAAGCCTCCTTTCCTTCATCCTTTCTGTGAATTATTTTAAAGCAACACTAGATGGAGTCTTAAGTAGGTAAGAGGTCCTGCATGCACTTTGAAAAGCCTGTGCTTTCTAAAGGTTATAATCTTTCTATTACTTGAAAAGAATGAGATTAATAGTACTGTATTATACAAACAGGCAATATCATCACCAAATAAGCAGCCCTGAATTTTCATAATTACATTGGCAGGTTTTACTAAGCAACTGTACAGAGAATACTGCAAAAGGCTTCAGTAGAATTCATCTTCTTCTTTGTAAAAAAAACAGTTTTGACCAACAAAAAGCTCACAGAATGAAACACACTCATCTTTGTCTTAGATGCTGTGATAGATAGTGGCTGTCCTAAAGCTTTAAAGTGAGTAGCATTATGATAATATTTATCCATTTATTCTTAAATGGTTTATTAACCACATTCCATGCATACCTACTCAGAAGTAATCCCTGTAGAGTTCAATTGAGTTCACACCCAGGTAGGGATGGACAAACCTGTCAACTTTGGGTTTTCTTGGCTTCTCATTTTTTGAATCTTCAGTTGTCTGTATTTTCACATCACTGTGTTTTTAAAAAATAAACTCGTGAAAATTCACTAGCAAATTTCTTCCAATATACACAGTTTTATGCAATTTTGCGTAATGTACACTTTTAAAAAAGCCCCCCCAATATAATGCTTTTCTACGTGTTATTTTCTCTAACATATGCATTTACATGCACACTTTAGCCTAGTATATGCATTTATGTATACATTATTTGGCTGGAGAACTGCATTGCAAAATTTGGAGAAGTGTGAATTTCAAAAGATGGCTGTGCTTGCATTTGTGCATGAGTTTCTGAATTTCTCCACCAAACTCTACTCCTAGGTAAGCATATACGATTACCACCTTAGTGGTATAGGTTTCTGCTCTGAAGGAGCAGTAAGAGCTAGAATGAGGAGGACCGTTTTTTCCTTTTGATTCAAGCTAACTTTGACCATCTTTGAATCTTTTCCCAAATAAAAACTGCTAACACCTTCTGATTTGACTCTCTTACCACACAACTATAAGCATTTTCTACTGAAATCATACAGTCAATTTCATGGTAAGATATTATTAAGCGCACATAGGCTTGCAACTTTAGATGCTCCAAGTGAGGAGGCAGAGCATAGCCATTGCCGCCAGTAGCCATAGCCTTATCCTCCATGAATTCATCCAATCCTCTTACAACCATCCAAGTTCATTGATCCAGCACATGGGCATAGCCAAGAGGGGGGCAGTAAAAATACATGAAAATACATAGCAAACTGAGGTTCTGCCCCTCCACAAGTGGCCTGCCCCCCAAAAAAAATCCTGGCTACGCCCATGATTCAGTAGCAGAAGAGTCTACATCTATAGGCCATGCTTCCTTGATGACTCAAAAGAGGAAAAATACTTGTATAAAATCTCAAAACAATACATGAATAGCAAACTCTGTCTGCATTTATCACCTTAAAAAAACAAAAATAATTTGGCTGAAGTCTTAGATTCTGAATTAAGGTGGGCACAGAATCCACCTGTTCTGTAACATTGGTTTCAATTTTTCACCTTGGCCAGCTCCTCCAAAAGATTTTGTTTTTCTATGGCTGCACATGGAATTTCAGGGGGGGGGGGTTGCCACTTTGACTTTCAAATACATCATTTTTCCTAGCATAGTTGTGTTGCTGGCAGATGGCCACTTTCAGATCTGTCAGGATCCACAGATAAGAGCTCATAAGGAAAGATGGGTTTGAAGAGACTAAAATAAGTCTGCGTCACTCAGATGGCAAGTTGCAGATTGAAGTTGCTGCTACAACTGTTTGCATAAGCTTGGCATCTGGCCAACCTGTGGACGGACAAAGAATTCATGAACTGTGATGCATCAGCGAAAATGCACTGAAAGTGTTAGCAAATGAAAGCCTCATTTATTCTTCCATCAGCAAGGCTTAGGAAGCAAATTTCCTTTAACCAAAAGGTTCTTTTAAACAACAAAGAGCTTCAATCTGCTTGCAATGAAAATGCCATTAAATCGCTCCCTGCTTCCCATAGCAGTGGGAAGTCCAGGGGAAACATGACAATGGATTTGTTTCTTTGACTGTGAGAGCTCTGCAGACTTGCAGTGTCTTCATAATATTTGCTCAGGACCGCAATACTTCAAGGACTGTCTCTAACCATATGAACCTACCCAGACTCTGAGGCTCTTCTTCACATGCCTCCTTCTCCATGAGAAGTCTGGAGGATGGCAACATGAGAACAGGCTTTTTCCTTCGCAGTGACTCCCTACTTGTGGAATTATCTCCCCAGGGAGGTTCAGCTGACACATTCAGCTGATACACCTTTAGGCAACAGGCAAAAACGTTCCTCTTTAACCCGGCCTTTGGCTGATTGACATCCAATGCCCTTTTGAATATGTTGTGGAAGGGGGAAAGGGTTAATGGTTTGTTTTTGTTCTTATTTTGTGTTTTTTATATTGTGATTTTATGTTGTGAACAGCCCTGAGATTTATGAGTACAGTGGTACCTCGGGTTACATACGCTTCAGGTTACAGACTCCGCTAACCCAGAAATAGTGCTTCAGGTTAAGAACTTTGCTTCAGGATGAGAACAGAAATTGTGCTCCGGCGGCGTGGCAGCAGCAGGAGGCCCCATTAGCTAAAGTGGTGCTTCAGGTTAAGAACAGTTTCAGGTTAAGTACGGACCTCCGGAACAAATTAAGTACTTAACCCGAGGTACTACTGTATAGGACAGCATACAAATTTAATTAATAATAATAAAAATACAAATATACAAGCAGAGCACTCTGGGAGAAAGACTCCTAAAGACCGATGGTGCAACCACTTAACCTGCATTTGACTCCCGAAAGCAACAGCTGCACCCCAGAGATGCATCAGTTTTAGCCAGCTCCAGCTAAAACAAAGCAGTCAGAGCTCTTCACACAGACATAGCTCTGCAAGTATATTGCCTGTTCAGAAACACATCTCCATTCATTAACAGCTCTTGAGAAAACATCAACCGATTACCTCCAATTACCAGCAAAGGGTTAGAGTTAGAGTATTTAGTTCAGCCAACCAGCAGCCAAGTACCTCTTTAAATAAGATTTGAAGGAACTTTGGGCCAAACTCGGCAAAATATCAGCGCAAAATAACTTCTCCCCAACACAAAAGCTGATCAAGACTGAGACCCCCTTAGCATGAGTCACAAGGGAACTTCAACCTTTTTGCCCTGCTATTTCCTGATTTGGATGACTCCACCCCTCCATGCCAGCAATTTGCAGGGTGGTGGGTGAGAGAAAACTCAAATTTTCTTCATCAGGAGGTGTTGGCCCAATGCATAGTGCTGGTAATGGTAACCCAATCTTGATCAGGATCATAATGTTGCTTAGGGGTGTCATCGTGACTTACATTTGCAAAATACACCAGCAATCTGGAAATGCTCTTTGAAGTTCTTTTTTGCTAACATGCAGGATTCCCCCCCCCCCAACAATGAGTGAGAAAGACTCGGCAGATAAACGGCACAAAATCAAATGGCCGAAATTCCATTCAGCATTGCTTTGGGGTATGCCAAAAGCATCTTTTGGGGTTTTCAGGCTATTTATATTCAGTCTCACCTTTGGGACATGCAACCCTGGGCCACATGATGAGAACGCCCCTGAGCTTTGAAGGCCTCCTGCAATAGACTGACTTTCCCCTCCACTATGGCGGCAGCCTTAATATTTTTCCTTAGTTTGCATCAAGCTTTGAGTTTAGATCAGGGGTATCTAAGCTGTGGCAACTCCCATCGTCCCTAACTATTTCCCATAATGGCTGCACCTGATAGGAATTGGAGGCCAACAACATCTGGAAGGTCACAAGTTAACCACCTCTGGTTTAGATCAGTGTAATGTGTAAGTTTTAAACATAGAATTGAATCCGATAACAGTGATTACCCAAACCTCACTGCTGGTTGTGAAGGGGCCCCCATAACAGTTCGAGCTTCAGGTTCCCAAAAATGTAGGTCTGCCACTGGTTGCTGTAAAACAGACCAGCAGTTTCGTGATTGTACCAAGAAGCACCGCTGACATTTTGGTAGCAGAAGTGTGGTATTAAAGCACAACCCCCATGATGTCACAGATCATCCCCACACCAACACAAAAAAGTTACACCGCAGTGCTCTTGCACACAAATCTTGAGGCTCTTGCACACAAATCTTGAGGCTCTTGCACACAAAAATTGAGGTTTTGCTGTTTGAAATTTGAGAGGCAAGCTGAGAGGAAAGAGTGGGGTAACAACCAATTGATTACACTGTCTGATCCCCCCATGTAGATTGTATGTGTAAAATTCAGCCTGATTGCACAATAGTCATGTCATCTGGAGGCAACCATTGTCTTTACTTTTGGTGTACATGCAACAGCTGTTTTGCACAGGGGTTATGTTGGCAGAGCGTGTATAAACCTGCTCCTACCCTGCCCCATTTTTTTGGCCACTTCCGGGTTGCGGCAATGCAAATGTGCACAGTTGCACACATATCGGACAAGAGTAAAACCATTGTGGCTTGTACTTGTACTGTCTTTCTTCACGCATCCAACCTAGAGGGCGAACTGATGAATTTGTAGAGGTCAGCTGTCTCAATAAGGGGAGCAACAGTGAACACCAGCTAGCCCTTGTGCCAGTGAAAGGGCGAGTGCTGAGTGTTTATTATTAGCTCCTACTGTGCAAGTTCAGGAGCCACGGTACTTTCCAGGGCTGAGCATCTCAGTCATCTCAAAACTACTTTCCCTCAAAAGGCTGTAGTGCACACTCATCTGATGCCCTTGCGCACCGTTATTTTTAAAAATGCTCATGAAGTCATTTGCCTGAGTGCTGACAACTTTGCGATCGAGTTTCAGTTCTTTGCAATTTGAAACATTCAGCAGATAAACACTGGAGAATGCCATCTCTTCTGCTTGGAACAGAAGGCACTGACAGAACTTCAGCCATCTCTTGTGACTGACAGGATGAACATATAGTCAATACACTGTATAGCTAACGCTGCCCTTGCTATTGCTGCCTAATGTTTCTTTACTAAAATTACATGTAGCAATTATTTACCATTCTTATTTATTTAGTAAACTTATTAGTGCCCCCTTAAAAAGGTAATTTGCAGCAACTTAAAACAATCAATAAATAACACATACATTAAAACCAGCACAAAACAAAACAGGGTGGGAGAAACCTAAAGCTCTTTTATATTTTTAAGGGCAGGACTAGAAGATCCCACTTACTGTAGGAGGCCACAGGTAATTAAAAGCCAAAGGCCTGGTGGAAAAGAAATGTTTTTCGCTGGAGCCTAAAGATATGTAATGATGGCACTAGGTGAGGCTTCCTGGGGAAAGCATTCCACAAGCCGGGAGCCACCACTGAAAAGGCACGTTCTTCTGTTGCCACCCTACAGATCTCTCATAAAAGGGTTACACAGAGAAGGGCCTCATATGCAGGGGCGAAGGAAGGCATTGTGATACCCGGGGCGAGTGTTGTTACGCAAGGCGCATGTGTAGCGTTGCTACGTATGACGCATGCACCGTACGTAATGACGCCACACATGTGCTGTATAGCCACTGACACTCCAGCGTGTCGGGATCCTCTGGTTGTGGCTGTAGCTGTGAACAGAGGATCCTCCGTGGCTGTAGTGACGACAGAGGGATCCCAGCACCATCTGTATAGCCCTGGAGTGGTGCCGGTGGCAAACCAGTATACAGCGCATGTGCAGCGTCGCTATGTACAGTGATGCATGCGACACCGCACCTGCACTGTACTTATCAGTTTGCCGCCGGCACTGGGATCCTCTGCTCACGGCTGCAGTGGCGCGATGGCTGCTTGCGCCGCCGCGAGCCCCCATGGGGTGACTTTTTGTCACCCCTGTAGACATGGAACCCGGGGTGCACCACCACCCCGCCTCCCGTTGTGAAGCCACTGCTCATATGATGACTGCAGGGTCCAGATTGGTTCATATGGGGAGAGGTATTGGGGTCCTGAGTGTTATAGTTCAAAACCAGCACTTTGAATTTCCATTTCCATTTAAACCATTAAAGACAATGATGAAAATGTTATCTCCCTGCTCTTTCTTTCTTCTTTTAATGGCTCCTAGGGCATTTCCAGACTGTCACTATTTGGGGATGGGATTCAATCACATCCCAGCAAATTCAGGCCATGCAATTAAATCTGCTTGTTTTTTAAAAACCTCTCTTCCCCTTTGTAACAGGGAAAGTGATGGGAAAATGCACTTTGACACAATGTCATCTAACCTCCCTGCAAAAAAATCAGAATGAATGCTCATTAAACTGGAATCAACCACAGGCATGAAGATTTGAGGTCTTGTAGTATTTCCAACTGTCAGGGACTGCCAGGGCTCTGAGGAGTGAGTGGAAGAGGTACTGGAGTCAGCAGTGGAGGAAGGGGGCCACCCTGGGTGTCACCACTGGGGGGGGGGGACTAAATGCCGGGTGGTACTCACTGCAGGGCCTGCAGTGCACCTGAGCCCCATGTCTCCGCCCTGCCCAAACAGTCTGCCTGCTGCCTCCCCACCCCAGCTATAGGGCAGCTGAGTGGGAGGAGGCAGGCAGACTCCAGAGGCCCCTATGGGTGGGGCACCCCTGGCACCCAAGTGGCTTCCTCCACCACTGATTGGAGTCAGAGGCTGATCTAAGGGAATGGAGTAGCGCTTTATTGGGTTTGGTGCCTCCCACGAGGCAGGAGCCAGAGCTGGAGAATGGATCTGAGCAGTCGGAGGTGGGGAAGGAGGTACAGGACGTAGGACAGAAGCTGAAGCTGGAGGAAGGACAGGATGTGCCAGGAGCTGAGGGAGAGGCAGTGCTTGAAGGGAGGGGGCTGGCAGAATCCCCTCTACCACCCACTGCCCCCCAGGACCGGGGGGGGGCAGGCTGAAGAGGCAAGCACAGCGACAACTTCTGTGTAAGAGCTACCTAGCCACCAGAAACATGTCTGTGTGTGTTTAGTGCACCTTGGGCGCTCCTGCAAGTTCATGCTTTGTCAATAAAGAAAACTACCAGCCACTTGGGCTGGATGTGCACCACCTCTAGGAAGAATTCTCTGCTGTTCTGCCTGTTTTGTATGGGTTGTTGTTGTTTGGTAGCCACAGAATTCGGCATTGTTCACAAAAGTCATCTTCCTAAGAATTCTGTATTTATTTAGACGTTTCTAGTCCTTATAGATGCAAAAGTATCATTTAAACTTAAGAATGCAGGCACTATAAAGGGGAACACTTGCTTCACTCCTGCCATGACTGTGAGTCTGGGTAGGCCAGTCAAGCAAGGGACTCTCTGGTAGACACTTCCCTTATGTTCCCTCTAACCCCATGCAGAAGTGAAACCTGGGGGTTCAAGGCAAATATTTATGAGGGGAAGTACAGAGAGCACTGAGCTTACTTGTCTCTCACCAGAACCCAAAGTAGCTTGCTTTTCTCTGATGAATCTCAATTATATGCACCTGCATCAGGAAGACGAAGCTTGCAAAGGGGGAAATAACCCTCTGAGTCTGGCAGAAATGCACACAAGGACCCTAACAGCCAATTTTAATAGTTTTAATCAGACTTCAAAAGACAAGAGGCCCAAGGGGAGGCAAGCAAGCTCCACAAAGTGGGAGAGGGTGCTCAGGGGTGATTGTGTCAACAGCCCGAGCCATTCGGATGTCCCAGAGGTCGTCTAGGGCTTCAACAGGATCACCAGTCATATCAGCTGGAGAACCCCCCCAGGTCGGGAGATGGTATATTTTCCCCTTCCCTATTGAAAGGATACACGAGTTCTCTGCTTGTAAGTGATGGCGGGCTAGAGAGCCTTGGCAATCTTAAAGAGACAGGCTGGCTTGGGCAGACCTGTATTATGAACACTGTCTAGTGAAGCCATTGAGAGGGCTGAACAAGATTTCTAAGGATCAAGGGTGCCTCTTCACTGTGCTGCATAGCCTCTTGTACTTCCCAGTTCTTTATAAATACATTATACAGAATACATTATGCAAAATGGTAGAAGATGCAACACAAATGAGAAAAATTATGCTAATTTGAAGAGTCTTTACAGGTTATTTGCTTTTTCTTGGCACAAAACTTGGGTTATCATGTTGATGGATTTTAATTTCTTTCTTTTTAGCTCAGAATACATAGCATAGCTCACCAGTTTATGATATTTCCAGCTTGATCCTCAGTGCTGAAGAATGAACACACTCCCTTCTTCACCTACCCTCAGTTGCTGATACCAGTGGGTGACTCTGTTACTTCCGATTGCTCTCAGTTTCTCATTTTTCCCAATATTAAGTTCAGTTTTCCACACCAGTTGGTAATTTATTCAGCATTTTAGTGCAAATTTCTCCCAATATACATGTGTCTAAGTGCAGTTTTGCCTAAAAAACACATTTTTGCAAATGTTTGTGTATTGGTTTGCCTCACCTTTAAATGCAAATGGAACTGAATTTCTCTCCCCATCTCTATTTCTGTGCTGCCAAGAAGAGGAAGTTGCTAGCTTTCTGTTCTTATTCACCATCACCACAACAGATGCTGAGAGTGTGGTTCTGAATTGTACCAGCTGAGCAGGGTCCACAGCCTGGGTCTATAAAGTTCTTTTCAGGATTCTGTCCTTTTCTTGATTCTCTACTGAAACCTTCTTCTTAATGGCCCGAGAGCCAAACTAGATGTGATATTAATTACACAAATGCAATTTTTATCAGCTTCAGCTGTTGCAACAACTGTGACCATTCCTGGGCCAGCCTAGCTAGACCACAGTAATCCAGTCACTGGTAACTTCAGGGTTGGATTACTGCAATGCAATCTATATGGGACATTTCTAGTGACTGGTCTGGAAACTGCAGTTAGTGCAGAATGCTGCAGGATGATTGCCAAGGCCGGCCCACCCTTGAGACAAGGTGAGATGACTGCTTCAGGCGGCAGGATTCTCCAGAGCAGTAGATCCTGATGTCAGTCTCTCTCCCCGCCCCCCTTGTTCCTGATGTAGATCTTCCCTCAGCCCATATTCCCCAGGGAGGGGAGCATCATTTTGGGGTCTGCCTCAGCCGCCAAAATGTATTGGGCTGGCCCTGATGATTACTGACTGGAGTGAGATCCTATCAGCATATTACACCTCTGCTCAAAGGTCTGAGCTAGCTGCCAGTTTGTTACTAAGCAAAATTTAAGGTTTCCTAATTAATATATAATGCCCTCAACAGCTTGGAACCAGTTTACTTGAAAAACTGCCTTGCTCCACACATGCCTAATGACCCTGGACTTATCCTACCTTGATGGCACCACTGAGCTCATGGGCTTGTGTTATAATGTGGAAATGGTAGCAAGATTTTAACAACGCTTTCAAATTAAAAGAAACTCCCTCCTAGTAGGGCAAAAGTCAGAACTTGAGAGCCAGACCTGTGCTTTCTGTTTTTTTTTTAAATATATAATGATATTTATTAATGTTTCACAAACAATAAAAACAAATTCCAACATTTAAACTACAAAAACAAAACAAATAAAAGATACACAGTAGAAAAACAGCTAATAAAAGAAAGAAGAAAAAATAAAGAATAAAGAATAAGAACAAAGAGAAAAGCCAAAAATCAAAACTAAAAATAGATTAATATTTTCAAATCTTATATTTTCTTCACTGGTTTCTTGACCTCCTCACACCTCCCATTTTGTATTCCAGTTCAAATATTAAATTCAGCAAATCCTTACCCTCTAACGTTCATCCTTACCCCATATATTAACCTATTATTATAGATATCCATTTCCAGTTATCATTCCCTATTTACATTTTCTTAAGCATCTCTTTACCAGTACCACTTATTTTCAATCAAACGTCATTTCAACATTCCTTAATTTTACAGTGCTTCTGCAGGTAATCTTTAAACTTCTTCCAATCTTCCTCCACCGACTCTTCTCCCTGGTCACGGATTCTGCCAGTCATTTCAGCCAGTCCCATATAGTCTATCACCTTCATCTGCCATTCTTCCAGGGTGGGGAGCTCCTGTGTCTTCCAATATTTCGCGATGATTAATCTTGCTGCTGCTGTTGCATACATAAAGAAAATTCTATCCTTCTTTAACACCAATTAGCCGACAATGCCCAGGAGAAAGGCCTCTGGTTTCTTCAGGAAGGTATATTTGAATACCTTTTTCAATTCATTATATATCATTTCCCAGAAAGCCTTAACCCTTGGGCACGTCCACCAAAGGTGAAAGAATGTACCCTCAGTTTCTTTACATTTCCAACATTTATTATTGGGCAAATGGTAGATTTTTGCAAGCTTGACTGGTGTCATGTACCACCTATAAATCATTTTCATAATATTCTCTCTAAGGGCATTACATGCCGTGAATTTCATACCTGTGGTCCACAACTGTTCCCAGTCAGCAAACATAATGTTATGACCAACGTCCTGTGCCCATTTAATCATAGCAGATTTGACTGTTTCATCCTGAGTATTCCATTTTAACAGCAAGTTATATATTCTTGAAAGTATCTTAGTATTGGGATCTAACAATTCTGTTTCCAACTTTGATTTTTCCACCTGGAAGCTGATTTTTTTGTCTAAATTGTATGCCTCTCTTATTTGAAAATAATGAAGCCAATCTCGCACTCTATCTTTTAATTTCTCAAAACTCTGCAATTTCAATTTGTCTCCTTCTTGCTCTAAAATCTCCCAATATTTTGGCCACTTGGCCTCCATATTGAGGTTTTTTTTGAGCTTTTGCCTCCATTGGTGACAACCACCTTGGGGTTTTGTTTTCAAGTAAGTCTTTGTATCGTGTCCAGACATTAAACAGTGCTTTCCTGACAATATGGTTCTTAAATGCCTTATGTGCTTTAACCTTGTCATACCACAAATATGCATGCCACCCAAAAACGTTATTAAAACCTTCTAAATCCAAAATGTCTGTGTTCTCAAGAAGCAGCCAGTCCTTCAACCAGCAGAAAGCTGCTGATTCATAATAGAGTTTAAGGTCTGGCAGGGCAAACCCCCCTCTTTCTTTTGCATCGGTTAATATTTTAAATTTTATTCTGGGTTTCTTGCCCTGCCAGACAAATTTAGAAATGTCTCTCTGCCACTTCTTGAAACATTCCATTTTGCAGACCTGTGCTTTCTGAAAGGAATAATGGTGCACATGGAAAGTGTTAAACGAGTTGGAAGAGCACAAAGAAACAGTTAAGATAGAATAAGAGAGAGGAAAAAAGAGATTGTGTTTTCTCTTTGGCATCTACTGGAGGAAATGAGGATGGGTGTGACTTTTTGCAGTTTGGCAAAAAGCTTAGTGAAGGAGAAATTATGGAATGTTCTTTAAGGAGGGGACTTTGTAAAGTAAAAGCTATAAATATATGGAAAATAAGCTTAAAAGTTGCAGCCGGTTTGGGAGGGTTTTGTGTGTGTATGCATTCTTGGAAATATCTGCTTATGGAAGATTCAAAAGAAGCAATAAGTGTTGTGGAGGAAATAGAACCCTAAAGAAATGTAAGCTGTTATTAGTCAGAGCTGCCCAGAAATGCATGTGCTAAAAATGAAAACACAGGAAAATGAATAGAGGTCTATTTGCTGTTTTATGCTCTTCTTCGAAGAGCTGTATACCATGCAATTAAAATATTGATCTATGAGTCTTCTAGGAGGGTTGGGCGAGGCCTTCTAGGTAAGTATACTGTACAGTTGGTGCAAATGCCCAATATTAATCCATTGATGGGGCCCCATATTATAACATTCAATACCATTCTGCCCTGTGCAGCTTGTTTTTCTAGGAACAAAATACAAAGCTATGAGGTTTGATTATTAGTCTCTGAAGAAAGTTGTACTGAGCTTACCCATGCGCTCCAATGGTCCCTATTTATTACCATGAAAAGTATTGTTATGAGTTGCGGGGAGGTAGGCTGTGTGTATGAGCTCCCTTCTAATCCCTGGATCCAGTAGGGGTTCAATTCCTATAATAGCCAGGCTAGCTTCCTGGTGAGATAATGGCCTTCAAAGTATGGACCATTAAGGTAACAAAGGAAGTACCTCTGTGTGGGGTACTTAGAAAGTGTCAGGCAGAGCTCTTTCTCAGCCTTATATGGAAATGCCAGGAATTGAACGTGGGACCTCCTGCCTGTGAAGGATGTGCCCTGCTACTGAATTGTGGCCTTCCCCTTTCTCATCTCACTGTCATTACTCTGAACCAGGGGTCAGCAAACTGTCCCTCAGACCTTGTGGGGGGCCAGACTATATTTTGGGGAGGGGGAATGAACGAATTCCTATGCCCCACAAATAACCAGAGATGCATTTTAAATAAAAGGATACATTCTACTCATGTAAAAACACACTGATTCCTGGACCATCCGCTGGCTGGATTTAGAAGGCGATTGGGCCGGATCCAGCCCCCGGGCCTTAGTTTGCCGACCCATGCAGTCTGAACCTTTCTTTAACGCTTTCTGTTTCAACTGCCTCAGATTGCCATGTCTGATCGTGCTTGTGAGTTACAGTAAATATCCAGAATTCGGTGACTTTTACTGCCAAACATTTCACTGGCAATTCTTAAATTGATAGAAAAGCCAGCAGAAAATATCAGACATGTTTGTGTCATGGAGCTCAGTTTTGGTATTTACTTGCTGTATTGTTTTTAACACTCAATTGGGAGCCGCCCAGAGTGGCTGGGGAAACTCAGCCAGATGGGTGGGGTATAAATAAATTATTATTATTATTATTATTATTATTATTATTATTATTATTATTCATGGCACACTAAATGCCAATTCGCAGTCAATGAGGGAAATGTGAATAATTTTTGGACATTTATTGTAGCCACTTAGTCAGCCTCGATCTTCACTCGAGCAAATATATATAGGAAACTTCACACCCTCTAGATGTTGTTGAACTACAGTTCCCACCACCCCTGATGGGAGTTGTAGTTCAGGAACACCTGGAGGGCCAAAGGATCCCCATGCTTGCACTATAGTGTTCCATAGAGTTCTGACATTGACCTCTGAAATTATTCAGAATTACTGGTAAATGTCAACATTCACCACAGTACTATAAGGAAACACGGGCCAAGGCTGACACACCACTCAGCAGTTTAACTCAGTTAACACTGTACCAGGCCATGGGATAATTTTAGAAAGCTACAACCAGATGGTTTAAAGAAGCATGTTGTGTCACACATGCCAGAGCAAGGCAAAAATCTCACAGTCGCCACTCTGACATCTGTGCAATGTTGTGATACATTTCTCTTAATAGGTTATGTCATTTGGATTTTTTTTTTAAAAGAAAAAAATGTGCATTTTATAGCTTAGCTTTGCATAAAAGGTAATTTTTGGCTGCTTAAGGATTATCCACAATCTTTCTTGGAATGTGGAAAAATGTAGCCTCTCTGAGAAGCCTGTCTCAGCCTAATAAGGCAGAGTTCTCTACTGGTAACATAGTCTGAATACCTTCTCTATGAAATAATTCAGATCATAGGGAGAACCTCCATCAATGTGGCACAGTAGCTGGATCAGCTTTCCACCTATAAAGAACAAGATCGCCTTTGAATAATTAGTCATTCCAAGCTACACACAACTGTTTTCTTATATGGCTTCTGCTGCAGCAAGAACCACCACATAAGAAATAATATTCCCAAAATCCTCTGACATAACGCTTTGCATTTTCCCAGTGGAGAATTGAAGCAGTCATTCTACTAAGGCAGGGGTGGCCATCTCTCAAGAGACTGCGATCTACTTTCAGAATTATAAACTGGCAGTGATCTACCCCTGGTCTGGGGGGGGGGGGGGTTCAGCTAAAGTTTCTGAGCTTTTTTTAGGGAGGAGTAGAGCCCCATTTTTTTAGAGGTTAAAATAAGCTTTTGGGGGGATTCTTTTGGGGGGGTTAAAGGCATGGGAATAAGGGGTAAAGTCACTTACATAAAGATCGCTATAGATCAAAACAGCAGCACAGAGAAAGCTCTGTCTTCCAGAGATCATACAACAATGGAGGGTGGGGCGAGGGTGCAGGGCAGGAGTCAGTTTTAGCAATGCTAAGGAAAGGGAGCCAGAGATCTACCAAAATCTCATGGGGATCTACCAGTAGATCGCGATCGACCTGTTGGACATCCCTGTACAAAGGAAACAATCAATTCATTGCCAGGAGAAGTAGAAACATGGGTTCATCAGCCACGGGATCCTTTCTCTGAGTGTGACGTAGCAGATGCTCCAGAGCAAGCTTGTATCATGTCAAGCCAATAGACCCTGTCAATAATAATAATAATAATAATAATAATAATAATAATAATAATAATTTATTATTTATACCCTGCCCATCTGGCTGAGTTTCCCCAGCCACTCTGTCAATCTTTTCTATTTTTCATTTAATAATTCCATTTCGGGATATTTATGGAATCTTAGAGAGCCAGTGTGGTGTAGTGGTTAAGAGCGGTAGTCTCGTAATCTGGTGAACCGGGTTCGAGTCTCCGCTCCTCCACATGCAGCTGCTGGGTGACCTTGGGCCAGTCACACTTCTGTGAAGTCTCTCAGCCCCACTCACCTCACAGAGTGTTTCTTGTGGGGGAGGAAGGGAAAGGAGAATGTTAGCCGCTTTGAGACTCCTTAAAGGGAATGAAAGGCGGGATATCAAATCCAAACTCTTCTTCTTCTCTTCTTCTTAGGGTGATGTTCAACGTCCATCAGGAAAATGAGGAAGGTGACAGTTTGTGGTGATTCCTTTTGCCCTGTTGCAGACTCCCCCATGAAATCTGAAATCTGCTCCAGAGATTATTAGGACATGTACACATTAGCCTTTCAAGCTGCATTTGCACACTGTTGTTCACATCAGAAAGAAAGTGAGGAAGTTTCCACCCAATGCGCATGATGTTTTGGTTCCCCCTCCCCACCACAAACTCTTCGTGAAGCTGTTATCTGTGCGTGTGTTCTCATTTGCCCATGTATGGTGGCTGTTAGTTATGCCCACACTACTGCTTATCTGCATCCAGTTTTCTGGTCGGACTGAAGTTTGTTTGAGAGGGAAAAAATGCACCAAACAGCAATACAGGATGACTATGGATTGCGGCTAACATGTGACTGTAGTTTCAAAAACTAGCACTGGATGTGGAGGTGGCATTAGTGTGAACACCCCCTGAGTAAAAAGCCATTGGCTGAGATCTAGTGATCCCTAGGTACATACAGGAATCTCATACTATAACAGAGGAGGGGTGCTATAGCTTATGGACCCAGTCCAGCTAAAGTTGCATTTTGATCCATGGGATGTGTGACCTCATATGGAGATGTTGAATGCTTATTTTCTTTCACCAAGAGCCAAGTACAGCTAAAGTGCAAACGTTGATTTAGCTGGAGGGAGCTGAACCAGCTCCACAATAATTTATGAGATTTCTTATTTTAGACCTGCTGCTTTGTTTCTTGATACATTTACAAGTTTCACAGTAGGCATTTCAACATAATTCAGAGGCAGGCAAAAAGCAGCGGAAAGGGGATGAATAACATTTTATGATACAACTATCAGTAGGATTTATTTGGGCAGGGGCAGTCGGTTTTCTGGGGAAAGGTCATAAATCAACACTTAATCCTAAAACGATTCAGCAGCTTTTGTAAGGATCGGACATACTGAAGCAAATCTCTACTTGTGACAAGATTTTTTGTTAAATGGCCAAATTTATCCCAATATTTTATTTTATTTTATTTTATTACTTTTGGAAAGCAAACAAAACATGTCTCTCCCATATCAGTCTCTACAGCCACAACGGGCACTGTAACTCTCCAATGGTTTGACTTCACCCCTGAAGGCACATTCTTCAATTGTCTCCCAAGATAGATAGATGAGACCCAATTTTTTTTGGAAATGTGACATACTTGCAGTTTTGTTTTGCTTCGGAAGCCATGAGCAGAATGCTCCTCTGTTCCCTTCTCTGTTCGCTGCTTGCAACTTGCTCTGCTCTGCTCTGTTTAGGCTACAGATGTTGGCAAGCTGCCTGCCTGAGCTGCATCACGCTCAAGCCAAACAATGCCGCTCCTCCTTCCAGCAGATCCTCCAAGTCTCCCTATTTTCCAGGGAGGTCCCTGATTTAGAGGAGCCATCCCAGTTTCTGATTTGATCCTGGAATGTCCCATTTTTCCTTAGGATGTCTCTATTTTCATTGGAGAAATGTTGAAGGGTATGGAGTTATCTAACCCCTCCCTGTATAGGGAAGTTTTAAAATGTTTTATTATGTTTTTATATATGTTAGAAGCTGCCCAGAGTGGCTGGGGCAACCCAGTAGGATGTGTGGGGTATAAATAGAAAAAATTATCATTATGGAATGGGACGTCCCTGTTTTCAACGGAGAAATGTTGGAGGGTATGTTCCAGTAATTGGTCTTGGCCTGGGATGTGTGGCCTGCCCAGGAAGTCATTAGACCATTGTTGACATCTCTGGAACAGGCAAGTGTCGCTAAGAATAGAACTCCTCACATGTTTTTTAAACAAGGAAGCTCAAATATCTAGAGACTGGAAACAATTCAAACTGAGGCTGTCACCCGATGAAAGTAGATTTCAAATTCATTGCTCACATGCTTTTGAATGGATTAAATCTGTACGGTTTTGCTGTCACAGAAGCCTATGAGAGAAAGGGAAAGGTGAAACTTGCATTTGTGACTAAAGATACATTGGGCTGGACTTTTCAACAGGTTGGCTCAGTTTAAAGTGAACCATAAAGTGATGTACTGATAAAGCTTGCGTCACTTTTGAGTTACGTTTCTGGTTTTAATTTTGGTTCAACACACATAAGGTTATGCTCTGCAGCTGAAGGGTCAAAACTAGATGTGATGCTGCATGTGTCATTAGAAACTTCATAGTATTTTTTTTAAATGATAAAAGGCACCTCAAGAGAGAAGCTGCCTTTAGACCTTTAAAAAGTTGCAGGGCTGATCCAAAGATGCAACACTATATATAGATTATTTCCAAGCATAGCAAAAGCCAGTTAATTTGCATTGCAAATTCTCTTTTCTTTACTTAGATGTCACAGCAGAGACTCTTCAAAGCATTTGCCTGCATCTTTTGGATGCCACACATTTTACTTCCATATCAAACAGAAGAAATCAAATCACAAGCAAAAATGCAAAAGAATATTTAAAAATAAGAGGCAGAATGACTTCGGCTGGCATTTGACTGTCACTTAAATTATGAAGCATGTTTATCATTGCAGGCTGGTTGAAAGAAGCAACTGACACCAGCAACAAAATCACCGCTTTATTATTTCCTCCTTTCCCACCCCCACCGGCTGCTTCCCAAAAATGAATGGCACTGAAGTGGATTAGCACTTATGCAGATAGAATTGTCAATGTCTCCTTGTTGAAAGTTTAAAATATTGGCAGACAGTGATATGTTACATTAGTAAGATGAGGCCAGGAACATTACAAAGGGCACTTTTGTGTCATCCCTGGGATTAGCAAGAATGTACAGCTCAGGTGCAGACTGAGAAGTTACTACTCCGCTCCACTCCAGGCAGGGCCCCCTATAGTCACCTGGCCCTTTGCCACCTGGCTAGGAGGAGGGGGTGAGCTGTGGTACGGCCAGGCTGTTTGTGTACCAGACACCACCATCCGACCATACCAGGCACAAAATGTACCATCTTTCCCACTGCCCCTATCCAGTGGTGGGGAACCTAATGCTCTGAGGGCTGGATGTGGCCCTCCAAACCTCTCTTTCGTGGTCCTCATAACTCTCCCCAAGTCATACCCCTCACTTGTCCTGCTTAACATCCTTGAGCTTTTTTGGCTGGCTGAAATGTGTCCTTGATATGGGAGTCAACTCCTAGGGGTCGAGGTCCCTTCAGCCTCCCCAATGAAATATTTGAGGCGGCTGCCTCCCCCACAAAGTTGACGGGCATTGCCGTTCAAATGGTATGTGTGACCATGTCATGTGATTGACTATGCAGGGTGGGGCTTACATGGCGCTCCCCCAATTATTATTTTTCAGGAAGTTTTTAATGTTTGATGTTACGTTATGTTTTTGTTTGTGTTGGAAGCTCTGCCCAGAGTGGCTGGGGCAACCTAGTCAAATGGGCAGGATATAAATTTTAAAAATATTTTTAAAATTATTAGTATTCAAGTTGGGACCCCTGGTCCTTGAACTCTGCTTATGCCTCTTGCTTTCCTGGGTGGAAGTTAGAGAGGGATGATTGAGGGTATAGAGAAGCTAACTTACAGTATGTTGTTGTTCTTTAGTCATTTAGTCGTGTCCGACTCTTTGTGACCCCATGGACCAGAGCACGCCAGGCACTCCCGTCTTCCACTGCCTCCCGCAGTTTGGTCAAACTCATGTTCGTAGCTTCGAGAACACTATCCAACCATCTCGTCCTCTGTCATCCCCTTCTCCTTGTGCCCTCCATCTTTCCCAACAGCAGGGTCTTTTCCACGGAGTCTTCTCTTCTCATGAGGTGGCCAAAGTATTGGAGCCTCAGCTTCACGATCTGTCCTTCCAGTGAGCACTCAGGGCTGATTTCCTTCAGAATGGATCGGTTTGATCTTCTTGCAGTCCATGGGACTCTCAAGAGTCTCCTCCAGCACCATAATTCAAAAGCATCAATTCTTTGGCAATCAGCCTTCTTTATGGTCCAGCTCTTGCTTCCATACATAACTACTGGGAAAACCATGGAAACTTACAGTATATAAAGGTATAATTTATATTCATTGCTCCGCCCACTGCTGGAAATTGACCCTTGGACGAAAACAGGAAAATTTATTCATTGTCACCCCCTGCCCTGACCCATACCAGGCACAAAGGGTGGCTTACTGAGATGAGGGACAGGGCTTGTGCCCATAGGATGGCAAAGAGAGGCAATCAGGGCAGCAGGAGAGAAAGAACAAAACTGTCCTGGTAAGCAGGTCTTCAACAGCGTCTTGGGGAAAGAATGATATGCTTTGATATGGTTTTTTCACAGGGCGCTGGCTTCAAATTATTGATGCATTATGTATAGCCAACCACCCAGCTATATTTGCATTTTACTGTATTTGATTCCTTTGCTATGGCTTGTGGCTGACGCAAATAAATATTTTTATCTTCCTCTTATGATTGATATATGTAAACTGCTCTTTAACGGCTAAATAGCAGGGTAAAATGCTTTAAATAAATGCATATGTAAACAACATCCTATGTATCAGTTCCTCCCTCAATATTCATCTACCAGAAGCCACTCCACCAAGCTACAGCAGAATGAGAGGTGGTTCTGCTGGGTCTACCTATTGGCTGGGCTGAGAGACTGGCAGGTTTTGGCTCCTCCTTTTCTTGAATTCCTATTCGCAAAAAAACTGTAATGGAGAACTAATGCCTGAGTTTGCTTTTTCCTCATCCTTCCCAGTGTCCTTCCCTTTTCTGTCATGTATTTTATATTGTGAGCCTGAGAGCAGGGATTGTCTTATTGTTCATATTTCTAAGCTCCTCTATAAGAGGCTTTTTGTCTGCTGAAGAGCCGGGTAAAGATACCTCCACAAAAAAACAAGAACATAAAGAAGTTATAAGCATCAGGGATAAATTTGAGGTATCGCTCTCCAGGGAAAGCATTTGATTGTTACTGTATTATTTAAGACCATTTGTGTTGCATGTCTCTGCTGAATTGATCCGCCAATATGTCTCTTTTCCATGCTAAAAATAAATGTGCCATTCTAAGATGTGCCATTCTCCGCATGGACCATGGCAGCATTTTGAATATCAATACCGTGAGGGGAAACTAGAGTCTACTACATGATTGCTCTGACTTTTCAAGTACAACCACATGTGCACACTGAGTAGTCTGCAGCCACTGTGCATTCCTCCTTACACTCTCTGCTTGTTTCCCTGTGATTGCGCACCATTCTGCTACTTTTAAACGCCTCCTTTTCTTAGACTGTACAGTACAATTGCATCTTGCACACATTTAACATATGCGGTTGAAGGCCGGCTGGTTGAAATTCTGCAAGGTAGATGCAAGACAGGCAGAAAGTTTAAAAGCTCCTTTTGCGCTGAGTTTTCCTGGCATGGTAAGAACTTTCAAGCTCTCCCCCTTGCTTGGGTGGGCAAGGCCTGTTCAGTGCACTGGTTCTGAAAGGCTAGAGATGCTTGCAGGGACTCAGATAGCCCCACAAGATGCAGTGAGAACATCCCAGCCTCCAAGGCTAGCTAAATAGCTTAAAAGCTCTTTTTGTGCTCGGCCTGTTTGGGTCTGATCTGGTATATGGCAACTTCCTACATACCTATGTAAAGTTTAACTATATTTACTTTGAGGATATTGGTTTTTGCATATTTCTGTCCCTATTTCTGGGTTAGCAATTGAGTTTTTGATATTTTATTGTAATCTGCCTGGGTTCTTAAAAATCTCAGTTATGACAGAAGACAACAGATTGTTTTAGGCGCTGCTACAGGTCGTTTTCTTGAGCACCAGCTCATGAACTTGCTTCCCTCTTTTTCCTTCCATGGAATTTTTCCTTTGATGGAAAAAGTGATTTAATCATTCAGTTTTGACTTAAACAACAACAAAAAATGTGCTGGCATTCTGTCAGGCAAATGCCTCATTCGGATGGCAGGCATCCAGCAACTTCATTTGGAAAGGAGCCTTCTGCATTCATAATTCATAAAAAGGTTGGCATGCGTCCCGTTAAAATAACAGAGGAAGAGAAAATATCCTTGCATTCAGAAACACTCTTCCCCAGCTTTTCGGAATTATTTATACAAAGGGATGTCATTTCCTAAATTAAAATACATAACAACAATGTGTATATATAGCTATGTAGAGGAGTAGAGATTAACAAACCTTTTTAAAAATGTGCCGGAGAACTGTTTGTGACGGTCACACATTATTCATAATGCTTAATTATCACTGAAAGTTAAGGAGGAAAAGGCAAACCCTCTTTTTTGCGTGTTTACAAAGAAATGCCCCACGCAGGGCCATTAGGCGGAGTGAGGTGGATGAGGGGCAGCAGTGAGAAAAACCTTCCTTGGAGGTTTTTAAGCAGAGGTTGGATGGCAACCTGTTGTGAGTGCTTTAGCTGAGATTACTGCATTGCAGTGGGTTGGGCTAATGACCTGGGGTCCCTTCCAACTCTACAATTCTATGATTCTGTGTTAGGGGAGAGCTGTTAAGGCCACACGACTTACACCCTTTCGCCTGCTGCACTGAACTGTGATGTCTCATTCCCAGAAGTTGGACTCAGCTGACATTGTGATCAGATGCTATGGACTGGTTGGTCGCAGAGGAATGGTGGGAGGAACCAGCTGGGGAACCCCTAAGGGAAGAAGGCTCAGAGCCCAGGGATTGGTGGTGGACCAATGATGGGTGGCCAGAGGGAGAAGACTGGGAAGAGGAGGTTTCGGAAGCTGAGGAGGGAACAGGGCTTAGTGACCTTAGAGAGTCTGTGGTGAAGAAATGTCCAAATCAAGCGGGAAGCCGAGGCAGACATGGGTCTAACCGGGGAAAGAGGCAAGGATATCTCCCCCTCCTGCTTTGATAAGTTCTCCTCCCCTGTGGTCTCCCAAAACTAGGAGAGGCATGAAAAGGGCAGAGGAGAATTTAGCTTCCCACAGAGTTTGATTGCTTGGGGGAAACCCTGGAGAGGAGGGGACTTAGGCAGCTGTGAGGAGGCAGGGACCTTCAGTCTCAGCAACTGCTTCATGGGGACAAGACGAACCAGAGATGAGTTGCTTTGCCCATTAGGCCTGACACTCTTTGTGCAGATCCCGTTTTTACTAATAATTAACTCCAACTTGCTTGGTGTGACTTACTGCTGGCTTACTCCTGTCATCAGATTCTGTATGCGAAATATGAGGTGCCAACTTGTTTTACGCAACAGGATGGGCTGGCCCCGGTGCATTTGTCCATTTGCCAGGTCTGATCATATAGCAGTAGGGCGTTTGTTAGCAACCGTTGAGCACCTTGCAGGAAATAGCCTTTGCTTTAAGCAAACTTCTAGGGTGGGTGGATGAATAGATAAAGGTAAAGGTACCCCTGCCCAAACGGGCCAGTCTTGACAGACTCTGGGGTTTGTGCGCCCATCTCACATCTATTGGCCGGGGGCCAGCGCTGTCCGGAGACACTTCCGGGTCACGTGGCCAGCGTGACAACGCTGCTCTGGCGAGCCAGAGCCGCACACGGAACGCCGTTTACCTTCCCGCTGGTAAGCGGTACCTATTTATCTACTTGCCCCCGGGGGTGCTTTCGAACTGCTAGGTTGGCAGGCGCTGGGACCGAGCAGCGGGAGCGCACCCCGCCGCGGGGATTCGAACCGCCGACCTTTCGATCGGCAAGCCCTAGGCGCTGAGGCTTTAGCCCACAGCGCCACCCGCGTCCCATGGATGAATAGATAGATAGATACTAAAGGCATTATGCAGTCCCCGGCCAGTGTCACAGAGGCAAGATCAGGATCAAATGAGAAAAATGGTTCTGATGAAACACAGGCAATAAAAGATTTAATTGGCACGAGCATTTATTTTGCTGCTAAGTATATGGATTGAGAAACCGATTATCTCTGCATCGGAAAATCCCACGTATAAAGCAGACCAAAAGCCCTTGTGTGAGATGAAATGTCTGGATGTTCTTCAGATAAGCATGGAGAAATTCATGGAGGAGAAGGCTACCAATGACTATCCTCTGCATCAAGTAATGCTTCTGCATGCCAGGAGCTATGACAAGGGGAAGTGGTCTTGTGCTCTGGTCCTGCTTGGTTTCCCAGAGGCATCTGGGTGGCCACTGTGAGAAGAGGGTGCTGGACTAGAGGGGACAGTGCTCTGGCTCAGGAGGCTTTCCCTCCCACCAGACCCCCCCCCATCAAGGACATTCAGTGCCCTGTGCAAAGGCTTCCAGGAGAGGGTGGAATACAAAAAAAAAGGCAAACATCAGGGTGTTTCCCAGCTAGGTCTTATTCTGTCTCTCCCAACAGAGCATTCTATCATCATCTGGCATGCAGGAAGGATATTTATGGCATTTTGTTGTGCTTTTCATTAAAAAAATGTACCGGTAGTTTAATGTTTCTTGTAAGCTACAAGATTTGTATTTTGAAAGCTATGATACAAATAATAAAAATAAAAAAATAACGAAACCACTCGGGCATCCAAAGATACTTTGGATCCTAGCCTAATTCTAGGAGGAGGCATGAATATATGGTAAATGATCAAATATTATTTGAATTGAAATTACATGGCATAATGCTTGTGGTGTGGATTTAGTGCCACAATGATCCAAGATCCCACACAATGGAACTTTATTTTTTTTAATGGTCAGTGTGAAGTCGTTATGGTTGCTAGTGTGATGTGAGTTGAAGCCAGAGGACACTTTCATTCAAAGCCTTTTACAAATGAGACAATTTTTCAGATGAACCAAAGAATTCTTTTTATAGCACAAAATAAATTAGATAGAAAACGAAAGTGCAACAAGATGCCTCTTACTGTAGGCTGCACAACAGATGTTACAACATGAATATATTTATTGCTTTCAGAAAGGAGCAATTCAGGGCTAACAAGCAAAGGAGTTATACAACTTGCCCAACTTGATATTTATTTATAGGATTTTAGCCAACTGGGCCAGAAGCATATTGCAGCATATGGACCGTACAAGATGTGGTTTCCACCAGCAGCTTACAATGGTGCTGTGAACATCGATATTAGCATTAAACGCAGCCTTTGAAGCATTATCTCCCTTATTAAAATGAGTACGTAACATGTAATATAATTAATGACAGGGTTATAAATGGCTACTAATCTGACTGCCCATGGCAAGTATGAATCACCTCCAGGTATGCTAGATAAGGAACATTTGCTAAATTTGAGGAGTTTTGGTTCATTCAGTCTTCCTTAATCCATCTACTAACATAGGAAGTTGTGGATAAGTTGACTAGTGCAAATTTGTGTGGGCTAGTACTATTTGTACATTCCCTGCCCGCCCCCCCGAGCTGATTAATAACACATTTCTTCAGCCAAGTTTATATAATGTACACATGCTGCTGTGTCTTTTACTGGTATTGCCTTCTGATACAAATCAAAACTTCAAAACGACAAGCAGCCACCAAAAATATTGATCATAATAGAATGCAACATCTACACCTTGCCTTAGATATAATTAATGTCAGCCACTGTTTCTCAGACAGGCATGTGTTTTGCAGGCTGCAATCCAGCTCAGGAAAAGTAACTGGAGGTCATAATGTCATAACATTAAAAGACGTTAACAAATTCTCTGGCATAGTGGCTGAGAACTAAAAATTCTCTGGGAAAACAGACAACACAATAAAGATTAACAACTGGAGTTAAAGCATTCAGGAGTGAAAGTGGAAACTTTGGGTCAGCCACATGTGTTCAGATATACTATACAGCATTTCCATCAAAGAGATTATATGCAACGGCATGGAATTCTGCTATTCTAAAGGGATTCAGGTCAGGCAGCATCTCAGAATTACAGCTACAACTATCAGAATCTGACCACAAGCCTGAGTTCCAGGGTTGTTGACGTCCACCTTCATTCTATAGCGCAGGTAATTTATTACCCAGTGATTGGCCCAAAAAGATAGATTAAAAAAGGACTAAATTCCAGCTACTGCACAATTTCCAATGGCTAACTCTAGTCTTATAGCTTAAGCACCTTCCCCATCTCAATTCTTTTCAGACAGCAACCCCCCTTGTATTAGTCATTCAAGAATTGCAGCTGAAACCTTTTCTGTGTTCCAACAGCAGTTTCCTAGGGAACAGCTTTTCAAAATATGCAGGTATACAACCCACCTGCGCTGGAAAAATATATATTTGGATCATTTCTTTGTCCCCGCCCCCACCCCAGTTCACTGAACTACTGACTGGATATGAGAACGGGTTTTATAACCTGGTTGCCAAGCAGCCAGCCTTTTATTGGGCCAAGAGGTAAAATGGTCTTCTGTTAAAATAATCAGGATTGGGGGCTAAATAGCCAGCTGACTTCAGAGTTTGCCAGCCTCCACTCATCATAACCAACCAGCTTCTCTCTCTACCATCTTGCCCTGAGCCCAATATCTGTCCTAAGTCACAAGGAGTTTTGTTTGTTTGTTTTGGTCTTGGCCTTACTTGCTCTTGCTCTGGGTGCCTCCAGACTGTCAGGGATCTGTGGGAAAGATTAAAGTGCATACCAGAACTTTAGGCGTGAGCAATGGAAGCAGACTGAGGTGCTCTGTTCCCCTAGTATAGCAAGCCCACTTTTAAAACAAAATGGACTTTTTGTGGTTAGGAAAGAGACCAGGAAGTACATTGAAAAGTCTGAGATGAACAGATGACTAACAGGTAGATGACTAACAAGCAAAGTAGGACGAATGCAGACAAATCACTACAAATGTTCAGTGAATCTAACTGCTGTGGGATGAATGCTCAATAAAGAGATCATCTGGAGGGGCCCTCTGTCTACTGGCTCACCACTTTTGATACCCACAGCTCACAATCCTATTATAAGCTGCAAACAGAAAGTACCGTAAGCAGCCAGTGATACATCAATCTGGAGTGTTGACTGTCACAGTTAATCCAGAACTTTGTTATAACATGGTGACAAAGGTAGGAATGCTGTAAGGCAGAAGGAAGCTAATATCGATAATGGAAACACAGCACCAATGCATATTCTGCTTTCAGGTAGATTTAATGAAAGACTCTGTGGCATACTCAAGACATACTTAGCTAAGTCCAGATATAAAACGTGCTTAGCCCAGTTGTAACTATTCAGCTATGTACAGAATGAACATGCCACAAATGCAAAGGAAATCCATTTTAGCACAAACCTCAAAATATTTAGGCGATCCCCTAAGAGGCAGCATTTCCCCCCCTCCAAAACAAAACATAGATATCAGATAACAGAGTAAATATTTACAAGTGCATTTCCTTTACAAAAATACATTTATTCCTAAGTAGGATAGACTGTCATTAATAATGACCTGGATTTTTTTTCACTTCAATTTGAATGATTCATAAGCTAAACTTTACAACCACAAAAAGGTTTATTATGTTACCACTTTTGACACAGAAAAAGAAAAGGCTTAAAATAGTTCATACCTGAAAAGAAAATTAACAATGGGATATTATGCAATTAGTTCTCTACATACTTCAAGAGCCGTTAAGAGTACCAATTCAACCACCAACTACATACAAATAAGTTTAGAAGAATAACAGCTAATCTCTCTCTTCTCTGGTCCCTACCACTTGTTGTGATTCTCAAGGCAGTTTATTTTAGACTTGGTGCTGCTCATTGATGCAAATCTGTTGCTGTGTCTACAGATCTTCAACAAAATGCCACCCCATATCCTTCCCTGCCCCCCAGTTTAATACAGACTTACTGTTTCTGCAGGGGTTTTCTTTACTTATCAGATTTTCTGCAAAAACAGTAAATCCAGATTAAAAGGGAAAATATCATGGGATGACATTTTGATAAGGATGTTGTGTGGACACAGCACAGAACTGGCATACATGAGCAGCACTATGTCCACAATAAGCTGCCAGGTGGAAGCAGCTCACATCTTATGCAAGGACACTTACAGTCCATCCTATGCAGACTGACCCAGATGTCAGTCCTACAAAGTTCTGGGGGTGCTCACACCCAAGTAAGTGTGTACAGGAATACAGCCCTCAAGAAGTTACCTGGGTTATTATTTTTTAATGCCACACAGTTTCTCTTTTCAATGGCTGACTGTAATGTGGTATGCTAATCTATGCATTTTTATTTTCTAGTCTAGAAAGCAAATAAAATTTTGTGGACAAGTTTTTTTTTTTTAAAAAAGTTAAAATTAATTTGAAAAGATGTATCAAAATGGACTATGTTGTGTATAGTGCATAACACAGTGTTGCCTTATTTGCTAACCCACAGGACAGACATGATTGAAAGCAATGTTCTTTGCTAAAACAAACAAACAAAAATACTACAAAGATCTGTAAAATGGATGTTGATACCTTGTCACATACTCCAGGCCTATTCTTTCTGGCTATGGATTATGTAACTAAACCTCAAAGCTATTCTTAAAAGGCTGGATGAAATTAGTTTGATCAGTATTTTGTGCTTTGCAGATTTACAAGATCGACAGGGCACAGAGTTTTTGGTTCATAGGCCAGGTATAGCAGAGCCACCAGCACTGAAGCAAAAGCCTTTGTACCTTTTCGTAAGTGAGCATTTCTCAGGACCAATTTTAAAGCAACAGAGACCTTCAGGCGCTCTCCAGCATCCAAGATCATCATTAAATGTGAACCCCTTGCCAAGAAAAGAAAACAAATGCAGTTCTAGGAGGTATATTCCATTCATAGGGGAAATAAGCCCCCTGTGTTTTTGTGTCATCTTTTACAAAGATAACTAAGCATTCTGGGAATATTTCCTGGTCTCTCTCTCTCTCTCTCTCTCTCTCTCTCTTAAATTACTAATCCTGCTTGCTTATCACTCATTGACCTTGGGAAATGTGTATAAAGCAGAAATGCCCTTCTCTTCTTATCACACACTGCTCTGCATAAAAGATGCTACAAGAAAAGCAGAGTGTCACTTAGCCCATTCAGCCTAACACTTAACTTCGGCAAGAGTCAAGAACAGCCATGGAAATGTGTACTTTTTAATTTCAATTCTCCAGAAGCAGCACACACGTCTATCCTAAACTGTAGAAGAGGACCCTTCCCATCCAATCTTTAAAGCAGTTTTGTGTAAACAACTTGAATAAGCATTTTAATCTGGGAAAAAGGGGGGATTTTAATTTAGGAAAACTGTGTGTGTTAACACTACATTGTTTATTCTAATTTAACAGTATTGCATTATATAGGCATTTGAGACTGAAGAAAAAGAAAGTAAACCATTTGGCATGAAACCTTCAAAGAATACACATTACTAACTAGTTGAAATTTCATTCAAGGGAAGAGAAACCAGGCAAAATCTTTATTTCTGTGCAAGAGATGAATCTAAACCTGTAGCATTGCTTCAATCCTGCAAATCAATCTACATATGTAACCTCATGTCTTATCCTATAGGGATCCCTATCTGCCCTAAGCTTGTATACTATTTACTGCTTACTTGCGGGCACAGCAGTGTTACAATTCTCTGGGCTGGGCATGCAGAACAGTAGTTTCAAATGCCCAGGGTGAGATTAAAAGCTTTCCATTTCTTCTGTGAAAGGAAAATGCCAGCCTGCACATGGGAAACAGCTTCAATGTCCATGGAGCAATTCTCTTTCACAGAACAGAGGAAGCTGGCCAGACTATTTGCCCATCAAGCCCAGTATTGTCCACTCTTTTCTCTCAGCTGCTCTCCAGGAAGCAGTCTTTTCTATCCTAATTTTAACTGAAGATGTCATTTGAGACCTTCTGTATGTAAATCATGTGCTTTATTGCTGAGGTATGAACTCTCCCAATAGAAAACATGCCTTGGAATTAGAATCCTCAGCACATACTAGGCTTATAGGAAGTGAGCAAACAGTGAAGCCATTGTCTGGTTTGATTTTATTTTTTACCCCCAGTCAGTTTGGCTATGGATATCTCTGTGTGCACTATCTTCATTTATGTAATGTTCCTCTGACACAGGAAGCCTGTGATCGTGCTCTATTAATATTTCATATTTAACTTGTTCTTGGCACACCGTTTATATATTTTTAGGAGTGATCAGATGAACAAATAGGTAGAATCGTCAGCGAACTAAGAAGTTAGAAAGTTCTATAGAAGACGACTGCACTTGGTGGTCCTTCCTACAATTACCCAACCAACTCTGTAGAGGCACTATACAACTGAACCAGAAATGCAATGGTATAAGCCACAAAGAGGTTACATGTGCAAGAAACATTTTAAGGCTCTTAGCGTTTCACAGCTCACAAGTCTGTCTTGGATTTCCATGCTTTTTTTTCCAAGTGGAAAATATTTGCTCCCATTAATCAAGGTTACGCTATTAAAAACAAAATGCAAAAAAATAAAAAATAAGATGAACTAGATGTTGGTTCCCAGCCCTAAACATCCGAGATGCTACTGCAACTGATGTAGAAAATCTTTGTAGCCAGACCCCAAATTCTAGTTTTTATATGGCCCTTTCTCTACGGAGAATAGCAAATTTTCTGCCAGCGTACAACATAATTACACAAGGTTTATAATTGTTAGATTTCTGAGGATTTGGACAAAACACGTTTAAAGGAAGCATACTATTAAAATAAATAGATTATTTTGAGAATGTATTTTAAGTCAGTTGGAATGAAGTTTTGAAACATTACATTTACCTCCATGAATCAAAGGAAGGATTTAACAGCTCATTTTCCACAGGAAACCAAAAAATAGTTCAGAAATAAGTTGCACATACTCCATTTGTGAAAATAAGAAAGTCTTTTGTTTGTGGGAATTTTTAACAATGCTCAAGTTGGCAGAGCACTGATGAAGAAAATAAATCAATATTTGTTGCTATTGGAGGTCCTTCAGATCTTAAACGGCAACAATTTCAGTAGCTTAAGTAAAGCCACTATGCATACAACGGATCTGCACTGACAGATTTTTCAGGGCATCTTTGGATGTTACCTAAAAAAGCTGAAGACTATGGTCTATGCATCTCTTTCCAAGCTTTTGGGTTGCATATGGGGAACACTTTGGGGGAAAGTGGTGACTCCCATATCCTCTCCATGGCAAAGTATACACATTCTGGATCTGCACCCAAAGGAAGATGCAAGAGCTACTGCTTCGGGTGTCATCCAGGACTATGCAAACAGATACACAAATCAACGCATTAACTTTCTCCTCCCCTTGCCCTTCTAGGTAATATCCAGAATCATTCTAGTGAAACACAGTGCAAAGGGGGAATTTGCCACATCCTAAAATACTAACCTATACACAGAAGTAGGCTTATATAATGTAATTAAGATCCACTGCTAGATGTTACCTGTGTGTGTACACAATATCTGGCTAAGATCCAGGTAAGTAGTTCCAAGAGCTTAAAGAAGCTGCGGACTCATTCTTCTCAAGCAGCAGCCTCACATACAGTGAAACAACTGCTTTGGAAACTGAAGTGAATTAGGAAATCAGTTTTTGATATGGCATGAGTGGCAGGCCAAACTGCTGAAAGGGGGAGAACGTTAGGCAGGTGCAAGCTCTCTGCACCCAAAATAGGAGTGTATGCAAGTGGTACTTCTGCACCATGCCCAGAGCATTTAACAGGTGATAGTTATTGACACTGTCATCAAGTATAAGTTAGAGGAAGACAGCATGGGCTTAATCCAGCCACTCCTTTTTCCTCCCATCTGCTGTGTTGTGCCTGACACTCCTGATCATGTTGTGGGGCACAGAAATGGCAGCCTACAGTTATTTCACCATCTACTTCCTACTTTTACATGCTAGGGCTGTGGTATTTGTACTGCCACATTTTCCTGAAGTGAATTAATTACATCATAGCATCTGAAAGTGAATGTAGTTACTTGTAGTGTGCCATTTACTCTACAAATAACTCTGTTTATTAAAACTTATACAGATCATTCAGCTGTATTGTTTTGGCTTTTAACTGTGCAAAAGTAATGGAAGACAGGAAACAAAATAACAATATGTTACTAGCTTTGTAATGATATCCATAAACAAAACACAACATTTTTAAAAGAGGAAGAATGCACATGCGATACCTAAGGCAGCCATTAGTATTTTTGTAACACTACCGCTTGTCAGGGGAAACCTCCCCCCTCCCTTGAACAGTCAGTGGGTTTTGGTCAGGTAGCTTTGTCAATCATGTTAAATCTGTTTCTGTTTCAGGTGTTACAACCAGTTCTACTATAGCTTTTAGATTCCAGATAACCCAAAAATGTGGTTGAAATGCCATTAACATTTTACAACATGTCGATGTGTTACTGAATATATTAAAATAATACAGACGCATATTTAGGTGCAGTGGTCCTAATCTAGCACACTTAAGACCACCAATTTCAAAACTACCTCTTTCCCACATTGTTGCCTTCAAGGAAATCTGAAAAGGGAAGCCTGCAACGGCAACAGTTTCAAAAAATACCTAACACTTTTTATATTACAGTTTATGACGCTTCCTGTTTCTTCTTTTATTTAAAAAAATATTGTGTAATAGACTTTTAAAAAGACAAAATAACCTTACCTGCTGCATGTTTACAGATTTGCTATTTCTGCAATTTAAAACTCTAGGTTAAGTTATATACACTGCTGAAAGGATATGAGACATTATACCATTTCAATTCAATACAAACTGTCGCATTTAACTTCTCTGACACAAAATCTAAAATTTCAAATTCTGCAAAGAGACTGCTGTATACCAACAAGTTAGCTACCTGGACCTATGGGGAACTGAATGAGAAAACGTTAGTGGCACAACAACCACATTTCTAAAACATGTATTATATACAAAAAAAAAAATGTAAAGGCATATTTAACCTTTTTATACAGTACTTTCAAACAACATTTTTCAGTAAGATAGTTAATGTGGAAAAAAAACAAACGAACAGCAACACCACATGTGAAAGAGCCGATGGCCATCTCTGCCGATGTAATCAATGTTATGGACCAAGGAAGGTTTCTAACAGGCAAAGCAAGTATTCCAGAGATTCAGACTATACATTTAACTATTTGGCTATGACTCGCAAACTCTGATGTCACAAACATCTTATGAATGTTTCAGTAGGAGAATGGCACTTGGATTACGCTAGTGGGGGGGGGGGGGAAGATAGTTGATCAGCTGAAGAAAAAGTCCGTATCTGCATGCTGGAATTCTGATCTTTTTTTCTCACCCCCCCCAAATCCAGGCACGTCCATTCATTGTGCAATCTGTCGATGGGTAAATATAGTGCAGGTTTAGTCTCAGTGGGATCTGGCCCTTTGGTCTAACCGAAGTCAATTCTGGGTCGATACTGGAGTACCATGGGGTAAGACTAGAACCACAATGAAAACAGAAACAATGACAGCATGTAGACATAAGCACATATGCAGTAGAATTATTTAAAATGCATCAACTTATACACATTAAAGAAGCGAAACGAAAAGGAGGGGCTCTGTATATTAAAACAACAAGAGTTGGGCTAGCTCTTCCCATGTCATGTCAGACTGCCTTGGAGATGAGCTGAAGTATTTCTCCTCAAATCAGACAATACATTGCCTAATTTCTGGACCAATCTGAACCCATTATTTCCCTCTGTATAGCCTTTCAAAGCAGCCCCTATGCAAATGTCATTTCCAGTCTGTTTATTCAGGCCTGCTTTGAAGCAGTGAACCTGGCGAATCTGCTGCTGGGGGCCTTACTGGGCTTCATCACATGTTCCAGAGAGCAGGAGGAAGCTAAATACACTGAGGGCCCTTGTGCCACTCACTATAGTTCAGCTTAACATAAGTGAAGGCAAAATTGGTGGGAGGACCATCATGTACGCAACCCTGGATAAAACTCTTCTTCCTTTACGGCACAAGTAATTTTACTGCACAAAAATAAAATTTGTCAATTATTCTAATGCTATTCCTAAATTGCTTTGAAATCTTAGGCTGAAATCCCATGAAGTCCTAAGCAGCTAAATAAACTATTAACATAAATTAAAGTATCAAACACCATCTTGGGTGGTGAAAGGCAGTCCCGGCTCACCTGTGGGGCAGGGTGAAGCAGCCATCTTGGGTGGTAAAAATTCCCGAGGCAGCGCCCCCAAGATTTCTGGTGAGATCTTGCGAGACTTCAGTGAAATCTCAACAGAAATCAGTGCTGGTGCCAACACCACTTCTCTTCCAGCAGCAGAGGGAGTGGGACAGGCAGTGCAGGAGCAGCACTTCCCCTTTTGCCTCTGGCGGCAAAACAGGACGTGCCGGCCCTGTTTCCAGGCAATTCAGGGATCATCCCATTGCTGCATGAGAATGCAGCTTTAGTTACATGTAACGTAACTTGGGCAAGCAGGGCTATAGGAGGGCAAATCACCTTGTGACATTTTGGCCTATCGTTTTGGCTTATTATTTTACAAAAAGCTAAGGAATTGGATTATTTTATCAGAAGTTTGATTATCACCTCACGACTGAACTCTCTCTCTCTATCTATACATACAGGTGTTTGTTCTTTTCCCAGTTATCTTAATGAAACATGGCTATGAACCATTCACTCCTAGTCTCCACGTATCCTAACAATTAAAAGTGTTTAAATCATACACAAACAATTAAACAGCATCAGAGGGAGTCACCAAGGCTGCTGGTACAACCACAGCAGATAGAGGGGCTAAATACTACCTTCTAACTCCCATCTATGTAGCCAGTCAACATCAAGTGCCAGCAGTACAGGGAGAAGCCAGCCCTCAATTGTTATAACTTATCTCTGAAGTTTTCTTAGGATACTTATGTTTATATATCTATGAGCAAAGTAATCCTAACTCTGGCCAGGGGTCAGTGGGGTAAACAGAACGGCAGAGCCACTTCAATGTTCTTTAACTTATAATGGCCAGGGCAGGAGGGAGGGGCAGTGACATTCACTTCTTTCCCTTTTGTTGGGCTGTACCAGCTGCAGGTTGGCACAACAGACTGGGTCTCTCTTCAGGAGCTGGACTGGCTTAGGATCCAGCAGATCCATAGCTGCAGCAGGGGCTTCTGTGGTGAGGGAGCTCCCTGCACCCCCATAGGAAGAGGCCACTGGGTGGGAATGCCCACTGGATTCTAAGATCCTATAGCAGTGCTAATCAGGACTTAGGACTATAGCCTTAGTGTCACTGTTTTATCGTATTTCTATCTTTGATATGTGCCTTGGGTATGCAAAAAGAAAAGTAGGATATAAATTTCACAAACAAATTAATTAATAAATATTATTACATGCATTAAAAAAATTAATCTGCATGACCTTCTGAAAGCGCCTGAGGCTTATGACCTGCAAGGCTAATTTTGGTCTTCAGAGACTTTCTTATATGGAATTAAAAGGACACCCGCCACCCATTGGGCTTCATTAACAATGGTTGTGTTAATGTCATCTTAATGACTATAATGTGTACAGTCGGGAGTGCCTCTTACCTGATAAAAAGAGCCATCCTGTGAGCAGACTTGCGAAGATGAGCAGTTCTGACACCGAAACTGCGAAGGAGACGAGTTTCTGATCAGATAAGAGGCATCCACAACTGGACATGGATTATCAGTCATCTCATTTATAATTCTGTTTCACATTTGAGAATTTAATTATTTTACAATTAAGACAGATATTGCATTGCTATCAGAGATTAACAGCAAAACGTATAACTTGTACTGGACCAATTTTATTAGTAGGCATATTCATTTTATAACCAAAAGAACTATAAAGGGAGCAAGGTGAAAATTACTAGGGCCTGATCTGAAAACCCCATTGTACAAGGGGAATAAAAAGTGCTTCTGCATACACAAAAGTATCCTCAATTGTTCCCTCTCCCTGCCTCCTGGTCAACAGTATACCTACTCTTTCAGAATTGCCTACAGAGAGTTGGGAGTGTTCTTGAAGGATCCTCAACTCTTTTCAGGATTTGTGCAGCAAAGGGTGCAGATGCAACGAGAGGGAATTAGGAACTTTCTCCTTGAATAAGTGAAAGTGCTTTCCACTTAACTTGGAGGGCTTAAGGCACAAACTGGAATAAAAAAAGGCTACCTAAGGCTATAAGATATGCAAATAGTTTCTTAGTTGTGACTAGAATTCACTTAGAATTGAAAATATATAATCCCCCCACCCATTATTTTATATTCAGTAGATGAATAGGGTTGTATACAACACTGTGTGAGTGCATGATAAGCTCATGCAATGGACCTTTCCCTTCCTCTGCTCCCCCCAATAAGCATCTCCATGGTGCAAGTTTTTCTAATCTGATACTGTGCATCCCTCCCCTCCACTTATGCAGCTATTTTCAGCTCCAGTGTTCTGTAGGGGCACTGCAAGGAAAAGAGAAAGATGTATTGTGCAAACTCCTATATGCTCATACTAAGCATTAAACTAGTATAATCCATGTTTTAAAAGTGCTACTAGTCTAAAGGACGATTTCTATCTACATAAATGATTGCAAAACATAACCAGGGATTATCTTTCTGAAGTCATCACTTTTAGCAATGCAAGTCAATTCCTTTCCAAATCTGAAAGTCCTTAAATATTATTGCATTTAATCATTTCTCAGCCTGTCTGAGTCATTGCTCAGAATAATATAATAGATGGTACTAATGGTACCCATGTCAAGTGCTCATCTTTTTGAAATGGTACTTTGTGAGGAAGCAGCTACTAGATCTCTTTATGATAAATGTTCAAGTACCCTCCCAATTTCCCCAGATCTATTTCTCTTTTGTTTTTTGTAACCACTTGGCACCAAGCAGCTTTGTTTTCTGTACTTTTCACTGACAAATACATTCTTAGGCTGCAAGGCCCCCTTCTCCCTGGACTCCATGACTTAATTTTTACCTTAGTTCCCAGCAAGAAGTGGCTACTGCCAGCTGGTATCCTTGTTTACACTCTGTGCCAAAGCAGCCAAGGTGGTGCTGGTTTGGAATAACCATCAGTTATCATGCCACTGTATCATAAAATTTGGGAAATCATGGACTATTGGAAGCCAGCAATGCATTTTTAAATAGCTATTAATAAGTCCTGTTGAGGCTTTTAAAGATAAATTTAGAAACTTAAGATAGCAAATAAGCTATATATACACAAAATAAATTATTAGAGTTAAGTTATTTCTAATTTTATTTACATTTTCGCCTCGTAGTCTCCATCTTGTCATATAGATGAATTCCATAGTGTGATCTTTCCCCATGATCTCCCCATTGCATAGTACATCCAGCTTAGAAAGAAAAGGAAAAGGGAAGTACTGTAAATCACAAAATAACCTTCAGAGTAAAAAACACAAACATAAAAACGCCAATTTCCATAAATTATTGCAATGTTTCCTAAAACTGATTAGTCTATAAGAGGCAATGATAGGGAATATAAACGAGAACACATTATCCTAGTGCAACATAATGCTATTGATCATTGTTTAACTGAACAAAATACAAACGAAATGGCCCTGATCCAGAAAGATCTTTTTTTACAAGTCCACGTGTATTTTCACTTTCAATCCAGACACGAGACCCAGCATCTATACATGCCACCTACAAGGAGACAAACTAGAAAAGCTGCTTGGATTGCAGCACATCAACTTGCAGTGTTTCTAAACCATGATTTCCTTGGGAGTCCATTTGATCCCATTATCAGATTAAAAGGTAAAGGGACCCCTAACCATTAGGTCCAGTCATGACCGACTCTGGGGTTGCGGTACCTATTTATCTACTTGCACTTTGACGTGCTTTTGAACTGCTAGGCTGGCAGGAGCAGAGACCGAGCAACGGGAGCTCACCCCGTCACGGGGATTCGAACCACCGACCTTCTGATCGGTAAGTCCTAGGCTCTGTGATATAACCCACAGAGCCACCTGCGTCCCTATTATCAGATTAGTAAAGGGCTTTTAGCAAGCATAGGAAAGCTACATGATTGTGATTTTTTAAAAAGTAAGGTGGAGAATGTACAAATAAATTTGCATATGCTGCTTAAGGGGAAAAAAGGGAGGGGCAGCCAGTCTGATCATTAAGGAAGGTAAATAATTATTTTACATACAAGTACAGGAAACTGCCTTATACCAAGCTACAGTATTTGTCCATCTGGTCCACCATGGGCAGCTTAAATATGCAACAGTTCTCCAAAGTTTTAGGCCAAGGCCTTCCATGTGATCTTAGAAAAACAAACTGGAGATGGCAGAAACTGAACTTGGAACTTAATGAATGCAGCCATGTGCTGTATCCATAGTGCTATGTTCCCTCTTCAAATCACTATTTATGGCCAAAAATGCCAATGTTCAATTTGTTGGCATTTATGGTTATAGAACCTGTCTTACTCCTACAGCTGCTTTCACAATTAGAGCTGAAGGATAGATTATTAATGTCTCATTGTCTGAGTGAGACAAAACTTCCTGTTTCATTGTAATAACACCCATCTATATCTAAGAGTTAGAAACAAATACCATTTCAGATGAAGTAACACTTTCACTGAGGAAATGTTTATGCAGTTAGTAGCATTTTTCACTGGGGTCACATTAATGCTGATTTCTCAGTGAATAATAATCATAAGTAAAAGATAGGCTTTACCCTCGATTACGACACTAAAACTGCAATCCCATGCACACTTACAGTGGAGTACACTGAACTCAGTGTGACCGGCATCTTAGTAAATTTGGAAGGGGCTGGCTTATTGACATTAAAGCCAAACAATATTTGTACATCTGAAGCCTGACATGATATGTCCATTTAACTTAACCACAGGAAGGAGTGTAAAATCTTTGGCTTGTTGTCTATCATACCTCATAAGAACTTGGAAGCTTTAATTTTAAACTTAGAAACTTCTTGATGGTCCCTACAGTAACTCGCGTAGAACACCGGATGAATTTCTTCATCAGTCCCTAAAGGAAAGAAGACAAAAAACTGTAAATTTGAATACACATTTCAGTCTTTGTTGGGTTCCAAAATGAAACCCAATGAAAAACAGACAAACCTGCTTGATCATTCATAGGATGAGAAAGTACTACAGCTAAGTGGTAGAACACATTTAGAATTTGGAAGCCTTAGGTTAGCTTCATTTGACAAACTTTCAGTTACAACACAAATGCTACTCTACTTAGCATTTTTGTTATAGCAGTGTTGTTTTAGGGCAGCATGCCAGCTGTTATAAAGGTATGCTCAAAGGTGTAACAGAACTTTTATACATAGAACACTTTCCTTGTGAGATACAATTGGCACCCACTCTTTTAACCTTTCAACAGCAGCTGAAAACCTGGTTATTTGCCCAGGCTCTTAGTGGACTTCATTGTTAGTACTGATGTTTATTTTAGTTGGCTGGTTTTAACTACTCTATTTTTAGTACTTGTATAATGTGTCTCAATTTGTTTTAATTTGCAGTTAAATGGAATGGCATTTGCATTGAAGGGCAGGTAAGAAATGTTTTAAATAAAACACTGACATTTGAAGACCAAACAACACATCTGCCTATATTTTCGACTGCCGCTATATGGGAAAGTAGCAGGCTGATTTCAAGTGGAGAAGTGGCAATAGGCAAAAGGGTGCTGAAACTTCCCCTGCTGTTTTATGTATTCTAACAAGACTCAGTGACTGAAAATGAGCCCATGGGGGTGGGGTGGGGCAACCTGGGTACAGGTGTTCCAAAGCAAAAGCAGGGGAAGGGTTCAGCCTTCCTATAGTTTTGAAAAAGAATATTATAGGTTTGTGGGTCAGTCTGGATGATACCCTGGGTCCCTCCAAGCCTATGCTCTTTTATCAAGGAGGCTTTAAATCTACTAGAAAAGGTTGCTGAACTGATCAGACCAGTTCTTTTGTCAAGGTCACTGTCCCTGGCAACTTAAAGAATGATCTCTGTTGCCATAGAGACAAATGGATGGACTCCCCCCTCCCCTGGCTGGATGCCTTGCCATCCTAGGATGGAGAAGAATAGGCCAAAGAGGGCTGTGTATGTGATGCTGATGCTGGAAGCTGGATACACAGAAGCATATTTGCTCTGTGCTGGACTCAAGAGTGGTGACTTGGAGCTTCCCTGGCTTTGGGCGTCCCTTGGGGAAGCAAGATCTGTTTGGGTGTTAATTATAGGAAATAAATAACTATGTATGCTAAAGACAGCACAGTCTCTACTGACCTTCATCCCAAGGCAAGTGAACCCTGGGTAAATGCAGGCACCCTTGGCACCTCTCACTGCTCATGAAATAGAGGTTGCACACAACAATACAGTTGCAGGAAATTAGAATCTTCAACTGTCAACAAACCTATGCTGTTTACAGCATGAAGATAAAAAGGGTTCATATTGTTCGAGTTATTTAAGAAACAAAAATATTATCAAAACTCACTTTTACTACATTATCCCCGGACTGCCCATTGTTACGTAAACAATCCAGACAAATAGCAATCTGTGGGTCACTCCTGTGATAGTCTTTATCATCTTGATTTTCATCTCCATTTTCATCATCTTTGGGATCTTCAGATTTTGGGTTTTCTTCTGCATAAATAAAATGAAATAAAACATACTATTTACACATATTCCACAACCTTCAAACAAACGGACTAAAAATGAAATCCACAGCATGCTTACTAAGCAGTAAGTTGTACTGAAACCAGTGAGGCATAACTCAGTGCGGTGGTGCCGAGTGTTCCTTCTTTGTGTTGTGGCAGTTGCACATGCAGTCACAAATAGGTCTATTTTATCTATTCTGCTGTTCAATATCTTCACAAAACTGCTATGGGAGGTTTTTTGGGTTTGGGAGGGAGGTGCCATCAGTATGCTGATGACAATAACACCCAATTCTATTTCTCTTTTTTCAAATAGCAGATTACAGATTTTGACAAAAAACAAAAGCCCAAATCCTTTCCTTATGTATGCCCATGTGAAACATTTCAGATGCACAAGAATGCTCCTAGGAGGTATAACTGGATAAAAAACATTAGAAACAGCATAACATATATTCTCTATGTGCACAACTATGTAGACAACCAACTCTAGAAGCTAAGCATTTTACCGTATGATGTGTATAAATAAGCCATGTAACTAATAGCTGCAAGAGTTAACTCCAAGGGAAAAAGAAACAGCTGAACATACAGGTATAGTTTTGCGAGCACTGACTCTTATGCAGCTTTTGACGTCTGAAATTAAAATACAATGGATCTTATCAAAACGTTACTTTTAAAAAATCAAGGATGTAATTACCATCTCCATTTTCTTGAGGTTTGTTTTTCTTCCAGAATTCAGTCTCACGGTATAGTTCTTCTAGTTCACAACAAAAAAAGGAGCATGATATTTCAGTTCAGTTATGCTGGAATATCAACAGGATTGCAAAGAAAAGAAAGCAAGCAACCAAATGAAGAGGGGGATACTTACGTTCTCGAAGCCCTGGGACCAACTTAAATATAATTTCCTCTAATGTGTTATCCAGCCTGAAGAGAGATAAACAGAAAGAAAACAAGTTATCCTTTTTTTTTTAAGCTAGCTGATAACAAATTTTATAAACATGCATTGTAGAACTTGAAAGGAAACGAGGAAGAAAACCTTCAGAACACTGTTTTTGGCAGCAATTATTTAAGCTACAAATTTCCCAAACAACTATACAGAGATATTTAAACATTGTCTGTGATCCCAAAGTACCTTCCTACGGACAAGACTAGCCACAGAATGCCTGGCCTTGCCTCCTTCTAATCAACCTCTGCTGGAAATTCTACCACTAGTTGCAATTGTATTGAGAATGTATGGAACCAAAAAATATTGACAGACAAATAAAAAAGAATGTAGGGGGAATAGAGTACCTTTTTTTCTTTGTCCACTAAATGTATCAAAATCTTTTCTCTGGTATGTGTGTGTATATATCGGGGGGGGGGGGGTATTACAGTTTTCAGAAGAAAGATCTCCAGAGAAGAAAAGTATAAGAATCCTCTTATGACAGTAATCTGTACAAAGCAAAAACTACACACAACAGAAAAACGTGTAGTTTGGCTCATTATCCCATAATGCTAAAGGGGCTTTATTTGCCCCTTTAAAATTTGTCTGCAAACTTCCCCTAAAAATAACATGGTCACAGTCCTGTAATTTAGGTTTAGGCTGTTCAGCCTCCCCGCCTAACAGCTGATGTATGTGGTAGCACAGCAGCCATCGCCAGTTTCCCCCACGTCCTCCAGCCCCCAGCCAGAAGCAGTACTTTTGATCTGGATTGGAGAGAGACTGGCAGAAAGGGCATTTAAAGGGTGTTTAGACCTTACGTAATTTTCACTTGTGTGAATGGGGTGCTGGAATGTAACCCCTGCGTAAGTGGGGAATTAAAGGGATGCAGGGTCGTATGAGAAGCTTCAGGATTGGTCCCTATGAGCAGCTGATTGATCTAAAGGATAGACCTTCCCCTCAAACAGATCAGATTGCAAAACTCTTCTGGAAAAAGGCAATCCATAAAAATCTACTGACTCTCCTGTCCACTTACCAGTACAGAGCCAATAGACCAGTTTTGTCCTAAGCTAGTAGCAAACCACAGACAGACAAGTTGCATTAACTGCCATTGATTGTTATGAACTGGATAGTATTCATGCTCTGTTACTAATATTATATATATTTTATTACAGTTTTGATGTACTTGTGCTGAAATGGGATTTCTAATAAACATTAAAAGTGAAGGTAGTCATGAAATATAACAAAATGAGGACACGCAGCAGATATTTCACCTGTACTGTCTGTGAGCACAGTTTTGCAACTGTACTAACAGATGAGCACAGAACAATTTCAATGCTGGTTCAAGCCATTCGTCCTGCTTCACCTGCTTCCTTCTTTGCTGCCGCCTCCACCTCATGCAACTGGAAAGAAATAAAAATAATTCCCTGCAACTGAGTGCCTGAGATGAAAGCATCTCAGATAGGCTTCAGAAGGAACTTGTGCTACAGATTATAAGGGAATTGAAATCATTCAGAAGAGGCTCCCTGTAGTCATTCACTTTCTCCTGCCAGAGAAGAAGTGGAGGTAGCAGCAGTACTGACCAAGGGAGAAGGCTGTTGGTGTGATCCAACATATATGTCTTTTCCCACAGTTTCTTACTACTCTACATACAGTAATGCTACCTTGCAACTTAGCATAAGAATAGTTCTGGAAATCCGGGCTTCCTGTTCTTTAGCAACAGAAGATAGTTCTGTGCATCTCTTTAACAATCAGTAAAATCTAGGACATAGATCTTGTTGCAGTTAAACTGTGTTGCAACTCAACCATTGAAACCAACAAAACACATTATATATCCGCCTTCCAGTATGACCACTTGGTTTGGGGAGGTTTTTTTTCCTTTTTACATCTTAACCTCTTCTCCCACTATAGAAGTATCCATTAATAGTCATATTTGAAAAGTAAGATAAATTGTTCATCACATTTTTGCCTCCTTAACAATGCAAAGATTCTGGTTTGCAGAGCTCAGTTGGGGAGGAAAGAAGGTGAAAAACCCTGCAGATTCAGCAAAAGAAAAAGGGAGCAAAGAAGCAGAAACAGCCATGATCTCTTGGCATTATTTTCCCAAGGATATTTCCCTACTTGCTTCCCCATTACAAACAGGCAACTCATTTTCTTCCAAGCCCATGATTACGTAGTCTGATCCTCCTACATGTTAGTTTTCTGTATGCTCTCCTACCCTATCCCTAATCTCAAGGACATTTAAAGTTCTTGTGATTTTTGTTTGTTTAAAAGGCCATTTGGGTGCATCAGTTAGTTTTTTGTTTTTAGAAAGAAACTGAACTGATGTCATTACACTGCACTGCATAAAAGACAATTATTTTGCACTGCTAGGAGCAGAGAAGCGGGCAGGCAAGTAAGGTAAAAAGACATGATTACACACACTATTATAATGGGATTGCATCCTGGTCCATCTGAAAGCTTGGAGCATTACTGCCACTCAGCATAGATGCAATAATGAGTTGTATGGACCAATGGTCAGACTCGGTATGGTAGCGTTCTATATTTCTGTAGGTAGCCAATCACGTCAAAAGGCAATTTAAGACAAACTCTCTCCACTGAAATAATTTGTATTTAATATCTTCTTACCGTAACATTTCTAATGGATTGGTCTCATGGACTTGATTGCCACATCTGGGACAGTCATTGCTTTCTTCGAAGTGCTGCACAATACAACTCTTACAAACTACAAAATCAAGTAAGAAATAGGTATTAGAAAAAAATGTAAATTGGATGGATGAATGATTTCTGAATGCTATCATTTAAAAGAGCATGCCCACACCTATCACAAGTACATCCCAAGTTCCTTCCTGCCTTCTTCATATAGTGTTGGGATTTTCTTTCTAGCACACCTGGTAAAATCTGTTGACTTCTCTAAACTGATTTGCATGTGCCAAGCTGCTCTCAAAATTCAAATCAGAGGAGAAGCTAGGAGCTCCATTTGCACAGAGCATGCAAGGAGATTCAGATAGGCTGCAGAGCTCTCTTTTAATGTAAACTGAAGTGATTCTTTTCAAAATAACTTAAAAATTTAAAGCCAGGACAGGGAACTGAGACTCCCCAGACGTTGTTGAACTACAGCTCCCACTATCGCAGGCCATTGGCCACAGTCCCAACATCTGGAGGGCCACAGGTTACCCAACACTGATTTAAAGTAACAATCAAGATTTATCATACCAATTTAGGGAAAACACAAAGCAAAGCTTCTGGATTTGGGGAAGAGACAGATTTATGTTGCACGTGTGCCTGCATTATTTATTTAAATATTTTAATTCAGCATTTTCTCTTCCATCAAGGCAGCCAACAGCAACATTAAGGAAAACCTCCCACAGTATCTGAAATTCTGTGTCCCTTCAGTGGATACCACCAGGTGTAAAGGGGAGAAATAAGTCTCCAAATACTTGCAGTAGACATGTACAGGGAAGTTGCCATTGGCTTTAACTTCCAGGTACATGTCCACCATGGCCCAATTTGGACATCATGCTAAACCATGATTTAGTGTTCAGTTACAGATAGGTAACCGTGTTGGTCTGCCATAGTCAAAATAAAAAAATTCCTTCCTGTAGCACCTTAAAGACCAACTAAGTTGGTATCTGAAGAAGTGTGCATGCACACGAAAGCTTATACCAAGAACTAACTTAGTTGGTCTTTAAGGTGCTACAGGAAGGAATTTTTTTATCATGATTTAGTGTGATGTTCACAAGCTGAAATGAGCCCTGGACTTCTCCCATGTACCTGGGAATAGAACTTTGCTAATGTTTACTTTCAGTTTCTTCTAATCTTAGCTTAATCTGCGAACCAGATATTGTGATTTATAACAAACTGGTGAATTTCCAAACAAGCCCACTTCAAACCATAGCTTCCAAAGCCTCTCCCCCCCTTTTAACTGATCAGTCAGCTATAATCATGATTCTTGGTTTGCACACAATAATAGACAGAGATCAAGGGGAAACTGAAAATAAATGTTTTTGGTCATTCTCCCACCCAAACTGGATGGGAGAACATGAGGCTTGCTGATGTTAGTTCTGCATGTGATGCTAAACTAGGTATGTGGAACCTGAGTCAGTCTACATGTTAATTCTCTCCTCTTTCCTGACCATTAGCCGTTCTGGGCAGGGCTGATGGGACTCTGAATCCAACATGTGGACTACAGATTATCCACCACTGATTCAGCATGACATATGAATGTGGTGCATGTACATTTATATATACACAAACCCCTTTAATATTTATTACACTTATCCATCACTCTTTCACTGGTATACATGTGGCAAACACGCTTACACGTGAAGGTGACCTAGAATGTAAATCAGGACACTACTTAATTCTTTCTGAGTGGAGGTCTCAAAAACGCAAGAATGAAAAGCTTATGGGTGCTACCTATCAATTTGTAGGACCATTAGGAGCATTTTATTAAAACTGCCCATCAAGTGAATTTAAACCTTGTACAGGATTGGCCTATCAGTCCCACTTCATGACATTTTTGTTTTTAGCAAAAACTTCAGCAGTTTCGTGGCTTGTCAAAATGTAACTACTGAACAAAGTTCTTTAAAACAACTTTTTTTTTTGCTTCTTTTAAGTTGAAGGCACAGGTAGATCTAAGAAAAAATATAGAATCCAAACTATGTCAACTTCCAGAAAGAACACAGTACCCTGGTATTCTGTGACACTTTTGTCACAGGCATAGCTCAACTATTTAAACTTCCTTCAACTCTTTGAAATTTCTGGTATTAAGGAATAACTGTGATATATTCTGTAAGTGATACTGTTTGAATATTTGAAGTGTATGCTATAGATACTATAATGGTGTATATTATGCAATAGTATAATGATGCATAAATTTTTATGTCTTGGTTTTAAAATTATGTTGTGTAGTGGCTGGAGTGTGGGACTAGGATCAGTCAGATCCAGGTTCGAAACCCCACTCAGCCATGAAACACTAAGTGACCTTGGCCCAGTCACTATCTCACAGTCTACCTCGCAGAGTTGTTGTGTGAGGATAAAATGGAGAACCGTGCTGGTTGCCTTGAGCTCCTGGGGGGAAAGGCAGGGCATAAATGTAGTAAATAAGATAAAATAAATAATTGGAGCAAAGACCATTTTGTTCCAAAGATAGATGCCTCACATAATTCTACTTACAAGTATGGAGGCACTCAGTTACTGTCGTTGGTTTGATAAGATATCCTTTACAGATACAACAGGTGATATGGGGATTGAAATCTTTCACAAAGTGCTTCCTCTGGGTAGCCATTCGTGGCACAGGCTGGGCAATAAAATGGTTTGGACCCGATCCGTGAATCTGGAAGGCAAAGGTGGCAGGATCACAGGAGCCGGTGAGCTGCCCTGCGCAGCTGGACTTCTCCAGGCATTTGATCAAAACCCAAGGGTCCTCAGGGGGTCACGATTCCTAACCTCTGCTTCTTTTTAGAGTTAGACATCTTTGAGCCCTGTAGCACACACAAAAAAACGAAAATAAAACCCAGGAAATGGAAGTCTGACAACAGAGATGATCCCGCAGCCACATCGCAAACACAAAAGATGTTTGAACTGGCCAGAGGAAGGAAGAAATGCCTGCAACATTTGCATGCTCGTTGAAGTTAGTAAGGAAAAGCTGGAGGTAGGGAGCGCCTAAGCAGTGGCGTAGCGTGGGTTGTCAGCACCCGGGGCAAGGCAAGTAATTTGCGCCCCCTAACCCGTGGATTTGCGCCCCCTAACCCTAACCCCCAGATGTTGCACCCAGTGCGGCTGCCCCCCCTGCACCCCCCACGCTACGCCACTGCGCCTAAGAGCTTCTGATAAGAGCTCAGAGGTATAAGAGAAACCTCGAAGCTGGCAGTAGGCTTGTCTCTCCCCTGAGAAGCTGAGGGAGGGGGCTTCTCAGTTTCCTTCCAACAGTCAAGCCCCTTCCATAAACGGGGTTAGCAGGAGAGTTTGTTTCTTCCCTAGTTTTTTTTGTAAAGCTATTTACTCTCCCCCCCCCCCGCAATTTATGGTCTCACAGCTTGGTCCCGGTCTCAGGGCTGCTCCTCGGACTCCCCCTCTCTTTTAAGGCACCCGACGCCCCGCAGGCGCTCCCCGCTCCGCCCTGCGCGCCTCTCCTCTTCAGTTGCTCATCCCTGGCGCTACCCCCGGCCCGCTCGCCTGCCGGCGAAAGAGAAAGGGAAAGAGCAGGCGCGCCCGGCCTGCGTCTGACTGAGGCCGACGGGACGGCCCCCAAGCGAGCCTTCCTCCGTCGCCTGGGCCACGCCGTCGCTGCGCGCGCACGACGGGCTCTCAACCAGGGCTCACCTGGCCTCCTCCCCAGAGCCTCCTTTCAGCCCTGAGGCAGAAACGGAGCGCGCCTGAGCACGTGCAGAGTGCTTTTCCTTCCGCGCGGACCAAGAACCACTTGAACCGCAGCGCGTGCGCGGCTGTAGGGAGCTGGCTAGGGCGCAGACAGCCGGTCGCCCAAGCCCGGCTTCCTTTGGCTCAGAAGCCCGGAGGCTAAAACACGACACTTGCATTCTCAGCAAGACTGCTCAACACCGGTCTTCATAGAAGCCAACTCCTAGGGGCCGGGTTCCTTCGACCCCCTTAAAATATTTGTGGGCGTTGTACCCCCAAAGTTGATGGGCATTGCCATTCAAATGTGGGGTGTGTGCAGAACAGGGCTTAACTGTCCCTCCCATATTTTACTCAAGTTAGCATCCCTGCCAGTCTTCATTTGATTGGTATGAGGCAGGCGTGAGTTTAGGTCAGAGATCAGGTTTGCAGATAGCCTTGAATCCTGGCATCTCTCCTGGGCTCTGCCTTTAGGAAAAGGCACAAGGTATTTTCCCTTAACCGCATCCAGCAAGCGTTGACAGAAAAACACTCCCTTGAGCACCTGTAGAATGGAGCGAGGATGCTAGTGGTTTGGTAGGCGCTGCTGCTATCAGATATGTGGGGCAGAGCCCTAGAGATAGCTAGTGCTGTCGCCCCACCCCACCCCAAACGTATTAGAGAAAGAGTCCCCTTTCATTCCAGATCACATTGCTATACTCTTCAACTGCACCTGTCTGAACAAGAGTCCAAGTAGCACAAACTGGAAGTTGCCATCTCCACACTGTAACAAATCACACTTCGCTGGCTTTCCCCTCCAGGAAAAGCACCTTCTGAAGGGCATCCCTTGCAGTGGAGAAGCATCCCTTTCCCAGCCAAATTATTCAAGAAGGTGAATACTGGGAGGACAGCAACTTCCCTCCTCACTCCCAAGAGAGAATGAATGGGCTTTTTGTGGCAATAAAATATGAATGTTTTTAAAATTCTGTAGAAATGGCTGCTCCGCTTGCCGTTAAAAAGTGAAGCATTTCGTCACAAGCTTGAAACAAAAACACCTATTTTCCTTCGTTAAATCTTGGATGAAATGCAAGCCATAAAACATTTCAAAATATTACAGCGGAGTTGTGTCTATGTATAATTAAACAATCCATACCAGATCGCTACTGTTGTTGCCCTGTTCAGTTTTGAACTTGCCAACCTAAAATAAAAGCTTCCCAAACAAGGAACTCTTTTGGGATATCCATACATTTTAAAAATCAAAATAGCCTGAAGTACTGAATTCAATCTTTTCTTGATCATTCAAGTTTATTTTAAATAGCTGCATATATGCAATGCTGAAGTATAATCCCTAAATTCCTTTAACCCCCCCCCCAATTACTTCTACCTGCATTCACCTTCTTTTCCTCTACTGCCTTCATTACATCTGTTTGTAGACTGCAAGCCCAACTGAGGCAGAGATTGATTGATGCACTTGTTTTTTAAGGAGAATATGCATGGAGACACTTTGGCCCATGTAATAACTGCACAACATACTCTAATACATTCTCTATTTAAATAATGGGAATGTACACAAGGAACTACTACATGTTTGATTCAGCAGTGATATTTAAGCAGGCTAATTATTGGAGACCTGCTTGTCCCATGGCTGTGAATTACTATTTCGGTACTAAGTACACATTTGTTACACACGGTGACAGGATACTGTGCTCATTATGGTATAATTTGGGGACAGAACAGTACATAAATGTAGCTGATATGTAAACATACCTGATGCTATGTTCTAAACCTTAATATATTTAAAGAAAAAATACAATTGTTTTCAGTGTGGTTTCTGATTGTGTAAAATTGTTTGTCGGAGTAAAGCCACAACAGACAGACAGACAGACAGACAGACAGACAGACAGACAGCAGTAACAATGCGTCTGGCTGAAATCATGCAGATGTGTTGTCTCTACCAAAATTAGCCAGCTGCATGAAAAACTTCCCTTTTCAGGAAATTTGTCGTCTAAGGGTAATGAAAGAACTGCATCTCCAGCTGCGTTGCTGCCAATAAGCCTCCATTCCCCTTTTGTAAAATAATAAAAAAAACCACAACTCCATATTAGTCAGGCAACTTGACAATTAATTAGCCACCTTTCTACAGTCCACATAAAACATAAAAACAGTAATATAAAACCAGCACCACGAAACAATAAACAAACAAAAAAAAAACAAAAAAAAAAACAGAAGCAGCAACAGGAAAGTTGCAAAAACCGTCAACGCTGTGACTCTCAATTGATGGTGGAGGAAAACCCCAAGATCAGCTATGGTGTATTATGTTAGTTATAAAACCAGAAAAGTAGCTTTACCTGCAGACCATTTCCAGCTTTTTTCGGAAGGCACATGTCCCTAAACTGCAACGATAGAGCAAGGAATATGAAAAGACTAAACCTATTGTACACTTCAGTTGTTTTATCACCCCGATACTTTTCGACCATAATACAGCTCTTTTTAAAATCTCATACAGGCTTGAAAGAGCTATACTTTAAAGAGAAAGTATATAATATAGAACTATCAGACAAAGATTTATAGAAGTAATAGAATAACACTTAAAAATTACGTCTCAAATAATGAAATATTTGTCCCATACAACTCAGATGCAATTTATTTAGCCTGGCTTCCCCTAAGGTACAAGAGGATTATGGTGTCAGCTGAAGCAGAAATTTGCTTTCCCTTGAAATCAGTGGACCAGTGGATGCATTTAGGATTAGGGTGTGTACGTATAACTTTGATCATGACCTAAACATGTAGCATAAACAGATACATACACACTATCCTGGTTATTGCTAAATGTCTGGTACACTGGTCCTACAGTAGAAATTACATTAGAGATTAGCTCTAATAGTTGTTCTGTATTTGCTTTGCAGAGCAGACCACAAAACTGGTTTGATTACTAACTTTCACATATGTTATTGGGACTTATTGCTCTATCTATGCTATACTTATCTTGATCCCAAACTTTCATTGTCAATTCTAATTTTTAACTCCATATATGCCTACCATTAAATGTCTCTGTTCTTGATACGTTTGATCCCATTAAAGGGACAAAAGTAAATCTAAACCATTGCATTAAAACCAAAATCTTTCAAACATGCTATCTACTGCAAATGTTTATACTAGTTAAAGGGCAGGACACTGGATTTTGACTGAATTTCATGGCAACTTGTCATGGCATGAAGGGAATTTGTACAGACAAGCAAGTTTATGTCTAGGATTGCAAATTAACTGAAGAAACCCTTTTTGACTTCTCATAGAAGTTTTTATGTACATGGAAAAGGAAGCTTTCAGTTAATCATGTGATTTTTTTATTATTCATTTGGCAAATAATGCAACTTTAATTGATTGGAAAAACAATGGTTGTGAAGCAAAACTTCATTTTTATTTTGATGCATTCCTATTGCAAGACACGCCATCTTCAAAAATACATTACCTTCTGTGTAAGTACTTTTTATAAGTAGCTATTAAACATTTTTTTAAAAAAACAACAACCCCAATTTAAAAATAAATTAGAATTGGTATGCAATTCTAATTGTAGCAAAAGCTAGAATAAATTGACACCTTAGTATCATATGCTAACTCGCAGCACAATCCTGTGCATGCTTACTCAGAAGTAAGGCACCGTGTACAGTGAGAATTACTCCTTGAAATATGACTCTAGAGTTGCAGCCTTAATTAAACACTCAAGGAATAGCAGTAAAATTAGCACATTTTCACCCATCTACTGTATGCTTAAAATTAGTTCATTTGAGTTAATTGTCACATATACATGCCTCCGGATTGTGAAAAGCCAACAATGTAGTGCTTTCAGACAAAGAGTACTCAGACTGTGTGATAGCAAGCCTCCTTAAGTCTAGGGAAAATGGTAAAAAGCTCCTTTCAAAGCCACTCTGACTAAATCTATTTTAAAATTAAAGTTTTATTGTGTTTGCTTTTGCATGCTTTTTGATTGTCTTAAAACATTTTAAGTAGGTTTGTTCGCTTTTTAAATGTATTGCTCTATCACATGTGTATTTGCTGCCCTGGGCTGCTTTGTGAGGAAGGGCAGGATATAAATTTAATAAATAAATGGAACATAGGGCTTGCCCTATTCCCCTAAGACAGCATACAAAGGAATCTCTTGATTATTTTGTGTATTTTTTAAAATACCTGCATCTAGAGAGCTATTTTAAGCATATCCAATTATTTATTTTACTGTTCTAAGTGCTGCCACCCCAATTTTACACCACAAGAACAAAACAGTAACCAATGTACCACTGCTTGTTTTCCTTTTCCAGGTTCACAGGAGCGAAGTTCATATACCTTTCGTACAGATTTGCGGAGGTTGTCATTACCTAGCAACAAACTTGTCCATAATTTGTAATGATCAATTGCATCACAAATTGAGCACTATTGTCTCCAGAATCTCTTCTCCAGCTTATAAGGTTCAATGAGATTCTGCACTGTCAGCATTCAACAGGCGCAGCATGCAAAAGCCAGCTGATTTGTTAGGTACACACACTCAAGCTCTTTATCATTAATCCCTTACTCTCAATAAAACTCTTGATTGGTTGTCGAGAAAAAGCACAGGCAGCCACGCTAGTTCGTATGTTCCAAAATCTACAGTCATGCCAACCAGTGTCGTAAAATAAGCGAGCAGGCTTTTGAGTTCTTCAGAGCTGCTTAGCATGCTGGAGGTTAAGCAGACTTTGAAAGATGGATGGCCGTTTGTCCTGGGTGCTTTAGCTGCAATTCCTATATTGTAGGGGGTTGGAGAAAATGACTCTTGGGGGTCCCTTCCAATTCTGAGATTCTATAAAAACAGGAGAAGGGGTGGGGGAGAAGCTGGCGTGATGGTAAAGAAAGCCATAAAGTCTACAGCTGTTTGAATAGCTTTCTCGGACAGCATAATCCTATACATGTTGTTGCAGAGGTACGTCTCACAGTATTCAGTGGGCCTTATTATCCAATACTGTAAGTGTGTTTCAGACTGCGGCCAAAATAAACTATAACACACCACAAAACAATATAACTAGGGTACTAACAAAAAGCAGCAGCTGACTGCTGCCTCTTCCTTCCCCAATGCCTACCTGTGTGGTCCAAGAAGAAGAGGAGTTTGGATTTGATATCCCGCTTTATCACTACCCGAAGGAGTCTCAAAGCGGCTAATATTCTCCTTTCCCCTCCTCCCCCACAACAAACACTCTGTGAGGTGAGTGAGGCTGAGAGACTTCAGAGAAGTGTGACTAGCCTAAGGTCACCCAGCAGCTGCGTGTGGAGGACCGGGAAGCGAACCCGGTTCCCCAGATTATGAATCTACCGCTCTTAACCACTACACCACACTGGCTCCAAGTTTTACAGTTTCAAAGGTAGTTCATGGAGGTAAGTGGTGAGCGGTGCCCACTGGGTAAGGTAAAAGGTAAGGAGGCCAGAGACAATTATGGGCAGAACCAGCTAATGTTAGCTTCTTCTTCCTCCTTCCTGCTGCATTTTAGAAAGGCAACACTTGAGACTGAGGAAGAAGCCGATAGCCAGTGCCACCCTCTAGTCCTTCTGAATCTGGCCCATGGATTGTCCGGGAATCAACGTGTTTTTACATGTAGAATGTGTCCTTTTATTTCATAGAATCATAGAGTTGGAAGAGACCACAAGGGCCATCAAGTCCAACCCCCTGCCAAGCAGGAAACACCATCAGAGCACTCCTGACATATGGTTGTCAAGCCTCTGCTTAAAGACCTCCAAAGTAGGAGACTCCACCACACTCCTTGGCAGCAAATTCCACTGTCGAACAGCTCTTACTGTCAGGAGGTTCTTCCTAATGTTTAGGTGGAATCTTCTTTCTTGTAGTTTGGATCCATTGCTCCGTGTCCGCTTCTCTGGAGCAGCAGAAAACAACCTTTCTCCCTCCTCTATATGACATCCTTTTATATATTTGAACATGGCTATCATATCACCCCATAACCTCCTCTTCTCCAGGCTAAACATGCCCAGCTCCCTTAAAATGCATCTCTGGGTTATTTGTGGGTCAAAGGATTTCGCTCATCCCCCCCCCTCCCGCCAAATATAGTCCAGCCCACCACATGGTCTGAGGGACGGTGGACTGGCCCACAGCTGAAAAAGGTTGCTGACCCCTGCTCTAGTCTGGCTGTAGGGAGGGAGGTAGACAGGTGGGGCTGGCTGAGAGAAGACTGGGTTTGGTGGGGCAGGGTCCGCTTCCTTGAATGGACCAGCCTCCCTTGCTTATGGTTGTGCATCCATTCTTCTTTGGTTTGTGCTCTGATGTTCACACCTTTAGTGTTTTCTACAGACCAGTCCTCAGGATTCTAGTCAACAGGGGGTGGGGGAGATGAAGAGAAAGCACAGAAACAATGAAAGGTGTTGGGAGGTTGAAAAAGTGATTACTAATAAAGAGGGGTGTGTTTGTATGTGTGTTTTCAGATCCTTCCCAGTGCCCCTCCTGCCTGAATCAGGGATAAGCCATGAAAACAAGCTTCTGAAGGGAGCAAGTACTCAAAAAGAGGTGAAATGGCCTTCCTTTTTGCTCCCAAAGCAAGGCCAAAGGACTGAGCGAGGTTTCTTCCTGATGGTAGGGGCTTGGGTGTGCATGTGGGCAGTATATGCTTTTCAGACAATCACAGTGATAGTGAAGCAAGAATAAATAAAATTAATACTTCAGAACAAACATTGTTATGTAGGTAATTTTTGATTGGCTTTTGACATGCTTCATTTTTGTGTGTCTTGTGAAGTTGCATAGGACAAACTGCACTCTACACATATACTTTCTCAATTTGGAACATGCCCATTTCATGTTAAAGCTCATTAATGCCGGTGTGCCAACAGTCCCTGGAGTCTAGGCAAAACTGGTCTCCAAGTGGCAAGAGTGTTGTCTAGCAATGCTAACTTTCATTTTCCCACCAGGGACCGAGCATAGTGCTGTTTCAGCATTGGAGCTGCTTTCCACAGAGAAAAAGGGTAACCCATTTCCCCCCTAGTTTTCACCATACAACTTGTTGCACATCCTTTCAAAGTTGTTGCACCAGATTCTAAGGGCCAGGTGGTTGAGAGGGCCATGATTCAGATTGGTGGAAAGGGTTTCTTGGCCATGGAGGAGACAAGTGAGAACCAGACTGTTATAGAAAAGCAGGGAAATGCCTGTTTTTAAAACTCAGATGAAAGGATGTAGTTTCTTTCAGTGGTAGATGGAGATGCACTTGGGCAACAAAATTCATTCACAGGAACATGAACAAAAAACATGTCACAGTAGACAGCATGCTTACAAATGGGCCTTAGACTGGGCATTAGAAGAGATGAAATGGATCTTAAAGTTGACCAAGCTTTGTAAGTCCAGTCATTATTGCAAAAAGCCCAAAGGTTTTTTGGAAGCAAATTTGTTGTTGCTAATATGCCACTGAATCCCACCTGCAAATAACAATTGTCTGGAAGTGCCCCTAGACTAGCATGCCCAGGGGTTCCAAAACCCCTGGAGATGGCTTAAACCAGGGCTTTTTTTCAGTTGGAACTCAATTCTGGCACCTGTTTTTCTAGAAAACCATCACTGGTTTAAACCAGTGTTTCCCAAACGTTTTTGGGCAACGGCACACCTGTTTACCGGAAAAAAAATCTCGCGGCACACCACCATTAAAGCCCCGCCCCGTGACGTCAGCGCGCAGCGTCACGCCGGGAGGGACACACAAAAGTGAACGTTTTTTCCCTTCCCCTTGCCGGGGTGGGAGGAGGCAGCAGAGCGAGGGACTGAGGGACGGCGGCAGCTGAGGCGGCGGCGGCTGTTGTGGTGGTGGTGGCGATAGCGGGCGGAGGAGGAGCCGTCGCCGGGAGTTGCTGCTGCTGCTGTTGCTGCTGCTGCCCGGACATGCCGGCCTCCTCCTCCTCCGCTGTCTCGCGCTCCTCCCTTTTGCGCGTGCTGCCCCGCCGCTCGGCACCACCACCGCGGAGCCGCCCCCGGCTCGACGCGGATCCTCGCCGCCGCCGCCTCTCGCCGCCCGACTCGCCCGCCTCCCTCCCACGGCACACCAGCCGGTGTCTCACGGCACACTAGTGTGCCGCGGAACACCGGTTGGGAAACACTGGTTTAAACCATTATTATCACTCCTATTTTTTCTTCTTCCACACCACACAAAATGAATGGTCATGAGAGGTTTCACAGCGTTGACCTAGGGTTCTTTCTAGTGAAACTGTGCCCCAAACAGTGCATGAAAATTCATTAACTGTTTGTGTACATTACATTTAACTTCACTTCTGTCCCAAATGCCCATCATCTCCACCATCAAGAAAGCAATTGTATACAACACCTGTACAGGATATGAATTTGCAACGATGGACCAAGTATAAGGGTGCTTCATATATTACAGTAGAATTAGGAACACATGAAAAAAATAGCACATGGTATCTTATACAACAATGATTGAAACATAGAACTAAAAAGAATTTGCAGTTACGGTATTCCACTCAGATCCAGATTAAAATATGTTGTGACAAAATCCACATTGTACCACCCTAGACATATTGCCAGATTGCATCTTAGCTTAAATTCTGCTAAAGAACTACAGAATCTTATTGACACCTGTTGTTTCATATTATTTACTCTTACTGTAAACTCCCTTTTCCTCTACCTGTATTCACAATTGAGAAGTTAGTTCAAAACATTCCACTTAAAATTCTGTCTTGTGCCTGACAAGAGCAGGATTATAACTCCTGTTCTAGTTCATCAGACAATTCAAATGTATTTTCCCTTAAATATATGGGTAAATGAACCGACTCAGCAGCTTGGTCTTTCCAGGCTGCAGTGTGATCTGTCTGTCTGTCTGTCTGTCTGTCTGTCTGTCTGTCTGTCTGTCTGTTTGTTAAAGCTACAGGGAGAAAGAAAAAGGGAGAGAGAAGTCCTCATACAGGAAATACAGCTTTGTCACCAATAAAAAACAACAACTAAACACATCCACCTGCACTAATTTATTCAAGCTACTTTTCCACAGATGGGCAAGCGAATTTGGATGGTTAAAATGCAGTCTGTTATGGTGAACTGAAACAAATACATATGCAGCTTATTTGTTCAGTCACCACGGCAAACTATTGCCAATTTTAGATGAGCCGTTCCTAGTTTCAAACCAGTGGCAGTTAACAGTTTCAAAACTAATATACCACACTAACATTAATTAATTAATTAATTAATTAATTAATGGGAAGTTGATATAAAAGTTGATTCTGGCTGGGAGCAGTTCACAAGATCTTGTATTTTTGTTCATATGCAAATGTCTCAAAGTTCATGTGCCACTGATCCTGGATTACAATTGGCCCTAGAAAGCCCTTTTCCATACCTGGAGTAAAAATTGAGGATGCTTCTTCTTCTCTGCCCTTACTGAAATGCCCTTCCTACCCATTTACCTTTCCTAAAGCGTAATTAGGCGGAAGGCCTGCTTCAAAATATAATGTATGTCACCTGCATGCCATCTTTTCTTCTACAGAGATGATGAGAGAAAACAACAGTATTCATTGCTGCTTATGAGTAATGATTACAAATCTACACCTCCCCCCAAGATGGACTACTTGTAGTTAGCATATGATGCCTAAATGTGAAGCTTCCATCTCTGCACATGTATTTCATTTAGCCCTTTCCCTCTACTCATGAAGCACAGGATTCTTTGGAAAAACTACTACTAATTCGGTAAAATCATAAAGAGGACAGACAACTCTGCAGTTTCCCCAAGTTCAGATAACTACTGCTCATGTTGAGTCTTGCTAAACACCCACAACAGCTTCTTGCCTCTACCCCTGTGTTTTACACACACACACCACAAAAAACCCTGCCAGTCTGTGCCAATACTATAATGCTTTATTATTACTTCCATTAAACCCAGTCTGTGGAATTCACCTGTTTCTAAATAATTCCTTCCGACCTTCACCAGTCACAGGATTTTATTATCAGGTATAAAAATCAACATGGAATTCAGATATGACCTTTGGGAGGAATTAGAGAGTTCGTGTACAGATTACCTCATCTTTCTGGGAACATTAAGGAGAACCAAATTATCTGCAATAAGTATGACCTTGCCTCTTCTCATCCCTTTTTCATTGCAAAACAAGAATGGAACAGAGTAACGTAGGGTTCTTCTGGCCCAGGAAGGTTTGTGTTAGATGTAATCTTATCTCAACATATACAAAACTGTGAGAGCATTAAAGACAGCTACGTTCAGGTAAGAATCCAAAATACTGCGCTTGTCTGGAAAGGCAGAAAAGTCTGACGTAATTCAGCACTTGTTTGATCTTCTTGTGCTGAGCAAAAGTTTCCTTGTTTAATGCTTTGATTTTTCCAACACAACATCCTGTGATTAGAGATTACTTTCAAGACCGTCTTTATTTTCTACCCACAGTGCAGCCTAGATGTCCATGACCTTATATACCACATCTCCACTATTCCTGTGTCATGTTATCAGTGGTGGCTGACAAGGTCCTTCGTTGGGTGAAATCACCCAGCATCGTTCCATGGCCACCAGGCGAGATCCTTGCTCATATCTTTTAGCCTTGGGAGGTGTAGGATAGGAAGGTTAGGCTGCAGCCAGAATAATGTGGGTTACAGCTACATGGTTTTTGACTGGATAATCATAGTTGTGCAGACACGGGCGGCTGGCATCAGCTTCAGCACACCTGGCCTCCATTGCTGCTTCCTGGTGCTTAACAGTGCGGATGAGAATTTTCTTCACCATAAAACGACTGCTGGAGGCTAGCAAACCATCTCACCTCCTGTTGCTGCCCGCCATGGGCGTAGTAGCCAAGGGGGGCAGGGAGACACAGCCCCCCCAATCAATAGAAATCAATAAAAATGCACAGCTAACTGAGGCTCTGCCCCCCCCCGCAACAAAAATCCTGGCTACGCCTATGCTACATACACAACAACCTTCCATTGTGATATACAGAGGCCACTAGTACCCAGCACAGTTGGCACTGACCACACCAATGTGTGAGGTTTCCTTGTAATGTTCCTGAACAGCAGGGCTATATTGACATGCTGTTCATTCACCCTCATCCTGCTATACACCTGCGCAGGATCAAAGCTGCAGGATCAGACGATAGAAGAATAACCTATGGATTTCTACTACTCCAGACAGAGCCTCACTAAAATGATTGTTTGGAAGTGTTGATACTAGCAAGTATCACTAGCAGCCTGACCCTGCCCATCTGCCCTTCACCTCTGTTGCAACCCTCTAACGTAACATTAGAGCTTGCGGAATAGCTCAGCCGGTAGAGCACGAGACTATGAACCTCAGGGTCATAGGTTTGAGCCCCATGCTGGGCAAAAAGATCCCTGCATTTCAGGAGGCTGGACTAGATGACCCTTGTGGTCCCTTCCAACTCCACAATTCTACGATTCTAAAGGCATGGTGCCTACTCTGCTAGTGCAACACCAGAGCATGTTGCACAGCGCTGGAAACTGACATACCGTATTTACTCGAATCGAATGCTCACCTTTTTTTGGCGAAATTACGTTGTGAAAATTAAGGTGTGCATTAGATTCAATGGCACATTTACATTCACCAGCAAATACCTTTTTTGGTTTTAAGGTTCTGAAAACCGAGGTGTGCATTAGATTCGATGGGGCATTAGACCTGAGTAAATATGGTAGTATAAGATGTCAGGTCGGTATAGCTGCCCAATAGCCATGTTAATGATATACGAACAGGAAACAAAGTTTATCGTTACTGCATTCAGGGAGGCCTCTCTGCTTTCGTGGAACTGCAGACAACTTTGCCACTTCAAACATGGCAGTTCTGACCTGCTCTGCAACCTTTTCTTGCTAGCCACTGGGTTCTGCTTTAACTACATGAACTTGCAGGGTTGCCACTAATGAGAACAAAATCACAGCTAGGGTCAGATATAATAAGCCAAATAAAGACAATGGTTAAAGGAATAAATAGGCAACAGGGTCACTTTGAACTGACAAAGGACGCTGTGCATCTTTCAGATCCACCAGACTCCCACACAACCGGTGTCGGTATGGGCAGTTTTCATACCGAGAGAACAATACAAGATGAACAATATGAGATGAGAATTGGCAACTGCATAAAGTTTGAAAATTTCGCCACAACTGTACACTCTTTAATAAAGCGGTGCTCCTCTTTCCCTAGGAAAAATGGAACAGCAAAGTGCCTATCCTGTGACACATTACCAGGATGTTGCTACCACTAGAATGGGTGCCTAATTCAATTACTTCTGCCAGTGGATTTGAGAACCTTCAGACTGAAGTGGACTGGATTTTCAAGCCAAACCTACAGTAAGGGTCTTTATAGCCAAGCACAATTTCAGATAGAGTCCAATGCACAGCAGATCTATGGAATTTGCCTTGTTCACTGCCCCATTCCATCCCAACCTTGCTGTCCTATCAGGACTAGTCATGGGGGCTTTTTCCAGAAACAGGACAGTTATGGTTGGGTTTTCATCTATTTCCGTTGAAACAGGAAAGCTGCAGTCCTTCCATTCTCAGTCAAAACAATGTATGACAACTTTACAGTTACAGAAAATCTTGCTACTTTTAGTCCCACTCTACAGACACTTTGAATATTTTAACACTTATTTTTACTTTGCAGGATTTATATTCTGCTCAATCATTGCAAACATCTAAGCGGTTAATATGAAATAATATATTCATTAGCATGCTGAGAAAAGGGTAAAAAAAAAGTTGTTTTACTATTTGTCAGAAAACAAGTAAAATCAGTAGTCTGGGTAAGCTTGTCTAAACAAAAAAGTGTTTAGGAGGTGCTGGAAGCAATACATCCAAGCTGCTTTCCTAATATCAAAGGGCAGGACTCTCCAGAAATTAGATGCTGCCAAACAGAAGTACCAATTCCTTTGAAGTGCATCAGAAATAAGATCAAGGATAGTGATGTCAGGGGATAATCAACAAAACTCCTGCGTTAGAATCATATAACTGTAGACTTAGAGGGGACCCCAAAGGTCATCCAGTTCAGCCCTCTACAATGCAGCAATCTCAGCTAAATCATATGACAGATGGCCATCCATTCTGCTTTAAAACTTCCATGGAAGGAGATTCCACCACATTCTGAGGGAGTCTCTTCCACTGTCAGACAGCTCTTACTGTCAGAAAGTTCCTGCTGATGTTTAGTCAGAATCTCCTTTCTTGTAATTTGAAGCCACTGATTTGGCTCCTACCCTCCAGAGCAGGAGAAAACAAGCTTGCTCCATCCATTAGACAAAACTTTAGATATCTGAAGAGCGCTATCATATCTCCTCTCAGCCTCCTCTTTACCAGGCTGATCATACCAAACTCCCTTATGTTCCCCATAAGGCTTGTTTTCCAGACCCTCGATCATCTTGGTTGGCCTCCTCTGCCAGCTTGTCAATATCCTTCTTCAATCGTGGTGCCCAGAACTGGACACAGTACTTCAGGTGTGGTCTGACCAAGGCAGAATAAAATTGGACTGTTACTTCCCTTGATCAGGACACCAGACTTCTGTTGCTGCAGCCTAGAACAGCATTACTGCTTTTTGTTGCTGACTAATGTTACTAAGACCCCCTAGATCCTTTTCACATGTACTGCCGGCAAGCCAAGTATCTCCCATCTCATATTTGTGCAGCTGGATATTCGTAGAACATCTCAACTGGTACACCCTGACTGGTTGTACCTAACTCCAACTGACTCCTCCAGCCTCCTGTGTGTACTTTCTAACCCAGCTTCATTGGTTGTTTGTGACACAAGGCAGTATTTGGACCAGTTCTTAACCTTCTGTGTCTTTGCATGAAATGACAGAAAGCTATCACGATGACTATTTCTTTTTTCCAAGTAATATCTGTCATTAGGCAATGCTGTTTTAACTTTAATGGGGCAACAGATTTGACAGAATTTAGATGGCTGTTCTGATCCAGCATTTGTGGCTGCCATGGTACACTTGGTTGCTTTCACAGACATAGCTTCTGCAACATCCTATATCATACAACTGTGCAAGTCCACCATGCAGATCTGTTGCAGCAAATGGCCACTCTATGTTAGGCACACAGATCTGTGCAGACTTGTCTGTATTTGCAGTAGCCTGAAAGCCTGTAAGTTGGTTAATTAGCTACCAGAGTCCTACTATTGACATGCTTGCTCTCTGCCTGATTCTGACCCATGCAGCACTGACATTGATGATGCTTGTACTTGGCTTTTGTGGACAGCCATGGGGCAACGTCACAGGATGCTCTCTATCCTAAACAGCTCTTGGCTCAAAGACCCTTTTAACTCAATGGCTTGTCTTTCCTTAAAGGTGGTAACTCACTTGAACAATTAGATCTGGAGAACATTGTTTGGTACACCAAACTTTGGTAGTGGCTAGACTCATCCCATTTCTGTATAACGCCCATCTAGGCCTCTGAATTGCATCTGCAGAACATGCTCTTGGCCTAATCCTCCCTTCTTTTTTGCCACTTCCAGAAGGGACACTGCATTCTTTCTCCCAGCTTCCACTTCCCTACTCTTGGCTATAGCAGAGCTAGCAACAGACTCTGCCCATCTCCAGTCTGTCTATTCTGCAGCTCTGGGCTCTCTCTCTCTCTCTCTCTTCCCAACTCTTCTCACAGCCAGGGCTAGCATCAGCACTCAACATCCTTGGACACATCTGCCAGGGCCCTAGCAGGACCCATTGCTGGTGCCTGTCCTGGGGAGGCCTTCATCTCCTACTCCTGGCCCTCTGCTGCTACAGCTCATCCAGACTTTCTTTTGTGCTATGCTTTCCAGGCGCAGGTCTACACTTTGTATGTCCACCTGCATCCACCAGGAAAACCCGTTGTTAAGACTGAAAGGAAACAAACAACAATCTGCAGAAAACCCGTTTGCTGTGTGTTCTGATTCAGCAGTAAACAGTGGGGTTTCCTGGGGAAAGGTGTGGGGGCATAAAAACAAAAGAAAACCTGCTTAGACAATGATCTGAAAGGCACAGGCCTGTGCCTGGAAAGCACAGCACAAAGGGAAATCTGGATGAGCCCTTAGTCAGCTCATCAGAAACCACCAGAGAACCACCAGAAGCAAAGGAACTGGGCAAAGTACATGCCTACAAAAAACAGTAGTAGTAGTAGTACAGTAGTACTATTTTGCACAGTTACAGTCCTACTGGGGCCATGTGGCCCATCCTATGCACATTGATACTGGACAGGCACTTTGGTCGCCTTGTTATCAGCACCTGATAAAAAGCTTTTTGTTTAGGCAAGCCTAATCAGATGCGACACGTATTTTAATAAGTATTTAAACTACTGATTCTATTCACATTTGGAGTTGTTTTAAACTTTTGACCTTTATAAATAGTATCTCTTACATGTTATGTAAGCTGCTTAGGAGTTTCAACAGTTCAGTGGCATACAATTTTTTTTTATCAATTACCAATAAATAAATCCCAAACCACAGTAGTAGGGCACTAACTGCAGACTGTACATTTATGGAGTCAATTTACTTTGATTCTACAGGGGTGATTGCTTATGTATTTCATTTACATCTCACTTTCCTTCCATCACGAAACACAGCACTCTCAGGTAGTTTTCTATCCAGGTACTGGCAAGACTCAGACCTGCCAAGCTTCAGCAAGGTGGCTGCATCAGGTGTCTTCTTGCCACTTTACTACACCATGTCTTGCAACATGGTCATGAGTTTCTTTTGAAGCTTTCAACCTTACTGATTCAATATTCAACATTTTCTTATAGTCCATAGCATCGCCAAGGCAATCTCCAAGAAGGAAATCAAAGTATTAAATAGTCCACAGGAGTTTCCCCTTATCTAGGGCAGGAAAAGCAACCGAAGATTGCTGGGAAAGGTTCAAAGCTCCAATTAATTTCAAATGACCTGGAACATCCTGACCCTAAAGAGACTCCCCATCAAAGCACATTTAGGATAACAGTTTAACACACCCATTCTAAACAGGTGTGCATGAAAGCAGGCTCCAATCCCAGGCAAAATGTGTTAAGAATGGCATAAGTGGTTATGGCATAATGGTTAGAGCGTTGGACTAGGACCTGGGAGAGCAGGGTTCAAATCCCCACTAAGCCATAAAGTTCACTAGGTGACCTTGGGTCAGTCACCATCTCTTGGCCTGACCTACTTCACAGAGTTGTTGTGTCAATTAAATGGCGAAACCCATAAAATAAAAACAGCTTTTGGACAATTAGTATCTTTTTACAATGTGTGTGTGTGTGAGTCCATCTTTCTCTCTCTCTCAACACACACACAGAGCGAGGTGAGTCACTATTCTGTGGAACTGATGATTCATCCATTCAGTCACCATCTCCGGGCCATACTAACAAGCAAAAACGCACGTGGGTTGTAATCCACAAACCACTTTACACCGAAGGTCCTTCTCAACCGGCCGGATTCTCTTCCCCTTCACCCACGCCCCCAAATCCTCAAATATTTATTCCCCATTTCCTTCATGACGAAAGTGCGGGGGCGGGAAGAGCAACCATGCCCCCAGGGAGATGGGTACCAGGAGCCTGAAGGGGGGATGCCTCAATCCTGAGTGCCTTTAACGCTCCCCTTTACCGCACCCGCGAGATCAGGTGTAATATCAGCATGTCAGTTTCACTTTTGAGATCAGACAGGTGTGTGTGTGTGTGTGTGTGTGTGTGTGTGTGTGTGTTTGTGTGCGTCCGCGGCATCGTGGCCCATCGGCGCCGTCAACACCGAGCGAGCGCCCAGCTCTCCCTTCGCCACATCCAGGACGTGCGTCGCTCCTCCATCTCCTCCTCCTGTGACATCTTATATAAGAATGATCCGAGCAAGCTCCAGAAGCGGAAGCCGGCCGAGCCACCTCGGGAGTAAGGAGCCGGCGGAACGGGCGCTCCTCCGGACAAGGAGCCTTTCGTCAAAAACTAGCGACGTGCTAGAAAAAAAGCCCGGCAGGGAAGAAGCGACGCAGCAGCCAAATGCAAGAGACATCCAAGAAGATGCGGTGCTGGTGGTGCTGCGCTCGGTTCCCCATTGCGAAGCTCGCAGGCACCATCGCCAGGACACCTTCCTGCCCCTTTCCAGGGCATGGGAAGTCCCAGCTTCCCTTGTCTCGACGCAGGTTCCTTAATTATAGGAGGCGGCGGGGACGCGGGAGAGAAAGTTAACTCTCCGCTCCGGCCCCTTCCCGAGCCTCGCAGGAGCAGCCTCGCTTCCCAGCCCGCCTTTGGCTTCGGCTGCTGCTGCTGCAAGGCGCGATTCCGGCAGAAGCACGTTCAGCAACTTGTTATGACAGACGAACCCTCCTCCTCCTCCTCCCTCCCCCCCCACGCCATCCCGCTGCCCTCCCCCGCCTTAACTTTCCTCTGGGGTGGTGAGGGAGCAGCAGGGCGGCCGGGGACGAGCGGGCTGGCTGGCTGGGCAAGACGCTTTCCCTTACCTTCCCCCGAGCAGCGCAGCGGGAGCGCCCCGAGGACGCGGCGCGGGAGTTACGGGCGGGAGGCAGGCGAGGCGGCGCGGGGAAGCGAGGCGCGCTCGGCGCTGCTGTTCAGCTGACAGGACTTCCACGGGGGAGGGAGGAGGAGGAAGGACGGGGGGGAGGAGGAAGCCTCGCGCGGAGCGGCGCGGAGGGAGCGGCGCAGGGGGGCGGAGGACTTTCCCAGGGCTGGTTGTTTACGCATTGCTGCCCTGCTCGGTGCACGCAATGCACTCTCTGATTGGACGCAAACTGGGGCACAGCCTTTCGCCGCCCGCCCTCGCCGCCGCCGCCGCCTCGCAGCCATGCCGCCGCCGACACACGGAGCCCCGCAGGGGAAGAGCAGGGCTGGCAAGTTCTGCCCCGCTTTGAGGGGACTTCGGCTCCCGTCGCGTGCGCGCTCCCGAAGCTTCCACACTCGCCTTCTCTCTCCCGCACCCCCCCACACTCCCAACACACACGTGCGCGCGCAAGCGGAGCCAATGGTGTCGGGCGGCCCTTTTGGCGAGCGCGGAATTTACCCTTCCTGGCCTGGCTGCGCACATGCTGCCAGGGCTCCGGCGGAAGGAGCGTGCGCGTCGCACATGCGCGCCGAGGTCCCGCGAAGCCGCGGCCCTTCCAGCCTGCCCTTACCCGCGCCTTCGGACTGACGGGAATTCTTAGCCGTGAATGGCGCGAGCGAGAGATCAGTCCGGTGCCCGAGGCGCAAACTCCCCTAGCAAAAAGAGAAAGAGCGGGGGCGGGGTTACAATATTATTCCTCCCGCTGATCTCTCGTCCGCTCAGTCTCAACCTCTTTCAGCAATTAAAAAGAGGGACCAGGGGGACGCAACTAAAGGGAATTAGCGCAGCCCGATTCCAGTTATGTTTTGCGCACAAATGAAGTCGCACTAAGTTCAGTGAGACTCCCCCTGCCCACCCTGAAAGTGTGATCAGGCACTTGTTAGTGCGTAGCAACAGCGTGGTGGGAGAGTTTATTCCGACGTGAGATAACCAGATACAATCGTGGGGCAGCTTCCCTGCGCCTTTGCAGCCCTGACGACGCGCTACTTTGTGCTTGTAGGCATGCCCTGAGTTATACTACTATTGTGGGCGTATAAGCGGAATCCTATATTGTTTTTGCTCTACAGCGAATCCGTGATCTAATTGTGGAGAAAGGAAGGCGGGGTGGGGGTGCTTTTTAATGAAACCCATGCCCCGCTTCTAGACCCCAGATTTAATCAAATCACACACACACGGACACACCCCACAGGTAAAGAGGAATGGCACAAAGCGCCCCCAGGGAGACTGCTGGGCTACGCGTTTAAGGTTATCACTGGTGAATAGAACTGAGACAAAGAATTTTTTTTAGCACATATGTGTTAATTGGCTTACCAATACCAAGATGTGTTATCAGCTACTTTTTGTGAATTACCATGATGAAATAAGAATGGTCACTCTCTCTGCTTCCTTGCATTTCGTTTATCCTGACGTCACTGTTTGTACACACACACACACACACACACAACCTTGCCCCTCTATGTTCCTGCAGTTCAGGACAACACTTCATGCATCTGGTGAAGAGTGGACTGTAGTCTGCAAAAGTTCATCCCATAGAAAGTTTTTAAGTCTTTAAGGTGCTGCAAAATTCTCTGTCCTTTTCTTTATACTAGCCTCTCCCACCTTGGTACCCTCTAGACATTTGGATTACAACTTCAATCAGCCCAAACAAGTATGGCCAGTGAATAGGGATGGTGGGAATTGTAGTCTGTTACAAGAATTCTAAGAACCCAAATATAAAATCAACGTTCATAAATGTACAATGCAAACACATACATAAGTATATAAACCTTGTGTCTGAAATAGTACAGGAGAGCAATCCTGAAGTCATTTTGACTCTCCCAAACCATTTTCACTTGCAAATTGACCTAAAATATTTCTCTGCAAGCTTCTCCATTGTCTTTTGCCTACCTGTCTTAAGGGTGTATTTGTGTGTGAATAGGGAGAGCCTGTAACCTGGATTCAGGAACTAAAAGTATTTACTATCACAAAAGTGGCCAGGCTGCCCAGGTAAAGCAATCAGAGACCACTAACAGATATCCTGGCAAACAGGATTTCTGCTGTGAACACGCAACCTTCAGTGATGTATGTATGATGTTTTGGGGGGTGGTCTTGAGCTACGGGGTGGGCAGTTACAAAAGTCTATATAAGGGCTTGCGCACCATTGTTTGGGGTTCCTCCTCCCTCCTGTGTGTGGTGAGGACCCTGTTGAACCAGTTTAATAAAGATCAGGCTTACTATCTGCATTGCTTCTCAATATTCTCTGGTTGGCCTCTGTTATTTTCTCCTACTGATAGGGAACCCTGTTAAGGACCCTATACAGGCTCTTGGACTATAGGGAAAAGGAGCAGGTTTTTTCCTATAACATAGTCCAATAACATGTGGTGTTGGAGCAAAGCTGCCTGAAACCCTGAATGGCTGCTGACAGTTTAGACAATACTGGGCTAGAAAGACTGACTTCGTATCTTTTTGGTACCCTATATTGTGAGATTGCAAGGTCTTAGCCCTGAAAAATTCCAGCAACAAAAGAGGATGGTTATTATTACATTTAGATCCCACCTTTCCTCCAAGGAGCTCAAGATGTCATGCATGGTTATTCCTTTCATTTTATCTTCACGACAACGCTGAGAGGTAGGCTAGGCCATCCAAAGTTACACAAAGCAACTGATGGGTAGGGCAGGAAGCAAAATGGAGGGGGGGAGAGTTAAAATAAGCCTCTGGCTTTGAGGGTACCACCTATGCTGTAGTACCTTGCTTGCCTAAATAGTCCACCAGCTGCCCCCAAGGGCCAGTCCATATCCACCAATCTCTAAATAGCCCTAGCCTTTAAATACCTGGTGCCCCCCAGTAGTTCTACATCAGCTTCACCGAGCGTGGGGCACCCAGTTAAGAGCATAAGAGTGGGGGGCTGAAGCAATACAGCCCTCCCTTGCACTACCTTTCAAGACGGAGAGTGTAGAATTCTTGTCCCTTTCTCCTTCACCAGCCAATATGTGCAAAAGGAAGGAAGCACATCATGGCTGTCGCTGTCACAGTGATCTCATTGCCAGTCATAGCACAGCCCTGTCACTCATGGCCCAGAAGAGTGGAAGACAGAAACAGTGTTGATGGTTGGGTGGGAAACTGCCAATGCATTCCCTCCCCCCCCCCAAAAAAAGGGCTAGAAACTTATTTTTAAATGAAAGCTGACAAATTAGGTTGGGAAATGCACAGGAGAACAGGATAGTATCACCAAGAAAGGGGGTCGGTGCAGGGAAACACTGAGCAGGAACAGTTTAGTGCCACTCATGTATCCTGATCCTCTGTATATTTCATCAGAAGTAAGCATTGGAGAGTATTGAGAGCAGGACAGTAAAGAAGGCTGATCGCCGAAGAATTGATGCTTTTGAATTCTGGTGCTGGAGGAGACTCTTGAGAGTCCCATGGACTGCAAGAAGATCAAACCTATCCATTCTTAAGGAAATCAGCCCTGAGTGCTCACTGGAAGGACAGATCCTCAAGCTGAGGCTCCAATATTTTGGCCACCTCATGAGAAGAGAAGACTCCCTGGAAAAGACCCTGATGTTGGGAAAGATGGAGGGCACAAGGAGAAGGGGACGACAGAGGACGAGATGGTTGGACAGTGTTCTCGAAGCTACCAGCATCCTGAACAGAACGTAAGACGCGACAGCGCTTCCGCGCATGCGCGTGACGTCATTTTGAGCGTCTGCACATGCGCAAGCGGCAAAACCCGGAAGTAACGTACTCCGTTACTTCTGGGTTGCCGCGGAGCGCAACCTGAAAGCACTCAACCTGAAGCACATTCAACCTGAGGTATGACTGTATTTCCCCACAGTCCGGCATCCCTTCCCTTGCTTCAGTTCTAGGCAACACAATACCCTCCAGATGTTGTTGGACCCCCAGTTATCATCAGCCCCAGCCAGCATGGTCAGTGGTCAAGGCTGATGGAAGTTGTTGCCCAGCAACATCCAGGCAACCAACGCAGACAACCAATGACACTGAATGCTGGGATTTTCAGGACAGATAAAAGAAACGACTTCTTCATGCAGTGCATAGTTAAACTATGGAACTTCGTCCCACAGAATGCAGTGATGACCACCAACTTGGATGGCTTTAAATGAGAACTGGACAAATTGGTGTAGGATAGGGCAGTCATGGCTACTAGCCACAACGGTTGGAGGAAGCACAAGAGGAGAGAGAGTGCTTTTGTGCTTGGGTTCAGCTTGCAGGCTTCCCACAGGCACCTGGTTGTGAGAACAGGATGCTGGTCTGGACAGGCCATTGGCCTGCCTGCAGGCTCTTCTTATGTTCTTGTGGAGGGCAGCATGTTCACTAAACATGCCTTACTTCATCTGGCCTATAAACATACAGAGGTACCTCGGGTTACAGACACTTCAGGTTACAGACGCTTCAGGTTACAGACTCCGCTAACCTGGAAGTAGTACCTCGGGTTAAGAACTTTGCTTCAGGGTGAGAACAGAAATTGCACGGTGGCCGTGGGAGGCTCCATTAGCTAAAGTGGTACCTCAGGTTAAGAACAGTTTCAGGTTAAGAACGGACCTCCAGAACGAATTAAGTTCTTAACCTGAGGTACTGCTGTAGACATATCTACCTAGAGACAATGCTGTGCTTAAGATTGCCAACGTTTACAAACAAACACACAAGCATCTTGACATGCAGAAGCTGAGCATGGGAAGCTTTTCCTGGCATGGAGAAAATGTAATGGGGAAAGCTTAGCCTACTTAATTTCTGCACGGCTAATGTTAAAAGCCATAGGAGCGGGGCCAGAAAATGCTGCCAACCCTAATAGCGCTAAAAGGAAAGGGTAGGCTTGTTTTCAAAACATATGGAAAGGCCCTAAGAGTGCTGGCTGAAACCGTGTGGGATTTCTGACCTATGTAAACAAAGGTGGCTGATTCAGAATAACTCTTAAATCAACAGCTTCTGAAGCATTCCTGGGGAGTTTTAGCCTTTGGGTAAATATTCAGCTGAGAAGATGCTTAGCTGTTTGCATAGTTTTTGTTTGGTAAAAGCATTAGCAGCAGACAGAACCCAGCCAAAGTTAATACGCTCAAAACAAAACCCATTAGTTTCAATGGGAAAGTTTAGCATGGGGGCAAGTGCTTCCTTTTGAAGTGAATGGGACAAACAGCTCAGCTTTCAGAGGATTACCGTATGTAGCTTGTACACTTCATTAATTTCTTTGTGCTTATGGTGAACGGAAACCATTCCTCTGTAGCCAAATTTTACAAGAAGGGCAAATTGTGGTTTTAAGCATTTTCTTATTACTCATGTATGCTGCTGTATAGCATATAGCTGAATGGAAATATTTTATGTGTAAAGAGAGGTTTGTCCCCCCCCCCATTAAAGCCTATGAAACCCAGTTGTTAGGATGAGATTGGCACAGGGTGGTCCAACCTCTCAGACCAAGTAGGCCGCAAGAGTACCGGTACTCGACACAGAATCTGCAGGCCACACACTGGATTAAATTTCCATATTGTAAATTAAAAGTGTTTCAATATAGTTCAATATAGTTAATGTTTTTAATATGCACAGTTAACTGAATGCATATAATTAAATACACAGATTTAATATAGTTATTTATTAAACAAAATTTAGTGCAAAAATATTTTAGCCACCTCCACACCCTCCCCTCCTCACAGGACCCCTGGTGCCATCGCAGAATGCGCAACCATCACAGGAAGTCTCGGAGGAAGGAGCTTCCACTAGGTATTTGGTTGGCCAATGTGGGGACAGAATACTGGCCTGATCCAGCAGGCCTCTTCTTAGGGAGCTCAAGGCACCGTTCGTAGGACTCCCGAAACCCATTCCTGCTTAATTTCGGAAAGCGGACAGAGACACTTTCAGAGACACCCTTAAACCATGCCATCTTATGAGCCAAAATGACCCCTTATTCCTTAACTAAACCTAAATGTTGGGGCTATTCTATCAGAGTTATTTCCCATGGTGCCCAGAGCACTGAACTGTGTCTCAGGCTATAACGATCTCTGGCAGCCAAGCAGCCTGATAAGCAGCAAGGAATCTCCGTCAGTTTTATGTAAGTTTATTTACAAGAAAAACACATCCAGACACACACAAAAGAAAAACACATCCAGAGCATGGCATTCCGCACGCTCTCGTTAACAGTATAGTTGCTCAATCTGGCTCATCGTCCCTCCCCCAACAGGAAGGCTGCCAAAATCCCACCTTTCTTCTTCTTCTTCCTTTCTGTTGCTCTCTCAGCTTCTCCAGTCTCCTTGTTCTGGGACTGATTGGCTGGCCTGTCTCTTCTCCAGAAGACACAGCCTTAGACACTGGCTTATCTGCTGGTTGCCTGGCAAGGCTTTGGCCAACTTCCAACTCTTCCTCTCCTTGGTAGTTAACCATGTCTTCCTTGGGAAAGAGGGGGGCTGGGCTGTCCTCTCTAAACTCTGACAGACAGCTCTCATTTGCAGAGTCAGACCCTTGCTCGCTCAGCTCAGTTTCTGAGGCTGACTCTTCTGCTGCACTCGGGGGGGGGGGACGTTCCTGACACCAGCTGGCGAATTGTTCTTCTAATTATACTACCACTTTCACTTCCTCCACTGGTGGAGTTTTTGACTGCTCTGTGGGACTCTGTTCCACTTCCCAACATTTACATGTTTTCTCTAAGCAACAGATCTTCTCATTTCAGTACTTTGTCATCACCACGAAATGACGGACTTCAACATCTGCGTGTACCATCTATTCCTATGATGATATGTGTCTTGAAAGATCAAGTAGCGCTAATGTGGTTTTACAACTACAACACTTGCGGTTGGTAAAGCCTTTCATAGTACCGAGTGCAGAAAAGGAGCGAAGTGCGGCTTAACCAAAACATAGGAACAACCAATTTGCCATCTTGCTGCTTACATACCAAATGTGCCTTGCCATGAAATGTCTATGAACATATTTTGTTGTTTTCTTTAGTTGTTTAGTTGTGTCCGACTCTTTGTGACCCCATGGACCAGAGCACGCCAGGCACTTCTGTCTTCCACTGCCTCCCACAGTTTGGTCAAACTCATGCTGGTAGCTTCAAGAACACTATCCAACCATCTCGTCTTCTGTCGTCCCCTTCTCCTTGTGCCCTCCATCTTTCCCAACATCAGGGTCTTTTCCAGGGAGTCTTTCTTCTCATGAGGTGGCCAAAGTATTGGAGCCTCAGCTTCACCATCTGTCCTTCCAGTGACCACTCAGGGCTGATTTTCTTAAGAATGGATAGGTTTGATCTTCTTGCAGTCCATGGGACTCTCAAGAGTCTCCTCTAGCACCATAAATCAAAAGCATCAATTCTTTGGCGATCAGCCTTCTTTATGGTCCAGCTTTCACTTCCATACATCACTACTGGGAAAACCATAGCTTTTACTATACGAAACATCTTACCTATTAATTTAATAAAAATATGTTTATGCGGCTATATCACACACAAAAAACCAAAGTGGTTTACAACAGTAAAAATAAGACAAAACCATACAATAAAAGCATAAAAGGTTAAAAACAAGTTGACAACAAAGATCAGCAACCCATTGTGGGGGCTGCACTCTTAACTTGCTTGCATAGACCTGGTGGAATATAAAAGTTTTCAACAGGTGTTTGAAAGTTAGCACAGAAGGCACCCACCGAATCTCAATTTGGCAGGGTTTTTCGCAGGACCCAGCCAATGACACTAAAGGCTCGATTTCTTGTTTCTGTCAAACGAGCCTGACCAACTTGGAGAGGTGAGCTCAGTGCCTGAGCTGAGATAGAAAGGTTCATGTGACCCCTGAGGAAGGTGGAAGGGCATTCTGCAGTATATGTCAAAAAGAGCAGAATGAAATCCAACGAAGCAGGTCACTTAAGAGGAACAATCTCCTCAGCAGAATTGTTGTGGGTGGAAATACCAATCCCCAAAAGTCATGTTGTACTTGTGGCATGACCAAAACTTTGAGAGTGATCTTGAGATGCAGAGAGAAATCAAGAGAGGCAGCTAAAGAAGAAAGTAGTTTAATAGTGGATGATGCAGCTATAGTCACATGGATGGGTAAACAGTTGACCTGTGAGAAGCTGATCCTTTAGAACCAGCTAGGGGGAAGGCAACCCGGAGTCGTGTCCATGGTTTGATGTATGTTTTCTCAAACCAGTTGGCAACAGTGACCACACACACACACCCCAGCCAAAGTTCAGCATATATGTAACTGGAAAGGTGCCCACAAAGTCCAACAGAGTCATATTTAAGTTCAATAGAGGGAAACCTCAAAAAAAATGAAGGAATTTATTAAGAGGAAGTTAAAAGTTGAAAGGGAAGCTCAAGACAGTTCAATGTCTTCAGGGCACTTGGAGGTTATTTAAAACCACAATAAGAGAAGCTTAGCTAGAATAGTATTGGGGAGTAGGCTGTATGCCTTGTCCTTTCCAGTTCCTGGATCCAGCAAGTTTTAAAATCTAAGGAAGGATTCAAATTGTTGGAATAGCCAGACAAGCCTATTGATAATGACCCCCTAAATATGAGTCATTAAGGTAACAAAGGAAATGGCTCTGTGCCAGATAAAAAATGGGTTGGTTTCCCTTCTCTAGTTATGTAATGGGTACAAAAATGAAATTACTAAGATAAAATGTGCAAAAAATGCATATATTAGTGAAAATAATATACAAAAATGTATTATAGTAAAGAAAATATAAATACTAGGGAAAATAAGTTTTGCAAAAATGTGTCTATTAGGCAAAATTTCATGCCAAAAATTGCATATTAGGAGAAATTTGCACTTACCGTACATGCTGATGACCTTCAATGAGGACTTTATAAAACAAACCCATAACAACTGTTGTGGAGAACTGAATTTAAGTTTGGGGAAATGAGAAATAGTGAGAAAGTGAAATTGACAGTTTCACCTATCCCCAACTTCAGCAGAGTCTTATGTTTGCAAAAGTGTTGTGGTTCTGGCTGTCTATATGGAGTAAAATTAATAAAGTACTGCCATATCAAGCAAGGAACTTGTTTAAGTATGTATGCACATGTGTGTGTGTGTGCTTGCATTATCTGGTGACATTGAAGAGTCACATTAATGTTTGCTTGGCACAGATTCCTGCCTTTTAGTTTGGGGTTTCTAGGTAACTTTGGTGTGAAGTGAGAAAATGTTTGGAAGATGATAGATAGATAGATGATAGACAGATATGTCTGCAGTTCTGTTGGTGCAAGGGACTTCCATGTAAGCAAGGTAATTTACTCTCCCTTTCCTGTCTCCTCTGCCCCCTGTGTGCTCTCAAAATCAGCTCCGGAGGGTTGAGATTTGAGAGACCCTCTAGAGCAGATTTTGGGGGGTGGAGGTAGGAGAGGAAATGGAAGTCCCATTACACTAGTAGAACCCCACGGGTATAGCATTGGAGACAACATATATTTAAATCAAACGGCTGTCTTCCTTGTGCATTACGTATGTATATTACGTTACGTATCTCGGAGTTCTCTTTCCCAGGATCATCTTTCTATTAAGTGCTGAAATTTTTCCATTTGCGCTAGATTTATGTGACCAAAATCATGGTTCTGGTGTGTATGTGTGTGAAAGTTTGGTAAGTTTTATCACAGTATTGTAAATGACCCCCAAGTCTTTGGAATACAGCTGGCACAGTTCTCAGTAACTTAATTCAAATTAAAATAGGAATCAAGTTGCTGTGGGTAAAATAATAATAATAATAATAATAATAATAATAATAATAATAATAATAATAATAAAAAACAGTAGGAGGGAGTGCAGATGGAATAATAAGGAAGGAAGTACAGTATATTGGATCGGCATGTAGCTAAAACTTTTCCACTTGGAGATGTGGCTGCTGGATGCAGGCATTGCCAGATTTTTAAAGCTATGAGTCAATTTCATTCACAAACCCTACAAGAGGAAATTGAGACATTTGGTGCCCCCTTTATTCTACCAATGCTTCAGAAATCGTGGGTAGGAAATCTGTTAATTGCCTTAACAAGGTGGTGGGTTGTGATGTGCCATTTTTAATTACTTCCTTGCCTCTGCTTTCTGTAGTTCTGCTTGCTTTGTGTGCTTACTTCTTTTAGTGGGGCAGGGCCGGCCCTACCATTAGGCAGAAGGAGGCAGCCACCTCAGGCAGCTGGATTTGGATGCTGTGCAAGGGCAGTTAATTTATTATTATTGTGTTCTTATTGCCAGAAGAGGGGAACTTCTTGTGGGATTTTCTGCCTCATCTTCAGCCCTTCTAAAATCAATGTGACTTTAACAACAATCCTTACTTGGGAGTAAATCCTCTTGAAGTCAGTGGGACTGCCTTCTAAATAAATAGGATTGGGTTGGGTTGCGTATTGCTCTGCTTCGGGTTGGATCTTGCCCACTGAATCAGTAGGAGGCTAAGCATTATTTTAACCTCTCCCATTGAAATCAGTGAGACTTTAAAGCATTCAGTTCAAACCCTAGTGTTTTCTCTTCAGATGCCAGTTTCTAACGTCTTATTGAAATAAATGTGGGTAACATACAGTATGCCAACCCTGCAAAGGCAGCAATCAAAATCAGTTTAGCAGAGGTAGTAAAGAAAGTTGTTTTTTTTAAATAATTATAATAATAAAAAGTCTAAAACAGGGTTAGCTCAAAGACTAGTAGCTTTTTTTTTAAAAAAAAGCCCAAACCCTGCATTTTGAATCCAGCTTAATCTTCAATAATTTAATTGCACCAATGAATCAATTAAAGCTGGCAGCCATGATTTAAATCCTTATTGATGGGTCTATCAAATAGAGCGGCACCACTCATAATGCAAATTGTTTTCACATTTCATTTAGTTACTTCAGCCCAAAAAAACACAAAAACAACAACACGTGAATAAAATGATGATTGAATGAAAAGCACAGTATAGTGGTAGCTCGGGTTAAGAACTTAATTTGCTCTGGAGGTCCGTTCTTAACCTGAAACTGTTCTTAACCTTAGGTACCACTTTAGCTAATGGGGCCTCCCGCTGCCACCGTGCTGCCGGAGCATGATTTCTGCAAGTCTCTGCTTCATTGTAGCTGCAGCTTCCCCACATCTGATGCCATATAGGACAACCTGATTCAGGTAAGCCTCCACGGCCTGCCAGAGGTTCTGCAGTCCTTGTTTATGTATTGAATCTGTACATTAGGAAGCAGGCCAGTGGTTCTTCTAGAAAGCTGATACAGTGGTACCTCAGGTTAAGAACTTGATTCGTTCTGGAGGTCTGTTGTTAACCTGAAACTGTTCTTAACCTGAAGCACCACTTTAGTTAATGGGGCCTCCCGCCGCCGCCGCGTGATTTCTGTTCTCATCCTGAAGCAAAGTTCTTAACCCGAGGTACTATTTCTGGGTTAGCGGAGGCTGTAACCTGAAGTGTCTGTAACCCGAGGTACCACTGTACTTCTGTGCAGAGAGTACAGATTATGAGCAGACAGATCTCCCTACTGCAGCCAGTGTTTTCCCCCTCTTCCTAACATGACCTGAGCTGTGTTTTTGGCTTTTCGAAAGCTCCCTCCCGCCCCAGGCGCTTGGCATGTTTATCCAGTCAAATGTTTATTAAGTGCCTTTTTTAAAAAGCCAATCCTTAAAATAATAATACTCGAAACAGTGCTCTGGGCAGAATCCCATATATTTTTTCTGGATTAAAACTGAAGGCACCATTTCCTTTGGCACTCAGAAAGAGTACAGAAAACTGCCTTATAATGAATCAGACATGTAGCTCAGTGCTGAAGGAGTTCTCCAGGGTTTCAGATAGGAATCATATGCATGCGTATCTGGAGATGTTGGGGATTGAACCAGAAATCTTCTCAAGTGCTCTGCCCCTGAGTTGTAGCTCTTCCCACCCTCTTCTCACAATTGCACCTGTATATTTTCTTGATCAGGTTCCATGACAAGGGATAGAAAGAGATGCAGTGAAGCTTCCTTTCTAAGTAAACCTGCCACATTTCCATGGGAGGCTTCGGATAAATAAAACTGGTGATTCCTTATAAATCACCAGAAACACCTATAAAGCTATCACTGTGCACAAGTCTCCATGGACTGCTAGTATCAGAACGATCCAAGGAATAACAGCAGACCTTCTTAAGTTCAGAAGCTTTCATGTACATATAATGAACATCATTCTTAAATAAATAAACACCTCATGCAAAAATGATTGCTTGGGGGGCCAGTAAGCCGACTGCATGAAAGCTGAGTGTAATGGGAAAAGTAACCATAAAGACTTTGGAGGAAAGAACTGGCATATATTTTTGTTTCTTTAGAATGAAGGATTAAGGATGGATTTCTCCAAGATTAAGTTAATTTACCCCTTCTTATTCAAATGCAATAGAAAACCCAAATTTGATAAATGGCAATTATTTTACTGATTTGTTAATTATTTTGCATGATTTATGTTGTAATGGGGTTGCCATAAATCCGGATTTTCAAACCATGAAATTAGGCTATGTTGTAATTGCGATGTTTGTTATTATTTATTGTATGTAAGCCACTTTGCCCAGTCTTTTGGAAATTACCTTGACCAGGGCAGGGAAGGTCAGTGCAATGCAGTCTGTTCCCACCCATCAGGTATAGAGCAGTAGGTGTACGTACCTAACACAGATGTTTTGCCGTATGGGACTGAGCAGCAACTTTCAACCGCCCTCTTCCTCCTCCTGCGAAGGTGCATAGCACCCATGGCTGGCCAAATTATTTTGCCACCTGGGTCAGAAAATCCCACAAGCACCTCCTCTTCTCTCCGTCAGGAAAAGTGCAATAATAATCAATAAAATAACAAAGAATCTGCTGCCCTTTCACGACACTCCATGCGTGCCACCTAAGGCAGCCACCTCATTCTGCCTAATGTCAAGGATGGCGTACTTTAGCCCGCTTTCAACTTGCAGTCGTGAATCATGCAGACAGCCCACATCGTTTGGTTTGCTTTCATCTCCCATCATTGGGTAAAGAAAAGGTGACTATTTGTGTGGTATATAACTCTGGAATTCCTGGCATTCATGACTTCCTCAGCACGCTGTCATGCCTCTGCTTCCTCCTCTGTGTCTGGACCTGCCAATATTAGATCCCAGTTTCCAGTTTGGGAAGAGACATTTTCTGGATGGAATCTGATAGGCACATGCCATGCAATCTGCTATTCATTTTTTTAAACAGAGCAGTAGGAAATCTGTCTCTCACCCACAGGAAAAGCTATGAGTTGCACAGATGTATTTATTTATTTTGAAGAAGATAATATGCCTTGCATATTGCGCTCGGAATGCGCACTGCGGCCCTCTGCAGGATTTCCAAGGAGCTGCTAACTTCATCCCACAGGGACAACGTGTTTGGGGGGCCATGAGCATCTCCACATGGGTGTGCTTGCCACGTTGCAACTGTGTTTGCTGAAAATGGGGAGCTTCATATGCACAGCACTCCTCAACCCACAGAAAAGGGCATATTCAACGCGGACATTTTCGTCCATGGGCAAAACCCTAAAAATGATATCCAGTCAGATTGTTTTGCCATTGAAGGAGCTGAATCTGTCACATACAATTTTGTGTATGCCAAGCCGTTTTGGGCAAACCACTTTTCCCATGCCTGACACATCAGGTGCTGGAAACTTCACTAAAGTGAAGCAGAATCGGGAGTACCCTCTAAACACTCCTAAGTCTGCTTTTGAATAAAAAAATATATTAGTGCATTTGATGACACAAAGGGTCTTCCTTTAGCAGGTGTGGCTCACATATACATAATTATATTACAGAAACAATGCAGTCTCGAGTTACCTTCACCCCTAGGAAATCAAACCTATGATATCTGGTGGGCCTGGATCCTCTGAAACACTTCACTACTCAGACATTGATGTGTGTGTAACTTTATGCAAAATTTGCCTTTTTGGCATAATTTATTCAGGAAGTGCAAGCAAGATTTTCTTGGTGCAAAAAATTCTTCATCTGCTTTAACATACCCTTCAACATTACTCCAGTGAAAACAGGGGTGTCCTATTTAATAATAATAGTAATATTATTTATACCCTGCCCATCTGAGTGGGTTGCCCCAGAGACTCAAGGTGTCTTCCAATGTATATAAAAACACAATAAAACATTAAACATTAAAAAAGACTTCCCTATACAGGGCTGCCTTCAGGTGTCTTCTAACAGTTGTACAGTTACTTATATCGTTGGCTCGGGGGGTCACTTAAATCCATACACTCCCTTGAAATGGGGATGTCCTAAGGAAAAGCTGGACATTCTGGGATCAAATCAGAAACTGGGATGGCTTCTGTAAATCCAGGACTGTCCCTTGAAAATAGGGACACTTGGAACTCTAAGGAACTATTAATCACAGACCAAGCATTTTTACCATTCTTTCTCATCATCTTTTCAATATGCCCACACCCTGAAATGCCCCTTGCCTTTTGCCCGCATTTACTGTCAACTGCCCCCCATCTATGCTGCAAATAGCAAGCTTGTCATCCTGATAAAAAAGATTAGCGAGGCCCCGATCAAAATTAGCAGCCTGTGCCCTTTCCCCAGACACTTCTGTCTGCCTAAATTTAATTTTGGATGTTCAACGAAAGTGAGGCTCCTGATTAGTTAGCGTAAGGATGGAATTTGATATTGCAGATATGCTGGCTTGGGAATTTAGAATATGGCGGAAGTCCAGCTATGCCAGCATAAACCCAGACATGTGAATATGGCAGTGCGACTCCAAGCTGGTTTGTCTAAAGCACTGGTCCATCTGCACTGCCAGTGGAAGGCCCAGAGGCAGGAGGGGCCAGAGACATGAGCATAATGTTGACATGATAAGGGAGAAGCAGACATAGACAGGCAGTGTAATGTAGAGGATAGAATGTTGGACTACTAGGTATAAATGGGTATAAATGCAATAAGTAGATAATATGCCAAACCCTATACACCTTTACACCACAGTCCCATTGCCAGCAGCATTACACTAGTGAGGAAAACCACGCATTAAACTCAACGGAAGGCAAAAAAAAATGATCTCCCTGCCACCAAACTCCTCCACCAAAACTGAGCAAAGGATTCAGACCAACTCAGTGCCCATTTACAACCCACCAAAAGCAGTATATAAGCACCAGATGGGAAGACCATAACTCAGATGTAAGGGTACATAGCCCCTATATTTCTCTGGCCTTGTGTTATGCACACAAGAGAGAACATTGGTACGGGAACTATGGAGAAAGGGCACTTGTTGTCAACAAGAAGGGTGCATTGCTGATGCTTGTCTGCTCAGAACTCCTATAGCTTTTTCTGTCATGGGACTCCTCCTGACACAAACACCAAACAAGACACATGTACACAGGCTCTGCTACCATTCCTCCCCATCAATGTTGTGAATTTTGGGGCAAGTGACTCAGGCAGCAGTTCAAAGTGCTGGGCTTGGGCTGCAGTGATGTGCTCCTCTGCTAGAACAGATAGTACACACAGTTTGTCTTAACTTGTAGAGCTGGCAACGGGGACCTGCATTTCCTGTATGTTCTCTGCTTCCTCTCTTATAAGACAGGGATAAATTTGCAGAAGAGGAGAGCCAGTTTCCACACCACAGATAATGTGGGGCCTGTGTATGCCTGTCTCCATCTATGTGTGGCAGCTGAGACACTGGGATCACTAACCAGCATTTGCACGTGCATGCTGTGTGATCAAAAACACATCCATCGTACATGCATTGATGGTCCACTCCTGTGATGCAGATTCTCTTCCTATGGGTCTGTGGCTCTTCATCTTTAGCCCACCAAGTAGAGGACACCCTCAAACAACAGAGGACTGTCCTTTATAAAGTAGAACCCAAGGCTAACTGACAGGGCCGTCTTAAGCATATCCAGCACCGTGGTGCAAAGATCCCCCCCCCCCCGTTTCCCAGAGTTGTTGACCTTTACCCAAGCCTCTGCAGGGATCACTCTCCTCCCACGGAGGCTTGGGAGGCAAGCTGCACCCCTGCCAGCCATATGGTTGGCAAGGCGCAGCTGGCTGGCATGCAGGGAAAGGGGAGGCCACCAGCAAAGCCGCACAGCTCCCCTACTCACTGGGGCGCCACTGAGAGGCTAGCGCCCTGGCCAGTAAGCCCAATAGGAAAGACAGCTCTGCGAACTGACACCCACAGCCACTTTGCAGCAACTTCACTGTTGTGCGATTCCCATCCCACTGAGGAATGAGTCTGTGATTCATGCCATGACCATGTGAACATAGCTAGTCATGTGTGACCAGGGTCATTCACAGCTCTGCTCTTAGATGTTTTCATTCCATATCTTCCCAGCACTTCTTTCAGAAACAGCAATTTTCTGAGGTACAACTGGGACTTATTGAGCGCATGTAGACACACCACACATTAAACATAATTTCTCATTGCTTTCAGCTTTGTTAATGTCCATAAAGGCCCAATTCACCTTGCCCTTCTGTTTCCCCTCCTTTCCCCAAGCCCACAACCGGGCTCTTAAAGACTGTATATCATAATAACCTGAGGAGGCCAATTCCAATCTGGCAGGAAAACTGCCAACTCCCAGTTTCTAATGCAATTAAGGCGCAACAAGATTGTTCTGGCAATGTCTTAAACAGAACACTTTTCATTAGTCAGTAGCCAGCATCCCAGTTGAGCTGGGTCAAGCTGTTTCTCATTTAAAGGCACCAGAATGTTAATTAATGCCTTACATGTTAATATTAATTAGCACAGAAGAAGGCTAATTTGTAGCCAGTGTAGGCACTCCCACGAAAAATCCAGTTTCCCCTTGGTAAACACAGCATCTGGGACAAAATGTTCACCTTCAAAAATAAAACAAAATACTGGTTTCTCTTGGAACTGAAAAAATGAACACATTGCTTTGGTTGTAAGAAGCAAGTTATTCAACCAGTTTGGTCGTACTGTGTGTGTGTGCTTGTTTTTCCTTTCAGCCTATGGCACGTCCAAGCATAACAGTGCTTTGGATCTTGGCTGATGTTTCTAAGACATGTCTGGGAAACATGCATATGTGATAAACAAGTTTTAAACTAAGTAGCAAGCATGTACAAATGGTGGTGAGCTGGCCTAGATCTCAGTGTCTTGCCACATGTACAGGTGGAAAGGTAAAATTAAAGCCCACATAATCTTCTGTGCGGACTCTTCCCTTTTTGCAGAAGAACCCAACTGATGCAACAACAACAACAACAACAGAGCAATAAAACAAAAAACATAAAAAACTTCCCTAAACATGGCTGTCTTCAGATGTCTTCTAAAAGTCAGATAGTTGTTTATTTCCTTGACACCTGATGGGAGGGCGTTCCACAGGCCACTACTGAGAAGGCCCTCTGCCTGGTTCCCTGTAACTTCACTTCTCGCAGTGAGGGAACCACCAGGAGGCCCTCAGAGCTGGACCTCAGTGTCTGGGCTTAACGATGAGAGTGGAGACACTCCTTCAAGTATACTGAGCGAAGGCTGGACTGGCTGGATGCAAACGAATGGTAGGAAGAACCAGCTGGGGAACCCCCAAGGGAAGAAGGCTCAGAGCCTAGGGAGTGGTGGTGGGACAACAGAGAGTGGCCACAGGAAGAAGACTGGGAAGAGGTGTCAGAAGTCAAGGAGGTAACAGGGCTTAGTGAGCTGGGAGAGTTTGTGGCAGAGAGGAGTCCAGAATCGGAGGCAGAAGATGAAGCAGCCGAGGAGGAGGATGGAGGCCAAGAGGCAGAGACGAGTCAGGTGAAGAGTCACAGGTGTCTCCTCCTGCTGTGATAAGCTCCCCTCCCTCCTTGTCTCCCAGAGCCAGAAGAGGCATGAAAAGGGCAGAGGAGAGAATGGCAATACACAGACATAGTCTTTGATTGCTTGGAAGAAAACGAGGAGAGGACATAGACCTTCAGTCTCAGCAATTGCTTAATGGGGGTGAGAATTTTCATGTGGGATAACAACAACAGCAGCAGCAGCAATAGCAAAATCAAACTGATGTCAAAATGTGGAAAACTGAAGACTGGAAAAGTGTGAAACGGAGAGAAACAAAAACTGACCAATCTGTCCATCCACAGGTGGTTAATGTGCATATTACTTCACTTTGAAACATGATAAGCCCACCTTGCTGCATGTGGGGACCTCCATGTTCATTCTGCTGAGGGGCTCCCTAGATATCTGCCCTGCAGTGCACACTGCATATTTCTTTCTCTTCTTTCTCTCTTTGCCTCTCAGGTGTTCCAAAGTTTCTCCGTAATCAGAAACTTCAGAAGCTGTGTTTTTTTTCTTCTTTAAAGCAGGTTGATTAGCCTTGATTGTGTGAATAACTTTCTGCTGCTATCAGTCCCTTGCTTGGATCCTTCCACTCCTGCATTTTTCCAGCAGAACAGATCCTTCAGTCTGTCAGTGCCTTTTTCTCTTGCTCAGGATTGCCAAATGGAGCCGATTTTATTACTCTCTTAAAAAGTAGGTGGAAAATCACATGACTCTTTACTGCACCAGTAAAAGGCTTTTTATGATAAGCGGCCACTCACTTTTCATTTGTCTTTCTTCAGTGCATCCATTGGCAATGCCACCTGACATATTACCGATTCAGCAATAATTCATTCATTTCAGCACCTCTCATTTTATGGATTTGACACATTTCCAAAAATGGGGTCATAGAGGATTTAGGTGTGTGTGTGTGAGAGAGAGACAAGCGAGTGGGAAGGGACAGATACTAAGGCTTCTTCTCAAGACTGGATTTTCATTGGCATTGGTTTCTGTAAAAAATTAACAGGTTAGAGGCAGAAAAGTGCACCAGGCAAACAGAAGTTATTATTTCCTTAGGAGTGTGAATAGAAGGCTGAAGATAGGAACTTTTAAACACACAACACAGTCATTATACACTTACAAAATACGGCTCTGTCCGAGCATCCTTTGAAAAACTGGGGCAATCCCATTTAATGCATATTTAAAGCACGATACTCTCCCAAAAGTATTCCAGGAACTGTAGTTTGTCAAGGATGCTGAAAATTGTAGGGAATACACCTCAGCTCCCAGGATTCTTTGGGACAATCCATGTACATTTAAATGTGCTTCAAAGAGATGGTGTGGATGTTACCTGTGGTTACATTTTGACATGATAAGTTCCTAGGTTGCCATTTGTCTGTGTTTATTTACTGACATGGTGCCATCATTGTGCATGTCATTATATAAAGTTCAGGGGAGAGGTCCCTGCCCCAAGTAGTTTACAGTCTTTTAGTCAACACTAAGGAGGAAGTGTTGGAGGAAGTATTGCCAAGGTTAAATGGGGAAGCAACATGTGGTTGTTTCAGTTGCATGTTCTCATCATGCCTATCCAACCACATTGGCAGGGAATAAATAATAAAATCACCAACATTATCATCATTAGCATAGGTAAGGGATGTGAAATATCTGGTGCTACTTACGCAACAGAGCACAGATCTACATTTGTGGGCAAAGAAGATGAGCAGATGGAAGCCATGCAACGAGATGCAGGAATTTATTTCTACATTTATTTCTACCTACTTCTTCCAAAGTGATGCCATTTTACATTTCAGTAAAAAACAAGAAGGGAAAAAATAGGTTCAAAAGGACTCTTACATTTAATATTGGGCTTAGAAAGCAAAGCAAAGCCTTTTTTTTTTTTTTTTTTGGAAAAGAGCATGTATTCTAGCTATGTTTAACTCTAGCAATCCTACATGTAATTACTTGAAACTAAGCGTCATTGCACTCAGTGGGACTCAAAGATCTGTGCCATTGGTGCGTGTACCTGATACACAAGCCGATTTCATTGTTTACATCCATGGTCACTCATGTCTGGTTCACAAATGCATATAAAGTGGTACCTCGGGTTGCATACACTTCAGGTCACATACGCTTCAGGTTACATGTTCCGCTAACCCAGAAATATTACCTCAGGTTAAGAACTTTGCTTCAGGATGAGAACAGAAATTGTGCAGTGGTGGTGCAGCGGCGGCAGCAGGAGGCCCCATTAGCTAAAGTGGTGCTTCAGGTTAAGAACAGGTTAAGAACAGTTTCAGGTTAAGAACAGACCTCCAGAACGAATTAAGTTCTTAACCCGAGGTACCACTGTACATCACTTGTGCAGTTTTATTTATTTATTTGTTTATTTATTTATTTATTTATGACATTTATATACCACTTAATTCACATTTCTAAGCAGGGTACATAAAAAATAACCCACAGAAAATGGGACAATAAAACAATGAAGAGTTATTGTAACATTTTGCATGGACACATACTCAAGATCAATGGGTCTTACTCCAGGAAATTGCATGATGATGACGATGATAAAACTCTTTCAAGTGTGTGACGCGTTTCACATGCATGATTTACCTGTAATCCTTACAGCAACCCTGTAAGTCAGTATTAAGAAAGCAGCTTTGATTTCTCTGCAGTTGATAACTGGTAGCTAAATATGTGAGCAGACATAACATCCAATCTGATGAGATAGGAATATTCTCAGTGTTGACCCACTTACAGATGGAAGTCACGTGAAACTGACTTGTAGGACGATACATGGCATAGTGGGTAGAATTTCAAAATAGATCTGGGGAGAGATCAGTCTCCTGGCTCAGCCATAGAATTGAGTGGGTGACCTGTGGCCACATGCCTGCCCTACTTTACAGGGCGCTTATGAAGATCAAAAGATAGGGGAGAGCCTTTACAACAGATGCTACTGAAGGGAGGGATAAAGACATGCCAAAACTTGTACATTGGCTCAAGAGTCTTGGGGCAGCAAGCACAGTTTAAATATTATTTTTATTTATGTATTCTTTGTAGCTGCACTGATATTCCCCCAAGGAGCTAAGATGGCCTGTGAACTTCACCCCTCTCCTTTTTCTTCTCACAAGAATGCTGATGCTGCAAGGGACAGTGACTAGCCCAAGGTCACCCTCTGGAGATTTCAACCTTGGTCTTGGAGGTCCTAGTCTGACACTTTAACCACTACACTACCCCACCCAGGCTCATTAATTTGTTGTGCATGCATGTGGTCTAGAACTGGACCTGGGACAGGGTTGAAACCACCCACATTCCTAAATAGCACCCGTGCCTCAATAGTATCTATTGTTCCTCTCCCATCCCGTTGTCTCTTTCAGCCATTAAGGATGGCATGTGATGCCAGCAGAGTTCACAGCAGTCTCTGCAGATCATGCTTTTGAAAGGATTCCTTGCTCTGCTACAAATATGGTGCCGTCATTTTCTTCCTGGCTGCTCCAACTCATTTCCTCCCACCCACCTCTTTTTCCTTACTTCAGTAGAATTTTGTTGCTAATATTAGCAGCCCTGAGCTACTGTATAACCAACCCCCCACAAAAAAACCACTTTTTTTTAAAAAATAGCTGAACATGCAATTGTTTGAACGCTCCTGACAGATTTCTTTTACTCTATCTCTAGCCTTTTATGTTGTTTCACTCTGCTCTAGAAGTGTGTTAAGATCTATGCACTATTCTTTCTTTGCTGTTGCTGTTACACTTCAGAAATCTGTTTAAGGGAGGCTTGTTAATATTAATTAAAACCAAATGAAAGGGCTATATCCCCCCTCCAAAGCAGGGTATAAATGGGAGAAAATTAGTAATTCAGCAAAGGGGCTTTACAGCAGCTCGTTTTTATTTCAGTTTAAAATAAGTGCAATATTATATGCCGTGACTCCTTCCACAATCCTGCAAACCCTCCTGTTTGAGAGTGGAGCCTGTATCCTGATGGGCTTCTTGTGCTGCGAAAGAGCTCTGTACACAGACGCAGAGGCAACATTCATAATGTTTCACAGATCCCTGCTGTTGCTATGGAAATCAGTCCTTTTTAAATCTATGTGCAAATGCAAGCCTCTCTCTTGGAGCAAAAGGTGTGCATGAGTCAAATTATTTGTTGTGCATTATTCCCTCATGACCTTAGTGCCATCGGGGGAAGAAAAGGATTATTATTAACATCTCTGAAGGGAGTGCCTGTCATCAGGAGGAGATTTGCAAGTCAAAGCGACTCGAGGCAAGATCGTCTGCCAAGCACATTTTCTGTGTCATGTGCAGTTGATTGGTTATTAGAAATAGTTAAGAGGCATCTACTCGGAGTAAGCAAATTGAGAATGGAAGCCTTTGTGCAAGAGGGAGGGAGGGAGAAGAGCCAGGAGTGAAGCAACAAATAGATATCGGAACCAAGGCTGGCCCTACCATTAGGCAGATGGAGGTGGCTGCCTCAGGTGGCAGATGCTGAGGGACATAGAGCAGACAGATCCTATTATGTGTGCCACTCACCTTGCCCTGCACCCCTTAAGCTAGCCTGCTGCTCTCAGGTGCAGTGGAGGATGAGATCCCATTACTACTATTTGAAATGAAATTCACCTGCCAATCTGATGGACAGAATGAGATGTCTTTTGGTCTTTTGCTTCTGGCAGCAAAATATATTGAGTCAGCTTTGGTTAGTGTACCGCTGTGGGGACTTCATTGCAGTTCCTCCACTATTTTTACTGGACTGAATTTTTGCTATTTTCTGCATTCCTTGTGCTACTCGGGCGATCTTAGGGTTGTTTCACACATTATGATAGAAAGAGCATTGCTTGCCTCTCCCTATCAGTCATCCATGTCTCTCTATTTTTTGTAATATTTGAAGAGGGAGACATGCATACAAGTGTAAGAAGCCCATGCCATGGACAATAGAGTTGGAGACAGATGAAAAGAGATGAAGTGCTGTGATAGAGGCACTGTTGGGCACTGTAGCCATTGCTGTGTACACACACACACACACATACACCCTTCTCCCCAGCTGTCATCATTAGTCAAACATGATATGCAGACTTTAGAAACAATAATCACCCACTCACCTACACCGCTAAACTTGTTCACCAGAGGTGACAGAGTCAAGAAAGTCACACAGACAAAGTCCAGAGAGAAAATAAATCATGATAACACTTTATTGATGAAATGGAAGAAAAATAGTGTTTAATTTGTAGAGAAAGAAAAAGAGATGTTTTGTGTTTCTTACCTCAGGCCTTTTACATAGCAAGGAGACATTCAACCAAACATACAAAGGAGAAACTCCCTTGAAACTACACAACCAACCAGGACATGTGCCATCTCAATGAAAATCATGCCGCTGTTACTGGTTGCTAAGCAATACCTCCTCCACCACAACCCTCTGGGTCAACTTGGTAGTAACAGAATTAGCCCTTAGTTTATAAACTGAATGATCCCTGCTAATGCACTTCTAACTGCACACATGTGAGACAGTGATGCCCCTCCTATATTTCTGTCCACCTGCAGGAAAGGCAAGCATTCATGTAGCAACTTATTTCATGCGCACGAAGGGAGGTTTTGATAAGAAGGACCATTCACACATGCTATCCCTCACCGACTGTCGGGTACTTTATGTGGAGAATGGCACCCATGTGGTTTTTCAGCCGGGATTTCTGCACATCCGCATTCTTTTGACAGGATACTCTGAGGAAAAATTAACTTCATTGTTCCCATTCTGGGATGTGGGATTTTGTTGTTGTTGAAGTAAGAACTCTGTCTGTGCAGAACAATAATTCAGCTGATTTTGCATTCCATGTGTGTGTGGGGAAAGTAAGTTGGAATTAATCAGCAGAGATTTTTTTTTTACAGTTCAGTATTTAAATTCCTATTCATGTTTCTCTTCATATATCACACATTTTGATGGTTTCCTACACTTAGCAATGATACTGATAAAGTAACTAGGTCACACATTGAATATGCTATTTATTTGCAAATGTGTCTCACACTAACAGAGCGGTAGCATTTTCTTCTTCTTCCAAATTTGAAATGTTGAGTTTTGTGCAAACTAAAAGCAGATGAAAAAGGCTGCATGCACACCATACATTTAAAACCGATGGCTTCCTCCAAAGAAATCTAAGAGCTTCAATTTTCTGTATTGCAAAATTTGGGTAAGTGTGAATTTCTAGGGTGAGCTGTGCTTTAGTTCACGTATTGTTTTGTGCTGCCCATAACCCACTCATTACTCTGCCCTGCTCCACCTGTTCCATTGGTGTATTTTTACCAGAGGAATGGTTCTGCTGCCAGTATGTTCTACTGGCATATCAGAATTATGCTACCAGCATATTGGGGGTTGGACTAAATGACCCTTGTGGATCTCTTCCAATTCTATGACTCCATATCTGCCATGGCAGACACGTAACTGGCCTCCTGCCAACGTAGCAGAGTTTCCATTTAGCTCTTTGGATTCCTGTGAATATTTTTAACAATATTATAAAGCAAATTATGTGCTATGCACATAAAGAAATATTGTGCCCATGGCTCCATTTGATAGCTGATATGCAATGGTACTTAGTATTCAAGTATATTTGACAGCTGGCACACAATGGGACACCATTTAGCATATGGCAGTAATTGATAGATGGCAAGCAATGGTATTTAGTACTTAAAAGCTGGCAGCTTGTGAGATTTTCTATTTGATGCCTGCCATAACCAAAACAAAATCAAAAAGTCGAAAGCACTCAAATGTGGATAGGGGAAATAAAATTCTCTGCTCACAATCCAAATTTGTACTTCAGATATGAAATGTCACATTAAACCTTTGAAGAATTGGCATGCACCCATCCTAGCATTCCTCAAATACCTTTAATGACAACCTTAGGAGACTTCAGTCCAAGCAGCTCAGAATAAGGAAGCTAGCATCCCATACTGTGGCACGGACAGTTCAGCGCACCGCAGCCAATCTGAAGAATGCGCCATCGTCCCCATGTGACATGAAAACCGACCCTGTAAACAGCGCACCATTTTTAGCAATTAGATATCTATTATGAATACCCAGCAGCTGCAGCTGGGAATAGTTTCAGGCATGAAGTGTTTGCATTCTCTATGTATAGGCAGGTTTTATGTGTATGTGTGTGTGAGAGAGAGACAGAAAGAGAAAGAGGGAGATAGACAGCTGCTGCAATTTGGTTTATTATTTGTTTGTTCAGCCAAGCCCCTTCTGTTTTTGTGACATCACATAACTGGCCTTGACTTTGTGGTGTTTATGAATGTACACATACAAAAAGTGCACCCCCAGTTTGGATGTGTACATGTGTTTTTTTCAGTAAATGTAGCAATGGGGATGAACGTGCCTATTTAAACACACCTATGAGTGCAATGGGAAACCTTTCCACTTTCCTTTCCAATAGAAATCTTGTGACTTAGATATTTCTCCTGCCATAGTCACCTGAGTTCAGACCTTCCTTTGCTGACTAACTTGATGAATTGTATCTGAACTGCGGTCCCAGAGATGGACCCTCTACTAATACAGCTACTGAAGAGCTGAACTACACAACATTCAGGTGTTTCACAATGCACAACTGTTCCTGGACTATGCCAATTCAGACTACAGAGGTGGCGACTCCATAACTGAATGATCACTTATGTAATATACCATGGAATTTGGCATGCCACAGAGAAAGATTGTAGCTTAGCCTCCTCTGACATACAAGCTCCCCATGGGCAGTAGGGCTCTCCACCTCCTCCTTCTGGCAGACCAGAGATGCAGTCCTGTGAAACCTCAGGTCCAAATAGTCCTAAGCACAATGATTGGCTTTAAGAATCTCTGGTGGCAAATCACCATAAGATTTAAAATATGTGAGAATCCTTAGTATGAGATAGTAGATGAATTACATCAGTTGCGGCTTCTGGTGTTGGTCTGCCATAATGGAGGCAGCTCCCATGACAGCGGGAGATTATTGGAGAAGGAAAAACAAGGATGATTGGGGATAATTCTCCTTGCAAGTTCCCCCCAGGTACAGTGGGGAATGGGCTTCACTCACAGTTTGTCTCGGTACCTGGTTCTCACTCCGGCATGGAATGCAGGGAGCAGGGAGGCGCTGAGTTCAAAAGCACTTTGCCTGCCAATAACCCTCCTACGCCGCCATTAAGAAGCAGAGGTTCTCCTGTTAATAAGAGTTTAATTTTGACTAATATACAGGCGCATGCTAGAAGAGATGAGATCATAGACTGCAGAACTGAACCAGCTGCAAAGTCGTTAAGGTTTGAACTTCAAAGTGTGCAAAAAAAAAAAGAAGGAGGGAAAAGGGAGGAAAGCTCTATTTTGCAAAACAGAAACTTAGAGCTGACTTTTCTTTATTCTTTATTGTTTGTGGATTGAACTGAATGATGCTGGAAGGACTTGGAATTTGGTTTGATGGGTGGGAAGTACATCTGCTTAATTTCGGGTGAACAGGGGGGTGAATGGAAACTGTGTGCTTGCCAAGGAAGTCTCATTACTGAGTTATCTGAAGTGTGTTTAGATCACTCACCTTCCCAGGCTGAGCGGGGGGGGGGGGGATGTTGAAAACAGGACTTATACTGGAACAGTGTGATTTTCACAGCTGCTGTCGAAGTTGTAAAACAATGTGAACACAGATCTTCAGGAGCTTTTTGGTAAAAGTTTTAAAACAATGAACCATGCGATGGAGCAATGAAGAAGTTTTGAAACAACAATGGGATATTAGCTCCGCCCAAGGCATGATGGAAGCATCAGCTGGGAAAAGATAGACATAATATTTTACAAGATTTTACAAGGACAGGAAGGAACACCATGGACAGAATAATTGTCACACACAGGAGGAATAAGAATATAGGTTCAGCTATAAGTTTATAAATGATTTAATGTGTCAAGATGAATGGATGTAGTTAATATTGCAGTTGTTAAATAAGGGATGGTAATTTTGAATGGAATGTAATTGAGAGGAATAAGATCTTGGAACACAGAAACAAAGTAAATTATCAAACCATCAATTCTAGCACGCGGGAGACCACCTAAATTATATAACCTGGCATCTGAATGATTTGGATTAGTAATTGCATTGTAATTAGGGATTGTTATAATGAGGCTACCATTGGATTATTGTAACTGAAAATCAATAAATATTATTGTTCAGAAAAAGAAAAAGAAAGAATTACCTCAGTTGCACACCATGCTTTCATTTATACCACATTTATAGGCCCCTTTCAGAACCGCCCCTCTCAAGGCATCTGCTAGCTATGCCATGTCCACACTACACTATCTCCTCAGAAAACACACATAAAGCCTCCATTAACACGCACAAAGTCTCTGCTTTTGTGTTTGTTTCTGAATACGCTTGTTAAAATTAAAAGGGAAGATAAAACTAAAGTGCCCTCTGCTTGGTGTGAACTGAATAGAAAACTTTATAAGTATCAGTTGTTGCATTGGTTTTATTTTGTTCTTGTTTATTTATAAAGAAACAAAGGAATCTGGCCAGGGGTGGAGAACCTACAGTCCTTCAAATATCACTGGACTACAGCTCCCGTCATCCCTGATTGTTGACCATGCTGGTTGGGACTGATGGGAGTGGAGTTCAACAGCAAGAACATCTGAAGCATAACGATATCTGGTCCCTTACTTCTGAATTAAGACAAAAATCATGATGGATAGGCATAGGAGCAATTCCTAAGGGCTGTGGGGGCTTTGGCTGCCATAATAAAATATTTGAAGGGGCTGGGCCTCCACAAAGTTTATAGGCATTCCCATTCAAATGGTGTGAGTGCACGTCATCATGTGATAAGTTATGTGGGGTGGGGCATACCTGGGCCGCCACAATATTTTATTCAAGTTGGCACCCCTGTGGATAGGTCTGTTAATAGATAGTTAAACAAAACCTCCATACCCAGCAGTGACTGAATACCAAATACTGTGGGGCAGGAGGAAGAGGGAAGGACATTCCTGTTCCCCTTGTGGATTTCTCAGAAGTAATTGGTTGGCTACTGGTGAGAACAGAACAGTGGACCTGGCAGATTTGAGGCCTGCTACTGCAGAGATACCATATTCAATTCATTTCAGTGCTGATGGGAGACACAAACCTATTTCAAGAGAGTAGAGATGAAATTCAACAGAAGGGATTTCTCTGTGCACAGAACCACTTCTGTAAAATGCGTCTGCAATTTTAACAGAAGGGATGAAAGATATTTGTAGCAACTGCTCTCTCCATAAACCTCAAACAGAAATCTGGTGAATTACCCTCCCCATTGCTACAATTATAGAAAAATGCGCAGCACTTAAGCCATTCATATTTGGAACTTTAAATACTGTTTTTGGTTGGCAGGTGGTTGATCTGTAAATGTCAACTAGCACAAGGGTGATATAGAGGATTGCTAAGGTATTGACTTGGATGCAGCCAGCAAGTAAACCTACCAACATTTTCTTAAAAGGCCAAGTCAAAATTACCCACCCTTTCGTCAACGTGCTTGGCATCAACTAAAACGGGTGCTGAAGCTATTTTTCAATGATGGCATTGAAAGCATGCATCTATTCAGGAAAGATCACCCTCATTCCAAATTGACTTTGCCCTCAGCAATTTATTTACAAAACCAAATATTTGTGGCTGTTTATGGTGTGAAAGCTGCTATAAACAGATTCGCCCGGCACACTTCTGACCAGGCATTTAGCAGAGTTGAAATACAGTCCGCAGCGAAGTGTGAGGAAATTGGTCCTGAGTCTTGATTGATAAGCAACACGCAATTGTTCTAGGCAGATTACTTTATTGCCTGTCATTAAGCTTAATGGTTACTGTTTACAGAGACTGCTGTGGATCCCCACAGTGGCAGATCCGCTTGCATCCTCTCAGCACAGTCCAAAACCAAAACTCTCTTTTAGTTACTCTCACAATTATGCACTGTGCATGTCCATGACTTCACTGTCTTATCTTTGCACCTGTGTAAACAATCCAGCTTCATAGACAGAGTTTAATCTTACATGCAGAAATTCATGAAGACAGTTTCTGAAAACGAATGACCAATACCTCCAACACTCCTTCTCAGTCTTTTCAGAACAACTATTTACAGAGCATAAACAGAGTGCTTACTTAGTATGGTTATCCAAACCCAAACATTCAGCCATCATTTAACGTTCCAGGAATGTCAGAGGTTTTGTCATTGCATCAGCAATATTCTGGTTACTTTCACAGTACACCAGCATAATTACATTTTGTGCCTCATTACATTTTACATTCTGGTACAGTGGAACCTTGGTTCTCGAACGGCTTAGTTGACAAACAAATCAGCTTCCGCATGCCGAAAAGTAAGTGTTCTGGTTTCCGAACGTTTTTCGGAAGCCAAGCGTCCGATGCAGCTGTCAGCTATTGTTTCTGGGACGCCTGCGCCAATTGGAAGCCGTGCCTAGGTTTTCGATTGTTTCAGGAGTTGAACGGATTTCCAGAATGGATTACATTCAAGAACCAGGGTACCACTGTATTTAATTTCAATATGTTTTGATTGTCCTTTAAAATGATCAGATTTAGCAAGAGATATACATGCCTGGTTATCTATAGAGAATCTCTATTGGAGATTTACATTTCACTCCCCTGTCAATCAATAACTGTTTAAAATAGACCAGTTCACAGCACAATTCATGCAGAGTACTCAGCTTCAGTGAAGGATACACTTGCAAGACCCTGTTTTCGAGATTTCCATTCTATCAGGGAACCTCCAAACTGTATTACTAGTCCATTTATTGACTTTCTATCAGGCAAATTAGCCCAGTCACTGTTTGCAAAACATTCCAGCATTTCCTCACCTGCAGAAGATAGTTTCAAGCGTGTGTTTAAGATACCTAAGAACACCCCAGAATTCGATACTGCTTGCATTTCCAAGCACTTATTGGAAATGATCCAATATGTCCACCCCAAAATTTTTACAGGCACAAACAGTCCTGAAAGCAGGATTATGTATCACTGCCCCATCATGAGTCCAAATCACCAGGAATGCACAGGTAAAAGGACACCCTAGAGCAGGAGTAGCCAACCTGGTGACGTCCAGTTGGTGTTGGACAGGTAAAGCCCCGGCCATAGAGTAAGCCTTGGGAGCATTAGAATGAGCTCCCAGGAGAGATAGCACTGGGTTAAAGCTGACCGAAAGTCCAGAGGCAGCATTATTAATCAATTTATGATGGAGTGGAAGGTTTGCAGGCTATGAAGGACTTGCTCACAAATTTGTTGACAGCTGCACGAATTGCTATTATAGCTAGGAAGTGGAAAGGGAAAGCAGAATATAAAATGGAAGAATGATATAAAGAGGTGTGGGATATAGCTTTTAATGATAAAATATGTGCCCTTAAGGTAAGATGGGGAATATGCAGGAGAAACGATTTTGAGGAGATATGGAGGGTGTTGGTAGAATTTGTACCGTTAAAACGGAAAGGGGTCAAACCATTGCAAGCAGCGTTGACATTTGGTGAGGTTGGATAGTTACAATGGAATGGTCTCGGTGGTGGGGGTGCACATTTTTATTCTTATTTATTTGTGATTATTACTTTGTCAAAATAAAAAAATTAAAAATTAAATTTAAAAAATGTTTAAAAAGTAATGTGTACAAAAATGCAAATAAAGTGTGAATGTGAATGCAAAAAAAAGAAAGAAAAGAAAAGAAAAGAAGGAGAGAGAGAGAGAGAGAGAGAGAGAGAGAGAGAGAGAGAGAGAGAGAAAGCTCCCAGGAGTGGCAAACTTGGGGCTTTAAAATTTCAGTGCAATGCTAAAATTCAGCACCCCCCTGCCTCTTACCTTCCATTGTTCTTCATTGTTGCAGCAGCCCCTGCAGCCCCCTCTAGGCCTAGCGCCGGGGCAGGCAAACTGCTTGTGCTCCCTTACATCTACCTCAGTGGTTCACCTACTTGCAGTGCTTGCCTTGGGCACCTTTTAAATTTGGAGCCAAATCCCAACGGCAGCCAATCCCTGCACTTGACACTGACATGAAATCAAGTGGGGCCGTGATGGAAAAGGCCCTGCCACAGGCTCAAGCCTGTGGAGGTAGTTATTCTGCTGTGGCTGAGGCTGTGAGCTATGAGCCAGGACATCAGTAGTGTCGTTAGATTGTACCTCAGCCGCAAGTGAAATATTTGTGTCCGGAAAGATTCTCTCAACCTCAAGCCTCCATCTGCACGATGGTGGGGCTGACACGCTCCTACCTTGCTGGACTCTTGACAAAGGTTACCGAGGGAATGGATACAGAAGAGCCTTGAGCACTTCAAAGCCTTTGTTGGAAATCTGAGCTCTGGCGTGAAGGGCAAACTAGAGTGGCGAGTGTGGAAAAACAGGTGGTGGCTCTTGGTGAGGATTAGTGGGGTGTGGAGGTATTTTAAGTGTTTGAGATTGATGGAATATGGCAAGTGGTGGCTGCTGGTGTGTTAACCATCATGAGAGTCTTCCATGGGGTACTGCTTTATAAATTAGTCACATTTTAGTATTGCTAAGAAGATTTATTCTCAGGGATGAAAATTCTTGATAAAACAGCAAATACTTTAAAAATACGCTTTTTCATCTTTTTTCATCGGAGCAATGCTTGCTTTGGATCCCTGTGACAATTGTTCTCTCTACTAAACCAAAGCAAATGTTTTTGTGGGGCCCATGGGACTGATACTAATGGGCCTCTCCTTAGAGATGGGCAAAACTGTCAATTCCAGTCACTCTCAGCTTTTTCCAGGTTTAAAGTTCAGTTCTCTACATTACCATATCGGTTTGTGATTAATTTTTTTAAATCCTCATGAAAATCCATCAACATTTAAGTGTGAATTTCTCCAAACAAACATATTTTTATATGCACATTTTTTGCAAACCAATTTCCCCTAACACAATTTCCCACAACTTTTACATTGCTCATATTTGAACAGGAAAACAGTAAAATCCAAGGATCTTGTAACATTTTTCCTGGTTGCTGCGAGGCAGACTATTGCACAAAGATGAAAAACACTGCATAGTTTGAACATTTTATGGAAGAAAATATAAAATATTCCTGATTGTGTACTCATAATTGTACACATTCTGTACATGTGTATACATGTGATACACATACTGTGCATATCTTTGGTTGATTTCTTGAATTTGTTTTCCTGGTTTAGGCATTTATTTTAAAAATGATGGGGTTTTTAGTGTGCCACTTCAGAAGACTTGTTTGGGACAAATGAAAGGTGACAACACAATCCTGTCTTCTTCCAGGGAATAACCAAGCTCAAGCATTGCTTCCAAACTTGCCTCAAATTGTTATTGCAACCTTTGTATTCCTTTCATGTCTGCAACACAACTCAAATACATAAAGTGATTTGCTGCAAGGAACATTCAATAAGGCTTAATCTGAAAATTAAATACCAAGTGATAATCATAAACATTTTTATTTTTACTCATCCTGGCTACTTGGCTGGAGCCTGGAGATCAGTTACCTAAGTATATGTGTTCCCAAGTGAGCAATACTTTAATACTCCGAGAGTCGCGATTACATTAGCAAGCATTCCTCTCGCATGAGAATATATTTGTTCTCTTCTAGTTGTAAACAATTTATAGCTGATAGAGAATAGCCTGCCCTTCCTTCTGAAAGTCAGCCACCAACAACTCTTTAGTGAAACCTGAACTTTAAAGGGAAAATGAGTGAGGAACAATACCAGGGGCGATGCAGATAGCATCAGAGAAGACCCAGATGCCTCTGCAGAGAACCATTCATGTTGTTGATCCAAATCCCTCACATCAGTAGCTTGTGAGACCGGAATATCCACATTTCCCTCACTCTCGTGCCAACAGCGATGGTTTCTGTCCCAACCATCTGGGAATCTCTGCCACCCTTTCTTACTTCAGTATGAGCGCTCGTGCTGCCATTTCCTCTACTTGCTGCTGTCAAAGGCCAGTGACACTGGATGAAGGTGATGCCGTAGAGATCAAGGAAAAGGAGGAGAAGTTCCTGGAAAGCAGCAAGGAAAACAGCTGACCATGGATTTGCAGGTTACAGAGGGATCTGTCAATGTCAGCTTCTCTCAGTTTCTAATTTTCCCAGTCTTAAATTGAGCATCCCACATTTCCATATCAGTTTTTTCTAATAGCCATCGTGAAAATTCACCACCGTTTTAGTGCAAATCTCTCCTAATTTACACATTTTAGCAACACAATTTTCCTTAACATACACATTTTGACAAAGCAATTTCCCCTAACAAAATGCATTTTTTGAGCCCTAAAGGTACCCCTGCCCGCACGGGCCAGTCTTGACAGACTCTAGGGTTGTGCGCTTATCTCACTCTAGAGGCCGGGAGCCAGCGCTGTCCACAGACACTTCCGGGTCATGTGGCCAGCGTGACAAGCTGCATCTGGCAAGCCAGCGCAGCACACGGAAACGCCGTTTACCTTCCTGCTGGTAAGCGGTCCCTATTTATCTACTTGCACCCAGGGGTGCTTTTGAACTGCTAGGTTGGCAGGCGCTGGGACCGAGCGACGGGAGCGCACCCCTCCGCGGGGATTCGAACCGCCGACCATGCGATCGGCAAGTCCTAGGCGCTGAGGTTTTACCCACAGCACCACCCGCGTCCCTACTCTCACCCATATGTGTATTTTTATGTACACTTTACCTTAGCATATGCCTTTTTGTACTTGGTTGGCGAACTGCATTGAAAAATTCAGAGAAATGCAAATTTCAAAGGATGGTTGTGTTTCAGTCCACTTATTGTTTCTGAAAGCTCGAATCTGGTAGGTTTGCCTTTAAATGCAAATGGCACCAAATCTCTCCCCCGTCCTTGCATATTCCACCTGACTCCCATAACCTTTGTGGTGCAGATCATGCACCTTAACTATAACACTTTTCTGCCATGCTGAAAATAAGGGAGGTTTAAAAAATAGAACGCTTGAATCTTTTAACACATAATCTTGTATTGTACATTGGCTACAGGGAGATGGCAGGTATTCTGCATTGTTTCTTCATACCTATATCACTTACATCAACACAGACAGTCTTTCCAGTGTGCTGGCGCAAAAATAAATAAATAAAAACGGTAAGGAGATTCTTCACATTACCCCAGTGCAATTCCTCCGTATGTGAACATTTTGAGCAGGTCACATGCTGTGGGAGATTAACAGTCTTTGAAAAGAACTGACAATTCTAGCATAATTTGAACAGCAGGATTCTTTTAGAAACTATTATTTTAACAGTATTGCTGGAGGCAAGTGGAAAGGAAAACCCAGTATGGAAGCTGCAAGCCACAGGTTTTATTGTTGTCTAGTGACAGCTCTGATCCAGCATGAAAAGCTCAGAGTTCAACCAATTATTGGTGTAGTCTTCGCAGTGAGAAGTTTCCTCTGCACATAGTGTGAAAGTCAATATTCGACAGTCAGGGTGGCGAATGTGGGCCCCTCCAGATACTGCAAAGAGTTATTGGATGCAGCCAGCATGGGAATTACATCACATGACTTTTGGAGGGTACCACACTGGCTACCCCTGATCTGCAGCTAAAACTAAAAGAGCAATTCTTACTTTAAAGCAGGGTTTCCCATACTTGGGTCTCCAAGTATACAAAACACGCCCACCCAAAATTCCTTTTGATCCTGCAGAACAGCTGTTGCAACTCTCCATCTTTTCATTACTCAGATCATGCAACATGCCCTTGGAGGGGGGGTTCAATGTAATTTCCCAGCTGCCAATTTTTAAAAAAATTCTTAAAGTTTTATCCTACTCCTGCCTCCAGTGTGCTCAGAGTTCTCCTCCCCGCCTCCACATCTTGCTGCAACAACCCTTCAAGGTAGATCGGGCCGAGCAGAGGTGGCGCCTCCCGTTTCACTGCTTCAAACAAGAAATGCCACCTTACACCTGCTGCCACTGTTTCTGCTTCTCTGCTTGCCCTGCCACCTCCGCCACTGGCAGTGAAGCAGCGCCAGCATCAGTGCCAATTTGGGGCAAGATCTCATGCGTTTCAGCCAATAGTGGCACTGGCTCTGCACCACTGCTGGGACAGCCATGAAGCTTCTGCCTTGGGGACTTCTGCCACCTTCAGATTGTCTAATGACTGAGCCGGCTCTGAGGGTGAGGAATAGTGATTGTCATAAGAACATAAGAAGAGCTGTGCTGGATTGGGCCAAAGACGCATCATAGTCTAGCATCCTGTCCTCACGGTGTGCACCAGATACCTATCAGAAGCCCACAAATAAACTCTGAGGTCAGCCAATTAGTGGAGATTTGAAATGGGTCCCTCAGTTCTAGTTGAGCTCTGAAATCAGTACATTACACCAGTTCAATACACATTGGAAGTCGCCCAGAGAGGCTGGGGCAACCCAGTCAGATGGGTGGGGTATAAACAGTAAAATTATTATTAGTGTAGTAGTAGTATGGAATAGGACATCCCTATTTTCATTAGAGAAATGTTGGAGGGCATGGGTTCGCCTAGGGTGGGTTCCCACCATTTTCTTTCTTTCCACTCTCTAATGACACCGCTTCCTGTACTTTTAACAGTGCCGAAGACATGTGGAGATTTAATAAGCAAAGCCCTTCCTGGCACGAAGGTAAGAGGCCAGGGAAGCTTCACCTCCTTGAATTTCTGTGTGAGGCAGCTGCTTCTGCTGCTCCCATTAAAGGCAAGTACATTCACATACCCCACAACACCCAAACATTCGCCACTGTGACATTCAGAGATAAAATTGAATGCTCCTCGCAGTTATGGTAAAAAGGATGCCGTCATCACTGAAGACCTGTTTTTAAAAACCCTGTAGTAAATGATGCAACCAGCATGATTCAGTTCTATTTTAAGGACCTGACACAAGAAGGCTCTGCTGTTCGGAGCAGGCATGTGCCAGATTCTGAGATTTTTCACTCTTTCTTTTATTATCAGCTCTTTTGTCTCAACAGCCTGGCTGTGCATCATCACCGCTAATTTGCTGAGCCACGCTGGTAGATTTAAAAGAAATTTATTCGTTTAGACAGGGATTGGTTTTTTTGTTTCACACTCAGACGGGAGCCGTGCACAAACAATAGGCAGAATTAGTAGTGGGTGGACCACCCATGTCTCACACCAAATTGACTTGGAAATAAGCGCCGCCGTTTCCCACAAAATCTAGAAATAGCTCAACAGATAGTTAAACTGGTCCAAGTTCAGCCTAGCTGAATTTGAAGCCCCCACCCTCAAGTCCTCCTTTCCTTCTTACTATTCCTTCACTCCTGGTAGCCCCAAGGAAATGACCTTGCAGTGACTCTTGAGAAAACCACATTTTCCAAAGGACACTGAGGTCTTGGATTTGGAAACCTCTTCCTTCTCCTCACCCCGTGGCTGCTTGCCATCCACAACCATGCAGGGAAGATGATGCATTGTGGTATAATGGTTAGAGTGTTGGACTAGGACCTGGGAGATCAGGGTTCAAATCCCCGCTCAGCTGCTCACCTGCTCACCATCTTGTAGCCTAACCTATCTCACAGGGTAGGTTACATCATTGTTACATAGGTTACATCCTCACATCATTGTGAGGATGAAATGGGGAGGATGTAAACCATGTGCCCTTGGCAGATAAAAGTGGTATGTAAGAAGAAGAGGAGTCTGGATTTGATATCCCGCTTTATCAAGGAGTCTCAAAGCGGCTAACATTCTCCTTTCCCTTCCTCCCCCACAACAAACACTCGGTGAGGTGAGTGGGGCTGAGAGACTTCAGAGAAGTGTGACTGGCCCAAGGTCACCCAGCAGCTGCATGTGGAGGAGCGGAGACGCGAACCCGGTTCACCAGATTATGAGTCTACCACTCTTAACCACTACACCACACTGGTATGTAAATGTAATAAATAAATGAAAGTACACAAATATAATTTCATCCGTCATATATGGAAATTCAGACCCATGAGATGTATTTTTTATTTGTATCTCAGAACTTGTGACCCAACACTAACCAGCTCAAGCAACGCTAACAAATTAAATAAAAATGGAAAGGCATCTCAATGTAGCCCAAATTCCAAGAGCAAGACCAGTGAATGTGATAGGCATCAGGGAAGTGATCCTCCTGCCTCTAAAGCAAGGGAAATTATTCACTCAGTAACATGAAACAAAATACTTACAGTAAAGGGAAAGGGCCTCTGTGCCCCCACCTGCCCTGTCCTTTTGGTCCTTGTCATGCTTGTGATGTTTGTGGGCACAACTACAGATCCAAGATTGGAGGGTGGTTTAATACACCAATAACATCGAGTTGAATCATCGTTTTCAAGACTCCGCCGTCTACATCTTTGAGGTTCCTTACTGTGCTGATGGAATGGCTATCAACGTCTAGCCAGGAGGCTTCCAAGAAGCGGAATAGTAGATCATATCAGGCAGAGCTACACCTATTTGCAGCAGCTGGGAATCTAGGCCCCGTCCCACCAAGAGGCAAGTCCGCAAGTGTTTCTGGTGGTTGTTTTTTTAATCAGAAGTGAAAAGTCAAATTGATGGCCTTTTGGCTCTGGGCTAGAAAGAGCTCGCGTTTTAAGAGAAAATGGCAGAAATAAGAAATGGGAGGCAGCAAGACGATAGCCCTTTCTGCAGTGAACCAAACAATCAATCCAGTTCAATGTTATTTGATTAAATGCAATTTATTACTGAGATCATGCCAGTGTTGGGGCTGTGCATCTGTCGACGGAGGTGAAGTTTGATGTAATTTGTACTTAAAGGCAAACTTAGCAAATTCACACTTTCCCAGAAGCATCAAGCAACATTGTTCTTTGAAATCTGCATTTCTATGAATTCTTCAGTGCAGTTCTCCAGCCAGGTGCAAAAATGCATATATTAAGGGAACGTTAGCGAAAATAACATGCATGTATTAGTGAAAACAGCTTGCAAAAATGTATATATTTGTTAAAATATGCATACGGAAATGTGTTGATTAGGAAAAGTTTGCAACAGAACACTGATTAATTTCAATTAAATAAATGGCAAACTGCTTCAGCAACGTGGCAAACTGAATTTTAGACTGGGGAAAAAAGAGAAATTGGGAGAACGAAAATTGACAGCTCGGTTCATCCCTATTGGCTGGGAATTCCCCACATTTTGTTTTTCAGACATGCAGGATGTTCTTGCCTCACCACCGTGGGAACAGCTGTCTTTGCGGGAGCTAAACTAAAACTTTACAGCCAGGCTTTGAAATCTCTTTGTTAACAAACAGGAGAACAGGGGTTGGCAGCAGGTTGACTTAACTGATTAAGCAATTAAACACAAATGCTATGCAGTGGGTAGCATTGAAACTACCTGGGGACTGCTATCACTCTGTATAGCTTTCGTTTCTGAGGCTTACCTGCCACTGCCACTGCCTCCAATAGAATCATATATATATATATATATATATATATATATATATATATATATATATATATGTAGGTTTTGGTGTCTTCGGGTGTCTTCCCGTGTAAGAGTCGGGGTGTCTGTGCGACGTTTCGACGAGGTCTCACTCGTCATCTTCAGGCTGGTGCTTACACGGGAAGACACCCGAAGACACCAAAACCTACATTCCTGTACCCGTGAAAATCTACGAAAGCATATATATATATATATATATATATGCAGGTTTTGGTGTCTTCGGGTGTCTTCCCGTGTAAGAGTCGGGGTGTCTGTGCGACGTTTCGACGAGGTCTCACTCGTCATCTTCAGGCTGGTGCTTTCGGCTTCTTGTTACTGGAACAGAGCAGAGTCTGGTGTTTGAGTTCCTATAAATACTGTTGAGGGGTGTGGTGTATAGCCTCCAACGTTCTGGGCAGAGAGGAAGTTCCTAGATTAGTGTGCCTTTTCTTCTTTTGTTCCTTAATTACTTGAGGGATATCTTGGGTGATTTCATGAGTGATATTCTGAATATCACTGGGTGGGTCATTAAGTGTAGATTAGTTGCTAAAGCTTTCGTGTCTTGACCTCTTGAGCTTGTGAAGAGTTTTTCTGAGAAGATGGCTGTGCTGCATTTAGTTGTGCTCTGGCTTGGCTTCGTGTATAGGGGCGAGCTATGGTTTTGTGCCTATGGATGCTGCACCCCCCTGCAATCCCTACACAGATCTGGCTGGCACAAGGCACAAAACCATAGCTCGCCCCTATACACGAAGCCAAGCCAGAGCACAACTAAATGCAGCACAGCCATCTTCTCAGAAAAACTCTTCACAAGCTCAAGAGGTCAAGACACGAAAGCTTTAGCAACTAATCTACACTTAATGACCCACCCAGTGATATTCAGAATATCACTCATGAAATCACCCAAGATATCCCTCAAGTAATTAAGGAACAAAAGAAGAAAAGGCACACTAATCTAGGAACTTCCTCTCTGCCCAGAACGTTGGAGGCTATACACCACACCCCTCAACAGTATTTATAGGAACTCAAACACCAGACTCTGCTCTGTTCCAGTAACAAGAAGCCGAAAGCACCAGCCTGAAGATGACGAGTGAGACCTCGTCGAAACGTCGCACAGACACCCCGACTCTTACACGGGAAGACACCCGAAGACACCAAAACCTGCATTCCTGTACCCGTGAAAATCTACGAAAGCAAATATATATATATATATATATATTTGGAATATATATATATATAGATTTGGAATCTGCAAAATTAATTTCGTGTCCTGTTTCTTTCATGTGTTGGAAAAGAGAGGAAGTTTTTTCTTCTTTTTTGACGGCATTCTTGTGTTCTGCGATACGTGCATTTATTCGTCTGTTTGTTTGTCCAATGTACGTGGCTGGGCAGACTTTGCAGGGTATTTCATAGACCCCTTGGTTTTCCAGCTGGATTTTGTCTTTTGGGTTTCTGAGGATATTGGCTATTTTTTGGTTGGTGCAGAAGGCTGTTTTGATATTGTGTTTATGGAGGATTTTGCTGATTTTGTCTGTAGTGCCCTTGATATAAGGAAGGAGGGCCATGCCATTGTTTTCTTCTGTGTCTTGGTTTTTGGGGGGTGTTTCTTTTTGGATTAGCTTCGTAACCCTGTTTTTCTGGTATCCATTGGCGATTAACATTTTTGGCACAAGGCACAAAACCATAGCTCGCCCCTATACACGAAGCCAAGCCAGAGCACAACTAAATGCAGCACAGCCATCTTCTCAGAAAAACTCTTCACAAGCTCAAGAGGTCAAGACACGAAAGCTTTAGCAACTAATCTACACTTAATGACCCACCCAGTGATATTCAGAATATCACTCATGAAATCACCCAAGATATCCCTCAAGTAATTAAGGAACAAAAGAAGAAAAGGCACACTAATCTAGGAACTTCCTCTCTGCCCAGAACGTTGGAGGCTATACACCACACCCCTCAACAGTATTTATAGGAACTCAAACACCAGACTCTGCTCTGTTCCAGTAACAAGAAGCCGAAAGCACCAGCCTGAAGATGACGAGTGAGACCTCGTCGAAACGTCGCACAGACACCCCGACTCTTACACGGGAAGACACCCGAAGACACCAAAACCTGCATTCCTGTACCCGTGAAAATCTACGAAAGCAAATATCTCACCTCTACGGGGAGGAAACCTTCCAGCTGACAAGAACCTACGAGAAACTAGAAATCCGAAGAGCCACCATCTTATGTGATCTCCTGTTCCTACGCAACTGCCGAGACAACAACTTAACTCCCACATGCTTCCAACTTAAATTCCACTCTAAAACCCCAGCTACCGAAAGGATCCTGAAACGAACTGAACTATCCCTAATCAGAAACGAAATACATAAGAAAAGATACCTACTAAACCAAACCAACAAAGATCTGCTCACTCTTCACCTCAAACTATGTAACAAAATCCACCCTGCACTCTGGGACAAATGCAAACAACTAGCCGTCTGGAGAGCTGAAACTGAGACCTCACATAAGACAGACAGACACACCAACAAACTCTACAAACTAGAGAAACGCCAGAAGCCCAGCCACCCTCCACAACAACCCATGAAACAAACAGTACATAACATATCAAACAGGATCCTCACCCCAACTGAAACCAAAGTACTCTCCAAAGGTTTCAACTTTGCAGTCGCCCCGAGACGCATCCCCACGGAAAACATCATATGCGGAGTCGAAGCTAGCCTGACCAAAATCGACCCAGATGAAGCCAATAAAATCAGACTTGAAGTCACCAACATCCTCTGCTCCAGCAAACCACCCAGAAGCAATTTACACAAAGAAGAACAGAAAGCACTCACCAACCTGAGGAAAGACAACAACATAATCATTCTCCCAGCAGACAAAGGCAACGCCACTGTTGTGATGAACACATCGGACTACCAAGCAAAACTATCAAATCTACTCCAAGACCCTACCTACCAACCTATAAAAACAGATCCCACCACCTATCTGGAAAAAACCACCAAATCCAAAATAAAAGCCTCTCCTATCAGTGAAGAAATCCAGCTAAGAATCATCCCCAGAGAAAAATCATCCAGATGCCCCAAACTCTACGGTCTCCCCAAGATACACAAAGAAGGAACACCACTCAGACCAATAGTCAGCTCCATAGGCTCACCTCTACAAAATCTCGCTAAATTTCTCGCTAAGCAACTTCAGCCCTATGCAGAATCCATCGCTTCACACGTTACTAACTCCTTCCAGTTCATAGAAACAATAAAGAAACAATACCTACATCCCGATGACCTACTTGTGAGCTTCGATGTTGTATCTCTCTTCACTCAAGTGCCCATTAATGAAGCCTTGACAGCCATTCAAAACAAATACAACCCCCCCAAATACATCCTGGACCTGACCAACCACTGCCTAACCAACACGTACTTCATCCACAATGGACAAAGATACAAACAGATAGAAGGAGCACCTATGGGATCACCCCTCTCACCGGTCATCGCAAATTTGTACATGGAACACTTTGAAACCAATGCTTTAGACAAGTCAGAACACAAACCCAAACTTTGGCTCAGATATGTTGACGACACCTTTGTAATTTGGCCACACGGGAAAGAAAAACTAGATAGCTTCCTCACACATCTCAACAGCCTACACCCCAAAATACAATTCACTATGGAAATAGAAGACAACAACCAACTCCCCTTTCTTGACGTCCTAATCTACAAAAAACCTGATGGCTCCCTAGGACACACTATCTACCGGAAAAAAACACACACCAACCGCTACTTACATGCACAACCACACCACCACCCTGCACAAATAAACTCCGTAGCCAAGACTCTCATCTCCAGAACCAAACGCCTGGCTGACAAAGACCACTTGACAACTGAGTTACAGAATCTCTCAAATGTGTTAATCGCCAATGGATACCAGAAAAACAGGGTTACGAAGCTAATCCAAAAAGAAACACCCCCCAAAAACCAAGACACAGAAGAAAACAATGGCATGGCCCTCCTTCCTTATATCAAGGGCACTACAGACAAAATCAGCATAATCCTCCATAAACACAATATCAAAACAGCCTTCTGCACCAACCAAAAAATAGCCAATATCCTCAGAAACCCAAAAGACAAAATCCAGCTGGAAAACCAAGGGGTCTATGAAATACCCTGCAAAGTCTGCCCAGCCACGTACATTGGACAAACAAACAGACGAATAAATGCACGTATCGCAGAACACAAGAATGCCGTCAAAAAAGAAGAAAAAACTTCCTCTCTTTTCCAACACATGAAAGAAACAGGACACGAAATTAATTTTGCAGATTCCAAATTGCTCTTTAACATGGAACATCACCACAAGAGAATAATCATGGAAGCCATCGAGATAGAGAAACACCCTCACAACATGAACAAGCGTGACGACACGTCCCGCCTGCCAGACATCTGGAAATTAGCCCTCCCCACAAAAACCGACACCAGAACCAGAGGCACACAGAACGCCGTCACCAATCAACCACACCAGACCCAAACCCAGACCCTCTCCACAGACATATTACAGACTCCATCCAGTAGCCAAACTATAGTGGCACCTCCGGATGCTGCACCCCCCTGCAATCCCTACACAGATCTGGCTGGCACAAGGCACAAAACCATAGCTCGCCCCTATACACGAAGCCAAGCCAGAGCACAACTAAATGCAGCACAGCCATCTTCTCAGAAAAACTCTTCACAAGCTCAAGAGGTCAAGACACGAAAGCTTTAGCAACTAATCTACGCTTAATGACCCACCCAGTGATATTCAGAATATCACTCATGAAATCACCCAAGATATCCCTCAAGTAATTAAGGAACAAAAGAAGAAAAGGCACACTAATCTAGGAACTTCCTCTCTGCCCAGAACGTTGGAGGCTATACACCACACCCCTCAACAGTATTTATAGGAACTCAAACACCAGACTCTGCTCTGTTCCAGTAACAAGAAGCCGAAAGCACCAGCCTGAAGATGACGAGTGAGACCTCGTCGAAACGTCGCACAGACACCCCGACTCTTACACGGGAAGACACCCGAAGACACCAAAACCTGCATTCCTGTACCCGTGAAAATCTACGAAAGCATATATATATATATATATATATATATATATATATATATATATATGGCTTTGTTTGGGTTGCATAGGTTGAGCGAGGAAGGGGAAGCATGCCTGGGAAGTGTCATGTTACAACTAGTGAGTTCAATGAAGGGCAAAGGCCTTGGGAAGCTACTGCTATATGCAGAGGGAGTGCCGAAGTTCTATAACTTGTTTTGACTTGACTCCTCAAGACCATTCCATTCCATTCCATTCCATTCCATTCCATTCAGGCATTCTGAGTGTCAGTTTGTTTCCTGGAAGTCACACCATATTCAACAAGGTGACCCAACAGGCTGAAACAGAGATCACTGTTGTTTTTCCCCTCTTTCCCTTTTGCCCTTCATCTAAAGAGTCCAAGGTGGCATGGTTTCCTTCACCCATTTTAGTCTTACAACAACAAAATGGCTGCCGTGATCTCGTGTGAAAAAACAGGGCGTCTCGTTTTTTCCAGGGCACTTGGGAGGCCTGCAGGTAGAGAACTGATCCTAGGTGAACACTCTAACCTAACCTTGCCCAACCTGGTGGCCTTCCTGATATTCTGGATTATAACTCCCATCATCCACGACTATTGATCATGCTGGCTTGGGCTGGCAGGAACTGTAGTCCCAAACATCTGGAGTGCCCCAGTTGCTGTAGTGATTACATCACACTGGCTTTGTCATGTTGATTAGAAAGTCTAGCTATTACCTTATTTTGAAACACAGAAATAGATGGGGTTGCAAGACCCTCATCCCCAAAGATACAACCATATTACATTGGCTCCCAGTACTTTTCCGAGCACAATTCAAAGTGTTGGTCCTGACCTTTAAAGCCCTAAACGGCCTCGGCCCAGTATACCTGAAGGAGCTTCTCCACCCCCATTGTTCAGCCTGGACACTGAGGTCCAGCTCTGGCAGTTCCCTCGCTGCAAGAAGTGAGGTTACAGGGAACCAGGCAGAGGGGCTTCTGGATAGTGGGACCCGCCCTGTTGAACGCCCTCCCATCAGATGTCAAGGAAATAAACAACTATCTGACTTTCAGAAGACATCTGAAGGCAGCCCTGTTTAGGGAATTTTGTAATGTTTGATGTTTTATTTTGTGTGTGTGTACCAATACAGTATTTATTTATTTGCCCCCTCTGAGCTGGACAGATTTGGTTAACAGATGGGCTTCCCCTACCTGCCACAGAACAATCAGGTTGTCGTACACACTGGACTAAACACAGGGGGGAAAGAGAGGAGAGCACATGACAGGCAGCACATCCAGCTCCTTCACATTGCAAAGAGAACGAGGAATGCCACCATCAAGCAGAACAGCCCCATGGCCTCAGAGAGTGGAAAACCCAGGATGGCATAGGAGAAGAGCTGCTGCTCTGGCATAGCCAATGATAAGACTGCCAAATATGGTCCCGATGCCAGCACCAGAACCAGCTACACCTACGGTGGCAGCGCCAGCACCAGCACCAATAAACTTGGCAGCAGTATCAGTGTCCCTGGAAACAGTGCTGGTTTGGAACTCCTGGTGCAAGACTGGCAAGAGCTCATTGTGAGCACCTGAGAGACAACAAGGCTCCTTCGTCCTGACCTCAGGCCTGTTCAGCACAGAGGCAGAGATGGGCCTACAGAGCAGCTGGGAACTGTTCTTTATAAGGGCAGGAGCAGAGACGAACTTTGCACAGGTATACATATTCAAGGACGTTGGGGGTGGCCACACTCAACAGCTGCTGCTCAGGGAAAGACCGTGAGAGAAGGGCCCCCTTTCGCGCATGCTATTTTATCGTGTTTTTAATATTCTGTTGGAAGCCGCCCAGAGTGGCTGGAGAAACCCAGCCAGATGGACGGGGTATAAATAAATTATGATGATGATGATGATATCTGCACTGATCAACCTGAATTTAATTTCCATCAGCAAGGGAAAGCTTATTTGTTTGCAAAAGCTTTTGCCATTGGGTAAGGGGAAATCCTGTTAGAACCCAAGCACACGTCACAAAGCAACCTGGTGTATCATTAAGCACATAGTATTTTGTTGTTTAGGTTTGTACATTGTCTCGAGAACTTTGAGGCAGATTGTGATGTATAAAAGCAATAAATGAATGAATATACCTGAAGGGGTACAGACTAACTTCAAAGTTCACCTATTCATATATTCCTCAGGGCTCATGGGACAGTCAGCTATTGCTGATTTTCACCAGGTGGTACATCTTGTACAATTTCCCTATAGTTAAAAGCCAACAACTGTACCTCCCCAAAACACCACCTTGGGACAACTTTGTGAGGATGTTGTGGTCCTCCTATCTTTCCAGTTTCCAATGGAAGTCATCGCCACTCAAGGTTTAATTTTATTTCCCCCGTCTCCTTTTCGAACCACAGATTGCCACTCATTATTCTGTTTATAAGGAGTGACAGATTTCAGGGGGAGAAAAAATGCAAAGCTGGCGGGTTCTGAGCTCTTGCGCTGATGGCAACTTATCGTGTCATTGAGCCTTTTTAGCACCAGAGACATCATTCTGGCTTCATAATCCCTTCAGAGAATTCCTTCTTCCAACAAATATAGACAAGTGCTGTCATGGTGAGCGGAGGGAGAGGAAAAGAAAAGCCCTTTTCCTCCGAAACTATTTGCCATCCAGGAACAGAAAATGATGAAAAGAATGGCTTCCCATAACCGAAGGGATCACGTGTTTGCTTATCGGAAAATGATGCTGCGAGCTCAGAGTCTGGGTCAGTCGTCCCGTCCCCCCAGTGTCTCTTGCTCATGTGAAAGTCACTTGCGAGATACAGTGTGGTATCTGCAGACAGCTGTCCTACTGGGCACTGGACAGACAGAATGGCTAGCATTGCTGAGCTATGTAGTCATTTGCGAATGGAATGAAGCTCTTGCGTTTCACAGTGATTCACATATGCAGCACGGTTACACTGCAAGACTCATCCCTTTCCCCCCTCCCTCCCACCCCTTGACACTAGATCTGGCTAGTTAACATGCCTGGAATGAGAAAGCACCTATCTCGGAGCTGGCAGGGCTGAGGGCGTACTCGGATTCCCAGGTTGGAAGATTATCTCACTCCAAAGAAGTTCTTCCAGCAATATATAAGCTAAACTAGATTGGTGTTATCTCAGTAAAGCTGCCTTGGGTGGAGGAGGCATCCATCCTTAAAGAAGTACCACACACACACACAAAGAGAGCACTATCGTTCTTTGATAAGCGGCAGCAACTATGATGATGCTGAGAGTGGAAGAGCTGGTAGGTACAAAACTCACCTTTCATAATAACTGCTGTGTTAAGGTTTGAACTGCGTCCAGTTTAATTGTGCACTGGTTATTACATTCTTCTGCAAATCGTCTCTTATTAATGTGGTGATTTATACCACTGTGAGAAGCTTGGCTGCTCTTTTGGTGGTAGTTTTAACCTGTGCCATGCATGGAGACTTGAGCAGATTGTGCTGGGATGTAATTCTGAAGGCGGCCCTGTTTAGGGAGGCTTTTAATGTTTGATGTAGTACAGTATTGTAATATTTTTTTGGAAGCCGCCCAGAGTGGCTGGGGAAGCCCAGCCAGATGGGCCGGGTAGAAATAATAAATTATTATTATTATTATTATTATTATTATTATTATTATTATTATTATTATTATTAATTTGTCCAGCTGAGTTTGTGTGGTGGTTAAGAGCAGGAGCTAAGAGCTGAAAATCCACCCAATTCAAATCTCAGCACAACTGTGGGCTTGCCTGGTGGCTTCAAGCAGGCTGGTATCGCATAGTCTCAAGCCTTTATTGCATTATATCACAAGGTAAATAATGTTGGCCTACCTTACAAAGTTGTTGTAATGATTACCGAAAGGATGTGCGAGATGCCTTAACAACACAGGGAAAACATTAATGAAATACTAAGCATATTTGCTGAATAAAATGGTCTAACTTTAGGGTAGTTCCAGAGTGTATAAATCGGATTATGTGCTGTAAATCATTATGCATGTAAGAAAAACGGAGCTGGTTCTACCTTAGGAGATACAATGGACTCTTAAAGAAAAAAACAAAATAAAGGAAGGAAGGAATATCTGCTTATTTTTTTGCCATCTTTTGATCCAATGGGACCTTCAAGGTGGTTCAAAACAAAATATAACTATTATCTGTGCTGGGAACAGGGATGGATTGCAGCTCCTAATCTCATAAATTACATGTGATTCAACTCTTGCCAGCTGTGTTCAAATTAACATCAAGGCAAAGGAACTCGTGAGCATGTTTCCAGCTATGTTTGAGCTGTGCCAAGCACGCAAGCTGGATTCAGAAGTAATTGGGAACAATTCCGGGCAGGATAATAAAGAGCCAAAAGGAGTTGAGTGGCTTCATAGGCTTCCTCTCACCTCTGATGTTCATAACTGAAATTGATGACAGGAATTAGTAATGAAAGAAGCAAGCACAAGGCAGGATTCTTTTGGACTCGTGGCTTTCTTGAAAAGGTCCAATGAGTGCATTTCCTATCATTATAGTATCCGCTTCACCCAGGAGTTGTTCAGTCTGTCAAGCAAGAGAGACATTTACTGAGTTCACTACTTTGCTAGAGGGGATGTTTGTCAAGCCGTTCTTGAGGACGCGATAATGCTTGTTGAACTCTCTAGTGACTTAAGTCAATGAAAATTGATCAAGGCTGCTATCCCAGACACAAATATCTCACAGCAAGTCAGATGAGTGGCTTACTTCTGAGTAGACATGCCTAGGATTGAACTGTTAAGACTTAGATCCCTGGAAGGGCTGGATCAGATTCTCAAATAAAAGTGGATTCCTAACAAATAAATATATCTAAGTAAGAAGTTTGGAAACGAAATGCGTCTGGATCTAACAAACTGCTCGATTTATTTCGTGCATGTAAGGGACCTTTGGACTTGTGCTTTTTGACAGCAGGTGTCCATGCTACATGAGGAATTTCAGAATCAGATGGCATAGAGGTCTGCCAATTAATTGGGGTGGGGGAAAGATGATAAAAAAACCATTGGGTTTCAGTAAGCTCTTGGGCTTACTCCTACTGGCTCTCAGAATCCCAGTTACCACCCCCAATCCAGCTAAAGTTAGTCAGGAATAACATACATTAGTCATATGCATCTAACTTGCTTCCTTGATTTCAGTGAGATGTAGTCGCAACTATCTTTAGCTTGCTCCAATGCATGCATTGTACTGCCTGATTACTGCACACACAGCACACTTCCAACAGGGAAAGAAAAAGACTTGATTTTAAATGTGATGTACAGAATGCCTGAGGCCACAGATTTACTTAGTTGTTTCTAACATACAGGAGAAATTTTGTACCTGGCTCCATATGCATACTGCGTCCATGTATGTCGTTTGTATAGTGTTTGTCCACCATGGAGAACTCCATTTTAAACTTACTCACTTCTCAGCCTATTTGTTTCCAAGGGCCCAGTTACCAGATGATTAAAAGATGCCTGCAGCCCAATAAGTGTCTGGTTAGTTCCGATCAATATGTGAAATTCAGCCCACCATCCTTCACTGCTTCTGGGCCTTCGGCGTCCTTTTAGAGTTGCCGGGTCAACAATGCTTCAGTGACAGGAGATGGCACAGCTAAGACAATTCTCCTGACTGGGCCTAAGCCTTAGGATCAAGAAAAGCTCTCCAGAGGTTGTGTATGGCAATTTCCATCAGCCCCAACCAGTACAACAAGGGATAACTGTACAATGATAATTCTATCTGAGGTGACGGCATAGTAGGTGATAATGATTAGGTCCAAAACATTGGAAGGGTACCAGGTTGGCTGGCCCTACTTAGTCTTAGCAACTCAATGCACCCTTGGCCCACAGTCCCCACATCTCCTTTTGCCTGCCTATTTCCTTTCCCCGTGGAGTTCACAGACCCTCCTACCCCTAAGCCCAAATATGTGGCTTTACCCCAGTTTTACTTTCCCCTGGATTTCTCCATTCTCCCGCCTGCAAGCCTGCCATGCCCATCCCACCCTCAAGTCTTTATTTTTCAGACCACTGTCTCGTTGGGCCACTTGCTTCAGTAACCTTGTCTCTTGACGTCCTCCCTCTCATTCCTGTATTCCTGCCCCAAATGGCAGAGAGCTCATTGTAAGTGCTATAAGCTAAAGATAACCCAAGCTGTCTGCTTCAGCTCCATTATTTCATTCTTCTCCAGCCTGGTTGCTGGACTCCAGCTGTCGCCATCCTTGACCTTTGGCCATGCTGGCTGAGGACGATTAGAGTTGGAGTCCGGCAAGGTCTGGAGGGAACCAGGTAGGGGGTGGCTGACTCATTTTCTCAGGCCCTTTCCCCAAGCCTCACCTTTTTTTCTTTCTGGTCCACTTCCTACTTTGCACCCTTTCTTCAACCTCCTCCTTGCCTCTGACCTTCATGCTTCTTATCTCCCCTGAATACATTTTTCCCTCCACCAACAAGCCTTACAAAGCCTTCTCTGGGTCATGAGAAGGGTGTTAAATTGACAGCTTTCCTTTCCAGATGCTGGGCTATGCACATTTCTACCTGTTCCCTGAGCACTTGGAATCAGATGAACAACGTTCAGTGCCATGATTTCAACTCACCCATTGCTTTCCGAAAAGGCACCCTTTCTTTGAACCATCATTTCCACCTCCATTTCCTCAGTATTTCTCGAGGGCTGCCTGCCCTGTCCTCACATGTTAGCTCTGCTTCTCAATATGTCAGAAAGCAAGACGTCGACACTCTTGAACCATTGTTCCTTTGACAGGTGACAGGCAAAAAGGCCGACGGTAGAGAGACAGGAGATTTCCTCCCAGAGGACTTCAAAAATGGAGAGTATGAAGCTGCCGTAAGGTTAGAGAAACAAGAGGACCTGAAGACCCTCACAGACCACTCAGTGGCACGACACAATCTGACCTACAAAGAAGAGAAAGCGCTAGAAGCTGAGGTAAAATTGTGTTTATTGTGTATCTTTTTGCACTTCTGGAGCTGTGAAGTTTCGAATTCCTGTGGTCTGCCCTCTAACTAAGAAGGAAGTTTAGAAAAATAGAAAGGTCTTGATAGATGTACACTGGAAACCAGTAGAAAGATTCCTACCCCCCAGGGTCTTGTTACATTGCCAATATGTTATTAACTGGGACTCAACATATCCTAATTATAACTAGAAAACCAGGAATGAGAGGAAATTAGAAGGGATAGGCCACAACTCCCTAGGGAATACACCTGTTTTACATGAAAATAAAACCCACGCTCTACAAATTCAGTGTATTCAGCTAAGAGTGTCACAAACTACAGGATTGGGGAAAAGGTGTCTCTGAAAATCTGGAAAATGGCTACCAGTTATGGCTGAAAGCCATGGATTAGAGACAAACCAAGACATTTTGGTATTTGAGGCAAAAAGTAATCCCAAGTCTCCAGGCAGATATCTCTCCTCTTCACTGGAGATGCTGGGGATTAGGGATGGACAAATCTGTTAATGTCATTTTCTCATTTCCCCACCTGCATCAATTTGTGATTTATATATATTTTAAAAAATGTTCTCATAAAAATTTATCACTTTAATGTAAATGTCTACTATACATATACTTCCATGCAGTTTTGCCTGCTAAACATATTCCCCCCCCCAACTGAATTCATTTCATATTTTATTTTCAGGAAAATATGAATTTCTATGCAAACTTTGTCTTAATATATGAATTTACAAAAGAACTGCAGCGAAAATTCAGAGAAGTACAATTTTGTAAAGATAACTTGTGCCTTGGTTTGCACATAGGACAGTTTGCATTAAAATGTGAATCAAATTTCTGCTGAGACAATTCACACTGAGACTTTCTGCATGCAAATAATGTGTTACCCCATCCCTCACATGCCAAGGACATATTGGGACATATGGGTTTTCCTCCTTAAAAACATTTTTTACTTCTGTTTATAATATAAGGTCATCTGTAATTGTTTGGTTCTGTGCCCACAGAATTATGCCCATCATTTCAAGCATGGCAACATTATTAAAATCTTCCTCAATGAGAACAAAAATTTAAGGTGGGCAATAAAAATAAGATTCCACCAGCCCTCCCTCAAAGATATATGAAAATAGGAAAGACATTACTGGAATTTAAATCCACACACTTTTCCTTTGAAGTAACAGATTATTGTGAGCTGGTGATTTAGCATTTTACAGCTTCCCTGGCGATGGATTATTCAAATGAAGAATTACAGAACAGTGTTAAGTTTAAGGGCATCCAAATTCTACATGGGTTTTAAAGGGTTTTGAATCAACTGCCCCTTCCCCAGCCCAACGCACTTTTTGCAATGAAGTTTCAACTTGAAACTTGATCAAGAATCACTCCAAAAAGGAGATACAGTGAATCTGCCAGAGCAACAGTCATTCTACATTTGGGGGATAAATTATGTCACTCATTAGCACCTTGTTCTGTGAAAAGCAAGTTGGGTTGTTACTCTACATTAAAGATGTAGCCTGCGCTTTAAATATAGGCTGACACATATTTATAACTAGAATAAATTCTAAGGAACATGTGACCCTGTGTTATGTCTGGATGGTTCCTTAATCACTTATCCGTCTTACATTTAAATAACCAGTAGCATTTTTTCAGCATAACTTCAAGTGTTATCTTTAAATTTGGTGTATTGATATTAGCGTAGTATTAGTAGCTGAAGTAACGCCTTTTCTGATTATTTTAACTGTTGAAGGGGATTCCAAGGGACCCTGGAGATTGTATGTTGAAGCTAATGTTATTGTTCCTCATATTGCTCTAATTTCTTGGCAGTCACTCACAGTGGCTACTTCCAGTGCCTTTTTTCTGAGAGATGTGCCAGAACTCACCATGAACAGTTCCCTTCTTCTCTTAGAATGGCAATAGCGCCCACCTGAGAGGGGCTGGAACTGAGTTCCATTGCGCCCTGGCTGGAAAAAAAAGCCCTGGCTATTTCCACCACTGGAAGTTGTATGACTCTGAATACCAGTTGCAGAGATTCACAGATTCATTTACACTCAGTTCCCGCTTGCAGGCTTTCCATAGGTATCTGGTAGGCCACTGGGAGAACAGGATGCTGGAGTAGATAAAACAGTGGTCTGGTCCTGGAGGGATCTTCTTATGTTCTCATTTGCTTTTGTTGTTGTTGTTCAGATCAAGAAAAAGAAATTAGAGGCGAGACCAAAACTTGAGAGCTTGGAAGATCTTGAAAAAATCATTCAGCTGAAGAAAAGGAAAAAATTCAAGAAGGTTAAAGTGCCCGTTGTAAAGGAGCCTGAGCAAGAAGTTATAGTAAGTTCAGGGGCAAAATAGTCTTCTCTGCTGTCTTTATGGGGTTCCCCCACACAGAATTGAACTAACTCTTATTTCTGCTCTCCATCAGACTGAACCCGTGGATGTTCCAACATTTTTAAAGGCTGCCTTGGAGAACAAGATGCCAATAATTGAAAAATACCTGGCAGACAAAGGAGATCCAAACGTTTGTGATGAGGTATGATTTGTTCACCAATTTCTGTCCCAAATCTCCTATAAGGCGCACATCTTTGATCTTAGCTTCAACAGTCATGGCTTTCCCAAAGGATCCTGGGAGTTGTAGTTTGATGAGGGTAGAGAAGGTTCTCTCTTTAAAGAGCCTGATCTCTCCCCAACCACTGCTGTTTCCAGATCTCCATAGGGAGGATGAATGCCTCTCAAACCAGTTTTTAAGAGGTTTTTATGTCCTCCTTAAAAATTATATCTTAAGGTTAAATTTAAAATCCACCACCACTCTATCAGTGTTACCTTTGGAAGCAGATACACTTTTCACGGTTAAAGTATTCTGAACTCCCAAGACAGGAGAGTGTTGTTTCTTTAAATGGGCATTCAAGCAATATCAAAAATCTATTTGCTTGTGCTTGTTGTGTTTTGTCTTCATGAATTTATGCTGTTTAAATTGTACAGCTAAGAGAGCCTACTGTTACTGAAGGGTGGCTTATAAACCGACAAAACTAAACAAGTTAAGTACATAAATGCCGTACGGGGTTGTTGTTAACAAAAGACTGAAATTATGATTTATCTGGCATTGTATACATATCTGTACATGACACCATACATGGTAATGAAAGAGAAGGCCTTGCCTTCAGGAGCTTAATTTAAACGAGGGGGAGGGAAGTTTAGCGAGGCACGAGAAGGAAATGAAAAACTTTACATGTGCATGTCTTGTTTTGGTAAGGGTGAGACGGCGGGGTTAATTTATGTGTAAAGTGTTTTGAATATTCAACATGCTAAGGGCTGTATGATTTATTTTAAAGCCTTGCAGGTTAAAATTGACCACACTATGACTATTCCATTTGACAGTACAAGCGCACAGCCTTGCACAGAGCATGCTCAGAAGGGCACCTGGCAGTTGTGGAGAAGTTAGTAGAAGCAGGAGCCCACCTTGAATTCCAGGATATGGTAAGCGCTCATTGGACACATGCAGAGTTCCTTGGGGTGGTTCACACAGACACACGTTCGCTACTCATCCACTGTAACCATCAATAAGCCATGCCTAGCCTGTTGCAGATGGAACCACTACAGTGGTACCTTGGGTTACAGACGCTTCAGGTTACAGACGCTTCAGGTTACAGACTCCACTAACCCAGAAATAGTACCTCGGGTTAAGAACTTTGCTTCAGGATGAGAACAGAAATCGCACAGCAGCAGTGGGAGGCCCCATTAGCTAAAGTGGTACCTCAGGTTAAGAACAGTTTCAGGTTAAGAACGGACCTCCAGAATGAATTAAGTTCTTAACCTGAGGTACCACTGTATTACCTCCTGCTATCTCAAACACAAGGCTTTTCTTTTCAATAAAGTTTTTTATTTTCCAAAGTAATAAAACTTTTATCAACAATAACCGGGCACAAGTCTAGTGGCCAAGACTCATCAGGACATGAGTAATTAGGTGCTGAAAACTCACATCATATGTGAACCAGCTGACAAATATTTATTATTATTTTTCCCTGGCGTAGCTTGAATCCACAGCTATTCATTGGACCTGCCGTGGGGGCAATGTGGAAATCCTGAAGTACTTGCTGAACAAAGGAATAAACAGGAATGCTAGAGATAAGGTAAGCTATTATTATTTCCGTTTGAAAAACTGAGGTGGGAAAAGTTAAAAGTGGATTTGTGAGCTGTTTGTACAAGAGGCCCTTTTAGATCCGAGCTTGTTGTTTCTCACCTTAGAATGCCTTACCCTGCTTCTCTTGATTATGCCTCTCCCTGCCCTTCCTTTTCTACCAGTTGCTCAGCAGTCCTCTACACGTGGCTGTAAGGACAGGTCAGTACGAATGTGGGGAGCACCTCATCGCCTGTGAAGCAGATCTCAATGCCAAAGACAGGGTAAGTTAGGAGTCAGCAAAGGTTTTCAGCAGGGGGCCGGTGCACTGTCCCTCAGACCTTGTGGGGGGCCGGACTATATGGGGGGAGGGAAATGAGTGAATTCCTTTGCCCCACAAATAACCCAGAGGTGCATTTTAAATAAGGGGACACATTCTACTCATGTAAAAACACGCTGATTCCTGGAATGTCTGCTGGCCGGATTCAGAAGGTGATTGGGCTGGATCTAGCCCCCGGGCCGGTTTGCCTACCCATGGGGTAAGTGCATTCCAGATGTGTGAGCCAGGCTGTAAATTCCACCACTCCTGACTATTAAGTCATGCAAGCTAGGGCTGGCATGGGATCTGGCAGCCCCGGCAACACCTGGGTGGTGGTGTTCCAAGGTTATCCTTCCAGCTGAAGGTCCATGTCCATGGGGATTGCTTTTTCCGTATGACATTTTTATTAGGGCAAGCCTTATCAAACAACATTCCCATGCAGTAGAAGGGAAAGTGGATGTACAAGCCTTTCCCCCCACAAGGCTACATGCACAGGATATATAAGCAGCAAGAGTCACAATGCTGCTCAGAGGAATGTCAATGAGTATGATGTGTCCACCTCCGAGGCCCTTCTGGCAGTTCCCTCACTGTGAGACGTGAACTTACAGGGAACCAGGCAGAGGGCCTTCTTGGTAGTGGCACCCACTCTGTGGAACACCCTCCAATCAATCAGATGCCAAACAGATAAACAACTACCTGACCTTTATAAGACATCTGAAGGCAGCCCTATTTAGGGAAGTTTTCGACACTTAATGTTATTTTATGTTTCTAGATATGTTGGAAGCTACCCAGAGTGGCTGGGGCAACACAATCAGATGGGTGGGGTACAAATAATACAATTATTATAGGTAAGGGGCACAATTATGTGGTTGCGGTGCTCATCTCGCTTTATTGGCCGAGGGAGCTGGCGTAAAGCTTCCGGGTCATGTGGCCAGCATGACTAAGCCACTTCTGGCAAACCAGAGCAGTGCATGGAAACGCCGTTTATCTTCCTGCCAGAGCGGTACCTTTTTATCTACTTGCACTTTGACGTGCTTTCAAACTGCTAGGTTGGCAGGAGCAGGGACCAAGCAACGGGAGATCACCCTGTTGCAGGGATTCGAACCGCCGACCTTCTGATCAGCACGTCCTAGGCTCTGTGGTTTAACCCACAGCGCCACCCGCGTACCATACAATTATTATAATACAGCACATATCACTTCTATAGCATGCTGGTCTGTTTTCAAGGAACGTGCATTGCAGGAATTTGATGCCTGTAGCCCTATAGTCTCCCAAATCCACCAACCCCAGCGAGCATAAGCAAGAGTGAGGGATGATGGAGGTGCAATGACACCTGCAGTTTATGGGCTCCCCATTGCTCAGTTAGTGTCTTTAGTGTGGTAAAATAGCAGGTGATTGTGATCTCTTGAAGGAAACTTCAGGGAGAGAATAGCAATAGTACTTAACATTCCTTTGAACCACCCATTTCAACTCAGCTTCACAACAGCACACTTAAATAATAATCATTATCACTATTGGGTGCAAGATGATGGTGTAATTTATTGAGTACTTTCACTATTACGCCAGTAGAGCCCCAAAGCTCATTATATTCATTTTTGTCTCCTCTGTTCTAGGAAGGAGATAGTCCTATGCACGACGCAGTGAGACTGAATCGTTATAAAATGATTCGACTCCTGATCATGTATGGTGCCAACCTAAACATGAAGAATGCTGTAAGTATTCCCTAACTCTTTGCTGTTTTCCTAAGTAAGCCATGTTGAGTTTTTAAAGACAATCAGGGCACTAGTTATTACAATAAAAACACCAAGACGACCGCAGTAGGATTGGATTGCATCTAACTTTTGCTGGTTTCCATGTTCGTAGATTTTGCTGTCCACATTCACTTTCTAGTTTTGAACATTTGTGCTAGCAAATTGACTGGTTGTGAGGAATAGGTACAACTGGGCAAGAAAGATGCACTTGTTGAATGGAATTAGTGTCTGTGGGGGATGCACATTCATTGCCCATGCACCACCCCTCAAAGGTGACATGCACCCAGAAAGACATTTTTGATGCATTTGTCACTTCAAAGAGGCATAAGCGGTCATTATTAAGAGAGCTTCCCACCACCACGTCTGCAGAAAGCTAAGTCACAGAAACAGAGGAGAGCAATGATGACATTTCAAGGGGGTAAAAATTAATGCCGTTTCCCTAACTTTCCTCCATAGGAGGGGAAAACTCCAATGGATCTTGTTCTGCAGTGGCAAAATGGCACCAAAGAAATATTCAACAGCCTGAAGGAGAACTCTTACAAGAGCTCCCCTATAGACACATTCTGAAGACTCAAAATGTCAATGGACTGGACAGTTTCCTTGCAAAAAGCAAGATATCACCAATGTGAAGAGAAGGAGCATTATAAATGCCGCCACCTTCACAGAATACAAGCATTTTGTCCTGCTGCCTTTGCTAAAGCCACAAGGAACCAAAAGAGGGTCCTGAAATACTTCAAAGGCAGTTTCGAGTGTTGAGACGCCACTGATTTCAAGCTGGTTTATTTATTTCTATTCCATCATTTCTCCCATAGTGTTTCTTTTCCGATATTTTCAATAAGTCATGTTTTGTACTGCTGTTCTATAGAAAAAGGCCATCTTACTAATGTGGTAATCTGAACCAGTCAGGAGCATTAAGCCCCTTTAAAAACCACACACAAGCCAACAGGCTTTCAGAGCCTATTAGCAGTGTTTCCCATTAAACCCTCTTTCGATAGGCAGTATTTGTTATTGTCACCCGGTTTCTGCTGAATTGCTATTGTCAGAGCAAGCTGTTAAAAAAGCAAAGATCAGAGGGTTGGAGAATAGTAGTGAGAAAAAGGGGAAAGCAAAGTGGAATAAAAAAAAGGAAGGGCTCTGCTCTTCTGCGGAAGTTTTTAATTCAGACTACCTGAACTACACAAGAGGCAGCCAACATGGCACTGTCCTGGTGTTGTGGGATTAAACCGCCCTACCAACCCCATCGACTGGCCATGTTGGCTGGGGCTAGTGGGAATTGGGAGTCTAGGAACCTCTAGAGGCCGCCATATTGGCTACCTCTAAACTGCAGTGTTCAAGACAGGAAGTTGGGCGGACGAAGAGGACGGAATCCAAAGATGAAGAGGAAAAGTTGCTGTTACTGTCAAAGCTCAATATTGTAACAAATGGTAGTGTATATTTGTATGGCTCTTTATGTACATTTTGTATTAAACCCTATTTAAACGTTTTAAAAGAAGCAACAGAACCGCTCGCTTTAATCTACCGGAATGTATTATTTCTGAAAATGTTACGAGGGATAGAAGATGCTGGAGTCATGGGGGAAAGAAAGTACACCCTCTTTGAATTCTGTGGTTTTACATATCAGGACATAACAACAACAATCTGTTCCTTAGCAGCTCTTAAAATTAGGTAAATACAACCTCAGATGAACAACAACACATGACATATTACACTGTGATTTATTCAACAAAAATAAAGCCAAAATGTCCTCATGTAAAACTACAGAATTCAAAGAGGGTGTACTTTCCTTCTCCCATGTGTTTGTGTGTGCAAACAACACACGTTTCAACCAAGATGAAAAATTGGATACCATCTTCTTTGTTGGTAGGAGCCCTGAAAGTCATTAACTCTTGAGGCCGGGGAAGAATTTTCAAATGTTACATTCTCAATGACTTGAAGGGAACTAAGACAGCCCTATCCCAAACCATTCCCATTGTCTAGCTCAGGTCCGCATTATATAGAAACCTACCACCAGACCACTTGAATTAAAGGAGGAAAAGTCAGTGGCACTTTGCAAAGTAAACATTTCTGAATGATTTTTAGTTTACTCAGAGATCAAAGCCAAGCCCAATGAGTTCTGCCAAGGCAAGAGTTTCAGGCAGCGATGCATGTCAGTTGCAAAATAAATATGAAATTTTTTTGAAGCTGTAACAGCAACACCTGAAGCTACTTGGTAATAAGCAATCCTGACGGTATTTGCAGGCATTCCTGTTGAGTTTCAGGGCCACAGCCCACAAACAGCCATTCCTTTATCTTGTGAACCTCTCTGAGATCTTCCAATGAAGAGCAGCATATGTTAAACAAACAAACAAACAAACAAACAAATAATGGCACTAGTGAGCAGGCCTTTGGGACACAATGTAGTTGCAAGGCAAACCCTTTCAAACTCTTTGCTATTGGGGATCTAATTAGACGCAAGGGAAGCCCAACCCATGTGCTAGAATATACAAATTTCGGAGAGCATACCGTATTTTTCGTCCTATAGGGCGCACTGGCCCATAGGACGCACCTCGGGGTTTTTTTTTTTTGGGGGAATGAATTTTAAAAAAAATCCCCCTCCGCCTCTGCCGCCCCAAGCCTTGTGCACACCTGCCTGAAGCACGGGGCACCCTCCGGAGGGCTCCGCGTGCTTCGGGCTGCCGCCCCAAGCCTCACATGCCCGGCGGGACCTCCTGCCGGGCGCGCAAGGCTTGCGGACACTCGCCCGAAGCATGGGGAGCCCTCCAGAGGGCTACCCGTGCTTCGGGTGACAGGCTGCCGCCCCAAGCCTCGCACGCTTGGCAGGATCTCCTGTCGGGCGCGCAAGGCTTGCGGACACTCGCCGGGGTGGCAGGCTGCTGCCCGCAAGCCTTGTGAGCCCGCGGGAACTCCCGCCGGTCTCCCAAGGGTTGCGCAGAGCTTCCTGAAGCCTGGAGAGCGAGAGGGGTCGGTGCGCACCCATGCCTCGTGCTCACCAGGCTTCAGCGAAAGCCTGCATTCGCCCCATAGGACGCACACACATTTCCCCTTCATTTTTGGAGGGGAAAAAGTGCGTCCTATGGGGCGAAAAATACGGTACATTGGTGCTGAGAGGAGAATTAGGGGCAATTTAAAGTGGAGAAGCAGAAGGAACAGGGCTGAGCACTCCCTTCCAAAATCACCTATCCCAGGCTTCCTCAACCTCGGCCCTCCAGATGTTTTCGGCCTACAACTCCCATGATCCCTAGCTAGCAGGACCAGTGGTCAAGGATGATGGGAATTGTAGTCTCAAAACATCTGGAGGACCAAGGTTGAGGAAGCCTGACCTACCCTTACTTGATTTCCTCTTGGGAAGGCTTGCTTCTGGCCTTGGATCCTAGTTGGAAGAAAAGCGGCACTTTCCTGCTAATCATCCCTTCTCTACATGAAATTGCCTCTGCCCACCCTCCCCCACTCTGTCTCCTTTGGACAGCAACCTGTGTTCCAGAGCACAGTTATGCTAGTGTCATAACGAGCAGCTCCTTTTAATTCAAACCTTTAATTTAACGCAATAAAAAGAAAAGCTCTTAGAACTTCTCTTCCCCCTCACACACACACCTTTGGGGAGAAAGCCAATTACAGCCGTGCCTTAGGAAACTGAAGATAAAAGGGCATCACGTGGAAGAATAGACATTCCAAGGTAATGAGACAGAAAGCACCAGCCAAGTCTTAATTCTCTTGTTCCCGTCAAGGTGAAGATGGCTGTTGGAGTTTCAGCTGGGCAGAAAGTAAGCTGTGTCTTACATGCGTAGGCAACAATCTTGTTAGTCAATGGCAGACGGCCTTCTCAGTGGTGGCGCCTGCCCTGTGGAACGCCCTCCTATCAGATGTTAAGGAAATAAACAACTATCTGATTTTTAGAAGACACCTGAAACCAGCCCTGTTTAGGGAAGTTTTTAATGTTTGATCTTTTATAGTGGTTTTAATATTCTGTTGGGAGCCACTCAGAGTGGCTGGGGTGGGGAATAAACAAACAAACAAAATGGCCCCTTGCTCAGGATGTAAAACAACCATTGTGCATGTTCAAATAGTTTTGAGGGGGGAACAAATACATCAGGCAATGGATACTACATTCAGCTGCGGTCCATCCACTGGTGTGGATAGGAAAATGGCAGACCATGCTGAAGAAAAACATTGAAATTTACCAGTGGTGAAGCAGGTTTGTTGCCGTTCCACAAACAGCTAAAAACGTAGAAACAACAGCAATGGAAACCACTCTAGTTGTACGGCACCCTAATGCACGTTGCCCAAAATGTTCCAGATGGTCAGGTCTCCCTACTATACACACACACAAGGTATGGTTAGCAAACGTATAACTTCAGCTCCCACTGCAAGAGTATGCAACTTCTTTCCCTGGGCACAAACAATAGTATACGCTCACAGCTCCGCAGTTTGGAATTCACAGTTGCAACCTGTGACTTTAATTCGGTGGTCAGGTGCCAGGAAAACTCTGCAATCATTTGTGTGTGCGTGCACAAACTGATTTGATAGTGATCAGGTGATTACGCATCTGGGGAGATTCGAGTCCTAGAAACTTACCAAACAAAAGGGTTGGTAAAAAATAAAGCAAGTCTTCAGTACAAAAGGCTTCATCATAAAAGAGAGTGTCTGTAATCTCCCAATCCTATTCCAATGGGAAGCCATGGAACATTATCTTCTGCCCTGGTGTCCACAGTCAAGTCGCTCCACTGAGGCTTACCCACAATGAATTGTCAAATCGTAAAGCAGCCTATTCTTATCAAGCCACACAACTGGGGTATTTTAGAGGTTTGGGGGGTTGATGGCTCCCCTGAAAAGAGCCTTCTTGTCACAAAGCCGTCTTGGCTTTTTTACTGACTGGAGTAGTCTCATCTTCCTCCGTGGTTCGAGTTTTTTTCTTGGTGTACACTACGCCAGAGGCAGTCTTCCGGGCTTCTGAAATCAAAACGGAGGGAGACATTTAGAAAGGATGCCCGAATCACAAGCTGCTGGCTTGCAAAATGGCACTCGGAACGAGGCACGGCTAAGTGAACAAGGCAAGGGCTCCACACCACTGTGCGATAGCGACTTCAACCAAGGAGACCACACCTGTACAACTAAGGGAGCTGATCCACCATCTGCAACTGCCACCATCACTATCATGGCAGCGTTTTGCTATCAAAAAAGGGACCAGATAGACGTTGAGCAGATGAAATGCGGCACATGAACAGACCCATACAGGTATGTCAGCTATAACTAGGCAAGATAGGCAGCCTTTGCATCATTAATTCAAAGAATCATAGAGTTGGAAGAGACCACAAGGGCCATCGAGTCCAACCCCCTGCCAAGCAGGAAACAATTGGGCAGGTGAACAGGGCAACTCAACTGGCTCTTGCAAGATGCTCTAGAAACTAGGTCAGCACAAAACATTCTGCACACTCCCGAGCTCCGCAGAACTATAAAGTCAAAGCACTTATTTGGAATCATTTAAATGAAGGCAGTGCTGACACATCCCCTGCTCATCCAGGACGGTAGTCTAGGCCAGAAACCTGTGGCCCTCCAGCTGTCATTGGGACTCTAAAACTTCCCAAACGTCACAGATGAGGGGAGCCGTGCTCCAACAACTTCTGAGTGCATCCTGCCAAGCAATCCTAGTCTAGGGAACACGGCGTTTTAAATGCCGAACTGCAACAAAACCAGAAAAGGTGCTCTGTCACCATTTATACCACTCAGGGTGAGGGCCTGGATGGGTGGAGAGTGTGATGGACAGAGATGTTAAGCTACTCAAAAGCCACAGAGTGAGAATCTGTTGGCACAGAGTGCGGCCCACTTTGTGTGATGGACAGAGAAGGAACGGTTGGGCTGCATTAAGTGGGAAAATCGGGTGGGAACTGCTGCTCAAACCACCGGTTGTTTATTCTGTTTCAATCTGCTTGAATGTTTTATTTACTTTTACCTAGGTGTTTGGTTAAATTGGAAATAATTTTGATGCTGTCGTTTTGCTTGTTTACCTTATGGTAGATTGTTAAATTGTTTCTTGGACCTGTTTATACGATTTTGTAATTTATGTATCTTGCCCCCTCCCCCATGACTTTTCCTATGACTTCTGTTCCCTGCTTTGGGACTGAACACATTCATTGACGAGCGGGTAGAAATACTATAAATAAATAAAGCTAGTTTTACATTAGCGCAGGTATACTATTTCCCCCCTGTGATTTTAATATATAATATAATATTTAATAAGCCCACATTGCACTTTTTAAATAGACATTATGAAAACATTGCTTAGATTTAGGTAGGTAGCCGTGTTGCTGTGACGCAGTAGAAATACTTAAACATACAATGTCCAGTAGCACCTTAGAGACCAACTAAGTTTGTTCTTGGTATGAGCTTCGGTGTGCATGCACACTTCAGATTTATTAACTTTGGACATTCTTGCAAATACGTTTGTTATCCCAGTTACTGTTCCAGCTTACCTCCATGAAGCAGGACTGCTCGGCCATTCGTAGAAACTGCTGCCTTGGCATTGCTTTCAGACAGGCCAAACAGCCACCCTCTTTCCACTTTCGTTAAGGATATTCAAGCACAAAAAGGGCAAAACATGCTTGAGGCATAGCTAAACACAGCTCTTCTACCAACCTACAAAAGCTACTGTGGCACACAGGACAGAGTACTGAAGTTGTCAAAGTTCAGCATGTTCAAATCACTCTCAGCTCCCCAGATATTGTGAGGACGGAAATCAGAATAACCTGTCTAACAAACGTGTTTGTCAAATTAAAGGGGTGGGGAATCTGCAGCCCTCCTGATGTTGTCAAGACCACAACTTCCACCATCCATTGCTATTTGTCTCCAGCTCCCAGCCAGCACGGACAGCATCATCATTCTAGAGGGCCACAGATTGGCCACACCAATATTTTAACTTGGAGTGGTTGTGGCACTATATTCCAAACAATGATCTGAACCACTTAGCTGCTTCTCTGGTCACAGGTGTTTAAATACAGATTCGTTTTCAAGGATAGCTAGGCAGGTTGGGATCTTTCTGTTCATTTAGTATTTTTGATGCAACAACCAAACATCAGAACCGAAACACCAGCACTAGATACCCGTGGTTCCAGTCTCTTAACATTCCGTATGACTACAGTAAGCTAGTATACGACCACCGAGTGTAGAAAAATATATATCTGCAGCATTTACAGGCTATTGCACACAAAGGCATTGGGAGACTGTTCTATTTATTGGCTGCCCAACAACAAAAAGGAATCTTGAGGCACTGGAGTGGGGATGTTCTAAACTTTCTTAGAATGCCTTATCTTAATTGGCAACTCTTGCCCATTATTCTAGTAATATTATGGGTTGGCTCTTCTGTTTTCCACTTTGTTATATCTGTGTATGGATTGTATTGTTTGGGGGGAAAAAGGCTTTTGAAAGAGAAAATGTTGAATGTTACTCCCAACCCCAAACTATCAATCTGTCCTTGCTGAATCCTGAAGGTCCACTGTCAGCCAGGACCCATTTGGCTCACCGTGCAAGAAAACCCCAGGAGATGATTTCCCCCTTCCCTCCCTAGTCCATCTCTTTCTCAGCTTCGTGCTCCCTCTACACCACCCTTTGCAGACACCCTCCTTTTCAAATCACTGCTTTGTCTTCCTCCTCCATTTCTTTCAGCTACTTTCTTACCCTCCTAGCACTGCTTCAGCCTCACACCTTGTCTCCTGCCATCGCTACACAGCCCTTCCTTGTCTCTGGGCTCTCTTGCATTATTTCCTCTCCAAACAAACTGACCTTTCACTCCTCTCACAAAAAGCATAATCATTTATGAGCATTCTGCTGCTGACAGTTTTACCCTTCCAAGGAGAGGCTAACGGCTGTATCTCAGGCAGCGAAGTTCTGAAGGTCCTAACAAACACACTTGAAAAGGATACAGGTTCGCCACATCGTACGGACCTCGTAGTTGTAGAGGCTGCAATGGAAGAGAAAGCCATTATGCATGTGACAAATAAACAATTGTATACGCTAGGGAAGTGTATGGAATGTATGGATGTATGGAAGTGAAAGCTGGACCATAAAGAAGGCTGATTGCCGAAGAATTGATGCTTTTGAATTATGGTGCTGGAGGAGACTCTTGAGAGTCCCATGGACTGCAAGAAGATCAAACCTATCCATTCTGAAGGAAATCAGCCCTGAGTGCTCACTGGAAGGACAGATCGTGAAGCTGAGGCTCCAATACTTCGGCCACCTCATGAGAAGAGAAGACTCCCTGGAAAAGACCCTGATGTTGGGAAAGATGGAGGGCACAAGGAGAAGGGGACGGCAGAGGACGAGATGGTTCGATAGTGTTCTCGAAGCTACCAGCATGAGTTTGACCAAACTGCGGGAGACAGTAGAAGACAGGAGTGCCTGGCGTGCTCTGGTCCATGGGGTCACGAAGAGTCGGACATGACTAAATGACTAAACAACAACAACATACGCTAGGGCAGTGTTCTTCGCCCTTGGGCCCCCAAATGATGCTGAACTCCCAACCCCATTGGTCTGAGTCTGCCTGGTCAATGACCAGGGATTAGCCGTGCCTAGGAGTTGCTAGAAAAAAACCAAAGAAATACCAAATTCTAGGTAAAGGTTATGTGAGTTTCCCCAAACGAAATGGAGTGTGTGGGAAGACATGTGTGTGCAAATGCTGCTTGGTTAGCAAAAGATAAATACAAAGGGATGATCATTCAAAAGGAACCCAGGAAGCTACCAGAGTCAGATCCTTGGCACATTTAGCTCAGTATTGTTTTCAATGACTTGGAAGCAGCTCTCCAGGATTTTAGAAAGCAACCCCAGTTCTAATGGAAGATGCCATGGATTGAACCCAGGATTTTCTGTAGGCAACCCAAGTCCTCCAATGAAGCACGAATGTGAAGCACCCATTAGTCACTGCAGGACTACACACACACACACACACACACACACACACACACACACACTTACCTTTTCTGCTGCACTGGATATAATTATATTCTAGGAAATAAGGCAACACAAAAAACTAATTAGTGGAAGTTTCTGAAGGCATTCTCTTTCTTCTTCAAAAGGCTTCCTCCAATGCAGAACCACCATGTGGACACAAAACGGCACATTATATACACCCCCCCCCTCTGAGCAGCCTTGTGCATTGCAGTGCACAATTCGATGTGCAGATCTCACTGGGAAGCAAACATGCCATATGCACCTTCCTCACAAACTAATGAAGAACACCAGGGGGCGGGGACAAGTCCTGTGGGCACAGGGGAAAGGGCAAGACAAGGAAATAATTCAATATTGGTGATTAATCAAACCAAGACACTGCTATCGTGCACCTGAATCAGGATTCTCTTAAGGTGCTTGGACCGAGCGGTTACAAGTCAATGTGCTGCAGAGATTTGAGAGGTGAAGTAGCAGTTAATAGGCCAGGGTTCAAAGCCCTCCTTAGTCATGAAGTTCACTGGGTGACTTTGGGGCTGTGACTTTCGCTTAGCCTAAACTACCACGCAGGGTTGTCGTAAGGATAAAATAGTGTGTGTATGTACATGCCTATGTGTTGGGGTGGGTGGGGCAGAACCCATATACAGCCGTACCTGTTTCGGAAGTCCGTTCGACTTCCTAAATGTTCGGAAACCAAACTGCGGCTTCTGATTGGCTTCAGGAAGCTCCTGCAGCCAATCGGAAGCAGCGGAAGCCCTGTCAGACATTCGGCTTCCAAAAGAACGTTTGAAAACCAGAACACTCACTTCCGGTTTTCAATCGTTGGGGAGCTGGAACGCTTAACTCCCAAGGCGTTTGGGAGCCGAGGCATGACTGTACGCTGCTTCAGAGCTCCAGGAGGGAACAGTGGGCTATAAATAATAAAAAACATGGCATAGACTTTGGAGAATATATTCTCAGAATGAAACTGGGATAGGTTACATTATTTCATGCAAACCTGACTCATCCTAATTCAAAACCACAACATCCACGACCGGCAAGAACAAGACAAGCACTCATTCTGCTTTTGCCTGTCATGGGCAGGGGGGTGGTAGTCTGGGGCTCATCAGCTGGGGATGAAATGGGGCCCCACCCACACAAGACAGAACTTCGCTGACCCCACAGGCATGCAGACAAATATTGGTCTGCCAATAAAAGTAAGCAGCACAGGACCCATTCTCTGTGGCTTTCAGGGCCTATGCAATATTTAGCATCTTAGCTGAAGCAGAAGAAAAGGGGGAGGGGTGGGTCTACTTGAGAAGGGGTGGGGAACACTGGGTCCCCCAGATATTGCTGAACTACAATCCCCATCATCCATGTTTGCAGGGGCTGATGGGAGTTATAGTTCAGCAGCATCTGAAGGGCCTAAGGTCCCCTACTCAAATCTTATAATCTCCCAAAGTTGTGGATTACTCTTAGGACGGCAGCAGGCTATGTATGCACCACCAACAACAACCCCAAACACTTTCCTGTTTTAAATAGGTAGGAAAGAGAGCGATGGAGGACCTCTTTTCTTTCTCTTACTCTCCACAACCTCCCCCACGCCAAAAAATAGCCATGAAGTGCTGAGGTTCTGTTCTGACAGAGAGGAAAGGTTTCACAGAGGCTAATAAAAAGCATCCTCTTCCTGAAGCCTCCCCCCCCCCCCCCGGAGCCCCAAACAGCATTTCAAGGCTCCTGTCTTAGGATGGTCCAAATTCTCCTGAGAAGTCACTCTTGTTAAGGGGCAGTGACCCAGACATTTCCCCTCTCCCCTTCCTTCAACAGGCAATCTGATGTTAATAGTCTGCCCTCCTTCAGGAGTTCCACAGCTTTCCCGATAAAGTTTCCCAAGTCAGAAACATATCAGTCACACCGAGCTCTCAAACAATGATCTTTTGCTGTGGTAATCAAAGACCAACAGAAGGAAAAGGGGAACAGTTCAAGCTGCCTATTCTTAATTCAAAACAACATTAACTGGAAGGGGGAAAAAAGTTCTGACGAAAAAGAAGTGGGGCAAACCTGCTCATTTTGAGCCTCACCTTCCCTCGGCAGATCTGCATCAGGCTGAGCGCATTTGAAACCGTGTATCTCCTCATTGTGGAGTCTTTGATGGCAGGCACATAAATAAGTTCAAAGTAGATGCCTCGATCTATTGCCTTCACATGAAAGAAAAACAAACAGAAGCTGAAGGGAGTGTGGCACAGTCAACGTCTCACAGCTATTGTATATTATTGATGTGTTTTCCCCGCTGTCTCATCTCCTCCAAAAAGCAGAGGCACCCAGTGGGACAAAGTTAATGGCTCTCTACAAAAGCAAAAGTCCCTCCTCCTCCTCTGATACACATAACATAAAAAATGCACTTGGGATTTCCAAACTGTAAAGTGTTTGGCAATTTCACACCTCTGCAGATCTGGTATTGCTTCTTCTGGGTTTTTTTTAACGGGAGAATTTCGATTTTGGCAGGGTGTATAAAAGTCCAAGCAGTGCCACAAAAGCTCATGCCCACCTTGTTAATTAATCAATGCTATTTATACACTGCTTAATCACTGTAGATTTCTATCCATTATATTTTACCTGCCCAATCAGAATGAATTTCAGGAACCAAAAATGTCTTATTGAAAAATACAAATTTTGAGCTGCCTGGCCCCCAAATGTGCAACTAGGCATTCCGTTTTGGCAACTGTAACCCTGATTTAAGAATCCATTGGGTGCCTGGGCTTATATATCTGTGTTTCTCACATGATACCTGACCTGCTTCTCCACAGAGGACAAAACTGTTAACGGACAAGCAGAAAAACATAAGGAGAAAGAAGAGGAATGTCAGGACTGCGCACGACATTTGCAGGCCACCTTACCACATTCACAGAGGGTCTCTTAAAGTAGAACGGCAGCTTTTCTGTTACGTTGATGCACACAATATCTACGTCTAAGGTTGTGCAGGCCACCTGTATTGCAAATTTGAAAGCAGAGGGTTACTTTTTTTAAAAAAAAGGCGGACACTGACATACTTGCATAGTTTCCCTACAAGTTCTAGTATTGTGCCCTGCAGCAGAGTAGCTGACAGGAAAGCAATTGTTGCCCAAGTGTCAAGGAAAGAGTTAGCACCCAAGGACTCTACTCCAGACCAGGGATGGGGAAAGCTGTGGCCTTCTAGGCATGGTTGAATGGTAGCTCCCATCAGTCCTAGCCAAAATTGTCAGCTCCCATCTTCATAGGATGGAAATAAGCAGTTTTACTGGATTGCTTCTATTCCATATGTTGATTATTCTTAGTTGAAAATTTAAGGGTTTCATTGAAGCGAGAACTGAGTAGATTGGGTGGGCGTACAGAGAGCCCGATGGTTGAATCAAGTGTATGTGGGGGCTGTTATGTTTACGTTATAGTTTTGTGTACTGTGAATGTGTATGTGATTTTGGAGACGGTATGATTATGTGTTTCTTTTTATAAGACGTACGAGATTTCCAAGATATTATACTATAATTATGCTGCATTTTGATGTTTTCCACAGGATCTGCTTTTGTGGCTCTTAAGTTGTCTTTACAAATGTACATTGTCTAAAAACGTTTATTGTTGTTTAATTACATTACTTAAAATGTGGAACTGCTGTGAGGTACAGAATGCAGAATCCAAACTGTATTTCTTATATCGGCACCATTTTGTGGAGATATACAAGCTGCTTAGAGATTTCTGTTGACGTGTGAAGCGGTATATAAACTAAACAAAGCCCAACAGCACCTTGGAGACCACAGGTTCTTCATCCCTGCAATGGACCTAGTGTATTCTTCCAGCATTGCATGTTGAGGACAGGGCGGAAAGGGGTTAATCAGAGCAGCATTCAAAGAGCAGAGATCTCATACGTTTAATGATGGTATGTAAAACCCTGGAGCAAACTATCAGTACCTCTAACTGCTGAGAGGAAGGAAGGAATATTTCTGAGCCAAAAGATGAGGGAGGTTCTCTTTGAACACCTCACTGAGCTGCAGCCCTTAGGAATATCCGTTTACCACCCCCCATCACACATTCCTCACGAGTCCCAAAACTTTGGGGAAGGTAGTCTAACTGAGACGAAGGAATGCAAAGGAGGAATCCAACTAAAAAAGGTTATGTTCTCTGGAATTTGGAAAGCACATACACTCCCTCCCTTCATATAATATCAAAACGTAGTCTATCTATGGGCTTTCCCCTCTTGAGCGTCACATACAGTGATCCTTACAATAACCCTGTAAGGCAGGACAGCATTGCAAAAGAGAGGCTAGGACAGAGGATGTAGTTTGTCCAAGGACCCTCAGGGAGTGTCTAGGGCAGTGCTAAAGCTCGACAGCTAGCAATTTCCTTGACACCAGAAAGAAAACTCAGCTGATTCCGTTCTTGAAACCGTGGCAACATTCACACTATCAAAAGGAATCTTAAACAGAATCTGCATCAGCCAGGGATACAAAACCCACAAGAAAGGGAGTTCTTCAAACTGCAGCAACAGCAAAGCTGCCTAACATTCGTCCAGAACGCTGATGTTAGAAAAGAAAACTTAACCACTGGCTTTTGTACAAACTCTCGATTTTTCCATGACTTGTAGGGATTTAAAATACTAAGTATGCAGAGAAAAGAAAACCTTGGGGTAGGGGTGAGGGCAAGGTGGGAAGAATGCTGAAATGTGGCCTATTATTCTGGAAAAATTTTTTTCCTTCCTTTAACAAGAGGCAACACTGCCATCTGCTGGATACAGGACTACTCTCCATACCAAACATACCACTTGAAAACCCAACTAGTTCCTGTCCCAGTGTGCAACTGTTGTACGTTTACAGTTAAAAAACCCCATATTGTTGCTAGATAAATAATAGCAGTATTTTTTCTCTTGCCTTGGCATTCACCCAAGAAGCATCGTTCAGTGAAATCTCTCCTCACATCAGAAAGAACAGAAATCTCCATTAGATCCCTGCTTGTCAATCACTACAAGAAGCAGTAGTAGCATGCATGTAACCCTGCGGGATGCATTCCCTTTGTGGGTATAAACCTTCTTGCAGTGGGAAAGACAAAAGGCTGGGACAATGGACATGACTCCAACCTCTGTAGAACAGGCTACATCAGAGATTCTCATGCAGGAGAGCAAACAAGAGTCATTCTCACAGTTCAAGGCCCTTGAGGAGGGCAGAGAAGTGAAGGGGGTAGCCTAGAGAGAAGGCCATTGGATACGAGGTCTGGTTACGAGGTCTGAAGGGCCAAATGTGGCCTGTAGGCCCAAGACTTCCCAGCCCGATATAACACTTTGAACACTTCAAAGCCCCTCACAAATGTGTTTGGACAACAGTATCTTGGCTTACTAAGCCAATAAGAAGGAAGCACATGTCCGGCTACAGTTTTTTGTTATGTCCAGTCCAGGAAGTCTTCCTCCAGTCTTCCTCATCAGATGCAGCTTGAGCTGTGGCCACCAAGGAAAAATGTCTCTTTGGGTCATCTGACATCACTGTGATGTCAGATGACTGACAGGCGAGCAGCTTTCGGACAGCTTTCAGAGTGAGTCAATAATCTGCAAGTGCCTTGGGGAGAGTCACTCTTGGGCATGGGTAGGCAAACTACCCAGGGGCCGGATCCGACCCAATCGCCTTCTAAATCGGCCAGACGGTCCGGGAATCAGTGTGTTTTTACATGAGTAGAATGTGTGCTTTTATTTAAAATGCATCTCTGGGTTATTTGTGGGGCATAGGAATTCATTCATTCTTTTTTTCCAAAATATATTCTGGCTCCCCCCGCAAGGTCTGAGGGACAGTGGACTGGCCCCCTGCAGGAAAGGTTTGCTGACCCCTGCTCTTGGGCATCAATCACTGAGCTGCCCATTGGCAGACCTGTGATCCACAGCAGCAACTACACCACATGAAGAAATAAAGAGTGAGATCAGGCATTAGCAGTGCCATTAGCGGCTTCTGAGTTTTTGCAACTTCCTTCACAACTAAAATGCTCGGGGGGGGGGCGGTGGGGGGAGAAGCAATTTTTAAAACTTACATGAAAGAGTTTTCCACTCTTAGGAAACACAGCAAAGATGTCATAAAATTTTATGTTGGTAGATGTCGATCTCTAGGGCAGAAAAAAGAAAAAGTGTAACATTAAAAAAAACATTTTTCAGACTAGCCATTTAAGCTGGTGCTTTCAGCCTGGCCATAGCCCATCTCAGCAGAGAACTATAACTGAAGGGACTGGAAGAAGCTGCTTGTAGCCAACGTGTCTCCTCCAGCACTTTAAATCCAATGCACTTTTTAAAGGGGAGGGGGGAATGCCCTGTTGACAAATGGAGTGTGTTCCTCTCTCCTGAGAAAGCAATTTGCATTCAAAGCGCTGGGGGAAGAGTTTAGAATACAAACTACTTTCTCTCCATAGGGGATAATGCTGTTTTCAAGCATGTTGGCTCCCAGAGAAGAGCTCACTGCTAAGACTACAAACCTTGGCTATAGATTGTGGTTGAGGAAGAGACACTTTAACCATGATACCAGGTTCGGATGATACACTAAGCCAAACCTTGACTTGGCTCCTGCGCTGTGCTAACAGAACTGGAGGCAAGCAAAGCAGGCTTGAACGCCTCTGAGTGGGCAAATTTGCACAGTCCTGGTAAATTTGGTTTACCAAGTAAACCATGGTAAATTTGGTTTACCATGGTGCGCAAGCGAGGCCAGTTTTTCCACTGCTCATGAAGCCAGATCCATCCAACATTGGCTAGATGTAGGCCTTTTTTCATCTGGCCTGGGAGGGAGATGCCCTGACTGATTTCAGCTACAAAAAGCTGAAGCTGCTTCTTCAGCACAAGGTTGACGTGTAGGCAACCATTTTCCTGAGGGAAGTTAGTGTCTTCAAATGACCAAATACAGAAGTTTTTATTGCTGTCCCCCCCTCCCCCCCAGATTGCCAGTGTGACATTTCTTCCATAAACAACTAAAAGATGTGCTGGCAGGCAAATTAGTAAAATTATATTGTGAACTAGTAACTTTGGTAGACGTTTATGAAGGTGGTGGTGATGTTCCATGGATTTTCTTCACTGCAAATTTGACTAGACTTTTAAAAAACTACAAATTTAGACATTGGGGGTCATTCAAATTTCTCGTGGAAGAGAGTTCCAGAGGTCAGCAAAGTTGTAAGGTAAAGGTAAAGGACCCCTGACCATTAGGTCCAGTCGTAACCGACTCTGGGGTTGCGGCACTCATCTCGCTTTCTTGGTCGAGGGAGCCGGCGTACAGCTTCCAGGTCATGTGGCCAGTATGACTAAACCGCTTCTGGCGAACCAGAGCAACGCACGGAAATGCTGTTTACCTTCCCGCCAGAGTGGTACCTATTTATTTACTTGCACTTTGATGTGCTTTTGAATTGCTAGGCTGGCAGGAGCAGGTACAGAGCAACGGGAGCTCACCCCGTCGCGGGGATTCGAACCGCCGACCTTCTGATCGGCAAGTCCTAGGCTCTGTGGTTTAACCCACAGGGCCACCCGCGTCCCCTACAGCAAAGTTGTAGTCTATCACTATAAAGCACAACAGATTCTAAGCCACTCTTCTTCTTCTTTCTGTGAAATAGAAAAGGTTGTGAACTGCATCATAAGCTTACTAGAATATTGCAGTGCGATGGATCAGAAACAACAAGTGTTAGCCTCGATAAAATCTTAATTGGCTTGGATTTCCCCTGCAAAGAAGAAGAGAAGCAGCCGTGAGGAAAAGGAGGGAAACAGAAACCTTGGCAACATGCCTCCTACTCATCATTAATACAAAAATGAAGAATGATGCTGTGTTCAAAATTGGTGCCCACACAAATCTTGTATCTTTGCCCTTTCTTTAATTCATCAGGAGTGTTGGCAACCAAGGTCTATTTTTAGTCAGACAAAAGGGCTATAACTGTGCTGTTCATAGTCAAGTAATAAGCCCTTACACCGAGGACTCAAGGACGCTGCTCCTGGTGGAGAGACTCTGTTACTTTTCACTAAAACGCTTATAACTGCTGCAGTTAAGCAGCTCCTTGCTTACAAGCCCACTTCTAACAACTTCACTCAGAATTACCCTTAAATTGCAACCCATCAATGGAAAGTGAGACAGTTGACCATTTCTGCTAATTATCCCCCTGCTTCCTTGTTGCAATGTACTCTATGTGGAGCTACCTTTGAAGGTGACCCAGAAACTACAACTAATCCAGAACGCGGCAGCTAGATTGTTGACTGGGAGCGGCCACAGAGTCCACGTAACACCAGTCTTGAAAGACCTACATTGGCTCCCAGTACATTTCCAAGCACTTTTCAAAGTGTTGGTGTTGACTTTAAAGCCCCAAATGGCCTTGGCCCAGTATACCTGAAGGAGTGTCTCCACCCCCATCGTTCTACCCAGACACTGAGATCCAGCGCCAAGGGCCTTCTGGTGGTTCCCTCACTGCGAGAAGTCAATTACAGAGAACCAGGCAGAGGGCCTTTTCGGTGGTGGCGCCCACCTTGTGGAACACCCTCCCATCAGATGCAGCTCTGTCTCCCAACACCTCTCAGCACCCTTAAGAAACTACAGTTCCCAGGATTCTTTGCATAGTCAGTACTAAAATGTACAGCTGCTGCTACTACTATTTCCACGTTTTAAGTAATAGCAACAATAAATCTCAAAGGAAGTACGTAAGTCAAATAAGGAACATAGGAAATGTTTTGATGCAAATGACTCTCCTTTTCCAGAAAAATTCCCCACAGAAAAAAGTTATCCCGAAAACCCACATCACTGCCTTCAATAGATACTCTAAACATGTCCTTGAGAACAAATTATAGCTAGTAAACCACATCTGGACATACCTGTACAAGAGGCAGGGCTGTAAACAATTCTTTGGGAGACAATGGCTTGACAATTTCCTGGAAATAAACAACACACAAACATGCTTAGTTGTTTTAAATGAAGCATGTAAGCAAAAGCTAGGAAGCTATTTTTTAAAAAAACACACACAATGATGTAAAGTAGCAACCAAACTAAGATGAATGGGATCTTTTATACACTGTGCTTGCTGGACTGGAGAAGTATCAGGTGGGCCAAATTCCAGAGCTCCTGACAAACATATGTTGCACAAGGCTTTGTCGTGAAGTCTTACATTTAAAGTGCATTCCTATACATTGTCTATTCACTTCTGAGTCCAACTGGGTTTAATAGCATTTGATCCCAGTAAGAGCGTATAGGACTGCAGCTTCAAGTCAGCTTTTTTGCTTCTAACTAGGAAACTCTAACAGCATATAAACATGCAAGAAAATCAGGGCTTATACAGACACATTTATGATCAGACCCACTGAAGCACTCAGACTGGCTGGGTAGCTCAGTCAGTTGAGCCCTATGTTGGGCAAAAAAGAAATCTGGCACTAAATGACCCTTGTGGTCCCTTCCAACCCTACGATTCCTTTTTTGTACTATACACATCCCACTGGTTGGGCATAATCCTCCCAAAGTCAATGAGTGTGAAATCCATGCTCATGTGAAAGATGACGAGAGTGAAATGCAGTAATGGCTCAAATGTCCTGATCATGCTCATTTATGTTTTCTGGTGCACGTTCAACTTCAGCCAAAATGAAATTTCAGAGTTTTCTTAAAGACTCAGCACCAGCCTCCTCATATGCGAAGCACACTTTTATCTCCCACCCAATCTGAAGCACAGCTAGAAATCACGCGACATGGGAGTGTTTATGTTTGAAAGTCACTGCCATGGACACTTACTGTATTTTTTGCTCCATAAGACTCACTTTTTCCCTCCTAAAAAGTAAGGGGAAATGTGTGTGCGTCTTATGGGGCGAATGCAGGCTGCGCAACTATCCCAGAAGCCAGAACAGCAAGAGGGATTGCTGCTTTCACTGCGCAGCAATCCCTCTTGCTGTTCTGGCTTCTGAGATTCAGAATGTTTTTTTTCTTGTTTTCCTCCTCCAAAAACTAGGTGTGTCTTGTGGTCTGGTGCGTCTTATAGAGCGAAAAATACGGTAATGACCAGTGGCTTATAGCAGCCATTATGGCTACGCCACAGCCTTTTTTTGTGTGGCGGCCCCAACCGAGTTCAGTGGGGCTTACCTCCAGGTAAGCATGCCCATCAACCAGAAAAATGATTCCATGAACAAGAGTGGGAGGGTGGAGAATTTATCAAAACTCCTCACACTGCTGAGCCTATTTCCCAATGTGTCAGTTGAATTACCATTAATCTGGGTGTCCTACTACAACCACAATACCTTTTTTACACGGGGGGTGGTAAGACTTCCTCCATTTGGGTAGAAGTAAAAGGGTAAAGGTAAAGGACCCCTCAATAGTTAAGTCCAGTCAAAGGAGACTATGGGGTTGCAGCACTCATCTCGCTTTCAGGCCGAGGGAGCTGGTGTTTGTCCACAGACAGCTTTCCGGGTTATGAGGCCAGCATGACTAAAACGCTTCTGGTGCATGGAGGACCGTGACAAGTGCCAGAGCACACGGAAATGCCGTTTACCTTCCCGCTGCAGTGGTACCTATTTATCTACTTGCACTGGCATGCTTTTGAACTACTAGGTTGGCAGGAGCTGGGACAGAGCAACGGGAGCTCACTCTGTCACGGGGATTTGAACTGCCAACCTTCTGATCAGCAAGCCCAAGAGGCTCAGTGGTTTAGACCACAGCACCACCCATGTCCTGCATTTGGGTAGAGCTGCAAAATGAGCATGTGAAAAAGACCCCTAACACACACACCCCTGTGAGCATGGGCCTCTGGAGTGAATTCAGTGCCCTTGTTCCTCTTCTGCATGTTCAGTATATATACAAAAGGGAAGAAAGGACACCTGTATAGTATGTAATTAGCAGCATGATCGCTGCTAGCATAAACCCTCCCACTACTTCTTTTGCAGTCATCTCTCAATTCAGCAAAGTTTCTATAACGGTCTGCTTTGCTGCATCTGCACAAGCCCCTATAGTGTTTTAAAATACAAAGTCCTACCTTCTTCTTTTCATCATAGTCAACGACGTAATTGATTGCAACAGTTGAATAGCCAACT